>NC_058097.1:133927500-135177500 GCF_020171115.1 Neogale vison
AGTGCTCCTTTCCTGTTTTGACCAATCACCTTCTTTTCTATGATTTGAGGATTTTATTCTCAATAGTAGTTTTTTTTGTGAACACTATACTGTAAGTTGTGTATTAAATTCTGGTAAGGGTCAGATGAATTTGAAATAGAATGGAGAAAATACTTTCAGACCCCTGCAGGGCATGGTAATCTTAGTATATTTTAGTATCCTTTTCATTCCTTTCTAGACTGAAGAAAACTACCACTACATGGGTGCCAGAATCAAATGGTAATTGACATTACCAAATCACCAAGGTTTTCCTCCTTGTTCTTTAGCCATACAGTCAAAAGTACATAGTTCTTTAACATTCTCATGATTATGTAGTATAAAAATGGCACTACAAATAATCATATTGAAATATTCCTCTACTGCCATATAATTGTTAGTGTTGAAGATTGTAGAGGTTAGTTCTGCTATTTTAAGATCAGGAGAACAAGATGAATTAAGTGAATTGGACCAAAGCAAATCTTTGAATGCCTGAGACATTAGCTGGTGCTTAATTCATGAATTGTGCTACTTCCTAGCAAGCAACTAGTGATTATCCCAGTGCAGGTCAAAGGTAAGTGTAAATCAAAGAATAAGGAATCAGTGAAGTATGAATTTGACAATTGGATATGACTTAGACTCTCAATGCAAAATGTCAAAGATCACAGCGAAAACAGTTGTTGGTAGCATTTTGATTATTTCATCTTCCCGTATGAACCAAACAGATCTTTGAAGTTTATTTTGATTCAGAAGAAGAGTTAAAATGTAAGAAAATGTAAGAAAAACTTTTCTCATTGACCACCTCGATGTTTCACTTAACTAGGAATTAAAGAAGAGGTGAATACCAAGTAACTTAGTATAAAAACTGCATGGGTTGCGGGCTTAAATTTTTGACAGTACTTCCCATTAACCTTTCCTAATAGGTTGGTTTGGATGTGTCTATTTATAAAAACTATAGTTTAGGCTCCTACTTCTAGAACCTTCTAGTACATTCCTCATACCTCTGTTAACGTTCTAAATACAGAGCTGTTAGAGATGCATCTTTCTTTTTTTTTTTCCAATTTATTTATTTTCAGAAAAACATTATTCATTATTTTTTCACCACACCCAGTGCTCCATGCAAGCAGTGCCCTCTATAATACCCACCACCTGGTACCCCAATCTCCCCCCCCACCACTCAAACAATCTGAGGGGTTTGAGATGCATCTTTCTTAAAAAAAAATTAAAAAATACTTATAGGGCCCTAGTGACTATGGAATATATCTACATGATTTAGGATGGCATTCAGTACCCTTCTCAGCCTGGAACAAACCTTCATCAGCTTGTTCACAGAGCATCCTCAGGGCCCCACTTGGGCCCCCCCACACACCCATTGTAGTCTCTGTAAGGTTGTGCAGTATACAGATCTTCACATGGGCTGTAACTGCGCATGCCTCTTGGAGTTGGGAGGTGTGACCTTCTTTCTCTTGTTATTCTCTTCCTTCTCTTACACTAAATTTTACACTAATTTTTCTTTTGAAATTTTTAGATTCTCTTGTTGGAATAGACTTTTCTGTTTTTAATCTATAAACTCCTAGGCATTCTTCGGAACGAAGTAAAAACATCACCTATTTGCTAAAGTCTAGTGTAACTCAAAATTGTAACTGCTCATCGTATTTATTGCATCTATATGGTATTTCTACATCTTTTTGTTTTCCTCCTGTGTTTATTTACTTACATGTAATCACTACTAGTGAGTGCACTGGTTTCCTATCATTGCTGTAACAAATTTTCACAAGTGTGGTGGTTTAAAATCCACACCAATTAATTGCATTATAGTTTTGGCAGTCAGAAGTCTGAAATGAGTGCTACTGGGCTAAAAGTTGAGGTGCCATCAGAACTATAGAGCTTCTCTAGGTTTGAGGGAGGGACTCTGCTCCTTGCCCTTGGAGGTTTTAGGGGCTTGCTTCCATTCCTCAGCTCAGGACCCTTTCCCCATCTTCAGAGTCAACAGTCCATCTTGGAACTCTGACTCTGACCACTTTCTTTTTACTTCTTGGATTCTTACATGATTATATTCAGCCCACCTAGATAATCTGGGATAATCTGTTTTACTCAATATCCTTATTTTAAACACAAAGTCCCTTTTGTCATATAAGGTAACAAGTTAACAGATTTTGTGGATTATGATCTAGATATCTTTGAAGGGCTATTATTCTGCTTACTGTACCTACCCTTCATTACATCTAGAACAGCTTGCAAGGTTCCTAGTGAATATTTATTACCCTACTTGTTAGCTTAAAAAATTAATGAGTATTATAGTGATTCGTTTTCAAGTCAGTCTTCTATATTATGAAATTCTGGAAGCTAGGGAGCATGTCCTAATTCTTTCTGTATCCCCATGTTCTACATAATGCCTAGTATATAATAAATTAAAATTTTTTATTGAACTGGTAAGTTCCATAAAAGACACAACTGAATTCACTCTTTAAGGAAAATGTCTAATGAATGGTTTAATGCAAATGTCTAATGAATGGTTTATATATTAACAACAACAACAAAAAGACTTTCTAGAAGATATGATTTGGGGCCTGTCAAATCATACTCCAGATTAATTTTGTTGAGTCCAAAGGGAAGTTGGAAATCCAAAGGAGGCCACCAGCACTTTGAGAATAGTGAGAATAGCTAATCCCTCATTTTTAATTTTTTTTTTTAGATTTTTTTATTTTAGAGAGAGTGAGCATGTGTGCATGCATGTGAAAGCAGGGGAAAGTGGGGAGGGAAAGAATTTCAGGTGGACTCCCTGCTGAGTACTGACCCTGATGTAGGGCTCAATCTCATAATCCTGAGATCATGACCTGAGCCAAAATCAAGAATCCTGTCTAACCAACTGAGCCACCCAGATGCCCCTAAATTGGCCCTCTTTTATTCCCTTCCTAGTTTTCTTGTCATCTCTCAGCTGATGTCTTACATCTGTTCAGTATTGGTGATGCTCATTCCACTTCATCATTCTATGCAATTCAGACCTACATGGACTTGAAGTGCTGGGGGAGGGGGGAAGGAAACCAGAAAATCTGAATAATGTAGGGGTATAATACATTCTCTGGGAATATTAATGACCTTAAGATTTTTGAGTGATCTGTTTTACACTGCAATGTTCTTGTGCAGGTGCAATCTATGGGGTCCTAATCATTGAATTCTGATTCAAGAGATGAATCTAAGAGCTCTGCTAGAACAGTAATTAAATTATAGGAAACCATGACATCCTTATAGCCATACCCCACAATTGTGGTAATCATCACCTTAAAACCCTTACTGTTTCTCCACTTTCTTTTTAAGAGCACATAAATGCAATGATATACCAAAATATTCCTTCTCCACTGACATGCAGTGCAGTGTTGGGCATAAGGTAGTTAATAAATACTTGCTTATAAAATTAAAGCCCTTAGTAGTCGGTTATCTCTTCCTTTCTAACCTTTCTTTATTCTGTGCATCTTACATAACCACCTGTATAAATTCCTCTCCTCCAGCTAAGAAAACACTACATGGTTTCCTTAATAGGTGCCAACTTTTAGTCACCTGTTCTCATTAGTTTCCTCTTACAACTGAACATATTTGACTCCATGTATATAGGCTCCTACCTTACGAGTTTGAATCAATCTGGTAACTCCAGCTTTTCCTCAGATGATCTGGATAATGCTCTCTAAAGATATCATCAGCATTTTATTTACTTATGTTCATTAGTTATACTTTTGAAATGTAAACATCCTAGTGGAAGAAAATGCTTATTTTCACACTTTAAGTATTTTAAAGTGTCTTACTGATCCCTTAATATGCCATAGGCATTCCTAAGCTCATCTCCTAAAATGCATTTCTTCTTTTTACACCTTTTCAAGTTTGTTTTTTTGTGTTTCTTTTTGTGTGTGTGTGTGTGTGTGTGTGTGTGTGTGTGTGTGTTTTAACTTGCAGCTATAGGTCTTTCTATTAGCCTTTGGCAAATAGTGCTGTTGGGTTTCCTTCAGTGATAGAATTGAATAGTACTACTTACCTCAGTTTCCCAGTCTCCTTCTAAATATTAGTTACTTGGGCATGTATTAAATATAGATACATATATACTATCAGATACTCCTCCCAGGAATTCTAGTTCAATAGTACCAAGCAAGGGCTTAGGAGTATACATTACAATGTAGACAAAATTTTTCTCTGGGGAGTTGAAGCAAACACTGCTGTCTCTCACTGACCATTCAGGACATTAATAATACTAGTAATAGGGTATAGTCCTTATAGTCACATAACTCAGCCACTCTTATAGTCCTTCCAGGGCTCAAATCTCGTTTATTCTTACATACTACATAATCATTCATTTTATGCTCCTGAAGTGTCTTCTACTTTTTTGCCCTTAGAGCAAATTGTGTCCTAATATGGAGGCAAAAATCATTTTCTTAGTTATTAACTATTCTTCACTTTGACATTTGGGGATACAAAGTTAGACCTTGTTTCTAAAGGACAACCATTCAATTCTGAGAAAGGCTGTTGTATCCACCTGAATCTTTTGTTTTCTAAAATTCAAGTCTTCTTTTGACATTCTCCAAAAGTCGGCCCTTTGGTCTATATGTTCAGTGTGGTAGCCATTACCTACATGTAAATATTTGAGGAAATGAAATATGATTAATGTGACTAAAGAATTGAGTTCATAGATTTGCTTAAATATGTGGTCATAATCGCATTATAGTTCAGTATGAATTAAAGGAATTCCAAATACAGAAAGAACCCTCTGGAAAACTTTTGCTTATTTCATGACAGAGTGAGTAAAACTCAGTCTCCAGAAAAGACTTAATTTCATGTGAAGGATAAAACTGATTTAATGAGTAAATTTATTATATTTTGCAAAAGGTCGAAGGTGTGTTTTGACAGGGTATTTTTTTCTTACTGTGTATGATTTGCAGAAAAGTACTGTGAGGGAATCTACATAGTTGGTGATAACATTTGGTCAACTGTGGTTAAATGTTTATGCTATTGAAAGGAAGTTAAACTTAATTTTAGAAGCAGTAGAGGATTATTGAATTTTTAAGCAAGGAAGATTAGTGTCCAGGGTGCTATACTGGTGAGGCATGGAGACTATTTTCTATTTAAGAGTCATTATTAATTTATGAAAATAATAGTAAGGCACTAGAACTTTTGAAGCCTATGATAAGATGCAAATTCAGTTACCATATTGATCTTTTAAGCTTGGGTTTAATTCTGTTCATCTGTAGTCCATATCTGATCTCTTACCTCCAGACTATAAGTTCTAGGAGACAATGTTTTTGTTGTTGTTTGGACATCATTTGGAGCTCTTTTGCAGAACAAGCAGGTGTAGAATGATTTTTCACAAGGTAAGGAAATGACAAAAAGGGAATGAGATTTTTAAATATTTAACATTTTAAGTCACTTTTGAATATTAAAACGTAATTTTTTGTGCTTATTATTTTAACAATACTAATGTCACCATTTTCTTCAATGTTTTTTGAGTCCTATTCTTTGAACATGTAGACTTTTTCTCCTAACATAAAATTAGATGAAAGCAGAGTGTTCTGGTCAAGAGCCTGTTAACTATTTTTGTATCGGTTTTCAATGTTATGATTCTAATTTTCAATGTAAAACTTAAACTAGTTAGACAATTTTTTTTCCCATTCCTACTCTAAGCGGTTTTAACCTGAAGGCTGTCCGTATAATTCTACTAAACAATGGACATTTTGATGACAGATGCCATGACCTTTTTCATTTATTAATTCATTTGGTATTTACTGAACTCCTTACTTGTTGTAGGTACTACTCCAGATAGTAAAAGAACTTCTTAACTGAAACTTAGAGGGCGAATTGCCATTTGGATGTCTAGGGAACACAAGCGCAGGGTCTGATGCCTTGTGATACCTAGGCGGTTTAATCACATAAGCGTTCCTCTCCCATTGTGTAACCTTCAGCCTCAAATTGGTTTCTTCAGATCTCCACTCAGGACTCACCTATTCAGTGAGATTTTTCTGGCTACAGCCTATGAGATGGCATCTACTTCCTAATACTTGATATTCTCTCCTTGATAATGTATATGCATACTTATGTACTCATGTGTATGTGTATATGAAGGAGACACACACATATATCTATCTCTCAAACTAATTTTATATTTTACTTATTTAAGTTAGATGTGCTTTAGAATGTAAGCTCCATGAAGGGAGGAAGGTTTGTCGGTATTGTTCATAACTATATACCTAGTATTGAGATTGATGCTGTGTAGAGCAAAGGGCCAGTAAATATTGTTGAGCAAACTGTTGATTCTATAAATTGAAGATATTAATGTTATAGTCAGGTTATTGTATTTATATTCAGTTTCTGAATTTGCAAAGTTATGGGGAAGCAAAAATCTTCATATCTGGAAAATATCACTGATAAATTGACTACTTTAAAGTTAACCATTGTTTACTTAACCCTAAAACATATTCTAACATGTTGAATCAGTGGTTTTGCCAGTCGATCTCTTGATGAATTTCTGTTGTTGCAAGCTTCTGAGGTATCTAAATGAAATGTAGACGATGTTACATGAAATAGCAAACATAAAGAATAAGAAATTTATGAAGCCAGAGTGGATTGTCACAGTACAGATGAATATCTGCAATTTGTAGAGTAGCAAGTTAAAAGTGGAGGAAGAAAGGAAAATTAAAGAAGCCCTTTAAATGAAAATATGTAGATTCATTATAAGCTAGTGACTCCTGAACTTGGAATTTCAGCCCCAATTCATCTCCTAATTTTCTGGCTTGTATATATTCCTAAGCAACATTTCCCTTGCAGGACTGTGAAGCATTTTGACACCTATCATCCAAAATAGACAAAAATAAAACAGAAAATAAAAACGAAAAGAAACAGCAAAAAACAAACCCTGAAACCTCTTAAGCTAGTGTTCTATAGCTTATATAAAGCATTGTCTTTCAATAGTGCTTGAAGACTAAAGTATTAGCAATCTTTAACCTCTGACTTTCTCTCTCATTCCATACGGTCGTTTGATAGATCCCATGGTCTGTCTTGAAAATGTGTATCAAATTGAAGCTATTTTTTTAAAGATTTTATTTGTTTATTTGACAGACAGAGATCACAAGTAGGCAGAGAGGCAGGCAGAAAGAGAGGAGGAAGCAGGCTCCTGGCTGAGCAGAGAGCCCCATGTGGATGGGGCTCGATCCCAGGACCTGAGATCATGACCTGAGCCAAAGGCAAAGGCTTTAACCCACTGAGTCACCCAGGCGCCCCAAATTAAAGCTGTTTTTGAAACCCTTACCTCTTAACCCTAGTGTAAGTTGCTCTAAGTTCCCAGACCTTTGCAATCTGTCTCCATCAATGGTCCATGTGTTTACCTTCACCCCCCTAGAATGCTTTTTAATCAAATCATGTGATTTTCTTACTATCAATCTACCAATTGCTTTCAACCCTGTATAATTCTGTACATGATACCTCAGTTGAATACCTCTCAACACCAATTTCCCATCGTATGTTTACTTCTTGGCTTCTTCCCACCACACTGCCATCCTGAGTATTTCTCAAATATACTGACTTTGTTCCTGTCCTAGGGCATTTGGGCCAGTCTTCTGGTGGAAGGAGCCCACTGCACTGGGACTGAGGCAAACTTGATTGCGAAGAGCAGTTTTTCTGGATGGGGAGGTTGGGGTGGTGACAGGGCTTGGCGTAAGTTAGGTAGTGACTGTGCTGGGCTAGTTCCAACAGGTGGCCCTGTGCTTATTCTGAGGATGGGAGAGGGAAAAGGTGCCCACCAGATCTCTTATTCCCTGGAGGGTATCTCTCTCTGAATGCTGCCTCCCTGGACTGTGCTCTGAGAACATTAACTGCTCTCCCCACCATGTGCCCCAGGCGTTCTTCAGATAGGTGTTTCCACATGGTATGTCTGTGGCTGTTTGCCCTCTCTTTTCTCTAAGAGCAGGATTATTGCCCTCCAAGATCTCTCAGAGCCAAGTACACTGACTTTTAAAACTCTGGACTTCAAGCCGTACTGTTTGCAAGAACTCTTGAAGTTCACTTTCTAAGCCAGTTCTTTGGAAGAGGTTCCCCCTCATGAGGTCCCCTTGTGTTAGTCTGTCTCTCAACTTTCCCTGCGAGCACAGCTCCCACCCCACGGCATCAGCCAGGATCTGTTTCTCTCCAAGCTGTTTCTCTCTACTTCCTATGTTTCTCCATTTGGCCTCTCCTTACCTTCCATTGTGGAGTTTGTTCAGCAAGTTTTCTGATCAGTTTCTGGGGTTTTTAGGATGATTTGGTAGTTACCTAACTGTATTCATGTGTCATGGGGAACCTGGGGTCCTTCTACTTCATTGCCATCTTCCCTTCCAAAGATGTGCTAACTCTTACCAAATATCTTTTAAGTTGACCAAAAAGAAATCTGTTTCTGTGCTTTCAAAATGTGTTCTGGGTTGCATTGTAAGTTAGCTATTCTTAGAAGATAAAATAAAAATCTTTTCCAGGGTCCTAGGATTAAGCCCCGCATGGGCTCTCTGCTCAGCAGGGAGCCTGCTTCCCTTCCTCCCTCTACCTGTCTGTCTGCCTACTTGTGATCTGTCAAATGAATAAATAAAATCTTTAAAAATAATTAAAAAATAAAAAAATAAAAATATTTAAAGGTTAATTTTACAAAATAACCTTCCAGGCAAAAACTTTCAACATTTAGGATAAATTTTAATTTCCATTTTAAATGGATTCACTTTCTCAAGACTTATTCTGCTACCATTATCTTTGAATAGCAAGGAACCCCTGTGTCTCTTAGGAAGGTTGTAAAGATTAAACAAAACACCATACTCGCTTTGGGTCAACTCTACTCAAAAAAACACAAAACCCTAAAGAAAGCCCATATTCTCAGTGCCTTAACTATTTTTACCTGCATCGATATGCAAAATGATGCCATAAAAAATGTAATTAAATGAGCGAAATTTTTAAACCCACTTTTTAAATATTTCCAAGTTTACCTTTTTCAGTTTTTTTGCATATAAATGAAAGAGTTCCTTTTCCTTTATTCTTCTTACTTCACACAATTCAACAATAAAATATCAAAACCAATTAAAAGTATTGTTTCATCTATTTACTGTTTTATAGGTGATCAGTCACCTCACAGAATCCTCCATTTCATTTTCATCATAAGCTGCATATTAAAGAAGAAAACTGAGGGCTAAGACTTTTAGTGGACTAGCAGAGTTCACAGTTTAAGTGCAGAGCCAGAGTAAAACTTGGATCTTACAACCAGTATTTCCTCTGTTGTGTTATCCTTCTCTAAGGTTGGTGAGCCTTTCGTCCTAAAAATACCAATAATATTTTTTAAAAAGGGTTTCAGTGTCTTAGTTTTTTGTATTTTAAGTCTGAAACCAATATGTGGGAATAAGAGTTTAAAATATTGCCATTTCTCCAGTCCATCCTCCATGCTTAGCAACTCCTTATCCTTGACCCTTAAGGATCTCATTCCTCCCCCAGACTGAACAGCTTGAGTACCCACTCTATTTTTAACTGTTGTTTTATTTTCCTAATTAATCTATTAGGGAAGAAAAAAGTTTGGGTCTAAGTATGAGAAGGAAAGTTACACCCTCAGAAAGTGAGTGATTTCTATAGCCAAGGGCATTATCTCTTTAGCATAGACTAACCCGAAGACCCAGGACACAGGGGAGAAGAAATAAAGGGAGGGAAAACCTGCTATACAGAGAGAAAACACCTGAAACTGAGGAACTGTGAGCTCTGGGAGCACAAGAATTACCAGTACCAGGAAGCCATATCTGAGATGAAGGCCTCAAGCTGCTTTTCCTGTAGCTACTTATGGGAGTCCCAGATTCGCAGCAAACATATCGTCACCTATCAGTCACCTGGTCTAGAATGACTTTTTTTTCCCCCCACTCTAAGTCCATTGTTTGTTGTTTTCCGATTACTGGGCTTTCTTGTCATAAAGGTTTCTTTCTCTAGAATTACTACTAAATTCTCTGTTCAACCATGTGTATCTGAGCTAGGCCCTCACAGGTAAGTAGTAAGTGATAGATAAGGAAACCTGCTACCTGGAGAGTCTACTCATGGTTTTCCAAACTTGTTCATGTCTTCATTCCTGAAATCTGGGAAAATGTTATCATACATAACAAATGGACTTTGGAGATCTGGTTGAGTTAAAGGTTCTTGAAACAGGGAGATGATCCTGAATTATCTGGATCAGCCCAATGTAGTCACAGGTGTGCTTATAAGTTGGAGACACAAAGTCAGAGGTAGAAGATCTGAATATAGAAGCAGAAAGTTGGAGTAATAAGAGAAGAGGGATCATGAGGAAAGGAATGTAGATACACTCTAGAAACTAAAAAAGACAAGCAAACTTTCCCCTCAGAGCTTCCAGAATGAACCAGACTTGCTGACATTGTGATTTTTTTTAGTCCAGTGACTGGTTTTGGACTTCTGACCTCCAGAATTATAATAAACTTTGTTGTTTAAAGCCACTAAATTTGTGGTAATTTGTAACAACAGCACTGGAAAGTTAATACCCTACCCCAACAAATGACCAACTAGAGGACACAAATGAGATGAAGACCTACAAATTCTGTTGTCCTTAATCATGCTTTTGTCACCGCAGACATAAGGCATGTTGAACTCACATGCCATGTTAATGTGGAGATGGGACAAGATTACATTCTAGTTCCTTTTTTTTTCTTTTTTTTTCCCCCCTCTAACTTTATCTGGTATTTGAGGCATTAGATGAGTTGTTGTCTTGGTTATCCCTCTTTCTGAATGCTGTCAGGTTTTATTGCATTTGTGTAGGGAAGGAACATGAACTTCAAGTGAGGACAACTCAGCTTCTGCAAGGAGAAAAAAAATATTCTGGGGAATGTTACCATAATTATTTGATACAAAGTGAGGTAGTTAGTGAAATGCCTCTTTGGAGGCCTAGGAATCTCTAAGGGAATAGAACTGAAGATGGAAAACATCAGAATATCTGAATATTTTCAGAAACTCGAGGTAGTAACTGGTCAGATGCATATTCATGTATAAAGAGAAGGGTCAGCCATTTCAGAGAAAAATCTGAAGTTTATTAAGCTGCTCTTAGGGAACCTTCTTGTAAATTTTTAAAAGGGCTTTTATTACCCCTGTATTTCCTATTATATTTATGACCTTGCTGGCCAATTAGACTCACTTACAGAACACCAAGGACCAGGACTATGTTTTCATGACAGGTACCCTCTTGTAAAACACAACTTCTTTGGCTTGTACTTGTGTCAAAACAAAACAGAAAAACAACAAAAAACCAAACCAACCAACCAAACAAACAAACAAAATCAGCCACAACAAAAAAATGAAAACCCAAACAGCTAAACCTGTAGGCTGATATTCTAGCACAGTGGGTTCATTCTTGCCTCAATTTTTATAGCTATCGTGTGAATTTCTCTGGTTAGAAAGCTTCCTGGAATCTTAGTTGACTCAAAAAGAAAACCTTGGACAAAATCATCTCTAAGTCCTCTCTTCCTCAAATTTTCTAGTTATTTTGTGATTCTTATGAATGAAAAACCAAATTAAAAATTGCTTAAGGTAATATTTTCCCCTTATCTCTTTCCTACTTATCTGCCTGCCCTAACTCTATTTACAACCTGAATTTAAATATTAGAGTTTTACTAGAAGATCCAGAAAATTAGTTTAATCTCGATTCCTATTGAAGATCTAGAAGACTTCTCCCAAGATAACCAAAATACAAGATAAGAGCAAAAAGGGAGTCAGACAACCCATTGGGGGTATCAGAACAAGACGGGGACTTGTCTGATAGAGACATTCTGAAGTAGCTAAGACACTACTAGTTTAGTTTCAGAAAACCTGGATTATAATCTAGATATATAATAATATATAATCTAGATATATATCAAGATTATAATATATATAATCTAGATATATAATCTAGTTATATTATAATATACATAATCTAGATTTCATACCTTCTTGTTAAATACAACTTAATACCCAGAATGGCTAGTGCATAGAACCTCTGAAGCTCAGTCCATTCATAGGTCAAAAGAAATCAGCTGCTGCTTCACTATATTTTCTGGTAGATTTCCTGGAACTGTTGGGGAGGGGTTCAAGGTAAAATAAAAATATGAAATACAAAAATAAGAGAAAGAAAACATCTCAGATAAGGTGCTGTTAAGGTTCAGAAAACTTCACTGGAGAATAAGTGAACTTGTTGGTAATGTATAATTCTGATTATAAATGGATGGTGACAATTTCTAATTATGGTTTGTGTAGTAACTCATTTTTCAAAACCGTGTTGATATTCATCTCATAAAACTAAGTTATGATCATTATGGAAACAACGTCCATTCTTTACTCAACATTAAGTATGTACGAGCAACAAATAGTGCTTTGTACCTCCTTAACAATACCTCATTTGATTTTTCACCATCTTCTCATTAGAAATCATTACCATTCTCATTTGGGGATGGGAAAATGGAGAAACAGACAAGTTGACAGCGAGCAAAAATCATGGAGCTAAAAAGTGACAAAAACTGTTCAAAGTTAGTTGCATCTAATTCCATGAGTACTTACCATAAATATTTAGTTTTACAGAAAATAGACTATATAATGCATATATATTCATAATCCCACTGAACCAGAAACTAACACTCCCAGTGTTTATTAGGTTATATACTCTATACATACACAAACATATGGAAATGTGTAGTGCTCCAGATGAAAAATTCAAATAATTTCAAGGTTATGAAAAGTAAGTTTCCAAATTGACACTACTTTTAGTTTTCTTTCTTGCAGTAAACACTATGAACAGATTCTTATGTAGACCTTAATTAATTTGAAGATACGTATATCTGAAACAAATTTTAATGGACTCCCCAGAATTTAGCCATTATTGTATACTTACTACATAAAAATAGAAAAATTCTATTGGGGGCCCTGGGTGGCTCAGTGGGTTAAGTGCCCAACTAGTGATTTCAGCTCAGTTCATGATATCAGAGTCAAAAGATAAAGCCCCAATTTGGGCTCCACGCTCAGCAGGGAGTGTGCTTCAGATTCTCTCCCCCCTCTGACGCTCCCCAACTCATGCTGATGTGTGTACTCTCTAAAATCTAAAAAAAAAAAAAAAAAAAAAAGTTTCTAGGACATGAAACATAATGCAGTATCTATACATAATCAGTTTTTGAGTGATTATGTGAATGATAAGTATGAGTGAATGATTAAAATGATAAAAATGATTAAAAAATCTATCAATGCTTGGCATTATAATTTTAAAACAAACTGCTGTTTATCAAATACCAGCTATCTTGAACATGTACATGTAATTTTTAATATAACTGTACATACTTTATTTCCATGGTACATATGAGAAGACTGGAACTTAGGAAAATTAAGTCTGTGACATAAAGACTTGTTAAAGGGGTTTGATTTAGAATCTATGCCTATAAAGTCAGTTTTCTAGTCACTATAACGGCTTCACTCTGCTGCTTTCTGAGGCTTGAGACCTTTCCTTCACACTGTAGAGCTTAACTTCGTATAGGCCTATCCATATAGGTTAAATTTCCTAGGTAATTACCGAATTTTCCTTTTCCTGGTACTGTGGGGTTACGAAACTTGGGTTTTCTAAGTTGTTGCCAAAATCCAGGGGATGGAACAATCCAAAGAACCATATAGATTTTTGTTGTTGTTGTTGTTCCAGATAAACTCCAGAAGGCAAAAATACCACAAAGGGAATATGTGAGTTGTACTTTTGTTTCACATTTTTCCAATCCATTGATTAAAGTGTTAGTCTCAATTCAGTATGTCTGTGTAGGCTTCCTGATATTTCTTCTGTAAGATCTTAGGCAAGTGTGGCAAAGCAGAGAAATAAATACCTGTATTTGTTTTAAGCTGCTATTTATTGGACTGTAGGGAGAATTAGTTGGGATGATAGGTGTTAGAATTTGCCTCTGCTTTGGCTTAATCTAACAGTAAAAATAGGATTCTACATATATGAAATAATATAGTACCCCTAGCAAATGTGTCAAAATCATTAACCTGGATATATGTCGTGATGTCAGTTGATTTAGAATGTATCTTATCCCTGTTTTCTCCTTTCTCTTCCCTTCTCCTCCCTTTTTTCTCTTCCTTTTTTTTTTCCTTTTTTAATTTTTTTTAATTTAATTTTCCTTTTTTAAATTTTTTCTTTCATAGCAAAATATCTCTGGGGGCTCATCCTCATCCTTGTATGTCCCACATGATAATCCCAGAGAATAATCTAAATAAAGGCAAGAAAAGTGTGAAATACTGGTGGGACGAGGCCCAACCTTCCTTGAGAGGACTGGGTTAGACCCTCTGCCCAACTGACCGATACTTAGAGCAGTCATATCCTACGTTCTTTATTTGTGATTCTCATACTACCCCCCCACAATTGGATCTTCTGATCTCTCCCTAATTATCTTTCTCTTTCACCCTTGAAGATGCAGAATCATGATGGTTGTAAGGAAACTGCAAGAGACAAATACTAAATGATCTATGATTCGGCACAAGCAAAAATTCTAGTATATTTATGCGGACTGATTAAAGCCAACCTATAGTAGTAGGTACGAGTATAGAACGTGGGACCAGAAAGAACAATCTTGTATCTTACTGTGGTCACTAATTAGCTGAATCAACTTGTTCTCAAATCTTTGGATCCTAAAATGAAGATCATAGAACACCTCACAGAGCTGGTATCATAACAAGAGGTCAAATGAGAAGATAGTATATAGTATTCTGATTTTTTTCTTTTCCCCAGAGTAAGTATTACATAACAGCTAGCACCATTAAGAGGAGTGTTTTTCCAGAGAGACCTTATCTGCTATTAGATGAGGCAAATTGTGATGGTCAGTGAAAACTTAGGTACATCTTTGCTGTAAGTACACCCTGGGAAAGCAGAACTGTTGCCAGTCACGATGTGCCTCTTCTGTGTCCCTGCTTATTCTTTTACTTATTAGATTACCTAGATCCCACTGAATATCACCAATCACAAAATCCTGTAGATCAGGGATACTAGAGGATTTTTGAGGGCTTGTCCATAACAGGGTTTCTTAGACCAGTTTGCTACTCATGAAGCAAAATGCAAAGAGTTGCTTCCTTCACTGCAAGAAGTTCCTTCCTTCACTCATGGCTATGCACAACTCTTCTTGCCTTTTACCTTTTCCTCATCCTTGTATGTCCCACCTGATAATCCCAGTAAAAACCATGCTTTCCTTTGGCTTCCAGTTAGCTCTGACAGACCCTTCATTAAGGTTTTTCCATGAGTCCTCACCAGAATGGCCACCTGCAATGCTCCCTACCCTCACCTCCCTGTAGTATCTGAAATATATAATCATAACCTTCATGCGTAAGAGCCCCAAACCTTGAGGATTTGTGTGAATTCTTTTCACCCTCTCTTTGTACCTTAAGTACTAGCTTTGAAGCACAGAGCACAATACATGGTCTTTTTATTTCCCTGACTTGGGTTTCTTAGATTGCTTCTATAGATGTCCATTTCTTTTTTTTTCCTCAACATCTACTCCTTAGTTCTCCTCTCATCTGAGTTGGCAGAAGTAGCTTCCATGGAAGAACTCCTAGTCCTTTTCCTGCTATGTAGGCCAGCTTCATAGCCTCATCTGAGCTTGTAAGCTCATGTGTGAGAGTCTCCTCTCTTCTTCCTGAGGGCAGTACACCTTCTACTTTTTTTTTTTTTTTTTTTTTTTCTGGGCCATCATGTAAGAGGTGATTTATTATCCAGCATGCTGCAGTAACAAAAACCTAATATATGTGGTGTTGGCCCCAGTCAGTTTCAGGAACTTGAAAGGGTGGTGAGAAGACTCTTTTTTTTTTTTTTTTTTTTTTGTGCAATTTTTTTTTAATTTATTTATTTTCCAATTTATTTATTTTCACAAAAACAGTATTCATTATTTTTTCACCACACCCAGTGCTCCATGCAAGCTGTGCCCTCTATAATACCCACCACCTGGTACCCCAACCTCCCACCCCCCCACCGCCACTTCAAACCCCTCAGATTGTTTTTCAGAGTCCATAGTCTCTCATGGTTCATCTCCCCTTCCAATTTACCCAAAAGCACATACCCTCCCCAATGTCCATAACCCTACCCCCCCTTCTCCCAACCCCCCTCCCCCCAGCAACCCACAGTTTGTTTCGTGAGATTAAGAGTCACTTATGGTTTGTCTCCCTCCCTATCCCATCTTGTTTCATGGATTCTTCTCCTACCCACTTAAGCCCCCATGTTGCATCACCACTCCCTCATATCAGGGAGATCATATGATAGTTGTCTTTCTCCGCTTGACTTATTTCGCTAAGCATGATACGCTCTAGTTCCATCCATGTTGTTGCAAATGGCAAGATTTCGTTTCTTTTGATGGCTGCATAGTATTCCATTGTGTATATATACCACATCTTCTTTATCCATTCATCTGTTGATGGACATCTAGGTTCTTTCCATAGTTGGTTGGCCTGGTTAGTACTTGGATGGGACACCTTCTACTTTATAGGGAGGTACCCACTTTTCCAAGGACTCAGAATTCCCTTTTAACTATATATGACTTGTTCTTTTTAGAAAGCTAAATGGAAAATACTTTTTCTTGGGATGCCTGAGTAGCTCAGTTGGTTAAGTGTCTGCCTTCAACTCCGGTCATGATCCCAGGGTCCTGGGATCAAGTCCTGCATCTCCTGCTTCTCTGCCTGCTGCTTCCCCTGCTTGTGTGGTCTTTCTCACACACAAATAAATAAAATCTTAAAAAAAAAAAAAAAAAGTACTTTTTCTTTCTAGATACATTCCCATTTCTGTGGCACTAGTTGTATATGCACTGGTCCTTTGATTAACTTTCAGATTCCTTTGGAGAATCAAATGGTATCTTATTCATATTTTTATTATCCTATAATACTGAACATATGCCTTGCACAGAATAAGAATTTTTTTATTTATTTTAAGGAAACACGAGTTGGTGAGAGGATACCAGTTTCTAAACTAAAGAATTAAGTAGAATCCTTCACCACTGATTATCATTCCCCCATAAAAATTAAATGATTTTGGGTTAGATCCTTATTTCTCCATTTTTCTATTGCTGGAAAAAACAATATTTTGAATTAATTTCAGATTAGATACATTGAACTTCGGTGTTCTAGAGTTGTCTTATAGTTCCATCTGAAGGGTGAAAGAAATCTGAGAACGAGAATTACAGAATAATAGTAATCTTTATCTCATTGCTGGACAATGCCTCAAATTCTGTTCTATCAGAGTTTTGGTCAGTGAAAAAATTTTCTTTTTACATAATAGACCACAACGTGGATGCATTTTCATTCTCAGAATGGGTCATATATACTGAGTGGCATTGAGTGATTTTTCAACCCCTTTTGAATTTGTTTCAGCACATGAAATTGATGGATGGAGATGTTCATCTCTCATACATGTAGATGATTGTCATGAAGATCAAATAATGCATATGAAAGCATTTTCTAAACTGTAAAACTCCTTTTAAGTGTAAGATCTTATTGTAATTTGGGGCTTGTAAAATTATACAACACCCAAACTTGAAACTCTATTTAAATGCAATGGATAAGCTGTAATTATCTGCATAGTTGTTACTTTGTTGGAAGTGTTATAAAACCAGAAGGTTTATACCCTTTGAGAATAACTACAAAAAGTAATCTCTGTTCTAGCAGGACCTTTGCTCTAGGATTATTAGCTCACAGTATGAATTTCATGTAACTTTTGACCTATTTTAGAATATGTAACTACCAGATTTTCAAATAAAAGTGAAATTAGCATTGCAAATCCAGCATTCCTACTCAATTGCATCTCAAGAATCATGGTGATCTGAGCAAATTAATGCTTTTAAACCTGAAAAAATTTGAAACTGTTAAATTTAGAGTCTTCTTCAGAATTAGGAAGGGCAATCTGATTCTTCAGTTAATCAATCTGATAAATTATAGGACATAATTATATGTCTATGAGGATTTTGTTCATTTATCATAAGGAACAGGAGAGAAAACCATTTCATACAGCAGAAAGAGAAGTGGAATTTTCATTAGAGAACTCAAATTTGAGTCTTAACTATAGTTTAGTTTCTGGGTAAATGACTTTAGTGAGTGAATTTCAATTTCCTCAATTACTGAGTTGTTTGACAATCAGATGAAATGATTCACTAAGTCCATGTATGTACTTACATATTTATGTATAATTGTTTGCAATGATAAAAGCAGGGTAATGTTTCCCATTGATGAAGGAGACACAGAAGTTACGTAACATAGGTGTATACCAAGGAAAAAATGTGTTGAAAGAATTACAGGCAAAGCTGTCTGAGAGAAGAAACAGAAGCCTGTTGGTGGAGGGCTTTGTAAATAATGCTAATGAGGTTGGATCTTATTCCTTATGTGATGGAAAGGATATGAGAGTTTTTCTTTGATTTTAGGGTTTTTTTGGGGGGGGGATTATTTTTGTTTTTATATTGTTGGGTTATTTGGGGGGAGGGGATAGAATTTAGTGATTCATTATATATATATATATATATATATATATATATATATATATATATAAAATCACCCAGTGCTCATCACAATAGGTGCTCTCCTTAATACCCATCCTCCACTTAGCCCATCCACCACCAACCTCCCCTCTAGCAACCCTCAGTTTGTTCTCTGTAATTAAGACACTCTCATGGTTTGCCTCCCTTCTTTTCCCTCTCCCCATATGTTCATCTGTTTTGTTTCTTAAATTCCACATAGGAGTGAAATCATGTGGTATTTGTCTTTATCTGACTTGTTTTGCTTTGCACAATACATGCTAGCTCCTTCTACATCATTGCAGATGGCAAGATTTCATTCTTTTTGAAAGGATTCTTGTAGAAAATTGAAATGGTACTATTTTTTTTTTTTTAATTTAGCTAGCTCAAAGCCACAATGGACTTAAAAAGTGAATCATACTGCTGTCACATTTCATGTCACTGCTTTAAAACATTAATGTCTTTTCAACTTAGAATAAAACTAAATGAGGTATCATGATCTATAAGGAGACACTGCTGATCTGGTCTCTACCATTCCCAGCTAAGCTACTCTTGTGCCTTGCTGAGTATATCCACTCTCACACTCCCTGAACATGGCCAAGCCCTTTCCCATCTGCTAGCACATGTCCTTGCTATTCACTCTGCCAGAGATCCTCTTCTCCATTTGATCGTGCTGAGTCACCAAAACATTACCTCCTCAGATACACCTTTCCAGACACGCTTTCCTACTACATTCTCCCTAATTTACTGTTTTATCACAGTATCCCATTAAAATTAAGTTTGCGGAGGACAAGACTAAAGGCAGGGAGGAAATTAAGATGATTTTATAGTCTGTATAAGAAACCATGTATTTTGAATTGGTGTTAACCTCCTGCTGGCAAGACCCTTGGAGGTCTGAGGGATTTTCTATAGTGTGTTTTATAAGAAAATGAGTCCAGTGCAATTCAGTTAGTACTTAGTAAATACATACTATATTTTTGGCATAATAATAAATTACTACTATTAAAATTGTTTTCCATGTGTAATGAATTTATGACAAGCAGCCCACCTATTTGGTCTTCAGCATGGCATCACACTTGCTGCTGCGCATTGGCTGCCAGACTCTCAGAGCCATTGGCCATAATTGAACTTGTGCATTAACTTTGTGTGATGTATCAAGGTTCTGTGCATCTAAGTGATACTGGCTAAGGATAAAATGGATTAATGTTAACAGTTGCAGTGGGTTGCTACTTAGTAGGGTAGACTCATGATAGATATTTGTAGGGTCTAGTGAGGTGCTGTAAATGGAGGCACTATTACCTGTGTTCAAGAATCAAGAGTTAAAAATCAAGGTAGCAACTTGTAAAATTTTACATTTTCTTCCTTGGAACATATGCTGATAATGACAATTATCAGAAAAAGTGATACTATGATTTTTTTATATTACATGAAATCAATTGGCAAACATGATTGAAATTATTAGTTTTTAATATCTGTCCAGTGTTTTTATGGACAGTGATGCTCTGGTGTATAATAAAGTATGTTCAAATTATTTTTTGCACCCAATATAACTTCACATAAATATCACATAAATATGCAAGAATGTATTGCATTATTGATCACTGAAAAGATTTATCAGGTTACTGAATTTTTCTTTCCTGTTATTTAAATGCTTCGATTGTTCAAATTACTCAGAAGCAGACTTCCCTCACATTGATGGTATCATTATCCATATGCCTTCAAGCGCTTTGAACATAGCTATCCTTCCTTTCAAGGACATGGGGGAAGGGTTGGAAGAAATGTTTCTCTGCTGTCTAGATACTGTTGAATATAAAAGTATTTTGGCTTATGGGATTTCTGTGCCAGAATGGAGCACCAGATCCTGAGTTCCTGAGACATCTGTGTGTTCCTTAATAATCGCATTTTTTGTGAATATTTATGAAGTGTAGGACTATCTGAAATGTGGAGCCCAAAGCCAATTATGCTCTTACCTGGATCTAAAGTAGTAGTAAATAAAGCAATATTTAATGGTATTATAGAGACAGGAACACAGGGAATGTAGAATTATGTAACAAGGCATTGGAAGCTAGGCATCCAATGAGAAAGTGACTCTTCCCACTGGAAGAAAACAACAACACAACAGTACAGATAGAGAATTATTCTTGGATAAAAACACAGCTGGCCAAGAAATTCCCGACATAATTGTAGATGAGTCAGGTATGGCCATTTTTAAAGATTCAGATCTTAGGGATCTAGTCCTGAAAACTCTAACTCAGAAAATTTAGGTTGAGGTTCAGAAATCTTTTTCTACAAAATCTTAGTATGATACTAATGCCATCTGTTTGGGAACCATATTGTAAATTATGATGAGAGGGGAAACTTTAAGAGGTGAGCAAACAAAGAAGAAAAGTCTATTCAGGATATTAAATTATGGAGAGCCAGAATTTTATAGCATAGAACTGAAGTGGGTTTTTAGAAAATTAATACCAAGCAATTGTATTCCAAATTAATCCTAGAAGGAACAACAACAAAACAAACTAACTAAATAAATAAATATTTTTTAAAAAATAAAAGTTTTTAAATTAAAAAGGAAATGACCAAACCTACCAGAGAAGGCAAAGACTTCAAACCTAAAACAACAGCAACAACAAACAACATAGAAAGGAGTCCTGTTTTAAGAAGCCTGAGAAGCAGATTCTGGCCAGAGAATAGTAATAGATGATCAGGGGGAAAAGGCACATTTAATTCTGTTTAAAAATTTTGGAGAATAAGTTAAGAACTTCACAAAGAAAGCAATGGTTTAACTGGACTTGAAGAAAACACCATTAATGGGTAAGCAAGTTTTTTGGATGTGTATGTGTGTGTGTGTGTGTTTCTTTGACACTTCTAATCAAATGAGAGTTATCACTAAAAAACTTCTTATAATTTAATATTTCCTTAAGAAGATAATTGAGGATTTTAATCTCCTCAGGTCCTCACTTTTGGGCAAATATTTTTATGGAACCTAATTTCTGCCTTTGATTTTTTTCACTTAAACCGCTACAGAATATTAAATACTTGAAGAGGGGAAAAAAAAAAAAAAACTGGTACAGGACAACCACACATATTAAAAGATCTTAAGATCCTAATGGAGCCATATTTCTACGAAATCTGAGAAACTTGAAATAACATTAAGAGAGGAAGAAGGGGCGCCTGAGTGGCTCAGTGGGTTAAAGCCTTTGCCTTCAGGTCGTGGTCCTGGGATCAAGCCCCACATCCGGCTCTCTGCTTGGCAGGGAGCCTGTTTCCCTTCCTCTCTTTCTCTGCCTGCCTCTCTGCCTACTTGTGATCTCTGTCTGTCAGGTAAATAAATAAAATCTAAAAAAAAAAAAAAAAAGAGGGGAGGAAGTTTATGAAGGTAGTGCATGTGATAGGTTGAGTGACTCAAGTCTGAGAAAAAACAGTTGCTGATAATTTCTGGATTTTTATGACTTCTTGTAGCTTATATATTTTTTATCATCTCTAGTGAATATAGTCAGAAGGAAAATGATCTAAATTAGAGAACAAGTATTTATATGCCTTAAGAGCTGTACTTGGAGAGAAATAAAATGATAAAAAATGGTGAAAATGGCTAGCATTCTTCTATCAGAAGTCATAGACCTATTGGGAAATGGGATTTTCAGTAACTGTACTTATATGGGTCCTCCAAGCAGGAAAAGCTGATCAAGAACAAAGTTGTTTGTTTTGTTTTGCTATATCTAATTCAGGTGTTTTATGTGATCCTGGGTGTAAAGATTTGGGTCAGTTACCATTCTGTTCCTTGTAAGAATCCTCCACTTTCTGACTTTTTTTTTTTTTAATTGTTAGTCATCATACAGCACATCATTAGTTGTTGATATAGTGTTCCAAGATTGTTTGCATGTAACACCCAGTGTGCTCTGCAATCTGTGCCCTCTTTAATACCCATCACCAGACTGACCCATCACCCCACCTCCTTCCCCTGTAATAACCTCAGTTTATTTTCTCGGAGTCAAGTCTTTCGTGGTTTATTTCTCCCTCTGATTACCACCCCCTTCGTTTCTCCCTTCCTTCCTGTAATGTCCTCCATGCTATTCCTTATGTTCCATAAGTAAGTGAAACCATATGATAATTGACTTTCTCTGCTTGACTTATTTCACTCTGCATGATTTTCTCCAGTCCCATCCATGTTGATGCAAAATTTGGGTATTCATCCTTTCTGATGGCTGAGTAATAATCCATTGTGTATAGGGACCACATCTTCTTTAACCATTCGTATGTTGAAGGGCATCTTAGCTCTTTCCACAGTTTGATTGTGGACATTACTGCTATGATCATTGAGGTGCATATGGGCCTTCATTTTATTACATCTGTATCTTTGGAATAAATACCCAGTAATAAAACTGCCAGGTCATAGGGTAGCTCTATTTTTAATTTTTTGAGGAAACTCCACACTGTTTTTCCAATGTAGCTGCACCAACTTACATTCCTGCCAACCAATTCCCATTTTTCCACATCTTCAACACTTCTTTCTTGCCTTGTCAATTTTTGCCATTCCAGCTGGTGTATGATGGCATATCAATACAGATTTTGATGTGAATTTCCCAAGTGGCTACTGATGATGAGCATTTTTTCATGTGTCTCTTAGCAATTTGTATGTCCTTTTTGGAGAAGTGTCTGTTCATGTCTTCTGCCAATTTTTAAAAAATCTTTTATTTTTTTAACATAGAATGTATTATTAGACCCAGGGGTACAGGTCTGTGAATTGCCAGGTTTACCACTTCACAACATTCACCATAGCACATACCTTCCCCAATATCCATAACCCCACCCCTTCCCCCAGGCAACCCTCAGGATTTTTGTGAGATTAAGAGTCTCTTATGGTTTGTCTCCCTCCCCATCCCATCTTGTCTCATTTTTTCCTTCCCTACCTCCCAAACTGCCCACTTTGCCTCTCAACTTCCTCATATCAGGGATATCATATGATAATTGTCTTTCTCTGATTGACTTATTTCACTAAGCGTAATATCCTCTAGTTCCAGCCACATCATTGCAAATGGCAAGATTTCATTTCTTGTGATGGCTTCACAGTATTCCATCTTATATAATATACCACATCTTTATCCATTTATCTGTTGATGGATCTAAGTTCTTTCCATAGTTTGGCTATTGTAGACATTGCTGCTATAAACATTCGGCAGCATGTGCCCCTTCAGATCACTACATTTGTATCTTTAGGGTAAATACCCAGTAGTGTGATTGCTGGGTCATAGGGTAGCTCTATTTTCAATTTTTTGAGCAACTTCCATACTGTTCTCCAGAGTGGTTGCACCAGCTTGCATTTCCACCAACAGTGCAGGAGGATTCCTCTTTCTCCGCATCTTTGCCAGCATCTGTCATTTCTTGACTTGTTAATTTTAGCCATTCTGACTGGTGTGAGGTGGTATCTCATTGTGGTTTTGATTTGTATTTGCCTGATACCGAGTGATATGGAGCACTTTTTTCATGTGTCTGTTGTCCATCTGGATGTCTTCTTTGCAGAAATGTCTGTTCATGTCCTCTGCCCATTTCTTGATTCAATTACTTATTCTTTGGGTGTTGAGTTTGTTAAGTTCTTTATAGATTTTGGACACTAGCCCTTTATCTGATATGTCATTTGCAAATATCTTCTCCCATTCTGTAGGTTGTCTTTTGTTTTTGTTGACTGTTTCTTTTGCTGTGCAAAAGCTTTTGATCTTGATGAAGTCCCAATAGTTTATTTTTGCCCTTGCTTCCCTTGCCTTTGGCGATGTTTCTTGGAAGATGTTGCTATGGCTGAGGTCAAAGAGGTTGCTGCCTGTCTTTTCAAGGGTTTTGATGGATTCCTTTCTCACATTGAACTCTTCTATCCATTCTGAGTCTATTTCATGTGCGGTGTAAGGAAATGGTCCAGTTTCATTTTTCTGCATGTGGCTGTCCAATTTTCCCAACACCATTGGTTGAAGAGACTGTCTTTCTTCCATTGAACATTCTTTCCTGCTTTGTCAAAGATTAGTTGAACTTAGAGTTGAGGGTCTATTTCTGGGCTCTCCATTCTGTTCCATTGATATATGTGTCTGTTTTTGTGCCAGTACCATACTGTCTTGATGATGAAAGCTTTGTAATAAAACTTGAAGTCTGGAATTTTGATGCCACCAACGTTGGCATTCTTTTTCAACATTCTTCTGGCTATTCGAGATCTTTTCTATTTCCGTATAAATTTTAGGATTATTTCTTCCATTTCTTTGAAAAAAAAAATGGGTGGTATTTCGATAGGGATTGCAATAAATGTGTAGATTGCTTTAGGTAGCAGAGACATTTTCACAATATTTTTCCAATCCACAAGCATGAAACATTTTTCCATTTCTCTGCGTCTCCCTCAATTTCTTTCATGAGTACTTTATAGTTTTCTGAATACAGATTCTTTGCCTCTTTGGTTAGGTTTATTCTTAGGTAGCTTATGATTTTGGGTGCAATCATAAATGAGATTGACTCCTTAATTTTTCTTTCTTCTGTCTTGTTTGTGTATAGAAATGCAACTGATTTCTGTCCATTGATTTTATATCCCAACAATACCGAATTCCTGTACAAGTTCTAGCAGATTTGGAGTGGAGTCTTTTGGATTTTTCCACATAAAATATCCTATCATCTGCAAAGAGTGAGAGTTTGACTTCTTCTTTGCTGATTTGGATGCCTTTAATTTCTTTTTGTTGACTGAATGCTGAGGCTAAGACTTCTAGTACTATGTTGAATAGCAGTGATGATAATGGACATCCCTGCCATGTTCCTGACCTTAGTGGAAAAGCTCTGTTTTTCTTCATTGAGAATGAAATTCGTGGTGGGTTTTTCATAGATGGCTTTGATGATTTTGAGTTATGTACCCTCTATCTCTGCACTTTGAAGAGTTTTGATCAAGAAAGGATCTGTACTTTGTCAAATGCTTTTCCAGCATCTATTGAGAGCATTATATGGTTCTTGTTCTTTTATTATTGTATTGTATCACATTGATTTTGCAGATGTTGAACCAACCTTATAGCCCTGGGATAAATCCTACTTGGTCGTAGTGAATAATCCTTTTAATGTACTGTTGGATCCTATTGGCTAGCATTTTGGTGAGAATTTTCACATCTATGTCCATCAAGAATATTGGTCTGTAATTCTTTTTTTTGATAGGATCTTTGTCTGGTTTTGGGATCAAGGTAATTCAGGCCTCATAAAATGAGTTTAGAAGTTTTCTTTCCATTTCTATGTTTTTGGAACAGTTTCAGGAGAATAGGAGTTAATTCTTCTTTAAATGCGTGGTAGAATTCCCCTGGGAAGCCATCTGGCCCTGGACTCTAGTTTGTTGGGAGATTTTTGATGACTCTTCAATCTCCTTACTGGTTATGGGTCTGTTCAGGTTTTCTATTTCATCCTGGTTCAGTTGTGGTAGTTTATGTCTCTAGGAATGCATCCCTTTCTTCCAGATTGTCAAATTTGCTTGTGTATGTTTGCTCATAGTATGTTCTTATAATTGTTTGTATTTCTTTGGTGTTGGTTGTGATCTCTCCCCTTTCATTCATGATTTTATTTATTTGGGTCCTTTCTCTTTTCTTTAGGATAAGTCTGGCCAGGGGTTTATCAATCTTATTAATTCTTTCAAAGAACCAGCTCCTAATTTTATTGATCTATTGTTTTTTGGGTTTCTATTTCATTGATTTATGCTCTGTTCTTCATTATTTCTCTTCTGTTGGTGGTTTTAGGCTTTACTTGCTGTTCTTTCTCCAGCTCCTTTAGGTGTAGGGTTAGGTTGTATATTTGAGACCTTTCTTGTTTCTTGAAAAAGGCTTGTATCACTAAATATTTTCCTCTCAGGATTGCCTTTGCTGTATCCCACAGATTTTGAACCACTGTGTTTTAATTATCATTTGTTTTCATGAATTTTTTCAATTCTTCTTTAATTTCCTGGTTGACCCATTCATTTTTTAGAAGGATGCTGTTTAGTCTCCATGTATTTGGGTTCTTTCCAAATTTCCTCTTGTGCTTGAGTTCTAGCTTCAGAGCATTGTGGTCTGAAAATATGCAGGGAATGATTCCAATTTTTTTGTACCAGTTGAGACCTGATTTGTGACTCAGGATGTGATCTATTCTGGAAAATGTTCCATGTGCACTAGAGAAAAATGTGTATTCTGTTGCTTTGAGATGGAATGTTCTGAATGTATCTGTGATGTCCATCTGCCCCAGGGTGTCATTTAAGGCCTTTATTTTCTTGTTGATCTTTTGCTTGGCTTATCGGTCTATTTCAGTGAGGGGGGTCTTAAAGTCCCCTAGTATTATTGTATTATTGTTGATGGGTTTCTTTGATTTTGTTATTAATTGGCTTATGTAGTTGGCTGCTCCCATGTTAGGGGCATACATATTTAAAATTGTTAGCTCTTCTTGTTGGACATTCCCTTTGAGTATGATATAGTATCCTTTCTCATTACTTATTATAGTCTTTGGCTTAAAGTCTAATTTATCTGATATAAGGATTGCCACCCCAGCTTTCTTTTGATGTCCATTAGCATGGTAAATTTTTTCTCACCCTTTCACTTTAAATCTGGAGGTGTCCTTAAGTCTAAAATGAGTTTCTTGTAGTCAGCATATTGATGGGTTTTGTTTTTTTTATCCATTCTAATTCCCTCTGTCTTTAGATTGGGGCATTTAGCCCATTAACATTCAGGGTAACTATTGAGAGATGTGAATTTAGTGCCATTTAATTGCCTCTAAGGTGACTATTACTGTATATTGTCTCTGTTCCTTACTGGTCTACTACCTTTAGTCTCTCTCTTTGCTTAGAGGACTTCTTTCAATATTTCCTGTAGAGCTGGTTTGGTGTTTACAAATTCTTTTAGTTTTTGTTTATCCTGGAAGCTTTTTATCTTTCCTTGTATTTTCAATGATAGCCTAGCTGAATATAGTATTCTTGGCTGCATGTTTTTCTCGTTTAGTGCTCTGAATATATCATGCCAGCTCTTTCTGGCCTGTCAGGTCACTGTGGATAAGTCTGCCAATCTAATATTTTTACCATTGTTATGTTACAGACTTCTTGTCCTGGGCTGTTTTCAGGATTTTCTGTTTGTCACTAAGACTTGTAAGTTTTACTATTAGATGATGGGGTGTGGACCTATTCTTAAGGATTTTGAGCAGGGTTCTCTGTGCCTACTGGATTTTGATGCTTGTTCCCTTTGCCATATTAGAGAAATTCTCTATAATAATTTGCTCCAATATACCTTCTGCTCCCCGTTCTCTTCTTCTTCTGGAATCCCAGTTATTCTAATATTGTTTCATCTTATGGTATCACTTATCTCTTGAATTCTCCCCTTGTGTTCCAGTAGTTGTTTGTCTTTCATTTGCTCAGCTTCTTTATTCTCTGACATTTGGTCTTCTATGTCACTAATTCTCTCTTCTGCCTCATTTATCCTAGCAGTAAGAGCCTCCATTTTTTTATTGCACCTCATTAATAGCTTTCTTTATTTCAGCTTGATTAGATTTTAGTTCTTTTATTTCTCCAGAAAAGGCTTTTATTTCTCCAGACAGGGTTTCTCTAATATCTTTCATGCCTTTTTCAAGCCCAGCTAGCACCTTGAAAATTGTCATTCTGAACTCTAGATCTGACATATTACCAAGATCTGTATTGATCTGGTACCTTGCCTTTGGTTCTGCCTCTTGTTCTTCTTTTTGTGGTGAGTTTTTCTACATTGTCATTTTGTCCAGATAAGAATATTTGAATTGAGAATAAAGTACTAAAGTACTTTAGTAACAAAGTACTAAAAAGGTGGCCTAGACCCAGAAAAATGTGTGTTAACCAAGTCAGATCCCAAACCATGGGGAGAAGAAATGGGGTAAAAAGTTTAAAAAAATTTGAGGAAGATGGTGGGGAAGTACGAGGAGGCACCTTTTAAATCTATACCCTAAAGTGAGCTGATTACCAACCAAAGAACTCCAATCCCGCATGAAATCAGCCTGAGATCAGAATTATACACGTCGGGATCTCTACAGAGGCAGAAGACGCCATTGGGCAGGTAAAGTGGAGTGGGAACAGAGAACTGATATCGGAAGATAAACAAAAGGGAGAGGGAGCCACCAGAGGCGACCGGTTGGAAAGTAATACCCCTAATATGAGCAAGAGTGCCCTGTGTCTGGGGACCAGCATTAACTTGGAGACTGATTGAAAGCACTTCAAAAGAGCAAAGGATCATGGGGGGAGGGGGTAACTGTGGGAATCAGGGTGGCTAGGGACAGAGGCTTAAGTCCCCGGTCCCAGGACAGCCTCCCCTGGCCCTGAGCCAGAGAGAGTGCAGTGGAGAAACCAGGTCTTGGTCCCTAAGCAGCCAGCACACCCAAGAACGCCTCGGGTCTGACTCCTGTGAGGGGCTGGGAGCCTCGCCAGAGGACAGAACGTGCATGCCCTGCTATACAACCTAAGATGCGCGTGCCCCTCTTTCTCCCCTGAAAGAGGTACACAAAGGCCTGGCCGGTGCTCTTTGACCTGCTCCATTGTTTCAGAGCCTAAGACGTGCGCCCCAAACTCTCCCCTGAAAGAGGTGCATGAAGGCCCAGCCTGGTGCTTTCGGACCTGTGCCCCATTCTCAGAGCCTGAAACGCATGTGCAACCCACAGCTTCCCCTGAAAGAGGTGTGCGCAAGCCGGGCACTCTTAGACCCAGAAAGACCAGGCTCTCCCAGCCCGGGCCAGCGGGAAAATCTCAGTGTGCGATCGCTGCTTGGAAACTCTCTGGCAGTCTGGAGCTGCCCAGACAGCTGCTGCTGCTGTGGTTTTGGGTATGAGCCAAAGATCCTGCGTCCCCAGGGACCTCGACTCGGAACCTGCTCTGCCAGCGGCCAAGGGGGAACTTATTTGGGCTCTGCAGCCAGACTGAGGCTTCTCTCAGAAAGGGAGGTCAGGATGCAGTTTTCCTCTAAAACTACAAAAACCATCAAAAGCAGTAAAGGTGAGAGGAAAAAAAAAGTGAACAAACATAAAAACCGCCAGAGAACAAAAGCCTGAAAAAAAACCAGTTTCCTCAGAGCCCACCCCCTTGAGGGGGGCGGGGTGACTTAACTCAGGGAACATTATTGACTGAAAACCCACATGGCAGGCCTCTCCCCCAGAAAACCAAACAAGAAAGGAAAAAAAAAAAAAAAAAAAAAAACCTACAAGAGAACAACCACCACTACTTCATAGGACAACTTTTATTTTTAACTCATTCCCACTATTCTGGTTTATTTTTTTTTATACAGATAATTTTTTAACCTATTTACCATCACAGTGAGATGTCCAGTACATCAAATTCCATAATAACCTTCTAACCTGAACTTTTTGATACATACACCTGTGTTTTTCTTTTGGATTTCTATTTTTGAATTTTTTTTTAATTTTAGTTTATTCTAGTTTATTCCTTTTTATTTTTATTTTCTAATATTCATATAGAGTTAAAATTCAAAGTAATCCCCTTTCCCCAATCAATACTACCTTTATAGATAAACCAATTTTTAATACCCCTTTATCTTAGGAAAGTTGAGTCTTTTAACAAAGATATCAAGATATATGCAGGAAGAATCCAAACAACATTCCTTGCCCACAATGAGAATTTATAACCACTCTCCCATCCTTTTCTTCCACCATTGTTTCTGTGTTTTTGTGTTTGTCCTGATAGTATATAAATCTTACACTTGGGGTTCTTTTTGACAAGGTTCTTCTTTTATTTGCATATATATATATATATATATATAATTTTTCTCTTGTCATATACTTTTATCAGTCTTTGGTTTGTCTGTTTTTGTTTGTATACTTCATAAATCTTACCTTGGGGCCCATTTGGGCTGAACCTTCTCTTTTATCTTCCCTTTCTTTCCTGTCTCTCTCTCTCTCTCTCTTTTTTCTTTTTTCTTTTTCTTTTCTTTTGTCTCTCATATGGGTGGGGAATACTGATTATTCAGAACTTTTCCAGGGTGCACCTTGACTGCACCATGGTCGATACATCCAGCTACATCTGTTCAGTCATCTCTCACCAAAATGAACTTTTGGGACTTCATCAAAATCAAAAGCTTCTACACAGCAAAGGAAACAGTCAAGAAAACAAAGAGGCAACCCACAGAATGGGAAAAGATATTTGCAAATGACAGTACAGACAAAAGGTTGATATCCAGGGTCTATAAAACGTCCTGAAACTCAACACACTCAAAACAGAAAATCATATCAAAAAATGGGCAGAAGATATGAACAGACACTTCTCCAATGAAGACATACAAATGTCTATCAGACACATGAAAAAATGTACATCATCACTAGACATCAGGGAGATTCAAATTAAAACCACATTGAGATATCACCTTACACCAGTTAGAATGACCAAAATTAGCAAGACAGGAAACAACGTGTGTTGGAGGGGATGTGGAGAAAGGGCAACCCTCTTACACTGTTGGGAAGGCAAGTTAGTGCAGCCTCTTTGGAGAACAGTGTGGAGATTCCTCAAGAAATTAAAAATTGAACTTCCCTATAACCCTGCAATTGCACTACCAGGTATTTACTCCAAAGATAACAGATGTAGTGAAAAGAAGGGCCATCTGTACCCCAATGTTTATAGCAGCAATGGCCACGGTCGCCAAACTGTGGAAAGAACCAAGATGCCCTTCAACGGATGAATAGATTAGGAAGATGTGGTCCATATACACTGTGGAGTATTATGCCTCCATCAGAAAGGGTGAATACCCAACTTTTGTAGCAACATGTACGGGACTGGAAGAGATTATGCTGAGTGAAATAAGTCAAGCAGAGAGAGTCAATTATCATATGGTTTCACTTATTTTTGGAGCATAACAAATAGCATGGAGGACATGGGGAGTTAGAGAGGAGAAGGGAGTTGGGGGAAATTGGAAGGGGAGGTGAATCATGAGAGACTATGGACTCTGAAAAACAATCTAAGGGTTTTGAAGGGGCGGGGGGTGGGAGGTCGGGGTACCAGGTGGTGGGTATTATAGAAGGCAGGGATTGCATGGAGCACTGGGTGTGGTGCAAAAATAATGAATACTGTTATCTTGAAAATAAATTAAAAAAAATTAAAAAAAAATATATATATATAGGACTAGTGCATAGAACAGAGCCCAGAGCCACCCATTTAATTTTGGGAGTATTTTGGTCTCTTAGAAGAACCTCCTACCCAAAATTTTAAAGAAAAAAACATGTGTATATATACACATACATATGTGTGTATATATACACAAAAACAAGGGTAAATACGATGAAGGGATGGATTATGACTGTAAAGATGAAATTTTTAAAAAAAAATTCTAAAAAAGAAGTTGATAAAATAAGTTGTTGGGAAAAGAAAGGAAAAGAAAGTGGTGAGAATTTGTTTAGGTTGGAGGCTAGAACAAACTCTGTGCTAGATTTACGGTATATTTTGATCTATTAGAAGAAGTTGTATCCCAAAATTTTTTAAAGAAACTCTATGTGTATACAAAAAATAAAGTTAGATACAATGAAGGATAAAATAGGACTATAATAATGAAGCTTCAAAAGATTTTTTTAAGAAAGTTATTGTTAAGATAAAGTAGTTTAAAAAACGTTAAAAGAGGAAAGAATAAAAGATTAAAAAATTAGAATAAGAAAAATAAAAGTAAAAAAAAATTAATTAACTTTGCAAGACTAAAGAATTATGGGGAGAAAGCCATGAATCCCAAGCTTTGCTTTCTCCTCCTCTGTAATTCTGCTGTTCTCCTTGATCAGTGAGCTTGGTCTTGGCTGGATGTTCTTGCTGATCTTCGGGGGGAGGGGTCTGTTGAAGTGATTCTCAAGTGTCTTTGCCAGAGGCAAATTGATCAGCCCTTCCCAGGGGCTGGGCTAAGTAATCTGCTCAGTTTTGCTCTTGGAAGCTTTTGTTTCTTGAACACTTTCCATAGAGCTCTGGAGGACAAGAATGAAAATGGTGGCCTCCCAGTCTCTGGCCTGGAGGAGCTGAGAGCTCCTCAGGAGAGGGCCCCACTCCTCAGTGTGCCCTCGGAGAAAAGAGCTCAATCACTCCCATCTCCCTGGTCTCCAGCCATGCTCCGAGTTCACCCATCCTGTGACCGAGCATGTGTCACATGTGTCTCTGGCACAGAGCCCCACCTGGAGTCTCCAAACCTAGCAGATCCCTGCTGCTTTTCCAGGGGAGGGGGTCTCCCTGGATCTGCCACTTGTGGGGTCCCTGCTCAAAGAGCAGTGTTTTTTTGTTGTTGTTGTTGTTGTTGTTTTTGTTTTTTTTAAGATTTTATTTATTTATTTGACAGAGAGAAATCACAAGTAGATGGAGAGGCAGGCAGAGAGAGAGGGAAGCAGGCTCCCTGCTGAGCAGAGAGCCCGATGCGGGACTCGATCCCAGGACCCTGAGATCATGACCTGAGCCGAAGGCAGCGGCTTAACCCACTGAGCCACCCAGGCGCCCCAAAGAGCAGTGTTCTTACTGTGCCATCAATCACAGTTTAAGATAACCTCAAACTGAGAGCTCACTCCTCAGGTCTGTCTCTTTAGCCGGCTTCCCCATTCTAATACCTGCAAGCTCTGTGACACTTAGACACCCCCATCCTTCTGTGACCCTGTGGAACCTGAGACCATGCTGTCCCTGCGAAGCTCCACCCCCACATAGCCACTGGAGCAATATCCCTCAGTGAAGCAGATTTTTAAATGTTCTGATTTTGTGCTCTGTTGCTCCACTGCTTGCTGGGAGCTGCCTCCCCACCCGATGTATCTTCCCGTCACTTCAGATTCACTTCTCCACAGGTTCTACATTTCAGAAAGTGGTCAATTTTCTGTTTCTAGAAGTATTGTTCTTCAATCTTCTGTTGGAATTGTAGGCGTTTGGAACTATTTATCTGATCTTCTGCTACCTGATGTCATCTCAGCCTGCTACTCCTCCACCATCTTTACTCCTTCAGTTCACCTTAAAGATTTTATTTATTTATTTGACAGAGAAAGAGATGGCAAGGTAGGGAACACAAGCAGGGGGAGTGGGAGAGGGAGAAGGTATACTGAGCAGGAAGCCTGATGTGGGCTCAATCCCAGGACCCTGGGATTGTGACCTGAGCAGAAGGCAGATGCTTAAAGTCTAAGCCACCCTGGTACCCCTTCTGCCAATTTTTTGACTTGATGATTTGTTTTCTGGGTGCTGAATTTGAGAAATTCTTTATAGATCTTGGATAATAGCCCTTTGTCTGCAGTGTCATTTGCAAATATCTTCTCCCATTTCATGGGTTGCTTCTTTGTTTTGTTGTTTTCTTTACTGTGTAGAAGCTTTTTGTCTTGATGAAGTCCAAAAAGTTCATTTTTGCTTTTGTTTTCTTTGCCTTTGGAGATGTGTTTTGAAAGAAGTTGCTGCAGCCGATGTTGAACAGGTTACTTGCTATGTTTTCTTCTAGGATTTTGATTGATTCCTATCTCACATTGAGATCTTTCATCCATTTCTAGTTTATTTTTGTGTATGGTGTAAGAGAATGGTCTACTTTCATTCTTCTGTATATACCTGTCCAATTTTCCCTGTACCATTTATTGAAGAGACTGTTTTTTCCATTGGATACTTTTCCTGCTTTGTCACAGATTAATTTCCTGTCCCTTCATAAGTGATGTCCACTTCTTTCAACTTATCACAGAAAAAACTTCTAAAGTATTAAATCTTCCTTGATTATGTTTTCTTTCATTAAGATCAATAGTATTGCTTTATTTTACTGTTTCTAAGTGCTGTATAGCATTTGGCATGTGTATATCACATTTATTCATTTCTCTAATAATGGACAATGATGTTGCATCCTACATTATCTTACTACAAACATCATCCTTAAGTATGGCCCCTTCTAAGAACTATGCAGTAAACTCCCCTAAACAATTCTCTCTTGGATACATACATATACAAGAATAATGCAATATAATAAGATATTTATATTGTATAAAATACTACTAGATTCTTCCTATAACTCCTGTTTTAGCTTTTTTTTTAAAATATTTTAAATTCTGGGTTATTAACATACAGTGCAATATTGGCATCAGGAGTAGAATTCAGTGATTCCTCACTTACATACAATACCCCGTGCCCATCATAACAAGTTGTGTCCTTAATACCCATCACCCATCTTAGCCTATCTCTCACCTACCTTCCTCCGTCAACCATCAGTTTGTTCTCAATCACTGACTCTCTTATGGTTTCCCCCCCCTGCTTTTTCCCCTTCCCATATGTTCATCTGTTTTGTTAAATTCTACATAGGAGTGAAATCATATGGTATTTAACACTGTTTGTTGGGAATGCAAACTGGAGCAGCCACTCTGAAAAACCGTATGGAAATTCCTCAAAAAGTTAAAAATAGAACTACCTTGTGATCCAGCAATTGCACTACTAGGTATTTGCCCAAAGAATACAAAAGTGTGTGTTTAGAGGGGCACATGAACCTTGATGTACATAGCAGCATTACTAACAATACCCAAAGTAGGGGAAGAGCCCAAATGTCATCAATTGATGAATAGATGTGATGAAAAGAAGTGGTACATGTTATAATGTAATATTCCTCAGCCACCAAAGAATGAAATCTTGACATTTTCCACAGTGTAAATGGAACTGGAATGTATTATGCCAAATAAAATAAGTCAGAGAAAGACAAATACCATATGCTGTATTAGTTTAAATGGCCATTAACAGTGTCTATCAATATAGTATCTGTCAATGCTAATGGTCTACTTCCTAATTTTTGTCCTTCTGGTGGGTGTAATGTGTTGCAACAAAATTCAAATATTCACTTATCTAGGTATAAATGAGGTTGAGAATTTCTTTCTGTAGCTGTTTACTATTTAGGCTTTTCTTTGAATAATCTATTCATAGACCTTTGTTTCTATTAGATGTTGATTTCAATATTCTGGGTGCTTGTCAAAATGTTCAGTTTTAGACTTTGCAGTTACTTATTGTAGATTCTTATTTGATATCTACTCATAATAAAAATTCTAGGAAAGAAAAGAATTATTTTGTCTTATCACCAGTATAAATATAACATCTTGGTGCAAGAAAAGAATCCATGTGTTATGCTGAATGGAAGACTTGTCTTCCATATAAAACTTCCATACAGTAAACCCCAAGTTTGTCATGTGTACTTGCTACTTCTGTAGCCAATTATATTTACTTCCCTATTATTTCATAAGAATACAAATTGATTTGGGAATCACCATTTAATTCAAGACTAGAATTCAATGAGTAGTTGAAAAAATTGTTAAAAATTTGGTTCAGTGCCTGTCAGATAGCAAGGCTACTTAAAGTTGAATGTCTTCACATCTCTCTACCCCCTTTCTCTATACAAACCTGTATCAATGAGAAAAAACATTGTATTCTATCAATGCCTCTAAAGTAGTATATCAAATTATATCACATTATCCATTCTTAGACTCTTCCTGGGATACATAGTATGCTAAAATTTGTGAATTTTATGGAATTAGAGAAATAAGACACAGCTGAGTCAGCTCCAGAATCTGTAATGAAGTTAATTACACCCAGTATAGAAAAGAAGATAGGGAGCTTGTGGGTAGTAAAACACAAACTTACTCCAATGCAGATAAAGAAAATGCAGAGAAAATCCACTGGACAAGAAGGGGAGTTTTTTGTTTGAAAATTTTTTGGAGCAAGAAGAGGTGATAATTAAGAAATGGGAGGTATGGTGATGAAGGAGTGGAACTATTTGATCAGTCATAAGATCAGAAGGAATAGGAACAACACCCATCTACCAACCTCCCCCAAAATTATGACATTAATTAAAGAACCAATGTACTACATTAGGAAATGAGGCTGTTCTCAAATCTCTTAAAACCTAGTAAATCACCCAAACAGTTAACCAGTCTACATACAAATACAGTTCTGGTCAGGAAAATAGGATATTCAAAAACAAAAAGATAAAAATGGCATCCATGAAAATGGACTATAAGAAAAGAGAAAATGAAGATGAAGACATTTCAGCTTAAAACTCTCTGCCAACTTCTATAAGACTGAAACAGAAGAAAATTGTATGCAAGTCTGTGAACTCAGATATTAGAGGAATATTTGGAGGTAAAAATGGGCAAACAAAATCAAATATTAAACCAGAAATTAAAAATCTAATAATTGGGCCAAGAAAGCGGGGGGTGGGGTGAGAAGAGTTGTTTGAAATCTTTTAATTTTCACTATTGAAATGTTAGAAATAATTTACAAGAGATCATAGACTTGATTAAAAATTGAATGTCAAGAAAAGATGTGAAAATCAGCCTTAGAAGTGAAATGAAGTAAAAATGAGAAGGAAAGACACAGAAGATAGGCAATGAATTTCCAACATATGTGTAGCTGAAATCCCTAAAATTAAAAATAAAATCAATTGGTTATAATTATGAAAGAAAACTCTAGAATATGGTTATTCAAAAATACACCTTGAAAGCATCTAGCATGTAACCAGGGAAATTAATGCAGGGCAATACACTACAAAACCTATCCTATTAAAACTATTAGCATTTAGGTTGCAGTTTGCAGAACTTTCTGGAAAATTACACTGTCACAAAGAAAATTAGAATATTATTGGACTTTATAGCAGCAAGGTACAAACTGAGGCAATATTGGAACTGTAGTTGGAAAGAAAAAAAAGCTAGACAAAGTGAGAGATAAGTGAAACTTTTCATTAGCTACAATGTTAAGGATCTGGAGATATATATATCTCTCCAAAGAATCTTATACATATAACATAAAACCTAATGAAACAAGTCCATGGATGTTTGGTAAGAAATAGCATCAAAGCATGAGCTTTCAGATATTCATAATTTTGAGTTTTGGAACTAGATTAATACTTTATGTATTAAAAAACACATTTTCATGAATAAAGGGAGATAAATCCACTAAATTTTTATACTAATATAAATGATAACAAGTATAAATAAAAATACAAGCCAAAGTTGTTAAGTTCTATACTGCTCAGATCTAATCTTAAAAGGTCTTAGGAGAAAGTGCCTAGGTGGCTCAGTAGTTAAGCCTCTGTCTTTGGCTCAGGTCATGATCCCAGGGTCATGGGATCGAGGACACGTTGGGTCTCTGATGGGCGGGGAGCCTGCTTCCCCCCCTCTCTCTGCCTGCCTCTCTGCCCACTTGTGACCTCTTTCTCTCTCAAATAAATAAATAAATTCTTAAGAAAAATATATATATCAGGAGTTATTTTACTTCATGTAGATTTGGTTTTGATGCTTCTATTAGTGTAGCAATCCATTATATATATATTTTTGGATCAAGTGTATAAGCCTATTAATGAGGACCTGGCATCTCACTGTTGGAGGAAGGAGACTAGAAAAATAAGCAGAGCAAGGGGAAAAAAAACCTCTTCATAGAAAATTATCAACTGCTACATGTAGAAGTAATGGTAAAAATAGGAAATTATTTCACAATATCCATTGTAATTGATGTTGGCAGTGAAGATCAGTTTATGCTAATCTGAGAGTATGAAGTCAAATACTCTCAGATTAGTATATCCATGAAAAATGGGATAAACTTACTTTCTTCATAATGGGTCAACTGGTAGGCATCAGAATGACCAAATTTAACATCACTAATGATGGCACAAATTGCCATGATATATCTCCCAAGGTGACAGAATGAGGACAGAGTATCACCCATGTGGTATTCTAGCCAAAAATACCTAACTTGAATATAGTCAGATAAGTAAAGGACAGTTGATCAGGACATTTCTGTAGAAGGCTCAAGTATGTTTAAAAAGAACAACAACAACAAAAGAACAACAACAAAAAAACCCTGAAAACCTAAATAAGAAGGGCTGTGCATAATATAAGCCAACAGATGTTACTCATTTGAAAAGACTGGAAAGAAGTAACAGTTAATGAGAAACATTGATTAGAGATTAGGAGGCTGCTAACAAGGTTATTTGGGGACAGTTGTAGAAATTTGGATATGAATTTGTGTCCTTTATATAGAAATTGGGTTTGTAACAGAGTTAAATATCTTGAGTGAATAGACTGTACTGTGGTTTTTAAGATAACTTTTTGTTCTTAGAGATATGCAGAAGTATTTAGGGTTGAGTGTCCTGATGTCCACAACTCTTCTCAAATGGTTCATCTCCACCCCCAAAAATGTTTCTATTTTGAGAGGTGGTCATGAATAAAGGTAACTATATGAAAGTTAATTGCATAAGTCTTATAATTTTTCTATAGATTTCAATGTTTAAAAAATAATTTGGTTAAAGTAGTAAATATTACATGTATAAGTAAGAAATTTCACAGAGGTAGTTGTAAAAATTTTTTTCTTCCCTTAATAGTAGGAATGATGAAGATAGTGCTTAACACATAGTAAGCATTAGGTTCTTAAATACCTTATGAATAGCTTATCAGTTAAAATTCCCTGTGAACTTAAGAGGTAGGGAATGTTCCCATTTTATAGAAGAAACAGGGAACAGAATGGTTAAGGAACTTATTCAAGATTACATAGCTAATAAACGAATATACTATTTAAGTAACATGGCTCAGTTGAGAACTTCTCAAATCACAAATGGCACATGCTTGGAGTGATCTAATTGTAGTATCAGCATTGATTTGCAGAGGGCCATTTTATGTAACATATATGCATGTGCATGTATATCTGCATATCTATAAGCATATATGTACTTATGCACACATACATGCACATACATGTCACCAGGACATGAAGTGGATATCTATACCACTTGTTTCTAATGTGCATGTTAAAGACCACTGGTCAAGGCATATAGTTGAGAACAAAAGGCTAAGGAGCAAAAAAAATAAATATTGTTTATTTGACTCGCATGAATGTTAGTTTGATATTCGGGACCCAGAAATAGTTGTTGGGTTAGCTTAGTAATATTGAGATAAAATTTTCATTCATTTATTCATTCCATGTCAACATGCATTTGGGTGCCCATGTGCTATGTATTGTGGTAAAAACCATGATAATATTGGTGAGTAAATAATTCTGTCTTTGCCCTCACCATTCCATAGACTCTATAAATATGTTATATTTGTTGCCACTGTTATGAATTAGAATTATCAAATTATGAATACAGAGAACTCTCGAGCCATTAGTTGTCAGTGAAAATTTTATTTAGAAAGATAGCATAATCTCAACAAGGAGTAGGTCAACCAAGAAATCCAGGAAGAAATAAAGTGCATGGAAACAAAAGAAAGTGAAAACACAATGATCTGAAACCTTTGTGATGCAGCAAAAGTGGTTCTAAGAGGAAATTCATAGCAATACAGGCTTACCTCAGGTGGTAAGAAAGATCTCAAACAATCCACCTTTATATCTAAAGGAGCTTGAAAAAATAAAACTCAAAACCAGCAGAAAGAAGGAAATAACGATTACCACAGAAGTAAGTGGTATAGAAACTAAGAAAACAGGTCAGCGAAGCTGGGAGCAGGTTCTCTGGAAGCATGAACAAAAATGCTAAACTTCTAGCTAAATGTCAAAAAAAAAATCACAAATGTAAGAGGAGAAATAACTGACACCACAGGAACACAATTGTAAGAAAACATTATAAAAAAAAACTGTTAGACAACTTAGAAGAAATGGATAAAGAAGATAAAGATAAAGAAAAAATGGATAAATTCCTAGAAGCCTATACCTACCAAAACAAGTGAAAGAAATAGAAAATTTGAACAAACCCATTACCAGCAAAGAAACTGAGTCAGTAAACAACAACAAAAAAAACTTCTAATAAACAAAAGTCCAGTACCTGATGTTTTCAGAGGTGAATTCTACCAAACATCTAAAGAGTTAATACATACGGTCTTCAAACTACTCCAAAAAATAGAAGAAAAACTTGCAAATTCATTCTTTAAGACTAGTATCACCATGATTCCAAAACCAGAAAAAGATCCCACAAAAAAGAACTATAAGCCAATATCTCTGATGAACATAGATGCAGAAATGCTCTATAAAACACTATCAAACCAAGTCCAACAGTACATTAAAAAAATTATTTGAGATCAAGTGAGAATTATTCCTGGGATGCAAGTGTGCTTCAGTAGTTTGCAAATGAATCAACATAATACGTCAGTAAGACAAAGGAGGGAAACCATGTGGTCATTTTCATAGACACAGAAAAAGCATTTGACAAAGTACTACATCCATTCAAGAAAAAAACCTTCAGCAAAGTAGGTTTAGGGGAAAATTACCTCAACATAATAAAGGCCATCTTTGGGGGGGGGGAACCCACAGCTAACATCATCCTTATTGGGAAAAAACAGCTTTCCCCCTAAGGTCAGGCACAAGACAGGGATGTCCACTCTTCACCATTTTTATTCAACATAGTACTGGAAGTTCTAGCCACAGCAACTGGACAACAAAAAGAAAAGGAATCCAAATTGCTAAGGAAGTAAAAGTTATTTGCAGATGACATGACCCTATATGTAAAAGACCCTACAGTTTCCACTAAAGAGCTAGAACTGATAAATGAATTCAATAAAGTATGGGATACAAAACCAATGTGCAGAAATTGGTTGTATTGCTATACACTAATGAAGTGGCAGAAAGAGGAATTCAGAACACAATTTCCGGGGCTCCTGGGTGACTTAGTTGCACATCCGACTCTTGGTTATACCTCAGGTCATGGGTTTGAGCCTTGTGTTGGGTTTCATGCTCAGTGGGGAGTCTGCTTGAGATTCTCTCCCTTTCTGTTTCTCCCTGCCCTGTGTACATGCTATCTAAAAATACATAAATCTAAGAAAAATCCTTTTACGATTGCACTAAAAACAATATACCTAAGAATAAACCTAACCAAAGAGGTAAAAGACCTGTGCTCTGAAAACTGTAAAATACAGATGAAAGAAACTGAAGAAAACACACACAAAAAAACAGAAAAACATTCCACACTCATGGATTGGAATAGCAAATGTAGTTAAAATGTCTATACTATGTAAAGCAGTCTACAGATTTAATGCAATCCCTATCAAAATACCAACAGCACTTTTCACAGAGTTAGAACAAATAATCCTAACATTTGTGTGGAACCACACAAGACCCCAAATAATAGTTTTGAAAAAAGCAAAACTGGCGGTATCATAATTTTGGACTTCAAGTTATATTACAAAGCTGTAGTGATCAAAACTGTATGGAACTGGCACAAAAGTAGAGCAATAGCACAGGAAAGAAAATCCAGAAATAAACTCACCATTATATGGTCAATTAATCTTCAACAAAAGAAGAAGATGCAGTGGGGGGGAAAAAGTTCTCTTCAACAAATGGTATTGGGAAAACTGGAGATAGCTGCGTGTGGAAGAATGAAACTGGAACACTTTCTTCCATCACACACAAAAATAAACTCAAAGTGCATTAAACACTTAAATGTGAGACCTGAAATCACAAAACCCTAGAAGAGTATATAGGCAGCAATGTTTGTAACATCAACCATAGCAATATTTTTTAATCTGTTTCCTAGGACAAGGGAAATAAAAGCCAAAATAAACTATTGGGACTACCAAAATAAAAAAGATTCTGCAGAGCAAAGGTAAAAGTCAGCAAAAGTAAAAGGCAACCTACTGAATAGTAGAAGGCATTTGCAAATGACATATCTGATAAAGGGTTAGTATCCAAGATACATAAAGAACAAATCAATACTCAAAAATAATCCAATTAAAAGAGTGAGCATAAGATATGAATAGACATTTCCCCAAAGAAGACATCCAGATGGCCAGCAGACACATGAATGGATACTCAACATCACTCATCAGGGAAATGCAGATCAAAGCTACAATATCACCTCATATCTATCAGAATGACTAAAATCAAAAACACAAGTGTTAGTGAGAATGTGGAGGAAAAGGAACACTTGTGCACTATTGGTGGGAATGCAAACTGGTGCAGCCACTGTGGAAAACTGTATGAAAGTTCCTCAAAAAATTTAAAAAAAAAAAAAAGAACTATTCTTTGACCTAGTAATTGCACTACCAGGTATTACCCCCAAAATACAAACATTAATTCCAAAGGATATATGAACCCCTGTATTTATAGCAGCATTATTTACAATAGCCAGATTATGGAAGCAGCTTAAGTCACCATTGGTAGTTGAATAGATAGATACACACACACACACACACACACACACACCACTACATACAGAGGAATGTTATCCCGCTATTAAAAAGAATGAAATCTTGCTGTTTTCAACAACACAGATCGAGCTAGAGAGTATAATGCTAAGTGAAATAAGTCAGAAAAAAGGCAGGTACCATTGGGTCTCATATGTGGATTTTGAACAAATGACCAAAGGGGGAAAAACAAAACAAAACAAAACAAAAACCACAAGAAACAGACCCTTAACTATGGAGAACAAACTGATGGTTACCAGAAGGGAGGTGGGTGGAACAGGATGAAAGAGGTGATGGAGATTAAGGAGGTGTTGCTTGTCCTGATGAGCATGGGCTGATGTATGGAAGCCTTGAATCACAAGATCATACACCTGAAATTAATATAACACTGTATGTTAACAGGAACTCTAAAAAGATAACACTTGATTCAGCCTTTAGAGTGCATAAAATTTGACAAATGCAGCCCTCTTTGTACTATACACACCCACTGAATTTTAAGAAAGATGTTTTTCATGTAAATAACGTGAGCACCTCAAATCCATGCAAGTGCTGTGAGCATGAAGAGATGCTGTTGCTTCTGCGGGAGGGATGCAAAAGGATTCACTCTGAAGGAGAGCAAAAAGGCAAGGGTAATATTTCTCCCTAACTGCTCCTTTTGACTCATCAGTGCACATCTGGGCCCATGGTTTATTGCAAAGAAGACTTTTCTGACTCAATTGCATTTAGTTAATATTTTCAATCCTGACAGATATTTGGATTTTAATTAGACAACTAGAATGGATTTCGAGGAATCATTAATGTCAATAATGGGAACAGCTCTAGAATGCCTTAAACCATCTGCAAATTTGTCATCAAATTCTCAACAATGTAATAAAAATGATGGCCCAGGCAGATTTTCCATCTCTACATAAACTGAGAATTAGACAACCTGAAAAGTGCCACATATTGGCCCACTAGCTGGCTACAACAATGAAGCCCATATTACCTTTTGAGCTGAGGTCCATGAGACCCCTCTTTGTCTGTGAACCAAAGCAAACTGAGGAAATCTAACTTCTAATGTAGCCCCAGGAGATTCTCTTGTTCTCGTTGGAATAACTGTGAAGTAGTGCTCTCCTTGGAGGTAAAAGAAGAAATCAAGAATTCAGATTCTGGGTTTTGCTCTTGTGTGACTGATACATCTATTGTTTTTTTAAAAGATTTTATTTATTTATTTGACAGATAGAAATCACAAGTAGGCAGAGAGGCAGGCAGAGAGAGAGAGAGAGGAGGAAGCAGGCTCCCCGCTGAGCAGAGAGTCCGATGCGGGGCTTGATTCCAGAACCCTGGGATCATGACCTGAGCCAAAGGCAGAGGCTTTAACCCACTGAGCCACCCAGGCGTCCCACATCTATTGTTTTTAATCTCTCTCCTCTCTTCCTGTCAGAAGTTCATCTTTAGACGTTACTGACCAATTTACTCTTTTCCATCTGCAACAGTGATCACTCCTTACTTTTATGATATATTCAGTGTTTTGCTGCACTCAAAGGGACCATTCTCTATTTTTTTGTCCTATCATCCCATTTGAAATATTTAATGTTTTATTCTCAGGTTGTTTAGGATTCTTTTTAATAGCATTGTAATACTGCTGATCAAATTACTTATGTTGCTAACAGATCAGGACTTTGTTTTGTTCACTCTGCAAATAATGCTCACCCAAGACTCAATCCTCAGGCAAATATTTTAGTTGTGGGAGCCTTTAAATCAAGTGCAGCTGGACCATGAATGATCTTCCTTTTTAAAGGGGCATGTGCCACCACCCTGTACTGTTTCCAATTTGGCAACTCCTTCCCATTATTTTGGGTCAATGATGATTGTTGGTAGAAATGTCTTTGCAGCAAATGAATAGCAGCTGCATTATAAAATGGTTCCAATTTCATTAAGAAATGTTAAGGTTATTAAAGATACTATTTTTAATCATCAGAGAATCAAATAATGGGATATAAATGGATGAATGCCTTAAAGTGACATTCATTGTACAAAAATTATTTTAATAATCCAATGGACACATTTAAATCACTTTCTCCAGAGTTTGCTTCGTGCCCCTCTGTAGGTCACTGTAGAGTAAGGTCAGAAAGAAAGACTGTAATGTTTATTATAATGGCTTTCTATGAACTCAGGAAGTAAAGTAAGATAAACAAAATACACTAAACAATATGTAGTTGGATTTCTAAAGATTACATATTATGATTAATGAGATGGAAAGACAAAGGAGTGACTTTATTGCCTTTAAGAATATTGAAGGACATTAAGAAAATGTCTACCAGTTATTCTCCATCTCCAAAAGGAGTATGAACTAAGCAATGAATGAAATTCAGATTCACCTGTTAGAAGGCAGGGAGCCAGATCCAAAGACCTCTTGAGATGACTTCCCAGTCTATAATTACAGAAAATAAAATGCCTTGCTTTAAGAGGGTTGAACTATGTACAGGTTATGAGAACAGTTGAGACCATCGATTCATGGAAGGGTTTCAACATCTTAATGATTCTCTATATGCATATAAATGAAGTTATTAACCTTACATCTGGAAAGCATGTACTTTTGGCTGTTTGTCCACTAGCGGTGGTTTATTCAGAGTCTCATTCTATGCAGGGTGTCTGGAACTTGAGGCACAAGCACACTTAACCGACTCATGGGTTTGAACTCCTAACCTTTAATTCATTAGCACCAAACAAAATGAGTTAGCCACCTGAAAAAAAAATACCATAATATCTTGGGGGGGTAGTTAATCTGGATTTCAGTACATATATTGTTGGAAGCAAAGAAAGTAGACATAATAAATTATTGAGCCCTCCTGCATTGTTGGGACTCTAGGAGTCTATAGAGGAGTCTTATAGGAGAGTGAGATAGATTCTTCGGTGCTTAACAGTTGAATCTTTCAAAATAATGTAAAGATTGTAGGGTCTGAACTAAAATGACTGTAGCATACAGAAAAGAAAGGTTATTTTCTTTCTGACCTGATTTGCTGAACCAAAATGCAGCCCACTGATTCTTTTTCATTAGGTTACTAGCCACCATGGAAACCACTTGATATTACTCAGCCTGGTCAGCAGTTGGGCCGGTTTTCCAGGGGCGAAAGTTTTAGAATAGCATTAACAAAAAAGAATTTTCCTCCAATAAAAGATCAGCATTTTCCAGAATGAAGGACTTGGCTTTAAGCCTTCCTGTTTAGTGTCAAAAGTAAAAGATAAATCAGATATTTTCTCACTGTGGATCAAGTAGAAGATGGTCATATTTTTGTAGGCATAGAAATGGGAGTTAAATAACCCATGTATCTTCTGCCTGCAAAGTGGGAAAGCTTTAGATAGCAGAAATATTTATTTTCTGCAGAGTTTGAAGTGCTAACTTCAGAGAGGAAAGGCCTGTGCAGCGGCGAGACTCAGGTGTATACCAATATGGAGCCATGGCAGAGTCCCAGTCTCATCCAAATGAAGCAAATGCTATAGTAGAGACAGTTGAGATTAAAAAAAAAAAAAATAGGGCTGAATTTTTTTTTCACTAAGAATTAATAGATAATATAATAACTTGTTGTTTCTAGTATTCTCTTAGACATGATGAGGGAAGACATTCTTGCAGTTTTATAAATGCTTCCCAGAGGGAAGAACATGATATAGATGGACCTCTTTTGTAAATGTCAAGTAGCTACATTACTGGGTTGTAGAATGTATAGATGCTAGGCAAGGTTGCCAAGAGAATATAAAAATTGAAAGTCCTTTGGAGAATAACTTTTCCCTTTAAGTGGAATATTTTTTCTGCTTTTCAGGATTATAGCAAAGTTCACTCAGGCCCTCCAAATTCTTGATTATGGGCTCAGATGGATATCATCTGAAGGGCAGGGGTTCTGGGAAAGAGAGAAGAAAGTCTGGCCAAGTTACCCACTGCCTTTGATCTCCGTAGGGGTCAGTAAACCCATTAGAGCATCTCTCATTTCCTCTGAGCCCTGGTGAGTAGAGCCTGAATGACAGACTGTGAATCTTCAGTCTGAAACAGCCTCCTGACTTGGTTACGTCACTGGCAGGTACTCTCAAATACTTATGAGTCCTGTCAGTCAGCATCCTTAACCGGGAGTGGATTCAGGAAAATTTTGGAGTTTGGTTTTTTAATACAGGAGAGAAAGTAGAAGGTTTGTCTTTTCTCCAACACCTCTGAAATGTTAAAAGAAGACTATTTAATCCAGTCTGCCTATCTGAACATTAATATCAGAAGGCAATAGCTTTTTTTGTTGAGTGGGTGCCAAAGGAAGAAATGAAGACTTTGTCACCCACTTTTTTGGGGGGCCTGTTTCTAACTGTGACTGCTCATATATTTGGCTATATTCCTCTTTATCAGGAAAGATTCCTATATGAAAAGGTAGGGCAGAGATTAAGATTTGTGAATTGTCTTTCAGTGGACTGGGGTCTTATGTTTATGCCCATTTTATACACATGTGTCTTATGTTCATATGGTTACTAAGAGATAGAGCTGAGGTTTAAATTGACAGAGAATGCAAAGTATGAGCCTAGGATAACATAGCTGTATTATTTCTCTAGAATATAAATTTCAAGTCCATTTTCCAATAGCAAAGGTATTCTTATTACAGCAGTGGAATTAACACCAGATATGGAGTTAACTGAACTCACTTACTAAGAAGTAACAAATTAGTTTTCCCAAACTCAGTTTTCCTTTATGCAAAGTAAAAGTAAACCTCCATGACCTATGGGACAGTAGAAAGAGCATGGATTTCGAAGTCCCTTTGTGAAATTGACCAAGTGACTCAACGTTTCAGACCTTCAGCTTTTCTATTCAGAATCTAAACTTCAGCCTATACATTAAAAAGTCATAAACTTGGGGGGGGAGAGACAAGATGGCGGGGAAGTAGGAGGATGTGCGCTTTCAACCTGTACCCTAAAGTGAGCTGATTACCTTCCAAAGAACTCCAATCACCCACGAAATCAGCCTGCGATCAGAATTAAACACGTCTGGGTCTCTACCAGAGCAGAAGATGCCAGTGGGCAGGTAAAGCTGAGTGGGAACGTGGACTGATAACAGAAGATAAACAAAAGGGGGAGGGAGCCACCCGAGGTGACCCATTGGAAAGTAATATCCCAATACGAGAGTGCCCTGCATCTGGGGACCAGCATTAACTCCGGAGTCTGGTAGAAAGCACTCAAAAAGAGTGAAGAATCACTGGGGGGAAATTGTGGGAATCAGGGTATTAGGGACAGGGGCTTAAATCCCCAGACCCAGGACAGCCACCCCTGGCGCAGAGACAGAGAAAGTGTGTTGGAGAAACCAGGTCTTGGTCCCTGAGCCACCAGCGCTCCTGAGAGCATGTGGGGCCCAGTTCCCGTCAGGGGCTGGGAGCCTCACCAGCCAACAGAAGCACAACATTTTTGCAGTCCCCACATGAGTGCCTTGCCATGCCCTCAGAGACCGGGTCGTGCCCCACGCCCTCCCCCGAGAGAGGTGCGCACAGACACCAGCCCGGTGCTCTCAGATCCAGAAAGACCAGGCATTCCCAGCCCGGGCCAGCGGGAAAATCTCAGTGTGCTATCGCTGCTTGGAACCTCTCTGGGAGTCTGGAGCTGCCCAGATAGCCGCCTCTGCCCTGGTTTTGGGTACAAGGAAAAAATCCTGAGTCCCCAGGTACCGCAACTCGGAACCTGCTCTGCCAGTGGCCAAGGGGGGATTTATTTGGACTCTGCAGCCAGACTGAGGCTTCTCTCTGAGAAAGAGGTCAGGGTACAGTTTGCTTTCCTCTAAACCTACAAAAACCATCAAAAGCGGTCAAGGCGAGAGAGAAAAACAAAAGTGAACAAACATAAAAACCTCCAGAGAACAAAAGCCTGAAAAAAACCAGTTTCCTCAGAGCCCACCCTTTTGAGGGGGGCGGGAGGACTTAACTCAGAGAACATCATTGACTGAAAACCCACATGGCAGGCCACTCCCCGAGAAAACCAACCAAGAAATTAAAAAAAAAAGACGACAAGAGAACAACCACCACTACTTCATAGGACAACTTTTATTTTTAACTCGTTCCCACTATTCTGGCTCTTTTTTTTTTATATAGATAATTTTTATTATTATATAGATAATTTTTAAAACTATTTAACATCTCAGTGAGATATCCAGTACATCAAATTCCATAATAACCTTCTAACCTGAACTTTTTGATACATACACCTGTGTTTTCTTTTTGCATTTCTATTTTTTAATCTCTCTCTTTTTTTTAATTTTAGTCTAGCTTAGTCTAGTTTATTCCTTTTTTTATTTTTATTTTCTAATATTAATATAGAGTTAAACTTAAAGGTAATCCCCTTTCCCCAATCAATGATACTCCTATAGGTAAACCAATTTTCAATCCCCCTTTATCTTAGGAAAGTTGAGTCCTTTAACAAAGATATCAAGATACATCCAGGAAGAATCAAAACAACCTTCCTTGCCCACACTGAGAATTTATAACCACTCTCCCATCTTTTTCTTCCACCATTGTTTCTGTGTTTTTCTGTTTGTCCTGATAGTATATAAATCTTACACTTGGGGTTCTTTTTGATGAGGTTCTTCTTTTATGTGCATATATATATATATATATATATATACACATATATATGTATATATATATTAAATATATATATTTTTTCTCTTGTCATATACTTTTATCAGTCTTTTTGTTTGTCTGTGTCTGTTAATACTTCATAAATCTTACCTCGGGGCCCATTTGGGCTGAATCTTCTCTTTTATCTTACCTTTATTTCCTGTCTCTCTCTCTCTCTCTTTTTTTCTTTTCCTTTTCTTTTCTCTCTCATTTGGGTGGGGAACCCTGATTGATCAGAAGCATTCCAGGGTGCACCTTGACTGCACCACAGTCGATACACCCAGCTACACCCGTTCAGCCATGTCTCACCAAAATGACTAGGAGGAGAAATGCCCAACAGAAGAAAAATACAGAGGATGGGCCTTCTGCAACAGAGCTAATGGCTATCAACATAGACAATATGTCGGAAAGAGAATTCAGGCTAACAATTATCCAGGCAATAGCTAGGTTGGAGAAAGCCATGGATGACCAAATGGAATTTATTAGGGCCAAACTGAAAACGACCAGAGATCATGTTTCCAATGTTAGGGAAGAGCTGAAAGCTACCAGGGCTGAGGTTCACAATGCTCTAATGAGTTCCAATCTAATCTAAATTCTCTCAAAGCTAGGGTAACAGAGACAGAAGATAGAATTAGTGATCTGGAGGACAAACAGATAGAGAGAGATGATCAGGAGGAAGCCTGGAACAAACAGCTTAGAAACCACGAAAACAGAATCAGGGAAATAAATGATGCTATGAAACGTTCCAACGTCAGAATTATTGGAATCCCTGAAGAGGAGGAGAAAGAAAGAAGTCTAGAAGATATAGTGGAACAAGTTCTTCATGAAAATTTTCCCAATCTCGTGAATGGAACCAGCGTTCATGTACTAGAGGCCAAAAAGTCTCCACCCAAGATTATACATTCCAAAAAAACATCAAGGCCCCTGATAGTCAAATTGAGGAATCCTAATTGTAGGTATAATCTCTTAAAAGCAGCTGGGACAAAGAGCCTCCTTACCTACAGAGGAAAGCCCATCAGAATAACATCAGACCTGTCCACAGAGACCTGGTAAGTCAGAAAGGTCAGGGCATTAAATGAGAAGAACATGCAGCCAAGAATACTTTATCAAGCAAGACTCACATTCAAAATGGATGGAGAGATAAAGAGTTTCCAAGACCGGCAAGGCTTAAAAGACTACACAACCACCAAGCCAACACTGCAGGAAATATAAAGGGATGTTCTATAAAAGAGGAAAAATACTAAGAATAGCATTGAACAGAAATAAAGAGACAATCTACAGAAAGAAAGACTTCAGAGGTAACACAATGTCAATAAAAACATATCTATCAATAATCACTCTCAATGTGAATGGCCTAAATGCGCCCATAAAACAGCACAGGGTTGCAGATTGGATAAAACAACAGGACCTATCCATATGTTGTCTACAAGAGACCCATTTTGAACCTAAAGATACACCCAGCATGAAAGTGAAGGGATGGAGAAGCATCTTTCATGCCAATGGGCCTCAAAAGAAAGCTGGGGTAGTGATTCTCATATCAGATAAATTCGACTTCAAACTAAAAACTGTAGTCAGAGATTCAGAAGGACACTACATCATTCTTAAAGGGACTATCCACCAAGATGATCTAACAATTGTAAATATCTATGCCCCCAATATGGGAGCAGCCAATACATAAGGAAACTGTTAATCAAGATAAAGAGTCATATTGATATGAATACATTAATAGTAGGAGATCTTAACATGCCTTTCTCTCTTTGTAGATGACATGATTCTTTATATGGAAAACCCAAAAGACTCCACCCCCAAACTACTAGAACTCATACAACAATTCAGCAACGTGGCAGGATACAAACTCAATGTACAGAAATCAGTGGCTTTCTTATACACTAACAATGAAAATACAGAAAGGGAAATTAGAGAATCAATTCCATTGACCATAGCACCAAGAACCATAAGATACCTGGGAATAAACCTAACCAAAGAGGTAAAGGATCTGTACTCATGGAACTATAGAACACTCGTGAAAGAAATTGAAGAAGACCCAAAAAGATGGAAGACCATTCCATGCTCTTGGATTGGAAGAATAAACATTGTTAAAATGTCCATACTGCCTAGAGCAATCTATACTTTTAATGCCATTCCAATCAAAATTCCACCAGTATTTTTCAAAGAGCTGGAGCAAATAATCCAAAAATTTGTATGGAATCAGAAGAGACCCCGAATCGCTAAGGAAATGTTGAAAAACAAAAACAAAACTGAGGGCATCACGTTACCTGATTTCAAGCTTTACTACAAAGCTGTGATCACCAAGACAGCATGGTACTGGCATAAAAACAGACACATAGACTAGTGGAACAGAGTAGAGAGCCCAGATATGGACCCTCAACTCTATGGTCAAATAATCTTCAACAAAACAGGAAAAAAAATGCAGTGGAAAAAGGACAGTCCCTTCAATAAATGATAGGAAAACTGAACAGCTATATGTAGAAGAATGAAGCTTGACCATTCTCTTACACCATACACAAAGATAAACTTGAAATGGATAAAAGACCTCAACGTGAGACAGGAATCCATCAGAATCCTAGAGGAGAACATAGGCAGTAACCTCTTCGATATCAGCCACAACAACTTCTTTCAAGATATGTCTCCAAAGGCAAAGGAAACAAAAGCAAAAATAAACTTTTGGGACCTCATCAAGATCAAAGCTTCTGTATAGCAAAGAAACAGTTAACTAAACAAAGAGGCCACCCACGGAATGGGAGAAGATATTTGCAAATGACAGTACAGACAAAAGGTTGATATCCAGGATCTATAAAGAACTCCTGAAACTCAGCACTCACAAAACAGACAATCATATAAAAAATGGGCAGAAGATATGAACAGACAATTCTCCAACAAAGACATACAAATGGCTCTCAGACACATGAAAAAATGTTCATCATCACTAGCCATCAGGGAGATTCAAATTAAAACCACATTGAGATACCACCTTACACCAGTTAGAATGGCCAAAATTAACAAGATAGGAAACAACATCGGTTGGAGTGGATATGGAGAAAGGGGAACCCTCCTACACTGTTGGTGGGAATGCAAGTTGGCGCAGCCACTTTGGAGAACGTGTGGATATTCCTCAAGAAATTAAAAATAGAGCTTCCCTATGACCCTGCAATTGCACTCCTAGGTATTTACCCCAAAGATACAGATGTAGTGAAAAGAAGGGCCATCTGTACCCCAATGTTTATAGCAGCAATGGCCACAGTTGTCAAACCGTGGAAAGAACCAAGATGCCCTTCAACAGACGAATGGATAAGTAAGATATGGTCCATATACACTATGGAGTATTATGTCTCCATCAGAAAGGATGAATACCCAACTCTTGTAGCAACATGGACAGGACTGGAAGAGATTATGCTGAGTGAAGTAAGTCAATCAGAGAGAGTCAATTATCATATGGTTTCACTTATTTGTGGAGCATAACAAATAACATGAAGGACTTAGGGAGTTAGAGAGGAGAAGGGAGTTGAGAGAAATTGGAAGGGAAGGTGAACCATGAGAAACTATGGTCTCTGAAAAACAATTTGAGGGTTTTGAAGGGGCTGGGGGTTGGAGGTTGGGGAACCAGGTGGTGGGTATTAGAGAGGGCACGGATTGCATGGAGCACTGGGTGTGGTGCAAAAACAATGAATACTGTTACGCTGAAAAAAAAATTTTAAAAAAAGTCATAAACTTTAGTTTGTGGATTTTATTTCAACTGTTGCTTTTCTTGATAGCATTTTGTTGATTTTGTGAAGCCCTTCGCTTTGTTCTGAATATACTGTGTATGTCAGGACCAGGTTAGAGTATGTTGAACTCTCAAGCAGCGCTAATATGTTAATTGCTTACAAGAGCAGAAGATACTTCTCCAACATGTCCATTGCTCATCACCTGAGGCCTTGTTCCATGTTATTTTCATCTGGAACCCAGATTAGTAGAGTCTCTGTCTGGAATATTACCATTTATTGCAGCAATGAGGGAGGAGATATGGTAAACCCCAAAGTGGTTCTTAAAGCTTCTGCCCAGAAGTAACATGATATCACTTCAACCACATTTTCCTTGTTTGGCACGTCACAGAAGTCTTCGTCAATGTCCCTGCCACAAAGGAAAGAAAAAAAAAAAGAGCACTACTTCTTTTTATTAAAAAAAAAAAAAAAAAATACAGGGTACCTGGGTGGCTCAGTGGGTTAAAGCCTCTGCCTTCAGCTCAGGTCATGATCAGGGTCCTGGGATCAAGCCGTGCATCGGGTTCTCTGCTCAGCAGGGAGCCTACTTTCCCCTCCCTCTTTCTCTGCCTACTTGTCATCTCTATCCAAAAAAGAAAAAAAAAAAAAAAAACCCAAAAAACAAAAAAACTTAAAAAAAAAATACAGGTAGGTCAGAGGAAATACAGAAAAATTCATAATCCCTATTCCTAATGAGTCCTCAGTCTAGTGAAGAAGATATATTGAGCTTCCTATGTGAAATGATTCGAGATAGGAGTGAGACTGAAGAGAAAGATAATTTTCAATTTTTCTTCTAAGGCCTTCATATTAAACCCTTATTTTGGAGGGTTTTTTTGTTGTTGTTGTTTTATTTGTTTGTTTGTTTTTAATTCTTTGGTATTTTTAAGGGCAATGTTAGTCCTATCTTTTCTGTTTCATGACCACTGAAGCATAGCTACTAATTAATTTTTAAGATGTTAAAACCACATTTTACAGGTCTTCACCTGCCTCATTCAATATTTACTTGTTCCTAAGTGGGGAAAAGGACCATTCCCATAGATGGGAATGTCACTCTCTGCACTTTAGTAGCAGTGATGAAACAACATCACCTTGACTACCAAGTAATCTAAGTCTAGAAATAGCTAGTCCTGATTTTGAAGTGACTACTACATTATTTTAAGTTCTTGTTTTGAATGCTAATGTGACTACTGTCATCATTACTTAATAAATTCATTATAATATGTTGAGCTTACGTAGCACTGATGTGATAATTAATAAAGATGTACTAAATATAGCCTACTCAGTGTCCAGTCACTTCAACTATACCACTACTTGAAATCCAAGATGCTCTAGAAATTTCCTATATTTGACCATGAATTGGGAGGGAAAATGCTGCAAGTTCCATCTTCCATTCAGTTTCTAAGCTTAGTCCATTTGCCCCATCCCCCCAATACTTAACCTATTGACTTTGCATGTAGAGTCACCTTTATACCTCACCTCACTGTCACAGATGACTTAGGTCATTACATGTGCTTCTCTGTTTGCAACTTAGCACGTCCCTTGGTGGTTGTCTCACCAGATCTGTGTCACAGTCAGAGACTTACAATTATGTGATGCTCTTCATACTCTTCATACTCCTAAAGCTCCTAAATTATGGTCTTTCACCAGAAATAGTCTTATGCTTCAACACATCATTCCTGCTCCCCTTCTTTGAGCACAGTTTAGGATTGCCCTTTTCTGCTCCCTTTAAATCAGGGCCCCTTGATATACTTTGGCCAGGGAAATGTGAAGAAGAGATGTACATCTTGTGTTTCTAGGAGTTTTAATAGTCATTGCAAAATTTACATTCCCAACTTATTGCTCTAATCATCAGTCAATTTGGGGGGTCCCCATCACTCTGCGTCCTTCAGTGATTATGAAAGCAAAGCCTGCTTGCAAACCTTCATTGGACATTTATCATACAGGAAAAATGTTATTTTGAAACTACTGAAATTTTGGAATATTTGGTACAATGTGAGACTTATGGAACCTATTCTGACTGATAAAAGGTTCAAGTGGGTTAAATGATTTAGAGCTTTTTTTGTTTGGTCTAGTAAACCACATTCTGTCATCGTCTCATGTGTGCTTATTTGCAGAGATGTATGTTCTAGAATGAGAGTTTATATTGTATCAATGTCTACTTAATTTTTTTTCCTTTTTGCAAATTATCTCATTGTTAAAGAAAAACCCTCAAAGTGTAACTCTGTCCTTGAGTGGAACAAAATTCCTAAAAAAGTAATATAAACATGTTCAGATAGATATCTTAAGTTTCTTCCCAGGAATTATCTGTAGAACATCAGTGTCAGAATGTATCTCTAAGAAATTCTTTGGCATTTATAAAGCCAACATAAATTTGGTATTGGAATTTGCAGATCATTCTCAAAGCATAAGATTAAAAGAGCTTTAAAAGTTTTCAGCTGGTATATATCAGTATGTTCTCTTAAATAACAAAAGGGAAAAAGGCTGAAGGCTCACAGTTTTGGTATTTGATATAAAGGAATAATGTTCTTTATCCCCAGATCACTGATTTTTATGTGCCTTAAGTCATTCTGCTGAGGTTTTGGCGGCTTTTATGAAAAAGTAGGTGGTCTGAACTGGACATGGTATCAAATAGGCAGATGTGTAGGTCATAACAGCAAGGTTTAAAAGACGGAGTCTGTTGTGACTAAATAAAAGGAACTAAACGCTAAATGAACGTGACAGTGTAGATTGTGCCAGTAAACAGATCACTGTAGGCAGAAAATGGCCTGAAGCACTGCTTAGAGCACTCCTCCTTAGTATATCATATATCTAAAAAAATTCAAAACTAGAATTTACCTTGCAAATGAAGTTAGTGATTATCAGCCACCAGCTTGTTCCTGGTTGTTAAGTGTGTGAGTGTCTTCCTGGTGTTTCTAGGTTGGTGGAGGGGTAGAGAAATTGGTAAAACAGATTCCCTGGCTCCATATTGGGAACTTGCAATTCAGTGGATCTGGTGGGCACCAGAAATCCTATTTTAAAGGTCATTCTATTGTAAAAGACTTTGATTCTAATCTAATTAAGAACGAGACCCAGACTAATGGAGAATCTTGTATGCTGCAGGCATTCTGGTCATATTTGAAGTGGGCAGGTTAAGGGTTTATACATTCAGATGTAGATCTATATTCCTGTTAAATTTTTTTGTTTTATTTTTAGTCACCTAAGCACATTTGAAGGTAGGCTTTGCATGATTAGATGTAAAAGCAACCAGACCTTTAACATACTTCTTGACTCCTCTTGGTCTTGTTTTTTACATTTTTAAAATACAACTTAATATCTACCTTAGACAGTCTTAGTTCTAGGAGTAGAAAATGTAATTTTCTTTAACCTACAGATTTCACTTCTTCTCAAAATCTTAGTGCTTTCTCCTAATGGTATAACTTCCTTCAGTAACCATCTCCTCCTTTGTTCTGTTGGGTTTTTTTGTTTGTTTGTTTTGTTTTGTTTTGTTTTAGATTTCATTACTGTCCTCTTTAACTTTAAATTTATTATTTCAGTTGGATAAACAACATCCAGTGTACTTCATGATCAGGCACCACAAATAAAATTTAAATGTAACCACTTCCCCATTACATAAACAGAAGTAGTGTTATAGCATTTAATTGGTAGAAGTCCAAAGTACACGCAAATATAATCTAGTGGAACCAAATAAAACAGTGGGGCCTCTAAACGGGAAAAAATGCTGTAAATAAAATGATGTCTAACTCCAAATATACATTTAAACAAGGATTAAGTGTTGATAATAATACTTAGTTTGTAAACATCAGCGTTAATTTTTGAAAATATGCCAACTCATCACAAGTCAAGTTGGGAGGTGACAAACTATTGGAAAAAGGAATCTTCCCATACAACTCCCAGAAGGCCATCTAAGCCTCCACATTTATTAAAAATAAATTGTCATAAAAAGAGATTGTTAAAACTGGGAGATTTTGTCAAGCCTGTGATTATATGCTGATCAATTTTTTCATTTGTTTTTCCTTATAGCTGACTATGACTTTTTATTTCTCACTAGTTTGGGGCTAGTTGAAGGTGCACATGGCTAGAAGCAAAAATGAAAGTTGTGTTAAGGAGTGTCAGAGGCATCAGAACAGGTCACAGTGAAAGTGGTGACCCATATCCGCGTCCGTACAGTATCCCTACACGAAAGGGACGTAAAGGAGAGGTGTATACTCCAGGCTGAATCACTACTGAATTTAAGTTAAACCAAAGCCCTGAAATTGTAAAATAATGTATTCAGGTAGGAAAAAACAAACTTCAGTTGGTTTCTTATTAAGATCTCTCTGCTGCCTCAGCGTGCCTTGTAGGATGCTAATCATCACCAATATCAGCAGCAGCATCATTAACAAGCATATTTACAAAGCTTCAGTATGTCCATTGCATATTTAAAGCAAGCAAAACAGACGCCTGCCCCAAATTCTATAAGACCATTTTTTGTAAATCCAGCTTAATTTACATATAATTTATACATAATAAAATGTATTCATTTTCAGGCTCACAGTTCTATAAATTTTGACAAATATTAGTTCAGCCACAATATCCAATACCGTCCTTGTATACCCTCATAGTCAATCTCCTCCTCAAACCTTTAGCACCCATTGAGAGATTTTTGTCCAAATGGTTTTACATTTTCCAGAATGTTAAGTGAACATACAGTAGCATGACCTAAGTCCTACAGCATACAATCTACTATTTATGTATCTGGTTTGTTTCAGTCAGAATAATACTTCTGACATTCATCCATGTTATTTCAGGTTTCAATGGTTTATTCATTTTTATTGCTGAGTTTTTTCCATTGTATGGTTGCACCTTAGTTTGGTTATTCATGCATGCGTGTTTTATACACACAGCAGTAGATTAACACCAGGCTGAACTGTTTGCTATTTATCAGATATACATGAAGTATAATATAATAACACTTATTCTGTTAGTAACAGTCATCAAAGTAGATGTATGGAGGAAAAATAAAGTAACCATCCTTTGTTTTTGTGATTATCATTATTAGCATTATTTACATTGCAAGGGCAATATGAAGACTTTTATTTTTTATATTTTATCCTATTTTTAGGTTCTAGAAGACTCTAATTGAGTAAGGTAATCATATTTGCATAATGCCAAGGAAAGTAAAGGGCTTTACTGATAAACTCTGTAGACATGTTTTGAAAAATGAGAAGCCTTAAGATTTCCATTCTCCCTACAAATGGGAATGGGATCCACAATTCCCCAGTTAGTCTTCCCCCTTTCGATGATTACAAGTGAAAGGAAAGGGCTTCTGTATACAGGAATATTATTCTATCATTAAATAAGTTACTTTGGAAAGACAAAGTTTTACAATAAAACCATGTTATGATCTATTTCTCTCCGCCTCCCTACCTAAATTATTGGGAGCTAGGCTGGACTGGCCTTAGAGATAGTTTAAATAGGCATATGTACTCATATGGTGTGGAGTTAGGTTATGGAGAAATTTTCCTTCCTTCTACCAGTTTACCCCATAGTTGACTAGAGCTTCAATGCCCATCATTGTATTCAGTGTTTTGATTAAAGACCTATATTCTCCACTATTTTAGAGTTCCATTACATTCTGAAATTTTAAAGCAAAACTTGTAATAAAAATATATAACAATGTAAGTTTCTTAGGGATTTCATATTTGTTTTGACTGGTTGATAAGGTGTTATGAATTTCATTTGAATTATTCTGGTAATAACTGGAAATAGCTGAACATACATTGTATGTGAACATAATTTTCTTTCACATACTGTGTGATAGTGTTCACATTGGGTTCTATGTTCATTTCTTTGGTACTTCTTTCTATTAATATTTATATAACAAACATAATTTTGCTTGCACATGGGAAAAGGGAACACTCTGGAGAGTATTCTATGCAGTTCTTGAGGCTGTTCATTGTAGAAAATTTTGGTTTGATCATTATCCAACCTTAATAAGTTGGGATGAACACAAATAACCTCTGTGGAGCCAAGGAGAGTGCTCATCTTCACTGACCCAAGGTTACTAACTGGATTTCCAGGGCCTCTAAGGATGTACACATTAGCGAGGGCAGCCTACAATTCATCTTGTCTTTGGATAACCTTAGGTCTACTGGTTTTAATTTTTTTTTTCCATCCCACAATCAGAACTTTGATAATTAACTGTCAGGGCAGACATCAATCCAAAATTTCCTTCTTCAGCTGCTAGTTTCTGTTTCTCCTTTCCTATTTCTCAGGGGTATCAAAACAGTATAGAAACTATTCTTCTGGCATATATCATGATGAGGGCATGATATTGTTTTCATCAAAGGAAGCATTAACGCAAGTTGGCTCTGAGACCCACTAGTATCAGATCTTAGTTTTGGTTCACAGAGGTCTTTTAAGTAGTCCATAAATAAAAGGTGGGGGAATTAAAATTTTATAGCATCTGTTTCCTTTTTCCCTGTCTATAAACCTAAACATGTTCTATCACAGTAATCAATATTCTGTATTTCATTTGCATTAAATTTCAAAGCCCATTATTATTGCCCCATGTGAGGTCATTAATTATAGCCCTTGATAGATCAAAAATTATAATAGCAAAAGAGTATAAAAATAATACTTCAAACAATAGTAGTTAGTACAAGGAAGTGCAAAGAAATCCATGAAGTCTTACTGAGGTGTTTACTAAATTTTGACATCAAGGTTTTCAGTGCCGTCTTGCTTGGGTCTGGCAGTTTGAGGATGAGCACATTTGACTTTTGACTTTGAGAAACTGTATTAAAACAATAACTATTGTTCCTCTTACCGGTAAGGACTTTGAATTCTCTACTTGTCAAGTGACAAAAAACTGAGGGTCTTCTATGTCTGAGAATAAAAGATTTTGCAAAAGCTTGTGACTCCCCCCAACCACCAAAAAAAAAAAAAAAGGTACTGAGCAGGAGGATGATATGAGCTCTGGACGTTTACCCTTAAGAATATCATTTTTGACATTAAAAAATGGGAGATTTATCACAACTTATTGTAATTACTTGCTTAGTTTAATCTTTGCCAAAATAGTCTGTTTCTATTTATCTGCTCCAAGACCTGGTAGTATATGGCACATTATATGTTTGAAGAAATGAATGAATCTAAATATAAGACATTTATTCCACTGAGATATATACTTGGTTAGTCTGGATCCCTGGAATAAGAATAGGAAACTGTGCTCCTGTTCTGCAAGCTTTTTTTTCCCCCTCTCTTTTAAAAAATGCAGTGTCATCAACTCTAATTACAGTGCTAGCCTTAGTTCTCCAGAACTCACCTTCTGACTGCAAATTTCTACCCCTTGACCATCTTCCCAGTCTCTACAAGCTTTTTTCACCTGCATTTCTAATCTGTGTGAATAAAGTCACAACCCACCTACCAGATTTTCCGATCAGAACCTGAGTTATCATAAATATCTCTTTTCCTCATCTCCAATTTATAATCATCACCAGGTCTTATCTGTTTTTTGCCTAAAGTACTTTTCACTTCACCCAACATCCCCACTATCTCAATTATCCCTTAGAACTTGAAGTTTGCTGTGGTCTTCTCTCTCCCTCTCACAGACACTCTCTGTCTCCAGAACAGCTTCTTCTGCAATGTGACAAGAACATTTTTTTGTTATTTCTGTTCTTCCAAGTTCAAGTTCATTTCTGTTGTCTCTAAGATATCTCCTTTACTCCTTACCCTTGCTCAGGAATTGGTTTACATTTTCCCCTATAGTCCCATACCCTCCCTAGGAGTGTGTCTACCAGACACATATCAAATTGTTTTACTCTTTGTCTCTTCCATTAGAATGCAAATTCTTTAACAAACACTAACAGTAATATATTTAATTACACAGATTCTCCTAAAGAAGTCATAGACATACTAGTCCTTCAGTAAATATTTGGTGCATGGATAAGTAAATTAAAAATGGAATTAATAAGCACATTATGAGAACTGTTAGAGTAATTTAAGATTACTTTAGAAAATAGCCATGAAATCCCAATCTAGGATGATACCTTATTATCTTTTATTAAAACATTTTGCAAATGACGTATAGTGGGAGCTATTTGAAGTTGGTCGTCTGTTTGGGAGACAAAAATGCTGGGCCCTAGACCCAACAAGACAGCAAACATTTACTATAAAATGTTATATAGTAATAATTTTTAGGCTTTGAAGACCATAAAGTCTCTGTCACAGGTACTCATCTCTATCACTGTAACAGGAAAAAAGCCATAGACAATATGTCAATCAATAGGCATGACTGTATTCCAATAAAAGTTGATTTATAAATATAGGGAGCTCATTGGATGCAACACACAAGAGCTCTTGAATGCAGTCCCCTGCTCCAGACCTCAGGAAAGAATACTTATCAGTAACAATGCATAGAAATATAATGGACTGTATTGATCTTGTATCTTGCAAGCTTGCTGTACATACTTATTAGTCTAATAGTCTTTTAATGTGTGTGTATGGATTCCTTAAGATTTTCGATACAAAAGATCGGTATCATGTGAGCAGAGAGGTAATTTTCTTTGTTTCCAGTTCACATGACTCTGTTAATGTTTTCCTGCCTAATTATCCTCTCTAGAACCTTCAGTATAAGGATATCCTTGTCTTTTCCTTGTATGAGGGAGAAAGTATTTAGCCTTTCATCATTAATTATGATGTTGGCTGTTTTTGTTTTTTGTTAAAGCCCCTTATTCAGTTGAGAAAGCTCCCATCTAATTCTGGTTTAGTAAATTATTTTATCATGAATGTGTTTTGAATTTTTTCAAATGCCTTTATTATATCTATTTAGGTAAAAAATGTTTTTGTGTTTTATTTTCTTAATATGGTATATTGCTTTTATTTATTTATTTATTTGGATGTTGAACAACCTTCCCTTCCAGAGATAACTCTCACCTAGTCATATTATATAATTTTTAAATATGTTGCTGAGGATGCCTGGGTGGCTCAGTTAAATGTTGAGTGTCTGACTCTTAGTTTGGGCTCAGGTCATGATATCAGGGTCCTGGGATCAAGCCCAGCTTTGTGTTCCTCTCCCTCTGCCTCTACCCCTACCCAGCACTTGCCTGCACACTCTTTCTCTCTCTCAAATAAATAAAACCTTTAAAAAGAGAGAGAGGTTCCCCTTTCTTAAAAATAAATAAATAGATAGATAGATAAATAAATAAATAATGCTGCTAGATTTGGTTTGTTAGTATTTTGTTGGGAATTTTTGCATCTGTATTTATAAGAGACACTTGTACATAACTTCTTTTCTTGTGTTATGTTTGTTTTGTTATCAGGTAACATGTACTTCCTGGAATGGTTTGGAAAATGTCCTCCCCCACTTCTTCTGTGTTTTGTTGTTGTTGCTGTTATTGTTTGTTTTGTTTTGTTTGTTTTTTTTGCAAGAGTCTGTGAAGGATGATGATGCTGATTTTACTTTTTTTTTTTTCATTTATTTATTTTTAGCATAACAGTATCATTATTTTTTCACCACACCCAGTGCTCCATGCAATCTGTGCCCTCTATAATACCCACCACCTGGTACCCCAACCTCCCACCCCCCTGCCTCTTCGAACCCCTCAGATTGTTTTTCGTCCATAGTCTCATGATTCACCTCCCCTTCCAATTTACCCCAACCCCCTTTTCTCTAACTCCCCATGTCCTCCATGCTTTTTGTTATGCTCCACAAATAAGTGAAACCATATGATAATTGACTCTCTCTGCTTGACTTATTTCACTCAGCATAACATAGGCAGTAATCTCTTCCATATCAGCCACAGCAACTTCTTTCAAGATACGTCTCCAAAGGCAAAGAAAACAAAAGCGAAGATGAACATTTGGGACTTCATCAAAATCAAAAGCTTCTGCACAGCAAAGGAAACAGTCAAGAAAACAAAGAGGCAACCCACAGAATGGGAGAAGATATTTGCAAATGACAGTACAGACAAAAGGTTGATGTCCAGGATCTATAATGAACTCCGCAAACTCAACACACACAAAACAGACAATCATATCAAAAAATGGGCAGAAGATATGGACAGACACTTCTCCAATAAAGACATACAAATGGCTATCAGACACATGAAAAATACAAGTCATATATATATACATACATATATGTATTTACATATATATAAATATAATTTTTCAGTGTTCCAAGATTCATTGTTTATGCACCACACCCAGTGCTCCATGCAATAAGTGCCCTCCTTAATACCCACCACCAGACTCACCCAACCCAACCCTCCCCCCCTCCAAAACCCTCAGTTTATTTCTCAGTGTTCACAGTCTCGCATGGTTTGTCTCCCCCTCCAATTTCCCCCAACTCACTTCTCTTCTCCTCCCAATGTCCTCCGTGTTATTCCTTAGGCTCCATAGGTAAGTTTTATCTTTATAATTAAATTTCAGTTTTGTTGATTTCTCAATTCAGTTTCTCAATTTTATTTTCTACTTTAGATATTTTCAGTCTAATACTTAGTACCTTCCACTTGCTTTAGTTCATTCTTGCTTCTTTGTTCTTAGAAGGGAAGTTTAGGATACTGATAGAGGAGTTCTTTCATCTTACCATAGGCCCATAAAGTTATCAGTTTCACTCTGAACATGTATAGCTGTATTTATGACTTTTGGTGTGTTTTGTTTTTGTTCTTATCTCATAGCATTTTCTAATTTCCCATCTGATTTCATCATTTATGTCTTGGTTCTTCAGAGGAGTGTTGTTTACTTTCTACATATTTGTGAATGTCCAAAATTTCCTTCCCTTATTCATACCTAAATAAATTGTATTCTCTTCAGAGAACATGATTGTTCCAAGTTTAATACTTTTAATTTTATTAAGGCTTATTCTTTTGGTCTAACATAAGATCTGTATGGTTATAGCATTGTTCCTGTCTTCTCTTTGTTGGTCTACTCCCTTCCTGTTCTTTTCATTAAGGAAAGCGTGGTATTCGGATTAATGTTTACTTCTGTTCCCTCCAGTTCTGCCAATTTGTTTCTTTTATTTTGGGACTCTCCTGTTCAGTGATACATGTTTTTAATTCTGTCTTCATGATATTTACACATTAATCCTTTTTAAATGCTATTCAGTGTCTTCAGTAAGAAATTTTTTTTTCTTTTGTCTCTTCTTTCTAAAGTCTATCTTGTGTAACATCTGTAGATCAACTCCAGCTTTTTTTTTTTTTTTTTTGTGCTGTTTACATGATATATTTTAAACGTTCAACTCAGGTGTGTCTTTAAATATAGATCCTGTTTTGCATAGCACATGGAGCAGCATCACGGAGTGTGTGTGTGTATGTATGTGTGTGTGTGTGTTGTTTTATCTAATTTCTTCCTTTGGGTTGAAGTGGGATATAGACTTTGGTACTGAGAGTAATTCTAGAGGAACAGAATTACAGGGATGTTTTCTGAATTGGTCCCAGGGTTTTGGAATTGGTTCTCTGATCTTCTCTGATTTAAGGGAAGTAATGACTTTATTTCGGTGGTAAAAGGGACATGGATATTGGTGGCTGATCCTAATAGTGCCAGAAAAAGTAAGGGAAAAAATGGGGTGAGTTCAGGGTTTCATATTATCAGCTCCAGCTCAAGATAAATGACCTGAAAATTCAATTTCTTCTCTGAAAGAAAACTTTGCTTCCTATAGCCATGGAACAAAGCCATAGCTTCATTTCTATAGCCATTTGTTTCTAAACGAATTCACACTTTTCTGTGAATGGCTGAATTACAATGCAAATTAATTTCCTAGCGTTACAACATGTATACTGTTAAATGAGATCATTGGTTTGGAAGGAGTGGGGTCACATGGGCAGATTCTGTGCTGGTAGAAGCTGCCATCTACTCCTGTGTGAGACACAGTTCAAATATCACTGTAGTCCAACAATCAGAATTGGGACTTATGAACTTCAGATAATCAGTAGACTTTTAGCTCAAGTCCATCTCACAGTGGGTCCAGGGATTCCCCAAACCCATCCTGCAGTTATATATCTAGTTCTAGAATATATAAGGGGAATGAACACAGCAACTGGGAAGATCCATAGATTGGTTCCCTGACTTGTGGACTGAGGGCTCTTGTGGTAGAAAAGGGGAAGTGGAAGTGGCTAGAACTGCCTTTGACTAGGAAAATTGAAAACATAAAGCAATATTGCATCTTGGAGGGGTTGCAAAGATTAGTGTCCCTCTCAAGAACTTGAAGAACTGAAGGCAGTGATTCCTACCACATCCCCATTTGACTCACCTGTCTAGCCTGTGCAGAAAGCAGATTTTCGAGAACGACATTGGATTATCATGAACTTAGACGAGTGGTGAGTCCAAGTGAAGCTCCTGTTAGAGATTATGCTTTATTGCTGGAACACATTAACACATCATCTGTTATCTGGTATGTAACTTTTTATCTGGAAGGTGATTTTTTTCTTCTTGATACCTGTTAGTAAAAGCCACCAGAAGCCATTTTTGCTCAGCTGGTGGGACAGAATTACAACTTCACTCTCTTACTTCATGGCTATATTGACTCCCTTGGTCTATGTAATAATTTAGTTCAGAGGGATCTTGACTATGTTTCTCCTGATATGATGCTAATTGGACTGAGTGAGCAAGAAGTAACAACTATTCTACTTATTGGAAAGACATTTGTATGTCATTGGGTCCAGTGGTATGGCACAATTTGAGGTATCCCTTTTAGACAAAGAATAAGTTATTGCATCTGGCCCCTCTTACAGTGAAAATGGAGGTACAATGTTTAGTGGGTCAGTTAGATTTGGGGGGACAACATAGTCCTCGTTAGAGTGTGTTGGAGTGTTACAGTGTGTTACTCCTGTCCATTTATCTAGTGACCTGAAAACTTATAATTTTGAATGGACACAGAGCAAGAAAGGGCTCCAAAACAGGTCTGGGCTGCCAAGAAAATTCTCTTTTACTTGGTCCATAATGACCTAGCAGGTCTAAGGATGATTGAATGTCAGTATCAAATACAGATTTTGTTTGTGGAGACTTTGGCAGTACCTTATCGATAAACATGGCACAGAACCATAGGATTTTGGAGTGAAGTCCTGGCTTTCTCTGTGGATAACTACTGTCCTCTAAGAAACAACTGACTGGCTATTGTGCTTTAGTAGAGATTGAATGTTTAACCATGGGTCACCAAGTTACCATAAAATCTGAGATGTCTATCATGGAAGTTGGATGGGTTTAGGAACAAGCCATCATCAAATGGAAATTGTACGTATGAGGTGGTGTTCAAGCAGGCCCTGAATACACCAGTAGGCTGCATGAGGAAATGGCCCAAATGTCCATGGTCCCACTCATGCTCCCTTCTCTTTTTCCCAGCTTGCACCGATGGCCTCATTGGGAGTTCCCTATAGTTTACTAAGAAAGAAATTTGGGGCCCAGTTAAAGATCTTACAAATGGTTCTGTAAGGTATGCAAACACTACCCCAAAATAGACAACTGAAGCAATGTAGTCTCTTTCTGGAACATCCCTGAAGTGGTAGAGAGAATTTCTTCGTGTTGGTAGAATCTTGAACAATATACCTCGTTCATCTCTCCAAAAGAAGTGACCAGATATATGAGTGTGTATTGATTTATAGGCTGTGACCTCTGATTTGGCTCAATGATCAGGTACTTGGAACAAGATTAGAAGATGGGTGACAAGGAGGCCTCAAAAAGATCTATGTAGATGGATGTCTCTGAATTGGAAAAGAATGTGAGGTTAATTGTGTCTCATGTGAACATTCAAAAAAGTGTTATAGACATTGGGGAGGGAATGTGCTATGGTGAGTGCTGTGAAGGGTGTAAACCTGGTGATTCACAGCCCTGTACCCCTGGGGCTAATAATACATTATATGTTTAAAAAAAATTTAAAAAATGTTACCTCTGCAGAAAAGTTTTTAATAAACTGCTATTCTGTGCATACCAGTTGGACATTTTCTCCCAGGCACTTTTGTCAGTGATAGTGGGCTCCGAAGAAAGCTCGCATGGTGGCATGAATGAAGGTTATATCTGCGCTCAGGAACATGAACCCATGAACCACTCACCGGCACTGACTTGGCTATTGCAACTGGTGTTTGCCTAATCTGCCTTCAGAAGCCAACATTGAGTCTCCAGTACGGCATATTTTCTGAGTTAGTCAGCCACCTACCTGGTAACAGATTGATTACACTGGACTATTTCTATATTGAAAATATAAGCACTTTTTTCTTACTGGAATAAATAGGTACTTTCTCTGGGGCCAGTACTTTTTCAGTTGTTCACAGGATATTGGTCTCATGTTAAGCAGAAGTATTGCCTTCATTTGGAGATGAAGCACAATTTAAGGAGATACATGTGGTCCCAAGTTAACAAGGGTAGCAATGGGATGGTTAATTTTGTGTCAGTTTGGCTAGGTTATAGTACCTAAGCATTTAATCAAACATCAACCTAGCTGTTGCTGTGTAGTTAGCTTGTAAATGTTACAATTAATTGATTTTAAAAATGAAGATTATTCTCAGTAATATAGATAGGCCCCATCCAATATGTTGAAGCTCTGAAGAGCAAAAAGAGTGGTTTCCTGGAAAAGAAATTCTGTTCCTGGACTGCAGTGTCAGCTCTTGCCTGACTTACTTGGCTGCCAGGCTGCTCTACTAATTTTGAACTTGCCAGTCCTCACAATCATGGGAGCCAATTCCTTAAAATGTGTCTTAATAGATATTGATTCTGTTTCAGACTGTATCAGTCTGGAGAACCCAGACTGATAGTGTTTACTCCATTTACGTTTTAATGTAATTACTGATCCTTGGTATTTATGTCTGCTATTACGCTATTTTTGTTCCTTATTTATTTTTTGTTTCTCTATTTTCCCTTTTATTAAATAGAAATTCATAACATACTATTTGAATTTGTTTTTTACTATGCGTTTTGAGATATTTTCTTAATTGTGTCTCTGAGGATTACAGTTTATGTCTTAACATCAACTTATCTAATTCTAGCTAATATAAATTTAATTTTACTAATATATTAAATAATTACTCCAAAATAACTGTTTTCTCTTCTTGGAACTATTATTACAATGCAAACGACTCTTTTATGCATTATAATCCCTTTAACACAGTTCTATACTTATTGCATTATGTAGTTATCTTTTAAATTAGGAAAAGAATTACATACAAAAGTGCATTTTTGTTGAAAATAGACATTTTTAAATAATAAAATGTTTTGGCTCAAACATTGGGGACTTCCATGGTTTCATGCAAATTTTGTGATTTTTGCTACTTCTGTGAAAAATGCCAGTGAAGTTTTAATAGGGATTGAATTTCTAAGTTGCTTTGGGTAGCACAAACATTTAAAAAATAGCATTCCACACAATCTTGAGAAAGAGTGAAGCCAGTGGCCTAACACTTTCTGATTTCAAACTATAATACAAAGCTATATTAACAAAAAAGTAGCATATCCGCATAAAAACAGACACATACATCACCGGACAGTAGAGAGACCCCAGAAATAAATTCATGTGTATGTGGTCAGTTACTTGACAAAGGTACCGAGAATATATGAGGAGGAAAGGACGGTTTCTTCTGTAAGTGGGGTTGGGAAAACTGGATAGCAATGTGCAAAAGAATGAAACAGGAAAGAATTAAAAATAAAGATTTCAATATAAGACCTAAAACCATAATGTTCAAGGAAGAAAAAAAATGTTCAAAGAGGGACTGAATGGCCACTTTTTCCAAAGATGACCTATAAATGGCCAATAGATTTATGAGACGATGCACAATATTACTAAATTAACAAGGAATGGCAAATCAAAACCACAATGAGGTATAATCACACATCTGTAATAATGGTTATGATTAAAAAGATGGGAAGGAAGTGTTGGCAAGGACATGTAGAAAAGGGAACCCCTTTAACACTGTTGATGAGAATGGAAATTGGTACAGCCATAATCGAAAACAGTATGGAGATTTATTTAAGAAAAACACAAAGAAATTTCCAAAAATCAAGCAATCTCACTTCTGGGTTTATATCCAAAGGAGATGAAAACACGATATCAAAGAGATATATGCACTCCATGTTTACTGCAGCATTATTCACAGTAACCAAGGTATGGAAACAACATATGTGTCCACCAGTGCATAAGTGCATTAAGAAGATACGGTGTTTATACAATGGATTCCTACTCAGCCATGAGGGAAAAAAAAGACATTTCACCATTTACAGCAACATGAATGGAACGTAGAGGCATAATACAAATGAGAAAAGCCAGACAAAGGTAAATACCATATGATATCCTTTTTATGTGAAATCTAAAAAAGCTTGAACTTATAGAAACAGACTAGACTGATGGTAATTAGGGGCTGAGTGTGGGGAAAATGGAGAGATGTTGATTAAAGGGTACAGGCTTACAGTTATAAGACTAAAAAGTCCTGGGGATCTTAACGTATAGCATGATGATTAGTTAATAATATATATTATATAGAAAGTTGCTAGAGAGTAAAGCTTAAATGCTCTCACCACCCAAAGGGAGAAAATAATGTGTAGTATGACGGAGGTGTTAGCTAATGCTAGGGGGGATCCTTTTGCAATATAAATGTATCCTTTCAACATGCTGTATACCCTCAACTTGTATAAAGTTACAGGTCAATTTTATCTCAATAAGGCTGGAAAAAGTAATATAAACGTTGCTACTCTAGAAATCAGCCCCCTTCCCTGAGTTTGGTGATTTTAACTGTGTGTTGCTGTCGTTTTTCTTGTTGATGCTGCTATTTGTTTATTGTCAGGCCTGGATATTCTGTAAAATCCACATCTGTTCTTCTGTACAGTCACTGAATTCCATCTCGGTTTAGTGTTAGGGTAATACCTGGGGAGAGACTTCTTTAAATCCCTTGAACCCATTAGATTTACTGTACTGAGCAACCCCACCAATGTTGAGGCTGTTAATAACTCTGACTTAGCCTTCAATTCATGCCTGCACAGGGCAACTTCATCAGCCAGAGATGAGAGTTTGGGACCTCTCAAGTCACTCCCGGGAATACCGTAGGCTTACACTTGTGTCTCCTGTATCCTTAAGAGATATGTTTATGCTTTCCAGTGACCCCTGTACCCATCTTACTGTTGGGTATTCCATTTCATATTTTGGTCTCTTGTTAACTTTAACTAGCATCTCCTCCTCATAGAACCACAGCATTAGGGAAATATTACTGATAGTTTTTGGCAAAAGTCTTTTGGAATTAGGGATTTTTCCCACTGAGCAAGTCACCAAATAATGCCATGCCTTTATTAGAACTTTTCCAAGGAATTTTCAGACAGGAAGGGCTAATTAAATAATTGTTAATATTGTATCTTCAAAAAATGTGATGTCCTTATAGTATATGTTCTTATATACTTTGTCTTGTTTGAAAATCTCTATGACCTTGTAAGGGTAGGTTAAGCTACTCTTTTTATCTTGCTTGCACAGTTGAGGAAATTAAATGTAGGATAGCTGTCTGTAGTCAAATTGGTAACAACTGGTGGGGCACATAACTCATGGTTAAGTATTTCCTAGTCAGTTCTAGTGTTGATAAGAGACTTATGATCTAAGATAATGAGATGATTTAAAGAAACTGAATTAAAAGAACTAGAAGAAATTCATTCTATTTGGTTAAGAACAATTATTTTACATCTATACTCCTGTTGCATGAGAGAGAAAATATTTTTATAATCATCCAAACATAATTTTTCTCGCCTTCATATAAAAATGGCTTGGTTAATCAGTATTTCAGTTTGTACCTAAAAAATCATGAAAAGTAATTGTGGACAAATGAGTAACTGACTTTCAGGACTAAAAAAAAAAAGAAAAATGAGACTGACAGTTATGGACCAAGCACCATCAGACATAGAAGCACAAACACAACAAGTTTCACATATAGTTAATGTAGTTATTAACTATGACACAGTCTCACACGATGCAGCATCCTAATACCTTAGAGTCCTTGTCATCCCATCATTTTCCTAATTTTAAGGTATTTATCATACCACATAAAAATGTCCTAATAGCTGAATTTAGTAAGCAATCTTTATGATGGTCTCCACTGATTCCAAATTCTGGTGTTCATGTCCTTGCGTAATCTCCTTCTGAAGGTGAATGGAGTTTTAATAGAATATGAGAGAAGGGATAGACTGTCATATGTGAGATTAGACTATCTAAAGACTTTGATTTGTCATAGAAGCTCTCTCTAGCTCTCCCATGGATGCCTTACACTGGTGTAAACCAGCTGTCAGGTCATGAAATAGTCATGTACAGAGATCCACATGAGTGAGCTTGGAAGTAAATTTTCTCAGGCTTGCCAAGAGACATAAGAATGGACATGGAAGCAAAACCCTACCCAATTAAACTTGTGGTATGTGCAGCCCAGCCCAGCACCTTGAGAGAAATGTTAAATCCAAACCATCAAGCTAAATTGCTCTCAGATTCCTGACACATAAAAATGTAAACTAATGGATATTTTCAGCCACTGCATTTTGGGATAATTTGTCACATAGCAATAGATAAGGATTATAGTGAGAGAAAATAAGATTTTTAAAAATCTGTTTCTTTTGAATGTGTTACATGTGCCCATGAATCTGGCTACACTGATGGCTTTTAAAAGTGACCACTCCAGGAAGTAGAGCGACCTGTTCTTGGGATGGGTGATTTTGAGCAGTGATTCTCAAAGGATGTGAGATGATGGCTATCAGGATGCATGTATTTGAATATCCAAGACATGAGTTTCAGAAAACACTTCCAGGTGATTCACAAATGTCTTTTCATGCCACTTAGGAATCACCATGTTACATGTGTTGAGAATAAAATCTTGGCAAAAATTAAAACACTAACCAAGCAGAGATAAACTATGAATATGTGAATACTATCCTTTGAAGAATTTCTCTTTACAATATGGGATTAAGTTCTCCCGATTATGATGATTTTGGTTGTATATATCTTGTGCGTTTGTGGTAGTCCCATGGGAACATTATAATATACGGATAGAATTTTACTAGTTTTTCTCTTGTTTACTCTTGTTCACTTTCATATCTGCTTTTAATTCTCATGGAACAACATTCAGTTTGTGTTATCCATGTGTAGGATGTCCAATAAATGTAATCTCCATTGGTTCAAAGAAATATTTTTAAGAGGCTATAGGACTTAAAATTTCTAATAAGGTATGCCTTTCCTGGTAAGGAGTTGAGAGAAAATATGACTAAAGATAGATAGATCTCAAGGAGGCTTAATGCCTCAGAGACTGAGGCATTAAGGACATGAGGACTGACAATCTTTTACTAGAAGTATTTGTATATGAAGTAACTGGAAGTTTGGGAATATTATGGAAATAATCTTTCTATTAAAGAAATGCCTTTAAAACAAAGCAACATCAGGCTGGAATTTGCAGTGTTTATCTGCCCCACCTGACCAGGTTATAGACAGAAAGTTAGACAACCCCTTCACCTATTTCATTTAATTGAAACACTTACACCTTGATGAGAAACGTGAGGTAGAGGTAACCATCCTAGTTTTATAGTTGAGAAAAATCAGGTTCTAAAAGTTGGGACCAGGGGTTCCTGGTTGGCTCAGTAGGTTAAATAAAGCCTCTGCCTTCAAGCCAGGTCATGATCCCAGATTCCTAGAATTGAGCCCTGCATCAGGCTCTCTGCTCAGCGGGGAGCCTGCTTCCCCCCCTCTCTGCCTGTCTCTCTGCCTACTTGTGGTCTCTATCTCTTTCAAGTAAATTTAAAAATCTTTAAAAAAAACCTTAAAAAACTTTGAAAGAACTTTGAAATCAGAGTCTACACTGACTTGTGCATTACTGAGCATTTCCATAAAAATGTCATGATCTTTGTAAGCCTAGTGAGGGGTGACAGGAGAGATCAGGGTGACCCCTACTGAGAGCCTGAAGGAATGGGAGTGCCAGTGATTTCAACAAATAAACAAAACCTAAGTGAAATCCATGGCTAAATACAGATCCTTATTTAAGAGTAGGCTACTCAAGAGGCAGCTTCCTGTGATACTTTGGTCTGTAAAATATTGTTGGAATATGGATACTGCCATAAAGAAAACAGTAACCTTAAGTAAAAAATTAAAAGAAGGAAATAAAACAACAACAACAAAAAACTTCTTCCCTATGGCAGACCAGTACCCATTGGTTATTCCTGGCACAGGTTACAGTTCCTTAACATACTTTGGGAAACCCAATAAGCTCAGAATGCTATTTAGTTAATTATGTGATTTATTCTGTTCATAATTTAAATCTTTAATGTGTTTTTAAGGAGTTCACTATTTTGATAAATCACAGTTAAAAGCTGAAGCAAGAAATAGAAGAAATGTTCTGCTTTCATTAAAAAATCTGTTATAGTTAATTGGAATAGTGCAGAACTATTATAATACAGATCATATAATGAATTATATATGTTAATTAGCTGTAGCATAGTTGAGAATATAATATGGAATATTTATTATTGAGAGAAACTAGTTACTGATACAGTTTGTATTCCTATTTAAGAATGCTGGTTTAGGGACGCCTGGGTGGCTCAGTTGGTTGGACGACTGCCTTCGGCTCAGGGTGTGATCCTGGAGTCCCGGGATCGAGTCCCACATCAGGCTCCCAGCTCCATGGGGAGTCTGCTTCACTCTCTGACCTTCTCCTCGCTCATGCTCTCTCTCACTGTCTCTCTCTCTCAAATAAATAAATAAAACTTTAAAAAAAAAAAGAAGAATGCTGGTTTAGGGGTGCCTGGGTGGCTCAGTGGGTTAAAGCCTTTGCCTTCAGCTCTGGTCATGATCTCAGGGTCCTGGGATCAAGCCCCCACAACGGGCTCTCTGCTCAGCAGGGAGCCTGCTTCCCCCCACCCCACTCCAAGCCTGCTGCTTTGCCTACTTGTGATCTTTGTCTGTCAATAAATAAAATCTTAAAAAAAAAAAAGAAGAATCCTAGTTTAAAAAGTCACCAAAATACTCAGTATTTACATATTTCATTTACATTTCCTCGGCATAATGTTGAATCAATAAAAATACCTCAAATAGCCAACTGCCTCAAAATCTTCAATATTGTCCTGTGACAGTCTTTCTAAGCAATCAGTGGGTAACTCCTGACTTTTCTCCACAAGGCTTGTACTTGAACCTAGCATAGGGTTTGACTCCTTTGGATGAAGAAGGGCACAAATTCAGAGAAACAGGTGAATTTGACAGGATGTGAACTTTGATATCTGACAGATAAGAGAAGCCAGCAGAGAAAGAAAACAAAAATACTCCAGTAGGTAGCAACAGGCTTAGTGTGAGAACTAGTCAGGATCCTGGTTGGAAAAGCAGTAAGGTAAATTCAGTTGAGATCTGTTCCTAGTGAGAATGGTAGAGATCAACTGTTATGTTGTTTTGATTGGCCTTTTGGAAATTGGGAGCTCACTTTCCTTTTTTCTAAGGAAAAAAGGACTTAGGCTTTAACTAAAGGATTTTTAATCTTAGACTAAATTTGATAAATCACTTAATTAGCTACTATAAAACTCTAAATTTGTTCATTCACTGAAGGGAACAACAAAACCATTTAAGGAGAGTTGCTTGCGAAATAAAAGTTACCAGTTACCACCTCAGATTTTGTAGGAATTGGTAAATATTTGGGAGAGGTTGAGTGTGTATGTCATTTATGTGGAGGAGAAGAGAGAAAGTTCATTAAACAGATATACTGTTTTTAAACTCATATAGGATCTCTTTTTCAGGGAGAAGCCCCTACTCATTTCATTTTCCTCATCTAGGTAATGCATGAAAAGAAAACACAGTGAAATAAACAAAGCTGCTTTTAAAACCTTACTAAAATTGTTAGCCTAATACACAAGAGGAAGAGCTGAACAGTTCAATCTATAATTTACTCTTTTATAAACTAGAAGGTGACACTTAATGGATTTGGTGAATCTATGATTATGTCATTTAGAGCCAAATATGAGTTTAAACAGAACACTGAGTTTCATGGCCAAAATCATTCTGTAGTATTGGCACAGTGTGTCTGTTTACGTTAAGACTGTGTCACCATAAAAGTTTCCTAAATTTGGGTTTTATAGCCAAAGATGAGAACAAATAAAAATGCAATATTGAAATCATTCTTTGTTTAGCTTCTCTAGAACTGAAGTCACACTCTGGCTCTGTCCACATGATACCAAGTGTGGAAGGTGGTGAGAAAAAGTGTTCTTTCTGACATTATTCTGATTCATCCAGATGAACAATGAAAAATACCATCAAATCTTTGTGCTCAGGAAGTTTACTATATCAGAGTATCAGTTAACTATTATCTTTATTTTTAAAGGGAAATGAGGGGTGCCTGGGTGGCTCAGTGGGTTAAAACCTCTGCCTTCGGCTCAGGTCATGATCCCAGGGTCCTGAGTTCGAGCCCCACATCGGGCTCTCTGCTCAGCAGGGAGCCTGCTTCCCTTCCTTTTTCTCTGCCTGCCTCTCTGCCTACTTGTGATCTCTATCTGTCAAGTAAAATCTTAAAAAAAAAAAAAAAAGAAATACATTTAAAGGGAAATGAAAGTGGGCATTAGTGTATGTATTTAATACTGAAGGTAAGCTTTCTTCAAATTTCAGTAGATGGGACTTATTCATTATGATTCTAGAATTCCAAAAAGTTTATAAATCTGTGTGTGCATATAGATATGTATATTAGTGTGTATACATACATAGATGTATGTATATATATGCTCACATACGAAAATACATTATTTTCAAAATAATTCGCCTATATCAATAGTGAAAAGTCCAGTAGAAAAAAAAAAGTCCACTTGAAAACTTTTTTTTTTTCCGATTTATTTATTTTCAAAAACTTTAATTTCTGAAAAAAAGAGTAGCACAATATTTGTTACAGGACAAAAACATTAATACATTTCTTGAAAAAAAAAACTGAGAATAATGTACATAATTCAAATTTGCTTGTGTGAATCAAAATCTTGTTAATTTCCAAAAACGGAACAGCATCAACTCTATGTACTCACATGCATCTAAAATATTTAAATCCTTCTATACTTAATGACATATTATGCAAACAAATACAAGTAAAATTAAACTTCATGTTTTAGACCACTAAAGCATATGGAGAAATGTGATCAAATGCATAGGTTTTGTACACAAATTATTTAAATATTTCCAGTCCTGGCTTTCTTTGATCACTGTCTAGCCCCAATGACCCTAAACAAATTAAATTATAAACCCCAATTTTCTTTATCCTTAAAGAGGGGTTATTATCATTTACTTTGAGAGTTTGGGGGAAGATTAAATTTGTTTGACTGTATATAAGGAACTTGGCCCAATGCTCTGTAAGGTAATACATTTGATGCTTTTGTTCTGGGAGAAACCTAGAAGGAAGTCCTGGTTATTTATTCAAATATATATTTTTTTAATTTTTAAAAAATATTTTTCTTTTTAAAACATCTTGTTCCTGCAAGGTATTTTGCTACTTTTTTTAATAGGCATCGCCTGGTAACAATGATAATAGTAACTGCTCTTGTTGCCGACTTCTTTCCCCATGCTGAACAATGGGCTGAGCACTTTAATGGATCCCTCTCTGCCCCAATAGTCACTTCAGTTTCATTATGGGAGTCACTTAGATGATAGGCCAGCCCTCATCATGGCAGGTAATGTTGGAGAATGCACAGAGAATACATGCCTATGAACCATTAAAATTGGAGACATGCACACAAAAACTATACAACTACCTTGTATAAAGTTACTTGAAAATAGTCAAATCAGACTGGTGTTTACAATTAAGAATTCTCTGTCTAGCATCATAGATAGGTTGCCAGTCAGTAATACCTATATGGAACATATTGTGAAGGTAGAACTCTGGCAACGGATTTGGAATAAGACCTGAGTGTGCTTCCCAGGATTAAATGTGACATTTAGAAAACATGAGTTGTTTTTTGTTTTTTTATTTGTTTGTTTGTTTTTGTTTGGGGGGTATTTTTGAGAGAGAGAGAATATGAGAGAGTGGGGGTGGGGTTGGGGGTGGGGAGGTGCAGAGGAAGAGGCAGAATCTCAAGCAGACTCTGTGAGGAGTGTAGAGCCACACATGGGGCTTGATCTCAAGACTGTGAGAGCATGACCTGAGCTGAACTGAGAGTCAGACATTCAACCAGCTGTGCCACCCAGGTGCCCCAGAACCTGTGAGATTCTTAGAAAGTCAATTACAGTACCAAGTTCTTGATCTATGAAATCAAAATAACCTATAGTCTTTTGTCCCTTTTGGTGATCAAAAGATACACTGATGTAAAAGTGTTAGGCTAGTTTTTTGTGGGGTTTTGTGTTGTTGTTTATTTTTTTGTTGTTTTTGTTTTTGTTTTTAGGTGTGGGGGGGTTTGTTTATTTTTGGCGGTTTTTTGCATTTATAAATACTGATAGAACTCAGTCATGGTACCTGTTACTATTGCTGTATAACAAACTACCCCAGAACTCAGTCACACAGAATGACCATTTTATTTATCATATTCTTAGATTCTAAGAGTCAGGAATTCAGGAAGAACCCAGAGGCGATGACTTCTATCTTCTCCATGATATCTGTGCTCTCAGCTGAGATGAATTTCATGGCTTCAGGTAACTTGATAACTGGGGGCTGGAGTTACATAGACACATCTTTACTCACATGTCTGGTGATTGATATTGCCTGTCAGTTGAAACTTCAGCTGGGCCTTCAGTTGGAGCGCTTGCATGTGGTCTCTTCATATGGTGCCTGAGTTCATAGAGGGAAGTTCCTGAGAGGAGACCTCTGGAGAACAATCATTTTGAGAGAACAAAGTGAGAATTACTTAGGTGTTTATTAACTTGGAAGTTATGGCATCACTCTTCTAATGGTTAAAGCAGTTATAAATCACCTGATATTCAAGGAGAAAAACCATAGACCCCAACTCCTGATGCAAGAACAAGAATTTGGATGCCATGTTTAAAACCACTTACGTCCTACTACCAGAATTCTGGGTTTATGATAGTGTTTTCCATTCCTTCCTGATCCTAAGAATACAGTATTCACCTAAATAGGGAATTGATAGTCTTACTTTCTCTCATCAAAGGTAATGGAAGATATTGCACCCAACTAGTTAATCCTATGCTTTTAATGGCATGAAAATAACTTGAAATTCATTCTTTCTAAAAAATATAATAGGGAATTTTTCCATCTTTTCTAATAGTAAGTCCTATATATATTTTTTTAACTTCTTTATTTCTATGTTAGTAACCAAGTGAAGTTCAGAGTTAACAATTACTGGTATAACTCAAACACATAAAATCTATTTGACATAAAATATCCAAATAATTGGTAATGAGTTAGTATTATAGCTTTGAATTACTGAGATACTGTTTTTTTACTTTGCTCATATATATAGGAGATTATTTTTACAAACCTGTGCAGGTAACATAAACATTTCATGTTTTTTGGTTTTTATCCTATAGCCAAAGGGCTATAATGACTGAGTGGGGTGCTGAAAAATTTATAGTTAATGTATTATGGGAAAATTTTATTAATAAGCTCATTATTTTCTGTCAAATTTCAAACTCTTTGATAGAGTGACATTTTCAAAACTTGAATTTTAATATTTTCCTTATTGAAAGGTACACCAGTATTTAATGCAATGCCAACACAATAATTGTGCAACATACAAGTATTATTTAAGATATTTGTGTATATTAACATCTTATGCCTTGGGTATTAAGTACCATGAGACAGTTGATTTGCTTTGTGTAATGGTATGTGTAGGAAGGTAATTACTAGTTTTTGATCATGGTAGATAATGGTTCTAATTAGTGCAAAAGAAACATAATTAAATATATGACACTATAAAACACACAGTTAAGGTTGTGACTTAACAAATAAAGATTAAAAGTTTATTTTTTAAAAAGACTATGTGTTAAATACACAAGTCAAAATCAAATTTTGAAAATTGTGTAGGAGTATTAATTACTGAATGAGCACATTCAATGAGAGAATTTCAGAAGTTCTTTGAGAATGTCTCTGCAATTTGTAGAAGAGTCTGGTATCTGAGTCTGCAGATTAAATGAGAAGAGACTGTGGGTTGTTTCTTTCCCAAATGAAACAAAGAAAGCTTTTAAAATGAACACTGAAGATGAATAAAGTAAATTAGAATTCTTTCAGAAGGATGTGAAGGTCAAGATTCCATTTGGGAAATATTTCAAGTGTTTGAAAAGGGGAGATTCTGTTAGAAAAGAGAGTCTCTTTCAAGACTGATCTAAGCTGTCACTTGACACCCTAGGATCTACCAAATGCTTCTTCTAGATGCTAACTCAACATTCAGCACATGCATCCCTACAAAGTTAAATCAATATATTTGGCATAGTGTGTTTTAGTTTGGACATCCCGAGAGCAGATCATGATCTTAGGATACTAATGCAAGTGAGTTATTTGGTAGGTGAAGGAAGACTTGGTATCAGAGTAATGAAGTGAAGATAAGAAGAGGAGACAAAAAAAAAAAAAAAAGGAGGCCCATACATGGTACACTGTAAAGGCAACTGGTGTTAGATGACTGGACCTTAATCCTGTGAGGAATTCATGAGAAAACCAGCATTAAACCTACCCTCTAGTGTTAGGACACAAGGAAGGCCATTTATCTCGGGTCCTTAAACCTAACTTTTTTCAGTCATTGGTTGTGGGCTCTGCTCAGGTATAAGCATTTCTGATTTCTAGCCCACATGAAGAAAACCCTCAGTCCCAGAGATGCGTATTATGGTGGAGAGGAATAAGCAGGAGCACCCTGGGGTTAGAAGGCTGGTCTGGGCACAGAGAAAAGCCTGATGCCCATGTGCAGGCTAAATTTTTATATCATTTGAGTGGATATTTATACTCTTATTTTACTCATGCATTCAAAAAAAATTTGGCAAGAGACTCATATGCCAATACACATTTTGTTCTGAGAGACAAGTGTGAAAAAAGTAAGAAAATAAGTAAAATCATGGCTATTCTTAAGTGGCTATAAACATATTTTATCCTCATTGTCCAGAGTACTGTGTGCTGTCTAGTAAGCCATGTATTTGTGGAGTGATCAAATGAGTGAGAAAGCAAGTAAATCCATAAACAACAACAATAACAAAATAACTCATTAGCACAAAATGTATGTTAACTGATTGTACTAAAGGATACAGCAAAAACAGTTGATGGACTGGTGATTGAATGGGTAGGGATCTTTGAATCTTTTTCTGACAAAAGGCCATTTTGAAGTATGAGATTTTAAGATAGGCTTTGTTAACATCTGGCACAACTTAACTTGATTATTGTTACTTAGTTATTTCTGGCAAATATTGGTACTGCCAAACTGTAGATAAAGGCCAAGTTTAATTAATCCCTCCACCCCCTCAAATTTTCTTCTCTATCAAAGTAAAAGCTAGTTTTAGGCCATATCCCATTGCATACAGTTGAAAGTCTCCAACATAATGTGTTAGGGGCTAGCTTGCTTCATTTCTTACCTTAGTAAAGGTGAACACTACTTCAGCATAGCTTTGGTGGTGTCTCCAATGGAGAAGGGCAAAATAAGATTTTATTGAGAACTCAGTTTGGTTTAAGGTGGGTCTTTCAAAGTGAGGACTTCATTAAAATTTTGTATTGATTATGATATCTTGATTTAGTATTGATATAAATGGCAAAGGAAGAGTTTTGAGTTGAGAAATTCAAAGTCTTAAGAGTCAGTGAGTTGTTTGAGAAGTTCTTATATGAACAATAAGGTTACTTGCCTGGACAAGAGTTCAAGGAATAATAAACCTTTGACACTGAAGGAATTAGAATAATAAGTTCACTTTAATGTGACAGTAAAATGTGTGGAGACTCTGAATATAATCAGTTACTGAGTCAATATCCTAGGAAATAAGAATCAAAAAAATAAAAGTTCCTTTAGTGGCTCTGCTTAATGTACAGTGACTCATTTCTCAGTTTTTAGGTGCTCTGATAAATCTTGAATGAAAAAAAAATTTTTTTTAAGACAGACACAATTTTCAAACTGTGGTTAGGCTTAATTAACTTTCGAATCATCTTCTGAAATTTTAGAAATACTTAGATATTTCTAGATAGGAATAGAAATCTTCTATTTAGATAGAAATATCTTCTGAAAATCTTCTGAAAAATTTGGCTGAATATGGTTATCATAGAATCCAGTGTTTAGTATTTCTAAAAGGCCTTACTTGATTCAATTCCTCTTTTCATTTAGAAGATAGAGATAATTTTAAAGTAATTTAGCTAATCCACATATCTTCAGTACCATTAATTTTTACCAATAAAACTCATTTCCGATTTCCATTGTTAGCAAAACATGATGAGAAGAGGAAAAAAGATGGCCCAGGTGCTGTAGGATTGATTAGATTTTCGTTAAGTGGGGTTTGAAAATAATGTGGTAATCAACCAAGTATACTAGACTAGAGAAAAAAAGCTGTGTATCAGAGTGTGGTTTCTTTTGTTTTGTTTTTGTTTTGGTTTGGTTTTAGTGTAAACTCTGTAATAGCTGTGCAGAATGATTCCTGGATGACTCACACAGGCAGAGACTGCAGCAAGTGTAAATGTCCAGAGAGGAGACAGACGTGTGTGTCTAAGAATCAGGGAGGCTGTAGCCCAGAGGATAGAGAGGAGATGATGCTAGAGGGGAGGTCAGGAGCCAAGTCACATAGTGCTTTACTGTCCATGGTAGAAGACTTGTTTTTTATCCTAAGGGAATAATCCAGAATAGAAAAGCAGTGGGGGTGGGGGAGAAAAGAAAGGGATAGAAAATGAGAGCCACAATACAGATAAATGAAGGTTGCTGATTTAAAGGAGAAGGGGATGAGATCCAGAGCACAAGCAGAGACACCTGCATCACAGAGGAACAAACACACTCCCCAGGCTAGAAAGTGACAGTAAGATATGGGAAGGTTTGAAAATTTATTGGTAGTAGTACAATAGAATCTTTCCTTTGTTTCTATAGTATCGGTAAATCTGGAAGGAATTTTATTAGATGTTAATATCCATAAGTGGTGTGGTGGTCCTTATGAGGGAAAAAAGGATGGTATGAAGCTAAATCTTCAATTGGTATCTAATTTGGATTCACAGAAGAGGACCTATACTGTGTGGAAGTAGAACATAGGGGAAGAATGTTTACTGTGGCACGCAACCTCTCCTCCATCTTTCTCAACTAGTTAACTCTGGACCCTCAAACATTTGCTCCATCAAGTAAAATAAAAATCTCACAATTAACACAGCTCAGCACAGTTCAGTCTAAATAGCAGTCCCCTTGGAGATGATGTCTTCCCATGCCCAGTGACTTATCAAAGTGTTCTTTCCAACTACCTTTAAGTGCTTCTGCCTGGATACACGGGTGATTGCTGTGTTTTTGCCCTTTTTGTATTCTCAGAGATGTTTTAACACTCCAGGTTCTTTATTGTCCAGTATAGACTGATATCCTAGGCAACCTTCTGTCCCTGAAATCAGGCTTTGTCTCTTTGCAATTATATTTTTACCTGACTCTCAGAGCCTTGAAGTGCTCTTCCAGAGTAAGGACTATCTCATAGTTATCAGTGTTACTAAAAGTCAGTTGACTCTCAAAAAGACTTGCTGAGTGGGAAGCACTGATTTAGGGGAATTAGTAGAGAACTCATAGGCCAATGCAATTGTTTGTATTACGTAAAGTTAGCCAATTCAAAGAAAAATCAGCCTTAAGGAATTGCACAGCATAGTGAGTTATTGGGTATTCGACATTTTCATTTTTAAAAGAAGAAGTTACATTGGTGGTTTTAGTTTAGGCTTTCTTCGCAATTATAATTTGTAGGAGCTGTAACCATGGTGGAGGTGAAGTCTGGGTCCAGCGGGGTTGTGCTCTGGGCTGACTCTGCCTCTCTGTGAGTGGCAGACTAAGAGTAAGTGCTGACAGCCAAGGCATGAACCTGGGGGAGCCGTAAGGATATTACAGATAGAAATAGGGCAGGAAGATGGGGAGGAAGTGGCACAATTGATTCTTGATTGATGTCCTGAACTGAGGGCTGTGGGCAACATATCCCCAAGGAAATGTGGGTAATTCAGTACCTCTCTTAGGCCCGGGAAACCAACATAAAGCCATTTGACATCTTGGCAGACTCCTCAGTAGGGCTTGGATAGCTCCGGGCACTGTATCTTGGCAAATGGGAAGGCTGTAAATTTTCACCAAAAAGATAAATGAAGCAGGCACAAAATTTGTGACTGTCATTTCTGTGTTGTCACAGAAGTTACAAAAGGGCTTTTGCATAGTAGGTGCTCAATAAGCACTTGTCAGTTTAGGGGTGAAAAATGACTTCAACTCTTGGACACTTCAAACTAAAATCTCACCTAAGTCTTAAAAAGTCTGGATTAACTTTATTAGCTTCATAAACTTTCTCAGTGCTCTGAAAGCCTTTACCAACTGAGTTTATAGTGCTTTATGAGCTGGTTATGGGTTTATGACTAAAAAAAAAAAGTCCTCATTCCAACTTACATTGAATTAATCATTGCTTTAAAATCACACTTTGCAACCAGCAAGAGACTTTCATATACATTATTTAATTCTCACTAGGATAACAGTGTTTTTAATTATTGTTTAAAGGTATAAAATTTAAAGGTTTGAGATGTTAAGCAGTATACATAATGTGTAATCTGCATAATCCTTTGAGATAATAATTTTCACAGGTTTACGATCTACAGATAAAAGATTTCATCTTGTATATTTTAAAATGACCTCCTACATGCTTCATAATTATATCTATTATTTATCGAGTTCCAGGAATATGCTAGTTCTTTACACATCATGCCATGCAGTATTTATAATGAAATTATGAAGTAGGTGGCAGGAAGTGGAAATCAATACTCAGGCTGTCTTATTGCTGGTAAATTGAGTTAATGTAATACTATCTTTTCAAAGAGCTAATCAAACCTAATTTGCTATCTGATTCTAGTGGACTCTTTACCTGCAAGTGGAGCTACTTCATGGTCAGTTTGCAAACTTTTCCTAGATTCACCTCCACATTAATTATTCCATATACCACTTCTATTGCCTCATCTAAACATGTTCATTTTCTAAATTCCTACCTTTGTCTGACAGCTATGCTGCATTTTGTATTATTTGAAGTTCTACTTGAATATCAAAAGCTAGTTGGGCTTAAAAACTTCAGTAAAATTAACATATTTTGCCTAATTCAAATATGTATTTGTTATTTCTATGTTGTAACCTCATAATATTGCTGCCCATTCTTCTGTATTGGTAATTGCATGCTTTATGGTTTATAGCTTAATAATTTTACAGTATTTTAATTCTCATGATAACTCTTTGAAAGAGTATATTATCTTACTTTTTAAAATGTCAAAAATGAGACTTGGAGAAGTTTAATGGCTTGCTTAAGTTGATTACGTGTGTGTGCGTATGTATGGATGGGTAAATATACAAATGAGAGAGAACAAGAAAGGGCAAAAAGGGTCCTTTCCTACTACCATACATTTTGCTAAACATTTACCATGTGTTACCTTCTTTGTTCTCATTAAAACCTTTTGAATAATAGTTCATTATTCACTCCACTTACAGGTGAGAAAATGTAGGAAGAGAGATGTGAATTAACATTCTTGAATTTATACTATAAATAGATGTTAGATCTGGATTTGGAGTAAAATAATAAGACTGAAGATCTCTTGTTATTTTTTAATAAAAATTTCTTTGTCATTTTTTCCATATTTTCAAGTTCTGATAACTGTGTCTCCTTCCATTTTCTCTGTGCCTATTATCTACCCTGAAAACTAATTCAAGAGTCTTGGTTAAAGTCTCCAAGTCTTTGTTGAGGAACATTCTACAATTCATCCTTTATTTGGGATTAGAGATTGCCAGTGCATTCCAAGGGTTGTATTGCGATCAGAACTGTTGCCAGATTGTGGAGAGTTTTGGTGGGGGGGAAAAAAAAGAAGAGCCGCATATAGGGGAATTTGGTAAAAAGCACTACCTTAAGGCCCTCCAAAATCAAGTTGCTGCTTGGCAGATAATCCCTAGTTCTCCTTCCCATGGGCAGATTCATACCCAAACAGGAGTACATAGCTTGGTATGCAGATCATGAGTGGATTTCAGCCACATTCACTCCTTCCGGCCAGGCACTGGCATTGAGCACACACTGTTCTGATTCGTTCTGCCTATGACTACAGAACTGTGATTTCATGTATTCCATCGACCTCTATTCCCAGTTTATACTGAGTAGTCCCCAGACTTCTTATCTTCACTTATAAGCAGGATGTCCCTGTTAATAATTCCAGATCAGCTCTAGAACTATAGGAGACTTGTCTAAACTCCAGCTCACACCATTTGCCAGCAATGTGCTTACAAGAACAACAGAAAGTTTTGCTCTTGTTATTGTTGTTACTGTTCAATTGTACATATTTTTGGATCGGTGCCAAATCATGGTAAACCTGCAGCTCAATACACTATGTAATATTTTTATGTCTGTAATTTGGTCATGAAACCTCATACTGCCTCTTCAAATTGTTGCCTTTTTTAGTCTTCATGCTTAATTTCAGGTGCTAGTTTCCTTCCTAACTCTTTTCCTAGCATCTCTATTGCTTGCAAAGAATTCAGGCTATTTTTCCAATTTTCCAGCTTCCATGAGGGGAATTTGGAAAGCGTCCAGATGATATACCAGATCTCTGACTTGCTCAATTCTAGAATTTCAGTGTTTCCTCATTTTGTTTTATCTCTTTTATTGTGCCTTCATTTTTTGTTGCTGTGCCTTACGTCTGTGTCAGCTTCCCATTTAAGATTAGTGACTAAATCCCTTTATATCATGTTGTGGTAACAACCTGGATGTCCTGCCCAAAATACCTACCCCAAAATCATTGCTGAGAATCTGTTTCAACTGATGAGCCTCTCTAGTTCTAGATCACGAACACACCTGTAAGTGTCTGGTAATATATTAGGGTGGTTTGGGTTGCAGAGAGGCATACTGAAGAAACCCTAGATTTTTAAGTCATTTCCTAGGATTTGAATCTTGTCTACCGTGATTATCTCCTGGATCTTAGAAGAATTACTTACACTGGTGTGAACATATTTCCTCACCTGATGTAGTACCGTTAAAGAGATTATCAATATAATCCATTTAGAGTGCCTCCATGCTGGGTTTTATAGTAGGTTGCAATAAAAAAATTGTTTATCTTGTTTTATAATAATCTGGTAATTGAGTATCTTGCATACTCTAGAACCAAAATCTAGCTAGCACCTGATTTATATCAGGTGTGGGGAGATTGCCGAGGGAGAGAGAGAGTCTTAAAGAAGTTCCATCCCCAGCACAGAGTCTGATGTGGGGCTTGATCTCACAACCCTGAGATCATGACCTGAGTTGCTTAACCAACTAAGCTACCTGGGCGCCCTGATTCGGACTTTTGTTTGTTTGTTTGTTTAATTTCAGAGAGAGATCACAAATAGGCAGAGAGGCAGGAAGAGAGAGAGGAGGAAACAGGCTCCCCACTGAGCAGGGAGCCCGATGCGGGGCTCGATCCCAGGACCCTGAGATTATGACGCATGCCGAAGGCAGAGGCCCAACCCACTGAGCCACCCAAGCACCCCTGACTTGGACTTTTTATTAGATATTTTCCTCTCACTAACAAGTTAAGCACTTACGTTGTTATTTTTCCCAAACGCCCATTTGTATATGAATTTGGTTCTCACTATGCTTAAAATTTTGTTTTTGAATCCTTGTCTAGCTAATAAATGACTACACATCTTTCAAAATCTGGCTCAAATAATATCCTTTATAGGACATGTTTCTCTATACCGACCATCTCCTTCTACCTCATATCCACCAAGTAAAGTTAATCCTGCTGTAGTTAACATACATACTTCCATGTGCAACACAGTATTGGTATTAGTATACATACACATGACTGTGTGTGTACTTACACACATATACTTAAAAATAGATACTGAGCTGCTTTAAGGCAAGGATAGCATGTCACTCATTTTATTTCTAAGTCTGGCACATAGTATGAGCTGAATTTTAAAAGAAGGTCTGATAGACAAAGTATTAGATCTTGTTCTCTATCCTTCATTCACTGAGTCTGGCTTCCTACAGTGCTCTCTTTGAAGGATTCTTGGACTTTGATCCAGGTTCATAGAGAAAGGTGTCCTGTTTCGATTTGTTGTTGTTATTGTCATTTATTTTTTGCTTAAAAAATGTTTTTCATGCTATGGTTTTAACTGTTAGCTTGACTTTTAAAAAAAAAATGTTCCTACCTCTTTTTCCTTTTCTGTTACTATCTGTTACTATCTATACAAGAGCTTAGGATTTGGAAGGTAACTCCCAGTAGATCTGACTTGTAAGTCTACTCCCTTTACACTATACAATGTTATGTTTGTACCAGAATAAGTCTATTATTATTTCAAAACCTGCATTTTATTTATATAACTCAAATGATTCATTACAACAACATGCATGTCAAAGTACAGTGTAACCATCATCACAATTTTAGAATATTTTCATCATGCCCAAGTAGAAACCTCAGACCTCCGAACTACCACCCCGGCTCTCAGCAATCACGAATATTTGTTCTTTCCATACATTTTCCCTATTCTGTAAATTTCATTGAAATGGAATTGTATAATATACATCTTTTGTGACTTGCTTCTTGTACTTAGGGTGATGTTTGGAAGGTTCATTCATATGGTAGCATCTAACAGTACTTCATGCCTATATTTGGCTGAATGATACTCTATAATATGGATGTATCCCAATTTTTTTATCCAGTCATTAGTTCATGGAAATTTGTGTTGCTTCTACCTTTTGTCTGTCATGAATAAAGCTATTTTGAACATTTGTGTACAGGTATTGTTCATATTTTTATCTCTTGAGTTATACATAGCAGTAGAAACACTTGGTCAAATGATAACTTTATATTTAGTTTTTTGAGAAAGTTTCAGACTGTTTTCCAAAGTGGCTGCACCACTTACATTCCTACCAGCCACATACAAGTGTTCTGAATTTTCTGTATCCTTACCAACAGATGTTATTATCAGACGTTTTGATCACAGTTATCCTAGTGCATATAAACTGGTATCTCATTGACATTTCAATTTGCATTTCCTTGATGACTAATGATAATTTTTTCATGACTTATTGACCATTTATATATTTTCTTTGGAGAAACATTCAGATAATTTTTTAGTTGGGGTATTTGTCTTTTTATTATTGAGTTGTAAGAATTCTTTATATATTCCCAATACAAGCCTTTTCAGGTATATGATTTGCAAATGTTTTCTCCTATTCTGTGGGCTCTCTTTTCATGTGTTGTGTTTTTTTGTTTTTTTTTTTTTAATTTTTATTTGAGAGAGAAAGCATGCAAGTGGACATAAGGGGAGAGTGAGGGGAGAGGGAAAGAATCTTAAGCAGACTCAACACTGAGCTGCAACCCCATGTGGGGATCAATCTCACGACCATGAGATCATGACAGGAGTCAGATGTTTAACCAGCTGAGCCACCCAGCTGCCCCTCTTTGCATGTTTTTGATAAGGTCCTTTAAAATAAGTTATTTTAAAGTAGGGTCCAATTTAGCAGTTTTTAATCTTTATTGCTGGTAATTCTGGTGCTGTATCTCAGAAACTGTTGCCAAATCCATCATTATGAAAATGTATCTCTATATTTTCTTAAAGTTTCATACTTCCAGCTCTTACATTTAAGTTTTTAATTCATTCTCTGTTAATTATTGCATATGGTGGGAGTTAGGGGTCCAAGTCTTGGTTGTTTAATTTGTATTTTAAAAAAGCATACCTTAGCATATCCTTTCCTATTGCCAATCCAAGTCACAGGAAGTATTTCTACTATAAGAGCATGCACAAATGTGGAAGAAGAGATTTTAAATATTTCAAAACCTTTATTTTAGTTATTATTTTTCTTAATAGACAGTAGTGTATTATGGAAATGTACACAGGTATTTGAAAAACAAGTGACCTCAGTTTGAATTATATTTTACTACTTTTTTGTGACATTGTAAAAATTAGAAAGTTTCTTTGATCTTAAAATTTTCTCTGAAAAACAAATTACAATGAATAGATCATCTTACTGTATTGAAGATTAAATGAGATAATTTCTGTCAAACACCTAATACAGTTCCTATGAGAAAATGTTAAAGTGATGAGCTTTCATTTTCTACCATCCTCCTTTTTTTTTTGTAGTCTGTGTTTCCCAAACTACTTGCCTTAGATTTCTGTTTGGTTTGCTTCTCCAACATCTTCCTTGGATGGGCAAACTTAACTGACTTCTTCCTCACAGTCCTACCACATTTAACGTCTTCCTCACTGAATAATAAAGCCAAAATGTACGTACAATTAACAGACACACACACACACTTCCTAGAAAATAGAAAGTGGAAATAGAAGGAAGTAGAAATACCAGCATTAGTACAGAAGCAGAAACCCGAAAATGGCACAGGAAAATAATGTAAAACAAAACAAAGTGCTAAACTAAAAACAGTTCTCTTTTCATTCAGTACATGTCTGAGTCTGTTCCAGACTCTGTTAAGCAATGACTGTGCATAGTACTGCAGATGTGATCTTTGCCCTCTGGGATCTGGCAGCTTTTCGTGAGACTTTCCAAGCTAAGTGGTAGATAACTGGAGTAGCATTTTCCAGTTCAGATTGTATTTCAATTGTCTCTAATGCTTTAAGAAATTTTGAGAAAAAGTTTTTCCTAGTCACTTTTCTCAACATAAATTCCTTGATATTCTGGACTTTAAAGGTAATCATTGAGTAATTCAGCCCTTAATAAGCACACAGAAGTCATTCAGATAGTTTGCTATTGGCCAGGGAGCTGAAATCTATGGTGGAAAGTGGTCAGTGTGAAATATCTAGCATTTCTTACTATTACATCAACCAAACAACTTTTAAAGTCTTTCTCTCTCTATCACCTCCCCTTCCCCATAACCCCACACATGTTCAGATAGTCACACTGCCAAAGAAATAATTTAAAAAGAGGTTAGGTTTCCTATTTAAGTTAACCCAGAACCATGAAGAGAAAACAGCAATGTGATGTGAGATGGAAATAAGATAAAAAGCTCTGTAGCTATAAGAACTAGGAGAATGTGGAACTCTGGTGGTATATAAACCTGTTTGGAAAGGGATAGGGATCTTGAAGGGAGATGGACCTAAGAATTGGAACTCTTGTTTGTTTGTTTTCTTTTTCTTCTTCTTTTTTTTTTTTTTTTAATTCTTGGAGGCTACTGTAATCTTGGAGGAAGTATATGGACTCACTGACTTCCAAGGGGGCATATCCAGCTTTGCTTTTATCATCAGCTTACCTCACCCAGAGTATTTTTATGCCATCTGTGCTACTCTTTGATTGAGCCAGTATGAGCAATGAGGTCTATGACTGAGAGTTTGTGCTCTGTACACTCTGGGAGAGGGATAAGACTGTGAAGGGAGATGAAACTTACTCGCCATAGGTGTGACCTCAAATTAACCTAAGTCTATTATGAACCCCACCTAAAGTTCATTTATCAGAGCCATCTTTATAACCATTGATAATTAACGTGTTTGTTGAGAAATTACCTCTCCAAAATGGATACATACGCTATTTACTCTCTTCTTGTAAATTAAGTGGAAAGGTTGCTTGCTTTATTTACATGATATGATATCATTCACCACTGGGGGAACGAGAGAGAAAAAAAAAAACGCTTATCTACCATCATGATCCTCCATTAACTGCTACACCCTGTAAGTCCCTGTTTTCTCTGTATGGCTAAACTAACTAGCATTTTAAGAAATGCAAAGGGGGCAAAAAACCTATACGTGAGCTCTTGAGTCATTGTTAGCCAATCTCTCTCTGAACCCTGCAAGAGCAAGGACAGATGAATAATGCCTCACATCCTGTCTAAAACTGAGAAAATAAGCAGCTTGATAAAATGCAAAGAACCCTTTGGAGCCAGAGCAGCAGAGTTTGAGTTCAGGCTCTACATCTTACACAGGCTATTTTCTAGCATGTGTAACCTATTTTTGCCTCTACTCCCTCATCTCTGAAATGGGTATGCCAGTATTTCCTCCAAAGGATAATCCTCCATGGATTACCAGTGATAGTAAACATAAAACTATAGAATAATAATTTTAATATAGTAAGTATTCTTCGTCTCTTCCCTTACTCATACTGACCCCACAAAACACAAATGCAATAGAGAAACCAAATCTCATGAGAACAAAATACACAGTTGCCTAGGCTCTCAGCAGATTGTTTATCTAAGTCCATGTGCTTTCTGTTTCTCATCCGTGAGCATTTATTGCTTATGGTAAATGAGGCCAACTAAAAGTATGATGTATATACATCATATATATATATACAACATATATGTATACACATATATGTATACATCATAGATACATGGTACAAACATACACATAAAATATAATGTGTGAGGTATATATTTGTATATGTATGTATATGTATATGCCATATGTGTATACATACATGTGATGTATACAGTGCATGTATATCATAGATTAATGATAAATATATATACATAAAATACATACATATAAACTAATATGTTTTATATACCTATGTATCTATGATATATGCATATATATCATTTGCACTAACATGGTATATATCACACACATGCAATTGCATGCATATCTACAGTAATATTTGTATATTATAGATCTAAATGTATATATATAATGTATATTATATATAATACATTACCTATTAATACATCCTATACTATATATGTATATATTATTATAAATTAATATCTGCTTATTTAGCATTCATTATCTTCTTGAGATATTTGTCCATTCACATATGGTATTCTTAATCAGACCAATTTTTGGAAAACCATAGACAGCTTTTTGGAATCAGAGAAATGTGTTTTTCCTATGAAAGAGTAAGAACAGTTTTTGTGCATGTACAATTGGAAAGTATTTCTCTTTCCTGCAAAAGGTAAGAAAAAAAAATAAGGCTATGTGTTTCCAAGTTCTCAAACAGTTTAAAAAATTCAAAAATCTGGCAGCAAGTGTTTTAAGGATAGTTATGTGCATTTACCCAGAAAAAGTCCTGTGAATCAGGTTTAATAGATGTACGTCCACTAAAGAGGTCATTTAGCTTTGGAAATTATTACTCCAACAGATTTTACAGTGAGATATGAACTTGCAATTATGACCTGGGTATCTAAATTTTAGTACTTAAAAACTCTAAATTATATAAACTTTTAAATTTTGCATGTGAGTATTGAGGACTTGCTTTATTCTTGTTTATGGAAATATAAAAATTGATACAGGACAAAAATACAATATGAACATTTCAGTCACAAAATAAAAAGGATTTAATTACCACATGTCTCCCATCAAAAACACACCACAGATGTTCTTCTAAAAATGCATATGTTTAAATTAGAATTTTCTACAAATAAAAGTGATTTATCTTCTACTCCAGGTCTTAGACAAATTGTGTCACTTCTTACATGATAATCAGCCACCATTTTAATTAGAAGTTGTCATTCACCCCAGCATACCAATCTCTGGAAGAGATCAAGTAACAGTTTGTACAGCTGCTCCCATGCTTTGCCTGTCATCTTTAGTCTGACTTTGAATTCCTCGCTCCATCTCTTCCTCTCCTTTAGATACTTTCCCTCCTCCTTTTCCCCATTCCCACTGAGCTGTCAAGAGTTGAAATACTGTAATATGAAATCATTGCCTCTATGACTCTAAAAAAAGGAGAGCTTGCACTAGATTTTGATCAAAGGGAATCATTTATAAGATAGATGCAGCAAAAAAACCTCAGGGAGTGTTTTTTTTCTCCCTGAAGCATCAGGATTATATGAAATAACAAAGACAAAGAAACATATTTTTAAACATTTTTTGTCTTAACAGCATGATTAAGGTTTATACTATACAATGTTCATCATTATTTTTTCTTTGTTATTCAGCACCACCTCAGAAAGATGTCACCTATGAACATGTAACTCTACTAAAAATGGGAAGGGTGAGGAATATAAGAATTACAGCTCTCACTTTTGTGAACAACAATGAATGGAAAATGAAAAGAAAGTTGTAACTATTTTGTAGGGGCAGGAAGAGCTCTGGGGAAAACCCATAGGGTTGCCATCATCAAGTGATAATGATGTTTTCAATTCTCCTTGCTGTCATTCTTATAAGGCTGTATTTATGTTGTGCCACATCTCATTAGAATCTTAGCCCCTAGAGTAAAACGTGCGGTTGCTAATGCTCAGGTGAAAGGAGACCACTGTACTTTGTTCTTTAGGGGAAGCTGTTTCATTGGAGCCCATATAGTTGTCTTTGCTACACCCACCTGAGTGAGGGTTTGCACACTAAGGTCATGGTCCTCTTAGGAGGCTTGCACGCTGTTCTCCATGTTGGATATCGGACATTAAAATTTGGATGCCTCCTTCACACAGAAAATGGCACCAAAAACCTCTGCACCAGAAGTAAGGATAATAAATATAATGGAAGGGCACTGGTCATTTTTATATCTGTTTTTCTCTATGACATTCTTCTTGTCTGTTGGATGTGGAAAGTGACATTTGTAAAATGTGAAATGAAATAATTTAGTTTGCATAAGGGCATTCTTTTCCCAGATTTTGAAATGCTTATTTATTTGTATTCTGGTTTTGAAAATGTAGCCATTTCCTCAGTCTCTGGGCAGATATACAGGAAATGACACATCTGTTTATAATTTATTCATTTAATTTTTAGTTATATAAAATGCACCCATTGCCATGGTCTCTAGGTGAATATAAAACATTAACCATGCAATAACAAAGACAAAGTCAAATAATAAAAGCAAGTTACAAAAATGTGTGGGTTTGAGGTCTTAAAGGTCAAGGAACCAAGATATCTTCAAATTAATAATATAAAGGCATTAAATATTTGGATCTAGAATTAAAGAAGGGAAGTAAGTAAAAGGAAACAGGGTAATCAGTAGGATAAGGAGAACAGAGAAGAAGCAATTAAACTATGTAGACTTGAAAATTATCCAGGCCTTCCAAAACAGCCTTTTGTTTGTGTGCATATGTGTATATAAAAGAGGGGCTATTGTAAAAGGGTTATTGGATATGTGTTGTGTGTTGGGAAGAATCAGATCTGATTAAGGTAAGATGTCAGCCATTGCAGGGACTTGGGGAAAGAACTAAAGTCTAGATGTATTCCCAGAGACTGTCCACAGTATCAAATGCCATGGGGACAACCAGCGTCCATTTGTATTTGAAAATATGGGATTCAAACACTTGGAGAATGCAAGTCAAAATGCAGAGTCAATGACTACATGACAGAATTGTATTTGGGATCATAGAGTCAGACAAGAACAAAATGAGGCTTCCAGGGAGACTATATATGTTTTCTCACCAGTGTTTCCCCAGAATCCAGCCCCTTATTCAATGGTTTGCTAAATGGAAATGAATTGTGTGGTTCTAGAATTCTTCTTTATATGCTGGGAACTTCCTGATTTGTAAGAGGTTCAGTAGGATGAAAGTGCTGGGGGCAAACTAACCAAAAACAAAAGTTTAAAGAAGTCCTAGCGGTTGATATTTTTGACTGGATTAAACTGAGAATGAAAGATACATGTGCATTAAAGAATATCCCAAAATCCAAAGCAGTGAAAGGGAGAGGATGTCCTTATAAAAGTGTGTCATGTCTGATGACACAGGCTCTAGGTCTTCACATACTGCACTGCACCAAGAATCTTGCACTTTAGTGGGGAAGGTCGAAGAGAGCTGGCAGTAGAAGAGGCATTAGAATGTCCTTAAAGTTTAGCAGTGATTAAATAAATGAAAGAGGCTGGCATGAGAGTGAGATCCATCCACAGTCAAGAGAATTATGAAGATACTGTAGGACAAAGCCAAAGTGATCACCCACTCCTCTCAGTGAGCCTTGTGCCTTTTATCTTCCATGGTTCAAAGAACAAAGTAGAAGAAACATGTGTTGGAAGAAAGATGAGAAACTGTTTGTTTTTGGAACATTAAAAGTCTTTATGTAGAAAATAATAAGACATTTTATTATCTGAAAGGATAGAAGAGAAAGACTCAGGCTAAAACTGTGGGATATCAGGTTTATGTAAAATAGTGATATAGATTTTGAGGCATGAAGATTATTTAGTACTATGATGGTTTATCAAAAGAAATGTTAAAATAAGTTTCTGTGGAGGTCTGTACACACATTTTTTTTCCATGAGGATTAATTCTTCAGAACTAGTTTTGTAAATAAGGAACTGGATTTGAATTTGATACACTAAACTGTTTCTGAAATAAACCAGAAAAAAAAAAAAAACTTGGTTGTTCTCCTTAAAAGAGAAATATGGTCTGGCATTGTGTTTTAATGATGTACCCTGCAAATAATTTTAGAACATGTAATATTACCCAGGAATCTAATTGGAGCTCTGTTCCAACAACCAGTACTGATGTTCATCATTTGTTGTCTGCTTCAGTTTGTGGCTCTTAAGAGTTCTGACCTTGCATTAAATATACTGCATAAGTAATAAGAGACCTGTATTTTTTTACTGTCCTATTCTACTAATGCTTACAAAATGAGTTTCACTCACATTGCTGACAGATTGATGATGTAAATTTGTCTGCAATGTCATCATCTTACATTGATGATGTAAAATTTTCTGTCTCACGTTGCTGACAGATTGATGATGTAAATTTGATGCTGTTTGATTTCAGTATGTGCCTTTTTAAATTTGGAATGGGGATCTAAACTATTTTTATTTTTCCTTTAATCTTAGAAGATCACCTTTGTACAATTGTGAGTGTGGTTAGGAGAGAAGCTGTTGTGACCAATTTTGCTTTGATGTTCACACTGAAAAACAGTGTTGACTTCCAGATTCTGCTGCTTGAAGACTACTAGGCTTTTCCTCAGATGAACTTCTCTGGCTCACTGTTGGTACAAGTCAGTTTGTTCTAGCTGCCTGATTGATGGATTTCCATAGAAATGCAGCAACTTAAATATCTATGTGTGCATAAATACATTTACATGTGTATTTATCTACGTACATATATATAACATGCATATATTTATATATAAGCACATATATTTTTCTGAAGTTACTGTAATTATCAATAAGCTAGGGAAAAACATATATATGGTAAAGATACTTAGAAAATCAGGAATGGGAAGAAATGTCCTCAACTTAATAAAAAGCATCTATAAAAAATCTATAGCTAATACTATATTAAATGGAGAAATACTGAATACTTTCCTCCTCAGATCAGGGACAAGTTTGGAATGCCCACCCTCTACCCTTTTTGTCAACAGTGTATTTGGGATCTGAACCAGTACAATGAAAAAGACAAAAAGACTGGTAGAAGAAGAAATAAATTTTGACTTTTTTCTAGAAAACATGACTGTATAAATAAAAATACCAAAGAATTTACTCAAAAGCTACTGTAGGTACTGAGAACATTTAATAAGGCTGTAGGATTCAAGATGAATATATAAAAATTAATGGTGTTTCTATGTGCTTACAATGAACAATAGAAAGATTCTTGATACTAAGAAAGTGTGCATACTGAAAACAACAAAATACTGCTGAGAGGTATGCTTTCTTTGTTCATGGCACAGGCCTTCAAAATTGTTAAGATGGCAATTATTTTAAATTACTAAGTAGATGAATCTCAATTTCTACTTAGATCCTAGCTGGCTATTTTATAAACATTGATAAACCAATGCTAAAATTTAGGAAAAAATATTAAAGACCTAGAGGCAAAAGAATTGTGAAAATAGAGGGATGGAATATACACTGATTTCAAAGCTTACTATAATGAAAGAATAATTAAGACAGTTTGACACTAGCATAAGGATTCACAGATCAATGAAATAGAATAGAACATCCCAAAATAGACCCCTACCTTCTGTCCAATTGTTCAAAAGCAGCCAAGATGTTTTAGTGGGGAAATAATATTTTCAACAAATAGTGCTCAAAAATTTGGACTTCCTTATGCAAAAAATGAACCTTGATTCTTGTACCATGTACAAACATTAATTCAAAATGGATCAGGGACTTAAATGATAAAGGCTAATATTTTATAACTTCTTGTCGGGAGCCACACTGGCAGAATAAGAGCAAAGTGGCGCATGCGCTTTTGAGGAACTAGATGTGATTGGCTAACAGCTTATGTAAGAGGTGAATGAACACTGCGGGACCCTTAGGTGGTGGAAGGGAATGATCATGCGCGCGCTGCATGATAGGGCTGCTCATTGGCTATTACAAACCGTATATATGTGCGTGAACTTCCATGTAGGAGAGGAGCGCGGGGCCCCGGGAGCGGTGGACCAGCACGGGTTCCCGGCGCTGCGGCGTGGTGCGCCCGGCAGAGACCCCCGGGGCCCCGGACGGGGCTGCTTCGAGCGGGGCGTCCCAGGGACAGGGCTGCCCCCAGACCACGGCGCAGGAGAGCGCAATAAAGAAGCTTGCCACCCTGTGTGCCCCTGGGTTGTTCTTGATGGTGAGAGCGACACGTGGTGCCGAAACCCGGGAGCGCTTACGTGGCGGGAGGACACACGGGAGCTAGGCAACGATAAGGTAAGAGTGCACCCATTTCTGTCTTGTGACAGGGAAGTTCCTTAGGGACGAGAAGAGTAGAGGTTTCCGGAATGGGAAACGAGATGGCTAGGTATAGAATGGAGGGGCCGTTAAGGGACCTTCTTAAGGCAAATGGCACACCCTTGAAAGCAAAAACGGCCCGCTCATTTTTAAGAGAGGTGGAGGAGGTCGCTCCCTGGTTCCTAGAGGAGGGGCTGCTGAATATTCCGCAATGGGAGCATTTAGGGGAAGATCTCAGGCGCAGTCCAAATATCGCACCTGGAATTGTTGCCGTGTGGTCTTTGGTGAGGGTCTGCTTACAATCTACACGAGAGCCCTTAAGGCAAGCAGTGCAACAGGGACTTCTCTAGCCTGTTTAACAATGGACATGAAAGATAGGCCTATGACATTTCTAAAAATAAGAGGAAAACAATTCTGGGGACTATTGGATACAGGAGCAGATAAGAGTATAATAAATCTAGCAGATTAGCCAAAACAATGGGCACTCGTTAAGGCCAACCAAACTCTGAGAGGGTTAGGAGTAGCTACCAGCCCAGATATCAGTGCCTCCTCACTAGATTGGGAGGATGAGGAAGGCCATAAGGGAGTTTTTCAGCCCTATGTATGTTCTCTCCCAATAACCCTCTGGGGACAAGATGTACTTGGACAAATGGATGTTGTATTAACCACAGAAAGAATTTATAGTGACAACGCTAGAAATATGATGAAAGCCATGGGCTATAAACCTGGTCACAGCCTGGGCCCAAAAGGGAGGCCAGGGTTTTTCCCAGTGGCCACTGAGGCAATAAAGATTGAATGGAAGGATGACACACCGCGATGGGTGCCTCAGTGGCCATTGACAAGAGAAAAATTAAGAGCTGCAGAACATTTGGTTGAGGAACAGCTTAAAGCTGGGCACTTACGTGAATCAATATCTCCCTGGAATACCCCCATATTTGTTATAAAGAAAAAATCAGGAAAATGGAGATTATTACATGATTTAAGACGAATAAATAGCCAGATGCAAATAATGGGACCCATCCAACTAGGTCTCCCAGCTGTCACTGCCTTGCCTAAAGATTGGCCTTCTATAGTAATTGATATTAAGGATTGTTTCTTTTCCATACCCCTACATCAAGATGACACAAAAAGATTTTCTTTTACCTTGCCGGCCATCAATCATACTGAGCCTGATCACAGATATGAGTGGACAGTGCTCCCTCAAGGTATGGCCAATAGTCCGACCATGTGTCAGATATATGTCAGCAGGGCTCTAAAGCCATTCCGAAATGCGTTCCCAAATGTTTACTGTTATCACTATATGGATGATATTCTAATTTGTGGTAATGATGCGCAGACTCTCCCAGCTGCGCTGACCTATTTACAGCAACAATTGGCTATATGGGGGTTAACAATCTCCCCAGAAAAAATTCAAATGGGAAATTTAAAGGAATACCTAGGCTTACAAGTCTCCAATTCTATAGTAACACCACAGAGAATGCATATCCGTAAAGACCAGCTCAAAACATTAAATGATTTTCAAAAACTTCTAGGAGATATTAACTGGATACGACCATACTTAAAAATAACTACATCAGAATTGAAGCCATTATTTGAAATCCTGCCTGGGGACCCTAAATTGGATTCTCCAAGAGCACTCACCCCGAATGCCATCAAAGCTTTACAGTTAGTTGAAAATAGGTTAGCCCTAATGACAGCAGACAGATGTGATCTAGAAAAACCTGTATATGCCATAGTCATCCCATCCCCGGGATCGCCTAGGGGAGTGTTATGGCAAGGAGGACCCCTACAGTGGATTTATTTACCACATAACCTTACCCGGGTCATTACCCCTTACACCACTGCGGTGGCTACTGTAGCTAACAAAGTCCTTAAGGCAAGCATACGAATTCTCGGAAGGCTGCCTGACATATGTGTAGTCCCTTATGACAAGAACCAGCTAGACATCCTTACAAACACTGTCGATGATTGGGCCATTGTAACAACCTCCTATCCTGTCAGATTTGATAACCATTACCCATCACACCCATTAATTGATTTCTGTAAGGATACCCAACTCATTTGGCCAAAGACATGCAGGCTAGAACCCTTAGCTGGTGCCACCACAATATTCACTGATGGCAGTAAGCAAGGAACGGGTGCTTACGTCATTAATGGACAAGTTACATCTGTGGTGGTGCCTGCAAACTCAGCCCAACGAACTGAATTGCTAATGGTCATCATAGTCTTACAAAGATTTGGTGATCAACCCATCAATATAATCTCAGACAGTAAATATGCAGTTGCCGCCACTCGGCTGATAGAAACAGCCATTATCTCCACCAATCAATCACCTATCTCTTCTTTGCTGACAAGTTTACAGGAGGCAGTGTTGGCTAGGCACGCACCCTTCTACATTGGACATATTAGAGCTCATTCAGAAATGCCAGGGTCTATGGCAGAAGGAAATAAAATAGCCGATGCTAATGCAAAATTTGATTTCTGTGGGACAATAGAAGAGGCTAGAGAATATCATAAAAAATGGCATGTGAACTCCCTAACCCTAAAAACATGATTTAATATTTCAAGAGCAGACGCACGTGATATAGTGAAAGGATGTGGTAATTGCACTGTGCACCTTCCTACACCCTCCTTAGGAGTAAACCCGAAAGGCTTGTTGCCTAATCATCTTTGGCAGATGGATGTAACTCACATACCATCCTTTGGTCAGCAACAATATTTACACTTAAGTGTTGACACCTACTCTAAAATAATCAGTACAACCCCCCTAAGGGGTAAAAATGCAAAAAATATAATAACCCATTACTTACACAGTTTTACATACTGGGGAGTACCTAAAAACCTAAAAACAAATAACGCACCTGCTTACACCTCCAAAACTCTTAAGAGTTTTTTAGCATGCTACAATATTCAACATAGCACTGGAATACCATATAATCCACAAGGTCAAGGAGTGGTGGAGAGAGCCCACCTAACATTTAAAACAACCCTACAAAAAATAAAAAAAGGGGGAATAGGGGATGACTACAACACACCTAAGGATCTCACTAACCTAGTAACCTTCATTTTAAATTTTCTAACCCTGGACAAAGATGGCCTTTCCACTGCAGAGCGACATTGGGGCCAGCAAAAAAAGATGCAAATGATGGTCAAATGGAAAGATATACTTACAGGCCTCTGGAGAGGCCCGGACCCGGTGCTCCGATGGCACCGAGGATCTCTGTGTTTTTCCTCAGGATGCGCCAACTCCAATCTGGGTGCCGGAGAGGCTCACGAGGATGGTGGTCATGGAGCCTGTGGACCCTGTGGATGATGATGATAAATCTACATCCCAACACCAAGACAACGGCAGAGCCAGTTCAGCTGTGGGCTCTCGTGAAAGCGTGGCCGTTCCCACTGCCCCTGACAAATGAATCAGATATTCTACAAGTGGACTCGAACAATTTGCCGGTGTTGCTTCACCACAAACGAGACTTTGGGATCACCGCAGCCGTAATGGCAGCCATTGCAGCGTCTACGGCCGCCGCAGCAATGGCGCTAACAACATCAGTACAAACTGCTGCAACTCTCAACAACGTCACAGGACTGGTGGCCGAGGCTCTCGCAACACAAGACCAAATCAATGGACATTTACATGCAGGGATTCTCATTGTAAATCAGAGAGTAGATCTAGTACAAGAACAGGTTGATATCCTGGGGTCATTATTGGCTGTTGGATGCATAAGGAACATGCCAGGACTCTGTGTTACCCCAGTAACTTATAGTAATTTAACTATTGTGACAAATCTCTCCAAACAGCTGGGACATATGCTCAATGGTACCTGGAATCTCAAGTTCCAGAATTTAAACCGACAGTTGACAGCCCAAATTGTCACCCTAAATGCCACTAAGGGGCCCATTGCCTCAGTCCAAGATTGGCTTAACATGCTGCAGCAATCAGTCTCGTTCCTCAAACAATGGGCCGGCCTGGGAGCTTTGGCCATCCTGCTAGTGATAGCCAATGTATTTATGATACGCTGGTTTTGTAGCCTCGGTCGTAGACAGCGTCGACAGCAACAACACATGGCCCAGGCCATGATGGCTCTCGAGGCTGGTACCTCCCCCCAAGTATGGCTAGGCATGCTAGACCGGTAGTCAAAGACGGGTAAGACTGATCCCACACCACAGCAACCTAAGACAGGGGCCCCTCGACCAGGAGGAGTACCCGATGACGGGTAAGCATGGGTAGTGAGGATCGGCAACCTAAGACAGGCACGGTCTCAGCCATCACATATAAATAAAATAAAAAAGGGGGAGCTGTCAGGAGCCACTCTGGCAGAATAAGAGCAAAATGGCGCATGCGCTTTTGAGGAACTAGATGTGATTGGCTGACAGCTTATGAAAGAGGTAAATGAACACTGCGGGACCCTTAGGTGGTGGAAGGGAATGATCATGCGCGCGCTGCATGATAGGGCTGCTCATTGGCTATTACAAACCGTATATATGTGCGTGAACTTCCGTGTAGGAGAGGAGCGCGGGGCCCGGGAGCGGTGGACCAGCACGGTTCCCGGCGCTGCGGCGTGGTGCGCCTGGCGGAGACCCCCGGAGCCCCGGACGGGGCTGCTTCGAGCGGGGCGTCCCAGGGACAGGGCTGCCCCCAGATCACGGCGCAGGAGAGCGCAATAAAGAAGCTTGCCACCCTGTGTGCCCCCGGGTCATTCTTGATGGTGAGAGCGACAACTTCTGTAATGTAATATAAGAGGGTATCTTTGAGTCTTCAGATAAGATAATTTAAAAAAAAGTAAATAGCTATAGTTTTTTATATGTTTCCAGCATTAAAACATCATTACAATTAAAATAACGAACCTATCGAGCCTGGGTGAGTCAGTCAGTTAAACATTTGTCTTCAGCTCAGGTTATGAGCTCAGGGTTGGCTCAGGATAGAGCCCAGTGCTCCCTCCCTGCTCAGCAGGAGTTTGCTTCTCTCTCTTTCTCTGCTCCTCACCTCCTTTCATGCTGGCTTTTGCGCTCTCTCTCTCTCTTTTTCTCAAATAAAGAAGAAATATTTTTTTAAAAAAGAAAGATAATGAACATACCACTCATTAATTTTCTCATGTATCTTCCTAATCATTTTCCTCCTTTGTCTTCTCCCCATCTCAATAACACTGATCTGCTTTCTGAATTCATAGTTTGCATTTTCCACAATTTTATATAACTGGAATAAATTATGTTCTTTTTTGAGTATATTATATATTTTTAGCATTAAGTATGTTTTAATAAGAACAATTTTCATAATTATACCTCAACTTCATATGCCCATTTAAATTGGATTTTTCTGCTGTTCTAAAATATTTTTACAAATTTGGTTGCAAATATGTTACCAATTTTTTAGTTTCCTGTGTACAACAGTAATTTGGTATTTATATAAATTATGAAATGATCACCACAAATTATGAAATGATAGCTTGTCATCACACAAAGTTGTTACATTATTGACTATATTTCCCATGATGTACATTACATATGTAGGTCTTAATTTTATAATTGGAAGATTACATCTCTAATTTTCTTCACTTTATTTGTCCACCCACCCTCACACACACACCCTTCCTCTCTGGCAACCATCAGTGTGTTCTCTGTTATCTATAAGCCTGTTTCTGTTTTGTTTGTTCATTTGCTCATTACACATTTAAGTGAAGTCCTACAGTATTTGTCTTTCTCCTTTTTTAGGATGGCACCCTATAGGTCCGTCCATTTTCTCACAAATGGCAAGACGTCATTCTTTTTCATATCTGTAATACTCCATTTTGTATGTATTTCCACATCTTCATTATCCATTCTATTAATAGACATTTTGGTTGCTTTCATATCTTGGCTATCTTAAATAATGCTTCAGTGAACATAGGGGGTGCCTATAGTTTTTGGAATTACTGTTTTCAGTTTTTTTTTAAGATTTTATTTATTTATTTGACAGAGAGAGATCAGAAGAAGGCAGAGAGGCAGGCAGAGAGAGGGCGGGAAGCAGGCTCCCTGCCAAGCAGAGAGCCCAATGTGGGACTCTATCCAAGAACCCTGGGATCATGACCTGAGCTGAAGGCAGAGGCTTAACCCACTGAGCCACCCTGGCGCCCCTGTTTTCATTTTCTTTAGATGAATACCTAGAGATGGAATGCTGAATCATATAGTATGACTTTTAATTTTTTGAAGAGTTTCCATACTGCTTTCAAATAGTGGCTCCATCAGTTGGAATTCCCAACAGTATACAAGGCTTCCTTTTTCTCCATGCCCTCACCAAACTTGTTATTTTTCTTTTTGATAATAGCCATTCTGACAGATTTGAGATAATAATTTTACTGTGGTTTTGATATGCTTCTCTCTGATGATGAGTAATGTTGAGCATCTGATTCATGTGCCTGTCAATATCTATAGGTCTTCTTTGGAAAAATCCCTGTTCAAGCTTCTGCTTATGTTTCAGTCAGATGGTTTTTTGATAGAGTTTTGGAGTTCTTCATTTTAGATGATAAAGAGTTATCTTTATCAAATGCATCACTTGTGAATATCTTCTCCCATTCAATAGGTTGCCTTTTCACTTTGTTAATGGTTTCCTTAACCGTGTGAAGGTTTTTTAGTTTAATGTAATGCCACTTTATTTTTGCTTTTGATGCCCTTCCCTGAGGATACTTATCCAAAATATTTATGTCTAAGACCATTGTCAAAGAACTTACTGCCTGTGTTTTCTTCTAGAGTTTTAAGTTTCGGGTGTTACATTTAAGTCCTTTAGCTATTTTGTGTTTATTTTTGTATATAGTATATAAGAAAGTGGTCCAGTTTCATTATTTTGCATGTAGCTGTCCAATTCTCCCATCACCATTTATTGAAGAAATGGTGTTTTCCCTATTGCATATTTTTCCTTTGCTGTAGATTAACTGACCATATAAATATGGGTTTGTATTTAGGCTCTCTGTTCTAATTCAGTTGCTTTGTAGTATAGTTTGAAATCTGCAAGTGTGCAACCTCCAGCTTTTTTGTTCTTCTTTAAATTGCTTTGGTTACTCAGGATCTTCTGTGTTTCCATAAATTTTAAGATAATTTGTTCTAGTTTTATGAAAAATGCTACTGGTATCTTGATAGGGATTGCACTGAATTTGTAGATTTCTTTGGGTAGTGTGGACATTTCAAGAATTTTTTTCTAATTCATTTTAGTTCATCTAATTCTTTTCAATTCATTTTAAGATTCTTCCAGTCCATGAGAGTGATCTGTCTGTGTCATCTTCAATTTCTTTCAGTGATGTTTTATAGTTTCCAAAGTATAAATTTCACCTCCTTGGTTAAATGTATCCCTAGGTATTTTATTCTTTTTGATGCATTAAAAGTGGAATTTTTAAATAGCAGCCTTTCTAGCAGGAGTTCAAAACTTGAAACAGCTAAAACTTAGTTAGCTGGTAGACGGTACAGGCTTTTCCCATTGTATATTCTTACCTTTTGTCATCGGTGAATGGATAAAGATATGATACATACATAATGGAATATTATTCAGCCCTAAAATAAAGAATGAAATCCTGCCATTTGTGACAACATCGATGGACCTATAGGGTACCATGCTAAGTGAAATGTCTGTCAGAAAAAGACAAATACCATAGAATTTCATTCATATGTGGAAATAAAGAAACAACAACAACAACAAAAAACTCTCTTTAATATGTATTTATTTAAGAGTGAGAGAGTGCACGCAAACAGGGGAAGAGGTTAGGGAAAGGGAGAGTGAGAGTCTCAAGCAGACTCCCCCTGAGTGTGGAGCTCAATGCTGATCTCAATCCCACAACTCTGAGAACATGACCTAAGCTGAAATCAAAGAGTTGGAGGCTTAACTGAGCCACCCAGGTGCCCCAAAACCAGATTCTCAAATACAGAAAACAAACAAGCGGTTGCCAGAGGGGAAGCAGGTGAGAGGATGAGTGAAATAGATAAAGGGGATTAAGAATACACGTATCTTGATGAACACTGGGAGATGTATAGAATTGTTAAATTATAATGTACATCGGAAATTAATACAACACTATTAATTATACTTGAGTTTAGTTTTTTTAAAATTTCTTTCTGATAGTTTATTAGTGTGTAGAAATACAACAACAAGAACAAAAGAAATACAACATATTTCTGTAGATTGATTTTTGTCTCTTCTTACTTTACTGAATTCATTTATTGTAATGGTTTTTTGTAGAGGTTTTGGGGTTTTCTATATATAGTATGTAATCTGCAAATTGTGATACTTCTTCCTTTTCAATTAGGATAGTTTTTTGTTTTGGTTTGTTTTTGTTTTTTTCCCCCTTGCCTAATTGCTGTAGCTAGGACTTCCAATAGTGTGTTGAATAATACTGGGGAGAATGGGTATCCATGTCTTGTTTCTGATCTTAGAGAAAAAGCTTTCTGGGGGTATTTCATATATAGCCTTAATTATTTTGAGGTATGTTCTCTATAAACTCAATTTGTTCCCTCTAAACTCAAGAGTATTATCATGAATGGATATTAAATTTTTCAAATGCTTTCTCTGCATCTGTTGAGATGATCATATGATTTTCATCCCATTTTGTTAAAGTGCTAGATTGCATTGATTGGTTTACAAATATTGAACTATCCTTGCATCTCTGGAATAAATCCCACTTGATCATGGCATATAATTTTTTTTTAAGATTTTATTTATTTACTTGACAGACAGAGATCACAACAAGTAGGCAGAGAGAGGAGTAAGCAGGCCCCCTACTGAACAGAGAGCCCGATGCGGGACTCCATCCCAGGACCCTGGAATCATGACCTGAGCCGAAGGCAGACGCTTTAACCCACTGAGCCACCCAGGCACTCCTGGCATAAAATCTTTTTAAAGTATTGTTGAATTTTGCTTCTGATTCAAGGGTTTTGTATCTAATTCCATCAAGGGTATTGACCTGTAGTTTCCTTTGTGTGTAATGTCTTTGGTTTAAGTATCTGAGTAAAGATGGTCTTGAGGAATGAGCTTGGAATTGAATTTTTTGAAATAGTTTCAGAAGGATAGGTATTTACTCTTCTTTAAATATTAGATAGGATTCACTTTTGTAGTCTGGTTCTGGATTTTTGTTTGTTGGGTGTTTTTGAACATTGGTTAAATTTTATTTTTAGTAATTGGTCTATTCAAATTTCTAGTTCTTCCTGATTGAGACTGGAAGATTGTATGTTTCTAGGTATTTTTTCTCAGTTGTACATCTGTTGGCATCTAATTGTTCTTAGTAGTGTTTTATGACTCTTTTTATATACGTGGAATTAGTTACAACTTCTCTTTTTTTTTTTTTTCATTTTTTGTCATTTATTTGGGTCCTCCGTTTCTTGATAAGCCTTACTAAAGGTTTATCAGGTTTATTATTTTGGTTCTGTGTTTCATTTATTTCCATTCTGATTTTATGATTTTCTTCTTTCTACTAACTTTGGGATTTGTTATTTTTTTCTGGTTCCTTTATGTGTAAAATTAGATTTTTTTTCTTGTTTGTTGGGTTAGGTCTGTATTACTATAAGCTTTGTTTTTATAACTGTTTTTGTTTTTCTGTGTCCCATTAATTTTGGAGTGTTTTCATTTGCCTTAAGGTATTTTTTTTAAATTTCCTCTTTGATTTTTTTTCATTGATCCTTTGGTTATTTAGTAGTATGTTCTTTAGTCTCTACATGTTTGTGGTTTTTTTTTTAATTTTCTTTTAGTCTAGTGATTAGAAAAGATGCTTGAAATGATTTAAACCTTTTTAAATTAACTGAGACTTGTTTTATGGCCTAATGTGATCTATTCTGGAGAATGTTCCATGTGTACTTGAGAATAATGTTTAGTCTGCTGTTTTTGTATTGAATGTTTTATATATATATATAATATTATTATATTATACACACTCACACACACGCACACACATACTAAGTCTATATGATGTAATATATTGTTCAAAGCCACTGTTCACTTACTGATTTTCTGTCTAGATTATCTATCCATCAATGTAAGTGAGGTGTTAAAGTCCGGTCACATTATTGCTTTGCTGTCAATTTCTCTCTGCATGTGTTAATATTTGTTTTATGTATTTAGGTACTCTTATGTTTAGTTAATATATACTTATAAGTGCTTTATCTTCTTATTATATTTGTCCTTTAATCATTATATGATGCCCTTCTTTTATTTATTTATTAATTATTTTTATTAACATATAATGTATTATTTGCCCCAGGGGTACAGGTCTATGAATTGTCAGGCTTACACACTTCACAGCACTCACTATAGCACATACCCTCCCCCATGTCTATAATCCAACCACGCTCTCCCTACCCCCCCCAACAACCCTCAGTTTATTTTGTGAGATTAAGAGTCTCTTATGGTTTGTCTCCTTCCTGATCCCATCTTGTTTCATTTTTTTTCCTTCCCTAACCCCCATACCCCCCACTCTGCCTCTCAAATTCCTCATAACAGGGATATTATATGATAATTGTGTTTCTCTGATTGACTTATTTTGCTCAGCATGATACCCTCTAGTTCCATCCATATTGTTGCAAATGGCAAGATTTCATTTCTTTTGATGGCTGCATAGTATTCCATTGTGTGTGTGTGTGTGTGTGTGTGTGTGCGCGTGCGTGTGTGTGTGTGTGCGTGTGTGTGTGTGTGTGTGTGTGTGTATATCTCACATCTTTATCCATTCATCTGTTGATGGAATCTAGGTTCTTTCCATAGTTTGGCTATTGTGGACCTTGCTGTTATAAACATTTGGGTGCACATGCACATGCCCCTTCGGATCACTACATTTGTATCTTTAGAGTAAACCCCAGTAATATGATTGCTGGGTCATAGGGTAGCTCTATTTTCAACTTTTTGAGGAACCTCCATGCTGTTTTCCACAGTGAGTTCACCAGCTTGCATTCCCACCAAAGTGTAGGAGGGTTTCCCTTTCTCTGCATCCTCTCCAAAAATATGATGCTCTTCTTTGTCTCATGTCACAAACTTTGTTTTAAAGTCCATTTAGTCTGATAAAATATTGTTACTTCATCTTTATTTTCATTTCCATTTGCATGGAATCTGTTTTTCCACCCAGTCATTTTCAGTGTATATGTGTCTTTTTTTAATCTATTCTATTACCTTGTGTCTTTTGATAGAGCATTTAGTCCATTTACACTTGAAGTAATTATTGATAGGTATGTATTTATTGCCATTTTTAATTGTTTCTGATTGTTTTGCAGTTATATTTATTTTTCTCTTGCTCTCTTCCTCTTCGATTTAATGAATTTTAGTGTTCTGTCTGAATTATTTTCTTTATGTTTGTATATGTATAGGTTTTTGGTTGCTGTGAGGTTAATATAAAACCTATTTTTTAAAGTTTATTTATTTTAGAGAGAGATTGTGTGTGAGTAGGGGGAGAATAAGAGACTCTCAAGCAGACACCTGCTGAGCATAGAGCCCAGAGTGGGGCTCTGTCCCGGGACCCATGAGATCATGACCTGAGCCAAAATCACAAGACAGACAGTCAACCAACTGAGCCACTCAGGTACCCCATAATAATCTATTTTTAATTGACGATCATTTAAGTATAAGAACAATCTAAAAGTGCTACATTTTTACCAAAATACACAAATATTTTGTTTTTAATGTATTTTGGATCTTTTTATTTAGTGTATCATTTAATTATTCTAGATTTAATTGGTTTTACTACTTTGGTCTTTTAACCTTAATACTAGCTTTATAAGTGATTAATCCACTGGTACAGTTTCTTTTATTTATAATTTTAAGACTCACCTATGTTACTTATTTTACCAGTGGTTTTCAAAAAGCCTAAATCAATACTTCATTTATTTTTTTATTGCTAAGTAGTATTTAATTTTATGAATATACTGCAGTTTACACTTTAACCTGTTGATGGACATTTGGTTTGTTTCTAGTTTTTAGTTATTGAAAATAAAACTGCTGTGAATATTAATATGTTTTTGTAAGAATAAAGCTTTTATTTCTCTTTAAATACCTAGAAACAGAATGGCTTATTCATATGCTATTTATGTTTAAATTTCTTTTAATCTTCCAAACTGTTTTTCAAAGAGGCTGTGCCATTTTATATTTCTACCAGATGTGCAAAGAGTGTCAGTTCTTCCACATTATTGTCAGTACTTGGTGTTATGACCAATGCTTTTAGACATTCCCATAGATAATGGGTTTTTATTTTTTTATTTTTGTGGTTTTAATTTAGTTTTCTTTGTCCAACAAATATATAGCATTTGGTGAGGTATCAATTTAAATTGTCCATTTTAAAAATTAGTTTATTATAGAATTTTGAAAAAGTTTGTATTTTCGGAGTATCCATTTTCAGACATAAGACTTACAAATTTATAAGATTTGTTACTCTGTCCACATCAGATGGTCCCTGCTAAAATAATACTGCAACTAAAGAATGAACTCATGAAGAAAATCATATATATATATATATATATATATATACACACACACACACACTATATATATATATATGTATGTTTATATATAGAGAGATTTTTCTTTTAAAGACATAAGAAAATGTAAATATAAATGACTATTCTGAAATAGTGGCTTGGGGAAATTGAAAGTATTATACTAAAACACAAAATGGTAGAAATATAGAATGATGAAACTCTGAGTATTTAAAACAAAGATTTGAATGACAGATTCAAGAGCTCTAAGAGCAAATATATTTCCTAGATTTAATATACTGCTCTGTGAAACTATCTTGTCCTGCTGCCTTCTTTTATAATAATTTTTTTCCCAATTTATTTATTTTCAGAAAAACAGTATTCATTATTTTTTCACCACACCCAGTGCTCCATGCAAGCTGTGCCCTCTATAATACCCACCACCTGGTACCCCAACCTCCCACCCCCCCCGCCACTTCAAACCCCTCAGATTGTTTTTCAGAGTTCATAGTCTCTCATGTTCATCTCCCCTTCCAATTTACCCAAAAGCACATACCCTCCCCAATGTCCATAACCCTACCCACCTTCTCCCAACCCCCCTCCCCCCAGCAACCCACAGTTTGTTTCATGAGATTAAGAGTCACTTATGGTTTGTCTCCCTCCCTATCCCATCTTGTTTCATGGATTCTTCTCCTACCCACTTAAGCTCCCATGTTGCATCACCACTTCCTCATATCAGGGAGATCATATGATATTTGTCTTTCTCCGCTTGACTTATTTCGCTAAGCATGATACGCTCTAGTTCCATCCATGTTGTCGCAAATGGCAAGATTTCGTTTCTTTTGATGGCTGCATAGTATTCCATTGTGTATATATACCACATCTTCTTTATCCATTCATCTGTTGATGGACATCTAGGTTCTTTCCATAGTTTGGCTATTGTGGACATTGCTGCTATAAACATTTGGGTGCACGTGCCCCTTTGGATCACTACGTTTGTATCTTTAGGGTAAATTCCCAGTAGTGCAGTTGCTGGGTCGTAGGGCAGTTCTATTTTCAACATTTTGAGGAACCTCCATGCTGTTTTCCAGAGTGGTTGCACCAGCTTGCATTCCCACCAACAGTGTAGGAGGGTTCCCCTTTCTCCGCATCCTCGCCAGCATCTGTCATTTCCTGACTTGTTGATTTTAGCCATTCTGACTGGTGTGAGGTGATATCTCATTGTGGTTTTGATTTGTATTTCCCTGATGCCGAGTGATATGGAGCACTTTTTCATGTGTCTGTTGGCCATCTGGATGTCTTCTTTGCAGAAACGTCTGTTCATGTCCTCTGCCCATTGCTTGATTGGATTATTTGTTCTTTGGGTGTTGAGTTTGTTATGTTCTTTATAGATTCTGGACACTAGTCCTTTATCTGATATGTCATTTACAAATATCTTCTCCCATTCTGTCAGAAATCAGTTGCATTTCTCTACACCAACAACAAGACAGAAGAAAGAGAAATTAAGGAGTCAATCCCGTTTACAATTGCACCCCAAACCATAAGATACCTAGGAATAAACCTAACCAAAGAGGCTAAGAATCTATACTCAGAAAACTATAAAGTACTCATGGAAGAAATTGAGGAAGACACAAAGAAATGGAAAAATGTTCCATGCTCCTGGATTGGAAGAATAAATATTGTGAAAATGTCTATGCTGCCTAAAGCAATCTACACATTTAATGCAATTCCTATCAAAGTACCATCCATCTTTTTCAAAGAAATGGAACAAATAATTTTAAAATTTATATGGAACCAGAAAAGACCTTGAATAGCCAAAGGGATATTGAAAAACAAAGCCAAATTTGGTGGCATCACAATTCCGGACTTCAAGCTTTATTACAAAGCTGTCATCATCAAGACAGCATGGTACTGGCACAAAAACAGACACATAGACCAATGGAACAGAATAGAGAGCCCAGAAATAGACCCTCAACTCTATGGTCAACTAATCTTCGACAAAGCAGGAAAGAATGTCCAATGGAAAAAAGACAGCCTCTTCAATAAATGGTGCTGGGAAAATTGGACAGCCACGTGCAGAAAAATGAAATTGGACCATTTCCTTACACCACACACAAAAATAGATTCAAAATGGATGAAGGACCTCAATGTGAGAAAGGAATCCATCAAAATCCTTGAGGAGAACACAGGCAGCAACCTCTTCGACCTCAGCCGCAGCAACATCTTCCTAGGAACATCGCCAAAGGCAAGGGAAGCAAAGGCAAAAATGAACTTTTGGGATTTCATCAAAATCAAAAGCTTTTGCACAGCAAAGGAAACAGTTAACAAAACCAAAAGACAACTGACAGAATGGGAGATCTTTTATAGTAATTTTTTAAGGCAAAAACATTACCTTTACATACCTTCTAAAGTTATTTGTATATTCTAGCTTTTCTTCTTGGATCAATTTTGGTTATTTATATTTTGCTAGGAAATCAACTGTTGCATGATATCTTTTCTAAAAACCTCTAAACATTTAGAATCATAATAGATTTTTAAAATATGTGATGAAATAGTATAGAACTTATTCTCACAAAAGTTATTTTACTTTGGTTTGCAGTGGTTGTCAACCATGAATAACTCATAAATACAATACTATTTTTAAAGGCATTTCAGAAATCTTGAAAGTGATTTGTGCAAGCATAATCCACTTAATTGAAAAATCGATCATTGGTCTTTTATTTTCTGAAATTATAATCTCCTGGAACAGCAGACAATTAGAGTATCTGACTGAAAATATAGCTTTCTTTAGAACAAGTATAGAATTGATTTTGACACTTTTTTTTGGAAGAGGGAAGTAAGACCTATCCAGGAAACAAAAAAAAAAGGGGGGGGGGTTTATACACAACAATTTTTAAGCCAGATTTAACTTATGGGTTAAAGTAATACTCTAAATCAAAATGGTGTTAAGAACATCACCATTTTTTCTCATCTGTGGTAAAAATCAGTGGGAGTCCTAGATTGAGATCATTGTTTTGTTTTGTTTTTAATAAAGCGTGACATGCAAGTTTCGGGAGATCATTAAAATCGGTCCAGGCACTTTACTCTTGCTTATTTTTCTTTATATAAAGTAATGTTTTGAAACATTCAAATATCATCCATGAAAGTTTCAGGGTTTTTTAAAATCCCAAGTACACTAATAGTACTTGACCAACTCCTATTGGGTAAGTAGCATCAGGGGAGGGACTTTGTGAAGGTCTGTTACTGGAGGCAGGGGAGGCTATCTTGAGGTAACTGTTTGAAGGGCAGAGTTTGGAGAGGGCTGCTTTGCATTTTAAAAACAGAGCTGCCCTATGACCCTGCAATTGCACTACTGTGCATTTACCCCAAAGATACAGATGTAATGAAAAGAAGGGCAATCTGTACCCCATTGTTCATAGCAGCAATGACCACAGTTGCCAAACTGTGGAAAGAACCAAAATGCCCTTCAATGGACGAATGGATAAAGAAGGTATGGTCCATATATACTGTGGAGTATTATGCCCCCATCAGAAAGGATGAATGCCCAACTTTTGTATCAACACGGACGGGACTGGAAGAGATTATGCTGAATGAAATAAGTCAAACAGAGAGAGTCAAGTATCATATGGTTTCACTTAGTTGTGGAGCATAAGGAATAACACGGAGGACGTTGGGAGATGGAGAAGAGAAGTGAGTGGGGGAAATCTGAGGGGGAGATGAACCATGAGAGACTGTGGACTCTGAGAAGCAAACTGAGGGTTTTGGGGGGGGCGGATAGGGGTTGGGTGAACCTGGTCGTGGTTATTAAGGAGGGCACGTATTCATGGAGCACTGGGTGTGGTATTTAAACAATGAATTTTGGAACACTGAAAAAAAGTACATTAAAAAATTATTTTCCCTATAGCAAAATGATGAGCAGACCTGTTAGGCTTGAGTAGTAATTGATTTGACCATTCCTCCTTTGCGTTCTGGGCAGAATGAGTCAGAGTTAGAGATCAAAATATTGTTAATAAACCTGAATCGAAGATTGAAGCTTGACATAACAACAGAGTTGAACTTCATAATATTTCTCATTAAAATGAATAAACTTACCTGAAACTTTTTTAAAGACTGAGTATTTCAGGGTAGGCAATAGAAAAGAGGGGAAAAAGAGGATAAAATGTGTCAACACTGAGGATGAACAGTTTCCAACAATCAGATAAATCATTTCTCCTTGGGGACGAAAAACAAAAGGGGTAGAGCTCAAACTCCTTCAGCATACTCCTTTCCATGGAGTGGAAGCTAATTCTATGAAAATGTGAGGATTTGGAGTACTCCCTGCTAAGGCACATATCTAAGCATGAATCTATTACTTCCCTTGAGGGAGGGTAGATCGTCTTCCCTTTTTTGTTAGTTGAAACATTTGGTAGGGTAGCATAATTTTGGATGGAGAGATTTTTCTACAGGATGTTTGTAGGCCTTACATACTTAGAATGTTGCAATATATATGAAAATTTAGATGCTTCCTAGGGTACTAGAATATCTTACTTGATGGACAATAGACAATATTCCATCTTTTTTTTTTTTCCCAGTAGGAAGCAACAAACACATTAACTATATGCCAGGAAGTGTTCTCTCTCTCCCTCTCTCTCTCTCTCTCTCTCTCTCTCTCGTAGGTGTGTGTGTGTGTGTGTGTGTGTGTGTGTGGTTATAAAACAAAACATGATCAAAGGCCATTTAAAACGCTCTACTCCTGTAGTTATCCCTGTGAATACATACAAACTTTTTAATAGCTGTGTTATTCATACCTCACACTTCTGTCTCACTCATGGTACCCAGAATGGAATGCCCTATTCTGTCTTCTGTCTGTGGAATCATTTGGTATTGTCTAAGAGTCCTCCCTAGAACATTCCAGGATTTCTCTCTCGGGTTTTCTTAGCATTTTCTTTCTGCTAATATTTTTTTTAAATATTAATTGTTCTGTGTTTAAAAACAAATTCATAGTTTTTTTTTTTTTAAGATTTAATTTATTTGACAGACAGATCACAAGTAGGTGGAGAGGCAGGCAGAGAGAGAGGGAAGCAGGCTCCCTGCTGAGCAGAGAGCCCTATGTGGGGCTTGATCCCAGGACCCTGAAATCATGACCTGAGCTGAAGGCAGAGGCTTAACCCACTGAGCCCCCCAGGTGCTCCCAAATTCATAGTTGTTTCTTTTTTTTTTTAATAAAATCTATAGTAAATATAGAAGATGTAGAGGAGATTTTAGCAACATCAATAAATCATTTATATTTACTGAGCCTCAGGTGTATGCCAGACACTGTGCTAAAGGAAAACAATGAATATGACCAAAAAGGTCAATACATTCACCAAGAGTTACCATTCCTGTATTTTATTTGAAATGTTTCAATTAAAATTAATGACTAGGATTACGGGATTTTGATACGATTTTTATTTAAATTACTTATGATGCATCTTTCCCCTCAACCACATCAAGAATTTCACTAAAAAATGACTACGCATTTTTACTCTTATAAACAACCTAGTTGATTTAAATGCCAATCCCTCTTTTTAGTTTTAGTTTTTATATTTAAACTTGGTTTGCTATATTAATATTGTAACCTTCCTAGTGTTATCTGCAATAGGATCCCAGTATCCATTCTCTCATTCTTTCTTAATATCAAAGGCTCATTTTGTGATGGCACTAATGTGCCTGGAGAAAAATATTTACTTCCCAGGACTCTCTTACATCTAGGTGTGGCTGTGTATCATAGTTCTGCCTAATGACATTAAGCAGAATTTCTCTGAGAACTTCTAGAAGAGATTTTTATTTCCTTTTAGAGGTTCTGCTCCCTTTTCTTTCTCCCTTTTTTTCCTGTTTGGGTGTGGAGAGGGGGCTGGAAGTTGGTTAGCTCTCTTGAAATCCAGAGGCAACACACATAAAAACAGACTGACACTGTTATGACAGAACTAAAACATCAAAAAAACTTTGGTCACTAATAGCATCCTTGAGTTACTGTGACCTGGGCTTTTTATTCCATAAAATAATAAAGTTCAAGCAATTATTTTGGGGTTACTTACCAGCAGTCAAACACATCTAAATTGATATAACACCATACAGATTTGTTCAGTGTTAAGGCAGGAACAAGCAATCTTCACTTGGTATTAATACTATAGATTCTTAAAATTAACTGGAATTGTGTGACTTAAATCAAGAATATAATAAGTTACGGGTTGAAATATATAAATATAGTACAGTCTAAAATAAGAGTCATTCCCTTTTAGAAGTTATAATTTGGTGGCTAAAGTAATAGCTTGAGCACAAATGGAACTTTCGAGATGAATATCACACATTTTTGGACGCAAAAGTAGGGGCGAGTTGGTCCTCAGGAAGGGAATAGACCTAAGAATTTGAAAGCCATTTCCCCATTACTCATTTTTCATTTCAGCTTAGAGCATGAATCTTCTCTATTGTTCTCTCCCTGCAACTAATGAAAACTTCTTCATGGTCAACAGAGCCTTAAACAGCCATTCTGTAGCTCTTGGAGTACAGAATTTACCATCTAGCTCCTCGTGAAGTCTGATTCATCTTCTATCTTACATTACATGATTCCACATTTCTGGGAAGTGATCATTTGGGTCAGGTGTCTACGTTAGTTCAAATAGTTATTGTTGGACTAAATTTCAGGGAAGGAAAACTCAAAAAGATCAACGGGGGAGAGAACACAGAAAAACAAAATCATTCACATATCGACAGAAAATGGCACCACATTATTTTACCTAAGCTTATAAATGTTGGAGAATCACTCTGTTCTTATTCTCAGATTTCTAAAATGGGACTGAAGACAATGCAAAATAATGCTACTAGCTCTCCTCTCCCTCTCTCACTCATGCTTTATTTTCTAAGAAGGGGCTTACGTAACTGAAAACAATAGAGAACAACTAAGCATGTGCCTCTCCTGTCCTTCTTGGCTCTTCTTCTTTTCTTGTTCCATCATGCTGATGTTTTGCATCAGACCATCTGTGGTCTGCTCTGCTTCTGTTTCTGTGCACCAACACACTCGAGCCACAGTTGAATTCTAACTTCTGAAGGCATTTCTGTGGTGTCTTTTCTCACTAGCCCTTCTGTCAGGTTTTAGTAGATGTAACAATAAAGCAGAAATTCCCTTTGCTGTTTTCTATTAGGTGTGTTTGTTTGGCTCTGTGAAGTTATGTGCAGCTGTGAGCGTTAAATGCAATAAAATGAGAGCGACTCTTTAAGTTTATTTCTTTCACGTATAAAAGTTAAGAGATAAGCAGTTTGATTCTTCTCTGGTGTCCCTGTAACATTAGGGTCTCAGAGACGTCATCTCTTTGCAGTTCATTTCTCTGCCACCCCCAGATGTGGCACTCATCCACATAGGCCAAAACGGGAGCTACAGTTCCTGCCATCATGTCTGTATTTCAAGGATGTAAGCAAAGAAGGGTTAAAAAAAAAAAAAAAAAGATTATAAATAATTTATTGAATTTGTTACAGAACACTTCTGTCTTATTGGTTAGCATACTGTTACCTAGAGACTCTACTTAGAAAATATGAAATGGAAACTTTATTCTTGATGACCATGTAACCAACTAAAATCTAGATATTTTATTCTAGGGGAAAAGGGGAAAATACTAGGAGATTGTGCCCAACATAGGTCATGAATAAAAATACTTAATCAGGCAATGTGTTTATCAGTCTTCTTTTAATAGTTCACTATTGTTAAAATATTTGTCCCTTCCACAATATTTATTAAACATCTGCTATGTGCTGGATATCATGCTTGGCTCTAGGAATACAGAATTGAATTACTTACCACTACCACCCTTGATGATTTTATATTCTAGTGTTAATTATGCTATTATTCACTGTATAATTACATAGGTCAGTCTTTAGGGATTATTTACCTTCTATTTTTTTTAATTAAACAAATTAGACTAAATTATTCATACTATTGGAATACCTATTTTCTTTGATTTTCTCTCTTCTGCATTCTACATCCATTGGTAGAAATTTCAAAAGAAAAATAAATGTTTAGTCCCCTTATTTAAAGAAATGTTGATTCCTCTACCTCTCTGGCTGAAAAGTGCACACAAGAATGCTGCCAAGAAGCCTGTAGGGATTAAATTCATTATCTTGATGAATTTATTAAGCTTCAGATATGGCCCTTTGCTGGCTCAGCACATTGATTTTATCAGCATACCAGGAGTACATTAATATCTCAGAGGTAGAAACACGTTAAGCAAGCTCCTAAGACACTTATAAATTCAAAGTTGTGAATGATTAATTCACTGAGAAATGGAAATGCCATAGGAACAACATTTGCACCCCTCATAATCACCCATTTTTTTCTCACTCTAGGTAGACTTATATAAGCTGTCATGTCATACTCTGAATGTCAACTTCTCTTTCCATAAGACGTAATTATCACAGGTACCATATAAAGTTCAGGTTTATATGACCAGGAATTGTATTTGATCTGACACACCAAAGTGGGTAATGAGTGCTGCTAATGACAAGCCACAATTAATCTGTGCACAATTACAAAAGCTGGACACATTTCTCCTTTACCTAACGCATAAAAGGAAAAAGCAAAATAAAAACATTGCACCTGTATTAGGGTTCATCAATAATACAAAACCAGGTGTGTGTGTGTGTGTGACAGAGAAAGAATTCATGGAGTCCTGTCGCCAAAATGACGACCTATCTCCATCTTCCCCCAAAGACTGACAGCTATCCCAGACCAAAAGCAGCTCTTAGGAAACTTTTAGCAAGACACTGCAACAACAACAAACGACCTGAGAATGACTGCTAAGAAGGTAATCCTACTAGAAGGAAGACCATTTCACTTGCCTGCAGTCATCCTGTTCTCCAAGGCAGCACTGCACTGTGCTAAAAGGGAACTTCTCAGCTAAAAAGAGCTCCCTTGATTAGAAACAGAAGAGAGGGTTGGATGGCAGTTTCTTCAGACTTTCAGGGCACCACATGAAGGTCTCACCTTGGTTTCATTCCAGCAAAGCTGAGAACTACGGAGAGATCTAGGAATAAGATGAAAAGCAGGGGCTACCAATAGCAGTCACATAGTGGGAGCTATGGAGGTTCATGGATCTGCTCTGCAGCCAGCCCTGCAGATTTTGCCACTTTAATGGCTAGCAAATGCCTTGGACCCCCTACATATTTCAACAATTTTTGTCCCAAGGGCATTCACATTTGTGGGAACCAGCCACCCAAATCCTTCCATTCCCTCTCTCTCTTTTCCCTCACAAGAGCCCAGGTCCTAGCCCAGGCGCCTGTGCAGGTGCTCAGGTACAAACTGCCAGCCTAGGTCCCTACAAGGGGACCCCTACTGCCACGTGCAGATGAGGCTGGCCATTCCAGCTGTGCACATACAGAGCATAGCCAGCACTGAGCATTCTGCTTTGCTCAGCTTACTAACTTAAATGTTAATTTCATCCAAGGACACACTCATAAATATATTCTATGCTAACATTAGAATATTTGACCAAATATTTGGACACCTGGTGGCACAAGTCAAATTTGATGCATAAAATTCACCATCACAAGTAGCTATGAAGGGATAGTGTAAAATAAAAACAACACAAGGGCCATCAGTGTGACTGGTCTGAGTCTCCCACTTTCGTTTACTGCTTATTCCCTGAGAGTAGGATTTAAGTCTTGTTCCCTCTTCCATCACTAGCACCTACATGGGTCCTGGCACATGAAGTGTTCAAAGGTTATATTAAAAAAGATGTTACAAAATGACTTGGCATCTTGATTAAGATAGGAAAAAGTATGGCTTCTCTGAAATAAGGTCATATAATCATAGTGCATAGACTTAGATGTGAAGATAAGAGCCAAAGATGAAAAAAGGTAAGATATGCAAACATTTTAGCTGAATTAAAAATCGTCTCAAATAGTTAGAAGGCTCAAGTATATATTAGCTGTATATAAAATTATATATAGGTAAACTAAAAATCTTAAAATACTGAAAATATGTTTGAATTTACCTCTGAGAGATACATAATCAATAGGAAAAACAGTATGTGGAATTGTCAGTAATAAAAGCAAAACGCAGGGTTAATCCTAGGTATTTACTCTTAATAAGGCTAAGATTTAATAAAAAGTGAGAATGTGTGTGAGAATGATTTGGTAATAATGAGTGTTGACAGTTTCAAACTTCCTTAATTAAAGATTCTGAATTCGTGAACAAGGAAAAGTTCTAAATTCTCACTTATTATGGTAGAGGGTTGTCTTACTCCATTCAGTGTGCCATAATACAATATCATAGAGACTGCAGCATACAAACAGCCTATATTAATTTCTCGTGGTTCCAGAGGCTGGGAAGTCCAAGATCAAGACAACTGGTAGATTGGTGTCAGGTGAGAATTTACTTCTTGGTCCATGGACAGCCATCTTCTTACTGTGCACTCAGATGACAGAAATGGCTGAAAAAGCTCTCCGAGGCCTCTTTTGTTAAAGCACTAATTCATTAATGGAGACTCCACACTTATGACCTAATCACCTCCAAGAAGGTCCCACATTCTAATACTATCACATTGGGGATTAGTATTTCAAGGTCTGAATTTTGCGGGGACATAACATGCAGTCCATAGTAAGAGTCAAGACATATGATTCAAGTATTGACCTCCGTAAATTTAGGGTAGCATTTACATGCAGTCTTCCTCTCATACTGGGAAGCCATTGTTCTGAGGGCAATTCCAATGTGAGTCACAGGAGGTCTCCTATAAAAGTGATCTGCTTTCCTGGGATAACCTGCAGTTGCTGTTAAGTGCGCCATCATATTTCTGAGTGTTATGAAAGGAAATTTGTTTTGAAGGTAGAAGCGTGAAATTTTTGCTAGAGTAGACACAGACTGTAATCCATTTGATTATTTAATCTTGGGCAAATTACTCAATTTCTCAGCTCTTCAGTTTTCTTTTCTATAGAACACAAAACAATAAATTACCTCATGAAACTGCATTGTAGAGCAAAGTAGACAATGTTTTTAAAGCTCTTGACATAAAACCTAGTACATTCAAAATATTAACAATACCGATGAAGATGGTGATGATGAAAGAAAGCAATGTTTTTCTGCTAAGACTGCCTCTGTGCTTGTCCCTCGAGATATTTTTCTGCCCATTTTGAGGCTGTTCGTATTTTTTTAATTTTTAAAATGTTGGCAGTGGCTAGTCACCTGGCTGCCCAATGCCTTCCTGTGGTCTATATCTGATTCCAAAGGGAGCGATGCATATTAATTTTTTTCGCTGGTAAGTGCCTTCATTTTCTCTTCCTTTCTGGGGGTGTCTGTGTTTTCTTTCCTTCACACTCCCTCTCCCTCTCTGTGGGCCAGTGAGATGCTTATTGTTTTAGTTCAGAGCATGCTTTCCCTTTGTTTATCCTAAAATGACTGACAGATTTTCTCCTTTGTGGTGACTCCTTACCATCTATCCATGGTAGTTATGTTTTTGTTGATTTGTTCTTGTTTCTTCTGTTTAATTGTGATAGATTTGTAAACTTGATTTCATAGACTATTATAGGGTGTGTGAATCCAGACAAAAGTGAGGTACATGCAGTAAAATGTCGGGATATCTCACAGATTATGAGGTAGGCACTGAGATAACAATTAATTAATTGTAACATTAATTCCATTGTAATCCTGTGATGACAGATGATAGTACTCAAAAACAAGCTGTCTGCAGATGTCTCCACCATTCAGTTTTCTTACCCAATAAATGAGGGTAACATTTTCCCAAGTAACCTTGGGGACTTGATGTGAGCATCTAATAAGGAAATAAAAAGCTCTTTGAAAAGAATAAAGCACTTTTGTTGAGTTTGGGGAATTGTTAATTATTGATGTTGTTAAACCTAATTAGGAACTAACCTTAAATAATTTATCTAATTCTATACATTATGTTCCTTGAAATCTCTGCCATTCTCTCAACAACTCGTATAATTTGTTTTATAACTGAAGCAAAATTTTTTTCACACTATAATTTAAAATTCTTGCTATGAAAAACATTTTCTTTGAATACAAATTGGCCTTTGAAGTCAAGACTCAATATGAGTGATTGCTGCTTGGCATTGTTTTAAATATTCATTTGAAAATCACATGTAGTAGTCAAACTTGCCCATGTTTTTACTCTCTGATTAGTGAATTTTAAGTGATAAATCTTAATTTATTTTACCTATTAACGAATGAACCTATAAAGATATGTAGTATATTTCTTATGTATAATTTCACAACTCCTCTAATAGTCACAATTTTCTGAGGATTCCAAAAGTGATAAGGTCTGCTTATACTATTTCTTTTTTTTCAATTTTTTCAATTTATTTACTTTCAGAAAAACAGTATTCATTATTTTTTCACCACACCCAGTGCTCCATGCAATCCGTGCCCTCTATAATACCCACCACCTGGTACCCCAACCTCCCACACCCCCGCCACTTCAAACCCCTCAGATTGTTTTTCAGAGTCCATAGTCTCTCATGATTCACCTCCCCTTCCATTTTTACCCCAACTCCCTTCTCCTCTCTAACACCCTTGTCCTCCATGATATTTGTTATGCTCCACAAATAAGTGAAACCATATGATAATTGACTCTCTCTGCTTGACTTATTTCACTCAGCATAATCTCTTCCAGTCCCGTCCATGTTGCTACAAAAGTTGGGTATTCATCCTTTCTGATGGAGGCATAATACTCCATAGTGTATATGGACCACATCTTCCTTCTCCATTCGTCCGTTGAAGGGCATTTTGGTTCTTTCCACAGTTTGGCGACCGTGGCCATTGCTGCTATAAACATTGGGGTACAGATGGCCCTTCTTTTCACGACATCTGTATCTTTGGGGTAAATACCCAGGAGTGCAATTGCAGGGTCATAGGGAAGTTCTATTTTTAATTTCTTGAGGAATCTTCACACTGTTTTCCAAAAAGGCTGCACCAACTTGCATTCCCTATTCCCACCAATAGTGTAAGAGGTTTCCCCTTTCTCCACATCCTCTCCAACACATGTTGTTTCCTGTTTTGTTAATTTTGGCCATTCTAACTGGTGTAAGGTGATATCTCAATGTGGTTTTAATTTGAATCTCCCTGAGGGCTAATGATGATGAACATTTTTTCATGTGTCTGATAGCCATTTGTATGTCTTGATGGGAGAAGTGTCTGTTCATATCTTCTTCCCATTTTTTTGCTTATACTATTTCTAAGGATGAGATATGATTATTTACTTTAAATTTATTTAGACTTTTTAAAAAAGTAATCACTTTTTTAAGAGTCATATTTTCTTAATTTAATTCAAGTCATGTACAAGGAAATCCATTTCTCCATCACTCACCATATTTACAATTCCAGTGAATTTTGGTAATTTCAAAAAATCCAAATCTTCCTGTTTTGAAAATTGCATCTCTGCATTTCTAACAAGCTCCCAGATGATGTCAGTAGCTTCTGATCCACCAGGAACACCAGACCTAAGAAATAACACCTATGAAATTAGAACGTAAAACTTCATACTCTCATTTCAAATATCCTTGCTGAATTACTACAATACTCTTCTACTTCAGACTGGGGTGGGGGGGTCTAGGAGGATTGGGGTAAATCCCAGTAAGTTAATGATAGCCCAATTGGCAAAAGAAGAACTCTGTCCATTAATTGAAAAACAATAATAATTACAACTTAGTGACTATTTTTGACTAAACTGATTCGGATTTAATTAACGAGAAACTCAAAAGGAACTGTGTTTCAGTACTTTGTCTTTAGGACACATTAAAAGAAACAAAATCAACTTTTAGGTGATGTCTGAGATAGTCCCTACTCCGTCCAATTTCTCTCTTTTGGTTCAACCTATACTCCATGTAATGATGAGATCTGGCTTCTGTGATGATGATTCTGGAACATCAATTAGTTCTTCAAATGTCAAAAATATAATTGAGGGAATCCATAATAAATAGGATTGTGTAATCACTTTTTATAGAGTATATCTTTCAAGGTCAAGAGATGGATATGTATACCTATATAATCATGTACATGTATATGTTAGATATTGATATAAATATATTATATTATATAACACTTATAATGTTTTATAGTACCATTCCAAGTGTTAGATATGCATTAAATTACTTAATCTTTAAACCTATGGGTTAGGACTGTGATGAATGTACTCGAGGATGAGTACACAGAGGCCTCACTTAACAGGAACTCTGATTTCTAAGGTGTAGGCTTTGTCTGGCAGTGGTATGTGTGAGCCTCATGCTGAAGCTGAATCTGGTAATATTTTTAAAAATTATGTACTGGAACTGATGGCTGCTGCCATTTCTGGAGAAATGCCCACAGTAACAGCAAGAAAAATAGTAGAGAAAATGCTGTCCTCCCCTACTTCTACCTCTCAGTCACACTGTAAGGCAAAACCCTGATAGTTCTCTGAAAACAGAAGTGCAACCTGTAGCAGCCCAGCTCCAGCATGAGAGAACTGAGTAAAAGTGAATAATTTTGGAATTAGGAGATAGTGGCTAAGTAACTGGCACCTTAGGGTAATGACTATAAGAACATTAAAGAATGGGAGTGACCTGGATGGCTCAGTCCATTAAATGTCTACCTGTAGCTCAGGTCATGATCTCAGGGTCCAGGGATTGAGTCCCACCTCAGCTCTCTGATCATTGGGGAGTCTGCTTCTCTCTGCCTCTGCCTCAACCCCTGCCTCCCCACTTGTGCTCTCTGCTCTCTCTTGTGCTCTCTCTCAAATTAATAAAATCTTAAGGATTATTAAAGAATGTATAACTTTCAAGATAAATTTATGTAAGCTTATATAGTAGAATAAGAATAATGAAAATTATAATAAAAATACTTTTTCAGAGAAACAGGAATAAAGAGAAGCAAAATGCAGGAGAAGCAGATAGGTTTTAATCCCTCTTCTGTTTGTTTTCTAACACATCAATTGCATGTTAATATTACTTGGACTATATTCATTTGACAGAATAAAATGGTTAGGATGGATGACAACCTAAACTATACATTGCATGGATATGCATTTAAACTATATATTGTATACTTTCAATATAAGGACATATAAGGATTGAAAGCAAAATGATGGCCAAAAAAAAAAAAGTCTCACTAATATTAACCCAAAAACCTTTATGGCAATATTACTACAAGTGAAAATATGTTTTAAGTCAATAAGCACTAGCGATAAGGCAAGGTGTATGTCATAATATTGCACGACCAATGCAATGGGAAGATTAAAAAAACTTCTAAATATCCCTCTATCCATCTATACATATATGCCTATATAACATAACTCTTAAACACATAAAACACAAATAAAAAATTAGAAAAATTTATATAGTGTAAGATCTTACTATATCCATTATAATTATGGATAACTCAAGCAGATGGAAAGTCAAAAATCTATAGAAAATTTTAAGACAATTAATACATTTAATTATAGAAAGTGCTACAGAGAAGAAAAAGTTCTACAGAAGAGTTGCAGAATAGTTTTTTAAAAGATTTTACTTATTTTAGAGAGAGAGGGTATGTACTGGGGAAGGGGAGGGGGGGGCGGAGAGAGAATCCCAAGCCGACTGTGCACTGAGCATGGAGCCCAGTGGGGACCTCTATCTCATGACTCATGAAATCATGGCTTGAGCCAAAACCAAGAGTCAGAGGTTTAACTGACTGAGCTACCCGGCACCCCATGTTGCAGAATATTTTTAAATGAAGTTGGAGGGATTATCAAATTGATAACAAGTCAGGTCATAAAATAGTCACAACAGTTTTTAAATGAGTTAAATTATATGGATTGTTTTCTGAATAGAGTAAAAGTTACAATAAATAGTAAAAGATAACAAGGAAATCCTCAAATGTTTAGAAATTGAACAATATATATCTAGATACTATATATATCAAAGAACAATTCTAATGGAAATGTATTTTGATAATGAAATATCAAAAAATTTGTGGGTTTCAAATAAAGTCGGGTTTAGAGAGAAATTTGTAGCTATAAAAAAAAGGGTTAAAGACTGAAAATCTATAATCAGAAGAAGCTGGACAACTTTATGAGAAAAGGGAAGTAAGAAACCATGATATAGAAAACAAACTTGTAATAGAGAATATCAACAAATACAAAAGTTATTTGACTAAACTTGTAACCCAACAGAAAAAAGTTGGAAGACCATAGTTGGAAGAAAATGATGACTTGAATACTGATTCTAAAATCATTAAAAAGATAACGGGAGGGAAAAAAAAAGATAATGGGAGAGTATTACTTTAATGTAAAACTTCAACATAGCAAAATTTAAATTTGGATGCAATTGTTGAATGACTAGAAAAATACATTGTCAAAAATGATCAAGAAAGATTAGAAAATCTAAATAAATATTATAGCAATGGAATCTGTAACTAAGAACTTACCACAACGTTATCTCCAGGCCTAGGTGGCTTCATCAGTAAATTCCTTAAGCTTTTATAGAGTAAATCAGTCTTATCAGAGTACTTTAGAAAATGGAAAAAAGACCTCAAAGCTCCTTTGAGGAGCTTTCATAAAACTTATAAAGATATTACAAGAAAGGAAAACTATTCCGTGAATTCTAAACAAAGCGCTACCAAATCAAATTCAAGAAATACATAAAAAGGATAATATATCCCAGCCACGTTGTTAATTCCTGAAAAAAAATTTTTTTTTAAACCTTCATTAACCAGTTAGTATGAGGAACAGGATTCTTGAAAGACGGCGGAATGGGAGGTACCAGGAAACCGTCTCCCAACCTCTACAACAATTGCACTGGCAGAATCTGTATGTTGTAACAATTTTGGAAGTCTGGCGTCTACTGAAGCTTATGACTTAACAGAAAAAGACTTGGAGGCAAATCGTGGCTGATGTCCCACAATTTCAGCTCTTAGCTCTGTAGCAGCTACCTACCCGAGCCCCGACATAGACAGCTGTGTACATGTTCCTGGAACAGCTTAAACATAACTTTTAGGAGCAAGAGTAGGCAAAAAGGTCTTTCCTCAGAATTTTGAAGATCTGTTTTCTGATCGCTGATTGCTCCTTCTGATCACAGCCTTCTTTGTGGACATAACTTCTCATTCCTTTAGAATAATCTGTGAGTGAGTGGAATTGGTGAATAATATGGTAAATGTATAAGAAACTACCAAACTAGTTTCCATCTCATTAGAGTACTTTACACAATACCCACCAACGTGTGAGGATTCCCAGTTGCAGTACATTTTTGCCAATACTTGGCATTATTGTACTTTTATTTTAGTGTAAAGTAGTGATTAATTGCGGTCTTAATTTGTATTTCTTCTGTTACTAATGATAGTGTGATATTTACATGTGCTTATTGAACATACATCATAAATATATTTCCTTTTTGATATAGGAGTTCAGATCATTTGTACATTTTATGGAGTTATATTTTTTTTCTGTTTTTGGACTTCTCTTGATTATGGATTGCATTTTTTCTGTTTCTTTCCATGTCTCATTTCATGTGTACCAGACATTAATTATGACATAATTTAAAGGTACTGTGTCCATTGTTTTCCTCTGAAGGTTTCTGAGTTTTGTTGTAGTAGGCAGTTCCATAATTGCTGAAGGGCTTACATTGTGTAATGTTGGTTTTACCCTTTGTCAGGATAAATTTGCAGCAAGTCCAAATCACTGTAATCAGATTCAAACTCCAGACTTGGTCTTTCCTTAGATCATCTGAGTTTGCCTTGAGAACTTGTTGGGGAGGAGGGGATGTTTAGAGTAGCTTGTACTCCTGAGAGCATCGTTATTCCTAAAGGTAAGCCTTTCTTGTGTCTCAGTTTTTTCCTAGTGTTAAGGAATTCTTTCTGTCCTGATGGGGGCAGGTCTCTGCTGTTACAAATTCTGTCCTATAATGCAACTGCTTTCTACTAAGCCTTGCATAGTCTCATTCTGTGTATGCAAACCTAGACTTCAGCTATGGGAGTAGAGGGACCCTCCTGTCCAGTTCTTTGCTCCACTAACCCCAGCTCTGTCAGTAGCTACAAAGTCTGATTTCTCATCCTTCACAGCAGAACTTCTGTCCTACTAGGGCTCCATCTTGCTATAGACATTTAGAAATACTGTGCAGACAGAAACAAAGATGATCATAAGGCTTACCTCAAGAGTTCCCATTCTCTCAGGGACTGCATTCTTGGGCTTCCCTGTATAATTCCTGGTGCATTCCTTATTCCTACATTTTCCTCGTGTTATGATGTCTGAAAAATTTCAGGGCCCCAATTCAGGAGATAGGCAAACTTCTTAAGAAATTACATTCTTAAAAAAAAAAAAAAAGAAATTACATTCTTGAAGTAGAGTTGTCTTCCAGCATCCTAAACATAGCCTCTCTAATATGCTATCCTCTTCCAGTTTCTCATGTTTATGAATGCTAACTATATTCCAGTGGATTATCTCAGAGTTTGTTGAGACATGATGTAATATTATAAAAATATACAAAAAATTGAAAATCATGTTCTTTAGATAGTAGATTTATTTGATTTTCCAAGACTAATTCCTAAATGCCCAAATTCTAGTGCAGTAGAATATGATGAAAATGCTGAGAGTCAGTTCCACAAAATGTAAAATACTTAAATAAATTGGAACGCAAATTAATTTTACAGTCCTTTACACGACAACATCCACCATTATGTCCTTCTTATGATTTGCAGATGAAAACTAGGTTTCCATTTTTCTCTGTGATAAGTGGTTGCCTTTTTCTGAGAATGCAAATAAATGTGTTCATATGTGTAAGAAAATACTGATGCAACTTTTGACAGAAACCGAAAGCCTAATTTACACTTCAGAAATATTGCACCCTTAGGCAATCGTTTTAGGAGTTAGCAGCTACAGAATCTATAGAGTTTGTAAAACTTCTGGCTATAAATATAACTTTATTTTGAAAAATAAGTGATAAAAAGATATTTCTGTACCCAGAACTATATTTCTTACACTCTCTGTCAAGCAAGTAATCTTCCTGGTGCTGAGTCAGCAGGACATTTATTTTAGTAAGTTATACAAAGTACATTAATTTTCACCAAATCCTTAAACCTAATTCGGGTATTTACTATCCTATTACATGGTGGTGTAAATTTCCTCTAATGATATTATGCCTCAGAATTCACTTTGGTGGATCAGTGTAAAAATCTGTTGTATCTTTTTATCATCCTGTCTTATGTGAAGTATATTGTCCTCAAGGGACTGCAGGATTTTACAGTATCCAAACCATCATTTTCTTGTTCACTGAAAATACACAGAATAGCATTTCCTGCAGCCATAAGTAGGCCCAAACTTCCCTGTTGGGTCCCAGAGGATGCAAGCCAGTTTGGATGAATTAACTGTGAGTTGAGAGAGCACCATGGGTAATGACCAGAAAAGATCTCACAAGCAAGGAAAATGTACATTGCCAAGATTAGAAACACTTTCACCTCCTGGGCTTGGCTTGCAAAGTCAGCTTGAATCTCTGGGGACTCAAAAGGAGGTTTTGTTTGTTTGCTTCTCTTGAGAAAATTGGTTTCTCATTTATAAGAGAATGGGTACCAAAAGGGTTATAAAATAGGCCAATGTACTTTGGAATTCAGAATTGCTTTATCAGCTCAAAGTTTTGGGGACTTGAATACAGCTGTTAATCAAACCCCAAATCTATGTATATACTCCTATGTCTAATAAACTCCATATACAAAAATGCTGGTTAAGAGAGGTTTCCTCCTCTATATTCTTAACTACCCTCTTGTGAAGACTAGATCTACAATCAATAACATTATGAGCTTGTTTTCTTTTAGGTATATTCATTCTTCCCAAGAAGAACAAAATTAATATAAAAGCAGGTGAGAATGCAATACTAAGGAAAAAATTTTCCTTCAATAACTTGATTCTTTGCTCATCTTACAGTCTCATCTAGACTTAGTCTGATCAACCAAAATTTATATTGCACTCGCCTAATCTCCCAGCCTCCTTTACCTACTCTTTTTCCCACCTAACACTTATTGTATTTAATCAAAACTTATTTATTATATTTACTGCTTTAGTCTTACAATACAGGCTTCACCAGGAGGAACTTTTGTCTGTCCATTAATTATTGAGAGAGTTCTGCATGGCCCATTTTCAGTTTTTTCTTTGCTGTTTTGTTTGGTGTTGAGAGTGAGTGGAAGAAGGGGCACAGGGAGAAGGGATAGAGACCTATTAAGCAGGCTCCACCCTGAGATTATGACCTGAGGCAAAATCAAGAGTTGGCCACCCAATCAACAGAGCCACCCAGGTGCCCCAGGTCATTTTCATTTCTACACTTCTTATAAGCAGAGGCACTGTAGCCTTTTGATCTGGAATATTTTTTTCAGGGATTCTTGTATAGCAAACAGTCCTGGAAGATACCATAGATAGCATCTTCCTTGAAAATGGAAGGCAAGTTTTTGTTTATTTGTTTCCCAGTATAATAAATATAGTATCTCCCAGCAGGTCAAAAGTTGGGCATGTTTGCTAGCATCCTGTTATAAAAGATTGGAGTTGCCTGAATTTGGGCTTTCGCAGGTGTAATGCAAACCCACTGTGTGCATGGATTGCTCTGAAGCCATTCCCTGCCTCTGTGTATGTCTTTAGGACTAAGGGAGCTGGTGCCAACACACATTTATATTGCCTGCTATTCTAGAAATAATAAATTCCTTTGTCTTTGGTCCAGGAGTTCTTCTTTGTCCACATCTATGAAATCATGACAGATTAACTGATTAGCTTCCAAGTAGGGAAAAAACCTCAGACCCTTCACAGTTGGCATTAATGTAACCCAAACACCTATAAAAGTGTATACTTCACTGAAGGTACTAAATAAATGTATGTGTGTTAATGGATGTGTGGGTGAATAGAAAAAACTACAACACTTATGTGAATATATAATAGTATTTATGAAATGATAGACCTTGAAAGTCATAATTTTTGAGCCAAAATTTATATGTCAACATGATTGAAGTATTGTAGAATAGAATGGCTTAGAGTTTGGGTTGTTATATCAAACAAACATTGCAGTTCTAGAGGCACTTCTTAGTCTCTGTGTGAACTTGGGAGGAAAAAAATCCACATTACTCAATCCTAATTTCCCATTTGTAAATTAGCAAAAAAAATAATATAGTACCTATACTGTTGTTGAGTTAGATGAGCTAATACAATAATACAGTAAGTCTCTTGAAATTTATTACATGGCTATTTTGCCCAGACTCTTTCTGAGTCATCCTTATTCTATGAGTAGTGTTATTTAACAGAGAGGTTACAAGTAGGCAGAGAAACAGGAAGAGAAAGAGAGGGAGAAGCATGCTCCTTGCTGAGCAGAGAGCTCAATTTGGGGCTCGATCCTAGGACCCCGATACCGTGACCTGAGCCGAAGGCAGAGGCTTAACCCACCAAGCCACCCAGATGCCCCTCTTACACACTTCAGATTCATAAAACTTCTTGCATCTGCAGCTCACTCTTTCTTCCTTCTGAAAACAAAACAAAACAAAACAAAAAAAAACCAGTCCTTAATATAGGAAGTATTGCTTCTGCTTTATTCTTTATCCTTTTCCCTTCTCTTCCTTCTCTTCCTTTCTCTCCCTCCTCTCTGTCCTTCATATACAAGGTCATATCCTAGAAATTCAGTTACACATATCACTGACTCTTTAAAAGCAGCATCTTCAGTAGCTCTCCTTCAATGTACATAGCATTTTGTGTTTCTGTGCTTCATCCCCAGTATTTTCACATGTCTCATCTTGCAGTGCCTTCCTCATCTGTGTCTAACAACTGTTAAACACTGTAAATTCTCACTTTTTATTGTTGTCCCTTCCTGTTCTAGAAATTTCCTTTTCAAAAAAAATGTTTCCCATTCCCTAACAGATTTTTGACACTTTTATTTCTGTTAACACATTCAAAATAGTTATTTTAAAATCTGTGTAATAATCCTTTATTTTAAGACCTTAATGATTTGTCTTTTCTGTTTGCTTGGATTTTGGCTTCATCTTCTATCCTTAAGTGCCTGATTATTTTTGTTTGAGTGATGAACATTGCATTTTCTTAGATATAGTGGGGGGAGGGAGACTGGAGGCTAAGTATAATGTTATCTTCCTTCAGAGAAAATTTACATTTGCTTCTGGCAGATGGCTAGAGGCACTAGCCATTTGGATCACATAAATATAATCTCAGGGAATAAGGTAATGTAAATTTTTGCTTTCAGTCCTTAAGGGTAGTTCTATTTGTATCTCTTTCTTAATCCTATAATGTATCCATTTGGTGTTTCTGTCCAGAGTGCTTGTGATTTCCCATGACATTCTCCCAATGAATAACCTTCAACTCTACTTTTTGTCCTTAGATATTCAAGACTATTAGCATTCTTCCCCTTCCTTGGTTCACAGATGCTTTCCTAAAATGCACCAATACCTTAGAGACAATATGGTCCCATATGTACCAAAAGCAACATTACTATGTGTCCTTCATTGTGTGTCATTTCTATATGCCATTCATTTCGATGCATCCTTTCATTGCCTTGTTAGTTTTCCAGTGCCTTCAAACAGATCTTCACAATCCCAGCTTCTATATGTGTTTTCAGTAGATGAGTTGCAATTAGTGGAATTTCAGCAGACTCAATTTTTTCCATTTGTAGAACTTGTTCTCTATACGGAGCTAAGCAGACCAGCAACTAATTAAGATCAGGGATTTTTTAAAAATACAAATTACATATTTACATATACATGCATTTACACATACGTATTTACAAATATGTATATATATTTGTGTATGAGTTACTATATTACCTGGAATTATATTTAAAATGCATTCCATTATATAAGATAGATAGAAGTATAAAAAAATTTTGAAAAAACTTCTGGAATAATTAGATTTTCTATTCACACCTATAACCAATCTTGAGAATACAGATTGGTTGAGAAGCTTGAGAATACAATCTTGAGAATCAATCTTGAGAATACAGAGAAACTGTTGGAAGTAGAAAAATGTCAAGTTAAGGAGGAAGGGGTAGAAGGATCAACTTCCAGAGCTTTTAGGTAGGAACAAAATGGTGCACTGAAGTTAGTCCTAAAATTTTAGGTAACCCTGGGTTATCCAGGTGAAACAAATATGTGCTGGTTTTACGATAATTTCTTCATCTAGCAGATCATAGAGAATGAAGTAAAGGGGGGTTGAGAGGGAGAGAATCAATCATGAAATGTGAGAGCGTGATGGATGAGGAGTCTGCTGAACAAAGTGGAGAGGAACAAGGAAGACAAACCAGGACCACTTGTTTGATCTGCCTAAGGCTGGCAGCTTTGCTCTTACCTGAATTATTATACTCAGAGGGGATAATAGGCTCTCTTTCCACTACATTTGACTGTGGATACAAACTGATGGAATAGTGTAACAGATAAATCTTCATCTCCTCTAAAGCCTCAGTGTCTTGCCAGAGCGCTTCCTTTTTTGTTTCAGAAACATTTTTTTGTCCATTTTATTAGAGTTAAGAGTACTTAACAGTCTTTAAATCATAATTTGCTTTCCACGCTGCTGACTGTGACTTCTGCCCTAAATACAAGCAAAACTAAAAATCCAGCTCACTGACTAAATCATTTAGAGACTACAGTAGATAGTTTTTATATAGCAAATGATGTCAAAATTGCTGTCTAAAATCTGGACTGACTTTTAAAGTATTAGTGGAGAGCAGTCTTTCTCAGTGAACTAAGGAGGAAGTCATGTTTTCAATTTTCAGTCATGTTTTAACAATGTATTCCTTGACAAAAAGTCTCTTTTAAGAACTTGGCCAAATTACTTCAAGGATGTTTTATGTATTATCTTATACATGTGAAAGGTAAATCCCTTCCCTGCAACTGTTTGATACTTTAAGTAAAATGCTGCCCTCCACTGCATTATTGAGATACAACTGATATGTAACATTGTGTAAATATAAGGTGTACAATGTGCTAATTTGATACACTTATATGTTGTAAAATTAGCAGGTCCGTCATCTCCTATAAAGGTCATTATGTGTGTGGTGAGAATATCTGAGATCTTTCTTAGCAGCTTTCCAATATATAGTTGAACACTGTTGACTATAGTCACTATGGTGTGAATTAGATGCCCAGAAATTTTTCATCTTCTAATAGTAAATTTGTACCCTTTGACCAACACCTCCCCATTTCCCCCACACTCTAGCCTCTGGCAACCTTTAATCTACTCTCTATTTCTAGGAGTTCAGCTCTTTTAGATTCTACATATAAGAGAGATCTATCAGTATTTATCTTTTTCTTTCTGACTTATTTCATTTAGCATAATGCCTTCAAGAGCAGTCCTCAGAAATACTCATCAGAAATACTGACCTGTTGTTTTTTGTAGTGTCCTTATTTTGTTTTGGTATCAAGGTAATGCTGGCCTTATAAAAACGAGAATGAATGTATTCCCTCCTCTCCGGTTTTTTGGAAGAGTTAGAAGAATTGGTATTACTTTTTCTTTAAATGTTTGGTAGAATTCACCCATGAAACCATGATCCTAGGCTTTTCTTTGTTGGAAGGTTTTTGACTACTGATTCAATCTCATTACTCATTACTGATCTGTTCAGATATTCTACATGATTCAGTCTTAGTAAGGTATCTATTTCTAGCAGTTCATTTCTTGATTGGCTGGTACTTAATTGTTCATAGTAGTCTTTTATCATATTTTATTATAATATGATATTATATATAATATAATATGATAATATTATATTATATTATGGTATTTTATGATATTTGATTTTTGTGATATCAGTTGTAATATATCCTCTTTGATTTCCAATTTGAGTCTTTTTTTCTTAGTGTCACTGGAGATTTGTCAGCTTTAAAAAAAAAAACACCAACTTAGTTCCATTGATCTTTTGTCTTTTTTGTCTGTTTCATTTAATTCCATTCCAGTCCATGCTTTTTTCTTCCTTCTGCTAGCATTGGGCTTTGTTTTTCTATAAAGTTCCTTGAGGTATAAAGTTAGTGATTAAGATTTTTGTTTTTTCTTAATGCAGTCTTTTATTACTATACACTTTCTTCTTAAAACCGCTTGGTCAACATCCCATAGGTTTTAATATGTTGTGCTTCCAGAGCGATTTGCTAACAGCCTCCCTTTTCCTTTCCAAAGGGCTATGCTAAAGTTTGTGGGTCTTCCTGCTCACAGGTTCAAGCCAGTTTGTCCAACTGTCTACCAGACCTCCCTCTCATTGCAGTCGGGAGTGCAGGGAGTGGGCAGGGAGTCTGCTATGGGTTAGAAGAGTTGTGGATTAGGCATCTCAAGCACTGGATGGGCCAGTTTAGGAAGTCAGGGGCATCCCAGTGGCTTGTGTGTAAGTTTCCTAATGGAGTTCATGACACACTTATTAGTAAGATCTGCATGCCTTTGACACATTTCTGAGTCATGGCTGCTCTTCTCTCAGCCACTCCCATCCCATTTCTCAAACTCCACCACTTTCATGTAGCTTTTAGGTCAGTACTCTGAACGGGGGGAGTGGGAGAGAGAAAAAAGGGCCTTTTTGACAGCAGGCCTAACATCTGGGAAAACCTAGCGCTCCCATATACACCTTCATGTTCCTTCACTCCTGATGGCTCCTTGTGCTGCCTTTTGGGAGGGGTGACATAGTTAAAGTCAAACTGTTCCTCTTACCTTCTCAAATGCACCCAGTCTCAATTTTTTTTTTTTTTCCTTCAGTGGGGGTACTGGAACTTCACTGGATGCTGGGTTTCCACAAAGGTTCTCTTGTATGTTGGTGGTTGTCTAAGTCAGTGTTCTCCAGGGGCTTCCAGACTGCAGCTAAGAGAGGCTGGAGCTGCTCCACAGGCTACTTCAGGGTCTGTAGCTGGTACCAAAATCTGTCTGCCTATTGTTCAGCGCATGCTTGGGCAAGACTCTAAGTCCCGAGTCCTTAGGTGTTGGATCCCACAGATCCCACAAAGGCACTTCTGTTCATGGAAGGGTCCCAAATTTAATTGTCATTGCCAAGTGGAGGATATGTTGAAAGACGACCTACACAGCCATCTTGCTTGATATATTGCTTTTTTAAAAAATTTTATCAATTCCTTTTCTTTTCATGACTTATGAAACTGAATGAATTTTATTTAAGAAACTTTCAGAAACTCACAGAATACTTTTTAATCAAGAAAAATATTTTAGATATGAATATTTATATACATACTGTTCAACAACTCAAGCTCGGCATCTAGAGTGCCTCACATTAAGTACACCTTGTTTAATTCATGCAGTATAAGTGCACACTCGCTGAATTGCTTAAGCTAATTAAGCCCAAAGCATAGATTCAATTTCCATATAGGCCAGCGCTCAAAAGGAGTGCAATCTTCTTCTAATGTTTCCTGTATCCCTTTTCTTTCTTTTTTCTTTTTTTAAAAGTATAAGCACATCCTTTTACTTTTTCTTCCCTCTTTTGCTTCCTCTTTGCCTCCTACATAGATTTCATAAGTTTCCTATACTGTATAAGACATTTTTTTGGATTCCCAAAATATTCACCTACATATAACAAAAATAAGTTCATATACTTTAATTTTTTTCTGTTCTCAATACTTATGCTTCATTATCTTCTACCCTCCTCACTGTGGATTATATATATATAACATGTATATAATATATATAGTATATATAAAACATGCACAAGTTATATGTATATATGTATACATACATAGGCACATAATTAGCACATCCTGTTTTATCTGAATAATTACATATTTGTCTGACATTCAGGGTAGGTTATAAAAACATACAAATAGAGACAGGAATTTAAAGTCATTTAGAATAGATTGACTATTAAGAAAAAACATGAGTAAGTTTCCAGATCTGTTTTATTGAGTCCTAAATCAGGAAATACCAAATATTTTTTTATTTTGTCTTTTTATAGAAAAGTCTTTGCTAATTTATATACATTAAGTAATTTTATATATCCAATAATAAATGACCTTTATTGACAAGTATACAATGAAAACATCAGGGAAAGTCTTGAAAAATTTGAATTGAAGCCACTGTTATTTCAGGGAGAGATTTGAGATGTTTGTTTTAACTATAAAGTCTGGAGCTATGTAAGTCAGGAGCTATATAAGTAGTTTCTGAGTATGACTGCCTGTGAAGTACAGCTTCTTATTGAATCCATATTTAAGTTTTCTATCCATGAATATGCAGTAAAGAAGAAGAGTCTCAAGATACCTTTCTTAGGCTATATTTTTCTATTGGATAAATTCAGCATGTTTCAAAAGATATGCATAATTGGCTTACACTATTTTGTGAACATATTGGTGGATTATGAAATAGATAAGCTTCACAGACTGTTTCCTTCCCAGTCTTAGTGAAGTGACGACAGTTTTTAAATAAGCTAATAATATGCACTTCTATTTTTAATCCTTCTGAACACATGACCTTTGTTTCAGTTGACCTATACTACCTCTTCCTGGAGTGTGGATTAAATTTTGTTACAGAAGTCATGAAGAGAGAGAAAAGTAGTATTTATGTGTTGACATTCAAAAATAAAATTTGGAATAAAAGCTAAGCTATTGGTTTGAGAAAGTGCATTTTAGTGTTCTAAATGGAGTTTTCTCCACTTAGTGATCTAAGAGAAGTTTCAAATTAGGCGGTCTTTTAATACTTATTTAAGGGTATCTATTTTTCCACTTAAGTCTTACACAGCAAGTTTACAGTCAAGAGAAGGAAAAATTGAGTTAGAGAGAAAGAGAACTTGAGCAAAAGGAGCCCTTCTTTTCTGGCTCCAGAGAATTGTGAAAAGAAAATGTTACCAGTAATGATCTTGTTTCCTTTGAGGACAGAATGCCCTGGTCCCAACCCAGGATTCAGCCACACAAACTAGTCTTTAGTATACTTCTCCCCTTTCTTTCCTGAAAATTTGGTGAAAGGGAGAGGGGAGATGGGTAATTCAAAGGAAAATATGAAAATTCCTCTCTCAATTAACTATGCCTTAGGAATTCTTATGTATCCCATGAAGAGGTTGTAACCTTAGGGCAGCAGGTAGTCATTTCTCTCATAGCTTTCTAAAATAAATAATCAGCATCCCCGCCTCCCCTCTCCCCCACACACACACCAATTTCCTCAATAATGCACTGAGTAGGTCTCTGGAATGATACATGAAAAGTTCTGTGATGAAATGAAAACAAAGGAGGGTTGGAGTTTACTCAAATATATTGAGAAAAGTGCACCTTGGAACTCATAGCCAAGGCAAAATAAAATGGGAAATTATAATTGAAAGGGAAGAAAAATTAAAATGTGAAGCCAAAGGCCTAGGTGATAGGAATACAAATAACACATATCTAGTTCAGCATCACTATTTAGCATTTAACTTATAAAAGCAGAGCTCATAAAAACAATCAATATCCCAGAGTCACTAGAATTGAATTATGCCTTAATCAACAGCTCTCCCTCTCTCATCCAATTTGATTAAAGCTCTGCAACTGTATTGGCTGTTTTAGAATTAGAGATTATATGCCTCATACTTAAAATGCATTGATTTAAAGAAAGCCCAGCTACATAGCTTCAGTGCCTAATAGCTTCACCTATAACAATCTCCAGATCTCAACCACATGGAAGAGTCATAGAATTAGTGACAGGTAATTCCAAAACTTTCCCTTCAGAAGAACCATTCAAACACAATATAGTTTTATGCAATCAATAAAACAAAAATTGTTGAAATATGGTTGATATCTTTAGAATCTAAGTCTGAGTCAGAACCCTGGAGGATTCCTAGGACCCCAAAGGGGAGATGAGGACTTTAGTGGCTTAAAAGTACCCAACAAAATGTCTGGAAATATAGTTTCAGAATGAATTCAAAATATATAAAAATAAGTTTAACATAACTTCATGTGTATCACATTGAATTTCATGCACATTTTTTAGTCATGAAAACAACATAAATATGTTTCAATGGAGATTTCTAATTTCTATGGACTCATCCAAATGCAGTGCAAAAATGTAATGTTTGTATTCTAATATATCCCTAAGGATGAACATATGCAAATGTGACCAACACATTCCTTGCCCATGTGAAACTCCTAGCCTGGTAGACTTGCTTCTAATACCTAAAAAGGAGGTAATAATATAATTCTTTAGTCTACTTTCCCATCTGCGATGGACTCTCACCTCTCCTTTGCATGTGCTTATTACAAGATCAGCATTTACATTATGAAGCTGAAAGAATGCCTATCGTTGTAGTGTCACTGAGATGTCATCTGATTGTTCTTAGCCCCCACAGATGTTAAGTAAATGAAACCTCCCATACGCAGAATACATGGCAGAAAGCAAGAACTTTGAAAGGCCCTCTGAAAATTTCTGTGGGACTTAAACTGTCGACTCCCTGGGTTGTGCTTCAAGAGTTGTGAGTACTGACGCTAGGTGTTAAATTTATCTCCTTTAATATTTCATGTATATCCTTGTGGCATAATTTACAAAAATTCATAAACTGGTCTGCATTACTGAAGATTGTAGAGAAAATATATAACAATTATTATTAGGACAAATTCTTACTCTATCACTTGACCATTTAACACCAAATTTTTAATGGTCCTTTGTTTTTCAACCTGTTTCAATTTTGTCAGCTCCCCCATGTCCCTTTTCTCACCATTTAGCTCTTTACAAGTTACCTTACTTTGGATACTGGGCAGAACATATCTAGTATCATTTGCGTCAGTATTGTGGTTGTGTGTGTGTGTGTGTGCGTGCGCGCGCACGTGCGTGTGAGCACACACGCCCCCATGTCTGTTCACACATGACAGAGGGGAGGCGTATCTGACATCCCAACACTCAGTGGTTACAATATAACTCAGGTTCCAAATTTTTTTTGGAATCAGATTGGTAAGTTGTATTTCTCTAGGAACTTGTACATTTTCAAATTTGTTGACATAAATATTTTCTTAAAAGTTTAAGTTATATATATTATAAAGTACAGAAAGTACTTTACACATAAGGTATACACATAAGGTGTGCATGATGAATTTTTATTTATGTATATATCCATTTAATTACCACCTAGATCAAGATAAAAAGCAAATGCTTTTTCTGAAATTAAAAGAAAAAACAAATGCAGTGAGCCAGTGGATTTTCTCTGGCCCCTTCAGAATTGATATCCGTCAAAGGTGATCCCAGTACTAATTTCTATCTTTATAGATTAGTTTTGGCTAATTTTGAAATTCATATAAATGAAATAATAAGGATTTTTAAACCAAGCTTATTTCACTCAACATTATATCTAGGAGAATTATGCATCATGTGTCTAGCCATGTTTTGGGGTTTTTTAAACTGTTGTATATAATATTGTTGTCTGAATAAAACTCTCATTATTTTCAAACTTTTTTTATGATTTCCATTTGATTGCATATTTGAACCTTGAATTAGAATTTTTATGAATTATATATTATCTTATATAATTATATTATATTAGATAATTATTTCATGAATTATATATTATAACAGTATCAGGTATTCCTAACTATGCTTTTGTTATGGATTTGCAGTTTAGTAGTATTTTGGCAGAGAAAATAATCTGATCCTATCAATTATTTGAAATTTGTTTCTTACCAAGGATATAGTCAATTTTAAAAATGTGCTATTTATGCTTGAAAGGAATGTGTAACTTAGAGTTTTGTAGTTATTCTTTGACTATCAATTTATGATTGCTAAATACTGTTGATATTATCTATTTTTTTATAAGTTTGTCTGGTTTTTTAATTGAGAAATAATTAGCATATAATGTTTTATAAGTTTAAGGTATCTAACATTCATATGATACATTTATATACTGTGATATCACCACCAATTTAGCATTAGCTAATTCTCTATCATGTCACATAATTTTTCACTTCTTTTTTGTGAAGAGAACAGTTAAGATCTAGTGTCTTGGGAACTTTCAGGTTTATAATATAGTATTGTTATCTGTAATTTCTTTTGTGTATTAGATTTCCAGGGCTTCTATATCTGCTAGTAGAAAGTCTATACCCTTAAACAATATCTCCTTAATTCCCCCACCTCATAGCTCCTGGTAATGAGAGAAGGGTTTTAAACTCCCCAAATATATTAAGCATTTTACTATATTTTTATATATGGATCCCTGGTTTTTGCTTTATATATTTATGCTAGTGCATTAGATAAATATGTTAATTATTATACCATCTATTGAATTTCAGATGTTAAAATTATGAAATTACTTATATATCCCCAATAACATAATATGCCTCAAAGTTAACTTTTGTGGCATGCCCATATAAATTCCTTTGGATTATTATTTGTATTTTTCTAGTCTTTTATTTTAATTCCTTTTGTATTCTTTCTGTATGTTGTGTAACTTAGAGCAAAATAGGTTTATTTTTTAAAACCCAGTTACAAATCTTTGGACACTGATGGACACCTGGTTGGTGCAGTTGGTTGAGTGCCCGACTCTTGGTTTCAGCTCAGGTTATGATCTCAAGCTTGTGGGACTGAGCTCTGTGTTAGGCTCCAGAGTGTGGACTCTGCTGAGAATTCTCTCTCCCTCTGTCCCTCCCCACCCCCATCCCCACACGTATTCATTCACTCACTCTCAAGATAAATAAATCTAAAAATCTTTGGGTGCTGCTTTTATGTATTTATTTTTGAAATGTTAACTATATTATTAGAACTCAAGGAACATGACTCCATAAAGTGATAAAGTGTAAATATGGAAAAAATGTTAAGTTTATCAAACTATATATAACATTTAGATTGAGGCATAATAAAGGTAAATACTCAGCACTGAGTCTTCTATTTGAATAACATGGCACTAGTTTTATGCTATGATTAACTACATTGGAAAAAAAAACAAATAGTCTTCATCTTTTCATAGTTATTTATACATCTAAACACACATATCAAATTATTAGTATTTCCAAAAATCACAACATCCACATTTTATAATGTAAAGGAATCTTTTATCTTTTGAAATGTTAGCCATGATCCTGAGAACACTGATTCCTGATTCAATGATCTCTTAAAAGAACCAAGATTACCTAGAGATTCCCAGGAAACTATAAATTTTTAATAACGAAGCAAGCAATCCAAGTGGTCTGATGTATAAGGTAACTGAGAAAGAGTGTGTGTCAAGATTTTAAGAGGTATTGTCCATGCAACATCAGTGGCTACAAGTGTTAGCAGAGCCTCACCAAATTTGAATGTGGATTGATTATCCACCAGACCATAGAGGACTATTGTGCCAATGAAAAACACTGCAATTTTGATACTTTGGTAAATTTTCCCCAGTGATTCCGGTTTTTCTTTCTTTTTCTTTTTCTTTTCTTTTTTTTTTTTTTTTCCAGTTGTTGACAGAAAGATGAACCAAGGCTGACTACTAATAACATACCATTATGGCAACCACTTGGCATAGAATTGGACTATGGAGTATATCTAATATATCCCATTAATGTAAACCAGGAAAAATGCTCCTATACTTTTGTTCAACCATCCTGAAGGTTTGCTACTAATTAGATTCTGTAGAGCCAAGCTACATCCTCAGAATCAAGCCTTTTATGTTCCCTTTACTGATTTAGCTAAATCAGAACCTTCTTTTTCATCAAAGGTTTATCATAGAGCCATGTTCCTGTCTGCTTCTAACATTTTCTCTATAAACCTGACAAGACAGCAAAGAATAATGTTGAAACACACTGAGTGTTTGGACCAGAAGAGAGAGGCTCTAAAATCTGCGATAGTTCTCAGTGGCCTATAGAAGTTACAAAAGTCCACAGATGAAAGAAGTTTCATATTTCATATTTTTATTTTTTTGGCAAAAACAAGATGCAGACCATGAGGCATGAGAGGTGTTGAACTGTAATGCTCAGAAAATGCATTTGTCATAATGTGTTTTCCATCCATGTGGCACATATTGTGCTGCTGCGTTTCTGAGTTTTATTATTTAATTGAGCCACATTAGTGATATTGTATAAGACACCTAAAGATTCCAGTGATTTAACCAAGACATAAGGTTCAGCCAGTGGAGTTTCCTAGTCCTATATCAGAAAATTAAATAAAATGGAATGTAGTTTGTAAGTCCTTTACTTTAAAATTTTGCTTTCATCCTAAACTTAATTACACAAGCACACTGTATATTATTCACTTAATTTCTAGTATTTTTTATCCTAATATGGATGTTACTTGAATTCTTTAAAACTTGGTTAAACAATTGATCTTTAGTTTATAAAACTATCCATGATGATTTTACACAGAATTTCATGGGAACTTATATTCATTGTTATGAATTTTTATTCTTTAATATGTAATTTGCAAATAAAGGAATGAGTTACTAATAGAAGCAGTCTGGGTCAAAAGGATGAAAAGGAAATTATTGAAATAAAAACAAAATTGTTGATTTATGAAAAATATTTTAACATATTGAGGTTATCAATATTTTTCGTTTACACTGGGAAGCAAATGATACAAACCCAGCAACTCTCAACATCAAAACTTAACAGCTAGTAAATGTAGGTGTCTTGGCTACTGCACACAGGGCTTACTTGAGCCTTCTGGTCCTGCTTGAAATCTGTACCATCTCCATTTTACTGTGGACTACTGCTCAGACCATCTGATTTTATAACTTGACAAGTATGACAAAACGGAGCTATTAATGGTGTTGAATGCCTACTCACTTGGTATCCCATGGTCAAGTGTTCTTTTCTCTACTGTGGTCTGGTAACACAAGAAGATCTGTTTATGGAAGGTTGTAAAACACCTTGCTACAGAGGGCATGGCCTTATCTTAAGTCCCAGGGTCCTGCATTGTGACTATGCCCTCCAGAACTATCTCTGAGTTCTAGATTGCATCTCTCTCTACCATCAACACTTCTGAAGTTCTAGGTTCTGTGAATCCTATGTCCCAAGAAGAAGGGCTGATTGGATTGTGGCCATGCCTAGTGCCTTTCTCTTGGCTCCACTTAAGCTGAAAGCCTCCTGTGCCAATATTCCTGGAATACATTGCCTCCTGAATGCAAAAAAAGCTACCAGGCACAATGATGTTTTCTTCCGGGTGGGGCATGCAAGGTGTAGTTATTTATCTTTTACTTTGATGAGGGTATCCTGACCACTGCACCCATAAAAATTGATAGCCAGTTCTCACTGATGGCCAGTCTATGAATCTTCACAGGTTTTCTCTTCCACTTTGTCTTACAAAGTCTTCCATTGTACTAGTCACCTTGCTTCTCTTTTCAATCTGCATACTATTGTCAGTGTACACATAAGTGTGATTTCTCTGATCCCACACACAGTTGATTGAGAAGATCTAGATCTCTTCAGATTATTTAACACAGGATGAAAGTATAAACAGCCCTGAGACAAAAGTATAAGAGAATATTTTCCATTCCATGTGAATGCAAACTGTTTCTGATGCCATTTTGATTGTAGTGGGAAATACATTTGCTAAATTAATAGCCACATACCATGGGCTGCTGTACCTGGTCTAACAATTACAGTACATGCAGCAGTACAGTTGTGATCAGAGATTCTACCTTATTATATCAGTGGTACTCTGTGTCCATTCTCTAGGATCCATCTGGTTTCTGTGAGGGCCAGGATGGCACATAAAATGGATAAATTCTAGGCTCCACCAACTATGATTTCTTTAGGTCTTCTTATGGTATCATTAGTCTCTGTCATTCTGACCTATATTGATGTCTGTGCATGTTGAGTAAGGGCATTTAGAAGTTTTATTTTGACATTCCTTATAATAATAGATCTTACTCCATAAACCTGGTATCTGATGATCTAAAATTAGAGTTACTCCACCTGCCAAGTCAATGAATTTCAACAGTGCCCTCAGATACACAGGAAACATACACACACACACACACACACACACACACAGACACTCCCTGGATGGGTTCTTGAACAAAGTTCACTCACTGTAACTAGACTTTAAATAAGTTTCCATTTTAAAATTTATTATAAGACTCTCATAGGCTCCAATTATAATGGGGTCATCATGACCCTGTGGGTCTCCATCTGTGGGTTCCAATTCAGCTTCAATATTCAGTAGTCCTCAGTATATCTTCTCATTTCCCACTTCCCCAGGTACAGTCACTTGAGTGACTGGCTATAGATGTCTATGAGGAAAGACTGGAGAATCTTCAGAGTGTATATTCCCTTTGGTACTATAGGGTTTTTCTCCCTAGATTTCCGTGGGTCTGAAAATCAGTTCAGGTCTTAGAATTACACAAGGGATCATAAACTTTTTTTTTAGTTAAATTGATTTACTTATTTTCAGAAAAACAGTATTCATTATTTTTTCATTATTTTTTCACTACACCCAGTGCTCCACACAATCCGTGCCCTCTATAATACCCACCACCTGGTACCCCAACCTCCCACCCCGCCGCCACTTCAAACCCCTCAGATTCATCAACTTTTTATCCCCCTGGAATGAGTACTTTCTTGTAGTCTGTCTCTTTATTCTTGATTTTTTTTAATATAACAGATATTAAATAACATCCTTGTTCTCTTACCTTTATGGACACTGTACTACATTAATGATCTCAACTCCCTAGAGATCAAATGCTATTGCCTGCTCTCTTGACCTTGTTAGTTATTATGATAATTGAAGATTCCTGATTCTAGTTGTTAACGCAGGACCAAGTGGTACCTCCTATTTTAGGAACTTATCATCTCCATGTATGTTAATGAGAAGACTATGTGACATCATTCTACAGCTGGCCCTGACTTACAGAGGAGAATCACCACAGAACTTCTTTTGATCCTGGCAATACTTTATCCAGTGTTTTCATGATATTTTTGGTCAGTGATAATTATCTTGAGCTGCCTTATGGAAGACAACTCACCAGATCTTCTAGCTTTACATCATGTATATCTTGCAACATGTTCATTTTCCTTAGCTTCTTTATTTCTTCCTCTGCCATATATCAGAACAAAACTTAGGTATTTCTACTACACGGAGTATTGGCTGTGGTTTTTATCTCCCAGGCTTATAAGAACTATATACACAGTGAATTTGCCCTATCATCTCAGCTGATGGCCAGTGTGTTAAATCCTGTATCTCAAGAAAGTATCACTCACTTTATGTTTAAAGTTTTTATTACCTGGTCTTACACTTTGACCCCATTAATCAAGAATCCTAAAAGTCCAATCCTACAAATATTCTTCCTAGCTCCAGCTGATACTTGTAAACCTGCTTAAAAAACAAGCAAACATTACACAGCACTACCCATGATAAGTATAGTTGCCATCTTGTTACAAGGATATTTCAGTATTATTTATTATATTTCCTGACTACTTCTCATCCCCATGACTTATTTATAACTCTAAGTTTGTACCTCTTAATCCCCTTAGTTTATTTTACTGTCCCTCTACCAACCTCGCCTCTGGTAACTATTAGTTATTTTTCTCATAAATACAGAGAGATACTAGCCATTTTGACTGTTGTGAGGGGATATTTTATTGTGGTTTTGATTTGAATTTCCCTGATGATTCTTGATTTGGAGCATCTTCTCATGTGTTGGCCATTTGGATACCTTCTTTGGATAAATGTCAATTCAGATCTTCTGCACATTTTTAATTCAATTATTATATTTTGATGCTGAGTTGTAAGAGTTCTTTGCATATTTTATATATTTACTATATTAGCCCCTTTTCAGATATATCATTTGGAAATGCCTTCTCTCATTTAGTAGGTTGCCTTTTCATTTTGTCAATAGTTTCCTTCGCTGTGCCAAAGCTTTTTAGTTTAATTGTATTCCCAATTGTTTATTTTTGCCTTTGTTTCACACAGTTGGGGAGGAAGTTCTGGGAAAATATTGCTAAGGCTGATGCCCAAGAGTATACTGCCTGTGTTGTAAGAATTGTATGGTTTCCTGTCTTACATTCAAGCCTTTAATTCATTTTCAGTTCTTTTTCATGTATGGTATAAGAAAGTGGTTCAGTTTCATTCTTTTGCAGGTAGCGCTCCAGTTTTCTTGTTATCATTAATTGAAAAGCCTGTCCTTTTATTATTTTATATTCCTGCCTGCATTGTCATATATTAATTGATCACATAAGTGTGGGTTCATATCTGGGCCCTTTGTTGTGTTCCATTGATCTATGTGTCTGTTTTTGTGCCAGTACCATACTGTTTTGATTACTATAGCTTTGAAATATAGTTTAAAATTGGGGATTGCGCTACCTCCAGCTTTGTTCTTCCTTCTCAAGTTCGCCTTAGCTATTTGGGGTATCTTGTGGCTTCACAGAAATATTAGGATTATTTTAGTTCTGTGGAAATTAATAATGGCAGTTTTGTAGAGATTGCATTGAATCTGTAGATTGCTTTTGATAGTATGGTTATTTTAACATTATTCTTCTAATCCACATGCATGCTAGGTATTTCTGTTTATTTGTTATGTCTTCAGTTTCTTCCATTGGTGCCTCAGTGTTTTTCAGAATACAGGTCCTTCACCACTTTGGTTAAATTTATTCCTATGTATTTTTTTTTTCCTTTTGAGTAATTGTAAATGGGATTGTTTTCTTAATTTTTCTTTTTGGTAGTTTGTTATTAGCACGTAGAAATACAATAGATTTCTACCTATTTTGTATCCTGCAACTTTATTGAGTTTATCAATTCTCATAATTTTTTGGTGGGATCTTTGGGATTTTCTGTAGATAGTATAATGTCATCCACAAATAGTGAACATTTTATTTCTTCCTTACCAGTTTGGGTGCCTTTTATTTCTTTTGCTTGTCTGATTACTGTGGATGGAACTTCCAGTATGGTGGTGAATAAAAATGTCATGAGTAGATATCTGTGTCTTGTGCCGTATCTTAGAGAAAAAACTTTGAGGATTCACCATTGAGTATGTTAGCTGTGGGTTTTTCATATGATCTTTATTATGTTGAGGTATGTTTACTTTATACTTGTTAGGAAGTTTTATCATGAATGGAGGTTGAACTTTGTCAAATGCTTTCTCTGCATCTATTTATAAGATCACAGGATTTTTCCTTCATTTTGTCAATATAGTATATTACATTGATTGATTTGTGGATATTGGACCATCCTTGCATTCCTAAAATAAATCTCACTGATCATGGTAAACTAGGCTTTTAAAAACCGTATTGTTGAATATGGTTTGCTAATACTTTTTGAGGATTTTTGCATTTATATTCATCAGAGATATTGTTCTTTAGTTTTCTTTTTTCATAGTATCTTTGGCTTAGGTATCAAAGTAATGATAACCTTGTAGAATGACTTTGGAAGTGTTTCTTTCTCTTCTGTTTTTAGGAATAGTTTGAGAAGGATAGCTATTTACTGTTCTTTAAATGTTTAGTAGAATTCTCCTGTGAAGCCATCTAGTCCTGGGTTTTGTTGTGAGTTGATGATTGCCAATTTAATTTCACTGCAAGTAATATGTTCAGGTTTTCTATTTCTCCTTGATTCAGTTTTGGGAGATGTATGTTTCTAGAAATCTATCAATTTCTTCTAGGTTGCCCACTTTGTTGGCATTTAATTTTTCAAAGTAGTCTTTATATTTTTATGGTGTTGGTTGTAATTTCTCTTTCATTTCACATTTTGAGTCCCCTCTTTTTTTTTTTTAATTAATGATTCTGGTGAAAAGTTTGTCAGTTTTATATTTTCAGGGCATCAGTTCTTAGTTTCATTGGTCTTTTCTATGATTATTTTTCATCTCCATTTCACTTATTTTCCATCTAAGCTCTATTATTTCCTTCCTTTTTTCTAAATTTGGGGTTTGTTCTTTTTCTGCTTCCTTTAGGTGTAATGCAACTAGTTCTTGAAATTCTTTACATATTTAGCCTCTTTCCTCAATTATCAGAACCAGTATATGCAGAGCTGAGTTATCCTAGGATTTAACACTATTTTTTGGTCTGGCAGTTGGAAAGGTGATGGGGCATGGACCTAAATAGGCCACATACCACCTCCTGAGAGAGAGAATTCTGCAGTCTATTCCATTTCAAAAAATTGACTCTTCCAAGGGAAGTGTTGGCTACCAGCACAGCATAGGAGATCTTGGTGAAGATACGTGGTTGTAACATCAACATCCCTAGAAGCATCCATCCATATAAACTTTTCTGAGTTTTCAGGATCATAGCTTTTCCTACCAATGCCCTCATCTTTGCATAATAAACCTGCCTTGACTGAGCATTCAAATGTTTTTGCAGCTTTATGACTCCTAGCAATTAAGTTTTTTATTTATTTATTTTTTATTTATTTTCAGCATCACAGTATTCATTATTTTTGCACCACACCCAGTGCTCCATGCAATCCGTGCTCGCTATAATAACCACCACCTGGTTCCCCCAACCTCCCACCCCCCTGCCACTTCAAGCCCCTCAGATTGTTTTTCAGAGTCCATAGTCTCTCATGGTTCACCTCCCCTTCCAATTTCCCCCAACTCCCTTCTCCTCTCTAATTCCCCATGTCCTCCATGCTATTTGTTATGCTCCACAAATAAGTGAAACCATATGATAATTGGCTCTCTCTGCTTGACTTATTTCACTCAGCATAATCTCTTCCAGTCCCATCCATGTTGCTACAAAAGTTGGGTATTCGTCCTTTCTGATGGAGGCATCAGAAAGGATGGAGGTATCCAGGCATCCATTCTGATGGAGGTATATGGACCACATCTTCCTTATCCATTTGTCCGTTGAAGGGCATCTTGGTTCTTTTCACAGTTTGGCGACCGTGGCCATTGCTGCTATAAACATTGGGGTACAGATGCCCTTCTTTTCACTACATCTGTATCTTTGGGTAAATACTCAGTAGTGCAATGGGAGGGTTATAGGGAAGTTCTATTTTTAATTTCTTGAGGAATCTCCACACTGTTCTCCAAAGAGGCTACACCAACTTGCATTCCCACCAACAGTGTAAGAGGGTTCCCCTTTCTCCACATTCCCTCCAACACATGTTGTTTCCTTTCTTGCTAATTTTGGCCATTCTAACTGGTGTAAGGTGATCTCTCAATGTGGTTTTAATTTGAATCTCCCTGATGGCTAGTGATGATGAACATTTTTTTATGTGTCTGATAGCAATTAAGTTTTTAATCTGCCATTCAGTTGCCTACATCCTTCCACTATAGCTGATGAGGGCTTCTTTATATGTTGCTTCAAAAGCTCTCCCTAGTTCTTATTTACCCATTATCAACATTGATTATCATGTTTCTCCTATAGAGCATCAATACAATTTAACAATAATCTTCTATTTCCTCCCTGCACATAAGCATCATTTTCTGCATCTTATTCAAAATGGCTGCATCTATCACACCTATCACATTACCCACTTCTGAACAGAAGGCAGGCATTTGATATCTACCCAGCTGTAATTTGTTGATGATTATCCTTTTCTAATTCAGCCATCCAGATCATATCCAAATATCTACATTAAATCAGAGTTGGGAGTGATAGTCCATGGTGGGCTTGCAATGAAACAAGAGACCAAGTCCTTTCAAAATTGACTTGTGGGTTATATGTCAGCTCTTCAGAAGAGACTGTTATTGAACCAGAATATGGTAACTGAGGCAAAAAATATACAGTCTATTGAAAGCATCTCAGATTCACCTGAGTGTCTCTTTGAAGAATATTACAAGTTATAACTGAATGTTTCAAGTAAATCAGCGTTCACAGTGTGAGTCTAGGATAGTTTTCTGTGAAGACAGGTATATCTGAGTTTTTATAGATTTCCTATGCTGTCACAGGTCTTCAGTTCATATTTAGAATGCAGTCAGGAGTACCTGAGGTCAAGGTGAGGGTTCAGAAGACCTTGCTGGTCAGAATCAGTAGCATGCTATGTGTATTTAAGAAATCTTCCCAGCAGTGATCTCCCTAAAGAATAAGAAAACAAGGTCATAGCTGGGGAGCTTTCTCACATATAATTAAGTGTCTGATGGTATTAAAATTCAGGTGTGTATGGCCCCAAAATTGATGCCCTTAACTTGCACTATGCTATGGTATAAAAACGTAAGATTTTTTTCTACTTAGAAAGTGTCAAAAATGTAACCCCCCAAAACAAGTGATAAACTCACAATCCCAGATATAGAAATTTTTTGAGTTGTGAGAATATCAACAGTCGTAGATAATTCAAATTCCTGAGAACTTGGGATATTTCTTCTGAAGAACAGAACTATGAAATGAAAGAGCTTTATGACCATCAGAGTTGATCTGTCCTTCTCTAGATGTTAATGACTTTAATCACTCACAGTGGTGATTCTTACCATTTAATAAAATTCAGGGCAGTTGGAGTATGTCTGGCCATGGGTTAGAACAAAAATCTACTAAGCTGAATACCAAAATTGAGCCATTTTTCCTCACATAAAGAATGAGGCTTATAGACATCCAGATACAGTACAAAGTAAAGGTTATGTTGAAAAATTCAGATTAGATGGGTATGATGAAGAAAGGAGGTTCAGCTTAATTACTTTGTCAAGGGTAGAAATTGAAACTCAATCTCAGGGATCCATAAGGGAAGAGTAAATTAGACAAAAGGAATTACATAAATAGATTTCTGTATGTGAAGAAAATAATTAACGAGAGCAATTATAGGATACAATCCTAAATTATTAAGGGTTTAACACAATAAAGGCTCCATTATCTCTCATATCACAGTCCACGAAGTTGTTAGGCATTTGGTCTTCTGCATGGTGACTGATGGCGTTAGACTGCCTCTGTCTCAGGGTTCTGGCATGCTCCAAGGCTGTCTCTAAAATCTCTGTTTTACCTGTCCAATGAATAAGCAAGGAGAAAAAGTTATTTAGACAATCTCACAGACTCTTACGCTCCAGAATATTCCTCAGAAGAGCAAAAAAAACTCTACCCAGGATAATGTAAGCCTAGTAATCTTGCAGATGAACTACCTCCTCTCCCAAAGTTTCCATACAGTATAACTTTTTAAATTTTCCCCACAGATCTTTTATTGATTTTGATAATAAGAAAATATGAGTACAGGTGAATTCAGAACAGAATAAGAATAAGTGATTAATCTTTATGTCCTGGAGCCAAAGTGTGCCTAGTTCATTTGTGTCCTTAAAGAGAACTCTGATTTTATAGAATGGAGTGGTATCATCTAAGGTAGAATTCTGCAGTTCTCAGTACCCAAGGATCTCATTAGGAAGAAAAAAATGCCAGTTGAGATTATTGAAAAATGAAATGATGCATCAAAAATATTTAGGACAATATCTAGCCTATACTAAAAAAAGTACTCAAAAATGTACTTTTCTTCTACTACTATTAGCTATCAACACTTTACATAAGAAAATATATAGCAAGTATTACTGTTTTAATTAATGTGTATTGTTTATATTAGTTTTTTATTGGCTGTCAGTTTCTTTTTGGCTTCTGGCTGCATTACCCTGATCATTCTCTCTCTTTACATTACTTTGTTTTCTGTGTGACCGTCAAATATCCCCCATCTACCTCTTAAAAGGACACTGGTGATAACATTGAAAGCCCATACAGATAATCCACTATCATCTCCTCATCACAAGATCCTTAAACACCTCCACAAAGACAGTCTTTTCAAACTCTACAGTATTTATAGGTTTTACGGGTTAGGAGCTGATATCTTTGGGGAATATTTTTCAGCCTACCTACCACAATGGTATAATGTAAAATTAAAATAATAGTATAGGTAGATAACAAAAGATTCTGATTCTGCCATTTAATATCATTCAAAACTTACATAATAAAATCGTTTGAGGTGTGATGAATGCTTACTCTATACCCTGTTTCCAGGCAAGAAAGGTTTTATGCAGCTTGTCTCATTTATATTCAAAACAACCATGTAAGATAGATATGGTTATTCTCACTGTACTGATGAAGACACTAAATTGTATTCAACTTACAGGTAGTCATTACTCACACAGCCATTAATATTGTCAGAATTGAAATTTGAGTCTATTGCACTCCAGAGTCCACCATTGTAGGTGTTGCACATGGCTACATTGCTTCTCTACACCGAATTGTGCTAATTACTAGTTTTAGTGTTATCACTTGTCTAACATACTCCAAAGGGTATTGTAAAATCCAACTGACATAAATATATGTAAACTTTGTAAATTGTGACCCTGTAGGTCAAATGTAAAATATTATATATTTTTGAAGAGCAGTTTCCAGTCCTTTGTCATTAGAATTATCACAGTGTAATCATTTGAAATGCACCAGCTCTTTGTTCCATTAAACCAGAGTTCTCTATTATTGACACTTGTGCAGGGGTGTTTGGTTTCAGAGACTTCTCTTCAAGTCCAACTGTGACCACAAAATCTGAATCATTTTAGAATAGACTTACTTTGTAACACCTTTGTCTAAAACTCTTGAATAGCACATGTTACTTCTAGGATAAAGGTACAACTTCTTTAACTGCTATGACACCCCACTTAATTTTACCACTTTACCTTGACCACTTGCCACCCCTTCTTTCATTCTAGCAACAAAAAAACTTCTCATTTTTCTCTTCTACAAATTGAGATGTGTAGATGTCTGTTCATATAGAACAGAACTTGATTTTTTTTTTTGAAAGTCAAATAACAGGCCAAAGTAATGAAAGGAAGAAAACTAAGCTTAGTTCTTGGCATTTGCATGTATATAATTACTTGGCTCAATTTTCAACTTGTCAGCATGTTGTTACATAATCCAAATGGAGTTTTAGACCTTGTAGTCATTTTAATATCATAATGATTTTACTAGACATAATTTGAGATTCTGGAATAAAGTGAAAAAAAATGAAATGACATCTTCTAAATGCAGGAACAGTAAATGTGCAGCGTACATAGCTCAATCCATGGGCCACCTCGTATGAAAAGCTACATTTCGATAGAATCCTATCCCTCTTTGCTTTCTTGTTGATCCTAGACAAATTGATAGGTTGCTAAATAAAATCACCACAAAAGTATCAAAGTTTCTGTGTTATGAAACATATGCTTTATCAAATAATATTATCTTGAGTAGTTAAAGTCAATCTTAAAATAGCTAAAAATAATTTCAGATTTGATGATATTGCAACTAACAAAATACATAATTTTTAAAGATTAGAAAGTCAAAAATGTTCCAAAAAACTAGGAAAATGCTAGTAACAAATAGGATAAAGATAAGTAACTATTATATACATATCACATCTGTAAGGGGTGCCTGGGTGGTTCAGTCGTTGGGCATCTGCCTTTGGCTCAGGTTGTGATCCCAGAATCCTGGTATTGAGCCTCGCATCTGGCTCCATGCTCTGTGCAAAGTCTGCTTCTCCCTCTCCCACTTCCCCTGTTTGTGTTCCCTCTCTCGTTGTGTCTCTGTTAAATAAATAAATAAAATCTTTTAAAAAAGTACCTGTAAGTGAAAAAGTTTTAAAACTCAAGTTACAGAAAAGAAATGCAAATAATCAAATTTGAAAAAGTTCTACCATATTAATAATCAAATAAATGCATTATAGTTTCTTTTATCTAATTTTACCAATTATGAGGAAAAAACTTGTAAAAATTTTTTTTTGAGATTTTATTTATTTATTTGACAGAGAGAACACAAGCAGGGGGAGTGGGATAGGGAGAGGCAGGCTTCCCACTGAACAGAGAGTCCAATGTGGAACAAATCCTAGGATTCAGGGATCATGACCTGAGCCAAAGGCAGATGCTTAATGACTGAGCCACCCAGATGCCCCAATGAAAAATTTATTTTAATGATAATTTATTAGTTTTCTTAATATAAAATGTATGTCTATTGATGATAATCTTGAATATACATATAACCCAAAAACTAACAGAAAACCTAATTCATACTGCAAATATCCAAATATTCTCAATTAATTTGAGGGGTAAATATCCTTTCTGATACTCCCCACAAAACGAGCATGTTTGTTTATAAATACCTATATTTATACATAAAGAAATATATGTATGATATATATACACTTATATGTAGTATGTGTATATATATACTCATTTATACATAGATGCGTGTATTTATATACATAAACAGCATATACCTATAGGCCATATAAATGATAAAGTATATATATATATATATGCAGATTATATATTTAAATGTTATATTGGGCATTTTTTACCTGATTTTTTTTTTGTATTTAACTATATTATCATTTATTTTGTCTTTATCATTAAATATTATTCTGGGGCACCTGTGTGGCTCAGTGGGTTGAGCCTCTGCCTTCGGCTCAGGTCATGATCTCAGGTTCCTGGGATCTGGTCCCACATCAGGCTTTCTGCTCAGCAGGGAGCCTGCTTCCGCCTCTCTCTCTCTGCCTGCCTCTCTGCCTACTTGTGATCTCTCTCTCTCTGACAAATAAATAAATAAATAAAAATCTTTTAAAAAGAACCTGTACCCCTGGGGATAAAAATATATTATATGTTTATAAAAAATTAAAAATTAAAAAATAAAAAATATGTATATATATTTTTTAAATATTATTCTGCCCCATCAATTTAATGACTTTATACTATTGCATATTAAGGATACATAGAATTCATGTAATTGCTATTTGATATAGAAAATGATACAACATTTTAAGTTGTAATTATTTTATAGCTAAGTAAGGTTAAGCATGCTTCAAAATGATTATTAGCAATGGTACTTGCTTTCATGAATGTCTTTTTCGTGTCCCCTTTTCTATCCATAATTGGTGATTTGTAAGAACTCTATAGTAGGAAAAGAATTTTCTTTTCCAATAAAATACTTGTTAATGTTATTCCAAATTTGTTATTTTTTTGTTTTGTGATTTCTCTTTTCATGTTGCTGTTATTTTACTTGCAGCAAAATCAGTGAAATCACAAGCTTTGTTTCTCTAGTTCTGTGGTTTTAGAAGATTCTTTTATACAAAAGACTATGCAAATTTACTGCTTTTGTTTTCTTATAAGACATTTTGATTTCATTTACTATGTTTAAATAATGTAATTAGTTTAGCATTATTAGTGTAAGGGATGAAGTAGCTGTTTTTTTCTATTCTTGTTTGATCAAAATGTTATATCAAATTTGCATATATCTTTTTATAATACAACTTGGCAATATTAAAAATAAACCGTTTTATAACCTTTGTTATAACAATGTATCTCAAGGAAAAATTCTAAGCAAAATTCAAGCTTGAGAGCAATAAAATGACAGTTGCTTAAATTACTAAGGTCTATTATATGTCAACAGCTGTATTAAGGACATGATCTTATGATCTTATGTAATTGCTAGCTGAGGAAGCAAGCTGCGTTTTACCCATTTTGCAGATGAGGAAACTGAGGATGCAGAGGTTAAGCAGCTTTAATGATAGTGTGTATAGTATTTATACTATGATTACAACTATTACTTCCAGACATATCAGATCATTGTAGGCTTAAAACCAAGCCAGGAAGAAGACCGAAGGGGAGAATAGAGAGAAGACAGAACAATGGGAGGATAGGAAAGAGGCGAGAGTGGGAGGAAGGAGGGAGTGTATGAGGAAGAAAAGAAGGAAAGAGAGAGGAAAGAAAGGGAAGCAAGCAAATGCTACAGGAAAAAATACCCAATCCATGAATTATACAATTGGTATAACACAGCAACAATGGTGGGCAAAAATTACAATCTTTTTAAAAATTATACTATGGGGGTGTGTTATTACCACCTGTATAGTGTTATGAAATGTTATTGTCTCCTCATAGTAATAGGTAAATGAAAAGGCCCTCTATAATCTCTTTATTTCCAAGTTAGCTAAGAGAGACAGCTTTTTAAAAGCCTTTCTTTTTAAAAAGCATTCTTTTAACCTTCCTTTGTACTTTGCCCCAGCTCTGTTGTGATTCTTCCAGACAGTCTGAAGGGCAGCTGGAGCAAGAGTGGTTTCTAGACAGTACAATGAGTTCAGTTGGGACTGGCACATTCAGTGTCTTTTTTTTCTTTTTTTCTTAACACCTGGATGCCAATTTTTTACATACTTTCCTGATGTGCCTTACATAATAGCTAGGCTAAGGGAAAGAACACCACTGCTGCCACCCGTCTGTGTGTTCTGGCAATGGGCAGTGGCTCATAGTCCTCGATCAGAGGACATGCTGGGCTGCCACACAAGCAGGGGGCTAAGGAGATGGGGAGGTCTGAGGCTTACAGATGCCACTCATAGCTTGCCTCCAACAGAAAAGATGATGATGCTTTGAGATTAAGGCTGTGTATGCAGCACACAGTAGAGAATGAACCAATTATGGGGTGCTTCAGTTCATTATAATTGAACTAAGTGTGGTTCAGAGCCAAAATTACCTTGATAATTGTATCTCCTTTCTTTGCCTCAGCTGCTCCCCCATCTTGGGTCCAATAAAATTCCATGCTAGTTCCATAATGACACAGATTTCACTGTACTCTACTTACTGGTTCTTTGCCAAACACTCCCTTTCCTCAGGCTTGCTTGCCTCCAGGAGAAACTTGACCACTGACTTTTATTACATATTTTTCAGCTCTCAGAAACTAAAACAGTCTAGTGCATAATACATCCTCAATAAATACACACTAGTTAAAATAATTTAAACATGACTTCTTGGAGTGTTTTTAATTTTATTGGGGCTAATAGGAGATGACAGCCTAAATAAGGTTATAAACAAATAAACTTGAATGGAAGTAATCGCTTTATCTGAAAGCTAGTGGCCCCATAGAAAGTAGATAGCACATGATTGAATATATAAGATCTAATTAGAGATTTTTTTCCTTCAATTCCTTCAGCTTGTGAAACCCCCTTTAAAATCACTTATTTTCTGATATTGTCTTTATTTTGTGAAAATTACATAATATTAACCCCTCTTCACCACCAAAGCCAATTATGGAAGAAAAAACGAAAATAATGCTATTTAGAGGAAAAAAGTGATTTCTGCTAGCTTCCTCAATTGAGTTCTTCTTTCTCATTAGGATTTACTAAACCTTGTGATGATCAACACATAATTATGTTTTTCAATTTCAGTATAACTTTTTTGTTTCCCAAATTATATCTTAGTTACTATATATATATATATATATATATATATATATATATATATATATCTTAGTGATATTAGTGATCTAATCTTAGTGATGTTAGTTGTTGTTTTTTTTTAATTTATTTTTTATTTTCAGCATAACAGTATTCATTATTTGTGCACCACACCCAGTGCTCCATGCAATCCGTGCCCTCTATAATAGCCACCACCTGGTACCCTGACCTCCCACCCCCCGCCCCTTCAAAACCCTCATATTGTTTTTCAGAGTCCATAGTCTCTCATGGTTCACCTCCCCTTCCAATTTCCCCCAACTCCCTTCTCCTCTCTAATTCCCCATGTCCTCCATGCTATTTGTTATGCTCCACAAATAAGTGAAACCATATGATAATTGACTCTCTCTGCTTGACTTATTTCACTCAGCATAATCTCTTCCAGTTCTGTCCATGTTGCTACAAAAGTTGGGTATTCATCCTTTCTGATTCATCCATAGTGTATATGGATCACATCTTCCTTATCCATTCGTCCGTTGAAGGGCATGTTGGTCCTTTCCACAATTTGGCGACCATAGCCATTGCTGCTATAAACATTGGGGTACAGATGGCCCTTCTTTTCACTACCTCTGTATCTTTGGGGTAAATACCCAGTAGTGCAATGGCAGGGTCATAGGGAAGTTCTATTTTTAATTTCTTGAGGAATCTCCACACTATTCTCCAAAGAGGCTGCACTAACTTGCATTCTCACCAACAGTGTAAGAGGGTTTCCCTTTCTCCACATCCTCTCCAGCACATGTTGTTTCCTTTCATGCTAATTTTGGCCATTCTAACTGGTGTAAGGTGATATCTCAATGTAGTTTTAGTTTGAATCTCCCTGATAGCTAGTGATGACGAACATTTTTTCATGTGTCTGATAGCCATTTGTATGTCTTCATTGGAGAAGTGTCTGTCCATATCTTCTGCCCATTTTTTGATATGATTGTCTGTTTTGTGTGTGTTGAGTTTGAGGAGTTCTTTATAGATCCTGGATATTGACCTTTTGTCATTTGCAAATATCTTCTCCCATTCTGTGGGTTGCCTCTTTGTTTTCTTGACTTTTTCCTTGGCTGTGCAGAAGCTTTTGATTTTGATGAAGTCCCAAAAGTTCATCTTCGCTTTTGTTTCTTTTGCCTTTGGAGACATATCTTGAAAGAAGTTGTTGTGGCTGTTATTGAAGAGATTACTGCCTATGTTCTCCTCTAGGATTCTGATGGGTTCCTGTCTCACATTGAGGTCTTTTATCCAATTTGAGTTTATCTTTGTGTATGGTGTAAGAGAATGGTCGAGTTTCATTCTTCTACATATAGCTGTCCAGTTTTCCCAGCACCATTTATTGAAGAGACTGTCTTTTTTTCCAGCGTATATTTTTTCCTGTTTTGTCAAAGATTATTTGACCATAGAGTTGAGGGTCCATATCTGGGCTCTCTACTCTGTTCCACTGGTCTATGTGTCTGTTTTTATGCCAGTACCATGCTGTCTTGGTGATCACAGCTTCGTAATAAAGCTTGAAATCAGGTAACATGATGCCCCCTTTCCCCAATCAATGCCACCCCTATAGGAAAACCAATTCCTAATCCCTCCTTATCTTAGGAAAGTTGAGTCCTTTAACAAAGATATCAAGATACATCCAGGAAGAATCAAAACAACCTTCCTCACCCACACTGAGAATTTACAACCACTATCCCATCTTTTTCTTCCACCAGTATTTCTGTGTTTTTGTGTTTGTCCTGATAGTATATAAATCTTACAATCGGAGTTCATTTTGACGAGGTTCTTCCTTTATTTGCATATATATATTTATATATGCAAATATATATATTTTTTTCTCTTGTCATATAATTTTATCAGTCTTTTTGTTTGTCTGTGTCTGTTTGTATACTTCTTAAATCTTACCTTGGGGCCCATTTGGGCTGAACCTTCTCTTTTATCTCACCTTTCTTTCCTGTCTCTCTCCCTCTCTCTTTTTTTATTTTCCTTTTCTTTTTCCTCTCATTTGGGTGGGGAACCCTGATTGCTCAGAAGCATTCCAGGGTGCACCTTGACTGCACCACAATCAATACACCCAGCTACACCCATTCCGCCATCTCTCACCAAAAAGACTAGGAGGAGAAATGCCCAACAGAAGAAAAGTACAGAGGAGTACAGAGGATGGACCTTCTGCAACAGAGCTAACGGCTATCAACATAGACAATATGTCAGAAAGAGAATTCAGGCTAACAATTATCCAAGCAATAGCTAGGTTGGAGAAAGCCATGGGTGACCAAACAGAATTGATTAGGGTCAAACTGAAAGTGACCAAAGATCATGTTTTCAATATTAGGGAAGAGCTGAAAGCTACCAGGGATGATCTTCACAATGCTCTCAATGAGTTCCAATCTAATCTAAATTCTCTCAATGCTAGAGTAACTGAGACAGAAGATAGAATTAGTGATCTGGAGGACAAACAGATAGAGGTAAAGGATCAGGAGGAAGCCTGGAACAAACAGCTTAGAAACCACAAAAACAGAATCAGGGAAATAAATGATACCATGAAACGTTCCAACGTCAGAATTATTGGAATCCCTGTAGGGGAGGAGAAAGAAAGAAGTCTAGAAGATATAGTGGAACACGTTCTTCATGAAAATTTTCCAAATCTCGTGAATGGAACCAGCATTCATGTACTAGAGGCCGAAAGGTTTTCCCCCAAGATTACAGATTCTCAAAAGTCCTCGAGACACCTAATAGTAAGAATGAAGAATTATAATTGTAGGCAGAATCTCTTGAAAGCAGCTAGGACAAAGAAGATCCTTACATACAGAGGAAAGCCCATCAGAATAACGTCAGACCTGTCCACAGAGACCTGGCAAGCCAGAAAGGGCTGGCAAGATATATTCAGGGCACTGAATGAGAACATGCAGCCAAGAATACTTTATCCAGCAAGACTTACATTCAAAATGGATGGAGAGATAAAGAGTTTCCAGGACCAGCAAGGCTTAAAAGACTACGCAACCACCAAGCCAATACTGCAGGAAATATAAGGGGGCTTCTTTAAAGGAGGAAAAAGCCCAAGAATAGCATTGAACAGAAATATAGAGACAATCTACAGAAAGAAAGACTTCAAAGGTAACACGATGTCAATAAAAACGTATCTATCAATAATCACCCTCAATGTGAATGGCCTAAATGTGCCCATAAAACGGCACAGGGTTGCAGACTGGATAAAACGACAGGACCCATCCATATGTTGTCTACAATTTGACAATTTGTCCCATTTTAAACCTAAAGATACACCCAGACTGAAAGTGGAGGGATGGAGAAGCATCTTTCATGCCAATGGGCCTCAAAAGAAGACTGGGGTAGTGATTCTCCTATCAGACAAATTAGATTTTAAACTAAAGACTGTAGTCAGAGATCCAGAAGGACACTACATCATTCTTAAAGGGACTATCCATCAAGATGATCTAACAATTGTAAATATCTATGCCCCCAATATGGAAACAACCAATTACATAAGAAAACTGTTAATCAAGATAAAGAGTCATATTGATATGAATACACTATCGTTGGAGATCTTAACACGCCTCTCTCAGAAATAGATCATCAAAGCAGAAAATCAATAAAGAAACAAGAGCATTGAATGACACATTGGACCATATGGACCTCATAGATATATACAGAACATTCCACCCTAAAACAACAGAATACTCATTCTTCTCAAGTGCACATGGAACCTTCTCAAGAATAGACCACATACTGGGTCACAAATCAGGACTCAACCGATAACAAAAGACTGAGATTATTCCCTGCACATTCTCAGATCACAATGCTTTGAAACTGGAGCTCAATCACAAGGAAAAGTTTCGAAGGAACTCAAACACCTGAAGCTAAAAACCACCTTGCTTAAGAATGTTTGGATCAACCAGGAGATCAAGGAAGAACTGAAACAATTCATGGAAACCAATGACAATGAAGACACTTCGATACAAAACCTATGGGATACAGCAAAGGCGGTCCTAAGGAAGAAATACATAGCCATCCAAGCCTCCCTCAAAAGAACTGAAAAATCCAGAACACAGTAGCTGTCTCTACACCTTAAAAAAAAAAAAAAAAAAAAAAAAAAAGTTGTTGTTGTTGTTTTTTAAGATTTTATTTATTTATTTATTTGACAGAGATCACAAGTAGGCAGAGAGGCAGACAGAGAAAGAGGAGGAAGCAGGCTCCCTGCTGAGCAGAGAGCCCAATGCAGGACTCGACCCGAGGACCCTGAGATCATGACCTGAGCCGAAGGCAGTGGCTTAACCCACTGAGCCACCCAGGCGCCCCAGTGATGTTAGTTTTAAGAATATCCTATATAATATTGTGGCTAAATTACCAGATATATTTTTGTTTGTTTGTTTGTTTTGATTGCTAATGCTGCAACTGAATGTTGGCTTTGATGCACATGTTTACCAAATTAGGTGGTACTCAGTGCTCTGCCAAGGAAAAATCCTTCCCCACCATAGTATTTTCTCTAAAGGCCAGAGTAGTCATGGATAGATTAAATCAGTAGAAACCCCCCCAAAATTATTAAATCATAAAAATACATTCTAAGTAGGGAAATTAAAGTGGCTTCAAGTCATATAGTTTTCGTATAAGAAATACTTTGAGTCAACGTTCTCTCATTTCTGTGTTTGAGAACATACTGAGCATCATGTGTGGAGGAACCCTTAGATACTGAAGATACAGAGATGAAAGACATGTTCTCTCATTTGAGGGAATTTATAGGCCAGTAAGAAAGATAGACTAAGCAATACAAGATCATATGCTAAATATTGGAATACAAGCCAAATAACTACTGTGTTGTTGGAGGACACATTTGGAAAGTTCTGCCAAGACTGAGGGAGAAGTGACTAAATCTTGAAAGAGTTAAAGGATTTAATTAGGTATAAAAGAGGGACAGAATAATTGTAAAGAGAGGAAGCAGAATGGGCAGCTAACAGGCCTGAGAGAACAGAGCACATCTGAGGAAACTCTAGTGAGGATTCTGTAGGATAGAGAGGAGCCAAATCAAGAAGGATCTTGTACTTAAGCTAGAACTTGAACTTGTAGGCACAAAGATTCACCAAAGATCAAGTAGGAATGACATTTTTATAGTGATTATGACATATAAGGCAAGAAGTCATGAGACATAATGATAACCTGGGGTACGGCAGCAGAAAAACCTAATACTGTGCCTCGCATATAATCATCGAATATAAACTGCCCTATGAATGAATGTTGGAGAGCTGAAGATAGAGAAAGAGAGAAGAATTAAAAAGACATGTAGAAATTGGAAATATAGATTTGATAACCATTAAGTCTTTGGATATGGGGGCTGACTTCCAAGTTTGTAAGGTGAATATATGATTTTCAAAACAAAAAGGACTGTAAGAAATTGGAGACTTGAGAGATACCTGCGTTTAGGAGGGAGGTATTTTGAAGCCTGGATATTAACACACTGTTGAGGCTGAGATGTTAGTACAGGGAAAGAATCCAGTAGAGAACACTTTGGTTAAAACAATATTTAAGTGAATGGAGGAGGGCATGTCTATAAAAATTCCCCTTTTCTCATTAAAAAGAACAATCAGAGAACTATGACAATAATGTTGAGAAAACAAGGAGAGAAATCCCATAAGGAAGGGAATAATTTAAAATGTGTCATATGCCTGAGAATATTAGGTTGAGATTAGTTCAGCAATTCCCTATCATGGGTCTTAAAAAGGAATAGAGGCCCCTTATTCATAGGACTCGGAGGAAAAAAGCAAGAATGAGTATTTGCACAGAGCTGTGGGTATGAGAGGGTTAGTAAAGGCCAAAGAATCTAGTTCAGAATTCCAATTTCTGTTTGAGGTAGGAGATAAAATGGTGTGGGAAGGGGAGGGAGAGACAGAAGTTAGGAACGGGCATAGGGTAAAGTTGGATATTATAGACAGAGGTGACCTGGCACACACAAAGGAAGCTCTGGTTGCTCCGAAAGGCTCAGACCATACTGCAGACAAATAAGTGGCAAAAGGTCACTCAAAAGGATCAAAAGTGCTATATGCTCCCTGAATGACAAATGGTTTTTTTCCTGAGTACTGATTTTTTAAAAAAATGATCTGAGAAGTATCCAGGTCTGTCCCAGAAGTCTGGAACAAACTTGGTTCTCTAGGCTGAAATCCACTGATCACAACCTGAATAAGTAGCTCAGAGAGATAAGGACCTGTTTTCAAATACACATAAAGTATCACGGTGCATTTGCTTAGAAAACAGCATTCCCTGGGATTATTAAGGCAATGCAGTGTAAGATCAGTTGGTTGCTTCTCCCTTTTCCAAGAGGTCAGAGTGCAATTTGGTCGTACTTCTCCCAGTAGTCCTTTGTATTATCTACTGTATTGCCTTCAGATTAAATATTTACTAAATAAATGAAATGTTGCAGTTATCAACTTGCTGTGAAATAAAATCTTGTCTGGGATACAATAAAACAAAAATTTGGTTGACTAAAATTTAATTTACATTGCCTTAGCTGCTTCCATAAGTTGGCACTGCCTACTAAGACCTGAGTATGAATAAAAACTTAGAGACCAAAAAAAGTAAGCATGTGTGAAAGTCAATATAATAACTGTAATTTTGGAAAGTCCCATATTTATTCACTACTCTTTTCCAAATACAGAAACTGGAATGATCAAATTTTGAACCATCCAATGTCAAAATGTTTTATGGAGCAGCCCAGCTAGCTCCTCATGTACTCTGATGACCTAAGAGTGAAATTGGAGAAAATTGGAAATATTTTAGAAGTTTTCTAAGTGTGTAAGGACAAATGTGTCTTTTATTTGCATTGAAAAATGGGGTAGGAAAAACTAAATTGTGTTTGAGCAAAATCTCTTGCTCCAGTAGTAGAATGAGGTTTGTAGACCTTAGAGTCTCAATGCCTTGTGTATTCTCCATTCTAATCTGTCTTGCCTAATCAGCTAGAACCCCTGTACACATCTGAAGGCTAGCAATTTGTAATACTTAATTGTCATGGGACAATCAGGAATTGTCTTAGAAAAAGTTATAGATTATCTCAAATTTGGAAATAATACATATGATAAAAAATTTAAGCTATATGATAATTCATGAACTCTTTCAAATGAAGGGTTTTGATACAATATTTTTAACATACCAGAAAGAAGAATATTTGAGGAATTAAAAAAAAAACAAGGAATGAAATCTTCACATTTTCTTTTGCCCACTTTTACATTTTTCCAGATATACTATAGAACTGCGCAGGAAATTAAATTTTACAGAAAATTTACGGTGCTATGAAAGGTTCTAAAAGTGATTTTTTTTATATAATGAAATTTAGATATGCCTATTTTTTGTATATATCTCTTTATCTCTACACACACACACAAAGCACATAAATGTCTTTTAAGTATTTTAACTCCAAATGGCATTTAGGATTTAACTCTGAATGGCATTTAGTACAACTTGCATCACACAAAGGTGGGACTAAAATGTCACATTTTCCCTTTATAAAATATTTCTCAAGCAGAAAGAAGTGCATTTAATTTAGTGTACTAAAATCAACTCTGTCTTTGTTAAAATTTCTAAGATCGTTCATCTCAGAGTCTGGTTTTAAGTATGAAACCTGGGTTATGTGAGAGTTGGTAAGCACAAGACAATTAGGTGATAAAATTGCTTATTTGTACACACATAGATGCACAGTCACATTTCATCTCATCACAGGGAAAGGCTGTGGGATGTCCTAGAATCCCAGTCTGACACAAGGTAGATTGAAAGGTGACTTAATAAGTTTTAGATAGGCTTAAAGGCAACAAAAAGGCATGCGTAAATGCTCTGGACCTCGTTACAGTGAGAGCCTTTTCCTTCCCTAGACTTCAAGTGGCAAGGGAGGAGAAGATTGCTGGGTTTGTAGTTTTAACCGAGGCAAAGAGCTACCCAATAAACAGTGCAGCATCATATAGAGAATGCAGCCACTGCTAACTTGAAGTTCCACAAACATACTCATAGGAAAAATATTCTATGTTTACTGTCCCTACCTCAACTCTCCCATCTATTATACCTTGCATTGGCTTAAACCAAGCAGAGACTGGCTAGCAAGTCAGCAGTGATAAAATTTGTGAGGATGAACTTCTGCACCATAGAATGAGCATGACTAAATGAGGTCAAGTGAATCTCAAGTGGCAGATGAGAATACCCAGCCCTGAAATTAACTGAGATCATGTCCATCTTTAGTTATCATAGTTTTCATCTCCCTTTCCAAACCAATGCCCAAACCATCTCATTACTCTAAATATTTGTTGAATATATAAATGTTTGGAAAGCTATTTTCCTCCTAAGCCATAATTGTTTGAGTATACATGGAAAAAAGCTCCAGTTGTTAAATGAGTTATCCACAAACCAGCATCAATTACTAGGTATTTATACTCCGTTTTTCTTTCTTGTTGTTTCTGCAATATTACCTTAAAACAACCTGCTGGCTATTACTCATTTTATTCCATTTAGAATGGTATCATAATAAGGTTAATCATTTTTATCTTTTTGAAAGTTTTCCGAATGCCCATTTTTGGAAGATTTACTTATTGTTTTAGGATGCTTCTGTTTTGTTTTGGGAAGGTTCATATTTTCTTAATTTGGTGAAATTACTTTCCACCTGCTTCATCATGAGATTTAAAATGTTATTCTTTGTTATCTTAAATCTATTCATTCTATAGATGCTTGATCCTTTATGCACATAAGTTATATTATTACATTCTATTACTCAAATTTCCTTCTCTCCTAAAGATACATGTGATACAGTATTGTACAAGATACAATAATTGAAGTGCTTCTATTATCATTTGTGTCCATCATTGATTGAAACAAGAGACTGAACACCTGATAATGTGTTATGAGTGTTACCTGCTGTTTTTAGAAAACAATGAGATGAAAAAAGAAAATAAGATAAGTGGTTAATTTGAGTCTTTCTTAACAAACTGAAGACATACTAGAACAGTATGAGAACTTATTGTGAGAAAATGATTATTAATGAAAATTAAAGGTACAGCTTCCACACTTAACCTTCTGAACCCTGGAGTCAATTTAATTTTCTGGCTGAATTTAAAGTGGATTGAAAACTTACCTAATCTTACAGAATGTTATAATTTAATGGAATATTTGTGCTCTAAATGAAGGTTGTTCATAACCTGAGGTCTGTGGATCCCTTGTGGTCTCTGGGATGAGCTTTAATGGGTTTGAGAATCCAATTGAAATTGTACCAATATTTTGCATACATTTATACACATATATACATATTCTTAAACAAGTACCTATCCCACCCAAGGTTAAGAACTTTTTTCACAGGTTTCTCAGTGAGATAATTCAGTCCAAACTGTATATTTCATCTATGAGAATATGGAGGTGTCTATATCAGCAAAATTACATAGTCAATATCTGGCACAACCATGACAGGAAACTGATTTTCTTATTTCCATTCTGAATGTTTTTTGTTAACTCTGCAACTGTGATCTAGATTTATTAAAAGATAAAACCATGTGAGAATCCATTCAGTTCATTTACTTGTTCACTCACTGATTTTGTAAAAAACAAAAACAACAACAACAACAACAAAAACCCAAACTTTAAAGATTTACTATGTACACATTTGAGTCAAACATACAGTCTAGTGAATTAAAAAAGTCTCTGATCTCAATTTAAAATCCTGTGAGACAGTGTACAATAAATAAGTACATATGTAATATAAAGTATGTTTGATAGTATGTTTGATAGTTCCAATAGGAAAATACATAAATACTAATATTCAAGAAAAACAGGGTAGTGTATTTTGAGGCGTTGGTCAGAAAGGGCCTTTCTGAGAAAGAGACATGTAAGCCCCATTGCGAGGTATGAGAAGGAACAGGCAGGTTACAAGTGAGAGAGGAGTTTTCTAAAAATGAGAAAGAAGGAAGCAGTCTAAAGACAGGTTTTTCTGGATGTTTCTGAGGAACTGAACGGGAGCCTTAGCTCAGTGAACGTGAGAGGAAGGGAGAGAGTGAAACACCTCCTGGAAGCAGACAGTCAGGTGCCCCATTGTGGGGACTTCAAGGGCCCTGGGGAATACTTCCTATTTTCTAGAACATTGCCACTGATGTTACAGTTGCCACCCATGCAACTGTTCTCATGGCAACCCTTTTGAAGTAGGTGTGGCTGTGCTGATTGTAGAAGTGTCTAAACCGAAGCCTGTTGAAAGTCATACCTTTAGTAAGTGGTGGGAACACTCAAAACTAGGTCTTTTTAAATCCAATGATGCCTTCACGCGTGACGTCCCTACACTGTGCTAAAGTACAGTGGTCTTATTTGCTTATATTTTGCTCAATAAATTGACCTTATCTGATATAAGAGAAGCCATTTTATTTTTCTATTTAATACATGAATACCCTGTGCCCTACACAGTGTAGGAGTGGGTTTCTAAAATAAGTGTCAGAGGATAATTATACATATATGTGTTGGCGGGGGAGTGTATTATGATGTGATTGAGGATCAAGAGTAGTTTTTTTCTATTTCTCACTTTTTCATTCTCTTTGTCTTTTCTCTGACTATGCAAATGCACTGGCCTCTTGAATATTCACAAATAAATTCATCTTAAGTGAAACTTGCCATATCCCAGTGACCTGAAAAAGTTTAATTGCTCCCCGTAGAGCCTGAATTTTCAAGAAGCAATTTTCTAGATAGATTTAGCCAAATATATATTAAAAGACTTCACAGTCAGGATAAGAACATAAATTTGTATTTGCAGTATACTTTAAAGATAGAACATTCCTTGTTAAATTTATATTTTTGTCCTCATTGGTGAAATCGGTAGAAAGAAAATAAAATGTGCAGAAGTATTTCAGCATAAGGATCACAGCCAAATCGAGGACCGTACTTTATAGTTGAGGAAGCTAACCTTGTGTCTTTAATGTCTCATGGAACTTTTGATTTAGTGCAAAAGACAATGGATAAAATCTAAAATACTGCATCAAGGATCTTACTGGTTTTCCCTACATAATATAGAACAATTATTTAAAAGAAAGTGGTGGGAGTGCCTGGGTGGCTCAGTTGGTTAAGGGTCTGCCTTTGGCTGGGGTCATGATCCCAGGGTCCTAGGATTCAGTTTCCCGCTCAGCAAGGAGTTTGCGTCTCCCTTTGCTTCTCCCTACTGCTCCCCCTGCTTGTGTGCTCTCTCTCTCTCTGTCAAATAAATAAATTAATTAAATAAAATAAAGATAGTTGTATCTATTTTTGCTTAAGTCTTAAGACTTTGCTGATGGATGGTCTCTGAAACTTGAAATTATTATGAAGAACATGACAGCTCCTAACAGAAATGCCTAAATTAGGCAGTATAATAGAGAATGAGATGAATTTACAGGATTTACAGGAGAAAGACTTCAGTTTGGGTCTTACGTCTGCTTCTAAACTTCTGGGTGATCTTGAGGATCTCTGTCTGTGGCTATAATGCCCTCCTCTGTAGTAGGAGTGAGTTGGTCTAGGTCAATGATCTTATATTCTAGAGAAACAGAATCCTTATATATGTCAAGAGATTTATTGCAGGGAATTAATTTAGAAGATGGGGAGGCTGGCTAGACAGACCACTAAGAAAGTCTGAAATGCCTGGCAGGAGCCAAAGTTGCAACCCCCAGGCAGAATTCCTTTTTCTTCAGAACTCCAGTTCTGCTCTCAAGGTCTTTGAACAGGTTAAATTGGGCCATCTCGATCCTCCTGGATAAGCTCATTTACTTCAAGTCAACTGATTACTGACATTAATTACACTACAGAATATCTTCATATCAACACCTGGATTATTGATTGAATAACTGGGAACAATAGCCTAGTCAAGTAACACATAAAACTGGCCATTACCTGATATAAAAACTTGCAGATTTTGTAGTTTAGTAAAACTTAATGTTAAAAAGGAAAGGTGATATTGGTAGGTTGATTTAAGTTTATGTTTGCCATATAAATCTACTTTATTTGATAAAATAGAAGCTATTTATTTATTGGATACATACTTACCAACAACTATTAATAGCAAATAGTTCTTTAAATGGAATATATTTATCTTTCTGAAAAGGGAAAAAGAAACACACACAAACTCTATTTTGGCATATTTTACTTCTTTGCCATGGAACAGCCCTAGTTTGTACATGTTGTGGCCACTGAGTGATACCATCTCTGTTCCACTTCCAACTCTAATAGTCTCTGAATCTATGAAACTGTCAAATGACAAATAGTTGCTACACAGAGGAGGTTCTAATAGTAAGTGTAGACCTTTTGACTATAAAACACACTGCCTTGGTAACATCATTGCAGTGTGGTTATTAGGATATATTACAGAGTCCTTAATTTCAGTTATGCTGAGCAATTAAACACCTCTCTGTGCTGGCTTCCCCTGCAAAATGCAATGCTCACTTCAAAGGATTATTCCAAGGATTAAGAATGTCAGGTGTTTCACATTCATACATAGCTCATAGAAGGTGCTCGATAAATATTGGCTGTGATTTGCAGCTACTATTGCTGCTGCTATTGCTGCTATTGCATGCCTCTCAACTAGTTTTAGATGATCATTGGCTAGCCTGTTGGGTAGCAAGTATAGTCACACAGACGAAAAAAAGGCTCTATCTTAGGACACCAAGTTTCTGCTATATTTTGGACACCTCGCTAGTATTTTTAAAGAAGTTTATCCTATCCTCACCCTTTTCATAAAGCTTTATTACCTCCATTTTATAGATTAGGACACCAAGGGGCAAACATTTTAAATAACTACTTTAAAACTGAAGCAAACTTTGTAAAAGACATCATTATTTTAACCCAAGTATTCTAAATTCAGTCTTGTTTTTGAAGAAGAAGGAATTTTATTTTTATAGCCGATATATTCAGTATACAAAGGTTTGCTGAACAATCTTTTAAGTTAAAGGAAGAAAAATAAAAACAGCAGTTGGAATGCCATACCGAATGATTTATGCCAGCTAGCTCCTGATATCTAACTCTAAATATTTCCGCTACCTATTGTTGATTCTGAAAAGATTTGTCCAATTTAGCGGTACTGACCACTTACTTTAAAACTCTCCTTGCTTCCCTCCCCATCTTTCTTCCTCCATTTTAAATGAAGTCATGGGTTTCAGTGAGGTTATAGCTTTTATTGGATGAATTCAGCTGAGGAGGGCTGCTAACAGGAAGGGAAGGCATTCCCAGCATCCAGTCAGAACCGAAGTTTAACTACCTTTCCGTCCTACTTTTTTGTTTGTTTGTTTCTTATGTCCTTCTCACCCCTTTGTTCGTCTTATCTCCAGTAGTTCATGCAGCGTGGTTGATGTGAGAGATCTATCGTAACAATGAGAATTCAGAGATGGAAAATAACTTTTTGACTTACTAGTCATTCCTTCCTTAAACACTAAAACTAAAATGTAATAAACCAGTTAGTTGCTTTGGACAGCAGTTACTTCAAATAATGTATGACTCTGCAATAATATAAATAATGCTTAGTAAACTCTCAATTTCTCTAATTTTGAAGTATATCTTTTAAGAACTCCATGGTCTTTTGCAATGGGCAAATGTACAAGAAAGTTTTTGAGGGGCACCTGGATGGCTCAGTCAGTCTTTGGACATCTGCCTTTGACTCAGGTCCTGATCTTGGGATTCTGGGATCAAGCACCACATTGGGCTCCCTGCTCAGTGGGAAGTCTGATTCTCCTTCTCCCTCTATCCCTTCCCCCGCTCATGCTCTCTCTCTCAAAAAAATAAAATCTTTAAAAGAAAAATTTGATCTCTGTGAAACATTTACCCAGTCCAGTGTCTTACTCAGCCACATAGATAAAAATCAAGTATAGAAAAGTTAACTGAATACATTTTACCTGACGCAGATCTCTCATGTATTTGCATTTTCAAGTTGACAAGTTAATATAAGCCATTGATCTTGATGATCTTGATAGTCAAATTTTTTAAAAAACTATTCAAATGATAAAATGTTTTTAAGTCTTTTTTTTTTTTTTTTTTTTTTTTTACGCAATGGAATAGAAAGTCATTTTACCTAAGGAGATGATCTTTTACTGGTTCTCTAAGTTGTGTCATAGGCAGTTTTAAAATAAGATTTTTCTATTTTAGTAAAAATTAATTTAAAAAGTAGTGCAAATTTTTAAAAAAACGGTTCCTTTGAGATTCACACTAAGTACATTAGATGTGTAGGACAGAGACATGGACGGGACCTTGAGGATTTAACTTCCATTTAGCAGGTTATCATGGTGTCAGGCTGGTCGCATCAAAAACTACCTAACTGAGCTTGTTAAAAATAGATTTCTGAGCCCTATGCTTGTCCTGCTGAGTCAGAAACTCCCTGGGATGGCTGTATGAAACAAATCCTGATGGCAGTTCCTACGCCCAGCCAGGTTGGGCAACCATACATCATCTACTTCCTGTTAAATGTAGGACACAGAAATCCTCTCACAAACAGGAGACATGATTCTGTTTTCAGAAATAATACCTTCATCATATTTTTTCCTTTTTTTTTTTTAAGATTTTTATTTATTTGACAGAGAGAAAGAGAGACAGAGAGAGAAGGAACACAAGCAAGGGGAGTGGGGAGAGAGAAGCAGGCTTTCCCCTGAGCAGGGAGCGGATGAGGGGCTCATCCCAGCACTCTGAGATCAGGACCTAGTTGAAGGCAGATGGTTAATGGCTGAGCTGCCCAGGTGCCCCAATACCTTCTTCGTATTTTTCAATAGCCCTTCTAATATTTTACAGCTTACAGATTTCATTATTGTTATGGTTTCTTTAACAACAAAAATGATTTTGTAGTTTTCTTGTAACACACACACTACACACACACACATAGAATGCAAGAGGGATGGCGGAAAGGGCGGGCTTCTCTGAACCCATTTATTTCACATCACGTTTTCTGAGAGATAGGTCTGTGCCCAGTGCCATGACTTTCACAAGTCTCAATTATTTCCATTTTTTTTTTTTTAGATTTTATTTATTTCTCAGAGAGAGAGAGCACAAGCAGGCAGAGTGGCAGGCAGAGGCAGAGAGAGAAGCAGGCTCCCCATGAGCAAGGAGCCCCATTAGGACTTGAACCCAGGGCCCGGGATGGTGACCTGAGCCGAAGGCAGCTGTTTAACCAACTGAGCCACCCAGGTGTCCCTCAATTATTTCCACTTCTTTTCCTAACAGCTCCTCAATGGAATGCTTCTCTTCCCACTCCTTTTTCCTACTGCTCCAATCCTCTTCGTTTTAGCTCCAGAGAAAACATTGTTTCCTTTTGCTTACATATAGCCCTCTCTCCATTAGAACACATACGATACTGGACTTGTTTCTCCTTTTATCATGCGTCAGTGTTTTATCTATTTCTGTATAGGTATAATCCCTACAGAGTCTGTATTTTCTTTTCTATACATGTGTTTCTATGCATTTGTTTTATTGAGCTAAAATGTACAAATAATAGAGTGCACAGATTTTGAGTGCATACTTAGATTAATTTTGATAAATATATCTACCCAAGGTAACACTACCAAAAAAAATAGACTTCTATCAGCACAGACAACACCTTATGCCTTCGGTTGGCAGTGCCTCCACCCAGAGGCAATGACTTTTTCTCTCAAAATAGGCTGCGTTTATCAGTTCATATAAATGAAACCTAACAATAACATTTTTATATCTCCAGTTTCTTTCATTCAATATAATATCATCTATATGCATCCATGCTTTGTGTATCTAGAACTCATTCCATTTTCTAATTGAGCAATTGTATATAAATGCCATGCTTGGCTTATCTGCTCACCTTTGATAGTTTGTGTTGTTTCTAATTTCTCTTATGAAAAAAAAAGTACTACAGTTCTCTGAGTACAAATCTTTGTATGTGGGGCCCCTGGGTGGCTCAGTCGGTGAAGAGTCTGTCTTCAGCTCAGGTCATGATCTCGGGGTCCTGGGATCGAGCCATGTGTCAGGCTCCCTGTTCAGTGGGGAGTCTGCTTTCTCTCTTGACCTCTGCTCTCCTCCTGCCCCAACTCATTTTCTCTCTGTCTTGCTCTCTCTCAAATAAATCTTTTTTTAAAAAAAAAGTCTTTGTATGAACATACATTTTCTTTTTTTTTTTTTTTAAGACTTTATTTATTTGACAGAAAGAGAGATCACAAGTAGGCAGAGAGGCAGGTGGGGTGGGGGGAGCAGACTCCCCGCTGAGCAGAGAGCCCAATGCAGGGGTCAATCCCAGGACCCTGAGATCATGAACTAGCCGAAGGCAGAGGCTTAACCCACTGAGCCACCAGGCACCCCTGAACATACATTTTCATTTCTATAGATAAATGATTAAGATGATATTTCTAGTTCAGAGAATGAATACATATTTTAACTTCAGTGAACTTACAGAAGAGTTTTCCAAAGTGGCTGTGTCATTTTACATTCCAGAAGCAGTGTATGAAAATTCTAATTGCTCTTCATTCTTTTTTTTTCATTTTTCATTTTTAATTTTTTATAAACATATAATATATTTTTATCCCCAGGGGTACAGGTCTGTGAATCGCCAGGTTTATACACTTCACAGCACTCACCATAGCATATACCCTCCCCAATATCCATAACCCCACCCCCTTCTCCCAACCCCCTTCCCCACAGCAACCCTAGTTTGTTTTGTCAGATTAAGAGTCACTTATGGTTTGTCTCCCTCCCAATCCCATCTTGTTTCATTTATTCTTCTCCTACCCCCTTAACCCCCCATGTTGCATCTCCACTTCCTCATATCAGGGAGATCATATGATAGTTGTCTTTCTCTGCTTGACTTATTTCGCTAAGCATGATACCCTCTATACCCTCTCACAAATGGCAAGATTTCATTTCCTTTGATGGATGCATAGTATTCCATTGTGTACATATACTACTTCTTCTTTATCCATTCATCTGTTGATGGACATCTAGGTTCTTTCCATAGTTTGGCTATTGTAGACATTGCTGCTAGAAACATTCGGGTGCACATGCCCCTTCAGATCACTATGTTTGTATCTTTAGGGTACAATTAGTAGTGCAATTACTGTGTCATAGGGTAGTGCAATTGCTGGGTCATAGGGTAATTCTAGTTTCAACATTTTGAAAAACCTCCATGCTGTTTTCCAGAGTGGTTGCACCAGCTTGCATTCCCACCAACAGTGTAGGAGTGTTCCCCTTTTTCCACATCCTCGCCAGGATCTGCCATTTCCTGACTTGTTAATTTTAGCCATTCTGCCTGGTGTGAGGTGATATCTCATTGTGGTTTTGATTTGTATTTCCCTGATGCCGAGTGATGTGGAGCACTTTTTCATGTGTCTGTTGGCCATCTGGATGTCTTCTTTGCAGAAATGTCTGTTCATGTCTTCTGCCCATTTCTTGATTGGATTATTTGTTCTTTGGGTGTTGAGTTTGCTAATCCTTTATAGATATTGGACACTAGCCCTTTATCTGATATATCATTTGCAAATATCTTCTCCCATTCTGTCAGTTGTCTTTTGGTTTTGTTAACTGTTTCCTTTGTTGTGCAAAAGCTTTTGATCTTGATGAAATCCCAATAGTTCATTTTAGCCCTTGCTTCCCTTGCCTTTGGCGATGTTCCTAGGAAGATGTTGCTGTGGCTGAGGTCGAAGAGGTTGCTGCCTGTGTTCTCCTCAAGGATTTTGATGGATTCCTTTCTTACATTGAGGTCTTTCAGCCATTTTGAGTCTATTTTCATGTGTGGTATAAGGAAATGGTCCAATTTCATTTTTCTGCATGTGACTGTCCAATTTTCCCAACATCGTTTATTGAAGAGGCTGTCTTTTTTCCATTGGACATTCTTTCTTGCTTTGTCAAAGATTACTTGACCATAGAGTTGAGGGTCTATTTCTGGGCTCTCTATTCTGTTCCACTGATCTATGTGTCTGTTTTTGTGCCAGTACCATGCTGTCTTGATGATGACAGCTTTGTAATAGAGCTTGAAGTCCAGAATTGTGATGCCACCAACTTTGGCTTTCTTTTTCAATATTCCTTTGGCTATTCGAGGTCTTTTCTGGTTCCATATAAATTTTAGAATTATTTGTTCCATTTCCTTGAAAAAGATGGATGGTACTTTGATAGGAATTGCATTAAATGTATAGATTGCTTTAGGAAGCATATACATTTTCACAATATTTATTCTTCCAATCCAGAAGCATGGGATATTTTTCCGTTTCTTTGTGTCTTCCTCAATTTCTTTCATGAGTACTTTATAGTTTTCTGAGTATAGATTCTGTGCCTCTTTGGTTAGGTTTATTCCTAGGTATCTTGTGGTTTGGGGTGCAATTGTAAATGGGATTGACTCCTTAATTTCTCTTTCTTCTGTTTTATTGTTGGTGTAGAGAAATGCAACTGATTTCTGTACATTGATTTTATATCCAGACACTTTACTAAATTCCTGTACAAGTTCTAGCAATTTTGGAGTGGAGTCTTTTGGGTTTTTCACATATAGTATCTTATCGTCTGTGAAGAGTGATAGTTTGACTTTTTCTTTGCCAATTTGGATGCCTTTAATTTCCTTTTGTTGTCTTATTGCTGAGGCTAGGACTTCTAGTACTATGTTGAATAGCAGTGGTGATAATGGACATCCCTGCCGTGTTCCTGACCTTAGCGGAAAAGCTTTCAGTTTTTCTCCATTGAGAATGATATTTGCTGTGGGTTTTTCTTAGATGGCTTTGATAATATTGAGGTATGTGCCCTCTATCCCTACACTTTGAAGAGTTTGACAGGAAGGGATGCTGTACTTTGTCAAATGCTTTTTCAGTAACTATTGAGAGTATCATATGGTTCTTGTTCTTTCTTTTATTAATGTGTTGTATCACATTGATCGATTTGTGGATGTTGAACCAACCTTGCAGCCCTGGAACAAATCCCACCTGGTCATGGTGAATAATCCTTTTAATGCACTGTTGAATCCTATTGGCTAGTATTTTAGTGAGAATTTTCGCATCTGTGTTCATCAAGGATTTTGGTCTGTAGTTCTCTTTTTTGATGGGATCCTTGTCTGGTTTTGGGACCAAGGTGATCCTGACCTCATAAAATGAGTTTGGATGTTTTCCTTCCATTTCTATTTTTTGGAACAGTTTCAGGAGAATAGGAATTAGTTCTTCTTTAAATGTTTGGTAGAATTCCCCCGGGAAGCCATCTGGCCCTGGGCTTTTGTTTGTTTGGAGATTTTTAATGACTGTTTCATAACCTTACTGGTTATGGGTCTGTTCAGGCTTTCTATTTCTTCCTGGTTCAGTTGTGGTAGTTTATATGTCTCTAGGAATGCATCTATTTCTTCCAGATTGTCACATTTGTTGGCATAGAGTTTCTCATAGTATGTTCGTATAATTGTCTGTATTTCCTTGGTGTTAGTTGTGATCTGTCCTCTTTCATTCATGATTTTATTTATTTGGGTTCTTTCTCTTTTCTTTTTGATAAGTGTGGCCAGGGGTTTATCAATATTATTAATTCTTTCAAAGAACCAGCTCCTAGTTTTGTTGATTTGTTCTATTGTTTTTTTTTTTTGTTGTTTCTATTTCATTGATTTCTGCTCTGATCTTTATGATTTCTCTTCTCCTGCTGGGTTTAGGGTTTCTTTCTTGTTCTTTCTCCAGCTGCTTTAGGTGTAGGGTTAGGTTGTGTACCTAAGACCTTTCTTGTTTCTTGAGAAAGGCTTGTACCGCTATATATTTTCCTCTCAGGACTGCCTTTGTTGTGTCCCACAGATTTTGAACTGTTGTGTTTTCATTATCATTTGTTTCCATGAAATTTTTTCAATTCTTCTTTAATTTCCTGGTTGACCCATTCATTCTTTAGACGGATGCTGTTTAGTCTCCATGTACTTGGGTTCTTTCCAAATTTCCTCTTGTGCTTGAGTTCTAGCTTCAGAGCATTGTGGTCTGAAAATATGCAGGGAATGATCCCAATCTTTGATACCGGTTGAGTCCTCATTTCGGACCGAGGATGTAATCTATTCTGGAGAATGTTCCATGTGCATTAAAGAATGTGTATTCTGTTGCTTTGGGATGAAATGTTCTGAATATATCTGTGATGTCCATCTGGTCCAGTGTGTCATTTAAGGCCTTTATTCCTTGTTGATCTTTTGCTTGGATGATCTGTCCATTTCAATGAGGGGAGTGTTAAAGTCCCCTAGTATTATTGTATTATTGTTGATGTGTTTCTTTGATTTTGTTATGAACTGGTTTATATAGTTGGCTGCTCCCACGTTGGGGGCATAGATATTTAAAATTGTTAGATATTCTTGTTGGCCAGATCCTTTGAGTATGATATAGTGTCCTTTCTCATCTCTTATTATAGTCTTTGGCTTAAAATCTAATTGATCTGATATAAGAATTGCCACTCCTGCTTTCTTCTGATGTCCATTAGCATGGTAAATTGTTTTCCACACCCTCACTTTAAATCTGGAGGTGTCTTCAGGCTTAAAATGAGTTTCTTGTAGCCAACATATAGATGGGTTTTGTTTTTTTATCCATTCTGATACCCTATGTCTTTTGACTGGGGCATTTAACCCATTAACTATTCAGGATAACTATTGAGAGATATGAATTTGTGCCATTGTATTGCCTGTAAGGTGACTGTTACTGTATATTGTCTCTGTTCCTTTCTGATCTACCACTTGTAGACTCTCTCTTTGCTTAGTGGACCCCTTTCAATATTTCCTGTAGAGCTGGTTTGGTGTTTGCAAATTCTTTCAGTTTTTGTTTGTCCTGGAAGCTTTTAATCTCTCCTTCTATTTTCAATGATAGCCTAGCTGGATATAGTATTCTTGGCTGCATGTTTTTCTCATTTAGTGCTCTGAATATATCATGCCAGCTCTCTCTGGCCTGCCAGGACTCTGTGGATAAGTCTGAAGCCAATCTAATATTTTTACCATTGAAAGTTACAGACTTCTTGTTCCGGGCTGCTTTCAGGATTTTCTATTTGTCACTAAGACTTGTAAATTTTACTATTAGGTGACAGGGTGTGAACCTATTCTTGTTGATTTTGAAGTGGGTTCTCTACACCTCCTGGATTTTGATGGTTGTTCCTTTTGCCATATTGGGGAAATTCTCACTAATAATTCTCTACAGTATACCTTCTTCTCCCCTCTCTCTTTCTTCTTCTGGAATCCCAATTATTCTAATGTTGTTTCATCTTATGCTGTCACTTATCTCTCAAATTCTCCCCTCGTGGTCCAGTAGCTGTGTGTCCCTCTTTTGCTCAGCTTCTTTATTCTCTGTCATTTGGTCTTCTATATCAGTAATTCTTTCTTCTGCCTCATTTATCCTAGCAGTGAGAGCCTCCATTTTTTATTGCACCTCATTAATAGCTTTTTTGATTTCAACTTGGTTAGATTTTAGTTCTTTTATTTCTCCAGAAAGGGCTTTTATATCTCCCAAGAGGGTTTCTCTAATATCTTCCATGCCTTTTTCAAGCCCAGCTAGAACCTTGAGAATCATCATTCTGAAGTCTAGATCTGACACATTACCAATGTCTGTATTGATTAGGTCCCTAGCCTTCGGTACTGCCTCTTGTTCTTTTTTTTGTGGTGGATTTTTCCACCTTGTCATTTTGTCCAGATAAGAGTATATGAACGAGCAAATAAAATATTAAAAGGGTGGCAACCCTTAAACCATAGATAATATACATTGCTTAATTTAATTTTCCAAATATATTGGTATTTTCTATATATAGTTTGGTTATTTAGTTCTAATTTACATTAGGTATGACTAGAGAAGACACTTTGTATGACCTCAAGCCTTAAAAATTGAGCATTGTTTAATATTTTATGATAAAGAAAATGGCCTACCTTTGTAAGTATCCCATGGTCACTTGAAAATATTATGTTTTCTGACGTTCTTTATATCTGGTAATCTTTATATATCAATTTATTTTATTTTTTAGGTATTTTATTTATTTTATACTGCAAACATACAACTAAATGTTTGTGTTCTTTACTGCAGAAACTAATTTTGACCCCATTTTTGACAAAATTTAAGTATCAGTTTAGTCACACTGCTTAAGAATTGTTCAAATCTTCTATGTCATTGCTGATTTTCTGTTGATGGCTACATTTTTCATCAGTCAACAAGAGATGCTTGATAAAATCTGTTACTTAAGATAGTAGATTTGTCTGTACCTTTGCTTTGGGTATCAATTTTTACTTCATGTGCTTTAAAGCTTTGTCATTAAATGCCTAACCATTTAGGGTTGTTACACTTCTTGATAAATTAACTTCCATATTTCTATACAATAAACTTTATATTTCATAATGATCTATATTGGAGTCTATATTGCCTGTATAATCACTCCAGCTTTCCTATGGTGATTTTTCACATTATATATTGTATTCTGTCCTTTCACTATCAAGCTGTGTCTTTAGATCTTACTTGCATCTTGTATAGACATTGTCTAGTTGAATCTTACTATTTTACTGAGTCTGACTTTGAATCAGAATGTTTGGTTCATTTACATGTGATTTAATGATTAATATGATTGTGTTTAAGGCCATCATTTAGTTTTCTATTTCCCTGTCTTTTTTCCTTTTTCTTCTTTTCCTTTTATCTTCTGGGTAAAGCAAATAGCCTACTGTTCTAACTCCCCTTTTCACTTTATATTTCTCTCTATTTTTAAGTAGTTGCTCTAGAGATTACAATATAAATTCTTAACTTGTCACAGACTGTCTTGATTTCACATTATATCATTTCACATTTTATAGCACAAATTCGTGCCAGCTATCTTACCCCACCTAGTCTTTTATTTCATCTACATTTCTCATATAGTCCACGTTTATGTTTATGTTTCTAATCTCGTTTTAAGCAGTTATTTGACTTTAAGGAATGTAAGATAACATAGGAAAAAGACATCTTTTATTTTTATCCACATATTTAACATTTCAAGTGCCAGTCCTTTCTTTATGTAGAATTTGATTTCTTTGTGGTATCCTTTTCTTTCAGCCTGAAGAATACCCTTTAGTGTTTTGTTTTTGTTCTTGTTTGTGGTAGTCCAAGTTTGTTTTTGACAAATTGTCTCAAATTTCAGTATTCAAAAGAAAAAATTCTTTTTTGTCTTTATTTTGAATGGTAATTTCACAGGATATAAAATTCCACATGGGAAGAGTTCTCTCAACCCTTAAAGTTGTTATGCCATTTTATTCTGGTTTCTGTTATTCTGATGGTAAATCACTTTTCAATATCATTAAGCATAATGTGTATTTTTCTTCTATTGCTTTAATGCTTTTTCTTTTCTTTATATTAATGCTTTTCCAAAGTTTGACTATGTTATGCCTAGGTAGAATTTATTTTGTATTTGCATTTCCTGAGCTTCTTAGATACGTAGGTTCCTCTTTTTCATCAAATTTGGAGTTTTTATTGCCAAATTTCTTCAGAAATTTTGCACTAATTTCTCCTGATATCTCCTAATATCCTGATATTAAATTATTTCAGAGTTATCAACAATTAATTTTTATTTCTTCCCCCTCTGTTGACTAATATTTACCTGTCTTCCACATCACTAGTACTCTCTTCTATCATGTCTAATCTGCTGTTTGTTTCAGACTGTACATTTTTTCATTTCTAAGATATCCATATAGTTTTTTAGTTTTCAAATGTTCTCTGAAAACCTCCACTTCTATTTATTTTTTCCCAATAGAATTTCAAAGTATATTTATCAGTTATTTTAAAGTATTTGTCTAATAATTCTAACATCTAGATTGTCAGTACATGTGTTTCTACTGAGTAGATTTTCTCTTGATTGTGGGTCACATTCTCCTACTTTTTCACACACCTGGTATTATTTTCTGTGCATTGTAAATGAATAATTGCACATTGGAGACTCTGCCTATTGTTGTCTTCCTCTGATGACTATTAAGTTTAGTTATTTAGGCAGTTAAATTTCTAACATGTCATTCTGAACCATTCATAATTTGGTGTTCTGTTTTGTTAGGGTGGGTCTATTTTATTTTTAGTATTATTTTTAAGATGAATGTATTATTTTTTACTTTACTCCTAATGCTTTACTAGAGTTTACTCCTAAGTTTCAGTTTTTTTGTTTGTTTTTGCATTTCATTGGAAATTCTAATATTTTTAAAGTCCTGCTAATGTCATCACCCAAACTCTTAAATCCCTGAGGTGGGCAGCAATCTCTGCTCTTTTCTTTCAGTCTTCTAACTATTGACTCCTTCTCGTATCCTTATAATCTTACCTGTGCATGCCTACTTATCAGCGAATCATTTGAAGGATGTTTATTTGTAGATTTTCCTTTTTGGTGCTTCCTTGTTTCATGTATTTCTTCTACAGTTTCAGGCTTATCTGGTTTCTACCATTTCTGTCCCCTAACTTTTAAATCCAAACCACTGCAGCTATCAGCTTGAGTTCTGGCACCTCACATATTGGGTGGTGTTGCCAACAGTGAGAGTGTTACACAGACGTAACTCTTCCAAAGTGATCCTCTTTCAAAAGTTCAATCCCTTCCAGTTTCCTCCTCTTTTCGGTTACTTTTGTGTGCCATTGTGTAGTTGTTTTTAAATGTCTCCCAGGATTTAGAAGTGTTATCTGTGGGAGAGTTGTTTCAATTAAAACGATTCCCTCATCTCCAGAACCTGAATCATTCTACATGGTTCTCCAGTTGTGAATCTGTCTTTACTTCTTGCGTATGTGTGCAAATCTTCCCTTGCTCTCTCTTCTCACTCTCTCAATAATAGTTGTTAAATTTATGCACAGTGAAGAAATATTTTTTCTAAAGAAACTATCTTATAAACTAGAGGATATGGAAAGGTGAAAGGAATAAAAGCCATTCTGTATTAGAATATTTGCAATTAATTCAGTCATTTAGAAAAAAAAATATCTTGAGCTACAAGACATGCTATATGCTAAATAATAGATATTTTCTAGTTTTGTTGAGATGCTGTATGCTAAATAATATAGATATTGAATTAAAGACAGATAGACATATGAATGAATTAATTATAAAATCAATGATAAGTTAAATCTATTAATCAGATATCAAATATCATTTTATGTGTGATTCCTCTTTTATATCTGAGATATATGCATGCTTCACAGTTGCTACTCCTTTTACCATCTGAGAAATGTTAAAAAAAAAAAAAAGCAAACTAACAAACAAAAACTCAGTTTTTGTTTTGTTTTGTTCAGGACCTAGCCTGAGATATTTGGAAATTTGGTAATGTTTATGTATTAAGCTCCCTGGTTGATTATGACTTATAGCTAAGTTTGGGAACCATTGTTTCTTATTAGATATGCATAGCAGGGTAGTTTTGCCCAAAAGCTTGTTTATTGCCCAAAACTTTATAAAATACTGTATTGCCCATAAACATATTTCCCAACCATAGTGAGCAAAGGAATATTCTCCATTTCTGTTTCTTAGTTGTGTGTTGCAAGCTAGCTCTGCCCTTGAGCTAAAAGACTTTGGTATCCCTAGTTGTGGTATTACAAAATTATGTGCCACAGTAATGCCTTACTTTTTTTCCTGGAAGTCTCAATAAATCACATAAAAGAGTTCTTGGACAGTTGTCTATAAATTAGAACAGAAAGGCCCAGTATGTATGAATGTAGTGACCTTATCTGTTTATGACCGGCAGTCATAAGCAATACACACATTTTAGATGAATAAATGATTAAATTAACATTTATTCAACAAATATCTGTGTTGCATTTACTACACTGGCTATATACTAACCAGGTGATGACATTGGCAAATAAGATGAAAGAAACATTTTCTACCTTCAAAGATCTTTAGCTGCTACATCTCCTTAGGTGAATTCAGCAGAGGAAACTTCTTTCTGCATATGTATGAAAGGCTAATTCCTGACCAGTCAGGTGGTCAGAGGTTAGGATTATCCTATACTTTTTCTATAGAGTCGAGAAAAAGAAAAATATGTTGAAAAAGGATGTTTATGAATAAGAAATGTTTTGGTTTTGCTCTTATTTTCACTGTTTCCCTATACACTCTGGAATTCTCTTTCCTACTTCTCCATTTCATGGCTAGAATCAAAATCATGTTAAATAACTGTTACAGTTAAGGGGATGTCTTCACTTGAATTTTGGTATTACACAAGAAACCTAGACTGTAAAGGTGGCAGCTGTGTTTTGTTTTCGTTTTTGTTTTTGTTTTGCCTGAAGTCTTTCTGCCAAAATTGACGTTTTGTCCTGTGACTCAAAGAAGGACGGGTGGTTTGAGTACTGGCTAAAGAACTTTGAAGATAAGGGAATATATGGTGCATAAGGGAGTTATATCAGACAAATTAGCAAAAGAGGCTCAAAAATGAATGGAGGAATTCACGCCAGGAGGCATGGGGCACTCTGAAGAAATAATTACATAAGAATCTTTTCTTAACAACAGTTAATCAAATATTTAGCCATACTCTGGATTTCCATTTAATTCCCACAAAAAAAAATCATTCTTTTATTGATGTCCCCATTTAAAAAATGGGCATATATAAGGGACACCTGGGTGGTGTAGTTGGATAAGCCTCCAACTCTTGGTTTTGGCTCAGGTCATGATGTCAGGGTCATGACGTCAGGGTCATGAGATTGAGCTACGCATCAGGCTTTGGAGTGTGGAGTCTGTTTGGGATTCTCTCTTCCTCCTCCTTTGCCTCTTTTACTTGTGCTCTTTTTCACTCTCTAAAATAATTAACACTTAAAAAAATAAATAAAAATTAAAAATGCACACATATATGGGGCGCCTGGGTGGCTCAGTGGGTTAAAGCCCCTGCCTTGGGCTCAGGTCAGGATCCCAGTGTCCTGGGATAGAGCCCTGTGTCAGGCTCTCTGCTCAGCAGGGAACTTGCTTCCTCCTCTCTCTGCCTGCCCCTCTGACTACTTGTGATCTCTATCAAATAAATAAATAAAAATCTTTTAAAAAATGGATACATATTTATCATATGGTTTCACTTATTTGTGGAGCATAACAAATAGCATGGAGGACAAGGGGCGTTAGAGAGGAGTAGGGAATTTGGGTAAATTGGAAGGGGAGGTGAACCATGAGAGACTATGGACTCTGAAAAACAGTCTGAGGGGTTTGAAGTGGCGGGGGGGGGTGGGAGGTTGGGGTACCAGGTGGTGGGTATTATAGAGGGCACGGCTTGCATGGAGCACTGGGTGTGGTGAAAAAATAATGAATACTGTTTTTCTGAAAATAAATAAATTGGAAAAAAAAATGGATACATATGAGATTTTAATGAGCATATAATAGGATGAAGCTGTCAGATGTTTATTTCTAAGTTTCCTGTTTTTTTCTTTAAAAAATGCATTATAGCTAATATCTGAGTTTCCTGTAATTCTTTCTTTCAAGAAATTTCAGGGGGGTTAGTTTGAATTTAAGACCTAGACCTAATTGACAGAAGACTACTTATGTCTCAGTTATGGCCTTGAGGGTGAAGGCTCCACATGATGGAAATATTTGGTTTTTCTCTCAAAAAATAAATAAATAAATAAATAAATACTTAGACACCTAGAACCTGATAATACTTTAGTGGTGGTATGTGATTGTTACACTACATTAGATTTTATTAAATCTCAATGCTGGTATCATTTCTATGAGATTATAACACTATCATCTTTAAAACACAAATAATATTATTACAGTAATATTTCCATGGTAAACTAATACAAAAATCTGAAAGATAATTTATATTTTTCCTTATGAGTGTACAACCAACTTACATTAACAGGAAATAAGGCTTATTCTCTAAAAGGAGCTTGAAAGCAGGGGCTACCTACCCATATCCCTTAGAAAAGAATTTCCATTAAAAAAAACATAAATCACTTCTAAATAGATGTATTCAAGTTCTAAAATTAAACAAATATTAAACTTATATACTAAACTTAGGGGAAAAAGTTCAAGACTGAACATAAATTACATGTATACTAATATTTACTATAATATTTGGCTTTATAATAAGCCATAATGTTACACAAAATTACTGCCACTTGGGATAGATTATATGATATTGAGAAAATGGTCATTTTGACTGTTATTAATTACTATGATCTGTCATAGGATGTCAGAATGCAAAGCAGTGGCTTTGTATTTGTCATTCTAAACATTGCCTACTTAATATGTAACAAAATTCAGTTGGCATATAAGATTAGGAAATGTGTAGTTTAACTATTAAAGCTATTTTAATCAAGTGTGTTCTGCCCTAGAGTATTTAGGGAACAATAAGTAAATGAGAATATTATTAAAACCAATAGTTTAAATTCACTCAGGCAGCTCTTCATTCTGGTTTAAGACAGTTCTGAACTAAAAGAGGATTTTATTTCTGCTATGACTCTAACATCTCCTCATTTTTTTTTTAATAAGTAAGTTTATCTGAATGACAATGAAAGTTCCAGTTTAGGTGCAAATATTCAGCATTATAGTTTTGGAAGTTTTTAGTTATAGCCATTCTGTCTTCCCTCATTATAACCTAATTGGGTGTCATGTAATCAATAAGTATGTGTTGCATAGATGAATGCAAATTCCTATTAATTCTTCCTCTAAAATACATCTCAGATCTGTTTCTCTTCATATCTACTACCACTATCCTGGTTCATTGATATAGTTTCCTTAATGGTCTCCTTAGTACTTTTGTTTAACTCAATATGCAGCAACCAGAACTTCTGAAAACATTTCGGTACATTTGCGACCATATTATTCTTTCTGTAGTTGCTTCCCTTTACCCTAAGAATTAATTGCAAAAGTCTTACGGTGACTTTAAGCTACTGAGGAGTCATTACATCATGGTGTGTCACAGGTTAACTCCAATCACGTTGATCATTTTTTATTTTCCCCTGAAGAAAACCACTGTCCTTTCCAACACATAGCCTTGGGTTTTATTTTACTTTTGCCCTGGAAAATTCTTTCTCTGCTGTAGTATAGCTACTCTTTTCCTCTTCAGATTATCTTACATGTCAACTTCCCAGGAAGATCTTTCATGACTACCATATGTACAGTGCATTTCTGTGTGTATACTTTTTTCTTTTCTCCTTATCCCCTGTGACACTGTTATTCTCTGTTACCCTACCTGGGACATCTCATTGCCAGATCCAGGAATTCTGACCCCCCTGGATTCTATGTGAATGACACCTTTGGACAAAAGAATGTACATATAATGAAAGAAGTAAGTTCTTGGGCGCCTGGGTGGCTCAGTGGGTTAAGCTGCTGCCTTCTGCTCAGGTCATGATCTCAGGGTCCTGGGATCGAGTCCCGCATCAGGCTCTCTGCTCAGCAGGGAGCCTGCTTCCTCCTCTCTCTCTCTGCCTGCCTCTCTGCCTACTTGTGATCTGCCTCTGTCAAATAAATAAATAAAATCTTTAAAAAAAAAAAAAAAAGAAGTAAGTTTTCCCCTGCAGACATGCACCTTGTGCTGTACTACTCAGAATCCTGTTAGATTTGCACATACAACTGGTTGTATTTTAAATAACTATAATTCTGCATTTACTTGTTGACTCTGGCTCTTTTATCAGCCTGGAAACTCCTTAACATCAAGAGTCATATATGTTTACCTTCGTATAAACAGGCATTGCTTGTAGTAAACCCTCATTAAATATTTGTTAGATGGATGAATGAATGAAATAACAAGTTGATAGACATAACATACAGGAAAGAGAAAGATGGAAAATTTCTTTTTTGTTCCTGAAAAATGACAGTTTGTGTCTCTGGGGATTTAAATGGGAAGATCCTTCAGAACATATTATTAGAAACTTGACTAACCCCTTATTTAAAATTTTGGTCCTGGATAGTCTTTCTCCCAGAGCTCTGTCTCCTAAACATATTTAAAAGCCTGAAAAGATTTTTTTTTCTTTGATTTTATTTTTTCTAGTTTTGTTGAGATATGTGATATCTAGCATTGTAAAAGTTTAAGGTATTCAAATATGATTTGATATTTATATGTTTTGTGAAAGGATCACCACAATAGGTTTAGTTAATATCCACCACCTCAAAAATGACAAATTCATGGGGCACCTGGGTAGCTCAGTTGGTTAAGCATGTGCCTTTGGTTCAGCTCATAGTCCTAGAGTCTTGAAGTCAGGTCCCACAGTGGGCTCCCTGCTCAGTGGGGCATCTGCTTCTCCCTCTCCCACTGCCCCTCCCCACAACTCTCTGTCTCTCTCTTTTGCCTTCTTACATGCTTTCTCTCTCAAATAAATAAAATCTTTAAAATAAATTCTATTTTATCTTGTGATGATGACTTTTAAGATCTACTTTCTTAAGAAGTTGCAAGTATGAAATATCATTAATCATAATCACCCTGTTGTACATTACATCCCCAGGATTTATTTATCTTGTAACTGGAAGTTTGTACCTTTTGATTACCTTTATCCATATCCTTCACCCTCTACCCCCACCTCTGGCAAACACAAATCTGATCTTTGTTTCTATGAGTTTGCTTTTTGTAGATTACACATGTAAATGAGATCATAACTATTTGTCTTTCTCTGTCTGACTTATTTCACTTAGCATAATGCCCTCAAGTTCCATTCATGTTGTCATCAATGTCACAAATGCCTTCTTTTTATGTCTGATTTTAAATTTCTTAAATACTAACCTAAGATAATCCAGGCAAAAGTTCTAAAGTAGAAGTCATCCAAAGAAGAATGTTAAGTGGAAATTAAATTCGATATAAGTATTTTCCAGGATCTAATTTTAATTTTGGTGACAATAATTTCAGTCTGCTGTGTGGAAAATTTTGAAAAACGTTAAAAGACTTAGGGAGCCATTTGTATTAAGAAACATACACACATACCTACATACAACACACACAAATATTTCTTGGCCTGGTCAAGAATAGATAATGGTAATACTTGTGGTTAGGTAAATATCCTTCGAGTATTTTTTTTTTTTTACTCTGTGTTTTTGATATTTTTATTCCTCTATTGTGTGGGACACTGATGTTTGTTAAACTAATTTGCATTGTTTGGAAAAAGACACTTTGGTTGAAAAATTTACTGAGAAACATTTTAAGTAGTTAACAAAAAGGGACATGAAAAAGGATAGGATGTCTCCTTATAGCAGTTAATAACAACTTCCTCCCAATTTTTTTTAAAGCTTATCATTCATCATTGTTCTGCCCCAATAACAGGTCCATGATTAAAGGAGCGACACTGATACAAAGCGAAGGTCAAGCAAAGCTTTATTTCATGCCAAGTATCAAGAATCTAACCGAAAGTTCGGGGCTGCACCTCTTACAAGAGAGGGCGACCCTTCTCTGTTTCACAGACTAGTTTTTAAGGGCAAAGGCCTTGCGGTCGGGCCTGGCCACTCACAGGTGACCAATGAGATTGTAATACACACAGGAAACTCCACAGTGATGCTAGGTGACCAATTGAGTTACAATTTACCCTAGTAGACATTTGAATCAGCCTATTACACCTTGTTTGGGATTGGTGCCCAAAAGGCTCCCAAAGGTGGTGGTTACTCCTTGGTAACCAGGGAGACACTATGCATCCCCCCCACTGATCCATGTCTCCACCTGGCCTGACCCACCCTTGTATCTGGGCTTTGTTACCTGAAGCTGGTTTCCTCGACTTGTCTCCAAGTAAATCCCCTGGGGGAAGGGGAGCAGGGACAGTTTCTAAATAGGTCCTTACAATCATTACCATGTGCAGAATTTTGGCAAGACTTAACAATTTTTACATACATACCTTATACAATAAACATTTATTGCAAACTGTCTCATGTCAGCTGGAGTTGATTCAATTTAACTTGTCAGTAAAGTGGTAGTTTACCATTGGAAACATCTTACGGACAGACTAAGCAGAAGGCAAGATGATAAAGCACATTTAAGTTCACATTAATTATGGGCCCTTTAGAGGTACCAGTTTAATGGTCCAGAGTTGGCCAACTAGCCCCGACGGCCAAATGCAACCTACCTCCTGTTTTCATGAAAATCAAAAACAAAAAACAAAACCAACTCAAAACGACAAACAAACAAAAACACCTATCTATATCTAATAGATAGGTAGATATTGGATGAAAGCCATATTCATTTGTTTATGCCTTGTCTAGGGCTCCTTTTGTACTACAGTGGCAATATTGAGTAGTTGTGACAAACATTATCTGGCCCCAAAGCTTAAAATATTTACTGTTTAGTTCTTTAAAGAAAAGTTTTCCAATCCTTGTCCTATTCTGACTTTTATGTCAAATGACACTGGACACTTCGATCATCTCTTCTGGTAAGAATTTTCCATGGGCTCTGCATATTGTTACAGGGCTTAAAAGTGACATCTCCCATTTGTTGCACTAGGACGGCCATCAGTTAAAAGGTGTGTGTGTGTGGGGGGTCTCCTGATTGGATTGAGGGGCCACCAAATGGGGGACAACCTGGTTGGGTGGCAGCTTGTGGCACATGTGGTGAAAGAATTCACCTGAGGCAGAGCAAAGGCGATAGAAGTTTATTGAATACACAGCAAGGAAGTGGCTGGCAGAACAGCAATAGAGAGACTGTCTGCCAGGAGGCAGTGGTGTGGGGTTAGAGTTAAGGGGGAAAGGTGAGGAGGTATGGAAATGTGGAATTTTCTCTTATTGGTACCTGTGTCTGGGTGTAAGTAAGCCATTGGTCACCTAGGGCTTATGGATATCTTGAAGTACATCACTTAATGGGCCCCTTTGTGTTCAGCCAGGGGTTTGGGGTCCCTGTGGGTCCTTCTACCATACTCAGGTTTTCATTGTTCTAGTTGTTTGTGTTAAAGCAGCCTCCACAAACTATCTAAACAACCAGAAAGAATGAATCTTCTTTCAAAAGGCCTATTTTCACCTCCCTCCACGTGTGACAGCACTGAATCTAGAATAGCAATAAAGAATGAAGAACTGGGTCAGGAATATTTGACAGTGTTTGAAATGAAAATCAGTGTCAGGTGGGAGTTCAGTAAACACATGGAAATTCTGGCTTTCACAGATCCCCCATACTCAGAAACACAGTTCAGAGAGAGCAGTCCATCAGGTCGACACAGGTAGATGCAGGAAGCTGGGATAAAAGCATGTCAGGAATTGCACATCCACGTGAGAATAAAAAGACTAAAGGAAGGCCCTGGAAGGGGCAGGACATTCAGAGAGAAAACCAAGTAGGAAGATCTCATGCAAACCGAGCACAGGAGACAATATGAGGTGAAATAAATGGGAGCTGCCAGAGCAGTCTTGATTCTGTCGACCGAGAAGGAACTCACAGACAGTTGAAGCAACCCGGCATTTATGGGGGCAATTAGAGTTGCAATTTAGGAAACACGGATTTATGTAGAAACCTGACTCTTGTTTCAGAGGGGGGTACAGTGAGGGGTTGGGAGGAGTTATGAAGATGGAAGTCATGAGTGCCTTTCTCATTCAGGTCTTCGGTGTGAAACAGGGATTGACACAGGGTTAACTGTATTACTTGGGTTCAAATGCAAATGAAGGATTGGAACTTATCAGAGGTTGGCTCCTTTTGAAGTGAAAAATGAAGTGATTCAGGTGTCAAGGTGAGGAAGGAGTGAAGTCCACACGGAGGGCTTACATCTGGCAAAAAGTTTGTGGTTCCTCTGAGGAGAACTCTCATGAATTTTTCTCTTATGGCCTCCCAACCCTATTTTACTTTTTATTCATTTATTAAAGGTTTATTTATGAGAGAGAGAGTGTGTGTGCGCACAAGTTGCAGGTGGGGGGAGACAGACTCAGGACCCTGAGATCATGATCTGAGCCAAAGGCAGACACTCAACCCACTGAGCCACCCAGGTTCCCCCTTCCAGCCCTGTTTTGAAAAATACTTTCTTAGCTGGTCTTGCTTGCTCCATTTTGAAGTCTCATTTTGTATTACTGAGGCTCCCATGATGAAAAGGCCAGATCAGGAACTTAAGACAGACAAAGTTCTGATGCTACTGGTCTTTTTCCCAACAGCATTCTTGCCTTCCGTGGCCCTCACTTACGACAAGGGGCACCCTCTCTCCCGCTCAGCTAGTAGTTCCTTCAGACCTTGCCTGTTTTCATCCTTACTCTGATCTCTACCCATTCTTATAAATACCATCCTTTGAATTAACTGGCCAGTCCCTTGAAACCACTTGTGTGACCTGACTCCAGCTCAGTCAGAATGACATTTGGTCGCTTGGCTTTGATTTCTTTTCAGTATTCTGACTTGAATTCAGTCCCCGATGATAGGGATACTTGTTTTTGCCCTTTATTTTTCCATACTTGCTTCATATATAAAAGAACTGTGATTCTTAATTCTAACAGGTCTGATGTCCTTCTTTAGTAACTTTGTGATATAAAGTCCCCCTTAGAGTTCTATTGGAATTCACAAAGATTATTAAGCACTTATTCATATTACTTAAAAATCAATAAAATGTCTTAATAGTAATTGACAAAAGTAATAAAAAATATGACTATAATTGCCATTCAATATGTAAATGCATTAGCCATAGGTACATTAGAAAATGTAGTGATATGACCATATGCTTGTTCATTTAGATAAAATGAATATTAATGAATCAGTCATAAATTCAAACTGATGGTTGTATTGATGACTCAAATCCCCAAAACAGGCATTGCTACCATGCTGTGCTTTTTCTAAAGGTGAGCAATTCATGTTAAAATTACAAGCAAAATAAAATGTAATATTCTATTTATATGTTATTATATTCCTTGAAAATTTAATTAAAATTAGAATTTATATAAACTACTGTGGATTTAAAGGTTATATAGAGATATGTTTTAGGATTGTAGTTCTATGACCTGTTTTATGCATTAATTTGCACAAATACATTTGAAACTGCCAGGGAATGTAAGGTAATGTTTTGTCATGTAGGATAGTCCAAGAGTACTGTAGAGATAATGCCATCCTTGCCTATTACTTCCCTTTCCTTGACCGTGGTGCCTTCCTCATTGTGACAATAAAAAAAAAAAACCCTGAGGATGTTGTGCCCCATGAAGGCAGAATGAGAAGCAGAGAACATGGATTCCCTGCTCAGCCTTCTTGTGTTGCTTGATCCCATCTTCATGTTATAGTTTTGGATTCCCAACTAAAACAGATTGACTGTGGAGAATAAGAACCCTGGGAAAATTCAGAAGAAAACTGATATTTCTGGCATAATAATCTATTTATGAGGCTTAAGTTTCCTAGGGATTGAAGGTGGGAACAGGAGAAGGGTTAATTATGACTAGAGGAAACACAACAGAAAGAAACAGGACAGGTTTGGGATATGAGGTATCATGGCCATCTAAGTTTATATAGATAGCTGTTTTCTAATTATTGACATGATATTAAGGTCAACGTTAAGCTTAGAGTAGGTGCTCAATAAATACTCATTGATAATTAACCAGTGGTTTTAGATGAAAGAGACAAAATGGTTGTTGACAACTTCTTTAGTTTGTAATTGGAATTTCTGTTCAAAATATCAGTAACGAGGGGCGTGTCAGTGGCTCAGTTGGTGAAGTAGCGGGATTTTGATTTTGGCTCAGGTTATGATCTCAGGATCCTGAGTTGGAGACCTGTGTCAGGCTCCCCACTCAATGGGGAGTCTGCCCAAGGATTCTCCCTCTCCCTCCGCCCTTCCTCCTACTAGCATTGACTTGCTCTCTCTCTCTAAAATAAATAAATCTTTTTTGGGGGAAAAAAAAGATATTGATAATGATATTAGTAGCCCAAGAACAAGTAATACATTTTCCAAGGGATGTTGAAGATTATATTCATGAATTTGCCTTCTATTTAAATTCTAATTAGAAAGCAAATGTAGATAAGTTTATTTCTGCTTCATGCCTGAGGCACAGGTGTTTTCAGCAAAAAGTTAGGTTTTAGAGGTAAAATACAAAATGATAGAATTCCAACATACTTGTGAAATTCAAGAGGACCTTACTGATTAATCTGCTTCTGAAACCTGAAATAAATTCATAACACAGACATAATAGAACAAGCAAATGGTATGTGAACTAGAAACTGAAACACAAGATAATTCATGGATTTATAATATCTTTATCTGTGAAACTTTATTCCAAAAAATTAACCAATCTTTGTAATCTTTTTCTTCCTTCTTTTATTCTTATCCTTATCACACATGTTAAATCCTAAATATTTCCCCAATTTTTCCCAAATAATGTCTCTTTGTGGGAATACTTTTTTTAATTCTGCCAGCTTTACTATCAGTTTTCATATTTCAGTTATGTCTCATAGTATGAAGTACTGTTAGAAAAGCTTGTTTCAAAATTTCACACAAAGGGATGTCTATTGAAGTCATCAGGATGATCAGAGATTGTGAACTTTAGTTTTCAATGGCATATCACTACTCTTCCCAAAAGACCGAAAAGATAACACTCAGGAGAATGTGGCAGATTAGTAGGTAAAAGGGTCATACATCATGGAAACCCATGGGGTGGACATCTAGCCACACCACCTTTAAATATACTGTGGAGTACCATCTGAAGGTTAGGCAAGAAATGGATGAAGGAAAAAAAAAAAAAAATCTAGTCCTGAGTCTTTCAGTCAGACCTGGGATAAATCACTTAACACATGTATCCATTTCCTTGTTTTTAAAATGACAAAATGCTTTTCTTCTCTAAGAAAATTGAGTAACTAGAAGTCTTTAAATGAGACTCTTGAGTCTTATTTTATTAATAAAGTATTATTTTTTTCTAAGAATAATGATTCTGCAGCACATATCCCCCAAACCACTATCCATCAGGAAGGGAGAAAGGAATCATAATGGTTGCCTTTATTTCAAATGATTTATTGTTAATGCTGAAAGTATTTCTTAATGACTCCACAGCTTGAACAGTGCTCTGAAACCACAAAACTTGATGTTTGAAATTTATTTTTCTATTCAGATGAAATTTCAAGTATGCTACAAGCTATTAAAGGGTAGGGAAAGCCCTTTGTTCCTATTTAGACGTTTTACAAACTCTGAAAAATATATCACCACCACTCCAATATGAAATGGTCTCCAGCTGGGAAATTATGTTAGAGCAGAACATGGGTACTGAGTCAGATTGGAAAGCTGGCCGCAGAAATGACCTAGGAACTTTATGAGGCGACACGCAAGAAAGACATTGACACTAGAGAATTTGGACAAAACAGGGTATTAATAGGCAGAATGACATCAGACTTGGATATGAGAAAGAAGCAACAATTCTTATGAAAATTGTCTGCAAAGGAAAAAGCTAATAAATAGTAAAATTAAAAATCAAAAAAACAAACAAACAAACAGAAGAGATCTGGACATTTATAGATTTAAACACTTAATTTTGGCTGGCCTCCGGGCATTCCTTTCATAGAAAAGAGTTGACTGTAGACCATGGATATCAGGTACTGTGCAGGATTCTCAGGCTGTGCTTGCTGCTTTTATACCATTTCCAGTCCAAGAGCTTACTTGTCCATGGTTCACCAAACTCGTGCGAAGTATCTTCATAATTTCACTGAACAGCAAATTCAGTTAATGTGGGTTTGAGTGATGATTTCTCAAGCAACTCTTCTATTAGATGACTCTAATTGCTTTTTGTCAGTTCACAACTTCCGGGAGCTTCCCAAGTATAATCTGAAATCAGATCCCATATGCTGAGAACAAGAGAAGACTGAAGAAAGAGGCAGGCCACTTCAGACTGGTAGGCAACAGACGTTAACAGGTCAACTTGTTGATGAGGCTTATCTTGGGTGCTGCAAGATGGCTAGATCTCTGCACCGGTTCACTAGAATCTTTAAAAGATTATATAAAAGATTATATACACATGGGTCCAGTCATGTACAGGAAACCTTAACTAGCTTCAGTCATGTACTCAGTCCAGATAACTTCAAGACCATATTTCTATCTCAAGGCTGTATCATTGGTTCAGCAGCCGGGAATGCGAAAGGCAAGCAGAATACGCTTTCCAAGGACAGGAGAGTTTGGGGTGCGGGAAGACTCCAGTTGCCCAGGGCCAGCTCACAGATGAATTGGTGGTCATGTCTTATTGATGACTTCCTATACCACTTTTAAGTTTTTCCTCCCCATTACACACATGTGTACATATTGATTTTTACATTTGGTCTCATTTTGAATCAACGCTAAAAGCTAAAATACAAGAGCCAAATTTTGAAGATGTGAAAGGAAGCCATACCTTTAAGAAAACTTAAAAAAAGAAATTGGATCTTAATTCTTCCAAGTGATTTTCACACCATGTAAAAGAAAGAAAAATATACATAATTTTTTAATGTGAATCTCTGTATCAGGTATTAAAAAGGACTTTAAAATAATCATTATAAAGATGAGTGTTACTGGCTTTGAGGACTACTGATCTGTATTTGTATTGATTTAGGTTTCATATTACCAATAGGACTAAACAGGAAGTTATAAAATGTGTACTAGTAATTATTCAGTAGCAATCTTCTCTTCTATAAAGAGCTGTGCATAGAAACATGCTGAGCTGAATGAGAGCATCTTGGGACTCTGTTTCTCATTCTATCAGAAAATATCAGAACAATATTGAACAAGTAACCTTCCTCGATTGGCTGATTTTGATATTCACTTCTAACCTTATTACTGATCATAGCTTATTATATGTGTATGAATATATTTCTATATAAGAAATGTGACCTCTATTATATTGGAAGATCTAAGAAGTAGAGTCATATGTTCTCTACCCAATAGTACAGAATTAGTCATGTTGAAAACTGCAGATATTTTCTTTTCAACATTACTTTGGCTATTCAAGGTCATTTCTGGCTTCATACAAATTTTAAGATTGTTGGGACCCCTGGGTGGCTCAGTCAGTTAAGCAGCTGCCTTCGGCTGAGGTCATGATCCCAGGGTCCTAGGATCGAATACCACATGGGGCTACTTGCTCAGACAGAGGAGTTTGCTTCTCCCTCTGCCTGCCACTCCCCTGCTCACTCACTTGCTCACTCTCTCTCTCTCTCTGTCTCTTGGATGAATAAATAAACAAAATCTTAAAAAAAATTTTTTTTGGATTGTTTGTTCCAGCCCTATGAAAAATGCAGATGGTATTTTTATAGGGATTGCACGGAATTTGTACATTGCTTTAGGTAACATAGACCTTTTAACAATATTGTTCTTCCAGTCGATGAGGATGGAATTTTTTCCATATCTTTGTATCTTCCTCAATTTCTTTCATAAGTGTTCTATAGTTTTCAGAGTACAGATCCTTTATCTCTCTAGTTAGATTTATTCCTGGGTGTCTTACAGTTTTTAGAGCAATTGCAAATGGGATTAATTCCTTGGTTTCTCTTTCTTCTGCCTCATTGTTATTGTATAGAAGTGCGGCTGCTTTTAAATCCTATGACTTTGCCGAATTTCTGTATGAGTTTTAGCAATTTTTGGGCGGAGTCTTTTGGATTTTCTCCATAGAGTATTATCATGTCATTTGTGATGAGTGAGAGTATGAGTCTTTCTTTGTTGATTTGGATGTCTTTTTTTTCTTTCTTTTTTCTTTTCTTTTCTTTTTTTTTTTTTTTTTTTTTGGTCTGATTACTGAAGCTAGGACCTCCAATACTATGTTGAAAAACAATGGTGAGTGGGCAGCCCTGTCATGTTCCTAATCTTGGGGGACTGTTGTATTCCTGACCTTAGGGGAAAAGCTCCCAGTTTTTCCCCACTGAGGATAATATTTTCTGTGGGGTTTTTGTATATGGCTTTTATGATACTGAATTATGTTCCTTCTATCCCTACATTGCAGAGAGTTTTTATCAAGAAAGAATGTTGTGTTTTGTCAGATGATTTTTCTGCATCTGTTGAGAGGATCTTATGGTTCTTGTTCTTTCTTTTATTAATGTGGTGTATCACATTGATTGATTTGCAGATGCTGAACCCACCCTTGCAGCCCAGGAATAAATTCCACTTGGTCGTGGCAAATAATCCTTTTAATATACTGTTAGATCCTACTAGCTAGTATCTTGGTGAGACTTTTTTTTTTTTTGGATCATGTTCATCAGGGATGTTGGTCTGTAATTCTCCTTTCTTATGGGGTCATTGTCTGTGTTTGGGATCAAGGTAATTCTGGCTTCATAGAATGAGTTATGAAGTTTTCCTTTCATTTCTGTGTTTTGAAATAGCTTCAGACCGCATCAGGATAAAAAAAAACTTTTGCATAGCAGAGAAAATAGTCAACAAAACTAAAAGGCAGCCTACAGAACGGGAGCAGTTATTTGCAAAGGACATATCAGATAAAGGGCTCAGATGCAAGATCTATAAAGAACTTATCCAACACAAGACCCAAAAAGCAAATAATCCAGTCCAAAAATGGGCAGAAGACAGGAACAGACATTCTCCAAAGAAAACATACAAATGGCCAACAGACACGTGAAAAAAATGTTCCATATCACTTGGCATCAGGAAAATACAGTTCAAAACCATAATGAGATACCACCTTACACCAGTCAGAATGGCTAAAATTAACAAGTCAGAAAACAACAAATGTTGGCGAGGATGTGGATAAAAGGGAACCCTCTTACAGTTAGTGGGAATGTAAGCTGGTATGGCCATTCTGGAAAACAGCATGAAGTTTCCTCAAGAAGTTAAAAATAGAGCTATTCTATGATCCAGCAATTTCACTACTAGGTATTTACTGGAAAGATACAAATGTAGTGATCCAAAAGGGCACCTGCACCCCAGTATTTATAGTAGCAGCATCTACAATAGCCAAACTATTGAAAGATTTGAGGTGTCCATTGACAGATGAATGGACAAGGAAGAAATTTTATATATACACTCATTTTACTTACATGTACCTATTCATTTTATTTTATATATATTATACACACACACACACACACACACACACAATGGAATATTACTCAGCCATTAAAAAGAATGAAATCTTGCCATTTGCAATGACATGGATGGAACTAGAGGGTATTAGGCTAGTGAAATAAGTCAGAGAAAGATGGATACCATATGATTTCACTCATGTGAAATTTAAGAAACAAAACAAATGAACATAGGGGAATGGAAGGAAAAATAAGATGAAAAGTGAGAGGGAGGCAAACCATGTTGAGGTCTAGGAAATAAACTGAGGGTTGCTAGAGTAGAGATGGGTAGGGGGGATGGACATTAAGGAAGGAGGGCACTTGATGTAATTACAACTGGGTGTTATACGCAATGACGAATCACAAAATTCTAGCTCTAAAACTAATTTTAAAAAATACAGGTGTATGTGACATCAGTGAAAATGGGAACTCTGGATGTCCATTCTTCCCCCTAAATGCTAAAAATGAAGTAAACACTGATATAATTAACATTACCACAATTCAGAGAGATATTCAAAGGTTTAGAGCAAGGAAGCAAATGTGTAACTAGGAAAGAGACAATTTAAACATAGTAGAAGATCTTCATGGCATTTTCACTGACCCTAGCTCCATTCTTCTCAACACAACACAGATGTGCTGCTTGCATTGCACTGAAGATGGCAGCTCCGTTCCCAGTGTGCTTATCTGATTTCTAAATGAATGGAGCAGACGTTGTTCCCAAGAAATACTCTTTGTTTCAGCCTGACAGATTTTCAAAAGGACTAATTCAAGAGGCTTTTCTTTGTTTTGACTAACTGAGAATTCTGTCAGGCAGGAGAGGCTATGAAAACATTGAGAAACAAATGAAAAGCCATTGCTTTCCATGGCAAAACATAGTAACTGGGACAATTGGCACGTAGAATGTCCAGGAGGAAAATAAGGAAAGTGAGAGTTTTGGGGAATAAGGGCTTTGTAAAGCTTCAGCATAAACTAGGGCAACTAGAAAGTCATGCATGTAACTTGGGCAGGACACATGCTCAAAGAAAGATTTGAGGAAACCTTAAGCCTTAAGCGGGCTTATCTTTAAGCTCAGCATGAGCAGCAGATAAAGTCTTAGGTCAAGTTGAAAATGGGCTAGCCGCAACCAAAAATACTTTGCCCAGGAGAGTGGTCAATCAGACTGAAATAGAGATAGAGAATTTTCTGAACAAATGAAGATGAAGAGCTCATCATCATTCAAGTGACCTTACAACAAATATTAAAAGGAGTTCTTCAAGCTGAAAGAAAGGATAATAATTAGTAACAGGAAAACATCAAAATTTAAAACTCATCGGTAATGGTAAATATATAGTTAAATTCAGAATACTCTAAAGAGATGGACAAATTACTTATAACTCGAGTCTGAAGGTTAAAAAACAGAAGTATTAAAGCTACAACTACAATGATTTGTTAATGAATACATGATGTAAAAAGATGCAAATTGTGGCCATAAAAACATAAAATGTTGGGGTGAGAGCTTTTATACTCATTTGAAATAAAGTTGCTATCATCTTAAAAAGACTGTTATAAAATATATTTTATGTAAGTCTCATGGTAACCATAAAGCAAAAGCCTATAGTAGATACACACAAGATAGAGAGAAAGGAATCAAAGCAAACCAATATAGAAAATCATCAAATCAAAAGTACAGTAAGAAAAAAATGGAAAAAAATTTAAAATAACTAGAAAAAATGTCATTAGTAGGCCTGCATGTATCAATAATTACTTTAAGTGTAAATACACTAAATTCTCCATTCAAAAGACAGAGTAGCTGGGGCACCTGGGTGGCTCAGTGGGTTAAGCCTCTGCCTTCGGCTCAGGTCATGGTCTCAGGATCCTGGGATCGAGCCCTGCATCGGGCTTTCTGCTCAGCAGGGAGCCTGCTTCCCCTTCTCTCTCTGCCTACTTGTAATCTTTCTGTGTCAAATAAATAAAAAAATAAATCTATAAAAAAAAAACAAAACAGAGTTGCTGAATGGCTAAAGAAAAAATGACCCTACTGTGTGCTCCTTACAGGAGACTTACCTCAGCTTTATTTATTTTAAAGATTTATTTATTCACTTGAGAGGGAAAGAGAGAGAAAGAGCTCAAGCACACAGAGAGGGAGAGAAAGACTTCCTGCTGAACAGTGAGCCTTATGTGCCCCTAGACCCCAGGACTCTGGGGATCATGACCAGATCATGACCAGATTCAAAGGCAGACTCTCAAGTGACTGAATCATTCAGGTGCCCATTACCTCAGCTTTAAAAATACATATAACTGAAAGTGAAAGCATGTAAAAAGATACTCCATTCATATGAAGACCAAAAGAAAGCCAGGGTAGCTACTTATCAGACAAAACAGGCTTTACTTCAAAACCTGTAGTGAGAGACGAAGATGTGTACTATATGATGATAAAGAAGTCAGTTCATCAAGAAGATACGAAAATTATAAATATACCAAGAGTTCAGTATCAGAACACCTAAATATATGAATAATTACATGGCATCCAAATAAATAAATAAAATTAACCGAGGAGATGAAAAATGTCTACTCTGAAAACATTGATGAAAGGAATCAAATACACAAATAAATGATAAGATATTCAGTGTTCATGGATTGAAACAATTCATTTTTTAATTTTTTTAAAGGTTTTTATTTATTTGACAGAGAGAGAGATCATAAGTCAGCAGAGAAGCAGGCAGAGAGAAAGAGAGGAAGCAGGCTCCCTGCTGAGCAGAGAGCTTGATGTGGGCTTGATCCCAGGACCCTGAGACCATGACCTGAGCCGAAGGCAGAGGCTTAACCCACTGAACCACCCCGGCGCTCCAAAGACTCACTTTGCTGTTTTTATTTTACCTATTATTATTTTCTTTAAGGTGTGTGTCCAGTGTGGGGCTTGAGCTCATGATCCTGAGATTAAGAGTTGAATGCTCTACTGACTGAGCTAGCCAGGTACCCCAACAATTAATATTGCTTAAATGTCCATACTTCTCACCAATCTGCAGGCTCAGTGTCTCCCTATCAAAATCCCAAAGGCATTTTTCTCAGAAAAAAAGAAAAAAATCCTAAAATTTAATATGGAATCACAAAATACCCAAATTGTTAAAACAATGTTAAGAAAGAGTAAAGCTAAAGACATCACACTTCCTAAATTCAAACTATATTACAGAGCTATATTACTCATAACATATGGTTTTGGCATTAAAAACAAGCATGTGTATCAGTGGAACAGAATAGAGAGCCACAAATAAGCCCAACAGCAGCAAAATGCATATTCTTCTCAATTATACATAGAACATTCTGCAGCATACACCATATATTAGGCCACAAAATAAGTTCTAATAAATTTTAAAATATTGGAATATTTCAAAATATCTTTTCTATTAGTTAGAATGCAACTAAAAATCAATAATAGAAGAAAAACTGAAAAATTCACAAATAGTGGAAATTTAAAGATATACTCACACAACTCCAAAGCCAAAAAGGAAATACCTTAAAACAAATGAAAATGATAAAACAGCATACCAAAATTTATGGGATGCAGTGAAAGGCCTCAGAGAGAAATTTGTAACAAAATACGCCTATATTAAAAAAAAATCTGTAACCAAATTTAATACCCTTAGGAATTAAAAAGAAAACAGAAAACTCAAAGCTAATGATAGGAATGAAATGATAAATATAAGAATGAAGAGAAATGAAATGGAGAATGGAAAAATAATGGAGAAATCAATGAAAATCAAAATTTATTCCTGTGAAAAGATAAAATTGACAAAATCTTAGCTAGACTAAGAAAAAAGATTAATTACTAAACTTGGAATTTAAAATATAATATTACTATTGATTTAATGGAACTAAAAAGGATTGTAAGAGAGCCTATGAACAAGTGTATGGTATCAAATTAACTTATATGCAATCAACAAGTTCATGGAAACACAAACTATGAAAACTTGATTCAAGAAAAAATACAAATCTAAATATACCTATAAGAAAAGAAAGAAAAAAATAAATCTGCATCAGAAACTTTCTCTCAATAAATAAGTCAAATTCTACCAAATATTTAAATAATTAGCAATTTCTCCTTCTCAATCTCTTCCAAAAAAAATTGAAGAGGATGGAACACTTCCTAACTCATTCTATGTAAATTCTAACTTAATCAGTCCAGCTGGATTCCAAAGCCAGATAAAGACATCACAAGAAAATGACAGACCAGTGTTCCTCAGTAATAGAGTTGAAAGAAATCATCTACAAAATACTAGTCTGTTGAGTCCAGCAGCATATTAAAGTGATACTGTGACCAAGAAGGACTTATTCCATGAAAGCAAACATGATTCAACATAGGAAAGTCACTCAGTATATAATGTACCACATTAATAGAATGAAGGAAAAAAGTCATTTTAATTTTTGCAGAAAAGCCTTTAGCAATATTCAACAAAACTTCATGATAAAAACACTTAACTAAGAATAGAGGGAACTTTCTGAACATGTATTAAAAACCCCACAGCTAATATCATATGTGTATAAGTTTCCAAGGCTGCTATAAGAAAGTACCACAATCTGGGTGGCTTAAAATGAGAGGAATTGATTCATTCACAGCTCTGGAAGCTAGAAGTCCAAAATTAAGGCGTCAGCAGGGCTACATTCTGAGATTCTGAGTAGAATCTTTTTTGCCTCTTTATAGCTTCTGATGGTGGCTGTCAATCCTTGGCCACCTTTGACTTGCAGCTGCACCATTCTCTACCTTCGTCACCACATGGTGTTCTTCTTGAGCGTCCTTCTATACATGATCCTCTTTTGATAAGATCATTGTAATATTTGGTTAGAATTTACCCTAGTCTAGCATGATAACATCTTAACTAATTACATTTATAACAACCCTATTTCCAAATAAGGTCACATTGTGAGTTCTGGGTGTCAGAACCTAAATGTACTGTTGTGTTGTGTTGTGTTGTGTTGTGTAGGGGACATAATTTAACTCATAACACTCAGTGGTGAGAGACTAAACACTTTTTTCCTTAGTTCAGGAATAAGTAAAGGTTGGCAAATACTTACTCCTGCAATTTTTATTCAGAGTTGTACTAGAAGTTTAATCAGAACATTTAGACAAGAAAACAAAAGGCATTTAGGAAAGAAAGAGGCAAAGTGATCTCTATTCAATGACAGGATCTTATATGTAGAAAACTCTAAATAACACACACACACACACACACACACACACAATATTAGAGGTAATAACGTGAATTCTTTTAATACATGAATTCTTTTCAGGATTTGGATTAGCATAGAAAAATAAGTTGTATTTCTATATATTACCAATGAATAATTTAAAAAGAAAATTAAGAAAACAATTCCATTTACTGTAGTGCCTCTGCCTCTGCCTGCCATTCTGTCTGCCTGTGCCTGCTCTCTCGCCCTCTCTCTCTCTCTGATAAATAAATAAATCTTAAAATAAATAAATAAATAAATAAATAAATTTAACCAAGGAGATGCAAAACTTACACACTGAAAATTATAAGGAAAATTAAAGATCTGAATAAATAGAAAGATATTCTGTGCTCATGAACTGGAAGACTTAATTATGAAGATGGAAATACTTCTGTAAGTGATCATCAGATTCAATGCAATTCCTATTAAAATCTCGATTTTTAATACAGAAATAAAAAATCCAATACTAAAGTTAAATTGAAAGATACGCTGAAGTCAAAATAATCTTAGGGGGAAAAAAAGGATATCAACAACAACAACAAAGTTGGAAGACTCCTACTTCCTTATTTGAAAATTTACTACAAAATTCTAGTAAACAAAAAGTGTAGTATCATCATAAGGATTAATATATACAGCAATGGGATATAGTTTAGAGTCCAGAAATAAACTTAAGCAATTGTGGCCAATTGATTCAGGCATGGATACCAAGACTATTCAATGGGGTAAGGACAGTCTAACAAATTGAATTGGGAGAAGTGAAGATCCAAACCTTCCCTTATACCATAGAAAGAAGTTACTTCAAAATTAAAAAAAAAAAAAATAGACTGAAATATAAAAGCTAATATGATAAAACTCTTAGAAAAAAATACAGGTAAACTTTATAGCATTGGATATAGCAACGGTTTCTTAGATATAACATCAAAAACCTAGCAACATGTTGAAGAAGAAATAATTTGGAGTACTTTAAAGTTAAAAATTGTTAAAAGTTGTTCATCAGGAGATATTATGGAAAGAGTGAGAAGACAATCCATGGAATGGAATAAGCAATTTGCAAATTATATAGCTGGTAAGGATCTAGCTACTGAAAAATGTAAAGAACTCTTACAGCTCAACAACAAAAAGACAACTCAGTTAAAAACTGAGCAAAGGTCTTGAATAAAAGTTTCTGCAAAGAAATATACAAATGGTAAACAAACATATGAAAAGATGCTCACAGAATTATTAAGAAAATTCAAATAAAAATCACAATAAGATATCACTTCATACGCACTAGGTAGGCTGATTTTTTTTTCCAAAAGAGGGAAAATTATGTTGGGAAAAATGTGGAGACATTGGAACTCTTGCCTTGCTGATGAGAGTGTGAAATGTGGAGCTACTGTGGAAAATCATTTGATGGTTTTTCAAGTTAAATATAGAATGGCATTTGAGGCAGCATTTTCACACTAGGTATATACCCCAAATAATTAAAAATGTGTATTCAAGCAAATACTTGTACGCTAAGAATCATGGCAACACTGTTCACAATAGCCAAAAGATGGAAGCAGTGCAAGTGTTCATCAGCTGGTGGATAAACCAAATGCAGTGTATCCATGTGCTGTAATATTAATCAGACGTTAAAAAAAATGAAATACTTGATACAACATGCTTGAATCTCAAAAACGTTATGTTAGGTGAGGGAAACTAGACACAGTATTATATAATTCCACTTACATGAAATACCCACATTAGGTAAATTCATAGAGACAGAAAACAGACCATGATTCTTGGGGCTGAGGACAGGAGGAAAAAGGAAATGACGGTTTATTGAGTACAAGTTTTCCTTTGGGATAATGAAAATATTTTGAAACTAAATATACCCTTGTGGAGGGGGTGCCTGGGTGGCTCAGTGGGTTAACGCCTCTGCCTTCAGCTCAGGTCATGATCCCAGGGTCCTAGGATCAAGCCCCGCATCAGGCTCTCTGCTCCACAGGGAGCCTGCTTCCTCCTCTCTCCCTCTCTGCCTGCCTCTCTGCCTACCTGTGATCTCTCTCTGTCAAATAAATAAATAAAATCTTTTAAAATAATAAATAAATAAATAAATAAACAAACAAACCCTTGGAAATTATATTTTATATGTTTTAAGTAAAACGTATGTTTTAAGTAAAGTGAAGTTTGCGGCCATTTATTCACCTTTGGCAATTAGTGAGTTTCTTAGTACATTTTCTAGAAATTTTGTGTGGAGATATTTTATGTAGACCTCAGCCACTGTATAAATAATAAATTCCAGTGATCAACTAATCTTATACTTATATAAGGAAATTTTAGTGTAAGCCAACCATTAAGGGAAATTACTGAAAATGCTTGAAGACAGTGTATCACAAAGATAAACAGAAATGATATGACAGTGTGCCTGTCTCTCCTACAGTCTATAACAGGAAAGGGAAAAAGGGATTTACAATTTCCATGATAAACTTAAAGAGCAAGCCATCCACAAGCCAATAATTCATTCTCTCTCTTCTACATGTGGTTTGAGCTGGGACTTCTTCACATTTCTTCATTTCCCACAAAACTGGCAATCTAGCTGGGACATGTTCTTTGCCTTGTGATGGCAGAAGCACAAGAAAGTAAGCGGAAACCCATGAGGCTTTACAAGTCTTAAGTTGTTTTTTTTTTTTTTTTTTAATATTTTATTTATTTATTTGACAGAGATCACAAGTAGATGGAGAGGAAGGCAGAGCGAGAGAGAGAGAGAGGGAAGCAGACTCCCTGCTGAGCAGAGAGCCCGATGGGGGATTCGATCCCAGGACCCTGAGATCATGACCTGAGCCGAAGTCAATGACTTAACCCACTGAGCCACCCAGGCGCCCCACAAGTATTAAGTTTTGAAACAGCTTCACTCTCATAAGTGCAAGTTCAGACAAGAGAAAAACATCCTAACAATGATAAGGTTATGGTAAGGTTGTGGATGTAGCATGTGGTGACATTTGGCCCAGAGATTCAATTTACCAGAGGAAGTATAGCACCTTGTTTATTTTTACCCCAAACACAACACAGTGACTACTACCCAGCTGCTAAGTAATAAAAGTTGGTTTAAGTGAACTAAATCAAAAAAATTTTTTATTCAATTCTGTATTGAATGTTACTGATCAATAAACCGTGGCTCTGGTTAACTTGAAATGGGGAAAATTTGACAAAACTTTCTTTAGCTCACAGAATTGATAGAAGTTTTGGGGGAAAAAGTCTAACAAATATGTATAGGAACCGGATAACACTAGTGTCCATGAGCAGGAAATAATCAGATCCATCTGGGTAGTATTGCTAGAGTTTTTCAGTACATGTGGATATTTGCAGAGCATATACTCTGTGAGTGTGGGGTTTTTTAAAATCTCTTTCATACATTGACTCTACTCTCTAATGCCTGGCACAGAGTAGAGGCTTAAAAAGTGACAAATATATGTTTAATGAATTAACAAATACACATTGAATGTTTCCATCCCTATATGGTCCAGTCAGGTTTGGGGAGACAGAATCTGGTTGCCTAAGTTAAGTCATATGCCTATCACATGACTGCTGACTCATCTTGATTTACCATCCCATGGAGTCTGGAGATAGATGTGATTCCCCCAAAGAGAATTGAGATGCTGTTCCCAGAGATTAGAGGATTATAATAATGTAAATGATACATATGTATGCTAAACTGATCATATTACCAGCCTGCTAAAAAATCTGATGACTCATAATTGTATATTTATGGTAGTACATATCTTCCCCCATGAGTGTCTTCAAAACCTAGTAACGTCATTTCTTTCCAGACTCAGTCCATGTCACTGTTTTCTTTACATCTGTGTGTCAAGCCTTTCTAAATGTACCACAAGCACACTACTGTTACAAGAAGAACAGCAAATGCAATAGCTTTCATGAGATAAAATTTTATGTCTTTCTCACATGACGGTATAAATTTAGCTACAGAGTGGACAGGGACCGGATCTCTTCAGTTAGGCTGCTCATTGTTTCCTAGAGCAGAACCCTCATCTTCATGGTTAAAGCTAACTCATTATCACTTGTCTGCATTTCAGTATAGAAAAGAGGGCATAGAAGAAGTAAAGAATAACTATTTTAAAAAGGAGATAAGCCAGAAGATGCAAACATGACTCCTACTTACCTCCTAATAGTCACGTGGGCACATCTAGCCAGATAAAAATATTGGAGAACAAAAACAAAAAAGGACTTTTGAAGCCACGGATGTTATGTGTCTGCTAAAAGAAAAAATAATAATAATAATTGGAGAACAATTAGGAGAAGAAAGAAGTGGGATGGATGCTGAAGGGTACTTAACAATCTTTGTCACACATGTTTTTATACATGTCCTTCTCTGAAATGCTATACTTCCTTTACCCTGTGCCTGTGGCATCTATAAATACCTTGTATTCTGGGAAAGTTGCTCCAACTTCTCATAAAGATTAGTTGCTACATTTTAGAACTTTAGTACCTACTTTGAAACTTAACACTTACTCCTCCATTTCCTTGAAGGCAAAGAATTTACATATATATTTTTTTATTGTGTTATGTTAGTCACCATAAAATACATCATTAGTTTTTTTTTTAAAGACTTTATTTATTTATTTGACGGAGAGATCACAAGTAGGCAGAGAGAGAGGAGGAAGCAGGCCTCCCGCTGAGCAGAGAGCCCGATGCGGGGCTCGATCCCAAGACCCCAGGATAATGACCTGAGCTGAAGGCAGAGGCCTAACCCACTGAGCCACCCAGGCGCCCCACATCATTAGTTTTTGATGCAGTGTTCCAAGATTCATCATTTATGTACAGCACCCAGCCCTTCTGGTAGTAGGAATTAAGGAGGGCACATATTGCAGGGAGCACTAGGTGAACTTACATATATTTTTATTTTCAGAGGTTAGATCAGTACATTTTTTGTTGAAAAATCAATGTCTTACAAGTGTATTTTCACTCCTGTTTACCATCAGATCACAAAATATAATTCATGCTCATTGGTAAGGTGGTGGTATTTCAGGAAGCATTTATTTGGAATGGGAATTACTGTACAAAGAAATTTTTGCTTTCATCTATAGTTTCTTAAATGGGTTTATTGAAACTTAATGAAGACAACACTTTTCTCCCAACATTTCTGGGTGCAAAATTTCTTTGATAAGGTCATTTTGGTATTCTTTATTAAAACCCTGTATTGCACATGGGTGCATTGTTGAGTGTAGACACTCAAATGCAGAAGGAATGTTGTAAGGTGTGCTTTGAACATGTATAAAGAATATTTCAGGGGGGCATTTGGGTGGCTCAGTGGGTTAAATCCTCTGCCTTTGGCTTGGGTCATGATCACAGTGTCCTGGGATTGAGCCCCGCATTGGGCTTTCTGCTCAGAGAGAAGCCTGCTTCCTTTTCTCTCTCTGTCTGCTTCTCTGCCTCCTTGTGTTCTCCGTCTGTCAAATAGATAAATAAAATCTTAAAAAAAAAAAAAGAATATTTCAGGGACAATGTTCATGATAACTCACTATGCAAAGCGATATACTTTTTCCGAGACTGGTTATATTCTAAAGCAGAACTGAATGGCTGATAACTGAAAATTCATTCTCTGCGTTAATTCAATATGGTGAATGCAATTTATTGAACATATTATTTTCTCTTCACAACAAAGAGTAACAATTAAAATCTTATTCACTCCTGAGTGTGTGAAAAGTCTTGTTACTGTTTGTAGTGTAGTTCACTGTGGTTAAACTATTACTTAATTATTGAAGGAGCTCCCTAATGTTGAACACAACTTATAATACATAATTAATACAAGCAGCCTCAAGCTGACATGACAAGTTTCCCCACATCGATTTCCCTCTTCTTGTCCACAAGATAACAGAAAAAGAAAAGCAAATATTCCTTAAAAAAAATAGTAATTGCCAGAGATTCGGAGATTATTGCTGAGTAATTTAAGTGATATATAGAATATCTGGATAGAAAACAAAAACAAACAAACAAACAAAAAATCTACAAATTTGGTTTTATATTGGCCACAAAAAAGGCTGTTGGGCTAAGTAGCTTTGGTACTTTTTATTCTTTTATTTTTAAATTCTGGATTATTAAAAAAAATTAAGTGTGAAAATTCATCTGGGTATTTTAGTACAGTTGTCTCAGTTACTCATCTTTGTATATCTTTCCCTGTATAATCTGGGCTCCTGAAAAGAAAGTATTATATCTTTTTTGATTTTTGAACTCTTGGAAGCCTTTTTAATAATATCTCTTGCTGTTTTTCATGGTGTTGGAGACCTTTCTTTATGCCATCAAATTAACAACCCCTGAAAAAATTTGAAAACTGCCACTAGAACTCTGAATATAATCATAACAGATGAAAGGGGGAAAAAAATGAAGGAAAAAAAAGGTTTTGTGCTGCTTAGTTTAGTTAAATATATTGAGCCATTACATCAGGGAAATACAAATCAAAACCACAATGAGAAACCACCTCACACCAGTCAGAATGGCTAAAATTAACAAGTCAGGAAATGACAGATGCTGGTGAGGATGCGGAGAAAGGGGAATGCAGTTGCAAGCTGGTGCAACCACTCTGGAAAAAAGCATGAAGGTTCCTCAAAAAGTTGGGGCACCTGGGTGGCTCAGTGGGTTGGGCCGCTGCTTTCGGCTCAGGTCATGATCTCAGAGTCCTGGGATCGAGTCCCGCATCGGGCTCTCTGCTCAGCGGGGAGCCTGCTTCCTCCTCTCTCTCTGCCTGCCTCTCTGCCTACTTGTGATCTCTCCCTGTCAAATGGATAAATAAAATCTTTAAAAAAAACAAAAAAACAAAAAAAAAGTTGAAAATAGAGCTGCCCTATGACCCAGCAATTGCACTACTGGGTATTTACCCTAAAGATACAAACGTAGTGATCCGAAGGGGCATGTGCACCCGAATGTTTATAGCAGCAAGGTCCAAAATAGCCAAACTATGGAAAGAACCCAGTTGTCCATGAACAGATGAATGGATAAAGAAGATGTGGTATATACATACAATGGAATACTATGCAGCCATCAAAAGAAATGAAATCTTGCCATTTGTAATGATGTGGATGGAACTAGAGGGTTTTATGCTTAGCGAAATAAGTAAATCAGAGAAAGACAATTACCATATGATCTCCCTATATGAGGAAGTGGAGATGCAATGTGGGGGGTTTGGGGGGCAGGAAAAGAATAAATGAAACAAGATGGGATCGGGAGGGAGACAAACCGTAAGAGACTCTTAATCTCACAAAACAAATTGAGGGTTTCTGGGGATGGGGGGTCGGGAGAGGGTGGTGGAGTTATGGACATTGGGGAGGGTATGTGCTATGGTGAGGGCTGTGAAGTGTGTAAACCTGGCAATTCACAGACCTGTACCCCTGGGGTTAGTAATACATTATATGTCTATAAAATTTTTTTAAAAAAAATATTGAGCCATATACAAACAGAATGTCCCAGTTTTATTAACATAAGATTGACCCAATATTCTTTAAATTCTTAATAGTTATGTATAAATAGTAAGACTTGCATATATCAATTCATATTTCCTCAACAACACATATAATAAACTCATTTGTTTCACATATTAATAAGAGTTCAACAATAATACTTTTTTTAGAAATATATTAGAAGTCCAATGTGTTACCCATTGTGCTACAGAGTCACCTGTTTTTTTAGCAATATCTTAAGGATTAAAGACTAACTGAAGAAATATTGAACAGATTCTTTCAGAATTGTGTCCCTGTGACTTGTTAGTTGGTGACAGAAAAGTTTTCCTAAACACTGTCTTAAGTTTAAATAACATTGAACTAAATGGAGTGAAATGTAAGCACCACTTCAAGACATTTTCCAAGTTCATTTTAGTGTTCAGTTTTACTCATATTTTACATGTCCTATTCATCTACTTTAATTGGAGTTAATTGGAGATTTTCATCCATAATGTCTATTTGTGTAAAACAGTCCAGTATTCTTTTTTAGTGTTCTTAATCTTCATTTCCACAGAGTCTGGACTTCAAGTCTGTTTGTTCTCTCCATGTATCAGGATTCAGTCAGTACTACTATGAGTGTGAAATAAGGAGTTCATCATAGAAATTAGAAGACAAACAATTATAGGAGGAACTAGGGAAATAAAGCCATGAAAAAACTGTTGAAGGATCAGGAAGAAGTCACTAACCAACTCTGGCACAGGTCAGTAAGAAAATTTGGGTGAATGGGCACATTTGTTGCTTAGAGTGGAACCATGAAAGTAGGTTGATGGCATCAGTATCGGTTGATGGCAGGCACCTAGCTCTACATAGTTACTACATTTGAGTTTTCAGTTAAGTGTGTGATGGGGGCCTGAGGTCACTGTGGATAAGCAGGGCTGGAACTCAGCAAAGGAGAGATGATTGTAGAGAGGGCAGAAGCAAGGAAAAACTGGAATCCTCTGGAATCTTTGCCCCTAACCAACAATGTTCAGAATAAAAAGATGTTACTTTTCCTATACCTTCCCAAACTCACACAACTACAACTTTTACCAACTCCAGCTTGAAACCACAGAGCAAAGGAAAGTCTAGGAAATGTAGTTCCCAATGTAAAGAAGCTGACAATAGGCAGTCAAACTTAGCTTCCCCTTGTCAATTTGATACCCCAACATAACTCTTTAAACATACATATTTTCCCCAAAAAGGCACTAGCAAACTCAGGCTTCTTTTTAACATTACACAATCTCTGCTTTTATATAACCACAAACACTCTGGCACTCCCCAAACATGATACCCCAAAACCCCATTTATCTGTCTGTGGATGATTTCCTCTTCTAGCAGTCACACTTACCCTCCTGACAGCTTATAACTTAAATACTGAGATATAATGTTAACTATTGTTAACACATATTAGTAGGGAGAGGTAAAAAATAAAAAATAATCACTAATCTTTCACTTGATAGATATGGATATGTCTCATATATGTGTATGTGTGTGTGTGTGTGTACACACACACATATATATATATACACATACACATATTTATACGTATACACCTTTGTCTCCTATCTGTCAATCAATCTATCTACCTGTCTGTCTATATTATATATTCATAGACCTTGTTTCTGGTCATAGGTACTAGTTACTTCCTTCTTCCATTATCCCTTTCTGAATATATATATTCACACAAAGATTTACTGTAAGGAATTGGTTTACAGGATTGGAGAAGCTGACAAGTCTCCGGATCTTCAGGGTGAGTCAGCAAGCTGGACACCCAGGAATGCCAATGGTTCAAATGCAGTTGAAGTGCAGACAGATGAGAATAAGAGAGTCAGTCAGTACTGTAGTTGGAGGTTGCAGGTCAGCAGACTCGAGAACCAGGAGGAGTCAGTGTTTCAGCTGTAAGTCTAAAGGCAGGAAAATAGTTGATGCCTCAGTCTGAAGGCTTTGAGACAGGAAAAATTTTCTCTAGTTGGGAAGAGTCAGCCTTTTTTTCTGTTTAGGTCTTTAATAGATTGAATGAGTTATGTCCTCATGTTAGGGAGAACAATGTGCATTACTCAGTTGACTGATTTAAATGGTAATATCATCCATAAATGTCCTCACAGAATCACCCAGAATGATGTTTAACCAGATATATGGGTACCCCATAGTTCGGTCAAATTAAAACATAAAATCATCATACCCCCCAAAACGCAACTCCAATCAAGATGAACTCTTTTTAAATCTGTTGAACTCTACTACATGTAAAAGGAAGCCTTTTCTAATTTTAAAAAATCTGCAAATACATCATCATGACTATGATTCAAGCCTCCTCTGTAAATTTTGAGAGAAACTTGTTAGGCTGAGTGGTTGTCCAATTTTTGGATATATGAAGCTACTTTGAACAGAATTTTCCTATTTCCCACCCATAGTGGCACATCAGAATCACTTGTGTTTTCACACTATTAATGCCCAAGTCCCATCACTTACAGATACTAGTTAATTATTTTGAAGTAGGGCCTGAGCATGGATAGAATTTGAAGCAACTGCAGTGATAATAAAATACAATCCAAGCTGAGAGCTAGCCACTTCTCTATACCCATCCTAAGAGGACAAAAGTTGTTTCATATTCTTCAGAGAAAAGAAGTTGAGGAAACTGGTTCACTTATCCTAGTTTTAAATAAAATATTTGAGTAAATGGATAAGCAAAACTAATTATATTGACTGATTTTTTTATTTTATAATATTCTTGACCAATTATTCAGATGCGGATTTAATGTTTAATAAGATGATTTTCTTCCTTTTTCCTTATAAACCAAAAATGCTTGCTCTTGCTATCACTTCCATTTTCTGAGATTTGGTTGAGTGCATCACTGAAGAACCCTCATTAAACTCTACATAGACAAAACTCAAACATCTTGTCTACATGCAGTTTCTTATGTTTTATCTTCTAATTATTTTTGAAACAACTTACTCTCTTTGATTCTGATGTGCTTGTTTTGGACTCATAAATTGTAGTGAGGTCAAAATTTGGATGGTCAAAATTATTTTTTCAGTTATTAGAAAAAAAAAATCAAAGGAATTTTTTTTTAATTACTAGCCTCGTCTGGAGCCCTCCTCTTGGATCAGGACTGAGTCAGTACATTACAACTAATTAAAGGTGAATGCCAGGGACGCCTGGGTGGCGCAGTTGGTTGGATGACTGCCTTCGGCCCAGGGCGTGATCCTGGAGTCCCGGGATCGAGTCCCACATCAGGCTCTCAGCTCCATGGGGAGTCTGCTTCGCTCTCTGACCTTCTCCTCGCTCATGCTCTCTCTCAAATAAGTAAATAAAATCTTTAAAAAAAAAAATAAAAAAAAATAAAGGTGAATGCCAGAGAATTCCAAGTGAGTCTTCCACCTGCTGAAGTATTTTCTTTTCACCTAACAATAAAAAGAGGATTTCTTTTGTTGTGTTTGTTCTGCATTGTTTTTCTTTCAGTGCAAATTAAGAAGGTAGCTAAGTAGATAAACGGCAAGGACTGATTCCTGAAAAAGGAAAAAAAAAAAAAAAAAGGCCATTTGGTGATTTATTGCTTTTAAGTTCAATAATTTCTCCAAAAGCTCCACCCCCATGCTCCCTTATTCTCCAAGCGGGGATATTTGCAGTGAGTTATGAGTACTGACTAGAACTTGAAAATTCTTCCTTTACAATAAATATCTTCATTGGAAGATATTCACCTCCAAAATGTGGCCAATAAACCTGCAAAAAGCAATGACCGTAATATAATTACACTCTTCCTTATTAAAATGTTCAACCATTTGCTACAGATGCACAGTTCATGGTTATGGAAAGGAGTAATTTGTTTAATAATATATTCACCCAGCTACGCATAATGTGATTTAATCAGTACATTATATGCAGGCTTCAAATGTAAAGTATCTCAAATGATCAAAATGAATTATTAACAGTTTACAGTCACTGAACCCTCATGGGGGAGGGGAAGAGATGGAGATTCATCTTCTCCCTTTATAAATCTTCTACCTTTCAGCTACATATAAAGACTAATATTCTGAAAACCACCTACCATATCAAACAATGGAATAACAGCTCTACCCGTGGTAGACAAAAATCAAGTCTATTCTTGTGATTTGACATTGTAAGCTCATGTCATTGGAGAATAATATACTGGTAAGTTCTTATTCAAGCCAAAGACCTTTTTTCCCCCTCATACTGCATATTGAATTTATCACACATCCCTCAGCCCTGTCTGTAAAACATAATCATAATCTGATCATATTTTTACTGATATAATCTTAGCCCAGGCCACTGTGCCTCACTTGGATTATTGTGACAGACACCAGTTTTATCTTCCTGCTTTTGTCCTTGCTTCTCAAGCAGATTTTCAATTTGGAAACCAGAATGATGCTATTTAAATGAAAGCCAATCTTGCCACTACTCTAGTGGCTTTTTGTGTAATAAATAAAGAATAAAAGGCAAGTCTTAGAATGACCTGGAAAATTTTTTTGTTGCCTGTCCCCAGCTGTTTTGTTTTGTTTTGTTTTTGTTTGTTTTTTTTGTTTTTTTTTCTTTCTGACCCTATCCCCTTTTACTCGCCCCACTGTGCTTCCCTGGTCTCTTCTCAGTTGCTCTAACACACCAAGCATCTTCCTACCATATATCTTATACAGACCTTGCATGTATATGAGATGTCCTTTCCTGAGATAGTCTGAAGCTTTACTCTCTCATCTTTTGGGGTGTTCATCAGCTATCATCTGTCCAGTGAAACCTTCCCAAATGGCCCTATCCAAAATTGCAACACCTGATTTTTCCTTTATTTTTTTTTTCTTACCATACCACTTTCTATGACTACATATTTTTATCTGAAAAGTTAAATGTTTTATCAGTAGCACCTGGTAAAGAATACTTGCTGAATTAGTGTACTTGGGATCGTGAACGCCAAGAACAAACCTCATCTACACCAATACCTTGAATGTGGACTTAAAGCTATTCTCTTTTGGCAGGATGGTAGTAGAGGAGGATTATCCTAAATTTGATGCATATGTTAAGCTTTCTAGTATGCTATATTAATTACCAAATGTTTCATTAATGAATGACCTCCCCCCAAATCGATGGTGTCATTAATGCATCAATAAGCATTTATTTAGCTTTAGTTCACAAGATTGTATATAGGTCAGTTGGGTAGTTCTGTGGGTCTGTTATTTCAGGTTTACCTGATCTTGGCTAGTATTGCTCATGGGTCTACACTCCGCTGGTTGGTTGACAGGGGATTAACTGCTCTAAGGTAGCTTCATCTGGGATAAGTCAGTTCTGTGCTATGTAATCTTTCATCCTCCACTAGGCTAACCTGGACTTATTTACCTGGTGGTCATATAGATCCAAGCAAGAAGGTCAAACACACATAACCTCTTGAGGCTTGGAATTGCCACACCTTTCCCCCCGCCCCCACTGGACACTTTCTATTAGCCAATAAAAGTCCCAAAGAGGTCAAGATTCAAGGAAGTGAGGAAAAGATTCCATCCTTGAGCTTCCCAAAGCCACGTTACAAAAAGTATCAACTCTGAAGAATTGCAACAAAATTGCTCATGGCCATGAAGCATTAAATCCTAATTATAATATGGAAGGTCCAGGAAATGACCTCTTTGCATCCTGCATAATCATGGTACAGTCATTCTTTATCAACTCTTAATTGCATATCTATTTTGTGTACAAAGCTCTATTGTGACCAAGACTTCACTATAAGTAATACACCTTGATAATTTTCTTGTTTTATTTTCATTCTTTCAGTGGAATCTGTAAGGATGAACCCTTTCTTAAGGGGGACTAACTAAGGTCAATGACTATTAATTAATATGGAATGATATTTTTTCAAAGATTTTATTTATTTATTTATTTGACAGATAGAGATCACAGGTAGGCAGAGAGGCAGGCAGAGAGGGAGAGAGGAGGAAGCAGGCTCCCTGTGGAGCAGAGAGCCTGATGCAGGGCTTGATCCCAGGACCCTGGGATCATGACCTGAGCCGAAGGCAGAGGCTTTAACCCACTGAGCCACCCAGGTGCCCCTTGAATGATATTTTAATGTAACTTTTTATAAGCAACTTCAGCAGGAAATTCGCAGAAGGACCAGAGAGGAAGCACACATTGGAATCTTAACAGAAAAACAACAAGGGGTACCTGACTGGCTCATTCGGTTAAGTCTTTGCCTTTCGCTCAGGTCATAATCCCAGAGTCCTGGGGTGGAGTCCCACATTGGGCTCTTTGCCTAACGGGGAGCCTGCTTCTCCCTCTGCTTGCCGCTCCCCTGCTTGTGCGCGCTCGCTCTCTCTCTCTCTCTCTCTGGCAAATAAGTAAATAAAATCTTTTTTAAAACGGAAAGAAAAACAAGAAGATACCAATTTACACCAATTAGCACCAAAATTTGAACACTGGTAACACCAAATGCTGGCAAGGATATAGGACAGTGGAAATGTTTATCCATTGCTGGTGAGAGTGCAAAATGCTTCAGCTACATTGGCTGACAGTTTGGCGGTTTCTTACAAAACCAAGCATACTCTTACTATGCAATTCAGCAACTACACTCCTTAGTATTCACCCAAAGGAGTTAAAAAATGTCCACACAAATTCTGCACAAGGATGTTTACTGCAGCTTTATTCATAATTGCTGAAGCTTGGAAACAGCCACAATGTTCATCACTAACTTGGTTAGATACAAACTGTGGTACATCTAGATAATATTATTCTCCACTAAAAACAAATGCACTATTGGGCAGTGAAAAGACATGGAGGAATCTTAAGTGTGTAAAGTGAAAGAAGTCCATCTGAGAAGGCTGCATATTGTATGATTCCAACATTATGACATTCTGGAAAAGGGCAAAACTATGGCAACAGTAAAAAGATACTGGTTGTAGGGGTAGGTGGGGACAGATGAATAGGCAGAGTGCAAAGAATTTTTTTAGGGCAGTGATAATACTCTGTACGATACCATCATGATGGATACGTATCTTATACATTTGTCTAAACCTATAGTATGTACGACATCCAAGAGTGCATTCTAAAGTAAATTGTAAAATTTGGGGGATTGCGTTATGTCAGTGTACGTCTGTGCTTGATAAAAAAATGTACCTGTTGGGGCGCCTGGGTGGCTCAGTGGGTTAAAGCCTCTGCCTTCGGCTCAGGTCATGATCTCAGGGTCCTGGGATCGAGCCCCACATCGGGCTCTCTGCTCAGCAGGGAGCCTGCTACCCCCTCTCTCTCTGCCTACTTGTGATCTCTGTCTGTCAAATAAATAAATAAAAATATTAAAAAAAAAAATGTACCGGTTGAGTGAGGTTGGTAAAGGGGGAGGCTAGGCATCCCTGTATTTTCCTCTCAATTTTGTTGGAAACCTAAAACTGCTCTAAAATAAATATAATATTAAGAACCTATGTAAAATAATATTAGGGAACTTAATATTTTTTGATGATTATACACCAGTGTTTTAATGGGGAACAATGATCTTGTAAACAGATGTGACCGCTGTAACTCTTCCCAGAGGAAGTAAATGGCACCACAATATGCAAGTATATGCATTCTATCTTTATATGCATTTAAGCATATGTATTTTGGTTATTGATTTTTTTTCTGCTCTTTTGTCTCTTTGATCAATTACCTGTTCTTTACATCCTTAGTTTTTCTGCCTTTTCTCTGAGGTTGCCCACAATTCTTTTCTCTTTTTACTTTTCAAACTTGGCATCAGGCTACTCCTCACATTCTATCACTTTCCTTTTTTAAGTGGGTTAGAAGTTCGAGTTTGAAGGAAAGACATAATTTTATTTGCAGATACTTAAGTCTCCTGTATAGTACTTCCTGTTTGTGCTCAAAATGCAAACACAAGTGATGAAACCAGGTAAGCCGGAAGGAATTTTGAGGCCTGTACATAACAGTAAACAGAAAACGCTCTGAAAAGAAAAAAAAAGCAGTAGATGCAATGTAGTTTCTGAAGTATTTCTCCCAGTACTCTAACACATTTATTTATGTTGACCTAGTTTGAGGATGTGGAAGAGGATAAAGATTCTGATCCTAACGTTGCCCCTTTGAAATAAATCCATTTTCAGAAGACCCCCCAAATAATGCATAGGCAGCATTTTGACTGTGAACAGCCCTGGAATTTAACATAATATAGACCTAACTATAATATAAACAATTTATGCTGACAAATCATTCATATATTCTACACAAATATAATTAGCAAAATTTCATATATGGTAAAACAGTAGGCCTTGAAGAACTCAGGAGTATTGGCTTTACTCTATTAGTAATAGAGTCCCGGATATCACTGTTCTACTATGTTCCCTAAGTCATTTAACCTCTGTTCAGAGGGTGATTTGGCTGAATTTTCCTTTTTGGGCCTGAAACCTCTTGGTAAAAAAAAAAAAAAAAAAAATACAGACACACACACACACACACACACATTTAACGATATTCTTCTCTCTTGGGGAAACTATGACTGTTTATGTTATGGGAGTTCTCCCAAGATCTGTGGTAATCATTCTCAGAAAAATAAAATTTATATTACTATAATGAATATAACATGGACAGTTAAAAATATTTTTTAAAAATCATCATTCAAAAGTTGTTGAACAGCTTGCCAATTGTTGCTGCTAAAGAAGAGAGAGGGGCTGGCACATTATACTCTCTCACTGAGGTAATGGAATTTGTTTGGACATCAAAATTGCAATATGGCTGTCCCAGAGAGATGAGGAAATGGGTGAGAACACCTTTGCCCCTTGAAGCAGTTTCTCATGTGTGATTAAAACCCTGTGGGCCTGACTCCAAAAATTCAAGGTGACCTAGATCTGCTTGAATGCGTAAAAAATAATTATCAAAGGCTAAAAACCAAAAGCAAAAATTCTGTTATATTTAAATGTTGTTTAATACTGCTTTGAGTAATGAACAAAGGGGCTGGTCCTAGGTCCTTTATAATTCTTCCATTTTTCTCATTGTTTGTGAAGATTATATTAGGTAATATGTAAGTGCTTGCTGTGACTCTATGTCACATATTATTCTTTTTAAAAAGTAGCAATTCATTATAATAATTTGGAACCATTCCCTATCACCCGGTAATTCCAAGTTCCAGTTTAAGCTCCCAGTGGGCTCTCAAATTTCCAGAACAGCCATCAGTTCAGTCTGCTGTCTCTGGGTCACAGGAACTGAAAGTCAGTCTTCAAGTTTTGCCCCAGACCCGGTCCAGTTCAGTATGACATGGGGAGTCCAGCTTTATACATAAGTTATATGAGGAAGAACCATCCCAGAAGTCCCAGCTTCATTAGAATGTGGAAATGGGGGAATTATTTGCTCAATTTTTCCATGCTAAATTAGATTCTGGCTACCCCACTTCCAGGTTCCCTAGCTGTTTTATTAATAATGCTTCAGACATTCATTGGGCTATCATTTCTAGCGGGTGAAGTTCTTATGCCTTCGAAACAGAAGCCCATCTTCTAGTCTTATTAATGCTCATCTCATTCTACTTGATACATCTGGATAAGTACACTGGGTCTGTACCCTCTTTTGGACTCAGAGGCCTATCATCCCTCCCTTGGTTTCTTGCGCCTAATTATATAAATTATTCCAGACCTTGCTTCTTGAAATCCCCATGCCACAACCCACCTGGTTTTCAACTTTTTTCCACATGCCACTGACCAGAGAGTATACAGATTCCAAGATTTAGATATAAATGGAAATAACAGGCTCTACTGAGGTGTCTGGTTTTATAAGTAGACTTTAACTCAACCTGCTTTGTTTTGGAATACTAACTTAGATATTAATGAAAGGGTACTTAATCATCTACATTCTCTTGTTTCATGTATAGTTACTAGGGGATAATTCCTGGTAGTTTAGGTTATGCTTTGTGCATCTTTGTATCTGTATTCATGATATCATTGAATACAATCAAAACCTCAATAAGCTAAAAGAGAAAAGCAGTGGCTTGATATTTGAGTGGCAGATCATAGCTATAAGCCCTTGTGTTTGCACTGAAGCCTTCTCTCTGGATGCCACTATTCCCAGTGTCTGAACAGAATCTCCCTAGCTTACCAACAGTCTACTGTGTAAGAAATTAAGGTTTGGGAAAGTAGAATTTTTCCACTGCTCGCCAAGATCATGAAATATCTAGCAAAGTAAAAGAGAGCAAAGAGAGAAATGAATGCATATTCTCTACCTGAAATCTATTCTACACATTTAGTTCAACATAGAAATAACTCAAACACAAAAGGAACTGGCTGGCAATTTTTGGAGTATTATCTTGAACACCTATTCCTTGCTTTTTTTTCCCTATTCATCTATTTCCATGGTTCACAAGAAAAGCTGTTTGATCAAGATCCCAGAGTGACAATTCTGGGCACTCTGAAAGTGTCATCATTCCCCCTCAGAAATCTCAACCAGCCTAACTGTGTCTACCTCGCTGGCCTTGCCTTCTTCCTCTGCTTCCTCCTTGTTTACCCTTTCCTTCTCTTCTGCTGTTAATTCTTTCTCCTTCTTCCCCATTCCCCTCCTCTCTCTCCCTCCTATCTAGCCTCCTTCTCCTTTCTCTTCCTCTCTCCCCTCACTCACCTCTTCCCCACCTTCTTCAACTCTCTTGATTTTCTTCCGTTTGCTTCCTCCTCTCTTCATCTCTTTCTGGTCTTTTCCCTTTCTCCTATTTCTCCTTCTTCTCTCTCCATTTTCAAGAAAAATCATTCACTTCACTTTGTTGATCTAAAATTTCAGTCTTGTCCAAAAAAGAATACAAACATCTGTCTTTCAAAAAGAGAATCAACGCTTGTTTATAAATTATATATCATGACTCACGTATCGTGAATCATATATTTTCAACCGGTTTCAGTCAGTGAAATATACCTGAAGCAAATGCTAATGAACTTTACGATTTTAGTATGGGCTATATTATGTTTCCATGTGAACTATTTCTTAGCATCTGTTAGAGATGAAACATCCCTGCAAACTCTTGCCAATTTAATATAGCAGTAAAAATGAATAAGAATTGCACCTTTAGCTGACAAAATTAAGTAATAGAGAAGAACTGCAAAACTTACTCAGGATTATGTTTCTATGCATCTCTACTAACAAATCTGGCTAAACTATGCAATATAATCACTGAAGAATCTCCATCTTTTAAAAAATAATGAACCTTAATAATGACCCAGTATAGTTGCAAAGCTGAGGTATTTTTATCCATATACTATTTTTACACTATCTTTTCTAACCTTCCCTTTTAAGACATAGTATTATACTGTAAAATATGGAGATAATTTCCCAAAATCCACACCTATGTGCATCTTTAAAGAAGAAAAAAAGCTGGGAACACAAGTCACCCAAAAGTCAATAATCTGATGCCACATGAACCAAGAACTCTTAAGCAAGACTTTTAAAAATTTCCCATCTAATAATAATTAACTAAAATCAGCTTACATATTGCTGGCTATGAGTACAAGTCTAGATCACTTGTGTAGTAATTAGGGCCCACTGATGAAGCTATTGCCTCCAGATTTTACTAAATCTGTATTCTTTGCTTTCATGAAAATGTTAAGTTGAAGCTATAAAAAAAATTTTTTTTATAGCTTTGGTATCTCAAATTTACATGTGACTCCAAATGGTTTAGGTAATTACAGATTAAACACTTCATTACCTGATAACCAGTCCCTATGCAGCTAATAGTAACCCAGGTTCTACCAGAACATTTAATCTTGACTATCTGTGAGGCTTCTGGGCTTTCTGTATAGATTACATTATCAAGCATTCATATTTATAAAACTGTAATAAGAAAAGAACAAAGAAGGATTTATAGGCAAACAACAGTTAAAGACGTCTTTGTTTTGACACACTTTCTGTGGCAGGCAGAGAGGGGGGTGTTGCTGGGATGAGTGTGTGTATAAACCCCAAAGAGGAAAGACCTATTTGCAAATTCCAGACGTAGATTGATTCACCATTTATGCCAGAATAAACTGCTACTTAGTTTCATCTAGCAGCTGAGACAAGTGACAAGACATAGATGGTCCAACTGTAAATATAACTTTAAGAACCACGGCATAATCTTGTGACTAACAGGCAGCAGTATTTATACATGGCTACAATGACTGTATAGATCTGCTGAAAATCTTCTTCCTGCTTCTCTTTCTTTAATGACTTCTTTTCTCAGGTTCTTTCTATCTCTGTGAGCCTTTGCCTTTCCTGCATCATCAGTTTCATCTCCTCTTCGTTGCTGCTTCCGTTCTTTAATATTTCAGTTCTCTTCCTTTCTTTAAAGCTCCTACTTTTAAAGTTGGAAGAATGAATATTTTTTCAAAATAGTTTATTGCATTTTTTTCTAAACTTGAAAAATAGATAATTATAAAATTATAAAATTTTATTATAAAATTTTATAATTATAAAATTCCAAAGTTTTCTAAAGCTTCCCTTTACTTACATATGTGAGGAGCTAAAAGCACAGAACTTGACAAATATTCAGCGTACCGTGTTGGTGTATTTTGCTGTGGGTATATTCCCCAGCTACGTTTTTCCCTTCTTAATGGATCCAGGACCTGCAATGGATCTTTTTTTCCCTACGTATAGGTATAAAGTACAAATAAGTACTTTTGCACAGAGGTATAAAGTACAGCCACAAAGGCATCTACCTCTTAGATGGGAAAAGTAAGATTTTTAGCAGAGTTGAAAAACTTTATAAAGCTGACTTCTTTTGATCTCAGTTTATGATACTACGAAAAGTTTCTGTTCACAATGTCATGAAGCTCATATTCTTTTTTTTTAATTGAAGTATAATTGACATACAATGTTACATTAGTTTCAAGTGTACAGCACAATGACTGGATAAATTTATATGTTATGCAGTGTTCACCAGAAGTGTAACTACCGTCAGTCACCATACATTATTATAACACCACTGACAATGTTCCCTGTGCTATACCTTTTATTCCCATGACTTATTCATTCCATGATTAGAAGCTTATTTCTCCCACTCTGCTTCACCCATTTTGCCCACCCGGCTGCCACTGGCAACCACCAATTTGTTCTTGTATTTATGTGTCTGTATCTGCTTTTGTTTGTTTTGTTTTATTTCTTAGAGTCTATGTATAAATGAAATCATATGGTATTTGTCTTTGCCCTGTATGCATGATTCCCTCTACATCCATGCATGGTGTTGCAGATGGCAAGAATTCTTTTTTATGGCTGAGTGGTAGTCCACTGTGTGTATATGTGTGTGTGTGTGTGTGTGTGTGTGTGTGTGTATCATATCTTCTTTATCCATTCATCTATCAGTGGGCATTTAGTTTGCTTCTGTATCTGAGCTATTATAAATAATGCTGCATTAAACACAGGAGTGTGCATACCTTTTTGAATTAGCATTTTCACTGTTCTGGGTTAATACCTAGTAATAGAATTACTACACAGTATGGTATTTCTATTTTTAATTTTTTGAGAAATCTCCGTACTGTTCTGCACAGTGGCTGTACCAATTTACATTCTCACTGATAGTGCACGTGACTTCCTTTTTTTTCATATCCTTACCAACATTAATCATTTTTTTACCTTTTTGGTATTAGCCATTCTGACAGGTTTGAGATGATATCTCATTGTGCTTTTGATTTGCTTTTCTCTGATGATTAGTGATGTTAAGCATTTCTGCATATGTCTGTTGACTTATCTGTATGTCTCTTTTGGAAGAGTGTCTATTCAGGTCCTTTGCCCATTTTTAATCAGATTATCCCCCCTTTGGTATTAAGTTGTGTACATTCTTTATATATTTTGGCTATTAACTCTATATCAGATAAATTCTTTGCAAATGTCTTCTCCCATTTAGTAGGTTGCCCTTTTTGTTTTGTTGATGGTCTCCTTTGATATGCAAAAGGTCTTTAGTTTTTTTGTTCGTTTTTGGTGTAGTCCCAATAGTTTATTTTATCCCTTTTTTTCCCTTGCCTGAGGAGACATATCTAAAAAAATGTTACTAAGGCCAAAAAATGTTATTAAGTCAAAGAGATTACTGCCTGTGTGTTATTCTAAGAACTTTATGGTTTTAGGTCTCACATTTAGTTCTTTAATCCATTTTAAGTTTATTTTATGTAAGATGTAAGAAAATGGAATTTTTTTCTTTTGCATGTAGTTGTCCGTTTTCCCAGCACCATTTATTGAAGAGACTGTCTTTTCTCCATTCTATATTCTTGCCTCTTTTGTCATTGATCAATTGACCATGTAAGTGTGGGTTTATTTTGGGTTCTCTATTCTGTTCCATTGATCTCTATATCTGTTTTTGTGTCAGTACCATCCTCTTTTGATGACTATAGCTTTGTAGTACAGTTTACCACATGGGATTATGATGTCTTCAATTTTGTTCTTCTTTAACAAGATGGCTTTGGACAGGTTTTAGATTATTCTAGTTCTGTGAAAAACGTCGCTGTGATTTTTGTGTGTGTGTGTGTGTGTGTGTGTGTGTGTATTTCAATAAAACTTTATTTACAAAAACAGACCAGATTTGGCTGCCAGCCAAACTTTCTAGAACTTGATGTTCTGCTGTAGCATTTCTTTTTTTTTTTTTTTAATTTTTTTAAAATTAACATATAATGTATTATTTGCCCCAGGGGAGTTGCTGTGATTTTGATAGGGATTTCATTGAATCTGTAGGTCACCTTGAGCAGTGTGGACTTTTAAACAACGTTGATTCTTCGAATCCATGCACATGGAAGAGCTTCTCAATTTTGCGTGTCAGTCTGAAGCACCTAAACTAAAAATACAGATTTTTAACCATTCCTCCTCTGATGTTTCTCTCTTTTTTTTTTAATTTAAGTGTTAGTTATACTGTGTAATATATTTCTTTTAACATTATATTATTTGGATTTGTTAGAGATTCTATGTTAATTATAAAATCTAATAGGTATTAGAATTTCAATATTAATAAAATGTATCTATTTGTGAGACCTCAATGAATTTAAATTTTGATACAGTATCTATATTTTCCCATCATATTTTTAAAAAATATTTCCTACTGGATCCTCATACTTGAATCACCCATGGCCATGTTTGTATCATTCCAGCCATTAGTGTTTAACAAGAGAGTGCTTACTATATTCCAGGTAATCTGTTAAGGAACTTAGACTCATTTTATTAATCCCCATAGCAATTCTCTCCTACATAGATACTAGCATTTCTACTTACAACTGAAAAATCTGAGGCTCTGTGAAATTAAGCAACTTGATAAAATTCACAAAATCATATCTTGAATCCGATTGCACTTGACTCATATCTTTTTCCTTCTTCATCTCCTTGCTTTTAAATCTTTTACCAACTTGATTACAACTTAAGTTATGACTTATTATTTCCGCTCATTAAGGAGTAAAATAGGATTGCTCTAATTATCTTAGGCCGGTGGTTTTCCCTCAGGGACAATTTTGCCTACAAGGGAACACTTGGGATATTTGGTTAGGACAATTTGGTCGTTGCAGTTAGCTGGAGTTGAGAGAAAAGGCTGCAGAATACCTAGTGGGTAGAGGACAGGAATATTGCTAAACATCCTACAATGCATAGAACTGCCCTTGAAACAAAGAATTGTCTGGCCCACATCGTCAACGGCATCAGTGTTGAAAAACCCTACTTTAGGATTTTAATAAATGTCTAGTCCTTCTTCCTAATGAGCCCCTCCCTGACTCTCCCTTCACACCACAATATATCCAAAATGCAGGTTTTATGAGAGAAAGTTTTAAGAAACAGGAGTCAAAGGAACTGGAAGAAAAAAAAAAAAACAAGCTTGGACTATTGATTTTTTTGAAGATTTATATATATATATATATTTTTTTTTAAAGATTTTATTTGTATATTTGACAGACAGAGATCACAAGTAGAGAGGCAGGCAGAGAGAGAGAGAGGGAAGCAGGCTCCCCGCTGAGCGGAGAGCCCGATGCGGGACTCGATCCCAGGACCCCGAGATCATGACCTGAGCCGAAGGCAGCGGCCTAACCCACTGAGCCACCCAGGCGCCCTGAAGATATATATTAACAATTTTCTTATTTTTCTTATCTTGTCAGAGATACCAGTAGTATGATATTCTGTGTGATCTTTCCTGAACTTTACCCCAGAAAATTAGTTTCATGGAGTTTTCATAGGTAGAATATATTTCCCTTTCCTAGTTAGTATTCTTGAGAATGTCTGAATTATAAAATAGGTGTTCTTGTCATAAAGTTTTATAAGTGTATTTAATTAATAGAAAATATAATGTATGTATATCAGACAGTGAGTCTTCAGCCTATATAAAGGCCTTAAATATGCCAGCACGACCTAAGTATAAAATGTCATTCAAATGACCCATAAACACTGAATAGATTCTTGGTGGGTGGTGGGGAGAATAATAAATCAGGACTTTAAGGTTCAGTTTCTTCAATTTTCAGCCTCATGGAATTTTCTGAAAGTTTACTGCATAGACTGTATTCAGAAAGCTGTCAGGAATTCCTTTTTAGCTCCAGCTGTGTGTTCTCCTTTCTGTGGTGCTATTTCTTCCACGTTCACATTTGATTTGTGATCTCTTCATCTCCTGTCATTCAAAAGGCAATGTCCGGACAGTACCCTGTGACTTTCTAGCCAATACACCACAGGCTTTTAAATTATGGGTATAGCAGAGGTGGGGTACACTTCTCTGGGATCTGAGGACAAGGAAGGGCAGAATCACAATCTTCCTGCTGGTCATTGCCTCCTTATTTCTTCTCTTCATCAATTTTCCTGAGGGTCATTTTCCACTGTCCACTCATTCTCAGATGAACTCTCTGTTTAGTTAGTCCAATATCCCTAATTTATCAAATCTCTGCATTATTGTCTTGATACACTACTTATAACAAAGGCTTGTATCATGAGTCTCGTGAATGGAAAAACTATCTTCAGAGGAAACCACAAGCAGAACATTCAGAGGTACAGTTTATTACTTACCATTAGGAAGATCTCAGAACTACATCCCTAAAACAAGCAAAATTAGCGTATAACAAGGCCAGATCCACCTGTAATCACAGTGTAACACTATCAAAAATCAGTTGTGTTGGGATGCCTGGGTGGCTCAGTGGGTTGAAGCCTCTGCCTTCGCTGGGGTCATGATCCCAGGGTCCTGGGATCTGCCTGGCATTGGGCTCTCTGATCAGTAGGGAGCCTGCTTCCCCCTCTCTCTGCCTGCCTCTTTGCCTACTTGTGATCTCTGCCTGTCAAATAAATAAGTAAAATCTTTAAAAAAAAATGAGTTGTGTTGATATTACTGAATGTGTTCTAAGAGTTATATAAAGAAGTCTTCAGGATCTGATTCCCAGCATTTTACACCAACACAGGCGCCCAATAGAGAAGTAATAGCTTAAGTGACTGTGATTATTCCAATAGAAAATTGATGCAGGGTTTCTCCAACTACATTTGTTTGTTGGAACATTAACAGCATGAACTACAGTAGCAATTTTAAACTGGTTTTATTTCCAAGAAATAATTTTAAAATTATTTTAAAGAAATAACTTTTGAAACCTTATTTCAGTAATGATGTTTTATCTTTTAAATAAACTATTGCATCCTATCATTTAGAAAAACAAATATATATATATATGGATTAGAGTCACACTGTTTACAATGGTATTTGTTCTATAGTTAAAAAAAAAAAAAAACCTCTACAAATAGTAATATCCCTTTTCACACTGCTTCCCTCCTGCCCCCCACATTCTAAAATTTAAATTTGTATCTGAAATTCTTAACTTTTCTTTTACTCCCTTTGCTTGAAAGGCCCAAATTGATTAGCTTTGCTAAGTATCTTTTCCATAGAAAAGGAAGAAATCATTCAAAAGAATGAACAATGAAAGTGCATTTTTATCAAAACCCTTTGGTATATTGAAGCTGGAAGATTTCGATTTGAATTAATGAGATTTGTGTCATTCAAATGTATTATTCTTTGGGAAAGTCACTACCCAGAATTTCCAAGTGCCTTCATTTTTTAATTGTAAGATAGAAAAATATTTATAGTTTCTTTTTCCTTTAGTTTGTTTATGGAGAAAAAAAATTACCTGATGTAAAAAATATATATCTTTATTGAATTCATGCAGGTGTTTTCTTGTTGGTTTGTATTTAGTTTACTTAGCTTATAACAACTAATTTAATGGAAATTAAAAGTGCAAAAAGTTCATTTCAATGAAAATAGTGAAAATAATTGTTTTTTTCCTGATTAAGCTGTGAAATGCCTTCTCTAAACTTTCCTTTGTTGTACCCCTTTTATTTATTGTGATCAATAGGACATGTGGATAATAACTAACTTGAGCAGGCCAGGGACCGTTGCTTGGAACATTATTAAAGAGATTATCTTACTTATAAATATGGAAAAAGACAATCACATAAACTAAATCAACATTTCTTGGCGGCAAAATTAAATGAGAAAACTTATACATTGGAACATAGGTTAACGTTAATGAAAAGATCTCAGTATGATCTATTCAACTCAACATTTATTGATCAAATACTATGTTACCAGGCTTTAAACAAGGTAGTGGAAATACAGAAACGTGAACAATACAGTTTCAGTCCTCCAAGGGTTTATGATATGATAGTAGTAAAAAACAATAATTGCTGACATTTATTGTCTTTACAAAGTAGTTTGCATTCTTGTAGACAGATCATTTTATTAATAGGAAAAGTGAGGAGTAAGTAGTGTGCTGTAGCTGAAGCAAGTTATTGACTTAATTTAAGCAGTCATAAACACCATTTTAGAAAACAGATATCAGATATCAGTACAGTATACTAACACATCCTTTCCTATACTCACTACTTGTATTTCCTGTTTTTATGAGTGACACTTACCGACATATACCTGAGTCAAACCAGAACCCAAAGTGGCCCATTTTGAGTTAATTTTTGTGTCAAGTGTGAGGTTTGGATCAAAGTTCCTTTTCTTTTGCTTTTGCATGTCCACCTTCTCTAGCACCATTAGTTGAAAAGTTATCCTTTCTCCATTAAATTGTTTTTGTACCTTTTTTTATAAAAAGAAGAAAAAAAGAAAGTTTCCTCTACTTGTGTGGGACCATATATGTGTTCTCAATTCTACTGTTGACCTGTATGTAGGTCTATTCTTATGCCAATACTGTCTTGATGGCTAACTACACAGAAGTCTTAAAACTGGATACAATGATTTCTCCTCCTTTGCTATTTTTCTTTCAGAATATTTACCTTTTCTAAACTGATACAAATTTTAGAATAATCCTATCTATATCAACAAAAATATTACTGGGTTATAAATTCAGCAAGAGGTAACAAGATATTGAGTCTATAAATACAGTGTATTGCTCAATTTACTTAGAGCTTTTTTGTTTCCTTTCATCAATGTTTTGTTATTTTCAGCATATTAGTCCTGTGTGTTTTGTTAAATTTCTAAGTATTTCATTGTTTTTGAGAAATTTTGTAATGACATTGTATTTTTTATTTTAGTTTCTTATGTTAAGTATTACTGTGCAGAAATAGCAAATGATTTTTGCATGTTGCCATTATATAATGAGATCATGCTGAACTCAGTTCCCAGAATTTGGGAGAAGGCTCTCTAGGATTTTCCTTTTAGGTCATATCTTATGCAAATAAGGATTGTGTTATTTATTCTTTTCTGGCTTACTTATGTCTTATTTCCTTCCAGTACTTGTTAAATAGTAGTTACGAGAATGGAAATCTTAGCCCTGTTCCCAGTCCTAGGGAAACAAATCCAATCTTTCACCATTACATTTGATGTTAGCTGTAGAATTTTTGTAAATATTTATTATTAAGCTTAGGAAGTTCCATCTTTATTCCTAGTCCTCTCAGTGTTTGTATCATTAATAGGTATTGAATTTTGCCAATTGTTTTTTTCTGCATCAGTTCATGTGATCATATGATTTTTATTCTTTAGTTTGTTGTTATAGATTGCACTGATTGACTTGTAAACGTGGAACCACTCTTAAATCCTGGAATATACCCCCTTTGTTCTTGGTATATATTTTTTTTAATATGCTGCTGAAATTTATTTTTAATTTTGTTAAAAATATTTGCCTCTGTATTGATGAAGGATGGCAGTCTTTAGCTTTCTTTCATTCCTCTTTTCTTCTCAGCTGCCTTTGGGTTTTTTGTTGTTGTTGTTGCTTTGTTTTGTTTTTGTTTTAGCATTATAAAATAAATTGGGAACTTTCAGTCCAGACAAAATGGTATAGGCCATCTATCTCTGATATTCTCTGATATATACTTACATGAAGCTCATAACTAATCAAGCTGCAACCATAGAAAAACCACAAAATGAGGAAAAAATAAAATATAACTGGTTAGGGATTCTAGAATTGAAGGAACAGCATAGCAGTAGGTCAGCCTCCTACTCAACAGAAGAAGGTGCCCCAGACTTCATGTTCCTCACCTCCACCCCAGTCCAGCAGCACACTAAGGGACACAGGTAAGCTCATATCTCCCCTAGACTGGTAAGGAGGCTTCATACAAAGTGAGCCCAACGGAGCCATCAAGGGGAATTAAGGGAAAGCTCCGCTGACAAGAAGCCTAGAGGGGAAACACTCTTCTTCACTACTAGTGAGGAAGCCTCTCTCCCACTCGGAGATAACACACAGCTCACTCCTCCCGTTGACTTTTGCCAGACCCTTATTTCTGGGATTCATCATAAGCCAAGAGATTTTTAAAGAAGGAGCCATCTGACATATTACTAATAACAAGGAAAAAATATGAACCGGCAGGACTTTCAGACCTGGAATTTTAAAAACCAGGGGCTAGGCTCTGGGAGAGCTGGAAGGGTGACAGGAAGCTGAATGCCTGACCTTAAAGGGACAGCACTCACACAGCCCCTGGAGATACAGCGTGGGAGGAGCAGTTTGAAACCTTTTTAATATCACAATATTCAGGAGTTACTGAGTTCAACCCAAATGCCAAAACTCAGGGTTACTTTCTTTTTCAGTATCATACTACTCTCTTTCTCTAGAAGAAATCTGAAGTTGCCTTCAGTTTTGATCAGGAAAAAACAAACTAACCAAACAAACAAACAAACAGACAAACAAAAAAACTGAATGTCTGGAACATAATTAGAGGGTCAAAATGAATTAGGATCCTGAGACTTTGGGGAAGAAAGCATGGGATGGGGGATGGTTCATGAGGAAGTAATGAAGAAGTAGCATTCCTTTAGGAAAACGCTCCTATACTCAGAAAAAGTGTGAAAAGCTTCAGGAAGAACAAGTGAGGTACAAGTGTACAAGTGGAAAAAGCTGAGTAAAGTAGAAGTGCCATTCCTAAACCCTATTCCAAAGTTAATGTCCTAGAAATTGTATTTTGCAACTAGTGTCTGACATAAAGAACCGTACTTTCTATCTCAGATTATCTTTGTGTTAATTTGGCTAACAACAATAGTCTCTCTTTTTTTTTTTTTTTTTTTTAATGTAAGGCTATATTAAGAAGCCTCTAGGTATTATGAGCAGAGTTCAATGGGTCCATAATAAACACAATTTTAAATTTTACAGTTCTTGTTGAGGTAGTGAATCCTTGACATTTGGAGATATCTGTTTTCAGGCAATGGGGGTTAACATTAATTCATGCAGAAGTAAACAAAACAAACAAAACGTATGTTTGTGGAAAATGTAAATAATTAAGGGAAATAAACTTTAGAATAATTTGAATGGGGAAAGTTTAATATAAATAAATATTTACTGTAATATTGGAATAACTGTAAAGATGTAAAGAAAACTCAGAAGAATACCCTAGAACTGAGTGGGAGAGCAAGCAAGGAAGGGACAGCAAAGGACAGGGGCCCTCCTGTAAGACTGGAGACCAGACACTATTGGAGATACGGTTATAGTCCACTTCGTGGTGGTGAAGTTCACTGGGTGCCTGCACCAAAATCTGCCCACAATCACTAAGCAGGGAGGAAACATCCTTCTGGAATGTGGGTGGACCAAGATTGTCAAGCCAGCAACAGAGGGAGTGAAAAAGAAAATAAAAAGGACTGTATGGTATGATATGAAAGAATCTGAAAATAACTATGTTGATTTAAAGAAGCCAGATGAAATAGAGCTGTATGATTCCATGTATACATATTCTCGAAAAGGCTAATATTTAGTTCCAGAAAGCACTTTATATAAACGGATGCTTATGAATGGAGATAGTGGAGAAGGTGAGCATACAGGACCCCTAGGAAATTTGGAGGAATATCTATGTGTTCAATATCATGATTGTGGCGATAATTTCACAAGTATAAACATGCATCAAAGATACCAAATTATAGGGATGCCTGGATGGCTCAGTTGGTTGGACAACTGCCTTCGGCTCAGGTCATGATCTCGGAGTCCCGGAATCGAGTCCCGCATCGGGCTCCCAGCTCCACAGGGAGTCTGCTTCTCTCTCTGCCCTTCTCCTCACTCATTCTCTCTCTCCCTGTCTCTCTCTCAAATAAATAAATAAAATCTTTTTTAAAAAAAGATATCAAATTATATACATGAAAAATGTGTGGCTTTATATATGTAAATTGTACCTTAATAAAACTATTAAAAAGAAAGAAGACACACTTCACCAAAGAAGATATTCAGAAAAGCATGGGAAATAAGCATTTGACATGGAAAGTGCAAAGTAAAACAATGAGATACCAGGACATACCTATTATCCAGAACAGTATCCAGAACCAATATCCAGAACAGCAATACCACCAAATTCTGGCAAGGATGGGGAGCCACAGGAGCTCTCATTCATTTCTGATAAGAATGCAAAATGGTTCAGCCAGTTTGCAAGACAAATTTAGCAGTATTTTGCACAGTTAAACGTACTCTTACCATACAATTCATCAATCGTGCTTCTCAGTATGTACTCAAATGAGCTGAAACCTTCACATGAGGTTTCTAAGCAGTTTTGTTCTTCATCGCCAAAACTCAGAAACAACCAAGACATCTTTTTTGCTTTAGAGAGAGTTCTTTTTCCATGACATAGTAAGCATGCAACTTACATTATTGGAAAAATTGTCAACTTAAGATGACCCATTTGCTAACTATCAAAATCCAGGGATGGGGAAAGTAGCAAATTCCTCAAGGAGGACCTACTGCAAGTGTGGCTTCTGTTATTTTGAGAGCTTGTTACAATTTGTAATTTTATCTCTGACCCATATCAGTGTGATAACTATATTTACACAGTAACTACCTGTGTCTGATCTGTAATTATTATGTACTATGCTCATTGGTCTGCAATTCTAACTTCTCAAATGTCTTCTTTCTGATTTTTCTGCCTACAAAAATTGATGTTTACAAGTATGCTTTGGTAAATAACTCACAATTTTATTTTTTATATTTTTAATTTATAGCAAATCTTTTAGAAAATATTCAATTATACTAAAATTTTTAAAGAATGGTTTAACATTCATATATTCATCACCTAGGTATTAAATTTATTAATATTACCCATATTTTTATCTATTTCTTCTAAAATATTTTAAATTAACTTTTAAAAATTGAAGGCATCATGATAATCACCTATAAACATTTCGTTATACTTTTCTAAAATACAATGAAAATTTAAGTTAAATTTTCCTACACACACACACAAAATTTCATTATTACACAAATAAAACTAATAATAGTTCTTATCATGATTTAATAAAAACTTCCTACCCAAATTTCTCTAAATTTTCTTCAATTATCATAGGTGATTTGCCTTTGGTTATGCTTCTTGAGTCATGTGTAATCTAAAATAGACCTACATTTTTCATGACATTGATTTTCACTAGTCAGTTTTTTTCCTGCAGAATGATCCAATTCCTGAATCTGTATGACTGTTTTCTTGCAGTGTCATTTCATTTGTACTTCTGTCTCTTGTATTTCCTATAAATTGGAATCAAATCTGAAGACCTTGTTAGTTTCAAGTTAAATAGTTTTGTCAAAAAAAGTTAACAGGTGATTCTATTTGTTTTGTATTATAGGACTCACATGATGGTTGACTGTTCATTGCTTCTACTGATGAGTGGATTTAAGTGGTAGCTGTTGTATTTATTTTTACTCTATACATTTTAATTTGTCTATATTTTTAAACATCAGGTAGGCTGCAAAGAACGAAACAACATATATATAAACCTTTTACCCAGATTCATCAATTAACCATATTCTGTCCCTTTTTGTTTTGTCCTTCTCTTTCTTTATATGTGTACACACACACACACACACGTTCACACATATATGCATGCACGTATTTATATGTAAAACATCTATCTGAGCAGTTTCAGAGTAAGTTGGAATATCCCATTACTTTGCCTCTGAGCTGTGGAATCTAACCCAACTATATTTTTATCCTGGTTAGGATTATCATTGCGATAAAATGACCTATTATTTTTGAATGTCAATATTTGTTCATCTATAAAAGAAACAACATTGCCTATCTTATAAGATAAACGTGAAGAATATAGAGATGTTTGTCATGTATACCTAAACTTACAGGCATTGGGCAAATGGTAACTATTACTACTTTTATTACTTATTAGACTATGCTCTAGGAGTTCTTACTTTGATTCTATTTTAACATTTTCTACTAATTGTGACTGAGATGGGATGTTAAGAAAACCACACCAGAAAATACATAGGAAACATGCCTTCACAAATAGCTTTACAAAAAATTGTTGTAGTCAATTAGAAAAGTGTAGTATGGAAAATATACAATTGTCTACCCCCAATTCTCTTATTCCCTCCAGCTCTTTGCTAAGCATTCACAGTTCAGAGGGTTCAGTGTGGCTTCTAATGCTCTCAAAACGATAGCCCTGTTTCTCCTTCTCAAAATCTCCCTGTCATTTGTCCCTGCCTAACTCCTGCCACCTGCGTCTTCTCAAACACACCAGTAATGTTGATTTCCTAGTCTTGAACTGTATGCAGAAAAAAATAAATAAAGCCCAACTAGTGATAAAATAGTAGCTAATATTCAGGCGCTTTAGCTTTCTATTCCTTAATGCCCATTTGCTTTGGACCAGGATTACCAAACTCTACTGATCCCAAGATCAGTAGTGAAACTTCATATCTACTAAGGCCTCTGTAATTCACAAAACTCTTTCAAAGATATTATTTTACTTGATCCTCAAATGTGGTTCTCTGAGATGCTCAAGGCAGAAACTGCTATACACATTTTAATGATAAATAATTTCAACCCAGGAAATTTCAGTGACTAGCATGAAGTAATGGAGCAAATAAATTGATCAGGGCATGAAACCTTCCCTCTAACTCCATGTTCTTTGTTATTTCCACTGTGCAAGCATGTTTGACTGCTTTATGGCTGTAGTTAGGGTTGTAACCTTCCTAAAAGGAATTCAGTGTCCCTGATGAAAACACATCTCTCAGGGAGAGCAGGTTAGAGTCAGCCACATTCTTTGTGAGGACACAAAGAAGAATTGGGGTTCCTTCCTCCTAATTTTTCTAACCCTAATGATGTATTTTGATCTATATTATTCTTTTTCTTAATCATCTCTTTCCCCTATGTCTGAATCTTTAAATCTAGTTCATTGGGTCCTCTCTCTCCAGCTTCACATAATTGAAATGTAGAAAAACTTAGTGACAGAAAAATGTATTAGGCAAGATAGAAATTGACTCTAATTTTTCAGATCAAAAGGCAAATTCCTGGGGTGTCCGGGTGGCTCAATAACTTAGGCATCTGATGCTTGATTTCGGCTCAGGTCATGATCTCAGGATCGTAAGTTTGAGCCCCACTTTGGGCTCCATGCTCAGCCTGGAGTCTGCTTGGGATTTTCTGCCTCTGTCCCTCCCCCTGCTTACATGTGAGAGTGTGTTCTCTCGTTCTCTCTCTGTCTCTCTCTCAAATAAATTTAAAAGAAGAAGAAGAAGCAAATACCTTCTCTTACTACTTTCATTCATCATCTGGATTATTACATCAGGTTCATAGTTTTAAATACCATCTCTCTGATTATAATACAGTGAAGTATATTCTTAACCCCAACACCCAGGCACTCCAGACTTGTATGCTCAACTGCCTAAGTGACACTCTAACTGTACATTTAAAAACATCTCAACATTAAAATGCCACAAAAGCAAACCTCTGGACTGTATCCACCTCCAAAATTGCCTTTCTTCCATTTTTTTTTCCCCATGTCTCAGAAGATATTAATTCTATTGACATTGATTCCATGACCTGGTACTCAGGCCAAAGATGGACTCACACTATATTCTCAGTTTACCACAAATTCTGTCTGTGAGATCATCAGAATGTTCAGTTCCCAAATCTACTTCTCAGTAACACCAGTACCATGCAGGTACAATTCAGTATCATCTCACACTTGGGTGCAATGATCTTCTAAGATGTCTCTCCACTTTACCCTTGTTTTCACCTTTAATTCAGTTTCAATTCCAAATCCAATTAATCCTTTTGAAATAAAAATATGATTATGTCAATTCTGTATGGAGAAACCCCCAAGTGGCCTCTCCTCTCATTGAGTAAAAGCCAGAGTTTTTCAGGTGGCCTAGAAGGTCTTTTGAATCTGTGCCCCTGACCAGTTCCTTGTGTAACCTCAACCCCTCCAACTTTAATTCTTCTTAAATCTGTTTGTTTCATTGAATATACCAAGCACATTTCTGCCTTAGGACACTTACACTTGTTCCTTTTGAATGGACTGTTCAGGATTTACTTCCTTACCTCCCAGGATATGCTCAACATTTACTTCTTCACCTTCATTTAGTCTTGGTTCAGATATCACACAGTACAGAATCCCAAGTAAACAGTCCCAAGAGCAGAATCTGTGAAGCCTTTCCTTACTGTCCTATTAAAATGATTAACCTCAGTGCCTCAATTCTATCTAATTATCTAATTCTATTCATCTCCATAGCACTTTTCACTACCCAAAAACAATATTTTATTTATTTGCTGACCTTTTTGCATGAGCAGAATTAAAATTCCATGTGGGAAGAATGTTTTCCTATGTGTTTTCAGCTATTAGAAGAGTAGCTAGCCCATAGTAGGCACTCAAGAAATTGTGTTTGAATATATTAATTTAATATAAATACTTTCATTATGCATTTCACCAATGAGAAAACATATCAAAGATAGTAGGCAACCAACTACTCAAAGGGGTATAGGGCAGTGACAGTGCCGGTGCCAGGGTTAATAAGAAAGAAAGGAAATCCTAGTTCATGAGGACTGTTAGCTAAATCAAGCCGAGGTGTCCCTGAGACCAAAAAAAAAAAAAAAAAAAAAATGCTTAGACTTGATTCAGTCGGTGAAGGTCAGTGGTTAAATGTCTATTCTCGTCACTTCTATAGAGTTTTTTATGAGCTGTGCTAAATTAACATTGAGTGGTACAATGGCAATAAAAAATGTTATTTGAGTTAAGTAGGCAATAGTTGCATATTAAAGCATATAATAGTTGTTAAAGTCCAAATCAGACAATGCTTACTCAAAGCAGACCACCATTCAGAGAGATTTTTAGTTTAACTTTATTTAACCTTGAGGCTATGATGGCAAAGGAAAAGGGTATATTTGGACTAGTATTTTAGAATTTTATATAAGAAGATCTTAAAGCAGGAGACCAGATGTGCTTTCTTTTGGGAAAAAGAAAGAAAAATTAAATTCAAAAATCTTATGATTTCTGTTAGGAAAGGAGTGGCACAATAGCTTCTGTGGTGAAGTTCTCAGATGGTATAGGTATCAGGTAAACACTAGTGTTCTCTTAGTACCAGAACTCACTAGGCAAAGACACAGCGACCGCCACGGAACTCCTGGCTCATCAGATGAGTATGCAAATTGTTCGTGGAACATGGTTGTTGGTGACACTTGGCGTGAAATACTAATTTAGAGGTATAGAATAATGAAGCAGCTATAGATACAGAAGAGTAAAAGATAGTTCCTCCAGTAACATTCTGTAACCCTGGGATTTAGCAACTATAAAACTGAAAGAGCATTTTAAGCTCATGGTTCAAGATGGCCACATGAGCTTAAGCAGTTTTCTCTTTTCTCACTTTAAATTTACATTGTTGGATTTTTTTTTTAAGGGCAATAAATGTACACCTGAAATGAGAAGAGAGTTCTGAGGAATAAGACTACTTACTAAATGTTTTGACCTTGAAGTGAACTGTGAAATATTGTCAAGATGAGGGGTATGTAGGTGGTTCAGTAGGTTAAACCTCTGTCTTCAGCTTAGGTCCTGATCCTGGGATCCTGGGATTGAGACCCTCATTGGGCTCCCTGCTCAACAGGTAGTCTGCTTCTCCTTCTCCCTCTGCTTGTGTTCTCTCTCTCAAATAAATAAATAAAATATTTTTTAAAATAAAAAAAAAAAATAAAAAATATTGTCAAGGTGAAACAAAAGCTACTACGTCAATATGTCCAAACAGTGGTAAATGGAAAAGGGGCGATCTGAAGATTCCAAACTGGAAATCTGCGCATGTGGTGAAAGGCAGAAGAGAGAAAATGGGCTGAAAACAGGATAACTAACTATCAATATAGCAGGAAATCAGATGTGAACTTATGTAGTTTTCATTGTAAATGTACTTTATGCAAGTTTCTTAACTATAATCTTTCTCAGTCTGATTTAAGTAGACAATGAATGTGTAGGATAGAATTTCTGAGAAGGCTGGAGAACCAAAAAAATGGGGGTAGGGGAGGATAATAGCACAATAAAATCCCAAGGAGTTAGAACCACAGAAATGTATCTTGAATGTTCTCTCAGAAAAAGTACAATCTTGTACTTGGCAGCAAATGCCAGGGCTGCCCTGATGCTCCTGCTGGCTAAGGTTGATGAAGTCTCCAAGAACAAACTCTCCATTTTCTGATTCCTTACTTTATTAACCTCATAATCAAAACTCCAGGATGGTGGAGCTGACCAGCTGAGCTAAGTTCACATGTGTATCCCCTTGCTGCCAGAGTTACAAAGTCGGATCTGTTTTTTATAGAGACAAGCAACTTCTGCCACCAGTATTTCTTTACTGAGTAGAGTTTTTGAGCAAACAAAAGAACACAAATTTTAAACAGTACAAAACAACCAGTAATTGTTAGAATTGAGAAGAAATAAATGGGAGTATATACATTGTATTGCTGTGTGTATTAACTGCCCATACAATTAGACAATTTTATATAATCTTAAAAATATATATATTTAATCCAAAGAACTAAAGCTAGAAAAACTTAAAGATGAATTTGGTTTGGTGTTTGGGATGGAGAAGGTAGAGGAAGGAATGGATGGCTTTCATTATAAACTCTCTCCCACTTGACTTTGTCACATCCATGTATTTGATAAATTATAAACTTACTTTTAAAATAATGCATTCTGACCAGAGAATCATGAACTTATGCAAAATTAAGGGAGATTGAGCTAAACACTGTCCATTTCTAAGACTCTGGTTATAGATTTCATGATTCTGTGGTATTAGGGTTCCCAATCACACAGTACAGAATCCCAAGTAACAAACAGTCCCAAGAGCAGAATCTGTGGCAGTTTCTGGAAGACCCATCTTCTTATCTGACATCATTAGTTGGCAAGGAAACACGAATCAAAACTGCGGTGAGATACCGCTTCACGCTGCTAGTATGACTATAATCAAATAGTAAGAGAATAATAATGTGAGAATGTGGAACAATGGGACCCTCTCAAACTGCTGTTGAGAATGTAAAACAATTCAGTCACTTTGGATAACAATCTGGCAATTTCCCAGATTGTTCAACAGAGTTACCATATGACTCAGGAATCATACTCCCAAGTATATACTCAAGAGAAATGAAAATATATGTCCATGAAGGAACTTGTACAGGAATGTTCATAGCAGCATCACAGCCAAAAAGTGGAAAACCCAAATCTCCAACAACTGAAGAACAGATAAACAATTCATGGTATGTCCATACCATTGAATATATTTAAGCCCCATAAAGGAATTAAATATTGGTATGTGCTACAATATGGATGAACCTTGAAAACATTGTATAAAGTGAAAGAAGCTGGCCATATAAAACCTACATATTGCATAATTCCTCTTACATGAAATAACTGGAGAAGTGAAATCTATAAACCAGAAAATAGATTAGTGACTCTCTTTAGGGTTTAAAGTTATGGGAGGTGGGAGGTAAATGTGATATCTAAAGAGTATGGGGCTTGGGACGCCTGGGTGGCTCAGTGGGTTAAGCCGCTGCCTTCGGCTCAGGTCATGATCTCAGGGTCCTGGGATCAAGTCCCGCATCGGGCTCTCTGCTCAGCAGGGAGCCTGCTTCCCTCTCTCTCTCTGCCTGCCTCTCCATCTACTTGTGATTTCTCTCTGTCAAATAAATAAAATTAAAATCTAAAAAAAAAAAAAAAAAAAAAAAGAATATGGGGCTTCTTTTTGAGGTAATACAAATATTCCTAAATTGACAGTAGTAAAAAAATTGACAGTAGTCATAGTTGAACAAATCTGCGAATACACTAAAAACTATTGAAGTATATACTCTAAATGGATGAATTATGTGATGTGTGAATTTTATCTTGAAAACATTATTAATATTAAAAATAAATATATTAAAAAAAAAAAAAACAGGAAAAAGTGCCCTGTGGTGGGTCATGCGACATATTTCATGGAGAAGAAGATCAACTGGCAGTCCAGGCACTTGAGAAGAAAGTTGAATAATTTTCAGAATATAGACAAGAAAAAGCAATCTGAAGGAGTAACTAAGCAGTTTATTAATGATTTGATTCTCACATACTTGTGAAAGTTTTAGAATGGAGGATTATGGAATTTTTTTTTTAAGATTTTATTTGTTTATTTGACAGACAGAGATCACATCACAAGTAGACAGAGAGGCAGGCAGAGAGAGAGAAGCAGGCTCCCCGCTGAGCAGAAAGCCCGATGCGGGACTCGATCCCAGGACCCTGAGATCATGACCTGAGCCGAAGGCAGCAGCTTAACCCAATGAACCACCCAGGCACCCGAGGATTATGGAATTTTAATTGAAGGCTTAGACTAAGCCAATTTCAAGGTGATACATATCATTGCCTGGGGTCCTGGTTTAAAGACAAGGCCCCCTGAAAGAGAGAAGAGTAGAGGAACGTGTGGAGTTTTGTGTTCTGGAAGGGAGTTGAACCATGAGAACTGTAAAAATATACAAAGATTTATTTTTATTAATTAAATAAACTGAAAATCAGTTTATCTTAGTAAAGTAAGAATAGCAAGGGGGTAATAGTGGAAAGTTATTCTTGTAAAATGTTGAAATGTGTTACAAAGTCAAACAAAACTTTTTTTATGAAAATACAACTTTTTTGTGCTTCAGTGTTCTTGTATTATACAGATTCCTGACTTAATCTTCATTTATATATAAACTGAACAAACATAAAAAAGTATAAACAAATCAGCAATACTGCCGGAAAATCCCTCCAAGCCATGAATCCTTATTAAAAATGTATGTTGGGATGACAAAAGTCTTAAATCAACATACTCTGAAAATTGTTAACTGCAGTCAAGTGTTAATGTTTAAAGAAGCAATAAAGAGCAAAGTGATATGAAATAAAACTCGTGAATTGATAGGTCAGTGGAACTGAAGAGAAAATCTAGGACAAACTCAAGTATATATGGATATTTGGTTTTTTAGAAGACATTTTAAATCCATGGAAAATAGGAATTAATCAACAAATGGCATTCAAACAATTGGGTAGTCATTTAGAAAAGAAATTAAGTTTTGATCTGTTTCTTATAATTCCAATATAAATTCTGATTTGAGTCAAAAAATTTAAATGCATGTATGCAAATACATAAATACTTTACATAATATACGTGATTGGTATATAGAGATAAATTTTAAAAGTTCAGTGCATAAAGAGGACAAAAAAATAAATACAAAAAAATATCAATAGAAAAAAGGAGTAATCAATACAGACAGCTCGTCATGGAAGGAGAACACTTTGAAGATGTCTGATGGATTGAAAAGAAGAGAAGAGTTGGCTGAGAATTGAAACAGAGAGAATATGGGAGAAGAAGAAGAACCACTTCAATCTAACTAAAGGGCTCCTTCTTTCTGAGGTAATGACTCATAATCCATCCTCAAAGACAGCCTCAACCTACCATTCCTAAGCAAAAAGGAGAATTTGGGAAGTAAGGATTGGCTCAGAAATACTGCAAATGAAAAAATATTCTATTTATATGTTTTCATTACTTATAAATGCAGAAAGGTATACACACATTCTGTTCTTGTACCTGTGGTAGTTTATGTTTGTATATTTCAGTGTATATAATATTATATATAAGCTTCATTTTCTTCAATAACATAGCATAAAAATCTGCCAAGTAAATGATCCAAATTTAGAGCTTTTTGATTTTTCATCCTTTTCCCCCTATAACAGTTGTGATTCCATATCTGTCTCTGGAACAACTAAGTGTAAAAGATGCCACATACATTTAATTAAAAATAAAATGTTGCTTATTTAAATGGTGAATGTTTTTTGAAAGTCACATGTTTTCGGGATGTTAGCCATTCTATCTCGACATGCATTTTTGTATTTCTAGTACCAGGGCTCATGTCTAGTGGCATGTTAAATGCTTTCCTGTGCTCTGTTTATGCTATTTTCCTGGCTGCTTTCACAGATTCAACACCTAAACTTATGGTCAAGTGGAGGGGTCTGTAAAATGTTGTCATTGCTGACACAAGGAAGCTGTGAGGGATGCCATCTGACATCGTTTGTGACAATCTCACGGCAGGGGTCTGTTCACATTTTACTCTGAAGACACTGGTAAACCTTCAGAAAGTGGGGTGCTGGAGTCAACCTAATAGCTCCTCCCTTGATACCCAGTTTTAGAGATGCTGATTACTCTGACTTTTGTAGAGTGTAGAGGTTAAGTGTCTCCTATGTGAAGCTAGATTGGCTAGCTCTGAAACTACTAGTATTTGATCTTGAGCCTATTCTTTAACCTCAGTGTAATTCAGTTTCATCATTTATAAAATGTTACTGATTAGTTTTTTGGCATTATGTTTATGATTAATATTCATTAAGATTATTAATATTCATAAGTCCTGTGTTTAAAAGGCCTAGAGTGGTGCCTACTAATAGTGTAAGATTAAGAAATATTATCTGTGTAAGAAAGAATGACAAAGCACTTAGCACCAGATAATCAAATCAGAATAAACAGATGAGACTGCCTAGGTGGGAAAGTCTTCACTAGCGTATTTTGGAACTTGAGTTTAGTTTGCCATCTAAGCAGAAGTAGAGCAAGTAAGAGAATGATCTTTCGAATGTTCAGGTAAAATTCTAATGTTTACCAGGTATGTGGCTTTAGACAAGTGGTTTGTAACTAATTTAACTGTTAACTTTGTGGTTATTATGTCCCAACTATGGTAACAGATGCTGGGGATAGGGAGGTGAATGAAAGAGAGAAAATCTCTCTCTTTCCCAGAGCTTACATTCTAGATGAAGACTTTGTGAGATATCTAAGATTCCAGTGATTCGGAGGCTTGCCATTCCTAACCCCAAAGTTTCAACCGTAGCAGATCTGTACACACTGAAATGCTGTCTCGCGTCTGTGAATTTGGACGAGGGTACTAGCTATCTCTCTTTGCTTTTGCACAGTTATGGAAAGGATTACTTGCCGATCACTCTGATGCGGAGCAAAATGTAAAGGAACCAGGGAGGGAAGGTATTCATATGATGAGCATTAAGAAAAGAGAAAGACTCTAAACAGTGGAATTCCCTTATCAAAATAATTTATATTCTATTGAACACATATTAGGGGAACTAATATACAGAGATGGACAAGCCAGGATCTCTGGCTATGAGGAACTCAGAGACCAATCAAGTTATAACTTAGCATGCTCACCCTGGCAGACATATGGACAAAGGAAAGTATTATAGGGACACACAGAGTAGAACTTCTCTTTTTAAATCAGGAAGACAGACGGGAGTAACATAGAGAGTTATATGTGAAGCGAAGGAACAGAAGTATAGGGATTCTTGGGCTAAGACGGAGCATGGAACCTTTTAGACAGTGACAACTTGTGCAAAGCATCATACAGGAAATGCCAGGTGAACTTAAAAATGATAAGAATGTACAGTGACACACACCCCTTGTTTGTTTGTCTGTTTGTTTACATTCAAATGCCTCCTTAGATTTTTTTAAATTTAATTTTTTTTCAGTGTTCCAAAATTCATTGTTTATGCATCACACCCAGTGCTCTACCTGCCTTCCTTAATAACCACCACCAGGATCACCCAACCGCCCACCCTCCCAACCCCCTTGTTTTACCAAACACCTGAGCCCACACAACTCCAACTGTTTACAACCTCATCAAAAGGAATTAGCTGAATTTGATTAAAGCAAGACAGTGAGTTAGAGAATAAACAGCTAAATCTGGAAACTTCCATTAGGCCCAGATTATGAAGTTGGGGCATGCCACTTTTAAGAGTGGGGAATCTTGTCTTTCATGGAACAGGATGTCTTAGAAGGTACATAAGCTGAGAAGTAAAGACCTTAGAACTGATTTGGGAGCTATAATCCTGGTAGCAACCTGCTTCATAGAGAACTAAAGAGATTGAAGTCAATATAACCAGATGCTGATGCAAATGTTTAAGAGAGAGAGGTGAAGTCTTGGGAAGGGCCTATTTTATTTATTTAACCCATATTCATTGAGCATCTATGTTGTGCCAGGCATTTTCTGTTTTTCAGAGATTTAGCTAAATAAAATCTCTTCCCTATTGCAACTTCTATTTTGGCGATCCGAAAACTAAGGAGACATCTAGCATCTGATATGTGTGTAGGAAATGCTATTAAATGAATGAATAGAAGGTCTGGATTAATTCAAGGAGATAGAGAATGACTTCATGTAAGAAGATTGGCTGAATATTGAAACCTTCACCCAGATGTGGTGTATACTAGGCACATTTACTATCATGGAGGAGAAATAAAACTAAATACATTTCTATGCCTCCCTTCAGGACATTACTGTCTAAAAAACCAGGACGTAAGGTGTGTGTATGTGAGAGACAGATATACAAAGTCAGAGAGAGCCAGAAGAGAGGAGAGAAAGAATGAATTAGCAACTTAACCACGTTGAAATGTTAGTGCCAAATAAAGGACCTAGAATGTTCTCTAGTACTTCAAACTGGGTAAGAGAGCCATATGCTAAGAAGGAAGTTTCGAAGATGAAATAAGATTTAAATGGTGATCAGGATTAAATGATTACAGAAGCTACAGATGGGAAAATGCATACCAGATGGGAGAACAATTGTGATCAAAATACATGTGGAAAATGTGGGGAATAACCAAGTCCATTCTTGGGGCAGCAGAAGGAAGCTAGTCTGGGGAAAGAGGATTCCAGAGAGAACTGAGAGGTGCAGCTGAAAATGAAATAGGCAAATTGCAAAGGTGGTGTTGATGAAGAGAGACTTTCTTCCTCATAAACCCTGCTGAAATCCTCCCCTTTCTTTATTCTTAGACTGAGATAAAGCAGACTGTGACTGTGTCCTAGAGGAGAGAAGAAGATTTTCTCAGCTCTCTTAAGGTCCCTGGCTGGGCCTGCAAAACAAACAGTTAAAGAGAAATTAACAGGAGAAAAGCATATACATTTATTTAACTTATTTAATATAAATTTTATGTGAGGAAGGCCTTTGGGAGGAAATAAAGACCTGATGAAACAATTATACCCGAGTGCTTTTATGCCAGGTGGGATGCACAGTTGGCAGTTGTGGAACTATATGATGGGGAAAGAATATGAGCCATATGTAGTAAACTGAGGAAACCATGAGGCCTGTTAGAACAGGTTTTTCTCTCTCCTTTCAGAGATAAGGATGTTCCTTTCCTCCCAGGAAAGACATGGGGAGGATACCTTTCACTGAGGGTCTTAGGACCTGCTTCAGAGAAGGACAGAGGGAGGTCAGAGAGCTCTTCCTGCTTCCACCATTTTCTCAAACTCCTTCAGCTGCCAAAGTACCACAGTTGAGGTAGCGTGCTCTGAAACCAGCCAGCCCTAAATGACATCATGCATCAGCCTCTGCCATCCTTTGCTGTTTGGCAACCACTACATCCTTGGTAGCTGAAATGTAGAGTCTGTCGTTATGATGTCGTCAAACAAAATGCGGGACTACACAGAGACCAGTTACATCTGGATTCATAAACAACAGATACATTTTTTTAAGATTCATTTATTTATTTGAGAGAGAGAGAGAGAAAAAGCGAGAGAAAGAGACAGCAATCAAGGGGAGAGGCAGAGGGAGATAGAGAATCCCAAAGAGACTCCAAAGACAATGCAGAGCCCAACCTGGGGCTCAACCTCATGACCCTGAGATCATGACCTGAGCCAAAACCAAGAGTCAGACACATAACCGACTGAGCCACCCAGATGCCCCAACAGATGCACTCTTCATTTTAAGTCTGTCTCATGAAATATTTAGGACATTCTTACACTGAAAAATATCCGTTGATATTGAATTTCAAATTTAAATTCAAATGTAACTGGATATCCTGTATTTTCATTTGCAGAATCTGTGAACTTCTCTTAGAATTATGAAAGAAATTGGACTCTGAGCAGTTCTTACCCTGTTCATTCTAAGGATTTCAAGGAGAAGTTGAGGATCTGTGATATCCCTGTTTAAATTAAGCCCATGTAATGTTTCACTTGTGTGAAAGGAAAATTATTTCTCCATAGGAGTTATCACTGTGTAAAACTTTGTACAGTATTGTTTAGTTGCAAAGGCAGGGGAAAAAATCAAAGAGAAAGAGAACAATTGTCCCCCTATCCCCCACCACCCCATTTCAGAGAGAAGTGATGTACAAATGTCAAGTACCTTTTGTGATTGCCAGTTCCTCTTCTCAGGGTGGGCTGAGCACATGAAGGGGTTAAGTCTTAAAGCTGCCTTTAGCCCTAGGACTCCTATTTACTTTAATGGAAATCACTTTTCCAAGGCACCGTGCTGGTTCTGAAAAACCAGGTTAAAGGTCATCCTGTGACTCCCAAGAATAATAAATTTGCAATTTGTACTGTTCTGACCTCTAGAAATATTTTTAGGTGTTTGAGGCCAAAGAAAACAAAGCAGTGCTTTGAAAGGACTGGGGAGCTATCAATTGATCAATTTAAGTGGGATTATCTGATAATTGGGTAAATACATTGTTATTGATGTCCAGAAGGAGGAAGATGTGCCAAGAAAACACTAATGCCTAGGCCTAGATTTATCTGCTAATCCTTGAAGGAGGCATTTACTGAGGACATGAGTAATTGCTCTGCTAACAGATTTATTCTTCCTTTAAGCCCCATTTGGGGCTTAAATCCCCTTCCTTCTTTCCAGCAGTTCCAAATGTGGCCTGAGTCCGACTGCCCACAGTGTTACACTTTGCAGCCCTTCTTAGGCATGTTCAGACTCCCGTTTCTTTGATTTGACATGCGCTGCTCTAGCAAAAGACTAGCGCTCCAGCCAGATGTGCTTTTATGCAAGTGAACTTTGAGGAATTTTACATTTGATTGAACAACTGGAAAAGACTTGCTTCTTCTCTTTAGCTGTATTTTTAACCAGATTACTTTTAAATAGAGCCTTAATGACAATATGGCTCAGTGGGAAAAGGCCAGGACCGGAAACCAGGAAACCAATGTTTTAATCTTGACTCTGTCTGTAATTAGCTTTGTGACCTTGATTAATCTTATTACATTGTCTAACTCTTTTGGCCTCTAATTTCTCATTTGTGAGTCAAGGGAATAGAGCTGAGATTGCTTCCAGCTCGAACTATCAATGAAGGGATAAAAGTAATTGATCTGTATTTTGTGTTGAGCATGTAGACTCAACTACCAGAATTTTTTTATGATTTTCCTTTCGGTCGTCTTTTATAGAGATATATGTTGTCTCTACAACACGAATGCTACTTGGGCTTTCTTGAAATTTCTGCTGAGAGAGGTAAGACAGTTGCAGAGAGCAGGATAATTATTTATCCAAAAAAAAAAAAAAAACTATGTAGAATTTTCCTGTGATTATTACACTATTCTGAAATTCTACTATATCCAACTCATTTTAAAACCAAGGTCATTTTATTAAAATGAATTCCAAATCCAAATATATAAATGTATGTGTTTATATAGTCAAAGCAACATATATTTAAATATTTCCCTATATTCTCTTATATAAATAGTTATGTCTTTAAGATTACAAAATAATATTCTCTCATGATTATCCTTTCTTTTCATGGATTTCTTGATCTGTTTGGGCAGATTTCATACCTTAACTCCATAGCCAACATTTCCAGAAACTTCTACGGTTAAAGTAGGCAGTACTCAATTTAAAATCTCTTCATTTTTATTTATATGTTTATTTATTTAACTATATATTCTATTTGGAATCTTTAAAGCCATCTTCATCTTCAAGGACAGAGTTAGTACCATGATGTTGAAGGTTCTTTTTCAGCATATATCTTATTTGTGAACAAAGGACCTTGGCAAGATTCACATTTATTTTGAGAAAAATCAACAACAACCTGTCAGACAATCTATAAAAGAAAGAAAGAATAATCATCCCAGGTTCATTTAAAATACCTTAGAGAACATATTAGTTATAGAGAATGTATTAGTTATGGTGTATGCTAAGCTTCTCAAGAAATATGAGGTAAGGAATACTGTGGATCAAATAAAATGGAAATTTCTGTCCCTAATAACTAGGTTAGCAGAAAGCATGAGCAGAAGGCATGGTTGTGGTGAAGCAGCTAGGCATATGCAGAGAGCAGGTAAAAGGAAATTTGTCAGAAGCCAAGGCTGTGGTCATCATTAAAAAGGAGTATGCATGAGGTCATCTAAAGGCCTATGTTCCTTTGACCTGTTGCTCTGCATTCATTAGAATGTTCCATTTACTTGGGTCATCACTGGGTGGCTTTCATTCCAGCCACACATTTCTCCAGCTGAAAAATACAGAGTCAGCAGCTTCTTCATACATAAGTGACTCAGAAGTTTCAAACATCACTCTGCTCATGTGTCATTGCAAAAGCTGCCTCACATGGTCACTCCTAACCACAAGGGAGGATGGGAAATGTAATCTGACTGGATGGCCATGCGATATGCTTTTATCAAAAGTTCTATTACTAAAAAGGAAATGGAGAATGAATATGGTGGGCTTTTTAGCAGTCTCTCCTACAGAGATATCATAGTCTAATATTTCTTTTTTTTTTCTAAGACCTATTTATTTTAGAGAGACAGAGAGAGTGGGGGCTGGCAGAGGGAGATAATCTTCAAGCAGACTCCCCACTGAGCTCAGAGTCCAATTCAGGGTTCCATCCCACCATCCATAAGATCATGACCTGAGCCAAAACCAAAAGTCAGACAATTAACTGACTGAGCCACCCAGGCGTCCCTCATGGTCTAATATTTCTATTTCTAAAGATCCCGCTAACAGTAGACAAAATATTTTATAATAATTCCATATGAGCAATTCAGTCATCACAAAATCTTAGTGATAATGTTTCAAACACTAGTTTTAAACTTTCAGTTCATGGAAAAAAAAATGTAAGGACAAATACAAATACAAAAACTTTCTTGCCAACATGAAACACTCCAGTCTAAAAGGAGGTTTATTTTAGTATAGTCTTCTCAATGTTGCCACATCTTGAATTCTTCTTGAAGGCATTTTCAAGCTCAGACACAGATACGAGTACATTTGTGGACTGGGATTGAGACAGTCTACCCTATCCGTGGAGATGTTAGAAATATCTTTAAGATTAGAGACTTATTGGTCCTTAGAACAGGAAAGAACCCAGCTCTAGATATAATAATTTATTTCTCATTTAATTTATCATAGTCTTATAATGATTCGTCATAGTCTTTCTCATAGCATCCATGTTCATCTCTGTGTATACTCCCCAAACCTTTTCTGTTCCCTCTGAGAAGTCTTTACTTAGTTTCAATAATACAGATTGTAGAGAGAAATAGTCAGGTTCATTGAAACGGATAACACAGAACAGAGGTCTCTCCTGTTGACCATCTCATGGTAACTGGCCAAGTTATGGAGTGACTGGCTCTGGGCCAGGTGTAATTTCCAGAATAATTCAGGGCCACTTCTAAACACATACCAGTCAACAACAGAATCCTTAAACAGGTGGCACTTTTATCTGGAAAGGAAAGGTGAATATTGCACAAACTGTGATGAGTAAAGCAAGTGTCATGTTTAATTTTATATATCCTTGATTTTAAGGCAAATGATCATTTATGTATTTACAACATACAAAACCATGCTGCTGCTTAAAACACAATTTAGTTTGACAGAAGGTGAAGAGTGAAAACCTGGTGCATCATGTGACTGAGAAGACAAAGTAACCACATTGTTTGTAATAATAGAGATGATAACCAGCAATTGTTAAGCACATATGTGATAGAGATGATTTTTAGGTGATTTGCATGAATTAAATAATTATCATAACCATTGTTATGAAGAATACATGTTATTAAATATAACCAATTGAAAATCCCATTTACTACCTCTCTGGAGGTAATCAATTATACTTTTAAAAAAAAGGAGACACTTGGGTAGCTGAGTAGGTTAAATGTCCTATTCTTGGCTTCAGCTCAGGTCATGATCTCAGGGTGGTGGGATGGAATGCCGCATTGGACTCTGCAGTCAGTGGGGAGTCTGCGATTCTCCCTCTCCCTTTGCCTCCCCAACCCTGCCTCAAATAAATAAATCTTTAAAAAGCAGGGAAGCACACTACCTCACATAGCACACCATGTATTTTTGTAAACACTGAATCCATTTGTTTATTATTTTTCAGTATTATCGAGATATAATTGCTGTGTGACATTGTATTAAAGTATGTGACAAAATGATGTGTCATATATATTACCAAGTGATATCACAATAAATTTAGTTAATATTCATCCCCTCACAATTATAGTTTTTTGTTTTATTTTGTTTTGTTTTTTTTTGTGGTGAGAATTCTTTTAAGATTTACAGCCTTAGCAACTTTCAGATATACAGTATGATACTGTTAACTGTAGTCATCATATTATGCCTTCAATTCTCAAAGATTATTTTTCTTATAACTGTGAATATATGCCTTTTGGCCACCTTCACATACTCCCATAACCCTCAGCCCTCACTCTGGCAATCAGTTTCTAGGAGTTTGTTTTTTCAGATTCCACGTATAAGTGAAGTCCTACAGTATTTGTCTTTCTCTATCTAACACAGTTCACTTAGCCTAATGCTGCCAGGGTCCATTCATGTAAATGTCAAGATTGTCTTTTTTTTTTTTTAAACAGGGAAATAATAGTCCTTTGTGTATGCATGTTACATTTTTTAATCCATTTATTTTTTTTTTAATTTTTTAAAGACTTCATTTATTTGACAGAGAATAAGAAGTGGAAACAACAGGGAGAGGGAGAGGGAGAAGCAGGGTCCCTGCCAATCAGGGGGCCCAACATGGGGCTCCATCCCAGGAATTTAAGATCATGACCTGAGACAAAGACAGACACTCAACTGACTGAGCCACCCAGAAGCCCCTCTCCATTTATCTGTTGATGGACATTTAAGTTGTTTCCAGGTCTTAGCTATTGGAAGTAATCTTGCAATGATCATAAGGGTGCAGATATTTTTTCAAGATAGTAATTTTGTTTCCTTCAGACATGTACCCAGAGGTGGAAATGCTGTATGATATGGTACTTCTATTTATTATTTTTTGAGCATCTTCCATAATGTTTTCCATAGTGTCTGTAAAAATTTTCATTCCCACCAATAGTCCATAAGGTCTTCTTTTTTCTACTTCTTTGCCAACACTTGTGTCTTTTGTCTTTTTGACAATAACCATTCTCACAGGTATAAAATGATATCTCACTGTGGTTTTTCTTTGCATATCCTCAATAATCAGTCATGATGAGCACCTTCTCACATACCTGTTTGCCATCTGGATGTCTTCATTGGAAAAATGTCTATTTTGTTCCTCTGTCCATTTTTTTTTAAAGATTCTATCTATCCATCTGACAGAGAGAGAGATCACAAGCAGGCAGAGAGAGGAGGAAGCAGGCTCCCTGCCGAGCAGAGAGTCTGATGTGGGGCTCGATCCCAGGACCCTGAGATCATGACCTGAGCCGAAGGCAGTGGCTTAACGCACTGAGCCACCCAGGTGCCCTATAAATATATTTCTAACCTACACAAATTAGATGGGCTAAAAATAATGAAGTCACTCTTACCTGTGGTTGTCCATCTGCATGGCAACAGAAAACCAAAAAATATAAAACATAACTTTGAAACTAAGGAGTTATAACCTTTGAATTAATTAGAACAAATTATGCATGCAGATCCAAAGGTACCAGGAGGCTTGGAAATGTTTTACTTAAATGAGTCTTGTATGAGGTACATCATAATGAAGGGGGAAGTAATCTATGTTTCAAAGCCTCTGAAATTGAGAAAATAAACTCAGAATTAGGTGATATGGATTATTTGTCATAATAAATGCCACCCAAATTGTTATATCTTTTTCTTAGCTTCAAATTCCTCTTTTATGACCAACAAAATAATTCTGCTCTGTACTTAACAATTCCACAACCAGTTAATGACTCATTAAAATTTTATTATTTTGGTGACATGTTATTTAACCTGACCTCCTCAGGAGGCTGGTCCAGTGATTACAGGAATAACTAGCAAATGTTTAATCACCCACTTTATTATCTTCCTATTAATAATAAATATCAGGAGGTAGATATATATATATATAAGACTGTATTGCTAGTTTAAGGTTAGCATAAAAACGGGGCACCTGGGTGGCTCAGTGGGTTATAGCCTCTGCCTTCGGCTCAGGTCATGATCCCAGGGTCCTGGGATCGAGCCCCACATCGGGCTCTCTGCTCAGCAAGGGAGCCTGCTTCATCCTCTCTCTCTGCCTGCCTCTCTGCTTACTTGTGATCTCTGTCTGTCAAATAAATAAATTTTAAAAATAAAATTTTAAAAAAGATTAGCATAAAAATGTAAAGGTTGCAATATTAGAATGCTAATTTAATTTGAACAGTATCACGGTATTTGGAACAACAGCTAGATATAACTACAAGACAATATAAATCCCTGTATTTCAAGCTAGAAGAACTCATTGATAAATTTGATAATGCTCAATTAATGTCATCTTCATGGAATCTGGAATCCTTCTAAATAGCACTATTTCCTTAGAGTGTTGCACAGTATTGTCTTTTGGATGATTTGTGACCTCCAGTATTTGAGAAGTTAGTTGTTAAAATATCTGTCTCGTTTATGTCACACATACAGGGGCTCCAAACAAGGATTATCCCTCTAAAAACATCTATTTACCTGCTTAGTTACCTCAGTCTCCTGATTATTAAATGTGGATGGTAACAAGACTGAATTCTGAGTAAATATGTATGGTTCTTTCTGGGGTCTTTGAGAAAATGAGGCATTATCATGTTTACATCTAAGAAAAAGGGTTACTACTAATAATCTGCTCAGACATGAAGGACTTCTGTAATCACAGCCTACCTTTTGCATTGGTCAGATATCCTTTTGGTCAAATAGCAGGTATTTTCTTAAGTACCTGCTATGTGTCAGGCACTGATCTTTAGCCTGAAAATGCTCAGCTTGGACACTGGTGTGGCATACATTAGAGATGCACTGGCCTGTAAGACACACCTCCCAGGTGCAACACACGATATGCCCGCTGTTGCTTCATTTTCCTCTGGCACTCAAGACAGACTATCAAGATGTAACTGAGTATTGTTGTTATACAAATAATATTGAATATTGACCTTACTGTAACTTATATGACATGAGTATCAGATACTTAAAATCATATTAGTAATGAATTGCTCATGTCATGCCAAGACTGACTAACATGTCAAACTCCACTGCTCAGAACCAAAGTCTTCTGAATCCTTTAAGTCCAAATGAACTTCTCATGGTCTCTCTATCTGTACCATTTTCATTCTTGTCCCTGTGACCCTGATCAATGTCATTCTTCATCCTAAGCCTCCTTCCTCTCTGTGACAAGAATCCATTATCTATCCATCCTTCCAGTCACAATTCAAACCTTTTCTTATTTTCCTTAACCTTCCTCCAATCATTTGTGCAAGTGAAATCATTGAATTTCCATTTTAAGTATTTATTGTACATCTATAATGTATAAAGCATGCTCTGACTGCCCATTTGATTTGTATCAACCAGCACGACTTAAATATGTTTAATAGGGTTTTCTCTATTTCTGTATTGAAATGCTAGCCTTACTTTTTAAAAACCATAATGGAAAGGAGCCACACATGGCTTTCATTCAGAGTACATAGGATAACTTAAGAAATATATAGCACTTCAAATTCATGTTGATAGATTGGTTTATGCTGATGATAGTGTTCTCTGGCCATCTATGCTGATATGTCTAAAAGGTAAATTAAAGGTGAGAACCTCAGAAGCACTTAGGAGATTAGAAATGCAGAATTTTGGAAATAATCTCAAACCTACTGAATCAGTGTTGCATTTTTAAAAGACCCCCAGGTGATTCTCATGTATATTAAGTTTACGGAGCACCGATAAAACTGAAGCTCAAAAATTTTAAATTTTACAATATTCATGATATATAGAACATTTACTACTCAGGACACAGAATATTTACAGCATTTGCTTACTGGTATTACTCAAAAATAACTCTTTGCCACAGAAAGTTCTTTCAAGATACGTCTCCAAAGGCAAAGGAAACAAAAGCGAAAATAAACTTCTGGGACTTCATCAAAATCAAAAGCTTCTGCACAGCAAAGGAAACAGTCAAGAAAACAAAGAGGCAACCCACGGAATGGGAGAAGATATTTGCAAATGACAGTACAGACAAAAGGTGGATATCCAGGATCTATAATGAACTCCTTAAACTCGACACACACAAAACAGACAATCATATCAAAAAATGGCAGAAGATATGGACAGACACTTCTCCAATAAAGACATACAAATGGTTATCAGACACATGAAAAAATGTTCATCATCACTAGCCATCAGGGAGATTCAAATTAAAACTACATTGAGATATCACCTTACACCAGTTAGAATGGCCAAAATTAGCAAGACAGGAAACAACACGTGTTGGAGAGGATGTGGAGAAAGGGAAACCCTCTTACACTGTTGGTGGGAATGCAAGTTGGTGCAGCCTCTTTGGAGAACAGTGTGGAGATTCCTCAAGAAATTAAAAATAGAACTTCCCTATAATCCTGCCATTACACTACTGGGTATTTACCCCAAAGATACAGATGTAGTGAAAAGAAGGGCCATCTGTACCGCAATGTTTATAGCAGCAATGGCCACGGTCACCAAACTGTGGAAAGAACCAACATGCCCTTCAACAGACGAATGGATAAGGAAGATGTGGTCCATATACACTGTGGAGTATTATGCCTCCATCAGAAAGGGCAAATACCCTACTTTTGTAGCAACATGGATGGGACTGGAAGAGATTATGCTGAGTGAAATAAGTCAAGCAGAGAGAGTCAATTATCATATGGTTTCACTTATTTGTGGAGCATAACAAATAGCATGGAGGACATGGGGAGTTAGAGAGGAGAAGAGAGTTGGGGGAAATTGGAAGGGGAGGTGAACCATGAGAGACTATGGACTCTGAAAAACAATCTGAGGGTTTTGAAGGGGTGTGGGGGGGTGGGAGGTCAGGGTACCAGGCGGTGGGTATTATAGAGGGCACGGATTGCATGGAGCACTGGGTGTGGTGCAAAAATAATGAATACTGTTATGCTGAAAATAAAAAATAAATTAAATGAAAAAAAATTTTTTAAAAATTAAAAAGTCACACACACACCCACACAAAAAAACTCTTTGCCAAAAACAAAAAACTAAAGGGAAAAGGATTATATCCTATTATTAATCCCCTATTTTAAATATTAGTAAGCATGTCATATCAGTATTATACATGCACTGTATAACATATAGTGCCCAATATATTCTTGTATCAATGTGAAGACTAATGTGCAAAAATGATGATTTGTCAAAAGGCACAAGGCCAGTGACTTACATGTTGGATTTTAACCAGTTAATCTGTTACATTTTACTTAATATACTTGGAAAGCCTATAAAGTACATAGTACTTTAGTGATGAAGAAACTGAAGTCTAAAGTGATAACTAAATGTCCTTTCAATCATTAGAGCAAATAAATAATCAGAGATTCCTACATAATATGTCTGTTATTTGACACCATGTTCTTAGGCATGGTGTTCAGGGATCACAACCTCCCATAGAACAGATTACCAAAGATGCTAAATAGAGGATAAGCATGGCAAGTCCAAGGAAGTCAAAGAAGTTAAATTTGGAAAAAACATGGTGGAAAGTAATGTATATTGATGCTGAAAAGGAGGCAAACTTCATTTCATGGGCCAAGTTATAAATTTTTTTTTCTCAAAATAGTACTGAATCATTTTAAATAAGAATGTGATATAAATACATGTTTTGTATTTGAACAGACTACTCTAGGAGCATTATGGAGAGCATATTAGAAAATAGGATGAATGCAAGAAGGCTAGCTAGTATTTTATTGCTGAACTCTAGGCCAAGATTAATGGCAGCTTGAATTAGGGGATTCATCATTAAAAACGTGGAGATAAGAAATTGAATTTGAAGATGAGAATTAAATCAATGAGAATTGGAGATAGATTTGGTATGTTGAATAAAGTTAAAAACAAGTCTCAAAGAAGAGTTTAAGGTCTCTTGTCTGCTGTTTGAATAGATCAAGTCATTATTCACTGAGATAAGAAGCCCTAAAATAATAATTGGTAACAGACTCTGAAAAGACAATATTTAGTTTAAGGTACATTTGATCAATTAAAGTTGAGGAGATACTTGAAAATATAGGCCAGGTCTTAGGGGGGACTTTGAGCTAAACATATTAGATTATGAATTGTTTGTGTATAGAATGGAAAGTATCGTAGGTCTCAGATTGAATGTTGAGTAATGCCAATACTAATAAACCTGCAACAGAGAAGGAGAAGTAGCAGATACAAAAGGAGGCAGGATAACATATCACCTTAGAGAACAAGGGAAAGGCAGCTCTTTCAGTAAGGAAGACCTGTGTAAAATTAAGAACTGAAATATGTCCATTGGATTGAACAATATGGAGGTCACTGGGGACTGTATTGAGAGCTATTTTGGAAGAACATTGGGAACAGAAGCTAGAATTGAATGGATTTAATAGTAAATGAGATGTGAGTAAATTGAGATATTATATATGGAAAATTCCTCCCAGAAGTTTGTTGATGATGAAAAGGAAAGGCATTGAAGTAGGTAGAAGATAGGATATAAAAATGGGATTTTTTTTCATTGTATACTTAAGATGAGAGATATATGGGAGTTTCTATATGCCTGTGGGAAGGATTCAGTTAAGAAAAAGAAAACTAGACTATGTATATGTGTACGTGTGTGTGTGTGTATATACACACACATATATTACACATACACACACATGGCAAAAGGAAAAACTGATCTTGAATGACTCCTGAAAAAGAGAAGGAATAGGGAAACAAGCCTAGGTGTTTTGGATTGCTTCATTCTACCAGAGATGTTATGTGCTGCACAGAAATGGCCACTGGCTTGATATGGTTTGTAACATACTTTGGTTGATCTGCATTCACTTCTATAGCTTTTGGTGTGTCTGATTTATGAATAGTAGCAATTCATTACAGTTTTTCAGTGGGCTGTGCACCACACACACACATAACCTACAACATTTTGTTTTGAAATAATTTTAGGTTTTAGAAATTAAAAATTAATAGAGATTTCCCAAATACAATCCATCTAGCTTCTCTTGATGTTAAGATTTCGCATACTGAAATTGCACCTACCAAAACTAAGAAGTTTACGTATATGTATCCTTTACAAATCACAAAATAATGTGTGGTTATTTTAGAGGTGAAAAAAAAATAATCCCAAGTTCTACAGTTAAAAGTTTGTTGGGGTGCCTGGGTGGCTCAGTGGGTTAAGACTCTGCCTTTGGCTCAGGTCATGGTCTCATGGTCTCAGGGTCCTGGGATCAATCCCCACATCAGGCTCTCTGCTCAGCAGGAAGACTGCTTCCCCCCTCTCTCTCTGCCTACTTGTGATCTCTGTCTGTCAAATAAATAAAAAAAAAAAATCCTTAAAAAAAGAAAAAAGTTTGTCTAAAAGACCTGAAATTCTAACCTCTGTATCAGTGTTTTCAAAATGTCAATGTATGGACTGCTGTTGGTTTTTAATGATGTTTCTAAAAAAAAAAAAAAAAGCAAATTTATTTATTCTATTAAAGGTCTGGTCTTTATTCTGAGGTTTATTTTTATTCCCTCTTTTGAATGTGAACTCATGCATACACACACACACATGAAATAGTACTGAGAATTGATAGCTTTTCTTTAATACTGTTTAGTTGATAAATATTGGCAATAATGTGCTGGACACATTCACTTTTTTTTTAAAAACTGCCTTGAAAATCCCCATAATTTGGACACCATTTGGTTTAGTTTATCTTCTGATCCAGCATCATTTCAGAGCACATAATGACTCTAAAGGATAGTTCTGGGGTAAGACTGCATATTTTTGTGTGAGCATGTGTTTGTGGAGAGAAAACATATTGTGTAAAGATATATTTGAATGATATTCCACAAGACTTCTAAGTCCGATGCCAACTTGTTAACTCTCCTAAAATTATGGGCTATAAAAACAAGAATTGTGACTGCAAACAGTAAAAACTCAGCAATATTTATTTAATAGGTGAATAAATAAATGCATTGTTTTCAGGGTTTTTTGTTTATTGGGATGGAGAGTGGCATACTTGATTAGCTAGGGATCAGGAAAATTTGCCCAATTCCCTCTCTGGCAAGGTCACTTATAGTACTCTCCAGGAGGAATTAAGGAATGAGAAACCTTCATCTGTTAACACATGATACAATACATTTTGTGTACATAGAATTCTACTGCAGGTGACAGGAATATAGTAATCCTCAAAAAGAAAGAAGTTTCCCAATAATGACACGTTCTGCAGGGTGAACAGATAAATGCTCATGAATTTCCCTTATCCATCAAATGAAGCAGTCTTAGAAAATTAACCCTGTGCAGTTTAAGAGAGGAAGGCTAAAATCGATTTACTTCTTGGAAGTGCTCAGAAATCCATCATTTCCTATCAAAATTATGCTACTTATCTCTGAAGAATCCCATAGCTGAAGAAGGTTGTGGCTTACTATGCTGAAAAGTGATTGTTTAGTTGATTATATCCAGGGCCTTTGAAAGACTAAATTATCAAGTTCCTCTTCTTCTTCTTCTTTTTTTTTTTTTTAATCATATGTGATCACTAGACTCCCTTCTATAGGTGTTTTTGTTTTCCTCTAAAGTTTCTCATAACTGATGACTACCGGGTTATTTGTGTATGCGTAAGAAGTCCTTTGTTCTATAATCATCTTTTCCTTCTGGCCTGATTTAGTTAATGTTTGCAATATCACATTTTATCACCATGGAGATAACTGTAATGTGACAAATATTAGAACAAATCAAATAGGAAGAGCATGATTAGAAAGCAGAATTAATTTTGTTTAAGTCAACAGCCTCACAGTAATTAACTATATATGTATATATCAGTTTGTTTAAAATAAGTATTTTTTAAAGATTTTATTTATACATTTGACAGAGAAAGAGAGTAAAAGCAGGGGGAGCGGAGGCAGAGGGAGAAGCAGGCTTCCTGCTGAAAAGGGAACCCAATGTGGGACTCGATCCCAGGACGCTGGAAGCATGACCTGAGTCAAAGGCAGACACTTAACCAACTGAGCCACCCAGGTGCCCCTAAAATGTATTTTTTAAAACATACTCACTTCTTTTCACTAAAAAAACCTTTTAATCATATGGCATTAATGCATATCCAAGTATAGATTGCTCTTAGAATCTATTTTGTATTTTACTTTTTTCACTTAGTGACACAGCTCTACTTTTTTAGTAGAGTTAGTCTTTTCTTAAAGATTTTCCTTTAAAATTCTAAATAAGCACAGGAAATTGACATGTAAGTGTGCATTTGGAATTGCTTCTGAACCTGCTGAGGCAGTATGATATATTAGAGAATATTAAGGAAGACTTGAGTTTCAGTGTTAGATCCACCATTCACTAGATTTACTAGTTTTATAATTTTCAGAAAATCCTTTTGTATATGAAAATCAGATTAAGCTACCTGATTATATCTATGGAGCACAGAGACTATAATTCTCATAAATACTACATTCTGTGCGTTTTACTTCTGGGTTGAGAGAGGAAAAACAAAATCCAATTATGTTCCTCCATTCTCTCCCTATTTCCTGCCACAGAGATGATAGATTCTGATCAATCCGAGTCCTTGAATGGCCACGTGGATCAGATCACCACTGGACATATAGGGTGAGTAAGTTTCAAAGCATCATGGATGCATAGGGTAAGTAAGAGACAAATCTTTATTATATGAAGCCACTGAGGTTTGGGATTGCGTTTGATACAGTTTATTACAACACTAGTAGTTATTGCCTATAATATTATGTATCCCACAAAATATGCTTGGTAAAAAAATGAAACTCAAAAGTACTTTAAATATATCACTAATTATATATTTACACATATTCTTGGCTCACCTTACACTTACTCTCAGCATTTTCAAGGGCTGTTACTTTCTCCATGTCATTCTTGTTGTGCATTCCCATGAGGGAGAGTTCTGTTGACTACAGAGAATGCACAAAACATTATTAATCTCCTTCCACTCATCACCCTATATAGCTGGTAAAATACAGATTTGTTGTATTTGTCTTTATCTAGTTACCAGTCATTAAAATATATTTAACTTGCACCCAGTTATTAAAAAAGAAATAATTTAGTTATGTTTTTCATCATCCTCGTACTTCAGATACATCATCAAATTAAACTCCTCCAACGTAAGATTTTTATTTAATGATTTTGTTCACCCTATGGAAAATATTAGTGGAAAACTGAAGTTTTTACCATGAGGTACAATAAGTATTAATATCTTTGAGTTTGACAAAATAAAAATTTTTTAGAATTATCTTTTAAATCACATTAGTAAATTCATCTTTAGGTCAGTTGGATTAGGAATACCAGGTAATGACTAAATTTTATCAACAAAGTTTAATATCCCTTAACATTTTAATGTACCTGCAAATATTTGTTTTTGTTCCATGATGTGTCTAATAAGACAAAAGTAAGCATTAACTAAAATAACATGTTGAAAGCACTCTGCACTGTAAACAATGTTATCGGTATTATTGAAAGACTTCACATATTATAGACTTCATGTGAACATTTGGGAATGAAGAAGGCAGCCATTGCATTCTCAGTGCATTCTATTGTACAGAAAGTCCTTCTTTTTTTTGTTTGTTTTTTTTTTTTTCCCAACAGTGTTTACAGCAATAAGACTGTCAAGCTTATCAATAATCACAGACCACTGGATCTTTGTTTTCCAGGGATATCCAGTCAGAAAAAAAGACAGAGTAGTTCAAAAAGTAGGACTCCTCCAATGTCCCGTTTTAGTGACGAATAAACTTCTTTCTAGGTTTTCTTTTGGAACAGAATTAAAACTTATTTCCCTCTCCTGAATAAAGCTTAACAAATCTGAATTTCTAACCACTCTCTGTTTGCCACTAAAGTTTCTTCATTTATTCTTCAATTAATAATTCTGGAAAAATTTGGAAGTGCATTTGGTGGCACACAATCCAATCATAAGAACATTATACTTGGAGAAATGAGCCAGAACTTTTTTTTTTTTTTAATTCCAACCGAATGGTCTCATGATACTAACTAGGCAGTGTGTCTCACAAGTTGCAGGAGAACTGTGAGAATGCATATTCTAATGAGCCCAGATTAGTTTTCATGTGTACCTGCCGACACAGTGTTCCGTCACGTGCAGCATTTGTCCTAGATTTTCCATTCATCTAAGACATGGTTATATTCAAGACTTTGTACAGTGCAACAGGATATAAAGGTAAATAAGAATGGTTCTTCATTTCAATGATCCCATTCTTGCAGGAAAGGTTTTATGTACATATGATGCTGCCTGAAGTTATCCTTATCCCAACTCAATGAAGCTCAGTGGAGGTGACTGGAGAAGCTGGCAAAACAGAATAGATTCTGGGATATTAGTAGGATTGGCTCATGCTAAGTCTTTTAAAAAGATTTGAAAAATCTATATGCCAGTTCTAGTACGGAAGGGGGAGGTGATAAACAGGCAGTGAGTTCAGAAGATCACCAGTTTAGCAGACTGCATATGGAACATAGTAAGTAGAAGCATCTTTCTGCATAACTTTGAGAGAATCAGTGTGTGGAATTTATGGCTCCAAATCTATGGTTTGGCTCACAGGGTAAGTGACCCTGGAGACAGTGGAGACACATGTGTGTGGGATGAGATGGGAGCACAAGTGCAGAATGATTAAATCCTGGATTGAAGAATCAAATAGGCATGCTGGAATAAGGGCAGTGGTTATCAGCTTCACAAATTAGGGCAAGTTATTTAATCTCTTTAATTTAGATTCCTTATGTGAAATTTGAGTATATGAAATAATGCTTATGTGAGGTATAAATCAGATAAAATACAACAGTTTATGCACTGTGTCTAACATATACCAACTATTAATAAATACTAGTATTATTATGGAAGAGAAAATAATATGAGATGGAACCATATATAAAGCCAGTCATTCTCATGAAAGCTTGGCCTATGTATGACCTGATTAGATCTCATCAAACTTAACTTTCTGAGAGTAATAACTCTGAATTAGTAATAACTTTGAATTGGAAGTATTTGAAAGATGAGGCACAGTGACTCTGGTAATTAATGGAATAAATTCAAATAGAATTCAGCAGTAATTGTATTTGGTATTTAAATGTACATCATCTTTCAATTGCTTTACCTTCTCACTAATTGCCCTCTGGTATGTGTAAAGTATTGTAAATCTCAAGAGTTCATGGAAAGAAACTTAGGATTTTATCTGGATTTAAATGGGTTCTGAAATAGGTTTCTGAGCAGAGGCATAAATCAAACTACTGTTTATCTAGACTGGTCAGGGAATACAGTGATCTGGTAGATTGAATATTTAGGTTAATAGGCCATTAGAATACATACATACCATGAACTAATTATGCATTTCAACACTTAGGCTAAAACTAAAGTAAAAAAAAAAATAATAATTTTTTGTATGTTTAAAGGCCATTTGGAGTTCTTACTAACTTTTGTATTTACCTTGTGGGCGTCACTCATTTTTTAACCTTACTTAGACCTTCTCCAAGCTGAGTTAATGTAGCGTGAATTGATTTTTTTTTACCCGTAATTTCAGTCTCTGCACTTGTCCAGAAATTCTCCACTGCTGCATCCATATAACAAAGCATGGACTCTGCCCTAAACTGCAGTTGCTCGGCACTTTTCCAGGGGAAAAAATTATCAGGAAGAATAGCTTTCAGTATACATTTGTGGTATCCCATAATGGACACATCCTCAATGTTACTGATGATCTTGATTTTAATAATTAAGGAGACTGTTTCTTCTCCATGCTTCTCAATGGTTATTCCCAATGTTCACTTTTCCTCAAGTCCCCTGCAGCCTTCTGCCATCATCTCTCACGTGGCATTGTTTCACTGTTGGAGGAGAGAGCAGAGATTATGTGAGATGAACACAGAACACCTCCTAAACCCATGTGCTCCTTTACCTGCATCTGCTCCAGTTATTAACCCTTTGCAGCCTTCTTAGAGAGAGGGCTTACCCTGTTATTGTCCCTAGAATCTACTTAGAAAAAGTTTTTTAAAAATTACTCTTTGTTCTCCTAGTGAACCTAAACATTTATAACTTATCCAATAAGGCAATGCTTACCATAGATGGATAAATGATTATTGCACTTACACTAGTTTATTAATACCTTTGGAGCTGTGGGTATTGTATTACATATGAAACTGAAAAATATATTAACACATATATATATTTATAAGAGGAATTATTCTGTCTTTGAAAGAGGATTAAATATGTAAAGTATGTATTTAATAAAAAGGGAGAAAGGAAAGGAAGGAAGGAAGAAAGCAAAGGAAGAAGAGAAGGGAAGGAGAGAGGAGGAAGAAGGAAGGAAGGAAAGAAAATTTTTTTAAAAAGATTTTATTTATTTGACAGAGGGAACACAAGAACGGGGGGGGGGAAGAGGGAGAAGCAGGCTCTTCACTGAGCAGGGAGCCCAATGTGGGGCTCCATCCCAGGACCCCAGGATCATGACCTGAACCAAAAGCAGACATTTAACTGACTGAGCCACCAAGGCACCAGAAAACTTTTTTCTTCATTACATAATGTACAGTTACATGTCTGTTTCTCCTGGTTTTTTTTTTGTCATTAGCAAATTGAGAACAGTTTCCAATCTACCCATTTGTTAACCTTCTGTTAGAAGTAAATTTTCTTAAAAGACTTACTTTTCTAAATTATTTCACCGTACTTTGATCATTTATAACACACTATATATGAAACTAAATAGCACTTTTCTCAATAAATATTTCTCACAAACAAAATTACATGATAAGAAGTATATGAATAATATTTTTTTATCTTTTCACATACCCAACAGCAGCAAGTACTATTTTTTATTAAACACTCATTTAAGCCTAACCATAAGTAAATGGCAAAATAAAAAATTTATTGGACTTGGGGAGAGAAATGTTTAGAATTTCTATAAAAGTTACTTATCTCAGTAAAATTAGTAAATCTTATTGTGATGTTTTAGTGACGAAAAAAATTCTGGCAAACTGATTTTTACTGCAGTATGCCTTGTGATTTGTGAAAATGTTGATATAGGAAATGTGTTCTGTTCAGAGATTCACAACTGTTAAAATTATAGCAAAAAGATTAATTATGTTAGTAGTTTGAAAGGTCTATTCAGAGTTCTTATTTCCATGGCAAATCTGACTTACTTAAATAGGGGAAATATACTGGCCAGTATGAGCTTAGAGTCCCATTTCTCCTAATTTAATACACCAAAAACTTCATTCTGGACTGTGTTCTTCTTGGATCTACATGAAGCAGCTTCTGACTTTTTCACTTTATTCAGAAGAACGGGCATATATTCTAAGATCCATTTGTTTCTACCCGGAATACTGACACTGACTGATTTCTGTGGCTTTCATTTCCTTTATCTTTTCACCCTAATGAAGTGAAGGTCTTGTGGGTTCTAAAAGGAAAATGTTTTAAAACCTCATCAGTTTGAAGTCTCAAAGCCCTTATTATAAATAAATATAAGGGACATAGTGTTATGAAACAGATTCCAAAATTAATGTAAGTTTGATTATTTGTTTTGTAGTGGATATTGAAGAAAGCCACCTGAATACTACTGCAGAACTCAGTTTTTCAGCTGCCAAATGTATTGGCTATTGATGTATCACTTTTGAGTCCCTTACTGGGAAAGCCATCCTCATCTATCAACTGACTGATTGAGGCAATATGAACAGATCCTTGTTTGATGGAGCACAGTTTTGTAGAGCCATCCCTATTTCATAGGGGATGAATCAAATGTATGGATCCCCTTACATTTGACTGAAATCACCAATACAAGTATATGTAATTCAAATTCTGCCTTTGCCAAATCCTGCTTTCCTCTCTCCCTCCCTCACATGGTTATTCTAGAGATAACTCTCTAATAACTCCTCAGTAAACCTGCTACATGCAAATCTCAAAATCTCAAAGTCTGTTTCCCTGAGAAATCAACCATTTTGGTGTCCAAAAGTGGTTGTAGGAGACAGACCCTAAAATGACCTTTTGAAGTTGGATGATAATTAGGAAAATGAATTAAACTGTTAATGATTATGGACTTGGGTGAGGCAATGAGAAAAGGAACTGCACTCTCAGGTAATTGAGAAATACTGAAGGTAGTAATTATAAGGACCATATTGCTGTTGCTGGGACAACTGATACGAAGAGAAGCAAAATGAGAGATTGAGGGTGATTAGTCATCAATTCCAAACTCTTAGTCTTCCAGTATCTTTCTAATAAAGATATTTTTACCTCCTTTAGCCAAAGGACAGAAAAGCTTCAGAACATGTCTGGGACTTAATTGTAGTTATAGAAGACTTACGGAAGAGGTTGAATTCTCAGACTCTAAAAATTAGAGACACCAAGGTCAGGGACTGGACTGGGAAGTAATGGAACTCTGAGACATTGGGTGAACACATCTGGATGAACATGCTAAGAATTTTAAATCCTCTGATTAATCTTGAATTCTCTGAGACTTTTGAAATCACTCACTGCTTGTTGCTAAAGAATGATTAATCCCAGTGGTATTCTGGTCAATGTTTGACCACAATCTGAGAAGAAAATCAAATCAACAAATGAGCAAAACCCTGCTTGGTAGCATTTGCTAACTTGCATGAATAAACACTCACCCTATGATCCATTTCAAGCTACCAACAGCTTGAACAGTGGCTCACAAAATTCCTCGAATATTCCGCAATTGTCTCTCATGAGCTAGAGCAAGCCAGCCCTGGTACATCACAGAACCAGCTAATAAGTATCCCAGTCATGATCTCTTCCCCTCACCACCACAAAAAATAGAACATGACACCAAGTTAAGTTATAATATAACCTGACTGGAGATGTGCGTGGTTAAGAAAAGAAAGGGACTTTGTCTTGAAGGAGCTGCTTGATTTTGGCAATAGGTACAGTTGAGCACAGAGATTGACTAAATGGCACTGGCTGACCATGTGCTGGCAATGGGACTAGATCTTAGGGTGTCAGGACACAGGATGATGGGCCAGAACATAAAGTTGGATGGAGAGTATATTGATATAGGAACACTCTTCAGTGATACACAATTTATCATTCTGGAAAGGACCTTGAAAGATGGTACTAATTCTTTGCTGGCATGGTCTTAGATGTTTGGAGAAAGCAAAGACCCACACAAAATGAAATAGAAATTTCATAACTGCCATGGCAAACAGGTGAATCAATGATCAAGAGACTCAGAGAGAGGGACATACCCTACATACCATAGTATTGTCAGAACAAATGATTATGGACTATGGAAGAATCCAGAAGATACTCTATTTACCAAAGTGATCATGGCATATTGGTGAACTGGACAGAAATACTCTTCAGAAACATGAAAACTCTTCCAGAAACTTCTCTGGAGACCAGGACAACTGACAGGAAATGCTGTCATAGGAGTGATCTTCCTAATAACAATAAAGATCATAGGCCTGCAAAATAAGGAAGCCAGGTGGTGACATTTACCTGACAGAAGCTAAGATAGTGTTGTTATCAAAACATATAGCAAGGACAGAGTGGCAGCTTAAGTGTCAGAACCGCAGAAAACTATGGAAATGCTTTATAGGAAGTGTAGCAAGTACATTGTAGAACTTGATAGGACATGATCTCTAGGGATAGGGTGGTATTGATAGATACTAAGAAGATTCAGAGGCCTGTCATATCAGAGAGTGTTTTACATGTCCACTGGTCTGAGACTTTATAGAGTATCCTCTTTAAAATTAAAGGCCATGCCTCTTCACATTCTGGAGGCACGAAATTCTACCCTTTGGAATCTTGACCAAACCCATTGACTGAATGATACGAAAGATTGCCTGGTTTGAGTGTAAATTGGCCTCTGAAGCATACTCAGGCTGTGATGCAGGACACTCTGCCTCATGGGCCATATGACTTAATCTTCTGTATAGTTTTTGAGATATTAGTTATGGGGAAAAACCTTTCATGGAATTTATAGCAAACACCAATGTAAACTTGTGAGATTCTGGAGTGGGACAATGCAATCTGTAACAGACCGTCTCAGACCAGACAGAAAATAGCTTGTAGCATTGGCTGGACCCTGATGGAAATGGAGTGCCTGGCCATTAGACATCCAGAGGCCATGTAGCTGGAATGGCTACTGTGGGATGGATTCTGTCAGTCCCACTGAACTATAAGTTGAGCAAGCCCAATAGTATCCTTCATAAGAAGTATGGAAGTAGTACATCTGGAATGAAGGTCAAACGTACTTGCATGACTAGGTGGCTTGAGCTTCTGTGTTATCCACCACAATTGCACCTGGGACTCCCCTGCAATTCACACATATGGCCATTTTGTGGGAAGGTTCCTTTATGAGTGGCTTGCAGAAGAGAAAAAAAGCTAGGCATGGGTCATGGAGGTCAGTATGTGAGTGGAAGCTGAAAAGAAGTCTGTGGCTATATTCAGCCTTACTCATGGGTGTCTTTGAAAGATAGGGTTCAGGGAATATCATCTTAATAGGCAAATTTTGGTCAGTGAACCTGGTTATCCAAATTGTGGTGAAAAAGAAATATTTTAAGATAATATATGAAGACTTCTAGTTCTCAGTGGTTTGGTCCTTGAAGACACAAGGATTTAGATGGAGAAAAATGGGAGGGTGGAGACAGAGTTTGGGAGAAGATGCATATTGATGGGACAGGTAGTAGGTATGAAACATAAAAGCATCTACCATGGAAAAGGCATTTTATATCCAAGTAAACTAAATGTCTCAACAAGTTGATTTTAGCATCTGGGTCTCCAGTGCTCACACACTAGGCTTATCAACACAGTATCCATCGTGTGAAGAATGGAGGCTATGCGTAGGCCCACTGAGATGTATTTCCACAGCCCTCCCCCCAAGATTTCTCTAGCTCTGCTGCTAAACATCCAAACTTCCAACAAAAAGGAACAGTGCTATACCCTTGAAATGATCCCATTCCTTAGGGAAGCCAACCAGTTATGTTGAGGCAAGTTGACTAAATTAGATCATTTCACCCTGAAGTCTCAGTAGTTTATCTTGACTATATCAGCATAGTTTTCCCTGCCCCCCCACCCCCACCCAGGCCTCAAGTAGCACCACCCTCAGACACCTTAAAACATTTTTTGGTCTGCAAGCACATGATACCACATAACCTCACATCAGACCAAGGGATCCATATTACAGTCAAAGCAGTATGGCAGGGGATACATGACCAGAGTATACACTGGTTCTATCTACACATACGAAAACACCCCAAAGTTGCCAAGCTGATAGAGCAATAGAATGATAATTTGTAAGTACAGATAAGGTACCATCTCGGAAATGGTAACTGAGAGGATGAGGAGCTGTCTCCCAGAATGTACAATATACCTGAAATCAACAGTTATTGTGCAGTGTTTCCAATAGCAGTGTCTACGTTCAGGGAGTAGGAGTAGGAATTATTTCACTTATCATCACTCCTAATGGTTGGGTGTGGACCAAAGCTGCCATCCACAGGTAGAATGTTTTCTTCCTCAAGGAGGCCTTGGCTCTGTTTTGAAGGCCTTTCAAGTGATTGAATCATGCCCACCCAGAACACTATGGATCATCTCTCTTAAGATCAACTGATTATAAACATCCACAAAATATCGTCAGAGCAATAGCTACAGTAATATTTGATTAAATAGCTGAGGACTTTAGACTATCCTGATTGGCCCATCATAGTCACTCGTACTCTTTTTGGGACTGAGGAAGGGATGTTGTTTATGAGGGTTAAAAGCTGTAGCCAGGCATTGCCCTCAGCCAAAAAGCTGCTTTGCCTGAGACTGTGTTCCCTTTCTGGTAGAAACTTCCTCCAATGAGTACTGTTTGTGGGAATGCAGTTTTAGGACTCCCTGTGTACAAAACTTTAGGGGAAATTCTCTGAGAAACACCACCACTGAAAGACAAAGGAAGCAGGGTTATAAAGAGGGAGAGATTGAATTGCCCTGCAGTGACAACAGACCTTAGTCACAGATACGGATAAATGACAGAGCATATGGAACATGCTGACTGTGGGGAGATGTTAAGGGGGTAAAAAAAAGAAGAAGAAGTTGGGGGTTTTGTTTTGTTTTGTTTTTTTTAATGAAATCTCTGTTTTTGATGAAAAGAGAAAGGCTAACCTGAAACAAGACTCATAGGCTTAGAAATTTGCTCACCTTTCTTAGAATCTAGGCCAGTAGATTCTTATAAATAAATAACTAGCTCTACAGTAGGTAAGGACCGTGATGTTGTAAAGGAAATCAGATAATATTCCCTTTCTAGAAACTATTTTAAGACTCTTATTGTAATTTCCAATTTGAACTTGAAAGCAAGCCATAGGGTGACTCTTCGTGGCATACATACAGAGGAAGGCAGACAGGCCATGGAGGAAGGGTCCAACTGAATGGTTTCCTCAGCAACAATCTTATCTAGAAACCCAGTATTTCTCCTCCCCTCCCATTTCTCTTTGACAAAAAATAAAAAATAAGAGTGAACTCTAATATATTTGGAAGTTAACAGAATCTAATCTGAGCTTGGTTCATTATGACAGACGGTGGGTGGTATAAATACCGGGAAAGATGCTATATTCATGCAAACTGACAAATCCTTAGCTTTACCTCTAAACTCAGATGTCTCCCAGCTAGCTCACGCATCCTGCACTCAAGTTTGAATCATATGCATCCCTATCCAGTAAGTTCAGGAGAAAAGCTTATTATTCATGAATAAAGATAAGTACTTTCATAAAATTTCCTTTGCCAATGCAATTCATTAGTCTATCCTGAACAGAGTAGCCACCAACTGTGTCCTTAGACAATTATTGACATATTCCATGAATTATATATACATTATTTGTGCACGTGGCCATGTCCTGTAGTTTTCATAGTGCAACGTTCTATTTCTCTAACTCAAATCATGATACGGAACAGAGAGGAAATCTTGATTCAAAAAGCATTGTCAGGAACCATTAGTAATCTATTTGAATTATTTGCATGGCATAGGATTTTTCGCTTGCTGGGCTCTAAATCTTAGGCGTCCTCCAAGTGACCAGTGTCTTTAGACTAGAGTAGTAGCACTTTGAGGTGGCCATTCCCTAACATGCCATCAGGACAAGTAAGTAGGTGCTTTCCTGGCAAGATACATGAAGAAGCAATGATCCCCCAGCGTTAAGAAGAGCTATAGACTATCAAGAAAGAAGGTGCTCTTTTATTTATTTTGGAATGGTGTTTAGGTGATTTTCAGAAAACCAATATTAACTTCCATAAAACACCCATAAGACTTGTCAGAGAAACAATACTATTAAAATTGTTTTAACTGTAAGGAGCTCTTAGGAAAGAAAAGGAAAATTATAGGCTAATAATTAATATTACATGGGGCAGTTTCAGGGAACCATAAAGTAGATTTTATAGAGCTTGGGAAACGCTTCCACCATGACAGTTGCCATCAAGGATTTTATGACAATACGGAACCAAGTTGTAAACTTAAGAGCAGAGACCTTGAAAAGTCTCCTAAGTACTTCTCAAACAGTCCACACTGGGCTGGGTAACCCATTGTTCTCATACCAGTCACCATAAAACTGTGTCTGATCATTCCCAGATGACCCATCTCCCTATGATTTTGATGATTTCCAATGTGAGAAAGATTTGATTCAAGACTAGCATTTTTCCACCTTTAAGCAAATGTCCTATAAAAAGAGACTCCTCTTAGGAAACTTTCGCCACCTTTTTTGTTAACCTCAGCTCAAGGGCCTAGCTCTTCTCTATCATCCATAAACTGTAGTTCACAAGAAATTCCTTTCACATTTAAACCAAAACTAATGTATAGACCCTTTCCCTATAATCTATAACACAGGAGACAGTTCTACCTGCCTCTTCCAATGTGACCTGTGACAGATATGTAACCCATGTGTAAAATAATGTGGGTTTTGGTTGTTGTTGTTTTGGGTATTTTTGTGTACTGTCCTGATCCAGTTTTGAAGTGCTGGTTAGGGGCTAGACAGGACTCTTCCCGATCAACTGATGAAGTTGGCACCCCAGTGACTTCCTTCTGACACTCTAGGCCACTGTGTACCAGCCCTGATCTTCCCAGAACCAGGTACCAGACAACTAGGAAGAACCCCACGAAAAAAAAAAAAAAAAAACCAAGAACCCCATGCCTTGGATCCAGAGAAGTTATTCAAGTTAGTCAATGCACAGGGATCCTTTAAAACCTAGCTCGCCCCACCCCACTTGCCATACCTATGCTGCCCCTTATGGTTCCTGCTTGCTGCTGTCCTGTCCCTCGCTGGGTAGAAGCCCCTGTGAGTCTGCTCAGGTTGGTAGCTGACTCTTCATTGGATTTGTGAGTAACCAAATTCTGCCTTTCTTTTATCCAAGTACCATTAGGTTGTGTCCTGCAGACAGAGGAATCTTGAAATCTTATAAATCACCCTGCCACCAGCGTGATAACCAAAAATTTAAAGTCAGCCCTTTCCCTGCCCATAATCTGCAAACATCATCACTCAGTCCATTCATTCTAATCTGTAAAGCTAGCATGGTAAAATAAATGTGTTTTTATCATTTGCATCAGATTTTCTCATATGAGATTTACTTACAATATATTGCTGATAACTATTGATGGTTATTGATTCTCCTGGTCATCATTTTCCTGTGGAAACTGTGTAGTTGTATAGGAAACTAAAAATAACCTTTTAAATAAATATAAGGGTTTTAACTTTGGTCTCTTTCTGAAAGACATAACAGTGACTTCTACCTCTCTTTTCCTAAAATTATCACATAAAACTACTTTATCCAGTTATCTTTTCCTGTAATTTGTGTTCCTTCATTATATTTTTCTGTTGTTTCTTCTTCTCATTGGTAGAGATCCGAAAAGTTTTTCATCAGTTGTTTATTAAAGATCATTCTCATTCAATAAGTACTAAGCTTTTACTGAGTAGGCAGAGGATAAGCAGTGAAATAGAGACCTGTAATTTCTGCTGCTAGGTTTACAAGCTGGTGTAGGAACTGGGGATTTACTGTCAATGCCCATTGTATTGGAGATATCATCTCTCTCACATCTTAACTTGCTTCTTCATAATTCCTAAACATCCCTATTTTATTTTCTTCTGGCTTATATTTTTCTTCATTCATTCATGCATGCATTTATTCATTCATTCTTTTTTTTCCTCAGAGAAGTTCTTATAGTCACCAATTTTTTTCATACTAACAAAGCATACTGCTTTTTTTTCTTTTTTTAAGTTCTGTGAACTGTCTTACCTGTCTCCAGAGATTTTCTTTTTTTCTGTATTTATTCTTCCTTTTTATTTTTTTTTTCCATCTGAAATCACTTTTCCTCCATCTTCTATCTCCCCATGTCCAAATTTGGCAAAACCTCAAAGATTGAATATAAAATATAATTCATATAACTCTTCTCATTTGCTTAAATACTACACACAAATTGGGAGTTCTTTCTTCCTTTTCTGAAAACCAATATTATGATCTGGGTCATACACAGTATACTAGTTACTCCATTTTTAATTATTAGAGTTTCCAGTTGTGTGAACGTGGGTATGTGGATGTGGGTGTGTTTTTCTTGCATATATAGCTCTAAGGGCAAGATTTGTCTGTTTCTTCATTTCCCCTCTTAGAGATGGGCTTATTGGCAGATAGCTCAATCTTTTAGTTTAAATTTAGTTGGTACTCAGTACATATTTGTTGAGTAAAGAGGTCTATGATTCTTATGATTTTTCACTTTATTCTGAGTCAAACTGAATTCACAAATAAAAATTGGCTACCATCAAATCCTTACAGCTATATTTCACACAAAGAGAAGTTGTCATGTGACCAGTGTTGGTCACTTATTTTGTTGTATATATTATGCTAAATAAATCAGATAAAAATAAATTAATATTCTGACTTGCTTCATAACTTCCATTTCCTACAAAATCTTTTTTTAGAGAGGCCAATCTCTATTTGAAAATGTAATATTAAATTTTAAAATTATGGTGTGTCTACTCATCAGAACGTTATATAGAATTAAAACTGATGGTTACTAAGCCTATGCATCATAAGCACATGACTCATGCTTATGGTATCCTAATCACGGAAATTTGGGAACAGACATCATAGCATGCTGTATTACCACTATGTAAAGAACTTGTTTGGGAGGAACATTTAGAAGAAAGCACTCAAATGATAGCAATAAATGTTTTAATGGTAGATTCATGTAGTTTTAATGTCCTTCCCTTATGTTAGAATATTTATGATGGGATATTACTTTTACAGTTAGAAAACTAAATGTTAAAGTAATAGAGATGTAGTATTGTTGTGAAAAACATAAATTTTACTTTCAAAATATTAAAGCTTTTTGTAGGGATATATAATAGTTAAAGAGTTCAGAAAGTAAAATTGTAGCTTCACAAAATTGGCCTGAAATGCAATCCAAATTATACGTGACTTGAAGAATTTAAATTTACAGTTACTCTTTTTATTCCAGTGCCTGGAATCTACAGTGGCTTCTTTTGCTGAATGAATTCCTCAGATCTGTCATAGGCAATGAAACTAAAACTTCTGTTTATATTGTAGAGAACCCCAAGTTCAACAAAAAGTTGAAGATGATGCAAAGAAATGGAAAAGCATTCCATTCATGGATTTGAAGAACAAATATTGTTAAAATGTATATACTACCCATTTCACTTATTTGTGGAGCATAACAAATAGCATGGAGGACAAGGGGTGTTAGAGAGGAGAAAAGAGTTGGGATAAATTGGAAGGGGAGGTGAATCATGAGAGACTATGGACTCTGAAAAACAATCTGAGGGTTTTGAAGGGGCGGGGGGTGGGAGGTCGGGGTACCAGGTGGTGGGTATTATAGAGAGCACGGATTGCATGGAGCACTGGGTATGGTGAAAAAATAATGTTACTGTTATGCTGAAAATAAATAATTTTTTTAAAAAAAGAAACAAAAAAAAATGTATATACTACCCAAAGCAACCTACACATTTCACACTATCCCAATCAAATACCAATAGCATTTTTCACTGACCTAGAACAGACAATCCTCAAATTTGTATGGAACCATGAAACACCCTGAATCACCAAAGCAACCTGAGGAAGAAAAGTGAAACTGGAGGCATCACAGTTCCGGACTTCAAGTTCTATTACAAGTAGTGATTAAAACAGTATGGTACTGGCACAAAAACAGACACACAGATCCATGGAATAGAATAGAAAACTTAGAAATAAACGTGCAACAATATGGTAAATTTCTATCTTTATAGTTTTTAAAATAGTCCCTGTAATGAAATAATAGGTACACATGAAACACTTTGGTTGCATACCAATGTTTTGAGGGCGGTCTTGAGGAAAAGCAGTTGAGCAAGTGTACGATGAGCAAGCTGAACTGAATGCTTTATTCTGGAATAACATTTTTCCTTAGAAAGAACTGAGTTACAAACTGTGGTTATTCAAACTTGGGCTTTTAACAGAGATTGTCTTGAAAATGAACAAAGATGGCCACTTCAAGGAAAATTATGGATAGTATTTATGGTCAGTGATGAATTTAGTTTTCAAGCAAAAATATTGGAAAAGCTTTTTCCACTGCGGTGAGCTTGGCACCTTCCCAACAGTTAAAGACTTTTGATGAGATAAATGGGGATATCAATAAATATGATCATTGAAATATTATAAAATGGAAAATGACAATATTTGGAGCCCTGAGTCACTACTTCAATCAAATATTTTTTAAAGGTTTTATTGATTTATTTGACAAAGATCACAAGCAGGCAGAGAGGCAGGCAGAGAGAGAGGAGGAAGCAGGCTCCCTGCTGAGCAGAGAGCCCGATGTGGGGCTCCATCTCAGGACTGTGGGACAATGACCTGAGCTGAAGGCAGAGGCTATAACCCACTGAGCCACCCAGGCACCCCAATCAAATAATATTTTTAAATGACCAATGCCTGGTGTTACAAAATAATTTAACATGAAAGAAAAAACACTGGTTTTAATTGAAAAAAAGTATTACGATTCCAGATTGCAGCTGTTCTTTAAAAACAACAACTAGTTGAGTTTTGGCACAGTATCAAAAAAAGCATATCTATAGTTATCTCAAAAAGGTTATTAAAATGTTCCTCATATTTCCAACTATATATTTGGATAAGGGTAAATATTCTTTGTGCATTTAAACCAAAATTGTAATAAAATTAATGATGAAGCAGATAAGAGATTCAGAGCTTTCTTACTAAACTAAACATTGGAGATTAACAAAAAGGAGTCTCCATATGGAAAATATGTATCATTTAAAAAGTACTATTTATATTAACAGGTTTAACTGGTTAACAGGTTCATGTTAATGGCTTTATCAGGAGTTACCAAACTCAAGCTCATGAGGAAACCACATCTAGCCTGCCTGCCATTTTTCTTTTTTAGATTTTTATTTTTTATTTATATGACAGACAGAGATCACAAGTAGGCAGAGAAGTAGGCAGAGATGGAGGAGGAAGCAGGCTCCCCGCTGAGCAGAGAGCCCGATGTGGGGCTCTATTCCAGGACCCTGGGATCATGACCTGAGCCAAAGGCAAAGGCTTTAACTCACTAAGCCACCCAGGTACCCCTGCTATTTTTCTAAATCAAGTTTTCCTGGGAATCAGACACAACCTTTTTGATTTACATTTTACTTATGGCTGTTTTTACTCTACAACAGCAAAATTGAGTAATACTGAGAATAAGAGTAGAGAGCAGTAGGACTCAGATGCAAGAGGGAAAAACTCAAAGTAGTTGCTATCTGTCCCTTCATAGATAAAGTGTGCTAATCCCTGAGATGATTATCTTTCAATATATTAACACACATTTTTTTAAAAATTCTTTTATTTTCCAAGATTGTGAATATCAAGAGAGATAACTTCGCATAAATAAAACTTCTTTGACGTTCTCAGATATTTTTAAGAGCATGAAAGGATCCTGAGACCATGAAGCTCGAGTGAGAATAATTGCCATAAACAAGCAGAGTAAATCTTTTCTTTCTGGAACACAAGTACTCAAAAGCCAGCAGTTTCCTTTCTAAAACCATTTCTCAGTCCTGAGACTGATCATCCCTTGACAGAGGTCAGTACTCCTCTCTAAATAATATAACTCCTTTTTCAGATTCCAGAAATCCCTTCTTCTTGTCTCTTTGGATTTTAGGGTGATGACAGTGTTCCCCTTACTTGCTCAGAATCCCTGCACTATTCCTCGTGGTTTCTCAAAACTCCATCCCACATCTTTGTTATAGATCCTTTTGGTAATAATCTCTTCTTCAGTTATCCTAATTTGAATGTCCCATATATATTTCTTTTGGGACCCCCAAGTAAGTAACCATATTCTCCATCTCTCATGTAACATATACAGTAATTATGAAACACGTACCTTTGAGTTCTCATTTTACAGAAACAGAAAATAAGACACACAAAAGCTAAGTAATTATGTTTAGGACACTGAGTCAGTATGTGATGCCAGGATTATAATACAGACAGAATCACTGCAGAGTTTAGGCAAACAATCCAAATAACTGTTGTCCTATTACACAGAAATTTTACTTAGGAATATATCATCCAGATTATTACACTGAGAAATACTTAATTGCAATTTTTTGTGGCCACAGTATTAACACCAACAGCATACATCAGCAACTTATAACTATTTTCTAGGCTACTGCTTGCTTAGTGTTACAGCTTTGCATTTTCCATGTATTCCTGGTAGTATAGCATAGCAAGGAAAAAAAAGCCACCAAACTTAGGTTACTTCAACATGAACTATGGCATCTGCAGTAACAAAATATCTCTTTGTAGTCTGATGTGGCACCTAAGCTTTATAGCTAGGCCTGAATGTGAATTTTCCTACTTCCTATATTATTTCAGCTCCTCTCGACAGTATTTGCATGCTACATCAAAGCATATTTTATCCTATCGGTGTTTTGTTTTTTTATAAGTATATCTAGCTTTACTCTGTAGGGCGATGGGAAAGATGAACAGCGTATTGATTTGTAAAACGCAAGGGATGGTGTCCCTACTGCCCTGGCAAATGAAAACTCTTGAGCTGATTAAATGCTTTACCATAAACCAAAAGAGCCATTTATCATTTTAACTGGCGAGTTTTCCACTATATCAGAAGTACGTGTGCTCCCGTACAGATCGGGAGGAAGCAGGGGAGATCTCTCTGCTTTCCCCTGTCAGCATCATGACTTTCCTCTTTCCCATTACACTTTCAGTCACAATCATGTTAAAGCATAAATTCCAAGTGAACACCTGAATTCCTACAAAAAATGTTATATTCCCATAATCATTCTTCATATCCTCAATTTAACTCAGAACAGTTTTAAACACGGGGCTAGGAGGTTGCCTTTCGTCGGCTGTGATTTCAAGGGTACTAAAATAGCTTCTTTTTCATTCCTCCCACATTCCTCACCTGACAGTTTTCTGAGTATTTTGTTCTCTAACCATAAGGCAAAGCTTCTCCTCCCGCATCCTCAGCTCAGGCTAAAAATGCAAAATCCCAGGAGAGGAAACACTATAAATTAAATTCATACTTAGGTGTCAATGACTAATATAGAACTATTTCCTAGGGAGTGGGTTTTGACATGAGGAAAATCCAAGGGGAATACTCCAAAAATGAGGGGGTGGGGCACAGAACAAATACAAATCTCATGGAAAGGGATGTCCAGGGCCACCTTCGCCTCATGGCATGACAGGGTATCCTTCCAAAAGTCGCCTGGTGGAAAAAAGACCTGGGATAAATTTTGCTAAAATCCCAGATTCCTGGCCTCCAACCAGAAATATCAAACTCAAATTTCTAAAAGAGCAGCCTAAGAATTTTATTTTGTATATGAGAGAGATGTTGGTTTTTGTTTTTTCTTTTAATCGGGCCATTTTTCTGAAACACTGAGGTCACAAGAGGGGTAGGACATGAGACTGTGGATGTAGCAAAATGGTCATCCTTATGTTTGCTTCACCTCTCTTTGCTGATCTAAAAATACTGATAAGGATCCTTAAATCACAGTTGTGAGAATTCAGTGGAGTCCTACACATAAAAGTGCCAGGAAATCAGCAAGCACACCCCAAGGACCCCCTCCCTTTACCTCTGTCATAATTTTGTCCTGGATGAGCCCTGCTCTGCCTGCTTCTGCTGCTTCTCCAGAAGGCGAGATACTCACAGAGTCTCAAAAGCCTTCAAATACCAAAAATGCTCATGATTCACTTGTCATTTGAGCGGGACTGAGTATCAAATTGTTGTCATGTATGCAGTCATCACATAGTCCCACTGGCTTCCATCACTCACTCACATTTTTTTTTCTATCTAATTTACAATATGAGGGAGCTCAGATGAACAGCACATGCAATTCAAGTTACTTAGGATGGACAGGCTCTTCCAGGGTAGATTTAATCTATCGCTTCTTTGTTTATTTTCTTTTGAAATATTAAATGAGACCCTGAGAAAATAACCCCAAAATCTAAATAGAGGGAGGTCAAAGGCTTGCCTTATGTGATTTCAGAGGAGTCCAGTACAGCCAGAAAAAAAAGCTCTGGAGCTCCATGCCCAGAAACAGCCCTGAACCCCGCGCTGATCACAGAAGCCGGTTCTTGAACCTTCACTTACACACAGCAGGCATTCCATAAATGCTATTGATACATCAAACAGACATGGATACTAACCAGTCTCCCACAGTGGCCACTTGGCCACATACTATATTTGCCTATGTTCAATTCTTATTTCCTTAGCAGATTTTAAGCTCCTTGAAGGAAACAGTGTTGAATTCCTCTCTGTATCATGTGTTATAGCACTTTATTCATAGTTGAGGCTCAGAAAACGTTGTTGAATTGGCTCAAAGTGGCTTACATATATTTATTTACTGTTTCTCTTACCAATTTTTATAAACCATGTATTGTATCATTTTTATTTAATGCTTCACTGAAATTTAACTAGTACTTTTGCCTTGCCATAACTTTGTGTTTGTTTCCCGACTAGAAGCAGAAGCTCTTGGGGTGCTCTGTGTATTTTACAAATTTTCAAATGAAAAGTATATTATGCCAGATAGGCCCCTTGTTGGGGACGGATGAAACTGAGGTGACATCCCCAGGCTTCTAATATCTGTTCAACTGTGATATTTATTTCATGATGATACAAAGCAGTGAGATAGAAAACTGGAGAGATTATAGATGCTCCTTTTGTCGTTGGGAAATGGAGGAAATAAACAAGTGCATGTGCCTACCACATTTCATACTCTTGGATAACTGTTTACACATGTATTATAATGTTACACCTTCACCTCCAATCTAAGAGGCAAACATTATTATCCTCAGGAAACAACAGGTGTTGGCGAGGATGTGGAGAAAAAGGAACCCTTGTGTATGTTGTAGAGGATACAAACTGGTGTAGCTTCTGTGGAAGACAGCATGGAGGTTCTTGAGGAAGTAAAAAATAGTAATCTCCCTACTGGGTATTTACCCAAAGAATACAAAAACATTATTCAAAGGTGTACACGTGCCCCTGTGTTTATTGCAACATTATTTACAATAGCCAAATTATGGAAGAAGCCGAAGTGCCCATCAATAGATGAATGGAAAAGAAGTGGGATACGTGTGTGTGTGTCTGTAGATGTGCACACACATATGATGGAATGGTATTCAGCCATAGAAAAAGAATGAAATTTTGCCGTTTGCAGCAGCATGGATGGAACCAGAGAATATGCTAAGCGAAATAATTCCACCAGAGAAACAAAATACCATATGATTTTACTCACAGGTGAAATTTAAGAAGACAAATGAACAAAGGAAAAAGAGATGCACATGCATGCACGCGCGCGCACACACACACACACACAAACCAAGAAACAGACTCTGAACCATAGAGAACAAACTGAGGGTAACCAGAGGGGAGGTGGGTGGGGGAGGGGTGAAACAGGAGATGGGGATGAAAGTACACCTGCGGTGAGCACCGGGGGACCAAAGGAAGTGTTGAATCACTGTATTGTACACCGAAACTAACATAGCACTGTTGTTTAACTGTCCTAGAATTAATATAAAAACTTTTACAAATAAATGGGGAAAAAAATCACTATCCTCACTTTGCATAAAAGAAAATAGGGGCTCAGAGAAGTAATTCAAATCAAATTACCCAGTTAACACTACAGTTGGGATTCAACACTAGATCGGCCCTCATCTAAAAACAAATCGTTTTTACCTCAGGACACAGCCTCTCAGTACAGCTTAAAATCATAGTAGAGGCAATACATGTTCTTTAGTTACTCCTCCAAGGTTTTCTGTCCCCAATTCTTGTTATTTTTATTAAAAAAACCATGTCCGCTCACCTAATAGTTTAGCCCTTTCCTCTTTATAACCTTCCTCTTATCTGTTCTTTGCCTTTGAAAAGCACCACCGGCAGGCCTTTAAAATATATGTTTTCCTTTCTTCTCTCTTAGCTCCTGTTTCTCTATCCTTCTGATGCCCGGTTAGAATGTATAATTCACTGAGTGGACACCTGAGTATTACCTATTTTTCAATACTTTAAATTCCAATGTACTTAATTTGCTTTAGGCAACATTGCATTGTTGAGAAACATGTCCACATCAACTGTAAATGAAAAGATATTATACAGAATTGCTTTTGGTTCATTCTTTCCCATTCCAATTTAGTCTATTTATCTTTGAGGAGAGCATTGCTACTTTGTGATTTCATCAGTTCTTTGAAATTGAATCTACTTGTGATCGAAATGTGAATTGCCTGACTGATAGCCCATTTGGCCAGTAATATAGTTAATTTTGACATTGAAATAGATTTCAAGTATCAGAAATAGGCATTTCCACAGTTAGAGAATTAAGTAGCATGGGACACTTGCCTGCTAATAATAAAGTTCAAGATACACTGACAGTACCATCTGATTGTTAAGTGGCAAGAGAATACGTACCTTGACAGTTAACACAGGGTAAATTAGAAATGTTTTCACGTAAGAGAATAAAGTTGAATTGTAATGTATCACACAATCAGAACTCTATTCGTGGTAAGTTTCTGATGATAGTGGGTAAGGCTGGTATTGGGACCACCGTGGTTGCTTCAACCAATTTTGCTTAGTGTTAAGAGTTTTGATTCTAGTGGTTGGTTATTCTTTTTTTAATGATTGGTTAGATCTGGCTTTTTACAATAGTTGGATAGCATTTTTGTTTGTTTGTTTGTTTGTTTTTTATCTTTACAAAGATAACAAAGATGAGTTGAGAATGGTTTTTTTAAGAAACCATTCTCATAAGAAATTTTTTAAGAAAAATTTCTGTAGACCATAGTATTTTTTCTATGCTATCTACCATAGTCATGTTATGAAATAAAATAAAGTATATTTACTTGGCTTTAAAATTTTCAGTTTTTCTTTGTTAATGACTCTTGGACCAGCGTGCTGAGGAAGTAAGCTCTGTGGAGGCTACAAAGGTGTTCTTTCCTGAGAGACCCAGTGTTGTTTCTATGCCATATAATACTCCCTGCTTCTAAGTCATTTTTGCTGAGTGGTAATAGGTCTTCATGTTTGTTTATATGTTGTAGCTTTCTGCCTTATTAATCAAAGGCTTCCATTACTATTATTTATAAACTAGCTACATCCTTTTTATGAGGTCCTGATTTTTTGAGCCCAATACCTGTTAAACTCAGTTTCTTTGTTGGAATCATCATTTTTAGGAATAGTAAAGGAGTTTTTCAACTTTTTTTTTTTTTTTTTGGTGGGGGAGAAAAAAGCTCCTGATTTAAACCAGATTTGAAAATAGATCTTCCATATTATTAATACCATAATACTTCCCTGTAGTATCATTAAGCATCACTTGGGAATATAATATGTTGGATTTATCACTTACTATGTAAGTTAACTCAGCTTTATCTGTGAATATGACACTGTGAGGAGAGAGGAACTTGACCCAACTGGATCTTCTGATTTCAAGAATATGATTTTTTTTAAAAATGGTGTTATATTTCACATGGCAAAAAAATCTCATGGATTTATTTTTAAACTCTGTGCTTAGCAGACCATGAAGAATATGCCTCTAAACCTCTTTGTCTAAACCTATTTAGAAGTTTCTTCCAAAATACACCCTAATAATCCATGCTATTAAACTTAGATTAAAAAAATATTGGTGACAAATGAAATAGGAGAAAATTAATGGTAAGAACTTTAATTTTGATTTAAGCTCGTGAACAGCTATATCAGAGAGGAATCTAGACTGAAATAAGTTCCAGGTGGGGTATGTATGTCACAGAAACCTTTGAAGAGTTAGTGGCAAGTGAAATCCCAGCACTCAGAGACTGAACACTTTTCATTACTAATAAAACACAGTTGACAGGTTCTAAGATTTCGACCAGCTTAGGTTGCTATTATTATTTGCAGTTTACTTTGAGCAGTAAATACAAATGGGACATTCAAAATTGGTCAGAAAATTGTTAGAGTTTCAGAAATTTAAAAAATTATCAAATGAAGTAAAATAATTTTTAAAATAACTGTAGAAATGTAGAAAACATGTGACTTCACTATATCCAACTGTAACTCCATGTTGAGGCAGGCCTAGAAATTACTGCCATTTCAGTGGTGAGGATTAGGTGCTCTAGGCTCATTGTACATTGATAATACACATAATTAATTTTAATCCTAAAATAATATTTTGCTTTTTGATTTGTTTATCTATACTGTAAATATTTCAGAATGAAGTAATATAACAAGGTACACTAATTTATCCTCACTGATCTTCTTTTGTCCCTGTATATCATTTTTATTTTGAGCATTGCTTCCTGTATCGTGGACCTCGGTATGACTAATTTGCAAAAAAAAAAAAAAAAAAAAAACCTTAAAATTTTAATATTTATTAAGTATTTTTGCTTTGAATAGGAAATTACATAGAATAGGAATTTTCCATTTTATGACATGGATTATCTCAGTTTTTACTATTCATTCTGTAATATAAATTATATAGTTTAAGAAGCAGCTAAGGGGATTCTTTCCAAATAGATTATAGATCTTTTCTTTGATCTTTCTTTCTTCTTTTTTTTTTTTTTGTAAAGACTTTATTTATTTATTTGAAAGAGCACAAGCAGCAGGAGCAGCAGAGGAAGAGGGAGAATCGGGCTCCCTGCTGAGCAGAGAGCCAGATGTGGGGCTTGGTCCCTGACTCCTGAGATCATGACCTGAGCTGAAGGCAGACACTTAACAGACTGAACCACCCAGGCACCCCAGATTATCTTCGCTTATGCAAATTTTGTTGTTGCCAGACATACTCAATTTTCTCTTTCTCTCTTTGTCTCTTACACGTGCACACACACACACACACACACACACACACACACATCCTTCCCCTCCTTAACCTTTCTCTCTCTAACATTCTTACCCAGAGATACTCATTTGAGTCAAGGCATTATATTCATGTGGTACCAGTTACAATGAGTATATATTCCCTGAGAGGAAGGGACATGCTGATTTATGAACGTATATCAATAAAAAATAAGTATTTTGTAAGAAATCAAAGGCTTAGGGGCACCTGGGTGGCTCAGTGGGTTAAAGCCTCTGCCCTCAGCTCTGGTCATGGTCCCAGAGTCCTGGGATTGAGCCCCGCATCAGGCTCTCTGCTCGGCAGGGATCCTGCTTCCTCCTTTCTCTCTGCCTGCCTCTCTGCCTACTTGTGATCTCTGTCTGTCAAATAAATAAATAAAATCTTAAAAAAAAAAAAAAAAAAAGAAATCAACTCCTAGCATGAGACTAAAAACCATCCAGGTTTTCTGTGTGGAGGCTGGAGCCTTTTGCTTTCTCAGAATAATACCTTATATGGGCTGGGGCAATCCAAGGGGAGCCCCACTGGAGGAAATGGTAGGCTACTTGAGTCCAGAGAAGGCCTGGAAAGGAGGGCCCACAAGAATGACTCCAAAAAAAGAATACAAAGTCTTGGGCAGGCAGATGGAGCTCTAACAGAAGTTAGCCCCAGCTTCACTTTTGCCACAGGCTAATTATAGGAGATTCTGTTCAGTGCATGGACAGTTGAACCTCACCTGATCCTCACGATTCTGTCTGAAGATTCCTACCTCTACTACAAGCATATCAATTTTTTTTTCAAATCTTCCACATATGTCTATATTTTTCCATCCCTATTGCCAAACTGTAATCCTGGATGTCATCAGGTTTTAACAGGATTATGCCAACATAATCCTGAAGGGACTTAACTACTTCTGAATTATGAATTCTGATATTTTCTCTACCATTCTCCCCTTCAATCCCAAAATGATCTATGAGTGTATAGGAAGAAAATCAATATTTTTTTAATTTTTTTTATTTTTTATAAACATATAATATTTTTATCCTCAGGGGTACAGGTCTGTGATCGCCAGGTTAGGTTTATTCCTAGGTTCTTATAGATTTGGGTGCCATTGTAAATGGGATTGACTCCTTAATTTCTCTTTCTTCTGTCTTGTTGTTGATGTAGAGAAATGCAGCTGATTTCTGTGCATTGATTTTATATCCTGACACTTTACTACATTCGTGTACAAGTTTTAGCAGTTTTGGTGTGGAGTCTTTTGGCTTTTCCACATATAGTATCATATCATCTGCGAAGAGTGATAGTTTGACTTCTTCTTTGCCAATTTGGATGCCTTAAATTTCCTTTTGTTGTCTGATCACTGAGGCTAGGACTTCTAGTACTATGTTGAATAGCAGTGGTGATAATGGACATCCCTGCCGTGTTCCTGACTTTAGCGAAAAAGCTTTCAGTTTTTCTCCATTGAGAATGATATTTGCAGTGGGTTTTTCATAGATGGCTTTGATGATATTGAGGTATGCGCCCTCTATCCCTACACTTTGAAGAGTTTTGATCAGGAAGGGATGCTGTACTTTGTCAAATGCTTTTCCAGCATTTATTGAGAGTATCATATGGTTCTTGTTCTTTCTTTTATTGATGTGTTGTATCACATTGACTGATTTGCGGATGTTGAACCAAACTTGCAGCCCTGGAATAAATCCCACTTGGTCGTGGTGAATAATCCTTTTAATGTACTGTTGAATCTTATTGGCTAGTATTTTGGTGAGAATTTTCGCATCTGTGTTCATCAAGGATATTGGTCTATAGCTCTCTTTTTTGATGGGATCCTTGTCTGGTTTTGGGATCAAGGTAATGCTGGCCTCATAAAATGAGTTTGCAAGTTTTCCTTCCATTTCTATTTTTTGGAACAGTTTCAGGAGAATAGGAATTAGTTCTTCTTTAAATGTTTGGTAGAATTCCCCCGGGAAGCCATCTGGCCCTGGGCTTTTGTTTGTTTGGAGATTTTTGATTAACTGTTTCAATCTCCTTACTGGTTATGGGTCTGTTCAGGTTTTCTATTTCTTCCTGGTTCAGTTGTGGTAGCTTATATGTCTCTAAGAATGCTTCCATTTCTTCCAGATTGTAAAATTTATTGGTGTAAAGTTGCTTATAGTATGTTCTTATAATTGTTTGTATTTCCTTGGTGTTAGTTGTGATCTCTCCTCTTTCATTCATGATTTTATTTATTTGGGTCCTTTCTCTTTTCTTTTTGTTAATTCTGGCCAGGGGTTTATCAATCGTATTAATTCTTTCAAAGAACCAGCTCCTAGTTTCATTGATATGCTCTATTGCTGTTTTTTTTTTTCCTTTGGTTTCTGTTTCATTGATTTCTGCTCTGACATTTATGATTTCTCTTCTCCTGCTGGGTTTAGAGTTTCTTTCTTGTTCTTTCTCCAGCTCCTTTAGGTGTAGGGTTACGTTATTTGAGACCTTTCTTGTTTCTTGAGAAAGGCCTTTACCACTATATATTTTCCTCTCAGGACTGCCTTTGCTGTGTCTCACAGATTTTGAACCGTTGTATTTTCATTATCATTTGTTTCCATGATTTTTTTCAATTCTTCTTTAATTTCCTGGTTGACCCATTCATTCTTTAGAGGGATGCTGGTTAGTCTCCATGTATTTGGGTTCTTTCCAAATTTCCTCTTGTGGTTGAGTTCTAGCTTCAGAGCATTGTGGTCTGAAAATATGCAAGGAATGATCCCAATCTTTTGATACCAGTTGAGACCTAATTTGGGGCCCAGGATGTGATCTATTCTGGAGAATGTTCCATGTGCACTAGAGAAGAATGTGTATTTTGTTCCCTTGGGATGAAATGTTCTGAATATATCTGTGATGTCCATCTGGTCCAGTGTGTCATTTAAGGCCTTTATTTCCTTGTTGATCTTTTGCTTGGATGATCTGTCCATTTTAGTGAGGGGAGTGTTAAAGTCCCCTACTATTATTGTATTATTGTTGATGTGTTTCTTTGATTTTGTTATTAATTGGTTTATATAGTTGGCTGCTCCCATGTTGGGGGCATAGATATTTAAAATTGTTAGATATTCTTCTTGGCCAGATCCTTTGAGTATAATGTAGTGTCCTTCCTCATCTCTTATTATAGTCTTTGGCTTAAAATCTAATTGATATGATATAAGGATTGCCATCCCTGCTTTCTTCTGCTGTCCATTAGCATCGTAAATTGTTTTCCACCCCCTCACTTTAAATCTGGAGGTGTCTTCTGGTCTAAAATGAGTTTCTTGTAGGCAACATATAGATGGGTTTTGTTATTTTATCCATTCTGATACCCTGTGTCTTTTGATTGGGGCATTTAGCCCATTAACATTCAGAGTAACTATTGAGGGATATGAATTTAGTGCCATTGTATTGCCTGTAAAGTGACTGTTACTGTATATTGTCTCTGTTCCTTTCTGATCTACTACTTTTAGGCTCTCTCTTTGCTTAGAGGACCCCTTTCAATATTTCCTGTAGAGCTGGTTTGGTGTTTGCAAATTCTTTCAGTTTTTGTTTGTCCTGGAAGCTTTTAATCTCTCCTTCTATTTTCAATGATAGCCTAGCTGGATATAGTATTCTTGGCTGCATGTTTTTCTCATTTAGTGCTCTGAATATATCATGCCAGCTCTTTCTGGCCTGCCAGGTCTCTGTGGACAAGTCTGAAGCCAACCTAATATTTTTACCATTGTAAGTTACAGACTTCTTGTTCCGGGCTGCTTTAAGGATTTTCTCTTTGTCACTAAGACTTGTAAATTTTACTATTAGGTGACAGGGTGTGAACCTATTCTTGTTGATTTTGAGGTAGGTTCTCTGCACCTCCTGGATTTTGATGCTTGTTCCCTTTGCCATATTGGGGAAATTCTCACTAATAATTCTCTACAGTATACCTTCTTCTCCCCTCTCTCTTTCTTCTTCTGGAATCCCAATTATTCTCATGTTGTTTCGTCTTATGGTGTCACTTATCTCTCAAATTCTCCCCTCATGGTCCAGTAGCTGTGTGTCCCTCTTTTGTTCAGCTTCTTTATTCTCTGTCATTTGGTCTTCTATATCAGTAATTCTTTCTTCTGCCTCATTTATCCTAGCAGTGAGAGCCTCCATTTTTGATTGAACCTCATTAATAGCTTTTTTGATTTCAACTTGGTTAGATTTTAGTTCTTTTATTTCTCCAGAAAGGGCTTTTATATCTCCAAAGAGGGTTTCTCTAATATCTTCCATGCCTTTTTCGAGCCCGAAAAACCTTTTTCGAACCTTGAGAATCGTCATTCTGAAGTCTAGATCTGACACATTACCAATGTCTGTATTGATTAGGTCCCTAGCCTTTGGTACTGCCTCTTGTTCTTTTTTTTTTGGTGAATTTTTCCACCTTGTCATTTTGTCCAGATAAGAGTATATGAAGGAGCAAGTAAAATACTAAAAGGGTGGCAAAGACCTCAGGAAAATATGCTTTAACCAAATCAGAAGAGACCCCAAATTGTGGGAGGGAGAAAGGGGATAAAAAGTGGTTCAGGGGAAAAGAAAGAAACAATTAAAAAAAGAAAACAAATAAAGGAAAAATATAAGAAAGAAAAATTATAAATATATAATTTATATTTAGATATATATATATTAGATAAACTAGTTAAAAACATTAAAAAATAAAAGGGTAAAAGTTAAAAAAAATTAGCAGAAGAAAAATAAATTGAAAAAAAATTAAATTAACTGCAAGACTAAAGAATCATAGGAAGAAAGCCATGAGTTCCATACTTTGCTTTCTCCTCCTCTGGAATTCCACTGCTATACTTGGCATTGAACCTGAACTCCTTGGTAGATGAACTTGGTCCTGGCTGGATTTCTTGTTGATCTTCTGGGGGAGGGGCCTGTTGTAGTGATTCTCAAGTGTCTTTGCTCCAGGTGGAATTGCACCACCCTTACCAGAGGCCGGGCTGAGTAATCTGCTCGGGTTTGCTTTCAGGAGCTTTTGTTCCCTGAATGCTTTCCATAGAGTTCCAGAGGACGGGAATAAAAATGGCAGCCTCCCGATCTCTGGCCCAGAGGAGCCGAGAGCTCAGGGCCCCACTCTTCAGTGCACCCACAGAGAATAGCGCCCAATCACTCCTGTCTTTCTGGCCTCTGGCCGCACTCTGAGCTCACTGAGCCTGCAACTGGTTCAAAATAACCCCGAGCTGTGAGCTTACTGTCGGCTCTGTCTCTGCAGCCAGCTTTCCCGTTCCAATATCCGCAAGCTCTGCAACACTCAGACACCCCCGATCCTTCTGTGACCCTGCAGGATCCGAGGCCACGCTGACCCCGCATGGGCTTCACCCCGGTTTAGCCTCTGGAGTGATGTCCCTCAGCGGAGCAGACTTTTAAAAATCCTGATTTAGTGCTCCGTTGTTCCGCTGCTTGCTGGGAGCTGGTCCATCCCCCTGTGGTCTATCTTCTTATCACTTTTGGTTCACTTCTCCGCCAGTCCTACCTTTCAGAAAGTGGTTGATTTTCTGTTTCTAGAATTGCTGTTCTTCCTCTCTTTGATCTCCCATTGGATTTGTAGGTTTTTACAATCTTTAGATAAGCTATCTAACTGATCTCCTGCTACCTGAGGTAGTCTCAGCCGGCTACTTCTCCACCATCTTGACTCCTCTTCTGGAAGAAAATCAATATTAATCTTAATAGCATTTAAAAAATATTAATAGGTCCCTTGACTTAATTTTTTACAAACATATAAGAAAAATATATTTACTACTCTCTGATGTCCACAATGACACTAGTTCCTTTGCTTGGTTCCTCAAGCAGTCACATCAAGCCAGTACCCTGAAGAGAGGATAGGTATTCTACAACAGATTTGGGTCACTGGGAACACTGTGCCTTTAGTCTTGTGGTTTTGTTTTGTTTTTTTTCATCATGTTTTAACTAACACAATATATATGTATTCCTATAAATGGTTATGGGATTATACTGCTTAGTTTTGTGTAAAAATATCACACAGGTTGGACAGATGGCTCAAAGTATCTCTTCCTAGAGCCAGTGTCATGTCAATGAAATAAGAGAAGCAAGGACAAAGAGTGTATGGGCACTTTCCTTACTCGTTGTGAGTGCTTACCAGCTATATTACACAATGGCATTAAACAATGATAATTTAATCATCTCTAAAAGAAGTGGGTCCCAAAAACCAACATTAAAAAAAGACTTGAGGGATGCCTGGGTGGCTCAGTTGGTTAAGCAGCTGCCTTCGGCTCAGGTCATGATCCCAGCGTCGTGGGATCGAGTCCCACATAGGGCTCCTTGCTTGGCAGGGAGCCTGCTTCTCCCTCTGCCTCTGCCTGCCTCTCTGTCTGCCTGTGCTTGCTCTCTCTCCCTCTCTCTCTGACAAATAAATAAATAAAATCTTAAAAAAAAAAAAAAAGACTTGACATATGAATTACATATGAATTTACATATGGTAATGTTCATTACCAAAGAATCTTACCACAAGTATGTAACTTTGCTTTGAAATACTGGATACTTAAAGGAAGAGGCCAGAAGGATTAACAAGATATTAAAACATTATTATTTAGTTGAACTTCTTTCATTTTTTGTTAATGCACAGTTTGAATGGTTTATATTGTATATATTTGTCTGAAGAGATGTGAGTCTCTATACAGGTACCCACACTATATATTAAGGGGGGAATGGCCAAAATGATTGACTAATTGAACTCCTTGATCAAAAATACTTGAATACCACAGCAAAGCCAGAGTGATGTTTCTAAAACACCATTTTGATTATATCATTCTTCACTTAAAATCTTTGCAAGCTTATCCATGTTTTCAGGACGACATCCAAACTCCTTGCCATAGCATCTGAATCACATTTGGTAGCCTGCCTTGCTTTCTTCTCCACATCTCTCACTTCACATGCTACATATTGCATATTTTCTCATCTTTGCACGTCATCTCCTGATGCCAAACACATGCATTTTCTACCCTTTATCGGTACCCAGTTACTCTAGAAGCTTCTATGCTTGACTCTTGTGAACTACGTATTTGCTTTGTTAGTTAAGTCAGTGGAAGCAGATGGGCTTGGTACAGTAAAGAATAGTTTGCTTGCTATGTGGTGTCAGCCCAAAATTGGCAGGAAGTTAGTAATAGCAGGAAGGGATAGAAGGCTAAAGGAGTTTCTACTGAACTTCCAGGTCTGTTTGAAGGCCATGTTCTCTTGATCCAGTGATACTATATCCTTCCCTTCTTCTCAATAAGTTAGTTCCTACCTCATTTTCAAATCTCAACCTGCATGTCACTTTTTCTAGGAAGCTTCCCGATGTCCCCACGACCTCTCCTATGTGTTCCTCTGGGGACTCCTTTATGCTCATCATGAGTCTCCCATTGAGGCTGTGGGCTCCTTTCAGAGTTTTCATGTCTTATTTGCAACGGTATCTCCAGAGCTATCACAGTGCCTTAAATGCAGTTCATGATTAATTAATATTTATTAGATGAATGAACACAAATTTAGCTTCAAGATTAAAAGGGGGCAAAAATGAGAATCCAGAAATATTCATTTTCCCTGCTACCCCCTTCTCTTCCAAAAGCCTTTCCCCTTTCCAATCACCCCCTTTTTCTGCCTGGCCCCTTTCTTCTCCACCAGATATACATTCAAGTCTAACTCTCAATTCAGAGGCCAACCAGCCCTCTGAGGTTATTTACTGAAAACAAGAGGAGAACCTCTTTGAGTTGTTATTTGATACAAAATAATCCAGACAGCATTTCTGTTTGCTTCATGTGCATTAAACGTCAAGAGAAATGGGTACACCAGAACCCTGGTAGTGGAGTGACAGCGTCTAAGATTGAAGTTTCCGGACATGTGGCCTTTCCTGAAACATCCGGAGATGTTCAGTGATGACTCACAAGCCCATGCCTTGTGAGTAATCTGTGCATTCTGAGAATGGGTTCGTCTGTAGTAGGGTAGTGATACCACGCCTTTCACACTGGTAAGGCGCTTTACATTAGTGTTTCTTAGCAAATGTCTCATGAATACCAATGACAGCTCTTTCAAATAGGCTGAGAAGATTCTTACTTTAATCTCTTCCCACATACACACACATACACAAACACACTTTAAAGCTGAAAGAAATGAGGATTAAAATTTAAGTCCCTTGGCTGTGCCACAAAAATATTAAGAGCTGATCCCATGCTCTTCCTGATTCTGAGTCTAGGATTCATTTCCATGCCTCAGATAAGCCATGGCTCTTTTCTCTTGGATAGATATTATATGACTAATATCTCTTGGCATCCCATTCAGCACGCAGGCACACACGTGCGCGTGCGGACACACGTACACATATCCACGGCGTATGGGAACTGCGGCCATCCACCGAAGAGCCGACGTGAATCACGCTCCATAATTGCAGAGAAAATGTTTTGCTAAAAAGTGGGAAGCAGCAGTTTCTTCTCACTGCTCTGTCTGCACTTCGGTGTTATACCACATTGGAAGGGAAGGCCTTGATCTGTAGAAGAATAACTGCCCGATTTCTCATTTGGGACAGTCCAAACAAGAACAAGCGGTGACATGATCGTCCATTAGAAACTCCGTTTACATCTTAATCAGCCCATCAGACGTGCCCAGGAGTTGGGAAGACATTAGCCGAGTTACCCGATTGCAGTTTCAGAGGGAATAAAAGCAGGGTGGCAAAACCTGCAGTTGGAGCATCTTCCACCGAAGGAAAGTATCGACAGTTCTTTTTCATCGCCTGAATCATATTGGCTCTGTTAACTAAAACTCACCATTAGATTAATCATGTTTTAGAAGAGAAGTTGTCATATAGAAATACATCAGCCCAGGCATGCCCTGTTCATTTTGCATGTATATAATTAGTTGTCTGACTCTGTACATCACCATTTCACAGGTGAGAAATCAAAACATCCACAGGCTGGCCATTCGCATGTAGCAAGGAAGTCGTGAAAATTCAAACCCAAATCTTTTTCTCTTCTTCTTCTGCTTCTTCTTTCTTCTTTCTTCTTCTTCTTCTTCTTCTTCTTCTTCTTCTTCTTCTTCTTCTTCTTTTATTTTAAGGTTTTATTTTTTAAGTAATCTCTATACTCTAGATGGGGCTCAAACTCACAAACCCAAGATCAAGAGTTGCATGCTCCATGGAATGAACCAGCCAGGCACCTCCAAACCCAACTCTTTCTGACATGCAAGTGCATTCCATGAAGCATTTATATATTATGGTTTATGTACAATAGGATCATAGACCTGATTGCAGCAATAAAAATCGGCCCTAATGAGCACTGTAGGTAGTGGATTTATTCACTTTCACCTAAAAATAATTGTAAAAGGCATCTCTTATGTCAGAATTAAGTATCCCAGCCTGTGAGTAGACTTCATGGTATAAAGCATGTACTGGGCCACCAGAGTGGCTCAGTGGGTTAAAGCCCCTGCTTTCAGCTCAGGTCATGATCCCGGGGTCCTGGGATGGAGTCCCACATTGGGCTCCCTGCTTTGGCAGGGAGCCTGCTTCCTCCTCTCTCTCTCTCTGCCTGCATCTCTCCTACTTGTGATCTCTGTCTGTCAAATAAATAAATAAACTCTTTTAAAAAATAAATAAATAAAGCATGTACCATAACAGATCAACAATTTTCTTCTGTTCCTGACAGTAGATTTTCTACAATTACACTGGCCTTGCCTCTCTGAAGCTATTCTCCCTGCCATTTGCCCTCAGGTATCCCAGTACTTTGTCCTGAAAAATTCATCTTTCAGATTTTATTTAACTGTAGGCTATAGTGAATAGAAGTAGCACACACCTTCAAAGGACCCACTCCAACTTTCCAGGGCAAAACATATTTTCTCTTCTTAATTTATTCTTTCTCCATCTTCCTGAACACCTTACCATTTTCTGATCACTGATCTATTCTCTGATGGTACTTTCTTCCTTCTGGTTCCAGACTTCTGTTTTAAGATTTCTGTTTATCCATGATCCTTTGCAATTCTGGTCGCTAACTAATATATCTCATGGCAGTTCCTAGATTTTATTTTCTCCTTCTACTTTCTTTGTGCATTGTACTGATGAAAGAAACTCAATGGAAAATCAGAGAAAAGAGAAAGATATTTTGAAGGCATAATAATAGGAAGGAAATAATAGAGTAACAGTTGTTCAGTCTAGCAAAAGAAGATTTTGTTCATTATGTTTGCTTCTTCTTTTCTGGTAGATATTTTACCTGAAAGGTGCTAATGGAACTAAAATGCCTTCTAAGAAAAATCTACTTACAGAATAGACTGTAAATAAATAAAAATTACAGAATATTTTGCTTGCAGAATAGGCAAGAGTGAGACACAGTACCATGAAGTCTTGTGTTGCTTCTGTAGGCTGGAGCCAGGATCAATGAGATGTTGGAGGTAGTGAAAGAAAGAAAGGATCATGGAAAAATGGGGGACAAAAAGAGAGACAAGAGAAAATAACTCATGGATTTCCTTCTGAAATGATTCACTAGAAATAGCAAAACAGGTGTTGTGTGCCCTCTCCTAGACTCTGTCTGCTTCTCTAATTGCAAAATAGTATTTTTTTTTTCAGGTAGAAGTCTAGTTACACTAAATATAGTCTAGATATATAGTCCTATGTCATGCATATATTCCATCATTTCTTACAACGTTACCAGTGAAAATAAGAAAACTAAGTCTAAGAGAACTAAGAGTGAAACAAACAAACAAACAAAAGCAACTAACTCATGGCCAGTAAATGGTAGACCAAGACTTAATCATAACAATGCTTATGTCTGAATCATTGTTCTAAGCATTGTTCTAAGCAGCCCCTCTGGTGAATCTCCAGCATCTCTTTTCTTATGTAAAACAGGTATGCTATATGTTAAATACTATCCTTACCTGTCATTTTCTCCCAGTCTCTCTCTCTATAGTCACCTATATTAGAAATGATAGGTAAATATCATCATGCTGGATGCTTTGCATAGGCAGAAAGACAGCATACATGTCTATGTTAATGGAAACCCTTTAGAGTTGTTGATCAAGTGAAAGTTCTATCCAGGAGTGTGGGCCAGTGTTGAGGGAAACAGAAGCTATGGCAAATTAAACAGGTTCCTTGGACAGGCTGTTCCCACAGTAGGAAGTGGTGGGTGCTAGGAAGTTGTAAGAGGATTTGCAAAGGCTTTCAGCATCACATTTTCATTTCCTAGCTGCCAAAAAAAAAAAAAAAAAAAAAGGAAAAGGAAAAGTCCAGAATTGAAGTATCAGACAAATGAGGCATTTAGATTTTCTTCAATGCACCTACCTTTCCAGAGGAAAATATAAAGTACCAGCAAAACAATTTCATCTGCTGTCCTGTTGGGCATTATTCTCCTACTAAAAACTGGAGGGAACAGTCTCTCTGTTCTAACCTGTGTATTAGTGCTGATATTTCTTTTCTAAAAGTCCTGAAGCCAGCAAACAGTCATTGTAAAAGTCATATTATATTTTATAGTTTATATTTCTTTTTACTTTAATAATCATGTTTTGTTTTTTCTGAGGGAAACAATTGCCCGTTTCTCTTGACCTCCAACATTTTAATTTCACCTTTTATGTTAATAATTCAAAAGTGTCCTTGCACTAAGTGTGTCCTAAGACAGCAAATCATAAACATAAGAGCAACAGAGGTCATTTATTTGGTCTGTTTCCAAGAAGAGCAAGGCATGACTATAATTGTTGAGCATAGTAACAATTGAGAATATTAATTTCTGGGTTCAGGTTGAAGTTTTGCTGACTTCCCTTCCCAATATATTCCATTTTTTGACTAAAATGTAAGATATCATTTCTAATATCTCATCTCCATGTTTTAAGTTTATGTGATATGGTTTGTTTCTGACTTTTAAAATGCCACATCCTCTCTAATCAAGTCTCTGTTTTACCACTTTTTTGGAAACTAGACACTTTGTCCTATATACCAACATAAGAGATATAGTCAGTGTTCAGAAAACATGAATTTTTCTTAGAAATATACCTCTTCAGCTTACTAATCAACACATCATTACTAATATATGATGTATTTTATTTAATTGTTTTGCATATTGTTCGACAAATTCAGTGATGCTGGGGACTTTGTGTATGAGTTACCCACTCTTACATCCCTAGAGCAAAGAATAGCACTAGGCATGCATCATAAAGTAGTCACTCAATAGGAATTTGATAGAAGAATTGATAATATTTCTTAAGTCCTAACCCTAATTGATAAGGCATTAACAATGCTGTATATCTTTTACACTCATGTAGAGAGAGCACATAATAAAAATTACTCACAGTGAGTATTCATGAGCTCCTTGGCATTTTCCTTATATTTGATAAATTGAAAATTCTAGAAACAATAAAAAGTTATCTTTATTTAATAATGCCAAGTACCCTTTATAACTATTTCTGAGTCTGGCCTACTGTGCCATATAGTCAGTCACACTCATATGCTAGAAATACCGGCAAGTGTGATTATTGTTGTGGTTGAAACCAAGCTCATTTTTGCCCTCCACAAAACTCCACAAAAGTGGAATTCTCTAGAAGTGTTCTCTCATAACTCCTGTTGTGAACATTTCAACTCTGCTTCTGTGCAGATCACATAGATTATTAACTGGGTTTCACACTGTCTTGTAAACCCTATTAGTGTTTATTTCCTGTAATAGACACTACTGAAGCTCTTGCAAAAAAAAAAAAAAAAAATACTTGAGTTCAGCCTTAATTGCAAGGGAAGATTCTCATGAAACAAACAGTGAAATGGCACGTGAATCTTGCTGTGTCAGAATTCCTAGCAGAGGTCTAATGATAACAGTATTAGTTTATAAGTATTCCCACAAAGGCGCTGAAAGCCATATCCCCATAGGATATGGGGATCCCAAGATACAGCTGACTGCTCCTTTTATCCTTACCCCACCCATGTGCTTTCAAATTAAACATCCTAGAAATTTGACATAACAACTCTTAGCCTAGGTGAAAGCGCTTAGTACAGTTTCCTTTCCTACCCCACAGCAGGGAAAGAAAAACCCCTGAGAACAAGTGAGTGGCACTCTAAGAGAATCCTTCAGAGGTCCTTCCAGGGTGTATCTCAGGGAAGAGCCAATACTTAGACTATGATCAAGTTCAAACATTATTAGCTAAGAAAGAACTTCAACTGCACTGATGATTTATGACTTTTTGCTTCTTTCCATCTAATGTGCCTTTCCCATACAGCAACCCTAGAACAGTCCCAAAATGAAGAATAGGACAAGGCAGAAAAGAATGAAAAAATATGCTGCTTCCACTTTCCCCAATGCAGATTTGCAAACAGTGGGTCAGATTTTATCTCTAGGGAGAGTACAATCTTTGGCCTCATGATAAAATTGAAGGTTTGTTCTGAGTTTAAATTTCATAATACCTAGGAATGACCTTAATAAGGGAAGCAAGACTGTTGTTATAATCAAAAACTATCAGACAGCAATGTAACTGTCTGAGATACGATCAATGGGTGTGGAAATGTTATCCAACAGAATGTATATTATTAGTGGTGGGGAAAAAATGAAAGGGTTTCCTATTTCTTCCTCATTGAGTTCTGCCTTTTCAAATGATAGCTACAGGCAGATGTGAGAATTTCAGTATTATTTGTTCACCATAAAAATGGATTTTTCATATGTATCCAAGAACATGCTCTCCCCTCATGCTTTTCCCTCATTTAGGAGGCTATCTTCAATTTCATCATCCTCCTGCTTATTTATAAGGTGTATTTCAAATATCACTTTATCCCTGCAGAAGTCTTTGATTTCTACTAATCCCCACCTCCATGCTTGCAATTGTAATATCTACCACCTCCTTAACAAACATTTACTAGGAGTTTAATTTTTAATCTCCATGACATGAAACATAGCAGTAAAAAAAGAAGTATGGAGATTATAGTCTAATGAAGAAAAAGTCACATCAACAATTTCAATGCAGTGTGAAATGACTGCACAGAAAGTAAAACAACAACCTGAAGAAATTGTTGTTCTTTAGCGGAAGCTGGAGGAGTATGATCTTATGGGAAGTGAGGAGTCAGCATTGAAGAAAGATTCAGAGAAGGGGTTGCAGGAAGTGGGTTCTGACAGATGTTGTAGACTAATTAGATACTCTTTATTGCTCTGACTTAGATGCTGTTTCTTAACAAAAAAGGGATTCTCTTTCCATTTCAAGCTGTTGAAACAATATGGAAATAGAATATAGTCATATGGAAAGCCCTTAATAATGCAAAGGCATGTAATGCAAATTTTCAGAAGTGTAAAATCCATGAAGGAAGAAGAGAAAGTTAGTAGCATGACAGTAAAAAAAAAAAAAAAAAATAGACATGGGAGATGAAGTTAAAGATAAAGATAAAGTCTTTCTAAAGACCGTATAGTGGTCTGAAATGCAGATCCTCACTATAGCTCCTAACTCTATATGGTCTGGTATTTTTCACCTCACCTACCCTTAGGAATTTTTGAGATGTCTCTGAGGTCCTCAGAATCAGCCTTCTCTTCTTTAGCTGCATTGCATGGGGATGTGTTTCTTGTGACTAGAATATTAGAATATGGTGACAGAAATGCAAACAGCTGTTTAAAAAAAAGAAATGTAAACAGCTAAACTAAATAAAAAATTGCATGTGAAAAAATGTTATTAATAGAGATTTTTATTGTGAAGATCAGTAGTGCCTTTTTCACCTTTCTTTTTACACCCCATATGTGTAGAAAATGTCTTACAGATTATAGTTTCTCTATCAATGTTTATGAGAGTTTAAGTAAAATAAATTATTAATGAACTCCTTTGTAACCAAGTTCTATAGAGGAGATAAAGATATAATAAGTAATAAGAGAAAATTATTGCTTTTAAAGAACTTAATATCTGTTGAGAAAGGGAAACATCAAGCAGATAATTTCAATGTAGGACAAGTATGGAGAGGGTAGTAAAATCCAAGTAATTTAATTTCTGGGAAAATAAATATTTGCTACAGAAAGGTCAAAAATAGTTATAGAAAGTAGGCTTTTTTATTTGTATAATGCTGATTTCTGTTACTTGTGAATTTTTCTCAAATATCCTTCTGACTTACACTTTCAAGTGTTTACTTCCACAGAGTAAGTCATGATCTCACGAACAATACATTTGGTGAGAAAATTTGAATTTCCTTAACAGACATATGAATAATAAATGGTAAATTACTTTTTGTCTGTGATCAGTCTACCTTTTCCCATACAGAGGAAACACATGAGATTTTTGGTCTTCCCTTGGACTTACTTTGATCAAGGTCCTATAGTATGGGAATCAAACCAAAACCGTTCATCAGTTTCATAATGACTATAAAATCATCTACTTGAACAAGTATTAAGAGTAGAAATACGAAAAACTGACTGAATTGGGGTTTTAGTATGGAGATGTAATATTGCCTCTGTTTTACTGTCAGCATTCAGAACAGCGTAACTGCTTTATATATAAAAATAGTTTTATATGAGCTATGTTGGTGTATCTTATAATTTGGGGGCTTGACTAAATTATTCTTAAGTCTCATTCTAGTATTAAACAAACCTAAAATTCTGAGTTATTATTTCTCAACCTAAATTTTTGGAAGTCCCAGAGGCTGTTGGCTATTTTTATAGAAAATGCCAAGGAATGTTCTTTTTTTCTTAAAAGCCCAAAACATGTGGATGAACCTTTCTTGATTGTCTGCTTTTTATAATGGTGGATATTTCTGCATAAATTATGGATTTAAAGTTACCAGATTAACCCAAAGATTTTGTTTAAATCAGAACACAAAGGGCCATTTCAAGATAAAATCCTCTTTGCAATTAGCTGAAAAGCAAGGTTATTTTTGTTTTTCCTTAAACAGCTTTTTGAGGTACAACTGATACATGAAGAAATTCACACTTTTAATGCCAATAATTTGAGAAATTTGGATATATGCAAATACCAACACTATAATCAAGGTAATAGTTATATCCAACACCTCCCAAAATTCCCATGTGCCCTTTTTATTTTTATTTTGTTTTGCTTGTGGTAAGAACATTTAAGATGAGAATTACCTACTTCATAACTTTCTTTTTAATTTAAATTCAGTTAGCCAACATATACTACAACAATAGTTTCAGTTGTAGTGTTCAATAATTCATCAGTTGCATATAATACTCAATGCTCATCATATAATGTGCCATCCTTAATGTCTATCACCCAGTAACTATATCCCCTCCACCTATCTCCCCTCCATCTACTCTCAATTTGTTTCCCAGAATTAAGAATCTCTCATGGTTTGTCTCTCCCTTCAATTCAGTTTTCCCTCTCTTCCCTTATGATCCTCTACATGATTTCTTATATTCCATATATGAGTGAAACTATATGATAATTGTCTTTCTCTGATAGACTTATTTCCCTTAGCATAATACCTTCCAGTTCCATCCATGTCAATGTAAATGGTAGATATTCATCCTTTCTGATGGCTGAGTAATATTCCATTTTATAAATGATCTACATCTTTATCCATTCATCTGTCAAAGAATATTTTGGCTCCTTCCACAGTTTAGCTATTAATGGATATTGCCACTATGAACATTGGGGTACAGGTGCCCCTTCATTTCACTACATCTGTATATTTGGGGTATATACCCACTAGTGTAGTTGCTGGGCCCTAGCATAGCAATATTTCTAACTTCTTGAGGAACCCCCTTAATGTATTCCAGAGTGGCTGTACCAGCTTGCATTCCCACCAACAAGGTAAAAGCTTCCTCTTTCTCCACATCCTGACCAACATTTGTTGTTCCTAACTTGTTAATTTTGGTCATTCTAACTGGTGTGATGTGGTAACTCATTAAGGTTTTGATTTGCATTTCCCTGAAGCCAAGTGATGTGGAGCATTTTCTCATGTGTTTGTTGGCCATTTGTGTGTCTTCTTTGGAAAAATTCTGTGTCTTCTGCCCATTTCTTGACTGGATTATTTGTTTTTTGGGTGTTGAGTTTCATAAGTGCTTTATAGATCTTGGATACCAGCACTTTATCTGATCTGTCATTTGCAGATATCTTCTCCCACACCATAGGTTGACTTTTAGTTTTGTTGACTGTTTCCTTTGCTGTGAGGAATATTTTTATCTTGATGAAGTCCCAATAGATCATTTTTGCTTTTGTTTCCCATGCTTTTAGAGATGTGTCTTGCAAGAAGTTGCTGTGGCTGAGGTCAAAGAGGTTGCTCCCTATATTCTCCTCTAGAATTTTGATGGGTTCTTGTCTCCCAATTGGGTCTTTCATCCATTTTGAGTTTATCTTTGTATATGGTGTAAGGTCCAGTTTCATTCTTCTGCATGTGGCTGTCCAATATTCCCAGAACCGTTTATTGAAGAGACTGTCTTTTTTTCCATTGGATATTCTTTCCTGCTTTGTTAAAGATTAGTTGACCATAGAGTTGAAGGTCTATTTCTGGGTTATCTCTTCTGTTCCGTTGATCTCTGTGTCTGTTTTTGAGCCAGTACGAGCCAGTACCATGCTATCTTGATGATCACAGCTTTGTAATATAGCTTGAAGTTAGGCATTGTGAGACCCCAGCTTTGGTTTTCTTTTTTAACATTCCTCTGGTTATTTGGCGTCTTTTCTTGTTTCATACAAATTTTAGGATTATTTGTTTCAACCTGTGAAAAATGTTGATGGTATTTTGATAAGGATTACATTGAATGTATAGATTATTCTGGGTAGCATAGGCATTTTAACAATATTTATTCTTCTAGTCCATGAGCATGGAATATTTTTCCACCTCTTTGTGTCTTCATCAATTTCTTTCTTAGGTGTTCTGTAGTTTTTAGAGTAGAAATCCCTTACCTCTTTGGTTATGTTTGTTCCTAGGTATCATATGGATTTTGGTGTGATTGTAAATGGAATTGATTCCCTAATTTCTCTTTCATCCATCTTATTGTTAGTGTCTAGAAATAGAACTGATTTCTGTGCATTGATTTTGTATCCTACCACATTGCTGAATTGCTGTATGAGTTCTAGCAGTTTTGGGGTGGACTCTTGGGTTTTCCACATAAAGTATCATGTCATCTGCGAAGAGTGAGAATTTGACTTCTTCTCTGCCAATTTGAATTCTTTTTATTTCTTTTTGTTTTCTGATTGCTGAGGCTAGGACTTCTAGTACCAAGGAAATACAATTTTGAGAACATATTATGAGCAATTATATGCCAACAAATTCAACAGTCTGGAAGAAATGGATGCATTCCTGGAAACTTATAAACTACCAAAACTGAAACAAAAGAAATATACAACCTGAGTAGACCAATAATCAGCAAGGAAATTGAAGCAATAATCAAAAATCTCCCAAAAAATCAGGAGTCCAGGGCCAGATGTTCTACCAAACATCTAAAGAAGAAGTAATACCTATTCTACTGAAGCTGTTTCAAAAAATAGAAATGGAAGGAAAACTTCCAAACTTTTTCTATGAGGCCAAAATTACCTTGATCCCAAGGCAGACAAAGACTCCCACCAAAAAGGAGAATTAAAAACCAATATCCTGGGCTGCCTGGGTGGCTCAGTGGGTTAAGCCTCTGCCTTCAGATCAGGTAAGATTGCAGGGTCCTGGGATGGAGCCCCACATTGGGCGCTCTGCTCAGCAGGGAGCCTGCTTTCCCCTCTCTCTCTGCTTGCCTGCCTGCCTGCTTGTGATCTCTGTCTGTCAAATAAATAAATAAAATCTTTAAAAAAAAATCAATGATGAACATGGATGCAAAACTACTCACCAAGATACTAGCCAATAGGATCCAACAGTACATTGAAAGGGTTATTCACCAGGACCAAGTGTGATTCATTCCTGGGATGCAAGGGTGGTTCAACATTCGCAAATCAATCACGGTGATAGATCACATTAATAAAAGAAAAGACAAGAACCATGTGATCCTCTCAATTGATACAGAAGAACCATTTAACGAAATACAGCACCCTTTCTTAAGTAAAACTCTTCCAAGTGTAGGGATAGAGGGAACATACCTCAATATCATAAAAGCCATCTATGAAAAGTCCACAGTAAATACCATTCTCAATGGGGAAAACTAAAACCTTTTCCCTTAAGGTCAAGAACACTATAGGGATGCCTACTCTCACCACTGTAGTTCCACTTAACAACTTTGAAGTACATAATGCCAAATTGTTAATTATAGGCACTGTGCTGTGTAGCAGATGTCTAGAACTTACTCATTTAGCACAACTGAAACTTCATTCTTATTTAACAATCAAGCTACACAATGGGGAATTGATTGTTCAACAAATTGTCCTGGGAAAACTGGATATCCAGATGCAAACTATAAATAAATAAAATTGCAGTCCTACTTTATACTATACACAAAAATCAACTCAAAATGGATTAAAGACTTCCACAAAAAACCTAAAACTGTAAAACTCCTAAAGGTTACATTTGTTTTAACTTTATTGCAAAAATTTTAATTTATTTTTCAAGAGAAGTTCAACACAGAGAAAAATAGCTATCAGCAGGTTGAGGTTACCATTCCTTTAATATAATTTCCCTTTGTACGATACGGAGAAGAAATTTTTTGTTTTGTTTTGTTTTGCTCTTTTGTAAAATGTAATTAAAATATGTTCACTACAAATGTAGTTGGTTACATGGGTAAGTCCCCAAGTGCCCAAACCTGTATCAGCTCAATGAGATAAAAGGAAAATAAGGTATATAGAACATTAATTAAAATATGGGTATATTGAAGGTTCTTTTGAATTCTCAATTTTTATTAAGCTATCATTTGTCCATGCTTTTATATATTTGGGGGCAAAATGGTTATTTTTTGTACAAGTCAGCGAAGCTTGGTTTAATGCTCATTACAATCAAAAGCAGATAACAAAAGACCATCGGGCATTTACAATTGTGATGTTATATTAAGCCATTACCAGAAAGGTCAATTGTTAGAGTTTCTCTTTAACTCCAAAATATTTAGACCAAAAATAATTATCTTTCTCTTTTTTACTTTCTCATATCCATGTCTGTACATCTGATTGAAGTGAAGTATTCTAAGTCAGGAAAGGTAAAGAGTTGCTTTGATGTGTTCTTTGAATTTCTCAATAAAGTACAAAAGTTAAACTCTTTAAAACCTACCAAGTGACCTACATAAACTAAAACATTTTGGAATTCAGACAAATCAAAGAAAGAATTCTTTGAGACAGAAAATAGATCTCCTTTGGTGAGCCACAGAAACTATGTTTTTTCATCAGAGAAAAATTGTACTTTTAACAGATAGAAGATATTTATAGAGCTCCTTTTCTGAATATCTTTTAATAAAAGATACCTAGTCTTTTCCTCAGGGTCAAAAAGCTAAACTTTTATAAAATCCACAACATAGGTCTGCTGGATTGCGATTAGATTGGAAACATTAGAATTGGTCCCCCCCCAATTGTTTTAGTACCTTTCTGTCTCTTCTATGTGTAATTTAGTATATAACTTCAAAATATATATCAGTATATTCAGTAAGATATCATATGTGGAATAAAATAAAAGAGTTTCTGGTGAAATAGTGTTAAGGTAAAAATGATGTTCCATCATTACAGCATTTCTCAGAAGTTTTGCTATCATAACTTAATATAGTATGGGTCTTAGACCAGGAGTGAGATGGAGAATAATATTTAGATTTTCCATCTTAAACTTCATTAACCTGAGACAAATATTCACATTTGTCTAAAACTACTCCTCTAGATATAAAAGCTAAAAACAAACTCTAATTACCATATATGCTCCCATTCCCTCTAGCTACAACACTGCCACTGAAATCCCAAGAAAAAGATATATGTGTCTGTGTGTGTGTGTAACTTTTCAATACATTGCTCATTGACAAAAATGTATGGCATCCACAGACGTCCAAATGAAAGGAGCCCAGAAATCCTGAGGTATAAGCCAAAACGCTGGTAGCTTTCAACATGGGAAAACGTGAGAACCCCAAGTACCTAGAGTTTCTGCTTTAATGCTAATTGAGGGTATTCCTCAATGGGAAATTTAATAGGAGATTCCCAGATAAAACTAGTAGAGGGAGCAATTAAGAAACTAAATAGTATGCTGGGTACAAAGGAAAGGAGTAAGCTCTTTTAGGAGATAGTAAAAACATCAAGCTAGTCCTTATTTGGTAAATATGTGACTAAATGAAAACAAATACTGCCCCTATTAAAACATCATAATTTTTTGAGACTGAAATTAATAATAAAGCTAAAATACTAGATAATGTTTGGTAATGTAGTTATTAAAGTAATAGTGCTCTTAGTTCCTTGTAATACTTTATAGAAGAAAAAAAAATTTAAATAACTTCAGAATTCTTAAGTATATAAAGTGAAACCTCTAGAATAACTACCACATAAATAGAAAAAGAATATAATGTCAGACTATCAAAGGGAAAAGAATCAGACTGTCTATTACCCACATAAAAAAAATAGAGGGGGGCACCTTTATCATCCTAAAGAAGGGAAAACAAGGCAAAAGCAAGAAAACAAATCAAATGAAAGCACACATTAAGATGGTAAAAATAAATCAAAGTATATCAGTATGACAATGCAAAAATTGCACTGACTGCTCTGGCTCGAAGAGAACAGTTATCAAACTGTGTGGCAGGTTGAGTTCACCAAGAAGAGATTTGGCATGGATGTTTATTATGGAAAGCCCTTGGAGATAAGAGCTCTACAAGGGAACGAAAGCTGCTTTGGGAATACCACAAAATTGAGTTCAATATAGTCCAATGACTAACCCCACAGACAGCCCTGGAGCTAAAAAGGCCCTTCTGAGTTTTCCTAAATTGGGTTGTGATATCCAGATCCGCATGATCAGCCACAAGATCACAGGCCATCCCAGCACCGTAACACTTTCGATTCTCTGCAATCTTTAGGTTGTAAAATGAATGGCAAAATGAGTGTTTAATTTTGGAGTGTCTAGTTAGGATTTTTACCTTTTCGATTCTCTGCAATCTTTAGGTTGTAAAATGAATGGCAAAATGAGTGTTTAATTTTGGAGTGTCTAGTTAGGATTTTTACCTAGAACCTAGTAGGACAAAAAATTCCCAAACCCAAAACCAAAGCTACAGAAGTAAATAATAAGGGTAATGACAGAAAGCAGAATTTAATGCAATTTAAAACAAAAATGCAAGAAAGCAAATGATAATAGAAAATCAATGAAACATCTGGTTCTTAGAGAACATCGAAAAACTTGACAAACCACCAAGACTGGCAAAGAAAAGACAAACTACCAACATCACTAATGAAACATGAGATACACTAGAGACTCTTCAAACATCAAAAGAATAAGTGAATAAAGTGATCAACTCTACACACATACATTTGGCCAGTTAAGACTCCGTGTAATTAATTGGTGGAGAGACAGACCACTAAGCCAGTGGGGCAAAATAGAACCCAGATAGAGAGCTACACAGATATGCCCACTGATTGCTGATAAAGATGCAAAAGCAATGCAAGAGTGAAAATATAGCCTTTTCAACCAATAGCGCTGAAGCGGTTGGATATCCACAGGAAAAAAAATAAAAAGAATATTAATCTAAACTTTGCACTTCATACAAAAATTAACTAAGTGAATCAATAGCATAAGCTATTAAAAAAAAAAAAAAACAGAAAATCTTCAGGATCTATATCTAAGCAAAGAGTTCTAGATGACACCAAAAGCATGATCCATAAAAGAAGAAAATTGATAAGCTAGAATTTATTGGGTGGCTCAGTGGGTTAAGCCGCTGCCTTCGGCTCAGGTCATGATCTCAGGGTCCTGGGATCGAGTCCCGCATCGGGCTTTCTGCTCGGCGGGGAGCCTGCTTCCCTCTCTCTCTCTGCCTGCCTCTCCATCTACTTGTGATTTCTCTCTGTCTACTTGTGATTTCTCTCTGTCAAATAAATAAATAAAATCTTTAAAAAAAAAATTTAAAAAGAAAACTAATTTTCTGTTGACCCTGTTAAGGTGATGAAAAGACAAGTTATAGACTGCATATCTAACAGAAAGCTAATATATAGAATATGTAAAGAGCTCCTGAATCTCGAAAGGAAAAAAAATCTATTTAGAAAATGGGCAAAGATATGTAGACATTTCACCAAAAAGGATATACGTACAACAAATAAGCACATGAAAAAATGCTCAACATCCTAAGCCATTAGGGGAGTGCAGATTAAAACCACAATGAGATATAACTGCCCATAAAAGTAACTAAAATTAAAATAGTGACAACACCAAACGTTGGCAAAGATGCAAAGGAACTGTATCACTCATATGTTGCTATTGGAATTGTAATTCTGAAAAAGTTTAACTGGAACCATTAGTTCATTCTCTATGATTGAGAGGTTGTTTTTTGATTTGCCTTTTTAAATTTAATTAATTTATTTTGCTTTTGGTCTTATGTTTCTTAAATTCCACATATAAGTAAAATCCCATGTTATTTGCTCTCTGAGTTAGTTTAAAATTATACTGTCTAGATCCATCCACACTGTTGCAAATGGTAAGATTTCTTTCTTTTTAAGGCTGAATAATATTCCATTGTGTCTATATAATATTTCTTTATCCTTCCATCTATCTATGGACACAGGCTGCTTCCGTAATTCATTCATTGCAAATATTGCTTCATTAAACACAAGGATGCATTTATCTTTTCAAGTTAGTTGTTTTTCTATTCTTTGGATAAATACCCAGTAGCACAATTACAGGATCATAGGGTAGTTCTATTTTTAATTTTTTGAGGAAACGTCATACTGTTTTCGGTAGTGGCTGCACCAGCTGCATCCCCACCAACAGTGCAGGAAGGCTCCCCTTTCTCCACATCCTTGCCAACACTTGTTTCTTGTGTTGTTGATTTTAGCCCTTCTGACAGATGAGTGTTGATATCTCATTGTGGTTTTAGTTTACATTTCCCTGATGGTGAGTGATGGTGAGCATCTTTTCATGTGTCTGTTGGCCATCTGGATGTCTTCTTTGGAGAAATATCTGTTCATTCTTCTGCCCACTTTTTAATTGGATTATTTGGGGGGGGAGGATTTTGAGTTGTATAAATATGTTCTTCATATATTTTTGATACTAACCTTTTATTGGCTGTGTCATTGGTAGATATCTTCTCCCATTCAGTAGATTGTCTTTCAGTTTTGTTGATTGTTCATTTGCTCTGTAGAAGCTTTTTAGTTTGGATGTAGTCCCAATAGTTTATATTTGCTTTTGTTTCCCTAGACATATCTAGAAAAGTGTTGCTGTGGCTGATGTCAAAGAAATTACTGCCTATACTGTCATCCAGAATTTTTATGGTTTTAAGTTTCACACTTAGGTCCTTAATCCATCTTGAGTGTATTTTTGTATAGTGTAGAAAGTGATCTAGTTTCACTTTTTGCAAATAGCTGTCCAGTTTTTGTAACACCATTCATTGAAGAGATTATTCCCCATTGTATATTCTTGCCTCCTTTGTCTAGGATTAATCGACCACAAATCATTTGTTTATTTCTAGACTTCTATTCTGTTCCATGGATCTATATGTCTCTTTTTTTGTGTCAGTACCATGCTGTTTTGATTACTAAAGCTTTGTAGTAAAACTTGACATCTGGGACTGTGATGCCTCCAGTTTTGCTTTTCTTTTTCAAGATTGCTTTGCCTACTCAGGGTCTTTTGTAATCCTATATAGATTTTAGGGATTTTTGTTCTAGTTCTGTGAAAATGCTGTTAGTATCTGATAGGGATTACATTAAATTTATAGATTGCTTTGGGTAGTACGGACATCTTAACAATATTTGTTCCCCCAATCTTCGAGCATGGACTATCTTCCCATTTGTTTGTGTCATCTTCAATTTCTTTCTTCAATGTTTTACAGTTTTCAGAGTAAAGGTCTTTCCCTCCTTGGTTAAATTTATTCTTAGATATTTTATTATTTTTGGTGAAATTTTAAATGGGATTATTTTCTTAATTTCTCTTTCTGCTGATTCATTATTAGTGTACACCAATGCAATGAATTTTCTGTATATTAATTTTGTATCCTGCTACTTTACTGAATTCATTCATCAGTTCTAGCAGTTTTTTGGAGGCATCTTTAGGATTTTCTATATAAAGTATCATATTATTGGCAAATAGTGAAAGTTTTACCCCTTCCTTGCCAATTTGGATGACTTTTATTTTTTTTTTTGTTGTCTGATTGCTCTGACTAGGACTTGCAGTACTATGACTGTGTCTCATCACTGAAAGTGGTGAGAGTGGACATATTGTCTTATTCTTGACCTTAGGGGAAAAGCCCTTAGTATTTCACAATTGAGTATGTCAGTTGTGGGTTTTTCATACATGACCTTTATTATACTGAGATATGTTTCCTCTAAACCTGTTTTATTGAGGGCTTTTATCATGAGTGGATGTTGTACTTTGTCAAATACATTTTCCTGCATCTGTTGAAATGATCATATCATTTTTATCCTCTCTTATTAATGTGGTATATTACATTGATTGATTTGCAAATACTGAACTACCCTTGCATCCCAGGAATTAATCCCAGTTGATTAGGTGAATGATTTTTTTAATACATTGTTGGATTCTCTTTGCTAATACTTTGTTGAGGGAATTTTGCACCTGTGGGCATCAATGATATCAGCCTCTAGTGTTCTCTCTCTCTCTCTCTCTCTCTCTTTTTTTTTTTTTTTTCAGTGACTCTATTTGGTTTTGGCATCAGGGTAGTAGAATAAATTTGGAAGCTTTTTTCCCTCTTCTGTTTTTTTGGAATAGTTTGAAAAGAATAGGTGTTAACTCTTTTAAATGCTTGGTTGAGTTTAACTGTGAAACCATCTGGTCTAGGATTTTGTTTGTTGAGAATTTTTTTTTTTAAGATTTTATATATTTATTTGTCAGAAACAGAGAGAGCACAAGCAAAGGGAAAAGCAGGCTCCCTACCGAGGAAGAAGCCCAATGCAGGACTCAATCCCAGGACCCTGGGATCACAACCTGAGCTAAAGACAGCCACTTAATTGACTGAGCCACCCAAGCGTCCTTGTTTGTTGGGAATTTTTGTTGTTGTTGATGATGATTCAGTTTAATTGCTGGTGATCAGTCTTTTCAAATTTTCTGTTTTTTCCTGTCTTAGTTTTGGGAGGTTTTGGAGAACTATATCCATTTCTTCTAGGTTGTCCAGTTTGTTAGCATGTGATTTTTCATAGCATTCTCTTAAAATTCTTTGTATTTCTGTACTATTGGCTGTTATTGCTCCTCTCTCATTTGTGATTTTATTTATTTGAGTCCTTTCTCTTTTTTTCTTGATAAGTATGGTTACTAGTTTATCGATTTTGTTGATTTTTTAAAGAACCAGCTCTGATTTCATTGATCTGTTCTATTGTTTTATAGTTTCTATCGCATTTATTTTTGTTCTGACTTTTATTATTTCCTCCCTTCTGCTGGTTTTAGGTTTGGTTTGTTCTTTTCCTAGCTCCTCTAGGTGAAGGTTAAGTTGTTTGAGATTTTTCTTACCTCTGGAGGTATGCCTGTATTCTGTAAACTCCTGTCTTAGAACTGCTTTTGCTGCATCCCAAAGGTTTTGAACTATTGTGCTTTCATTTTTCTTTGTTTCCATGTACTTTTTAAATTTCTTCCTTTATTGCCTGGTCAATCCATTCAATGCTTGGTAGCATGTTATTTAACCTCCATGTTCTGTGGTTTTCCAGATTTTTTTTCTTGTGACTGACTTCTAGTTTCATAGTATTGTGGTCAAAATGGTGCATGGACTTCAGTTTTGGGTTTTGGGTTTATTTATTTATTTATTTATTTATTTTATTATTATTATTTTTTAATTTGTTGAAGCCTGTCTTGTGGCCTAGTATGTGATCTGTTCTGGAGAATGTTCCATGTGCACTTGAAAAGAATGTGCATTTTGCAGTTTTAGGATGAAATGTTCTGAATCTGTCTGTTAAATCCATCGGGTCCAGTGTGTCATTCAAAGCCATTGTATCCTTGTTGATTTTCTGTTTAGATGATCTGTCCATTCATGTAAGTGGGGTGTTAAAGTTCCCTACTATTAATATATTTTTATCAATTATTTCCTTTATGTTGTTGTTATTAATTGTTGTATCTTTTTGGATGCTTCATATTGGGTACATAAATATTTACAGTTATTAAATCTTTTGTTGTATTATTCCCTTTACGACTCTATAGTATCTTTATGTGTCTCTTGTTACAGTCTTTGTTTAAAGTCATTTTTGTTCTGTTTAAGTATTACTACTCGGGCTTTCTTTTCACTTTCATTTGCATGACAAATGTTTTTCAATCACAAGAGTCTTTTAAATGTGGAAGAGGGAAGTGGAATAGTCTACTTCTGAGTGATGTGAAGAAAGAAAAATTCCAAAGGACATTGCTGGCTTTCAAGAAGGAAAAAGGAAGCCACAAGAAGCTGGAAAAGTCAAGAAGATGGATTGTCCCCTAGAAACTCTAGTTAGGATTCTAGCAGTGTTGACACTTGATTTTAGCCCATTGAGAGTCATTTCAAACCTCCCTCCTCCAGAACTGTAAGATGATAGTTTTGTTTGTTTTAAGCCCCTAAGTTGTGGTATTTCTTTTTTTATAGCAGCAGTTCCTGAGGTGATCTTGATTGTGTTTTAGAAGTTTTGGAAGATGTTACCACTGGGGAAAACTAGATGAAGGGTACATGAAATCTAACATTGGAATCTACAGTTATCTCAGAAAAGGAGTTTAATTTACACACACACACACACATGCTTTCCTCAGCAATTTGGAATATATTTAATTTTAGAATTTTATTAATATTTGTCTAAGACTTTTAACATCTTGTTTTCTCATTTAAAAGTTGTCTTTTGAAGCATGTATTTTAAAAAGATAATCACAGTATTGAGATGATGATCCTGGTCTTGGTATCAAAGCATTTTTGCTAATAACTGACTCCATTTTTATAATGAGATACTAGATTTATATGTGCTTTTTCAGGACCATATTATATAGAGAGAGATACTATAATATGATATGTGTATTGGGCTCTGCAATTGGGTGTTTTCAAAGTCAGTCTGACCAACAGTCTACTCTAACCTTAAACAAATTATTTAAACTTTCTGAGACATTTTCTCACCTGTGAAATTGGGGATAGTTATGGGATACCCTATAGTACCCGCTTATTGTGAAATGTTGATAATTAACTTTTTTAAAGAAAATATGCTATATTTGTATTTGCATCAGAATAAGTTGAAAAATGCAGGGTATTCAAAATTTTAATTATCTGAGAGTGAGTAAAAATCCCTATGTACCAATCCGTGCCTACTTAGGAAAAATTCTAATTTGTGAGGTCCTCACCAGAAAGTGCTTTATAAGTGGCCCCAAAAGATCCTTTCCTAATTTATCTTTTTTCATGATGAAAAGGCCAAGTGATTTAAGGCATTTAGAAAGTGACTTTTGACTTAATACCAGGTAACATAGTTGGGATAGATCTATACAAATACTCAAAGTAGTATTTCTCTGTTTATTTTTCTGACATCTTACAGTGTTTCTGATTAAAGGTGAGTTTCATTTTTCTGACAATGAATGGCTCCTTCAGAGATCACGTTAAACCTATTTTCTATTAGAAAGAAGGCAAATTGCAAGTTATCTCCTGGGACACTAAAAGCATCTGAGACTCACATACTTATTTGAATATTAAACATCATTTTAGGAAATAAAAGCTATCCATATAACTTTTATTCTAATTTGCACACCTATAAATTAGGTTCTAAGATTCTTCAGAGTGTAAGTGGAAATCTTTAAAATTTCCTCTGAGAAATAAAAGAACACAATGAGCAGTGATTTGATTTCTAGCCTCTCTTCATGAATTCATTGAGTGTTAAGTACTATTGTATTTTAGTAGATGGAATAGTTCCATAGGGTATCCAGTGTTAAAACAGGACACTGTGTCCCTGAAAACCAGTTCCTTGCCTTTTGAGATAAGGGTGCAGAACTGTGTGCGATAGAACCCAATCAAAATTTAATTGTTTGAGCATCCCTTTCACCATGATTGTGCTAAAAGAAAACAAAAGTCAGTGTGATGGAGAGAACCAAGTAAAAAGAAAGTTTCTCACTTGGTGGGATTATCTACTCGACTCTATGACATTATGGATATGCCTACTCACAATGAGAGTGCCTCAGTGGTTTTAAGTCTCTGGCCCTCCTGGGACTTAGGCATCTCTATATCTGCAGTGAACTCCACCTTTATCAGTATTAATATTGTGCCCCAGCTGGCAAGAGATTTTTATTATTGTTTCAACTGTCAGCTGTTGTGAATAAGAAAGTAGGTCAGCATCCCATGATAAGAAGATCAAGCATAATTACAGATATCTTTAAGGCAGAGAGAGAGGTATCAGTGACATAGGAAGCTGATTGAACTTTGTATAATCAATTATTCAGAAAACTTATATAACTTTATAATATGCTGATAATATATATGAATGAACTAAGATAACCCTTTGTGCTGAGATAGAGAAATGAAGAAGAGACCACTGTGGTCAGACCCCAGAGAGGATACATATAGATGAATTAGGGGAGGGTAGATGGCACCCAGGATGTGTAGAGCTGTGTAATCATTTGTGCTGTCTCTTGCGCCTTGCTAGTGGAGACATACCTTCCCTTTCTTTATTCCCTAAAGGATACGGGAAAGACCATAATAAATGGATTGAACACTAGTAAGCTTGTTTTTGAAGTGGGAATTATGCATTCACAAGCTGGCCTCTAACTCAGGAATACCTTAAGTAGAAAGTTAAAGTTATCACAGTAAAATCATCCCTGCTTTAAGATTTTCAGGGTAACATTGGCTTCTGAAGAATATTTTATAATAATATGTCTATAATAATATGTCTATAATAATATGTCTAAAATTTACAAATAAAATACAAAAGGTTTCTACCTCAGAACCTTCTGCATGGTGACTATGAAGGTCTGAGTGGTTAGAAAGATTTGCTGTACTCATGATTTTTGTGTTTTTGCTTCCCACATACTTTGGAGATATTTTCTTGGTAAAGAAAAAATGCCATATGAATATAACATATTATTTGCCTTGGCCCTTGTTATATTCAAGCAGAAAGCTTATTCTTATCAAGAATAATACTAGTTCTGGGACTAGCCGGTAAGTAAAGCTGAAATGTAGTCCCATACAGTCGCCTTCGCTCACTTATTCATCCAACAAAATTGAGTACTCCCTGTGCTCCAGATACTATTAAAGGTGCTGAGAGTTATTCAGTAAACAAAACAAATTACTCCTATGGACTTCTATTCTAATGAAGGAATACGTTAACAAGGAAATATATACTATGCTAGTTGACAGTAAGTGCTATGAATAATAGAAGTAATGACAATAGTAAGAAAAACAGTAGTAGTAGTAAATAGTCATGTAAAGGAGTCGGAGAGAAAAATGGCAGGAGCAGAAGTAAGAGAAATGGAGGCAAGGCTACAAGAGTCAGACAAGTGGGACCTGAGGCCCTAGCAAATATCTTGAATAACAGGGGAGTCCTTAGGGTTTTGAAGAGATAAGTACAATATCCAAATTAATCTTGAAAAAACACGACCTCGGGCAATTTTGTGGATAGTCAACAAATGCAGTAGTAGAGAGACCAGTGAGAAGACGAGAATAATAATTCATGTGGTTTGAACTGGGGCAACAATAGTAGAGGTGGGAAGGTGAGCAGTGGTCAGGTTCTGGATACATTTTAAAGCCCTTCCAAACAGAATGTGTTGAAGGAATGGAATTGGTAAGTGAGAGAGAGAAAGTAGTCCAGAAACTCAGTGAGCTTTGGTTTGAGCAATTGGAATAGAATGGAGGTGCCATTACTGAGACCTAGAATAAGAGGTGCGGAAAGAAGCTCAGAAGCCTGTTTGGAAACATTGACATTGATGGCGTTCTTAGATATGCAAGAGAGGCTGAGGCGATTGCTGAATGTTCACACCTGGAGCTCAGAAGAGGGAGTGAGGCTGCAGTTATAAATTGGGAAGCCTTCAGCGTATTAAATCCATGGGATGGGATGATATCACCTAGGAAGTAAATGTAGATAGAGACAACATAAAGTTTTGTTATGATTGATGTGTTTACAGAGCAAGAACTATACTAGTTCATAATTTAGGGCTCAGGCTAGCTGGTAACAGGTTGCATATGTCTGAGCATTAAAAGAGGGGGTAAAACAAAACAAAACAAAACAACCTTCTTCCTCCTGTTTCAAAATTGCTGAGCTACTGAAACATCTCTAATGAGGGAGGGTGGTGATGTCATCCACAGAAGAAATTCTTGTACCCTACATAAAAAGAGATATGAGAGATGGCAGCTATGGCCCCAAATAGATTTTTGCTGACTCTCCAGATTTGAAAAATTCAAGTTTTTGTTTCTATTCCAATAGGGCAACACTGATTGATTCAAAGATACAGTCAAGAAAATTTGTGGTTCTCAAAAAAGATTCCCAAGAAAGCACTCCACTTCCTAAGAAATTGGCCAAGGGTGATGAAAGCCGTTGTCATTTAGAAAATAATGTTGGTGTAAATTCGGGAACAGTCATAGCCTGCATGACCTGTAACCTTGTTTGTAGTTAACACCAGCTTTGTGGAGTTTTACTTCTACAACTCAAAATGCTCATTTATAATATTTCACATTCTTTGCTTAACTTTTCTATATTGTTTTTCTAACTTGTAGACAGGCAATGAAAGATACAAAGATGTCAATTTTTTAAATTGGTGTTTGTAATACGTTGATATTGCTGTTCTCTTCTTTACAGATTCTCTTTGCTCCTTCTTTCATTTGGTTCATTTTTCAAGTAGAGACGTAGTAAGCAAAATAATTCTATGCATCATCTGGGTTTATTCTGCGTTTTGGATAATAGCAGTAGAACGTTTTGTTGCTGACAGTCATTGGGTGAAAGGGAGCTGGGGAAGGTCCAGTCGCAGACTTCTGATTTACCTCTGTCTCATTGCTGTAATGTGCATTTGTAAAGAAGCTTTGGTCTTTGCATTTTTGATTTTTCACACTTGCAAAGGAAGAGAAAGCACTGCAATTCTGGGCATGTGTTGTTAGCTATGATGGCTCTCTATGAAGTACTCCATTTACCTGTGGTCCCCGAGGAAAACTGTGGTGCATAAAATCCCTTCCTTCTAACAGATTGTCAAAGGGCTGGATGTCTTTTGGTGGCATTCCCTTCTTTAGAGCCCTGGCAATATTGTCTCTGAAAGTACTATCCAGTAATTGTAAATCGGTGTAATAAAATTAAGATACATGAATTTTTAAAAAAGAGGAAGAATTCAAGAGAAAAGGAAAAAAACTAACAAAGTGGCAGAGAGTACTAGAATTCAAACCGATTTTCTAGTACTTGCTCTACTATTCATTGTGTGACCAAGGGCAGGTCAGGAAGCTCTATTAATTTAACATAATAATCTGCCTAATGAGGTGATATGAGATAATATATGAAATTGTTTAAGTATAATATAAAAATGCTGAATAAGTTTGCTCAGGGTATAGCAAAGTAACATAGGTAAATCGCTGTCTTAGTAATGAAATCTACATATTTTATCCAGCATATTATGTAGAGCCTTTAAAATCGTTAAATAACTTAAATATTTAGAAGTGTTGCTCCATTGATTAGTTCATTAACTCATTGATTAGTTAAGAAAACTAATTTGTTTTTGAATGTACTGTATGAGAACTTGTGTCTTGTTAAACGAAGGGCTCCCACAGAACTTGTAGCAAACATAAATATCTCTCAGAGCCATCACCCCCTTGCCAGGCTGATATGCTCCCCAAGGCCATGTTATCTCCGGAGGTGGCCAATGAGGACTTCTTTTTTTTTTTAAGATTTTATTTATTAATTTGACAGAGAGAGATCACAAGTAGATGGAGAGACAGCCAGAGATAGAGAGATAGGGAAGCAGGCTCTCTGCTGAGCAGAGAGCCCGATGCGGGACTCCATCCCAGGACCCTGAGATCACGACCCGAGTGGAAGGCAGCGGCTTAATCCACTGAGCCACCCAGGCGCCCCAATGAGGACTTCTTTAATGAATGACTGCATCAGTCATCTATAAAGCCTTAACAAGAGAAGAGTCTCTTTATTGACACTAACCTAAAACCATTGCAGAGCCACTCCAAACTGCTCCCATCCCCACTTTCCCCTTTCTATCTATTCTACACATTTCTTCATGTTTAACAGCATAATCTAATCAAAGCAAAGACACAGTAAAAAGCAGAGTCTAAATTTATTGACCCAAAATTACATTGGACCACATTTGCCTTTGCAAATGAAGGCAAGATAATAAATGTCTATAAAAAAAATAGAAATTCTTCTGTAGGTCAATGTGTATTTATTTTAAAAGTCTGTAATTTTAACTTACCTTTAGTATATTTATCACTTAACAAGAAATGCAAATTTTGTGTTGTATTTAGAAAAGTCATCAAAGTTTTTAACTTAATTTCAAATTTCCTCAGGATATTTGTGTTCAGAGTAAGCTAAATAAAGCTGGTGGTGGCAAATATAGATATATTTTAGTCTGCCCACATTATTAGTAAAAGCAGAAGTGCATATCAAAATTATTTTCCGGGGACGCCTGGGTGGCTCAGTCGTTAAGCGTCTGCCTTTGGCTCAGGTCATGACCCCAGGGTCCTGGGATGGAGCCCCGCATCAGACTCTCTGCTCAGCGGGAGGCCTGGTTCTCCCTCTCCCACACCCCCTCCTTGTGTTCCCTCTCTAGCTGTTTATCTCTCTGTCAAATAAATAAATAAAATCTTTAAAAAAACCAACTATATTCTACACACACACACACACATATCACCTAGGCAACCTTTTAAAATTGGGACATGCAGAGAATATTCAAAATGAGGATCAATTTAGAATTCCATTAAGCCCCTGGTGAACAGAGGAACATGATAAAATTCTTAATCATTGCATACACAGAAACTTCATTATTTTTTCTTTTGGATATTTTTTAGAACTGGTTCATTGTTCTCTCAACTACAAAAGACTTTCATGACCTCTGGCCCAAGCCCCTCTTACCTCCTGTTAGTAAAAACCCCTCCCTGCCCGTATAACCACCTTTGTGGTTAAACCTTTGTAACCACAAAAGCTGAAGAAGTCAGAGAAGTTTTACCTGGGAAAGGGGGCTTCTCTTCTGGAAAATGGCACTTAGGCTGGGGAAATCACCACTTGCTCACTTCAGTCATCAAGCAGTGTTTTTTGAAATTGAGGATTTCTCTCAGCAACAACAGAACACAGTGTAATGGTACGCAAAAGTCTAATGGATTAATTAGGCTTATATTGGGCAGTTTGTCACCTCACCAGAATTTACAAAATTGATTGCATGAGTAAAACATTCTGGGATTTAAGCCCATTATTTCCAAATGAATTCTCGTGAAATTATGTGTTTTCTAGATGGGGTCTGCAGTTTTGACTTTACCTGCCACTCCCTTTTCTGATAAACAGCTTGTTAAATTCTAAGTATCCTACCAAGAGTAGAAAAGCTGTATGTGGAAGCTAAATTGTTTTCCATAAACATTAAATTGCTTTTCAGATTATTCATTGGTCATCTGAGAAGGAGCAGATATCTGACAGTGAAAAAAGGACAACTGGTATTTGAAGAATCTGGGACAAAGCTGAGAAGAAAAGAAAGCAAGAAATGTCTACACTGTATGGGATTCTGGTATGGGCTAGGGTTTTTTTTGTTGTTGTTGATTTGTTTTTTGTTTTTTGTTTTTTAAGATCTTATTTATTAATTGAGAGAGCAATAACACAGAGAGGGGGCGAGAGAGAGCCTGAGCAGGGGGTAAGGGCAGAGGAAGAGAGAGCAGATCCAGGCTGAACTTGGAGCCGGACACAGACTCCAACCCCAGATCACCAGATCATGATCTGAGCAGAAGTCAGAGGCTTAACCAACTGAGTGAGTCATCCAGGCACCCAGCCGTGGGGTAGGATTTAAGAGCATGGAGTGATAAATGGCAGAGTGGTAGGTAGCGGCAGTCATTGGGTCAGTGGAGAAGAAAAGATAAAGGGAAATAAATGAATGAAGCCTGATGGACAGTACTTTCACCTACTTAAAAATCTTGTCTAGGGCTAGCTTTGCTACTTTGTGTCTAGTCTGTGAAGAAGTAGATGTGAAACCTCATATTAAACAGCCACAATAGGCTTGCTATGATTCTTCTAGGGCCAAAGAAATAGCCCCTATCACTTTCAACACATTTTCTGTCTTCAGTTATGTTCTTGATTTCTAAAGTTAAATATTCCAAGCTGCTATTTTTGTGTTGACTCTTGGGAATATCAAAGTCCTGTGTGCATTTTTTAAAAAATATATTTCTAAATTAAATGTTCAAAATTTGCTTCTTTGCACCAGATGATGAAGCTGGTAAAACTATAGGAGCAATTAAGTTCTATTAGACGGTTACACAGTGTCTCTAGGAAAGTGCTTCTGGCTTCATCATTTTAGTCAGTTTAAATGAGATTGGAAGAGTCACCAGGGAATCCACTGTGCAGAGCTGCCTCCTGGCTGTGGATGAAATGGCCAGCTCTAGCAGGACTTTCCTCTCCATGATTTTGCTACAAGTGACAGCTGTGTTCCTAGTGCAAAAATAAAAACTTAAAGCCACCCACGGAGTTCTCCCCAAAATAACTTATTGCCAGGAGATCTGAATCTGATCTAGAAAGTTTTTTGTTTGTTTTTATTTTTGTTTTTTTTTATTTTTTTAAAAATTTTATTTCTTTGAGAGAGAAAGAGAGATAGAGACAGAGTATGAGCAAAGGGGAGGGGCAGAGGGAGAGGGAGAAGCAGACTCCCTGCTGAGCAGGGACCCTGATGCCAGCTCCATTCCAGGACCTAGAGATCATGACCAGAGCCTAAGGCAGATGCTTAACTGACTGAGGCACCCAGGCACCCTTATTTTTGACTTTTTAAAGGATAATTTGAATCAGTGTATTTTGAAATCCAAGTGTTTGGAGATAGTATAAAATACACATTTTTATAGACAGCAGATAGGAGAATCTTGATTGGAAATCACGTCTTTGGGATTTCCAATAGCTTGATAGTGGCTGTCCCCTAAATTCCCTGATGATTCTCAACTCAGGTGGCCAAGGGAGAAAATACCAGACTCTGTGCATGTGTACAGGGTGGGGAGGGGTAGCAGCCCAGGGATCCTCTCCTCTGACCCTCTGCCCGTCCCTCTGCCGTGGAAGAACCACTGCTGCAGATGACTTAACTGCCCATCTGACTTGCTCTGGTGACTTTTTCTTTTTTTTTTTTTTTTTTAAAGATTTTATTTATTTATTTGAGAGAGAGAGAAACAGTGAGAGAGAGCACGAGCGAGGAGAAGGTCAGAGAGCGAAGCAGACTCCCCATGGAGCTGGGAGCCTGATGCGGGACTCGATCCCAGGACTCCAGGATCACGCCCTGAGCCGAAGGCAGTCGTCCAACCAACTGCGCCACCCAGGCGTCCCTCTGGTGACTTTTTCTTAATACCGTTTCCAATTCCTTCCTCTGCACAACAGAATATGTGATTGCTTCTGATGGACACAGTTGTTGAAAATAGAAGCAGAATGAATCTAACTGGGATTAAATCTTGAAACACAGTAGTTTTCAAAAGCTAACATTCAATTGTCAATCAGTGTAATTTACAAACGAACGAGGTGATGCACATTTTGCCACTATATTTCTGCACAGACTAAGCAGGACATATAAGCAGTCAGTAGCCTATATATGTACGTATGTGTGTGTGTGTATATATAGATATAGATATATATAGTGTGTGTGTGTATGTATATATATATATATATATATATATATATATATCTAGATATAGATATAGATATAGATATATAGTCTGGGGCAGTTCACTCTGCCTTCCTCTGATAGAAAAAAGTTTTGAGGTTGGTATAAATCCACAGAGTAACTCCTTGTGGATTGGCTGGTACCAGATGAACCATCTCTTTAATTGGATATCTTTTTAAAGGTGGAGTTGCTGCTATGTTCTGCTAATTATGACTAGCTCCAACATCTCATTGTTCCATTTCCATATCTCCATATTTCCATATTTCATTGCCCCACTTGCCTGGTTTTAGATCTTTCTGTCTCCATCTGCTAGTTTCTTGAACATCTTTCTTACATGACTCCCGCTTCCTTAACCCCATTCCAATTTATCTGGTCTGTTTCCTGACTATCATGGCATGGAATAAGATACTTAAAATCGGTAGAATGAGGACGTTATTAGCACTTGCTTCACTGAGTTGTCAGACAAGAGAAAATGGTGCATGTTAGGTATGGTTAAAATTAAATAAAATAATAAAATTCCAAGAGTGGACTTGGAAATTCCCCAAGCAGACAAAACTGTTTGAGCCACACAGTGAAACTTAATTTAGCTTATTCTGCAAAACGAACAAAACTTAACTTGGGCCACTTCTTGGGAATGCCTCTGATAATCATAAAAGAAATATAAATTATCTCCCTAAAAATGGTTTATCAAAATCGCCTTTAAACAAACCCTTGTCTTCTGGAAACTCCAGTCATTGTAAAGGTTAAATAACATCCTTCTTTTCACTTTACAAGCCATCTTGTAATGCCACACCCCAGTGCTGCCTATCAGTCTTTGAATTTAAATCTCCCAGTTCATGAACTGCTTTCTGTGTGTGCACTAAAGTAAACTTTTACTGATCACTATTTCAGTGATCCAGTGGTTTTGTTTCTGCTATTTCTGAAGTGTCAACAGTCCTTAGCACAGGAACCCGCCACTGTAATTCTCCCAAATAAATATTTGTTATTACTAGTATTTTTCTATGAGTAATAGTATTTTCTTTATATCTCAGACCTGACCTTTGCAGTATTCACTTTGGCCTCATCTGAAGCTGTGCTTTTCATGGAGTATCAGCTGATACAAATCTCAGCAATGTTCCCACCAAAGCCCCCTTGAGTTTCTAATCATCTGGGTGCCTCCTCCTGTCTGATTCTGTCTTGGACTTGATGGGATTCTGTTCATAGTTCTACCATTAAATCTCACTTGTCTGAGAAGGAAATGGTAGGCAGTACCTAGATTTTATCTAAATGACAGGCAGGCACACAATACAGATTTTAGATGTTTAATGACTAATGATCACCATTAACTGGAATATTCTGTTTTTGAGTTTACATCGTTGTCAGAAGGCATTCATTCAATCATCAAATACATTTTGGATGTCTTCTTGGAACTTCAGACTTTCACAGTATATAATCTCAATATAAAAAAATAGCCTGTTAATTGAAAATCTGCTTAAGAAAGGTTTCATGATTCTAGAGCTGTGCTGTCCCTTAGGGCAGCTGCATATGTCTCTTTGAATTTAAATTTAAATAATTAAAAGGATATGAAAACCAAAACCAGTCCCCAAGTCACACTAGCCACACTCAAGTCTAGAGTCAGCAGAGTGGGTAGGTTCTACATTTATTAAATAGAATAGTATAAAACACTTCCGTCATCACAAAAGTTCTACTGGATACTACTAAGTTAGAGAGAAGCAACCAATATTCTAATTTACCTAAACTAAAACCCTCAAAAATGCATAGTGCAAAATGTAAAAGAAATTGGCCTTATAAGGGCTCTGATCTAGTAAACAGGAAGGACACCCAGTAAGTACCTATTTCTTTAAGTGTTTGGACGTGTTGTTTCCTGGGGATATCAATTTGGTTCAGACTATTCAATTCCCCACCAGACCGATGCTCTTAACTGTGTCAGCAAGCTTGTTCGTGGCATTACGTTAGAGACCTTGAAAAACCATCAACTGTATCAGGAGACTTGTGGATTTCACTGGCATCTCATTGCTCCAAATACTGAGCAAATTATCCGCTGCAATAAACTGGAAAAATATGCTCTCCTCAACTTATTTAATACAAACTTGGATGGAGTATTTAGTGACCATCTCACTCAACCTAAAGAACTCTGGTGATACAATCCAGGATTGGTGGTTATTTAACCTTAAAGAATATGGCACACTTTTTTTCTAATTGATTGACATTCCTGCCATATTGGTCATTAAATTCCATCATGTGAATATCATCATTGCTCAAGAGTCCATTTGTAGAAAACCCGAAGTTAATGCCTAGTGGTTTACCAGATACCTGGATTTTAGAATGTTGATTTCCTTGCATTTTTTCAGAATTCTGGAAATAAAAATTAATACCTAGAAAAATTGAAGATATTAAAAAAGGCTTTAAAACTGCAAATTTTTCCAAAAGGAGATAAAGAATGATTGTATTTTTTTTTAAATAATATATATGAAAGATAGACCATTGAGACAATGGTATTGGAAAACAGTATCCTGCATGGTTTAACAAGTCTAAAGACCATGTTGTTGATTAGCTCTACTTTTGAAAAACTCCTTTTTATTGCATTCTTTACTTAAATACTTCCAGTTACAGTAACTCAAAAGGAAGTGTACTTTATAAAAAATTTACTTTCCTAATTAAGAAATAATATACCTTTATTGTACAAATCTCAGAAAACACAGAAACATATGTGGCAGAATCACATATATGAAGATGTTAATTTGTATTTTGCTCTTAAAATATCTTTCCACCCCATGTTCCAAGTTAGAACTCTTTGTTTTTCATTACTCAGGAAAGATTTCCATAACTAAGCTGAAAGCAGAAGTTGTTTGCAGATAATTTCCTTTCCTGGATCTAGTTTTCTGAAAATCTGAGGCCCTGGAGCGAGAAGTTTCTCTTGGGAAAGGACCAATGAGCACTTTCTGGTGGAATGAAGTAGCTGCAATGGGCCAAAGACTAGAAAGGATGGTAAAAGGGATGCAGAGTCTTGGGTTTGAAAGGGATTGGGACACATGACACGATTATTTGCTGTCCTTAAGAAAAAGTAGTAGGTATAGGGGTAGTGGGATATAAATGAGATATACCTTGGTTTAAAAATATTCCGGGGGCGCCTGGGTGGCTCAGTAGGTTAAGGGTCTGCTTTTGGCTCAGGTCATGATCCCAAAGTCCTGAGACTGAGCCCTGAATGCAGCTGGCTCCCTGCTCAGCGCCGAGGCTGCTGCTTCTGCTCCCAGCACCCCACCCTCTGCTTGCGTGCACTCTTCTCTCTCTCTCTCTCAAATAAATAAATAAAGTCTTCAAAAAAGTATTCTGAAACCACAGGGGAGAAAAACAAAGCCCTCTGACTGGAAAACACTACAGAGACTTACACAATGGACATCTTAACAAAACCCGAGACCAGAAGGGCTTCTTCAATGTTTTATACCAGATCGCTTACTCCTACCTTTGTATACCAAACTCCACAGACCTTCACACAGCTTGTAGTGGCTTGTGGTGGCAATAGTAACTGAGATAAAATTTTTCATCAGCCAGGAACAGAACTTGGAATTAGGTTCCAATCAATTATTATAAATGATAGTTCTTCATATTTGCATTTGTGAAGTAATATTCATGAACTCTCTGTATATGCAGAACAAAATAAATTTCAAGATTCAGGGATCTCATTCTGTTCTAAAATTAAAATATATTGAAAAGAATTGAAAATGATAAAGAGTTTTATTGCAAAAATTAGTATAAACTGAAAAAATTAAGTACAGTGTTTTTCACAAAGATATGTCTCTTTTAATTGTATAATGAGGGTAAAAAATATATGGCTGGATTATATTGTTTGAGAATCTCTGTCCTTTTTTCACTTCCATTATTGGCCATTAGAAAATGAAAGCAAGCATGGATTTCAAGTATGCGCTCAGATCTCAGGTTAATTTCCATATTTTTATCTGTATAACAAGGAACTACTTAAATAAAATTTTACTTAAACAATTAAGCTCATTTTGTGGAATTATTATCACATGGATAATTCATAATTTGGGTCAGCTTAATGTATCTATAGAGAAAAGCCTATAATACCTGCCTTATTCTTTCTTCTCTGGACGAAATAACAATTCTTAAACTTCTGGCAAACTTCCAATTGCTGTTCCAATTCTATAAATATTAAAAAGCCAGTACTTGGTACTGAAAATCCATCATGGGATTAATGCATTTATTAGGAGGCTGAGGATGGTTCAAGCTGAGGAGATGGGGGACATCTCTCATGTATATCCATCTCTATGAGTATTTTTAAAAACCAGAAGTCTGTACTTTGACCTATTCTGCAATGAAAAAAGAGAGTGACACCTCTTCTCATCCTCCAGTAAAATGTAAATGAACGAATTTCCTTATTCATTAGTCACCTGCAATAAAAACTGTTGTGTCCTTTAAAGTAAGTTGACTTTTGCTCTTTTAATACTCAAAGTACTTAATTTAAGATTCTGAACAAAATCAGAACTCCCTCTAGTGTTGAGACTTGCTCTGCTTCACTGTGAGAAAAAGAATACAGCTTAGAAATGTTCCCTTTCCTTCTGACCAGAGATCTAGCTTCGTTTCCCTATTTGGCTCTCTATCATAAGCATGTAGGGAGATCCTGGCAACTACCGACAGACCAAGAGGCTCCCAGGTAGGCTCTGCCATGACCTAGAGCCAAGAACACCAAAATACCAGTCTTGGCACTTGCAAACAATTGCCCTTCTTTTTGTGCCTCTTGATGCAAATGGAAAAGGGCATATTGGTTCCATTCCAGAGAGCAAGCATTAATGCTATGCAGCTGGCATGAATTACCTTCTTTCTTGAGACTTGAGTTCCGTGGTAGCATATGTTATTCATCTAAGCACAGCTGATTTCACATAGTACATTATATAATGAGCATATAAGCTCATAATGCCCTCCATAACTCCTGAGTTAGGTGAACAAAAGCCCCATCCTCCTTTTGTCTCTTGCTTGCTTGCTTTGTTCTGAGTCTATTCTCAGGTAGTGGCACATTTTTTTAAAGAAAATTCCAATTTAGACTTGTCAGTTTATAAAAGCCACTGGGCTGTTATCATTCATCAATGCTCACTATGAGGGAAGACCAGGCAGAGAAATTAATAAAATCACCCACAAGAAAAAAATCTATGTGGGTATATTCATTGAGAGCCAAATGTTACTGCGATGTTCCCTAGGAGTTGAGTGTGAAATACTTGAGTGGGCAGAGTGGGAGTTTTCTGAAGGTAAAATGATATTGACAGGCTAGCCCCCTTCAAGTTTTTGGCTGTGGTGTTCTTCGGTTCATTATCAAGAGCGTCTCTCAGATTTTTCTACTACTGTGGTTCTTTTGTTTGTTTGTTTCCCTGCAAAGAGGTATTAATTTTCATGTCTCCAGTATTTTAACATCAGCCTGACAAAATGGTAGTAGATATTGACACATTACTTGGATTTGCAATAATGCTTTCTTTCTTAAGAGTTTGGATATTTACATATTGGTGGAAATGTTGTTATAGCTGCTTTTATTGGAAAACATTTTAAAAAATCTTTAGTCAAACAAGTCTGAAGTCTCTCCAGTGTACAAGAATATAGATTTGTGTTACTACTTATTTAGGAACAGTGCTATAGAGAGCACTAGGCAGAATATCAACTCAAATAAAAACTACTAAACTCACAAAAAGTGGGGCAAGAGGTTTTTGGCATATGTGTGACTTGACAAAGAATCATTTGAATAATTAAAACTGGCAAATGATTTCATATCTAGTGAGCATGAATCTCTTCCCAGGAAAGTTAGCAAAATGATAAGCATAAATTAGGATTCTGGGTGACCACCTAAGTATTTCTACAGAATCTGAACTTTGCTCTGAGATGTCCTGAGCGATCTGCTTTGCTAAACCATTCCATACTTGGGAATGGAATTCAGATTGATAAGTTTCACCAACTGAAGTAGGGTTAATTAAAAAGAATCCTTGGGGCGCCTGGGTGGCTTAGTGGATTAAAGCCTCTGCCTTCGGCTCGGGTCATGAACTCAGGGTCCTGGGATTGAGTCCTACATCAGGCTCTCTGCTCAGCAGAGAGCCTGCTTTCCTTCCTCTCTCTCTGCCTACTTGTGATCTCTCTGTTAAATAAGTAAATAAAATATTTTTTAAAAAATAAAAAATAAAAAGTATCCTTGACAGACAAAAGGCGTCGAAGAAACATGAATTGAAGACAGAGGGAGATTGTTCAAGAAAGAAATTCTCACTTTGCCTCCAGTGTAACATAGAGTCCTTTGTGAAAAGTAAGAAAGTAAAGAGTTAAGCCCAATGACTGACCCATCACAAGGTACCTTAATAAGAGCCTGAAATAGTACAGTGTTAACACACATCCATATTCCCTTTTGCACCTTCTTAATTTGCAACCAGTGTATACAAAATAAGTAGGGGGGTGGGTGGGATGTCAGCCTTATGTTTGATAAGCTAAAATGTGAATGTATCTTTGATCTGCAGGCCAAAGGGCTTGCTAGCATGATTCTAAGGCCCTCTATAAGTATATATTGTGGAAGCACATTCAAGAAAAGTTTGAGTGTACAGAGCAGATCTCCTTACCCAGGAATGCTGTCTCATGTTGGTTTGAGACAATTAGAAAAGGAATAAAGAGAACGAATCCCCAGCAATTGCCATATTTTAACAAAATAACTCAGGAACAGGGACCAGTGAATTTCACTCACCAGTTTGCTGGTATGTAACTCTAGGCAACATTCCTCCATATGGAAATAGCAGACTAAGAGGAAATAAGGTTCACTTCCCAATATTAATTATTGTTATTTATTATTATTGCTGCTACTACAAATTTATGGTAGCCATTCTTTGCTTGTTCAGTTATAGATTTAGAAGTAAGGAAAACAAAAAGGTATGTGAGCTCATGGAATTTAGTAGGAACTGTCCTTGGAAGCAAGGAAGATCTAACACTCCTGTTGCATGTGTTATTTCATTAATGTTATTTTTTGCACCATTTGCAAACAAACTCTTTCCTGCTAGCTGCCTTCCTTATATACTCCCCAGTTGCCTTTTGCCCAGATTCATGGTCCAGCAGGGATTGGTCCTCACCAGTGTGAATGAGTTCCCAGAGCAAAGCAAGCAAAATAGAGTGGAACTTGCTTAACATGGGGGAGACCTTAAAGCTGATATGTGGAAAAATGGCCATAATCTTTCATTTCAGGGATGAGAAGGTCTTACCACTGACCACTTTTTTACATGTGGCTATTAAATTCTACGGCAGGAGAAGGATGGGGGAGAGCTGCCTGTAGGAGTAGGAAAAAACACACTGCTCTTTGGTTATTACTACACAAGGAGAGATCATTTCTAATGAAACCTAAGAGTGGGAACTGAAGTGAACAAAGTAGTTAGAGTAATTTGGGTTCAAGGTGGGAATAAAACTTGTGGAGTGGAGAATATTCCAAGAAAGCAAGAGAACTTCATCAAGGAGGCAATCAGCTGACTCCAGGTTCATGGAAGGAAGTCATAGGATGGGGAATACTAGCAAGGGTAGAACACGTGAAATAGAGCATGAGTATATTTACAGTGTGATCAAGGGAAACATGAATAACCTGCCATGACTGACGACTTTCTTTCTTTCTTTCCTTTGCTTTCTTTCTTTTCCTTCTTTCCTTTCTCTTTCTTTCTTTCTTTTTTCCTTCCTTCCTTCCTTCTTTCTTTTCTGTAAAATACAAATAGCCTGGGATGCCTGGGTGGCTCAGTCAGTTAAGCATCTGCCTTGGGCTCATATCCTGATCCCAGGGTCCTGGGATTGAGTCCCATATCAGGTTCTCGGCTCAGTGGGGAACCCCCTTCTCCCTCTCCCTCTGTGTGCTGTCTCTCTCTCTCTCTTTCAAAAAAATTAATTAATTAATTAATTAAACCTTAAAAAAAATACAAATAGCCTAAAATTTACCATGTTAACCATTTTATGGGCTACAGTTCAGTGGCATTTAGTACACTCACAGTGTTGTGACATCTTTATGATCCTCCCAAAACAGCTGCATCACTCCAGAAGAAAGCTTCATATCCATAGTCACTCTATATTCCCTTCTCTCCTGAGCCCCTAACAACCACTACTTTCTGCTTCTATGAATTTACTGGTTCAGAATATTTCGTATAAATGGGTGCTACATATCGAATTGTGTCCTCCCGAAATACGTGCTCTAGAACTAACTCCCAGCGTCTCAGAATGCATGCTGCTTTGAAAAGAGGGCTGTTGCATATATAAGTAATATAAGGTCATATTGATGAAGTTTTAGAATATAGGTGAGGTTTGATGGGGTGAGGTCCAGAGCTGATGACCAAAAAAGAATTCTTTAGTCATCTTTGGTGCAAAATGGTGGTTTATTAAAGCATGGGGACAGGACCCGTGCCCAGAAAGAGCTGCTGCCGGTGGTTGTGAGAAGTGGCTGATTATCTACTATGGGGTCAGGGGAGGTTAGGAAAAAGGGAGGGTTTGAAAGAACTTTCATATGCTAAAGAGGACCTATAGGATACCTAAGGCCTTGCCATTGTCAAGTTAAGGTTGTTTTTCCTCTTAGTAAGACATTAACAGTAAGATAGTTTAGAGTTTCCTGGAGGAATGTCACATTCCTGCTATCACACATCCTTATCAATGAGCTCTAAGTTTAGAAGAAATTTAACTTTATTTACCCTTCCCTGTGCCTCAGCCTCCCTCAATTTTATGGAAGGAAAGATGATGTTAGGGCTTCTGGAACTGAGTTATGGTTCTTTGGAAGTTAGACTATTGATAAGAAAGCCTCTTCCCATGGGGCGCCTGGGTGGCTCAGTGGGTTAAGCCGCTGCCTTCGGCTCAGGTCATGATCTCAGGGTCCTGGGATTGAGTCCTGCATCAGGCTCTCTGCTCGGCAGGGAGCCTGCTTCCTCCTCTCTCTCTCTCTGCCTGCCTCTCTGCCTACTTGTGATCTCTCTCTGTCAAATAAATAAATAAAATCTTTAAAAAAAAAAAAAAAAAAGAAAGCCTCTTCCTTGTAAATCACTAGGACATTTGTGAACTGAGGTAGACTCGGGTCCTACAGGTGATCTCTATGAGTTAACTAATTGTTTTTCCTTTAGGGCAGCCAGGAATGCCTGAGGAATGTCACATATATTCCATGGGGGGCGGTTTGCAGGGTGCCAGCTTCTGCTTAGTCCTCAGCTTGCCTTCTGTTCCCTCATCAGTATTAGGGTAGAATGGACTCTAGCCCAATATGATTATTATCCTTGCAAAAAGAAAAGATACACAGATATATATGGAAAAGTGCCATGTGATTGTACAGAAGTAGAGGTTAAAGGGCTGCAGCAGCAAGGCAAGAATTGGCAACAAATCCCCAGTGATAGGGAAAAACTGTACTCTAAGATGGCCGACCAAACCAGCAAGGGAACTCCAGTCCCTGTCTCAAAGCCCTCCGGGTTCTTCTTTCCTACCTCATTTCCTGCACACTCCAAAAGTACCACGTATGGGGAAGTAGAAGGGTATAAATCCCTGCCCCCCCGCTTGTGCTCAGGGCTCAGACCTTTGGAGAACAACCTCCTCTGAGCCCACCAGTATTAAATAAACCTCCAATCCTCCAAAGCCTCCAAGTGCTGCTCGGTTCTTCCACCAGAATCCAGTCCAGGTTCCATAACACCAGAAGCTAGGAAGATGTACAGAAGGATTTTACCTTAATAGGTTTCCAAAAGAGTATGGGTCTGGGGCGGCTGGTTCAGTTGGTTAAGTGTCTGCCTTCAGCTCAGGTCATGAGCCCAGAGTCCTGGGATGAAGCCCCACATCAGGCTCCCGGCCCAGTGGGGAGCCTGCTTCTTCTCCCTCTGCCCTTCTGCCTCCCTGTGCTTGCGTGCTCTCTCTCAAATAAATAAATAAAATCTTAAAAAAAAAAAAAAAAAAAAAGTGTGGGCCTGTTCATACACTGATCTCAGACTTCTAGGCACCAGAACTACAAAGCAGTGCATTTCTGTGTTTTAAGCCATCTAGTTTGGATGCTTTGTTATAGTAGCCCTAGGACACTCATACAGTATGGTTGTACAGTATGTGGTATTTTGAGTCTGGCTTCTTTCAGTTAGCATGTTTTCAATCATCATCCAGGATATTAAACATATTAGCATTTCTTTTACGTGGCTTATTAGTATTCCATTTTATGGCTCTACCACATTTTGTTTCTGCATTCACCCGTCAATGGATGAATGTGGCCTTTTAGACACACTTTTAAATTGCAACCTTGTAATAACTTTAATTCATATAAAAGATATAGTGCTCACTTTGGCAGCACCTATACATATAAAAGATATACAATAAGGTATAAAACGTCTGAGATTCAAAAAGTGGTGCCCTTAAAACTCCATCCTAGCCTCCCTAACTAGAATTGCTTCGGGATAAGACATTTCATTTTAATAATCTGCCTTTTTTGTATTACCACAATGGAAACAACACCCACCATACTTCCAGAATAGTTTCTACATGGGTCTTTTTATAATTCTCCGTAAGTATAGGGCTTCTTTTTTTGTCAGGATTTTGTTTATTGGTTTGAGAGGGAGAGAGCAAGCAGTGGGAGAGGCAGAAGGAGATGGAGAAGCAGACTCCCTGCTGAGTGGGGGGGGGGCTTGATCCCAGGACAGTGGGATCATGACCTGAGCTGAAGGCAGATGCTTACCTGACTGAGCCACCCAGGCACCCCAAGTCTAGCGTTTCTTAAGCTCAGACTCATCTTACATGTGAACAAGTCTAGTTGTTCACTTCCCATGGAACTCTGTCTTTGTATGTGTCACAGTATACTGTAGTCATTGCTTATTCCCATCTCTCCTCTTTAGACTTTGAGAGTATGTACCATGTCTCATCCATTTTTGTTTCCCCTTGCATACTTGGCACATAGTGAGTTCTCAACAATTACTCCCTGGTGGAGTGAATAAATAGATGAATTAGCCCATTCTGCTTTCTTCCACTGGGAAGAATATCATTCTACCATTTCCCAGAGCATAGTGTCCCTTGGCAGCGGTACAAAACCTTAGATGCACATTAAACTAGGAAGAATTAACAGTCAACTTCAAGATGTAGGGGCCTGAGCCATGCTCCCTTATTAACATTTCTAGCTAAAAGAGAATGTTTATAATTAGCTTCAACTCGGAGTTTTTCAGTTTGCTTATTTTTATATTTAGACCAAATATGTTTAGCCTCAGATACACACTTGCTTATGGAAATTTATATTTTATTCCCCAAGTTACCACATTTTAAAGAAATAGTGAATTATCAAGCAAACACACACACATATATATATATGTGAATTATCAAGCAAACACACATATATATATATATATATATATATATATTTGTAGAACTGATGACTGCCTAAAAATCCATTGTTATATTTGAAAGCAAAAAACAGTCTTAAAGACTGGTAAATTCATGGGGTTATTATGACTTTAATGCAATACACTCAATATTTATTGAATTCCTACTCTGTGCCCATCACAGGGATAGATAGACCTGTGTGAGGTAAAAAGACATGATATGAGCTTAGCACCCAGATTTCTGGACAAAATGACCATTTATAGATTTTAGCACAAGCCAAGACAGAACAGGCAGAATATACTATAAGTTTGCTAGCACAGCGGTATAAACAATATGTCCTGAAGGCCCAGAGATAAGAAATTTTAATTCCAGTAAAGGAAAAGTTAAGAAAGTAAAGCTCCAAGGAATAATTATTATTTGAGCTGTTGCCCTTTGAAAATATAGATGACAAAAAGTAACTTTGTTAAATGCTTGCCAGGTACCTGGCTCTCAGCTAAGAATCTTATATACTTTAACTCATTTATTTAATCCTCATAGCCATGCTCAGAGTTAAGCTTATCATCATCATTTTATAAATCAGAAAGCAGAGGTTCAGATAAACTAAGTCAAGTCATTTAAATTCACATTGTTTGGGGGCACCTGGGTAATGCTATTGGTTAAACACCCACTCTTGGCTTTGGAGGTTGTGATCTCAGGGTCATGAGATTGAACCCCCTTCAGGGTCCATGCTTACCAGGGAGTCTGGTTGGGATTCTCTCTTCTGTGCTCTCCCTCAACTCCTCCCTACCCACTTGCACCCTTTCTGCCTCAAATAAATAAATCTTTAAAAAAATAAAACAAATTCACATAGCTTTATAAGGCAGAACCAGAATTTAAGTCTGGTTTAAGAAATTAAGTCATATATGATTAAATATGCCATAATTTACTATTAACTCCTCTTTTTGAACAAAGGCTTTGGTCTTAACTGAGACTCCAAGCCCAATATTGTATTCAGAATCTGATCTCATGGCAGAAAAGGAAAATGTAGCTCCCAATTTCTGTTTTTCTTCAGTCAAAACTCTGTGGGAGACATTTATCTGGGGAAAAGAAGAAATAGATCAAGTTCTGTAAATATTGACTTCCAAACCTATGTGTTTTACCACTTAATTCTAGTTTCTTTGAAAAAAATGACAGAATAGAATCCTTTCCAGTATATAAGCATTCTAAAACACTAAACATGGTAAGTACAGAAGAAAATTGGAAGTCACACTAATTTTATATGAACTACAACAACTTTCAGTAACAAACAATTCAACATTATGAATTATTGAAGCCTCTTTTCTGAGGAAATAAAGAAAAAATATTTAACTCCTTTGACATCTTTTAACACTCACAAGTCAAAACAGATAATTCTTTCTAAATACTGTTGTATGTAGAAATATTGCCAAATCTCGAAAAGAAGAAAAAGATGAAGAAGAAAAAGAAAAAAGAAAAAAAAAGAAATATTGCCAAATCTCTCAGGACGCCTATGTGGCTCATTCAGTTAAGCGTCTGACTTCAGCTCGGGTCTTGATTCCAGGGTCCTGGAATTGAGTCCCACATTAGGCTCTTTGCTCGGCAGGATCCTGATTCTCCCTCTTCCTGCCACTCCTCCTGCTTGTGTGCTCGCTCGCTCTCTCTTTCCCTGACAAATAAATAAACAAAGTCTTTAAAAAAAAAAAAAAAAAGCAAGAAAGAAAGAAAAAGAAAGAAAGAAAAATATTACCAAATCTCTGTTCCGTGACCACCCCAGACATCACTAATCAACCCTGGCATACTTTCTGGGAATGCCAAGATTTGTCTTCATTAACCAGGTTAGTTTGAGTGTGTGCATGAGTGTCTGTTGTAATGCTAAAGCATTGATCACAATCCCCTTATGTATATATCCTTTCTCTTAAAGATCAGAGACATTGAACTTCACTGTTTTTAACATGGGCTTTTCCTTAAGGGTTCTGTGGTTTCCAAAGTGACTTACCAAGATACCTTTACAGTATGGATTCTACCACATTCAAAATATAGTCTGTTCAGACCTGCTATTTAAGGAGATTGTGATATATGCATAAAAAATGTATATGTATGTCAGAAATAATATGAGTGACCAAAAAGATTTCAGAGAACTGATTCTAGTCATAGAGATCTTTGAATAGTAATAAAGCATGTTTTCAATGAGATAAGACTTGTCCTATTATAAATGCCCAAAAGCATTTATAATTCTAGTTTTATATTTAATATTTTCAAGGACACTTTTAAATTTTTAGGAGAATATTTACTAGTCAGCTAAACTTAGTTTTCCCACTTTTCAGAAACAATACAACATAGAAGAGAATGATACTCAGCATTTTTTTTTTTTTTTTGCATGCCTCTTTGCAGTGATGGAATTTGCCTCCTTAGAGCAGTAGTTTGGGCAATAATGCTGTTTCATTTTCAGTAGTGATCATTGTGCATTACAGCAGTAGTAAAATATAGAAAGAGGAGAATTAATTAACACAGCAAACAAATGTAAGTAAAGGAAACCTAACATGTATTCATATTTCCTCCAAATAACTTTATTAGCTATCAAGTTCACAGTGTTTATAATATATTCTACTCTTTTCCAAAAGAACAGATTTTCTTTACAATGGTTTTGGGAATATAGGTTTATGTAATCATTGCATATTTTAAGATTTTGTAGGGATGGTCATCTTTTTAAGCATATGCTATCAATGAAAACTCCAGCTAAAGATGGAATCTGTCATATTCTAATGTTTAAATAAATTATCCAAACTTCCATCATATTACTGGGAAATATTAGGGGAAAAAAACTGTTTGACAAGTAAATTAGTTGCTGTAAAATATTGAATATGGAATCAAAAGGTACAATTCAGCTACTCTCTATATAGAAATAAAAGATTAAAGAAATAGCCCAATAGTGTTATTAATAGTATTTTAGGTTAGATTCATGTAAGATATCTATCCTCTTTATCTTTGGCTCCAAAGTATCTTGTGTTTTGTCATAGTTTATACTATGTACTATAAACAGACCATTCTTGAAATCAGGCACTGAATTGTTCGTTATTATAGCTTTATTAATATATATTTTATATACATTAAACTGCAAATATATGAAGAATACACTTCAAAAGCCATTCACCTCTGCAACAAACACAATCAAGGTAATGAGCACATCCATCACTCCCAGAGTTTCCTGATGTTCCATTTTACTTCCTCCTTCTCTTCATGCCCTTGCCTACCCAGAAGTGAACACTAATCTTTTGTTTCATTTGTAAGCTCTGGAATTGTATATGAATGGTATTTTATAACACACATTCTTCTTTGTCTGGCTTATTTCATTCAGCATCCTTATTTTCATATCCATCCATGTGGTTACATGTGGCAATAGCCTAGTTCTTTTTTTATGGCTGAGTAATATTTCTTTTAATAGTTATGGGGTGCCTGGGTGGCTCAGTCAGTTAAGTGTCTGCCTTTTGCTCAGGTCATGACCTCAGGGTCTTGGGATCAAGTCCCGTGTTGGGCTCAAGGGGATTCTGCTTCTCCGTTTCCCTCTGCTTCTACCCCCAGCGTGTATCTCTCAAATAAATAAAATCTTAAAAAAAAAAAATTTATGTCACCACTTGTTTATCTGCTCATCTCTTGATGGATCTTTGGGTTGTTTCCAAGTAAAACCATGAATATTCATGGTTGATATGAATATATTTTCTCATTTTTTTAAATTAATTTATATATTTATCAGAGAGAGAGCACACAAGCAGGTTGAGTGCAAGGCAGAGGCATAGAGAAAAGCAGGCTCCCTGCTGAGCAAGGAGCCTGGTACAGCACTCGATCCCAGGACCCTGGGACCATGACCTGAGCCAAAGGCCAGGTCATATGGTGGGCATATATTTAAATTTTTAAGAATTTTCAAATTTGTTTCCAAAGTGACTCTAGCATTTTACATTTCTACCAGTAATATATGGGAATTCCATTTCCTCCTCTTACCAACACTTGAAATAGTTAAGGTTTTTCTTGGTTTTGCCTTGCCAGTGGGAGTATGGTAGTATCTACTTGAAGTTTAGTTTGCATTTCTCTAATGACTGTGATGGTTAGATATAATTTCATGCACTTGTTTCTCATTCTTACACCTTATAGGTAGACTGTACATTATTTAATTGACATCTTTGCTTTATTATTGAATTATGAGAGTTCTTTATATATTCCAATACAAGTCCCTGGTTAGATAATATTTTGCAAATCAGTCTTTGCAGTCTGGAATTTTTAATGTCAGTTTCTTATTCATTGCTAGCATACAGAAATATAATTAATTTTTAGTATTGACCTTGTAAATTGCAGTCATGCTATATTAACTTACTAGTTCTAGAAGCTTTTTTTGTAGATTACATAGAACTTTGTACATGTTTATAAGTAAAGACAGGTGTACTTCTTTTACTTTTTTATTCACTCTTTTTCTAAGAAATTTTGAGGTAATTTTTTTAAAGATTTTATTTATTTATTTGACAGAGAGAGATCACAAGTAGGCAGAGAGTCAGGCAGAGATAAAGGGGGAAGCAGGCTCCCTGCTGAGCAGAGAGCCAAATGCGGGGCTTGATCCCAGGACCCTGAGACCATGACCTGAGCCAAAGGCAGAGGCTTAACCCACTGAGCCACCCAGGTGCCGCTTGAGGTAATTTTTATGATCGCATTTCACTGGTGATGTTGACTTGTTAGCTATCTCTTTTATTTCTTTCTTTAAGTTACTGACTTAAAGTTTATTGTGAGAAAATTTAACTTATCATAGTCCACCTTCAAGTAATCTTACATAACTTTACATATAATAAAAACAGACAGTAGTATATATATCCCTCTATCTCTCCAGTGCTTATTTTATTGTTTATAAATTTTATTTCTTCATATGTTTTAAAACCTCATATACAGTAATTTTATACTACACTGTAAATTACTTTCTAAAAAGATTAAAATTAGGAAAAATTGTTTTTTTTATTTTCAGTAGTAAATACATATCAGTAACTACATTTATGATATTCCTTTTTTGAATTTTTAAATATACTTTATTTTGGGGGGACAATTTTAAATGTATAGAAAAAAATGTAAAGATTGTACGGAGTTCCCAAATGCTCTGTGTTCAATTCCTCTAAATTAACATGCTGTATTAGTATTGTACATTGTTATAATTCATAAACCAATGGTGACATATTTTTATTAATTAGAATCTATATTTTTTACTCAGTTTTTATATTCCCAGATCCCCTCCAGTTTATGACATCACAGTTAGTTGTCATGTCTTCTCAAGCTCCCCAGGATGTTACAAACTGTCCTTGTTTTTTATGATCTTGATAGTTTTGAGGAGTAATAGTTAGGTATTTTTAAAAACATCCCTCAACTGAGGTGTGTCTGATAATTTTCTCATGAGTAGACTAGGGTTAGAAGTTTGGGGAGGACATCCTAGAGGTATAGTGCCATTTTTATCACATCATATCAAGAGTGGATATGACCGGTCATTGTTGATGTTAACTTTACTCTGTGAGCAATGTTTGTCAGATTCTTCATTCCTCTGTGTAGATCCAGGGTTCACTCTGGTACATTTTCATTTTATTTTGAAAAATTTTCTTTATTGCTTCTGGTAATGCATATCTGCAGGTGATGAAGTCTTCATTTTATGTGATTGAAAAAGTCTTTTGCCTTCAATTTTGACTGAAATTACTAAATATGCAATTTTAAACCAGTTACACTTTCTTCAATACATGAAAGATACTCTTCTACTGTGTTCTGAATTGTGTTGTTACCAATATATCTACTATCATTCTCATCTTGCAAATATATATCTCATCAATGGAAATATGTATTTTTTTGCTAGATACTTTTAAGTTATTTTTTAATCACTAGTTTTAAGCTCTTTGATTAGTACATATGGTTTATTGTATTCTTTTTCATATTTGGGGGGGTCTGTAGAAGTTCTTGGATATTTGACATTACCATTTACAATAAACTTCAATAAAATTTAGCTTTTCTTTTTTTCTTTTTTTAAGATTTTTATTTGTTCATTTAACAGAGAGAGAGAGAGAGAATCACAAGCAAACAGAGAGGCAGGCAGAGAGAGGGTGGAAGCAGGCTACCTGCTGAGCAGAGAGCCCAATGCAGGACTTGATCCCAGGACCCTGAGACCATGACCTGAGCCGAAGGCAGAGGCTTAACCCACTGAGCCACCCAGGTGCCCAGGCCATTATTTTTTTCAAATTTGTTTCTTTTCCTACCTTTCTCCCTTGGGGATTCCAATTATAACTATCTTAGTTCATTTGAAATTGACCTAATGCTTACTGATACTCATCATTACCTCTGTTTTTTCCTCCCTATATTTCATTTGACTAGTCTCTATAGCTGTGTCCTCAAATTCACCTAGCTTTTCTCTGTTGGTGTCTAGTCTCCAATAACCCATGCTGATATATTTTGAGACATTGTTTATTTCATCTCTAGTAATTCATTTTGGGTCTTTGTTATATTTTCTGTGTCTCTCAACAATCCCAAGCTTTCATATATATATGATATACATATATCATATATATGGAATATAGTTATAATAGTTGTTTTAATATATGACTATTATATTAGGGCTGTTGTTTTGAAACTATTTCTGGTCATTTTTTTTTCTCATTTTTAGAAGATATTTTCATTCTTTTTCTGTGTCTGAGCATTTTTTACTGGAGCCAGATATTCTGATGTTTGCATTTTGGGTATTGAATACTTTTGCAGCACTAGCAATGTTCTTGATCTTTGTTCTGGGATACAGCTCCATTACTTTGAAAGAGTTGAATCTTGTCAGGGTTTGCTTTTAAAGTTGGTTGGACCAAAACAGCCTGTAATTTTAGGCTAGATTTTCCCACCACTGGGACAATATCCTTCTGAGTATACAGTGCTCCTTAAATTATGAGGTTTTTCCATTTGACTACTGGAAAAAATCACTTATTACTTGTCCTCTGTGAATGCCTAGGATTTTTTTTTTTTTCTGCTCCTTTCTTATTTCCCATTTCCAGCCTCAGGTATTTTTCTCTCATGCCTTCACTGACCTAGAGCTTTGCCAAAATCTTAAGAAGGATGTTTTACAGATATCAAGAGCTCCCTCTTCAAGCAGTCCTCTCCTCTTCAGTATTCCTCCATATGATTTCTAGCTGCCTTAGCTTCACTAGGCTCCCATCACTGTCTGTTCTGTTCACCTGGGCATCCTCTCACTGTGCCACATCCTGGAACTCCCCAGGCAATCAGATAGGGTACCCATAGGCTCTGCCTCTTGCCCCATGCTATCTATCTCTCTCTCTCTCTCAAATAAATATAAATCTTTAAAAAGTAAATTATGTTAAAAAATAAACTAGAGGGGTGCCTGGGTGGCTCAGTGGGTTAAATATTCTGCCTTCAGCTTGGGTCATGATCCCAGGGTCTTGGGATTGAGCCCTGCATCAGGCTCTCTGCTCAGAGGGAGCCTGCTTCCTCCTCTCTCTCTGCCTCCCTCTCTGCCTACTTGTGATCTGTCAAATAAATAAATAAAATCTTTTAAAAAATAAATAAATAAACTAGAAAGTGGACAGTATACTCAGTAAGAGAAGAAGTAAGAAATAAGAGGAAAAGTAAAAGTAAGAGAAGAAATAAGAAATAAGAAGAAATAAATAAGAAATAGAGAAGTCCTGAGAAAGACACAGAGATATCAAGGCCATATTATTCCTACAAATGGATTATTTATAATTTTGTTCTACATTCCACACTTGATTTATAAAATGAGGTCTAATGCATGGACACAGGACATATCTAGATAATTACAAAGAGTCCAAGATTAATGCATATTAAAATAAGAGGAAAACCAGCTCAAACAAAATAAGGCAGTTCATCTTGATTGAGTTTGGGATTACATTTAAAGGAATAGAAGATAACAATATTGTTGCTGTCCTTTTCCCATTTTTTTAAATTTTATTTATTTATCAGAGAGAGAGAGGGGAAGAGAGCGAGCACAGGAGACAGAATGGCAGGCAGAGGCAGAGGGAGAAGCAGGCTTCCTGCTGAGCAAGGAGCCTGATGTGGGACTCGATCCCAGGACGCTGGGATCATGACCTGAGCTGAAGGCAGCTGCTTAACCAACTGAGCCACCCAGGCGTCCCTCCTTTTCCCATTTTAATATGGCACTGCAATATCTAGTTCAATCCAGAATGAATATAATTTGGTATGGTCTTAGATGAATCTCTCTATGCAGATAGGTGCCTTAGTGATAGCTGTCATGAAAACACACAAAGATACCTAGATGCATACTGGTTTTAGAAAGATGAAAGACGATTGTATTATGAGCTAAAAATGACAGAGGATTTAAGAGACTAAATTTTATAAAACAAAATTTAAAAATAATGATGAAGGTAACTTTAGATGGTATACAATTGCTACATATGAGTCAATTGAAAAGATTATAAAAAACTGTCCAGATTTAGGTATATACAATGAGCTAGAAAAGATGTACATGATAAATCATCTGCATGAAGTAAGGTGACGTAGGGAAGAGAATGATTGCTAAGGGATGTTTTCTAGAGGATATTTAGGGGCTATGGACTAAAGGTGGAATTTAGAAAAAGTCAGCAATTCCAAAGGAAGACAATGCCTAGGGTATTAAGTAAGATTGTACTAACTGTTATCTATAAGTTAAAGAAGACGGGGCTATGATTTGTTTGAAAAATACAGTAGACTTTGCTTGGTAAAGTGGAGACAATGAAATATATAATGCAAATAACATCTCTTCTGGTAAGCCTTGGGGAATTCCTTAAGCAGCACACAGATATTTTCAAAGAGCCCACACCACCTCCTCTGCCTTACTGAATACCCCGAATCCTTCCACCTCCAACAGCCTCCAGTGCTAATACTCTAGCCCAAGCCACAGTCATCCCTTGATGCATCCCTTTGATGCATCCCTTAATGCATCAAATTCCTCATTATTATTTCTGCTTCTATCCTTTCCCACCTACTATCCATCCTCTTCCCAGCAGTCAATTCCTCTCAACCTCTGCCCAGAATCCTCCACAGAAGTTTCTTTGGTCACCTAATTGAGGATAAAATCCATTCTCTTTACTATGATCTATAATGTTTCTGACCTCATCGCTGATCGCTCTTCCTCCTTTCTAATCACAGTGGTGTCTTGGCTCTTCTAACATAACAGATACATTTCTATATCAAGGTCTTTGTACATTTTATTCCCCCTGTTTTTTCACTCAAATACACACATGTCCTGCTCTCTCATTTCTTTCATGTGTCTCTTCAAATGTCACCATATTAGTATGACCTGCCCTGAATCCCCTGTACAAAAGTCACATTTATTTACATTTTATTCCTCTCTCTATGTTAATTCATAGCATTCATCATCATTTTACATACCATGTATCAGATATTTTATCCACCCCAATCAGAATAATGAACAATGCTTGCCATACAATAACTTGTAATGTTCATTAGTCTTTCTCCCTAATTCCAAAAATAGTACATATTATAGACTGAATATTTGTGCTCTCTCAGAATTCATATATTGAAGGCTTAACACCCAGTGTGGTATTATTTGGGGATGGGAGTCACCAAAGAATGCATATTAAAGAAGTAATTAAGTATAAGTGAGGTCATGAGGGAGGGGCCCTGGTCAAAGTATCATTGTCCATATTAGAAGAGACATTCTGTTCCCCCTCCTTCTCCTCATAATGTTCCAAACTCTTCTGCTACATTTTCTGCAATTAGGTTACCAATGAAATATGAGACAGGATGAAAGATTAAAAATGATGCTTAAGAGCCATTGCTAAAAGTGACTTAAATCCTATTAGTCAATATTTAGTAAATGGCCAGGACAATGGACTAGAAAGTGTTGTCTTCCTTTCTGCTCAGAAACTTATAGTTTTCTGCCTGCCATGATGCACTAAAATACAACCTCCTTGAGGATGGGAAATGTTTTTATCTGCCTTGTTAACAATGTATCCCCAGTAAACAGAACATTGTGTAACAAAATAAATATTTGTTGTGCTGATTATTAGTTAAAGCAGAGATGGAATATCAGAGGAATAAAGAGTCATCATGTATTGATCATCAACTATGTTTCTGACACAACCCATAACTTAAACATTTTACATTTTAACCAAACCTGTGCAGGATTGTCTGTCAAGTCAGTACAAGGGCACATCATCTGAAGGTCTTCTCAAACTACAGAGAAGCTAGGAATTCTATTTCCCTGAATCATCTTCCTTTTACAGTCCATGTTATAGTTTGCTAATGAGGAAATCTCACAGTGTTGGAAGGCAGAAGAAAAGAATTGACATTGATCTCCTGGAATGGCTATAGTCAATTTTATAAGAACATGTGATAGTCCTATGATAAATTATTTGTTTGAGGAATATTTAGAGTAGTTCTAATTTCCTGCATGAACACAGATTGATACCTCTCCTTCTCTTTGTATGGAACACATTAGCTGTTGTCCTAAGAAGTTACTTGCAATTATTTGGATTGATTTTTAGAGAAGGAAGTCCACTGTTTCCCCATGTTAAGGCTGAAGACATCTCAGCTATATTTAAGATTAAAACATGACAAAACTCTCCCTCCTAGAGACCCATCACAGTCATTTTTTCCTTTCCTAGTGTCCTACAAGTGCACACATGTGTGTGCACACACACACGTTATTGTTGTGACTGCCATGGGTTTTGAGGTTTGTTTTGATTTGGAGAGAGGAACCAGGCTCCGCTGTGGCCATTTTTGAGTTCTAATATAGATAGTATGGGTATTCTGTATCGGTGTCCTATAATAGAGTGTATTATTTGACCCAATAAGAGGAAATTTCCTTTGAAGAACCACCTTGACAGTTTCATCTCTCAACCATGGTCTTTGGCTTAAATTTAAAAATTGACAGAGATTGTAACCTATCAATTAAATAATAGAAAGTCCATCTCAAGAAGTCAGTCTAACTGAGATATTCAAATTTTGTAACATAAGTTGTTCCCTTGTGATTCCTATCATTGTACTTAAGGCACCATAGTGTCTTTTTGCAATGTTACACTGAACTTCATGAAGTTAACTATGTCACTTAAAACTATACATTCATGTTGGCCATTTAGTGGAAAGACAATACTTATTCATATCCCTACTCTCCTTTCCAAAGTCTAAAGTCAAAGAAAGTCAGAGCTGTTATTTAAGAAATAAATAAATAAATAAAAGGAGAGAGAGAGAAAAGAAGGCAAAATGAACCAAATGCCTTATTCATTGTAATACTGAAAGAAAAATTTAAGTAAGAAAGTAAAATTTAAGTAAAAAAAAAGTAAGAAAGAAAAAAGTAATACTGAAAGAAAAAAGTATCATTTCAGCTCTGGCTAAAACTGACAACACAAGAAACAATAGATGTTGATGAGGATGTGGAGAAAGGGGAACCCTCTTGCACTGTTGGTGGTAATGCAAGCTGGAGCAGCCACTTTGGAAAACAGTCTGGAGGTTCCTTAAAAAGTTAAAAATGGAATTATGCAGGGGCACCTGGATGGCTCAGCCTGTTAAGCATCTGTCTTTGGCTAAGGTCATGACTTCAGAGTCCTGGGATTGAGCTCCACATTGGGCTTCATGCTCAGTAGGAAATATGCCGTTCCCTCTCCTTCTCTCTGTCCCCCTCCCCCTGTCCATGCACTGTCTCTCACTTTCATATAAATAAATAAAGTATTTTTTTTCCCAATTTATTTATTTTCAGGAAAACAGTATTCATTATTTTTTCACCACACCCAGTGCTCCATGCAAGCTGTGCCCTCTATAATACCCACCACCTGGTACCCCAACCTCCCACCCCCCCGCCACTTCAAACCCCTCAGACTGTTTTTCAGAGTCTATAGTCTCTCATGGTTCACCTCCCCTTCCAATTTACCCAAATTCCCTACTACTCTCTAACGCCCCTTGTCCTCCATGCTATTGGTTATGCTCCACAAATGAGTGAAACCATATGATAATTGACTCTCTCTGCTTGACTGATTTCACTCAGCATAATCTCTTCCAGTCCCGTCCATGTTGCTACAAAAGTTGGATATTCGTCCTTTCTGATGGAGGCATAATACTCCATAGTGTATATGGACCACATCTTCCTTATCCATTCATCCGTTGAAGGGCATCTTGGTTCTTTCCATAGTTTGGCGATTGTGGCCATTGCTGCTATAAACATTGGGGTACAGATGGCCCTTCTTTTCACGACATCTGTATCTTTGGGGTAAATATCCAGGAGTGCAATTGCAGGGTCGTAGGGAAGCTCTATTTTTAATTTCTTGAGGAATCTCCACACTGTTCTCCAAAGAGGCTGCACCAACTTGCATTCCCACCAACAGTGTAAGATGGTTCCCCTTTCTCCACATCCTCTCCAACACATGTTGTTTCCTGTTTTGTTAATTTTGGCCATTCTAACTGGTGTAAGGTGATATCTCAATGTGGTTTTAATTTGAATCTCCCTGAGGGCTAATGATGATGAGCATTTTTTCATGTGTCTGATAGCCATTTGTATTTCTTGATTGGAGAAGTGTCTGTTCATATCTTCTGCCCATTTTTTGATGTGTTTGTCTGTTTCGTGTGGGTTGAGTTTGAGGAGTTCATTATAGATCCTGGATATCAACCTTTTGTCTGTACTGTCATTTGCAAATATCTTCTCCCATTCCGTGGGTTGCCTCTTTGTTTTTTTGACTGTTTCCTTTGCTGTGCAGAAGCTTTTGATTTTGATGAAGTCCCAGAAGTCTATTTTCGCTTTTGTTTCCTTTGCCTTTGGAGACATATCTTGAAAGAAGTTGCTGTGGCTGATATCGAAGAGATTACTGCCTATGTTCTCCTCTAAGATTCTGATAGATTCCTGTCTCACGTTGAGGTCTTTTATCCATTTTGAGTTGATCTTTGTGTACGGTGTAAGAGAATGGTCGAGTTTCATTCTTCTACATATAGCTGTCCAGCTTTCCCAGCACCATTTATTGAAGAGACTGTCTTTTTTCCACTGTATATTTTTTCCTGTTTTGTCGAAGATTAATAAAGTATTTTTAAAAAATTGAACTACTCTATGATCTAGCAATTGCACTACTAGGTATTCACCCAAAGGATACAAAAATACAAATTCAAAGGGGTACATGGACCCCAATGTTTACAACAGCATTATCAATAATAGCCAAACTATGGAAAGAGCCCAAGCATTCATCAACTGGTGAATGATAAAGAAGATGTGGTATATATAGATACACACACACACACACACACACACACAATGGAATATTACTCAGCATCAAAAAGAATGAAATTTTGCCATTTGCAGTGATGTGGATGGAGCTAGAGTATATTATGCTAAGTGAAATCAGTCAGAGAAAGGCAAATACCATATGATTTCACTCATGTGATATTTAAGAAACAAAACAGATGAATGTGGGATGAGTAAAAAAGATAGAAGGGGTGACAGTACACTATATGTTAACTAACTAGAATTTAAATAAATTTTTTTAAAAAATTCAGCTCTGACTGAAAAGTAACTAAGATATTTGAAAAACATGTTAAATATCTATGGTTATGAATGGTTCTAGAAATGAAGAAAATTATTCTAAACTGTGTTTTAGGGGCACCTGGGTGGCTCAGTGGGTTAAAGCCTCTGCCTTCAGCTCAGGTCACGATCCCAAGGTCCTGGGATTGAGCCCCACATTGAGCTCTCTGCTCAGCAGGGAGCCTGCTTCCCCCCTCCTTCTCTGCCTGCTTGTGATTTCTGTCTGTCAAATAAATAAATTAAATAAATAAATAAACTGTGTTTTATTATATCCAAGAGTCTCACATATTCTTTTTTCCTCAATGGAGATAGATCTTATGTGGACCTCGTAATAATAAAATAAAATATAAAATAAAATAATAAAATAATATTATAAATAATAAAATGATATAAAATTTAAAAATAAAATAAATTTAAAATTTTATTAAAAATAAATAATATATAATGTGTAACATATATTTATATTATATGATAATATTTATTACACACACACACATATATAGTCTGCACAACACCAATGCACTTGTGTTTTTCTGGCAGTTGGTCAAGTATATTTGGATATTATGAAGGCAAAAAGTCTACTCTCCAGTGGTCTTGTTTTGAAAGCAAAAAGTCAACATACAGACTGCTGGCTTTAGCTCTAACATGTGAAGGGTTTTGACATCATCACTCCCATTTTTACAAGAGAAAGCATGTTGGACTGAAAATCACTGACTTTTCTTGGAGCCATTAGATAAACTGGAGTTTCTGGGCACCCCTGGCCCAATCTGGAGAAACAGTGAAATCCTGCTTAACTAGAGGAGAAGACACTAGAGTCATAAACCAGGACACATAAATGGTGATCTTCATGAGGTGCTGGAGGATTATATGAATTATCTTAAGGGTGAAAAACTCCTGGGGCCACAGTATGTTAGATATTTTACAAGTTCTGGGGATTTTATCTCCATGAACTCCATCAGGTGGCTATGGTGAAGAGTCTAAAACATGCCTTCATGACTGACAGGGAGAGGGAAAGAGAAGACCTTATGAAGTATTTCCATATAAAGACCTATTTCCAGGGTCTTTTCTGACCTGGAGAAAGGACACTTCTTTCCTTCTATCACTCTATCTTTTCTGTCTAAGAGTGGGAAAAAGACTAACCACTTGTGAAGATTAAGACCCAGAGACAAGCCCACTAAAAGACTAAGATTTAGTCATAAGATTGTAGAATGCTGTCCCTTTCCACCACCTAACCATCAAACCAAGAGAACACTAGTAAAATAATGGCATTATAGCTAAAAGATGTCTAAGATGCAAGTTCTGCTTAAGAGGATTTCTTAAGGAATTTTCAGGACACTAGGGGAGATAAAAACAAAGACAATTTGGAGAATTCTGAAGAATTTGAAGTCTCTGGCAGTTACAGCTATAAAAATTGTTAAACACAGCCCAACTCCTAACTAGATTAACTTTAATGCTTACATTGAATGTTTATTTACCTCATTTCCTTTAACCTAATACAGCATGCCCAGATCTCAACCCCAAATGACAAGGCAAGTTCAATGGCAAGAAAAAGTCCAAAGAGACAAAGCTTTCTCCAGAACCTGACTCAATATGACACATATTTGGAGTTACCAGGTAGGGAATTTTTTTTCCTATAACATTTTTTATTATACTGAACATTTTTTACTATCATCCTAGTAACACATTCACATAGGTTTTTTTTTAACTTTTAACGAACAAATAAAACCAAACATACCCTCTTTTCATAGTTTCCTTGCTCTCGCTACTACTTAAAGACAACTATTTTGAACTTTTCTACTATTTTATGGTGTTTACTTAAAATACTTTAGAAGTTTTGATAACATTTGGTACATTCATTTTAGATATTTTCCATGTACTTCCTCTTAAAGTAGGTAGAACTTTTAGTCCCTTATCATCAGATAGGGAATTTAAAATAACTGATTACTATGTTAAGGACTCCAATGGAAAAAAGTAGACAACATGCAACAAAAAAATGAGTGATGTAAGCAAAGAGAAGTAAACTCAAAGAATCGAAAGAAATTCTATACTATAAATAAAAACATTATAAAAGGAAATGGAGAATTGTTGTTGTTGTTAAGAATGTCTTTGATGGGTTCATCAGTAGACTAGCAGGACGGAGAGAAGAATTAGTGCCTTGAAAATATGCCATTAAAAACTTGCAACATCACTGAAAACAGAAAAACAAGTCAACAATACCAGAACAGAATACCTATTATTTGTAGATCAATTTCAAAAGATATAATTTTTTTTTTTACAAGAAGAGAAGAAATAAAGAACTGAAGAGAGATTGGGAATTTTCCAAAATTAGTGACAGACAACAAACCAAAGATTTAGAAAGTACAGAGAATACTAGGCAGGATAAATACCAAAAATTTATACCTGTGAATATCATATTCAAAGTATAGAAAAACAAAGAAACACAAAAAACCTAGAAAGTAGCCAGATTAAATGGAGGAACTTCTATAGAGGAACAGGAATAATGATACCAGGAGATTTATCATCAGACCATGCAAGCAGTAGACATGTGGAGGAAATACTTAAAATGTTGAAAGAAAAAAAAATCTAGAATTCTATAACTAGCTAAATTAACCTCCTAAATGGTGAGAACATGAAGATTTTCTCAGAGAAGCAAAATCTGAGGGAATGTATCACCAGCAGTCCTGCTTACAAAAAATTTTCAGTGGAATTCTTTAGAGACAAAGAAAATTATATAGGTCATAAACTTGGATTTACATGAAGAAGATATTAACAAATGAATAATGATAGTAAGATTTTTTTTCATATTTTTACACAATGAATCATGGAATCCTACATGAAAAACTAACGTACTGTATGGTGACTAACACAGCATAATAAAAAATAATAATAAATGAGTATTTATTAAAGTAATAATAACACTATATTAGGTAATTATAGTACACAGATAAATGGCAGCAATGACATGAGGGATGAGAGAGAGGAATTGGGCATACCCTCTTATAGAGCACTTGTATACCTGAAGTATTATCATGTTATTTGAAGGTGGACTTAAATTGGTTAAAAATGTGTATTGCAAACACTATGGAAATCATTAAATTTTCAAAAAGTTGTGTGGGTATTCTATAAGAAAAGATAAAATGGTACCATATAAAATGCTCCGTTAAAACTATAGAAGGTAGAAGAAGTTACAAAATAAGGGGAAGACATGGTAGGTGCCGGTATAACCAATAATGATCTTAAATGTGGCTGGTCTAAATACACAAGTTAAAAAACAGAGACTGATAGAGTCAGTCTTTAAAAAAATAAGACCTATGTACATGTTGTCTATGAGAAATTTTCTTTAAATATAAAGATAAGTTAAAAATAAAGAGAAATCGGGGCGCCTGGGTAGCTCAGTGGGTTAAAGCCTCTGCCTTCGGCTCAGGTCATGATCCTGGAGTCCTGGGATCGAGCCCCGCATGGGGCTCTCTGCTCAGAGGGAGCCTGCTTCCTCCTCTCTCTCTGCCTGCTTCTCTACCTACTTGTGATCTCTGCCAAATAAATAAATAAAATCTAAAAAAAAAAAATGTTTAAAAAAATAAAGAGAAATATATCTCGTGTTAACATTAATCATAGGAAAACTAAAGTACCAATATGAATTTCACACAAAGGAGTTTTCAGAACGGTTATCAAGGAAAATTGTCAAGGAAAAAAAAGGACATTACAAAATGATGAAAGGGTCAATTTTCCAGGGATTAAAAAAAATTAAATATGTCTTCACCTAATAAGAGAGCAAAAATATTTGAAGAAAGGCCTGATGAAGCTGCAAGTAGAAATTGGTAAATCCACTATTATAGTTGGAGAATTCAGCAACTTTATTTCAGTAATTGATAGATTAAACAAGTGAAGCCTAAGTAAGGGTATTTGGCAACCTGACTGGCCAATTGATATTTATGGAATATTCCATCTAATAACAGCAAATATATCTTCCCATGTTGACACACAGGACACTCACTAAGAAAAAGCACACTCTGAGCCATAAAAACACATCTTAAATTAAAAAAATAAAATCATACCTAGTATATCCTCTGAGCACAATGGAATTAACCTAGAAACCAATAGCAGAAAGATGTTGGCAGAATATCCAGTGTTTGGAGATGAGACAACACACTTCTAAATAACAAGTGGTTAAAGAACTCTCAGGAAAATTTTGAAAATATCTTGCCCAAATAAAAATGAAAATAGCGCTTATCATAATGTGTGGGGATGTGGCAAAATCAGTAATTACATGATATATATAGTGTCAAATGTATACAGTAGAAAAGAAGACAGATTTAAAACCATTTGTCTAAGTGTTTACCTAATGACTTAAGAGAGCATTAAAGCTAAAGCATACACAAGAAAAAAAATAAAAAACAAGGTAGAAATCAATGAAATTGAAAAAAGAAAAAGTTTAAAAAAAAATCAGTGAAATCGAATCTGTTTCTTTGAATGGATCAATAAAATTGATAAATTTCTAGCTAGGCTATTCAAGATGGAAAAGTAATGGACACAAACTACCAATATCAGAAATGAAAGATATCACTACTGACCTCATGGACATTAAAATGATAATAAAGGTTTAGACTGAACAACTCCATGCCCTAAAATTTGAATAACTTACATGTAATGGACCAATTGTTTGAAAGACTAAAATGACCAACTAAGCCCTCCAAACTGCTGTCTCTGTCTCCTCCCACTCTTCAACCTATTGTGCTTTATATGAGCACAACTTCTCTGTGCCAATGACAAGAAAGTGTATTCAAGCAGAAAGCTAAGTTGATGGTAGGACATGTGTCATTTATTCCCTTCTTTAAAGAACTGCAGATTTAGAAGCCTTATCTAATTTATGAAATGATTTGTTTTCCATATTATGGCTATTTTTATAGTTGTTTATGGGAGAAAGGTTTTCCCATCCTGTTTTCATGGCAGGTTTGGGTAGCCTCCTAATGTTATCTCTAATACAATCCTGAATTTATATTGCTTATTTACCAAATTCTAGGATTTTTGTTCATCTACAAGCAAATCACTCTTGTAATGAAGCTTAGAACATATAGACCTGTTTGTTTGTTTTCAATTATATCATATTCTTAATACTATATACCTGATTGCTCATAATTCAAACCCTTCTTCTCTTGATGGAAAAATATATTTAAAAAAAAACTGAGTTTGCCACATTTATGTAAACAAATATGAGTGTATGGTAGATGTAAATCAAAGTCTGCAACTCTTTTCTCTTCCCTTTGAATGGTCCATTAAAAAAAAAAAAGAAGAAGAAGATAGGTAAGAAATAAAAATAAACTAAGAAAAAGAGGAACCCTTTGAAAAGGAACCTGAACATACTTGAAAATCAGAATCAATAGAGAATCTTAGTTAAAAAGCATTTTTGTGATGGGCCACCTGGGTGGCTCATTGGGTTAAGCATCTGCCTTCAGCTCAGATCATGATCTCAGAGTTCTGGGATCAAGCCCCATGTCCAGCTCAGTGCAGGTCTGTTTCTCCCTCTCCCTCTGGCCCTCCTCCCCGCTCATGCTCTCTCTCTCTCTCTTGCTTGCTGTCAAATGACTAAATCTTTTTTCTTAAAAAAAATCTTTATTATGGCCCATTCCTTACCGTGATTTAGAAAATGTATTTCAGGATGACTACTGTATATGACACATTTCAAATAAATTGGGCTACTTATTAGTTGACAAGTCTGTATGCCGTGGTTGCCTGCAGAGAAAAGGGGAGGAGATATAGCAGGTGGGAAGGCTCGGAGAGATATTTTTGAGTAATGTTTTGAGTAATTTTTTGAGTAATTCCCAAGTCATGAGATCCAACAGCCAATTTTATGGAAATGTAAGCAAATTATAATTATTATTTAATGGGTTTCTTTAATCAGTGTCTGAGAAGCATACATTACAAAGAACAGTGATGCTTCCTCTGTAGGGCCTTCATTTCGGGTACGACTGCCAGCCTTCTGACTCTCCAAAATCCCATTCTATCTTCCTTAATACAGCTACACAATGTTGTTTCCAAGCTCTTGACAGTTTAGTAAGTGAAGCTACGGATATACTGGAGCAAGTAGAAAATGTCTATTTATTTTACCCAACTAGATGAAATTTCTCTACAGGATAGTCTCTCCCTTTGAAAAGGATCTGTGAGCTTTCAAGAATTTTAGAAACATAGCTCAGTCTCATGTTCAATAATAGCCTGCTTCTGAGTTAGCCTGTCCTTGAGGAATAGGAAGCTTCGGCAGCTGCCTCAGTGCTCTGTGATCATTAGGAACTGCGTCAGACTCCACGCAGCTGTCTGAAGTGCTCTCCCCTAATTAGGAGCATTGATTGTACTCCCCCATCTTTATCGAGAATTCCATTTCCATATATAGTACTAACTGCCCTTCTTTCTTTGCTAATTTAAAAAACAGACAGATGTCTGCTTGTGGGCTTGATAGAAATGCCCAATGAATATTTCCCAAGGCTTTTGCCTGCATTCCCCAAATATGTTTATCTGAGAGGGTTTGCTTACACAGTATTACTAGAGTCAGGCCCACATATACACAATGTTTGCTCAGCAACCTTTTCTTCCATTCACACATTCAAGGAGAAATCTGAGATTGGTTCAAGAGTTGTTTTTACTCCTAACTTTCTTCATTCCCCTGAATATCTCAATACTTTGCAAGAAAATTAAAGCTTTCAGAATTTTTCTTCTGAATAAATCTGTTTTAGAAAAATTATATTTAATAATCTATGAAATCTGCTATTTGCTCTTGAATAGCTGTTTCATCAATACATGTAGGTAGAATATTGTGGATGTGCCAGAAATATTAGACACTGAGTTTTCGTGTCTAGAAGAGACTCTGAGGTGTAGACACACAACTTTGAAGGCAGATTCTACTTCTCCAGGTGTGATTTAAGAAACTGAAAAGTGTGCTTCTTCAAATAACCTAATACCGCCATAGCCATATAGAGATACCCTTTGTTAAAGTAAAATTCTGTAACGAGAAGGCTTGCCTGGGTTTCCCAAACCAGGCAACAGAATCCTAACTCTTAATGTCAAGTAGTCTCCACCAAAGACATAAATATGGTGAAAAATTCTCTTGAGGCATTTTTGTGATGTTAAGGAAAATCAGAGTATTAGTCAAGACCTATGCAGCCTTCACAGTAGAATGAGAGATATTTAGTTTAATTGCATCAGTATAAAAGAATTAATGTTAGTGGATATTTATGATGTTGGCCTTCACCTGTTGGAAAAGGATCCCTCACTCCCTCCATACACGTTCTCAGTGTGGATGCTAGCATGTTTTTACTTTATCCCAACCACTAACCACAATCAACTCAAAGATAAGCAACTGATCCAGGTGGGACAGATTTCTTCCCAAAGATTTCTGAAACTGAGAATTAAAATTCTGTCCCTGTCTGATGGTGCAAGGTCTATGAGGTGAGATGGGCAACTCTTAGGAGCCATGATTCCTGCCCTGGGGAGCAGCTGGCCTATAGTGAGAGAGTGTGAAGCCAACATATAAAGAGAAACAGAAACGAGAATGAGAGAGAGATAGAAGAGAGACTGGGAGAGAGGGAGAGAGAACCTGTGCTTCGGCAGGCACTTACTTGCTGATTTCATTCATAGTAAGATGAAGCCACACTCTGGTTTTCCCCACAGTTGGATAGTCTTCAATTACCATTCATAACTTCCTCTTCTATTATCCATGTTTATTTTCTGCATAGCATCTCTTACTGTTTAACGTGCTAGTAAATATTTTGTTCAACCATGTATACCTAGTGCCTAGAATGGTGTCTGACATTATGGACACTCAGTACCTAACTGAATAAGTGAAAGAAGCTATGCCTGATATGAGATATTCTAGTACTCTCAAAAATCTCCCTATAAGCTAGTTCAAACTGGTTCAGATTAGTCCCATTTTATTTGCATGCGAGAGTTTTTGATTAATACACTTAAAAAATTTAGGATACATACCCATTTCTTCTAAGAAACTCCATTTATTGAGGTAAAATTAGGGATCCTCAACCTGTGGGCCAATGGAACTAGAGATATCATTTAGTATAAGCTAGACTAGGCTGAAAAAACAAAATAATAATCCTAGTCATTTAAAATAAGTCATTTATAATAATAAATAATTATATTCCTCATAGATATTATGCGCCCAATGAAAGGCACCAGGAAGAGTCCGCTCATCATAACAATTAGAAGAAGAATCTCAACATATGCCTCCAAAGTCACTAGGGTGGTGGGAATAGAGCATGGCAAACTATGAATTGCCTTCTCATGTTTCTTCTCAGAAGGAACACAATGGCAATCTTAACCGCACTTTTTTTTTTTATCCAAAAGCAAGACACATTAGCCATGCTTAGTTTCAAAAGGAGTTGGTAAGTACAACCTACCTACTATGGGCCTGAAAGAAATAGAATAGTTTTTGAACAGTGACAAGGAATCCCACATTGAGATTCTATGGAGTTATTTCCAATAATTTGGAACTGTATATGTGTAAGAAGCATTACTATTAGTAGCAGGGGTCAGCATGCTATGACCCATGGTCAAAATCTAACCTACTGCCTAAATTTATAATAATGTTTCATCAGAACATAACCACATCCATTCATTTGTGTATTTTCTATGCCTGCTTCACACTGCAATGACAGTTACACAGTTTAAACAGAGACCATATGGCCTGCAACCTTAAAATATTTACTGTAAGTAAATTGTCTGCCTCACATTGTTTATTTTCTGCTATTTTAAAAATTATATTTTGACTAAGAAGTTGTAAGTAAAAAGTAAATTGTCTGCCTTACATTTTATATTTTCCACTGTTTTAAAATTGTATCTTGACTAAGAGGTTGTAAATACAAGTTTTTAGTATTTTGTCATTTAATGTATTTCAGTAAATCAGTATGGCAAAATTTTTTCTCATAAAAAGAATTCTTCATTTCTTAAGAAGAAGTAGAAATCAGTAATCACTAGGTATTCTGGAATAACTTGATTTTGGGGTTCTGAGTTCAAGCCCCACATTGGGTAAAGAGATTATTTAATTAAAAAAATAAAATGGAATACTTTCTGTTCTGATATGGTTTATGCTTCTTCTAGACTCTTTTTTTTTTTTTTTTTTAGGCTCAAACTTCTTTTTTTTTTTTTTTCCCAATTTATTTATTTTCAGAAAAACAGTATTCATTATTTTTTCACCACACCCAGTGCTCCATGCAAGCTGTGCTCTCTATAATACCCACCACCTGGTACCCCCAACCTCCCACCCCCCCGCCACTTCAAACCCCTCAGACTGTTTTTCAGAGTCCATAGTCTCTCATGGTTCACCTCCCCTTCCGATTTACCCAAATTCCCTACTCCTCTCTAACACCCCTTGTCCTCCATGCTATTGGTTATGCTCCACAAATGAGTGAAACCATATGATAATTGACTCTCTCTGCTTGACTTATTTCACTCAGCATAATCTCTTCCAGTCCCGTCCATGTTGCTACAAAAGTTGGATATTCATCCTTTCTGATGGAGGCATAATACTCCACAGTGTATATGGACCACATCTTCCTTATCCATTCATCCGTTGAAGGGCATCTTGGTTCTTTCCATAGTTTGGCGACTGTGGCCATTGCTGCTATAAACATTGGGGTACAGATGGCCCTTCTTTTCACGACATCTGTATCTTTGGGGTAAATATCCAGGAGTGCAATTGCAGGGTCGTAGGGAAGCTCTATTTTTAATTTCTTGAGGAATCTCCACACTGTTCTCCAAAGAGGCTGCACCAACTTGCATTCCCACCAACAGTGTAAGATGGTTCCCCTTTCTCCACATCCTCTCCAACACATGTTGTTTCCTGTTTTGTTAATTTTGGCCATTCTAACTGGTGTAAGGTGATATCTCAATGTGGTTTTAATTTGAATCTCCCTGAGAGCTAATGATGATGAGCATTTTTTCATGTGTCTGATAGCCATTTGTATTTCTTGATTGGAGAAGTGTCTGTTCATATCTTCTGCCCATTTTTTGATGTGTTTGTCTGTTTCGTGTGGGTTGAGTTTGAGGAGTTCATTATAGATCCTGGATATCAACCTTTTGTCTGTACTGTCATTTGCAAATATCTTCTCCCATTCCGTGGGTTGCCTCTTTGTTTTTTTGACTGTTTCCTTTGCTGTGCAGAAGCTTTTGATTTTGATGAAGTCCCAGAAGTTTATTTTCGCTTTTGTTTCCTTTGCCTTTGGAGACGTATCTTGAAAGAAGTTGCTGTGGCTGATATCAAAGAGATTACTGCCTATGTTCTCCTCTAAGATTCTGATAGATTCCTGTCTCACGTTGAGGTCTTTTATCCATTTTGAGTTTATCTTTGTGTACGGTGTAAGAGAATGGTCGAGTTTCATTCTTCTACATATAGCTGTCCAGTTTTCCCAGCACCATTTATTGAAGAGACTGTCTTTTTTCCACTGTATATTTTTTCCTGTTTTGTCGAAGATTAATTGACCATAGAGCTGAGGGTCCATATCAGGGCTCTCTACTCTGTTCCACTGGTCTATGTGTCTGTTTTTATGCCAGTACCATGCTGTCTTGGTGATCACAGCTTTGTAATAAAGCTTGAAATCAGGTAAGGTGATGCCGCCAGCTTTATTTTTGTTTTTCAACATTTCCTTAGCGATTCGGGGTCTCTTCTGATTCCATACAAATTTTAGGATTATTTGCTCCAGCTCTTTGAAGAATGCCGGTGGAATTTTGATCAGAATGGCATTAAAAGTATAGATTGCTCTAGGCAGTATAGACATTTTAACAATGTTTATTCTTCCAATCCAAGAGTGTCCAAGGGGGAATTTATTCAGCTTCTTCTAGACTCTTATGATTATCTTTAAGTGACCCAAAAAGTGATAGAAAAGACCCTTGCCTCAAATGACTGTCTTAAGACTAGCAGCTCTGCAAAACATATCTCGTTAAAATGTAACAATAAATACTGAGAATTAACATTTCTTGACCACATTACTTGTGAGACGGTGTTTTGAGCATGTTATTTTACTATTTCTTTTCACCTCTTCTACCACCACAGAAATAGGCAGGCACACAACCTCCGGAAGACAAGTGTGAGTCCCTTTACATGGATTAATATGATCACTGGGAGAAAGTCTCTCTCCCTCTAAGACAGTAAAATTTAGGGACCAGGTAAGCCTGGACCTATGGTAGGGAATTACCTTTGTCACCTAGAGATGTTCAGACAGGATACCGTAGAGTGGGTGGCTTAAACAGAAGACATTTATTTCCCATTAGTTCTAGAGGATGGAAAGACCAAGAACGAGATGCTGGTTGATTCAGTTTACAGTGACAGCTCTCACAGATGGCTGCCTTCTTCCTGCCTTCTCTCTCTATAAAGAGAGAGAAAGCAAGGTCTCTGGTGTCCTTATTTCCCACCTTTTTCATACCTTTTGAAAATGAAATATTTCTGGGAAAAGGAATTTCTTATTACTTTTTCCTGATTGAAGATTTAAATTCTGAGAAGGAAAAAAGCACCTACCTCAATGCAATCCATCTATAAAATGTTTAAATATTGTTTTTTATCATTAAATGTGTTAACAGTTTGATATGTCTTAAGATTAAATTTTGAAAAGAAAAGAAAAAAAAATTGTTTAACCTGAAAGGTAATTAGTTGAAACCATTCCAACTTGGTATAGTGATGATAAAAGAGATGTTTGGAGATATACCAATTTTGCAAGGTTTATTGAGAAGATTGCTGTGTTTAGAATCAGATCTGCAGTCACTTGCTGATCAAACTGGGTTAAGTTTAATTTCTCACCTAAATTTCTTACTAACTCATGGGAGTTCCATATGTAAATGTATGTGTATCAGTTCATATAATGCTAAGCCTCAGTTTTCTGTTTGATTAATGTAGGTGATAAAATATAAGTACCAAGTTATTATGAAATTTAAATAAAATCTTACATGAGGCACCAACACTGTGGTTTGCATATGGTAGGTACGCAATGAATTTTTATCTCCTTCATCACTTTTCTTCCAAAAAGCATCACAACACAGTTGTCTACCCCATTTCATTTAAATGTCCTCAACTCTGAAAGGTGATTAGTATTAACCAGAGTTTGTTTACCGTGGCCTTACCACCCCTCTTAGAGACTCTTCATGGTAACCCACTCTTCATGATGATTAACAGTTTGTACAGTGGGTTTGCAAATAGTACCTTAGGGAGGAGATTCTGGTATTTTCACAGTTTAAAGACTAAGGAAATGAGTTCAGAGAACTCTCTAATGATGTGACCTGATGCTCATGTTAACTTGGAAGAAAGTTGTAGCAATTGTCTTCCTTGTCAATTCCTTTTAAGGTCCTTGGTAAATAATTTCTTCAGATATGACACTGCTGATGTTTTTTCAAGAATGACAACTTGCCTAATTGACTTGTAAATAAATTTCTATTTTTTTTCACATTCAGCAATGTTTCTTATCATAATCCCTCTCCCCAGGCCTGGAAATTTCTTCTGCTCATATTTGGTTTGCATTTTTAAAACAATTCATGTGTTTGCAATACACTGAGACCTCTGGCTCAGATAACAACTTTTCTCTTATGCATATGGAAGCAATTAAATTTAAAAAAATCACATCAAAAACTCTCTTTATGTGAGAAACTTGAGATTCACACATTTTTCATAAATTCTAAGCCATGCTTTTGGTCATTTGTTTTTCACTATTACTCCATAAGCCATTTCATCCAGTCCATTAATCATTATTTTTGAAAATCTCTGAGTTTCCAGTGAGTTTGACTTTATCTTTTGATCATGAGGTGTCCAGAACCCAGCTTATATTTCAAGAATAGTGCCAGTTATCTAATAAAGATGAAATACGTATGACTTAACCCATTGTTTTAATCTATGCCACGCTCTAAACATAACAGAATTTTGACAACATACTTTAAGAGATAAGTATTTTCTTATTTCAGGGAGAAACTGAATCCTAGAGGTTATTCATAAGGTTTTTGATAGAGGTTTGGGAGTTCTTTATATTCTAAAACAAAACTTGAAAAATATTTATATTTACCTCATGATAGTAACCCATCATTCTTGATAACGATTTTCCTTTTGTATTAACACATCCCAAATTTGTTCTTAGTCAATGCCTTACTTGTGAAATACCTGAAGTTTCTTCTCTTGCTGATTTATTCATCCTCCTTATAGCCGCAAGAACCCAAGTCCTTCCAGATCACTAAATCTACTATCCTACTAGCTTATAATAATCTACTAGTCAATTCTAATATCCCTTTCACTTAGGGCAATGGTCATTACTTTACCAAATAGTATTCACTGCAATTCAGATTTTACAGTGTATAGATAGATGATAGATAGATATTCTATATATCTAATTTTATTCCAAATATAGAAATATATATTTAGAATATGTAAATGAATATACAGGTTTTGACTATATATAAAATGTATATAAGAAATAAATATAGGGGTGCCTGGGTGGCTCAGTGGCTTAAGCCTCTGCCTTTGGCTCAGGTCACGATCTCAGGGTCCTGGGATCGAGTCCCACATCAGGCTCTCTGCTCGGCAAGGAGCCTGCTTCCTCCTCTCTGTCTCTCTGCCTGCCCCTCTGCCTACTTATTCTCTCTCTCTCTCTGTCAAATAAATAAATAAATAATCAAAAACAAAAAAGAAAGAAAGAAAGAAATGTATATACACTTAGAGTAAAATTTCAGTTGCAGTGGAGACTATTTGACTAGGTGATGATGGCTGCCCTAAATGCAAGGAAGATTAGATAGTAGCCTGGCAAGGCAGTGAATGTGGATAAGAAGAAGAAAGAGCAGGGTGAAAGATTCTTATTTTGTGTGTGTGTGTGTATAATAACACACATATATATGTATACATATTTATATATGATATATTTTTCATTATATATCTTTGAAAACATATGTTCCAAAATATTGGGAGTGATTATCAATTTTTAATGATCTTATGCTTTCATTATATTTTCAAATATTACTCCCCAAAATATTTTATCTTAATAACAATAAAAAATGTAAATTCCATTTCTAAAATAATGTAAGTTAACATGGATAGCCCCAATAATTGTGTTTCACATGAAAAGACTGTCATCACCTAGAACAATAATACTTTGATGATATATTGAATAAATATATCCCAAAAAGTATCAAAGTACAGACAAAATTTATTATATCACATGTGCAATCATCCATTGAAAACCAAATTTTTATTTATCATCTATTTTATGCCAGTCATGGAGTATGTGTTTAGGATACTTTGAATCCTATAAGTATCTCTATACTCATATTTTCCAGGGGTTCAGTCTATGGTAGAAGACAGGCAGACAGAATAAAATACATTATTATGAGTACATGATATGTTGTAAGTGTTCATAGGTATTAATAAAGTGATTTGTAATCCAGAGCATGGATCCTGACTTTGAAACTTTCAAGGATGTATATCAACTTTCTGACTCTATTACTAAACAAAACAGGTTGAACAGTGTTGAAAAAGGTACTAGAACCTCATTCAGTAGACTTGCTGAAAATTCATTCTTAACCTTTCTCATAGAGTATTTTTCTTGCCTTCTTGTACCATCAAGCAACCTCCAAAATCAGTCTTTTCCATAATATTTCTTCTAGGCTATGTTCTAGGGAAACTCTATTTTTAGCTAGAAGACTGTTATTGACTGTGAAGAATACATAAATGTATAAGAAAAAATTACAATCTCAGAATTTGCAGCTGAGGATAAAAGGAAAATATATCTGCCTGGCTTGGGGAAAGAAAAAGAAAAAAGAAAAAAAGTTAGAGAAACTAAGCTGTAAAATTATGCAAAGCAAATTGCAATTTTGCCACAACATTATAAAATTTGATTTAATCCTGCTGCTGAGCTTAAATTCATGTTTTCATTTCTCTATGGAAATACAGTAATTTTAATTTTTGATGTTCATTTTGAGTACTGAGTAGAAAATACACATATGATGACGGTCTTCAAAAACAATTTGATCGATGCTTCCAATTGCTAGGTATTTTTATCATTTAAAGACTTTCAGAAATCTTCTCTAAGACCTTTCAAAAAATAATTTATTGATTTACTATTTAATATTCCTTTTATGCTGATCTCTATAGCATCCTAAAGTTCTGATACAAATTCCTTAGTATTTTGAGATGCTATTGCCTGGCCTAAAAAATCATCATAGAATGTTTACCTGTCGCATTTTAAAAAAATCATTAATGTCATAATTCTAGTTGAGATTTAAACAGTTGAGTGAACAGATAATTATGTGCTGCATTTTTGATTCTCCTGTCAGTCTACTCTTAATCCTTCTGTAGAGACATAAAATACAACACTGGAACATAATTTTCTCCCTAACACAGAAACAGAAAGCCAGTCTCTAATCTACAACATTCTAGTAAGTGGTTTTGGACTCACTAGTTAATTTACCTAACCCTCAGTTTCTTCATAAAATTTTAAGACTAATGAATATTTTAAAGGTAACTGTATTTACATGACTGATAGATGCAAAGTGCTTTATACACTGTCTGGCAAATAGTAATAACCACCCATTAAATATCAGCCTCTTAATTTATCATTACTATTATGACTATTATTTTTAGTTGATTTCTCTGAGTACTTTGTTAGTAGTTTAGAGTAAAACATATCATGCCAGGCTCAAATTCCTCGAGTTTAACATAAAGTAGAAAGAATAAATGATTCATAAAATATAGTAATGAAGAAGTACCATGAACATGGAATTATACATCACATTCCCTTTGTTTCTGCTGGATAAGTAGCAATCATGTGCCCTCTGCTAGGGTAGAATTACTGCCAACTAAATTATAGTTGGCAGAGAGCTGCAGCTGCATCCATCCACATCAAAGGGAAGATGCCAAGTGTCAATGAAAGAAATAGACCTCCAGTGGCTAACAATCCCAAGATTTTTCTCACTACCTTTCTTTAAATCCCATTTAAATCTGCCTCTTGCTCCTTTTAACTTGACAATGTTATGTGATATCTATATATGTAAGTGTGCCTATGTCTATGTAAACTTATATATACTTTATCAAATATAAATAATATAATAAATAAGAAATTATTTGATATTGGTCTTCCAAATTGAAGTTTTCCTACTTTAGAAATGATACCAGTATGAGAAGAGAAAGGCATGTGTTTGAACTACTGTCGAAATAGAGAAGTAGTTGATGAATACAGCAACCTTCCCTAAGTAATTTTAACTCTGAAGTCACTATAACAAGCATTCATTTTATCAATTTACTTTAAAGGAGAGGTCACCAGAAGGAGTATAAAAATGGCATTGCATTATCTCATACAAAATGTAATTTATCTTAAAAAGTCTTTAAAAGTTTCTAGTTGTAGGAAAGTTTTCATTTTGTTTTGTTTGTGTTCTTAAATGAGCACCTGGCATAATGTCTGCCATGTAAAAGCATCTGGATAAAAACAGGCTAATTAAGTGACTTCACTAATTTCTTTCTTTTTTTCTTTTTTTTAACTTCATTTTATTTTTTTTAGTGTTCCAAGATTCATTGCTTGTGCATCATACCTAGTGCTCCATGCAATATGTGCCCTTGTTAATACCCACCACCAGGCTCACCCAACTCCCCACTGCCCTCCCCTCCCAAACCCTCAGTTTGTTTCTCAGAGTCCACAGTCTCATCTCCCCCTTCAATTTCCCCCAACTCCTCTCCTCTCCTTCTGCCATTGTCCTTCGCGTTATTCCTTATGCTCCACAAGTAACTGAAACCATATGATAATTGACTCTCTCTGCCTGACTTATTTCACTCAACATAATCTCTTCCAGTCCTGTCCATGTTGATACAAAAGTTGGGTATTCATCCTTTCTGGTGGAGGCATAATATTCCATTGTATATATGGACCATATCTTCTTTATCCATTCATCTGCTGAAGGGCATCTTGGCTCTTTCTACAGTTTGATGACTGTGGCTATTGCTGCTATGAACACTGGGGTACAGAGGCCCTTCTTTTCATTACATTTGTATCTTGGGGTAAATACCCAGTAGTGCAATTGCAGGGTAGCTTTATTTTTAATTTCTTAAGGAGTCTCCACACTGTTTTCCAAAGTGGCTGCACCAACTTGCATTCCCATCAACAGTGTAGGAGGGTTCCCCTTTCTCTGCATCCTTGCCAACATCTGTCATTTCCTCAGGGAAATACAAATCAAAACCACAGTGAGATGCCACCTCATACCAGTCAGAATGCCTTCTCTTATTTCTGATCCTAGAGGAAAAGCTCTCAGCATTTTCACCATTGAGTATGATCCTAGCTGTGTGTTTTTCATATATGGCCTTTATTTTGTTGAAGTAAGTTCCCTCTAAACACAATTTATAGAAGAGTTTTTATCACGAATGGATGTTGAATTTTGTCAACTGCTTTTCTGCATCTATTGAGATAATCATATAATTTTTATCTTTCATATTGTGTATGTGGTATATCACATTGACAAATGAAATCCCAATTGATCAAGGGGATTTTAATATATTTAATATTTTAATATATTTAATAAATGTTTTAATACATTGTTGAATGTAGCTTGCTAATATGTTGTTGAGGATTTTTGCAGCTATGTTCATCAGAGATACTGACCTCCAGCTTTCTTTTTTTATGGTATCTTTGGTTTTAATATCAGCATAATGCTATCCTCATAGAATATATTTGGAAGTTTTAACTTCTTCACTATGTTTTGTAATAGTTTGTGGGGAATAGGTATCACTTCTTTTAATGTTCAGTAGAATTCACCTATAAATCCATCTGGTCCTGGACTTTTGTTTTTTGGTGGTTTTCTAATTATCAGTTCTGTTTCACACAATTGATTAATTGATTCAGATTTGGTTTTTTGTTTCTGGTTCAGTTTTAGAAGATTATATGTGTCTAGGAACTTATTGATCTTTTTATAGGGTCTCCAATTTGTTGACATAATTTTTCATACTATTCTCTTAAAATCCTTTGTATTTCCATGCTATTAGTTGTTACTTCTCTTTCAGTTCTGATTTTATGCATTTGAGTCCTTTCTTTTTCTTGATGAGTCTGGCTAAGGGTTTATCAATTTTGTTTTTTGTTTTTTGTTTTCCCCAAAGAACCAATTTTTTTGTTTCCTTGATCTTTTCCATTGGTTCTTAGTCTCTAAGTTTTTTATTTCTGTTCTGATATTATTATTTCCAGCCTCCTGCTCACCTTGAGCTGTGCTTGCTTTTTTTTCTAATTCCTGAAGTGGCTGCAAAGCAAGGGGTCCTAGGGCTCACCACACAGTGGGCACTGTGGCAAATCAGTTAAAACTTATCTACTGATGTAGGCATGGTCATTGTGATACCTAGTGTCTCCATGCAGTGAGTGCCACATCAGGACAGCTAAAGCTCAAATTTGTAAAAGCCAGACATTCTGAGGCTCCATGCACAAAGGGCAACTTGGCAAGATAACTGAAGCAAAGTGAGTATAAGTTGAGCTATTATGGGGATCTCTGTACAAAGATGCCCTGGCAGGACAGCAGAAGCTTAAATGGGTACAAGCTGGGGTGTCTGGGGGCTCTACAAACTGAAGGTGCCTTGGTAGGATTGCTGAAGCTGAAGTGTCATTCATGTATATATGAATGACTGTTAAATGTATGACTGTTAGGCACCAAGTTGGACTTCAGTATATTTCTCTGGTCAATCCACTCTTCCATTCACTTGGGTGGTATTTCTTCCTGCCTTATTTTTCCCCCCCCGAACCTCTCTTAATACTTTCTTATACTCAAATTTCTTATTTCCTAGAGACAATAGGATTTCATATTTCCTTAGAAAGTAGGTAAAACAAAAACGTGATTTCAAATATCTCAACTACAACATATATAAATCTACTCTCATTTGTTCCTATATATCTTTCTTCCTTCCATGGATGAAAATTTATTCTCCTTTCTAAGGTCAGCCCTCCACCAACAAACTGAATTCTGACATATCTAACCTACGTAAGGAATTGGCTTTCTTGATCTATTCCCCATCCTTGTAAAGACATCTACATAGTCAATGTTAGCTCATTCCCACTGTTTTATTAAAAAACACTTAAATAAAAGGAATTACTCTTATGCCCTCACACTACAGAATCTTTTCTTGTCAAGGATTGTAATGATCTCTGTGGTGCCAAATCTAATAATAACTAAGAGGTCTCACCCAATTCAAGTTTAGCAATTGTTTATTTTGACATTTTCTTCATTTGGCATCTAAGACATCATACTCTTTTGATTTCTCTCTTACCTAAAGGGTCACATTTAAAGTATTCACTCCTCAATTTTCTTCTCAGCTCCTCAATCTTATAATATCTCAGAGATAAGTTTTCAGACCTCTTAATAATTCTACTGGCAATTTAACCCAGTCTTATACCTTTAAATATCATCTATCTGATGATGCCTAGAATTTTACACCTAGGAGTAACTCTTCCATTGGTTCAGTATTCTACCTGACTATTCCAATTGGAAATGAATTAAGCATTTGAAGCTTAACACATAGGGACTGAAGTTTTGCTCTCATTCAAAATCTTTGTCTCTCCCCAGTGTTCCTTTTCTCAGTAAATGTCACAGATTTTAAAGATTAACTCAGAGAAAACTTTCTTTGTCATTGCCTGAGGTGTGCAGAGCAGCAAAAACGGAGTTGCCTGATGGCTCACTTTCTCAGTTGATGAGAACAAAGCAACCTTCTGCCTTCGTATTTCGGCTCTCATATTGGAAACAAGTGTCCTTTTTGTGATCTATTTTGTGCCATATTTTCTGCTTCTTGTGTTTTATGTTGGTGATTTCATGGTTTAAAATGGCCCAAGCCTAGTGCTACAGTGCTGTCCTGTGTCCCCATGTGTAGGGAGGCTATAATGTGCCTTATGAAGATAATATGTTAGAAGAACTTCATTCAGGCTTGAGTTACACTGGCATTGGCTATGAGTTCAATGTTAATGTACCAACTATATATTAAATAAGGTGTCTTTAAACAGAAGCAAATATAAAACATGACTATGTATTGATCAGTTTACAAAAAATGTGACCAGTGGTTCACAGGAACCTACCCCTGTACTTCCCCTTGGAAGAAATGATTTGTATTCTCTAATTCAGTGTTCCTGAAGACTTTATGGAATATAGATATATGAGTAATGAGAACCTTGACAGAGTTATAAAAATTAAATATATGTGTGTGTGTGTATATATATATATATACATATATATATGTATACATATACATATGTATACATATATATATGTATATATATATATATATATATATATATATTTAAATCCATGAATAAAACTCAAAAGAGAAATCAAATCAGTGAACCTGACTTGTATCTATTTGGTAGCATATGATACCCAGAGAAACAAGCCATGTGACTTTTAAGCTCAGTTATTTGATTGCATATTCCTTAAGGACAAAGAGGCAAAAATACCTTAAACTGCTTTTGGCAATTTTATCTTTGAAGATTAAATTTGTACTTTTATTCTAAGACTATTGTGTGTGTGCACACATATACACACATGCACACTCATGCTATGGGAGGTATTGGGTAACTGCATTGATACCACTAAAAATCAAATTTGGAGCGATTAAAAGGAGAAAAAGTGAAAAATCAACTAAGAAATTCTGTTGCCTTGACTTTCAAAGTGTCATGTAGCACCTCATTGTATTTTCATCTTTTAAAAAATTACATATGTTTTAGCCCTGCTCCCTCAGAAGTTATAGGAATAGTGAATAATCCAGGGGCAATGATATCTTCAGATGCTGGGTTATGCTCTCCGATATTATTTCCAACTAAAAGGAATTAAAACTCTGTGGAGAAATGGCAAACTCCAAGTCTGCAGCAGGAAGGGTAATGATAAGCCTGGATTCATTTTATCATGCTGGGCACGTTGGACACAATCCAAACTTTGTGTGAAAATGACTCCAGAGCCAAACTGAAGAAACTCATTGGTAAAAGACAGGACAGTCTGTAATCTGAGTATCAAGTGTGTTTAAATCTACCAGTTCTTAATGATTCAAACGAGTAAACATAAACCTCCTTGGTCACCTTTAGAGGACATGTTAGGAGTCAAAAAAAGGAAAGATTTAAACATTTATCTGTACTTCTGTGTAACAAAGTTTGCTGAGGGGTAGAATCTTTTCATAAACATGTTCTTTTTATAAACACTGAAGAAGATATTTGAATTTTTAGATTAATGGATCTGATAGATATAATTGATGACTTTTGCTATTATAAAAAGGGAACACTAGACATTGGTTATCACCTGATAGTGATAAATCAAACCATCTGTGAAATAGCCTAGCCAAAAAAACAAAAATCAAAAAAAAAAAAAAAGAAAAAGAAAAACTCAATCTGTACCTATCAATCTACAGTATAATTTGAAAATGAGCTGTAATCAGAAAAAGAAAAGGGAAGGAGAGGGAGAGAGACTAGGGAATTGTAAGCTTAGATCAAAAGAGACTCAACAGGTACATCAATGAATTGCAATGTATATATTTTATCAGGTCCTTATTTAAATAAACTGTAAAAATAAATCATGAGCTATTTAGAAAAAATGTAAACACTAACCAGATTTCGGTGATTTTATTGTTAATTTAGAGGTATTGTGTTGATTTAGTACTATTGTTAATTTTATGATATTGTGGTTAAAATATTTAAGGAGTACATATTTTTAGAAATGCATTAAATGTATTTTAGAAATACATTATTTTCAGATAGATAATGAAGTATCTGGAGTTTGCATCAAAGTAATTCATAGAAAATGGGTGACAAGCTTTGCTGTGTGTTCAAGTAGTGGAACGTCGGTGATGATTGAATTGGATTCACTGTAGTGTTTTTGAAATATGCATGTATTTCAAAGTTCAGAAAACAAGATTTCTGCTTCATTTTCTTTTTTTTAAGTTTTTATTTATTTGAGAGAGAGTGTGCACATGCAAGAGAGCTAGGAAGAGAGAGAATGTGTGTGTGTGCGAGTGGTGGGGAGGGACAGTAGGAGAGGGAGAAGCAGACTCCCCACTGAGGAGGGAGCAGATGTGGGACTCGATCCCAGGACCCTGGGATCATGACATGAGCTGAAGTCAGATACTTAACCTACTGAGCCACCCAGGCACACCTCACTTTCATTTTCAGTATGTCTATTCTCTCAAAACATGAGTATAATCTATCAGAAAATTCTTACCCACCTGACTTTCAGAATTATCCAGAATCTCTCCATTTCTACCAGCCTTTATCTGTCCTACCAGACCAAACATCTGTCACCTCTTGCTGAGGCTACTTCCACGGCTTTCAGTAGCCTACTGGCCTTTACTCCTGCCCCTTGATAGTCGTTCTCAAACCAAGAACTTAAAATGTAAGAGGGGTTTGAAGTGGCGGGGGGCTGGGAGGTTGGGGTACCAGGTGGTGGGTATTATAGAGGGCACGGCTTGCATGGAGCACTGTGTGTGGTGAAAAAATAATGAATACTGTTTTTCTGAAAATAAATAAATTGGAAAAAAAATGTAAGTTAAATGGGCCGTCTTCTGCCCAAAATTCCCTAAGGGAATTTGATCACGTTGAAAATGAATTCTTGGGGTGCCTGGATGGCTCAGTGGATTAAGGCCTCTGCTTTCGGCTCGGGTCATGATCCCGGGGTCCTGGGATCGAGCCCCGCATCAGGCTCTCTGCTTGGCAGGGAGCCTGCTTCCTCCTCGAGGTCTCTCTGCCCCCTCTCTGCCTACTTGTGATCTGTCTGTCAAATAAATAAATAAAATCTTAAAAAAAAAAAAAAAGAAAATGAATTCTTTAATATAGCCTTCAATGACCTATTGGGGACTGTCTCCACCTCATTTCCTACCACTGTCTTCACTCTCTTTACTTTGACCACAGCCTGATTGTGAAACACCTGCAGCACACTGCAGTCTCTCAGCTTTGCCCTTGATCTTGTCTCTGTAACATTCTGCTTCTCACTCTGCATGACTGGTCTCCTCCTTGCATCATTCAGCTCTCAATTCAAATGCCACATCCTCAACAATGACCACCTGACAACCGGATCTAGAAGACCACTGTGTAATCTATAACCACTTACTGTGTTTACTCTTTCGTATCACATATTGTTCTGTATTTGTTTGTGAGCAAGACCTTTGTTTTGTTTATCCCTGGACTATGGCATCTGGGTTATCATCTAGCACAAAGGGAATGTTTGGCAAATATTTGTTGAATAAGAGAATGAATGGACATTTTTCCAATGATCAATAGCCCATTGATAAAACCTTGCTTAAGTTCTTATTCTATATCTGGCAGAGTATTTGAAATTTTACACATGGCATCTTATTTAATCTACACAGAAACTGTGAAATAAGCACTATAATCATCTGCTTTTTCTAAGTAAAAATACTGAGGCCTATAGAGTTTAAAAACATGCACAATCATACAGTAAAAAATAAAAATAAAAATAAAGAACGATAGAGAAAAGAAAAAAAAAAGTGTAGCACACATTCAAAGCTAGGTCTGAGTCATTCCAAAGCATTTGCTCTTTTTACTATATCATTCTACCACAAAAAAAGTACATCAGCCTGGCACAGGCTTTCTGAAATAAATATTTCAAGCGTCTGTTATTACAAATACTAACACTGAGCTTTCTGATCAAATGGAACAAGAAGGTCTGACTTTACCCCATTAGGTATTTGTCTGTTTATTCACCACTATTGAAATATTATCTTTAAGGTTGGTCTCTTAGGGAGCTGTAAATCTCTGTTTGATATGTCCTTTCTGTAAACCAACAAAAGAAACCAGCATTTACCTGATCCAAAATAATGAAAGTGCAGAAAAATCAATAATGGGAAAAGAATAGCTGCCCTCCGATTATGTTTTTCAGCAACAACAGCAACAAAGAGGAAAAAACGGTATGGCTCACTAAGATGCCACTATTTTGCACTAATCTGATACTATTAGAATTCACTCTCTGTGGAAAATTGGCCTGCCTCATCCAGCATTAACTTGCTGTGAAGATAACATCAAGGCTCACATATGTGAGTCTTGGATCTTGTAAGATCTGTGGGACCAAGACAGAAATTCAGACTCCTAGGTTCTGGTCCTACATCGATCTTTTTGCACTTTCGAAGGAAAATGATGTTCCAGAGTCTGCTTAGTACATAATGTTAGGAAAATACAATTAAATAAAGGGCTAAGGTAAAGTCCAAAGAACTAAAAACCTTGAGAATGGAACATAGCATAGAGTTGGAGAAGAGGAGGAATGCTTGATACTTAATTAGTAATTATAGTTTCATGGCATTTAATCTTCACAACAATGCTTGTGAATAGTCTTGCCGAGCCCCACTCTGTACATAAGAAACACTGCGAAATGGATAATTTCATCACACAAATAAGATTTTTGTTCGGTCTCCAACTAGTGAAATTCCCTTGTTGGTCACGGATAATCTGTGGTTGCAGATGGACTTTTTGTATTACAAAACCATGAGGCTTAAAAAACATCATTGCTTTTGTTTTCATGATGAAGACCACATTTTGGCACAGCTTGATTCCTCCTGGAAGCAGAGGCCAAGACAATATTTCTTGAGCAGCAAGTGATTGATGAGAAGACAAGACTGTGAGGGATAGAGGGGCCTGGAGCAGCTTTAGGTGTGGTAAATTACGTAAAGCAGTGCAGGCCTGATATTTATGAAAGGAGAAGGAAAATGAAGGCAGATGCACTGTAAGAAGAGCCTTCAACTGCAGGGCAGCACTGAGAAAGCCTGGCGCACGGAAGGTACTCGAGCGAAGCGTGCATGTACAGCTGTCCTGATTCAGGCAGAGGTGGACTCTCACTAGTACCCTCGCCGTGTGTCATTGTTCAGGAGCCGTGCAGGAGCATGACCGGGCTTGGGGGTGGGGGTGCAGGCAGTCACATGGAGACCTCAGTGCGAACACTGTGCCGGGTCCAAAGGAACAGTAGCTGGAGATTGTCTGCTAGCTATGTTCCTTAGAGCAAGCCTTCCTTGAGGGAATCTGAGGGGCATACCTCTGGGACCACCCTAGGATCCCCCATAAACGTATTAATATCTAAGTTCTAAAAATAATAATAGCACTTAATAAATAAAGAGTTTTGTCTTCAATGTATTGTTCTCCATATTCTACATGATTTTGTTTATAGTTAGGAATTTAAATATGAGAAGTGAGGCTAGACTATAGAAGCAGGCCTGGGTTACAAGTTCGGCAAGAATGACTAATCAGACTAGGTTTAAACTTACTTTCACTTCTGGGGCGTCTGGGTGGCTCAGTGGGTTAAGCCTCTGCCTTTGGTGCAGGTCATGATCCCAGGGTCCTGAGATAGAGCCCTGTGTTGGGCTCTCTGCTCGGCGGGGAGCCTGCTTCCCCCTCTCTCTCTGCCTGCCTCTCTGCCTGTTTGTAATCTCTCTTTCTGTCAAATAAATAAATAAAATCTTAATAAATAAATAAATAAAGTGTACCACCGCCTTCATTTAAAACAAAAAAAACAAAACCTACTTTCACTTCTGTTTTACTATTTGATCAACATACAAAGAATGCAAATGATCTACCCAAGACCAAAGAATCAGGAGAGTGCACCAGATTCCTCATTTCACCATCCCCTAGATCTCAGTGGAGTGTTAATAAATGGGCTTAGCCAGTTAGTTGGTCAGAGCCCGCTGTCATGGGTCATTAGGCAAAGGTAGGAGTCATGTTAACACTCATAGGAAAACTGTTACTCTTCTAGACTCATATTCCTTCCTTCCATTACTGCTTGATTAGGCTTACAGAATAGCTGCGTACAGCCTGGCGAAGATCGTGAGACCCACACGTGTCTCTTCTAGGCCTCTTGTAATGCACGTTTCTAAACTATCTAGATATAGGATATAGGCCCATATCTAAGCTTTCCACATAGAACTGAACTCATTATATTCCCCCACAATTATTTTCACCCTGTGTTACCAGTCTTAGAGACACCATCACCCATGCAGCCAGGGAAGATGTGGACGCTAATTCTAAGCTTTTCTAAAATGGGATACCTCTACCAGTATACCAGAAGAATGAGGAGAGTATAATGAATCGGAAGGCACTTAATTATTTTTTTCCTTTATGTTCTTGAGGTCTGCACAGAGAACTGCATACTACATGATGGGTGATACTACATACTATATGGGTGAATATTCAGTGTTAAAAAATAAAAATTCAAGGGGGGCGCTCGGGTGGCTCAGTGGGTTAAGCCTCGGTCTTCAGCTCAGGTTGTGATCTCGGCATCCTAGGATCCAGCCCTGCCTTGGGCTCTCTGCACGGTGGGAAGCCTGCTTCCCTCTTTCTCTGCCTGCCTTTCTGCCTACTTGTGATCCCTCTGTCAAATAAATAAATAGAATCTTAAAAAAAAAAAATTCAAGGGGTGCCTGGGTGGCTCAGTCATTAAGCGTCTGCCTTCAGCTCAAGTCATGATCCCACGGTCCTGGGATTGAGCCCCGCATTGGGCTCTCTGCTTGGCAGGAAGCCTGCTTCTCTCTCTCTCTCTGCTTGTGTTCCCTCTCTCGCTGTGTCTCTCTCTGTCATATAAGTAATTAAATAAATAAAGATTCAATAATACTGTATCTTAAATTAACCAACATGGTCTTAGAGAGTCAATTCTACTACTTTTCCACTAGTGTTTTGAGCTCAGACATGCCTTGTTGTATGCTGTTACCTTTAAAGGAGGCACTGCTTAACACATACATAGGTGATATGATAGAAGATCTCATTTTTTTTTATTGCTTAGTAAAATTCCATTGTGTTTCACACACACACACACACACACACACACACACACACCTCCCCCAACACTTTATCCATTTGGCTGTTATAAATAATGCCACAGTAAACATAGAGGTGCATATATCTTTGAATTCATGTTTTTGTTTCCTTTGGGTAAATACCCCAGTGTGGGATTACCAGATCATATGGTATTTCCATTTTTCATTTTTTTAGGAAACTCCATAATATTTTCCACACTGGTTGCAGCAGTTTGTATTCCTACTAATAGTGCACAGGGGTCTCCTTTTCTCTACATCCTCACCAACACTTAACCGTTTCTGGTCTTTTTGACTCTAGCCATTCTGACAAGTGTGAGGTGATATCTCACTGTGGTTTTGGTTTGCGGTTCCCTAATGGTTAGTGGTGTTGAACATCTTTCCATGTGTCTGTCGGCCGTCTGTATGTCTTCTTTGGAGAAAATGTCTATTCAGGTTTTCTGCCCATCTTTAATTGGATTATTAAGGGGTTTTGGTGTTGACTTGTATAATTCTTTATATATTTTGGGTATTAACCCCCTTTCCCACAAACTTTTATGTGTTCTATTTCTATTTTCAAAATATTTCTAATTTCCCTCAAGGTATCTTCTTTGAGCTATGACCCACGAATTATTAAGTTTACTGCTATTTAATTACCAAAGAGATGGGCATTTTCCAGATATTTTGTTATCGATTTCTAGATTAACTTCCTTATGTTGAAAGACTATACTTTCAGTAAGTTCCCTTATTTTATATATATTGATGTGTGTTTTATGGCCCAGATTGTGGTCTATCTTGGTGAATGTTTCATGAGTACTAGAAAATAATATGTATTCTATTTTATTGAGTGCATTATTCCATAAATTTTAATTAGGTCATCCTTGCTAATTTTTCTTCTGTGCATTTCATAAATTACTGACAAAGAAGTATTGAAGTCTCCAAGGGTAATTATAGATATATCTATTAATCTTTTCACTATTAACTTTTCCTTCATGTCTTTTAGAACTCTCTAAGCATATGCATTTAGAATTATTATATAATGTATGCTTGATGAGTTGAATATTATTTTCTAATCTTGTCTGTAATAATTTTCTTTCTCCAAAGTTTGCTTTTTTTGTATTATAAAGATACTTGGGGTTTTTGTTTGTTTGTTGTTGTTGTTGTTGTTGTTTTTAATGCTGTTAGCATGAAGAGTGCTTGGGTGGTACAGTTGGTGAGCATAGGACTCGTGCTTTGGGCTGGGGACATGATCTCAGGGTAGTGAGATCAAGCCTCACATTGGACACCATGGTCAGCGCAGTCTGCTTGAGATTCTCTCTCCCTCTCCCTCTGCTGCCTCCTCTTGTACTCTTTCTCTCTCTCTAAAACATAAATAAATCTTTTCAAAAAAATAAAATAAAATGCTGTTAGCATCGTGGTTTTTTTGTTTTTGTTTTTGTTTGTTTGTTTGCTTGTTTTTGCCATCATTTCATTTATACCATTGCGCTTCAGGTGTATTTCTTGTAGATAACACATAGAAGGATATTTTTCAAAATCGTATTAGAGCTCTCTGGCTTTTATTTGATATATTTAGATAATTTACATTTAATGTAATTATTAATAGGTGGGACTTAGTTCTATGAGTTTACTTTCTGTCCCTTCTGTTTTGTTTTTGTTCCTCTGTTTTCCCTTCCTTTTTTTTTTTTTTTTTTTTTTTTTTTTAAGTTATTTGGTGGGCTACCTGGGTGGCTCAGTTGTTTAAGTATCTGCTTGTGTTCCCTTCAGCTCAGTTCATGATCCCAGGGTTCTGGGATCAAGTCCTTCATGGGTCTCCTTGCTCAGCAGGGAGCTGGCTTCTGCCTCTGCCTGCAACTCGCCCTGCTTGTGTTCTCTCCCTCTTTTTGACAAAATAAATAATCTCTTAAAAAATGTTTAAAAGTTATTTGAATTATTTTTAGAGTTCCAAGTTAATATGTCCACTGTCTTTTGAAAAAAAAAATTGTTTCTCTGGTGATTATAACATACATATAAAAATTTACCCAAACTATTGGGTAACCTTAGTTGGTTAACCTTAAAATAAAGAAATCTCATTAAATACTGGTCTTTACCTTCTTTCATTTTTGATGTTGTCATATATATTATATGAGCTTACCTTAAAATTTATACAGAAAGTATTATAATTTTTGTTTTCAGTAGCCATAAACAATTTAATAAACTTAACAGGCAAAAAATCCATTTTATTTGACCATATATGCACATTTTCTTTCATTTTTCATTTATGAAAGTTTAGGTTTCTGTTTTTTCATCTGACAAAATATTCGTTTTCAGGCTTCATTTCTGAAAGATCATTTTGCTAGATGTAGGATTAGGGTAACATTTTTTTTTTAACATTGTTATCAGTATTTAAAATACAGTTCTTCAGCTAAATTTTGGCCTTCATGGTGGAAAATCTGATGTAATTTGAATCTGTATTCCTTAATAGGATATGTGCTACTTTTTTCCTAGATGTTTTCTATATGCATACAGAAAATTTTATATATAGGATATACTTATTATATATAGTTTGCTTATCATATATAGTTTCTTTGTGTATGTATTCTGTTTTATCTTTGGTTTCCAGTAGTCTGATTTTGAGGTATTTGGATGTGGATTCCTTTGAATCTATTATGTTGAATTCACAGAGTTTATTGAGTTATTAAAGAGGATTTTCATCAAATTTGGGAAGTTTTATGTCATTACTTCCTGAAATATTTCTTAAAGATTCATTTGTTTATGTTAGAGAGGCATAGGGGGAGGGGCAGAGGAAGAGGGAGAGAGAACTTAAACAGACTCCACGCTGAGCACAGAGCCAACACAGAGTTTAATTTCATGACCCCAAGATCATGACCTGAGCCGAAACCAAGAGTAGATGCTTAACTGACTTTACCACCCAGGCACCCCTGAAGCATTTTTTGTGTACCAGTCTCTCTTTCTCTTTTTCTGGAATGCCAGCGAAGCCCAAGTTAGTTAGACCTTTTGAAATTACCTAACACTATGCTCATTTCTTTCAGCTTTTTATTCTTTCTCTAATTCAGATTGATAATTTCTGTTGATCTACCTTCAAATTCACTGACTCTTTATCTTCATTCTGTTTTTTAATCTCTTCAGTGAGCTTGCTATTGCTATTGTTATAATTTCAGTTATGGATCTTGTTTCTTTTTATATCTCCTGTTGCTTTTCAGAGGAGTTCTGTCTTTATATTTCAAGAATGCTTTCTCTCTCTTACTTCTCAGAGAAGTTGTAATAGTTATTGTAATAGCGATAATAAAAACCTTTGTCCAGAAATTCTAACATTTTAATTATACCATTATTAGCATGTGTACAGTTTTTCTCCCTTGAAAATTGCTTTGATTTTCCTGTTCTTTGTATGTTCAGTAATTTTGTATTCCAGCCTATTTAATTTAAATATTATGTTTTGAGACTTTTTCAATGAAAAAAAAAATGTTCTGATGGACTATATTGTTTTTGTTATAGCAAATAGTCAGTGCTATTGGATTCAGAGCACAATTCCTAGCCTGGATTCTGTGAACAATCAATCAAATATCACTTTAGTTTTTGTAAAGTTTTTGCAGAGCTCTTCTGATTCTCACTGCTTAACAAGTTTCTATGGGTCATTCTGGAATATAGACAATGTTCTTCACTGTGGCTCAAATTTCAAAGTCTTCATTGGCCTTCGTATTCATAACAAGCATGCGCAGCTTTGTTGTGGCCCTTGGACATTATAATGATTAAAAAAAATCCCTTTCTCAGGATGCTTCTTCTCTATGGCCTTTCCTGGGGGGTGGAGGAGAGTCAAAAGACTTTGCCCTGCTAGGGCAGCTTCTACTGTGCCAGTGAGGAAGGGATATTGTCCAATTTTTTAAATTAAATACATTATTTTCACAAGGTAGGTTGAATGGAGAACACTAATTTATATACATATAACAGTAGTACAGTTGGGAACTAAGCTATAGATTTGTGGTAAAATCCTAAAGGAAACATCCTAGATAAAGGGTTTGAAGAGGGGGGACTTCTTATTGAAGAAAAGAATGCCCTTGTCTGAAATGTGAGAATGGGGGCTTTGGGCCAGGAAATAGGATCAACTGAACAATAAATTTTCAATGAATATTTAATACAGAATTTATCAACATAAAGAGGAAAATGTTGGATATAGTGGAAGCTATTTTCAAACATATGAAAGTGATAAATACAGTGTAGATTAACTGAAAATTTCAAAGTCTTTATTTATTAGTAAAATGAGGCAAACTTGTGTGAAACACAGAAAAACAGATTTCCAGTGTATTTCAAGAAAGAGTCTTATGTAAATTTGAAAGTTTGTGGGAATTCAGCCTACATTGTGCAACAGTAATTTCCCTGTCTTGAATGTTTCAGGAACGTAGTCCAGCAGATACTGGACAACTGGCCGACAGAAACTATGTAAACACTCTGAACATAAGACATCAATAAATAGTCAAGTGTTCCTTTCTACTTTAAGATGTTAGAATGACTTAAACTACCCAAACAAAACAATTTCCAAAAAAATAATAAAATAAAATCCAGGAAAAAAGTAACAAGCCAGAAAAGTATAAAGTGTTGGTTAAGGAAATCTTTAAAAAACACAAATTTTTAAGATTTTCTAACTTCAGTTTCATAATATCAAGTGAAAAATGTCCCTATTTAATCCTCTAAATAAGATACAGATAATATTATTTCTTACAAACCAAACTAAGTTCTATTGAGTTTATGAATAATAAAAAATAGGGCACCTTGCAGGCTAAATTTATTTGAAGAAAGTAGCTTCCATAATATGCAGAAAAATGTATTGGTGATTAGCTTAAAGCTTTCATTAACATTGCTAATTAAGTAATATGTGAGTTAACAGAAGAGTCTGCCCAATTTTTAATATATAACTAGTATTTTAAAAAGCATATTCATTAACCACTTCATTTTTTTACTTGACTTGCAAATAAACAAAAATCAGTAATTTAACCTCATTATACAAACTGTCCTAATTTCTTAAAATTCAAGACCCTTCAGTAAATTCCAAGGCAATGTTTAGTATTCCTATGGCATTAATCTCTAAGGTATCCGTCAGAATCCACTTCTTTACACTTTTGCAATCTTCCTTCTACAAAGATTTATTTGCTACATAGTAAATGTGCCAGATACTCTGATGGGCGCTGGGAGATGAAACTAAGGATGTGGTTGGTCACTATCCTCAAGGAATCTATAGTCTAGAATACATAGATATACAAGTAAGAGTCTAGCAATCATGATGATATCTATTTTGTCATTCCTAATATGCGGATTATACTGTGCTGAGGTATTTTTATGGACTTTGTTTTATATGAAATGATAACAATTATTATGAAGTAGGCCCTGTTTATCTATATTGATTAGAAATTACAGAACTCTCTTTAGTGTATTACAATCCTTATCACCTATAGTAAGTACTATAAAAAATTATCATTGAGCAAAATGAAGGGGTATGTGGCAGATTCTGGGTTCACTGCTTTTCTGACATGCCATTCTCTATGGATAAAACAGGGAAGTTAGGACAGTTAAAAACCTTAGTGTTGAGGAGACAAAATGGGAGGGAACTAGAAGGAAGCACCATTTCAACCTGTACCCTAAAGTGAGCTGATTACCTACCAAGGAACTCTGATCACCCATGAAATCAGCCTGAGATTAGAATTATACACTCTGGATCTCTACGGGGACAGAAGACACCAGTGGGCAGGTAAAGCAGAGTGGGAACATCGGACGGTGGAAGATAAACAAAAGGGGAGAGAGCCACCAGAAGCGACCCATTGGAAAGTAATACTCCAATACGAGAGTGCCCTGTGACTGGGAACCAGCATTAACTTGGAGTCTGGTTGAAAGCACTCAAAAAGAGCAAAGGATCGTGGGGGGAAATTGTGAGAATCAGGGCAGTTGGGGACAGGAGCTTAAGTCCCTGGACCCAGGACAGCCACCCCTGGCGCTGAGCCAGAGAGAGTGCGGCAAAGAAACCAGGTCTTGGTCCCTGAGCCACGAAGGCACCTAAGAGTGCCTGGGAGTGCTGGGGGGCGGCGGCTCCCATGAGGGGCTGGGAGCCTCGCCAGCCGGCAGAACCACAGTCTTTGGCACTACCTACGTGTGCAGGCCGCAGGCCCTGTGACCAGAGTTTGAGTCGCGCCCCACACCCTTCCCTGAGAGAGGTGCGTGCAGGTGCCAGCCCAGTGCTCTCAGACCTGGAGAGTCTGAGCACTCCCAGCCCAGGCCAGCGGGAAAATCTCAGTGTGCTATTGCTGCTTGGGACCTCTCTGGCGGTCTGGAGCTGCCCAGACAGCCACCCCTGTTGTGGTTTTGGGTACAAGCAGAGTTCCTGCGTCCCCAGGGACAACTGGGAATGTGCTCTGCCAGCGGCCAAGGGGGAATGTATGTGCTCTGGAGCACCCAGAGGGGAAAAGACTGAGGCTTCTCTCTGAAAGGGAGGTCTGGGTGCAATTTGCTTTCCTCTAAACCTCCGAAAACCCTCCAAAGCCGAGAGAAGACAACTGAACAAACGAAGAAACAAACAAAAAAAACCTCTAGAGAACAAAAGCCTGAAAAACCGATTTCCTCAGAGTCCATTCCCTTGATGGGGGCGGGAGGACTTAATTTAGGGAACATCATTGACTGAAAACCCACGTGGCAGACCCCTCCCCCAGAAAGCCAACCAAAAAAAAAAAAAAAAAAAAAGAGAACAACCACCACTACTTCATAGATACCTTTATTTTTAATTCATTTCCACTATTCTGGTTCATTTTCTTTATAGATAATTTTTTAACCTAATTACCATCACAGTGAGATGTCCAGTACATCAAATTCCACAATAACCTTTTAACCTGAACTTTTTGATACATATACCTGTGTTTTTCTTTTGCTTTTCTATTTTTTTAATTTTTAATTTAATTTTAGTTTAGTTTAGTTTATTCTTTATTTATTTTTATTTTTTAATATTCATATAGAGTTAAACTTCAAGGTAATCCCCTTTCCCCAATCAATGCTATATATATATATATATTTTTTTTTTTTTTTCTCTTGTCATCTACTTTTATCCGTCTTTTTGTTTGTCTGTTTTTGTTTGTATACTTCATAAATCTTACCTTGGGGCCCATTTGGGCTGGACTTTCTCTTTTATTTTATATTTCTGGGTTTTTTTTCTTCTCTCTCTCTCTCTTTTTCTTTTTTCTTTCTTCTTTCGTTTGGGTGGGGACTCTTGATTGCTCAGAAGCATTCCAGGGTGCACCTTGACTGCACCACAGTCAACACATTCAGCTACTTCCATTCAGCCATCTCTCACCAAAATGACTAGGAGGAGGAATGCCCAACAGAAGAAAAATTCAGAAGCTGGGCCTTCTGCAACAGAGCAAATGGCTATCAACATACACAACATGTTGGAAAGGGAATTCAGGCTAACAATTATCCAGGCAATAGCTAGGCTGGAGAAAGCCATGGATGATCAAATGGAATTGATTAGGGAAGAACTGAAAGCCACCAGGGATGATGTTCACAATGTTCTCAGTGAGTTCCAATCTAATCTAAATTCTCTAAAAGCTAGGGTAACTGAGACAGAAGATAGAATTAGTGATCTGGAGGACAAACAGATAGAGAAAAAGAATCAGGAGGAAGCCTGGAATAAACAGCTTAGAAGCCATGAAAACAGAATTAGGAAAATAAATGATGCCATGAAACATTACAACATCAGAATTATTGGAATCCCTGAGGGGGAGGAGAAAGAAAGAAGTCTAGAAGATACGGTGGAACAAATTCTCCATGAAAATTTTCCCAATCTCGTGAATGGAACCAGTGTTCATGTACTAGAGGCAGAATAGTCTCCCCTCAAGATCACAGAATCTAAAAAAAATCCAGGCATCTGATAGTAGAATTGAGAAATCATAATTGTAGACACGATCTCTTGAAAGCCGCTAGGACAAAGAAGCTCCTTACATACAGAGGAGGAAAGCCCATCAGAATAACATCAGACATGTCCACAGAAACCTGGCAAGCCAGAAAGGGCTGGCAAGACATATTCAGGGCACTAAATGAGAAGAACATGCAGCCAAGAATACTTTATCCAACAAGACTGACATTCAAAATGGATGGAGAAATTAGAGTTTCTAATGGAGAATAGTTTCCAAGACCAGCAAGGCTTAAAAGAGTATGCGACCACGTAGCCAACCCCGTAGGAAATATTGAGGGGGAAGCTATAAAAGAGGGAAAATCCCAAGAATATCATTGAACAGAAATATATGGAGACAATCTACAGAAAGAAAGGCTTCAAAGGTAACACAATGTCAATAAAAATGTATCTCTCAATAATCACTCTCAATGTGAATGGTCTAAATGCCATTTGGAAGGAACTCAAACACCTGGAAGCTAAAGACGACCTTGCTTAAGAATGCTTGGATCAACCAGGAGATGAAAGAAGAACTTAAAAAATTCATGGAAACCAATGAGAATGAAGATACTTTGACCCGAAACCTATGATATACAGCAAAGGCTGTCCTAAGGGGGAAATACATAGCCATCCAAGTCTCCCTCAAAAAAATTGAAAAATCCATAATACACCAGCTGTCTGTACACCTTAAAGAACTGGAGAACCAACAACAAATCAAACCAACCCCACACATAAGGGAAATAATCAAGATTAGAGCAGAGATCAATGAGATAGAAACTAGAGATACAGTAGAATACATCAATGAAACTAGAAGCTATTTTTTTTGAAAGAATCAATAAAATCAATAAGCCACTGGCCACACTAATCCAAAAGAAAAGAGAGAAGGCTAAAATTAATAAAATTATAAATGAAAAGGGAGAGATCACAACTAACACCACAGAAATAGAAATAATCATCAGAAGTTATTATCAACAGTTATATGCCAATAAGTTAAGCAACATAGATGAAATGGATGCATTTCTGGAAAACTATAAACTCCCAAAATTGAACCAGGAAGAAAATGACAACCTGAATAGACCGATATCTAGTAACGAGATTGAAACAGTGATCAAAACACAAGAGACCAGGACCCGATGGATTCCCTGGGGAATTCTCCAAATTTTCAAAGAAGAAATAACAATTATTCTCCTGAATATGTTTAAAAAAATTGAAGCAGAAGGAAAACTTCCAGACTCTTTTTATGAAGCCAGTATTACCCTGATCCCCAAACCAGGCGAAGACCCCACCAAAAAGGAGAATTTCAGACCAATGTCACTGATGAATACAGATGCTAAGATTCTCAACAAGATCCTAGCAAATAGAATCCAACAGCACATTAAAAAGATTACCCACCAGACCAGGTGGGATTCATCCCTGGGTTACAAGCATGCTTCAACATTCACAAATCAATCAATGTGATAGAACAAATCCATAAAAGAAGAGAGATCCACACAGTCCTCTCAATTGACGCAGAAAAAGCATTTGACAAAATCCAGCATCCGTTCCTGATTAAAATGCTTCAAAGTATAGGGATAGAGGGAACATTCATGAACTTCATAAAATCTATCTATGAAAAACCCACAGCAAATACCATCCTCAATGGGAAAAAGCTCACAGTCATCCCATTGAGATCAGGACCATGACAAGGATGCCCACTCTCACCACTCTTGTTCAACATAGTATTAGAAGTCCTAGCAAAAGCACTCAGACAACAAAGAGAAATAAAATGTATGTTTATTTGACAATGAAGAAGTAAAACTCTCTCTCATCAAAGATGACATGATACTTTATATGGAAAACCCAAAAGACTCCACCCCCAAACTACTAGAACTCCATACAGCAATTCAGTAATGTGGCAGGATACAAAGTCAATGTACAGAAATCAGTTGTTTTCTTATTCACTAACAGTGAAAATACAGAAAGGAAAATTAAAGTGTTGATTCCATTTACTATAGCACAAAGCACTATAAGATACCTGGGAATGAACCTGACCAAAGAGGTAAAGGATCTGTACTCGAGGAACTACAGAACACTCATGAATGAAATTGAAGAAGACACAGAAAGATGGAAGAACATTCCATGCTCTTGGATTGGAAGAATAAACATTGTTAAAATGTCTATACTGCCTAGAGCAATCTATACTTTTAATGCCATTCTGATCAAAATTCCACCAGTATTTTTCAAAGAGCTGGAGCAAATAATCCTAAAATTTGTATGGAATCGAAGAGACTCCGAATTGCTAAGGAAATGTTGAAAAAGAAAAACAAAACTAGGGACATCACATTACCTGATTTCAAGTTTTACTACAAAGCTGTGATCACCAAGACAGCATGGTACTGCCATAAAAACAGACACATAGGCCAGTGGAACAGAGTAGAGAGCCCAGATATGGACCCTCAACTCTGTGGTCAAATAATCTTCGACAAAGCAGGAAAAAATACTCAGTGGAAAAAAGACAGTCTCTTCACTAAATGATGCTGGGAAAATTGGACAGCTATATGTAGAAGAATGAAGTTTGACCATTCTTTTACACTATACACAAAGATAAAGTCAATATGGATAAAAGACCTCAATGTGAGACAGGAATCCATCAGAATCCTAGAGGAGAACATAGGCAGTCACCTCTTCAATATCAGTCACAGCAACTTATTGCAAAATAGGTCTCCAAAGGCAAAGAAAACAAAAGTAAAAATGAACTTTTGGGACTTCATCAAGATCAAAAGCTTCTGTACAACAAAGGAAACAGCCAACAAAACAAAGAGGCAACCCACGGAATGGGAGAAGACATTTGCAATTGACAGTACAAAGGGTTGATATTCAGGATCTATAAAGAACTTATCAAACCCAACACACACAAAACAGATAATCATGTCAAAAAATGGGCAGAAGGCATGAACAGACACTTCTCCAATAAAAACATGCAAATGGCTATCAGACACATGGAAAAATGTTCATCATCACTAGCCATCAGGGAGATTCAAATTAAAACCACATTGAGATACCACCTTACACCAGTTAGAATGGCAAAATTAGCAAGACAGGAAACAACACGTGTTGGATAGGATGTGGAGAAAGAGCAGCCCTCTTACACTGTTGGTGGGAATGCAAGTTGGTGCAGCTACTTTGGAGAACAGTGTGGAGATTCCTCAAGAAATTACAAATAGAGCTTCCCTATGACCCTACAATTGCACTACTGGGTATTTACCTCAAAGATACAGATGTAGTGAAAAGAAGGGCCATCTGTACCCCAGTGTTTAGCAGCAATGGCCACAGTTGCCAAACCATGGAAAGAACCAAGATGCCCTTCAATGGACGAATGGATAAGGAAGATGTGGTCCATATACACTAGGGAGTATTATGCCTCCATCAGAAAGGATGAATACACAACTTTTATATCAACATGGACAGGACTGGAAGAGATTATGCTGAGTGAAATAAGCCAAGCAGAGAGAGTCAATTATCATATGGTTTCACTTATTTGTGGAGCATAATAAGTAACATGGAGGACATGGGGAGATGGAGAGGAGAAGGGAGTTAAGGGAAATTGGAAGGGGAGATGAACCATGAGGGACTATGAACTCTCAAAAAAAACTTGAGGGTTTTGAAGGGGTGGGGGGTGGGAGATTGGGGGAGCCAGGTGGTGGGTATTACGGAGGGCACATATGGCATGGAGCACTGGGTGTGGTGCATTAACAATGAATTCTGTTACGCTGAAAAGAAATTAATAAAAAACAAACAAACAAAAAAACTAACCTTAGTGTTCCACCTTCCCATGCAATTGGGATTCTGTACATGATTTAGGTTCCACCAGTCATATGTGTTTAAATAAGTCTGAGAAAGAACTGAATTATTTGAGGAGCATGGCAAGGGGCAGAAAATTTCTATTTTGATACGTGCATCAGCAAAAGTTTTGTCATTCTAGTGTTGACAGCTTCTCAGTAAAGCACTTGACTTTCTAATATGACAGCCACCCTGTTATGGCACGGGTGGCTTGTAATAGAGCCAGTGGCCACGGGAGCAGTTTATTGGATCTGCAAATCATGGTAGAGGCAGCAGCTCCCTTGACCATGTTCTGTGCCATGGTTTTGGAAGTTCTCCTGAAAGTTTAGCTGGCAGTCCTTTTCTTCATTTTTTTCTGAAAATTTTTTAAACTCTTTGAGTGAGCTATTGATAACAATAAATTCTTTTCTTCTTAAACTATCTACAGTGTTTCTAATGTCTGTATATAAGGTCTTATTAATACTGAGCACTCAATGCAGCTTGATGGTGAGGAAATAAGGATAAAGAAGAGACTCTGGAAAAGTGACTTCTGGGGTTATCCTTGAATAGTGAATCCAGGAAAAGTGGCTATGTTTGGTACCAGTGTGTAAAAAGTTCATATATGTAAGAAGATGTCACATCCAGTGGACTACAAGTAGTGGAATATTCACTGTTGACACAAGATTGCCGTGAAGTTTATTTTAGCTACTGAATTCCTCCAGAAAAAACATGCAAAATGTCTATATCATATAATTAAACCCTTTTCAGTTGGGCTAGCCTCAAGACTCAACAAGAGATTCTGATCAATGTAGTTATACCTTATTATCTATATGAATAATGATATGTCTCTTTGACCAAAAGCATCTCTAAATGAATGCAGTTTCAAGTCAAAATATTTCTTTTTAGTGTTTTTCTGCCATAAATTCCCATTATACTACATGTAGATTACCAATAACATTGATGGTTGGCCCAAAAAGATGGCCTTTTCCTTTGTCAACTTGTTTAGACCTGCAGAACAGAACAATTCTGTACTTCTTCTTTGAACTATGATTCACTACCAAATTTCACTGTCAGAGTTTAACAGCTTACTTATAAACCCAGTTACCTTCCCTAACCTCCATATCATAAAACCACCCAATAAAATGCCTTCATAGTTGTGCCATTTTTCCTTTGTGGAAAACATAGCTCAAAGAGTTGAGTAATTTGCCAGTTCATATAGAGTCAGACCAGAGTGACTTAACTACTAAGTTACGTTATTACATCAACACCCAGGAGGAAATCATTTGATGATTGTGGAAGATCCCTGGAGAGAAGCAACATTTTGAATGTATATATCAGTAGCTACTTTGAATCAAACTCGTTCTTCCTCTATAAACATGTGTTCAGCTAAGGATATGTTATTTCTAAAATACGAGGTATCTGACCATTAGACTCAACACTTTAACAATACAATTATATGAATCTACATGATTTTTATTAAAAATGGCTTTATGATTGAGATGTAATACAAGATGGGAGGAAGAGCCAAAAAGGGAGGGCGAGCAATTGTTAGAGAAAAGCTAGTTAATGAAACAGAATTTTATGTCTGATACTAATTCTTAATACTGTTTGGAAATACTGAATGCTTTTTTAACTCACTACTTTCATTTCCTTCTTTTCAATTCCAAAAGCATTTTTTAAGGAACGTATTATCTCAAATTCAGTGAACACAGATTTCTTTATGATAGTTCAAAAGTAGAAGTAATAATGCATTTTAGTGCAGCTTCTGGAATAATTTTTAATATCTACTTTTTAATTCCTTTTGCAATGAAGGTAGCCAAGACAAAAATTTTTTATTTGGAGGAGAAAATTATTCATAAATACGAGAAGCCTTTTTTAGGATTAAATTTTTATGGAAATTTGGGATATATTGAGAAAAGCAGACTTTTTCTTCTATAAAGTATTCTTGGATATTCGTCCTTTCTGATGGAGGCATAATACTCCATAGTGTATATGGACGGATATCCAACTTTTGTAGCAACATGGACGGGACTGGAAGAGATTATGCTGAGTGAAATCAGTCAAGCAGAGAGAGTCAATTATCATATGGTTTCACTCATTTGTGGAGCATAACCAATAGCATGGAGGACAAGGGGTGTTAGAGAGGAGTAGGGAATTTGGGTAAATTGGAAGGGGAGGTGAACCATGAGAGACTATGGACTCTGAAAAACAGTCTGAGGGGTTTGAAGTGGCAGGGGGGTGGAAGGTTGGGGTACCAGGTGGTGGGTATTATAGAGGGCACAGCTTGCATGGAGCACTGGGTGTGGTGAAAAAATAATGAATACTGTTTTTCTGAAAATAAATAAATTGGGAAAAAAAAAAGTATTCTTGGGACTCACAATCAAAGTAGAACTTGTGATAGGGATAGATCTATAGTCTGATTTTGCATTTAAATTACAATAAATGCAAAACTTTGCTACCTTCTCACAACCAAAGGATGGAAATAGTTCTCTGTCAGGTTTCAGGTCATTCAGGGATTGAATTTACAAGTGGGTGGAATCCTGTGAAGATCTATGTTGACCCACTACTTACTCTTTTGATTTCCTCTATAGCAAACTTAACCAGATCTAAAAATTAAGCCTCTTTCTCTGGCCAGCTTTTTCAAAGAAGGATCAAAAAGCTGAGATGAGTCACTAATTTTTGTATCTCTTACACGAGTGCCATAAACACATGGCTAGCTTAGCTAAAATGGTCTTAGCTAAAAAAGGTCTTAGCTAAAAAGGAAACGCTTTTTTTGTGTATTTTTAATGCATAAGTATTAAAGCAGAGCTAGATGTAAATTTGCTTTTTTGATTTGTATATTTGACACAATGGCTTAGAAAATATGTTTTGCAGATTTACATCTTAAAATAAAATTAAAACAGAAAAATAATTCTGCTTGTATCATTCATTCCTCTCAAATAACAAACTCATGAAAAATAGAATCATACCTATAGGTTCACAATTACTTAATTTAGAAAAAAGGTATAACCCTATGTACTCATGGGTTATTTCCTGTGGAGCTGTTCATACTCTGAAACTCTAGCCACATATCAAATTAATTATGTCGAACTGTCATTTTAGATGATTCCTGTACCAAATTACCTCATCCAATTTAAAAAATGCCATTTCTGTATAATTTTGCAAAAATGAAATGCTTAATAATGTGTTTTGTGTGGCAGGTTTTTTCTGACAGTTTCCACACTACAGATTAAAAGAATCTAGGGCTCTTGATCTCATAGAGAAAATTATGAGTTATCATTCCCATTTTGTCTTAAATTACAATATTTTCTTGAACTGTAAGTGTAGTGTTTTCCTTTATTCACGCAGGGAGCCTTCCATGAATGTTCATAATTGTTTTTCTAAAAAAAAATAATAACTCTATTTTGGTTTAATGATGTGCTCTATTGTTTATAAGACAGTGCTATGAACTCCAAATGACTCTTCTCATAACCCTATAAGTAAGTAGTAAGCTGTTAACAAGGCAATGAAATCAAATGATTTTAGGTTAAAGTCATGAGCAGTGTTCAAATATGTGCAACTCCTATTCTGTAGGACAAATTTCTATTCATAAATACTGGAAAATATACTAATGTTTAGATTTTTATCCCCCAAGGTGCTAATGACATTATACTGACAGTTCAAGTATTATAGATGGTTTCCAACTGGAGGGAACTAGAAACATTCAGTAACTTATGTCAGAACAATATATTTAATAACCTATGAAAATCTCCCAGGGTAGGAGAAAAAAAGATGTATATGTATACATACACACACACACACACACACACATCTTTTTATATATACCTAATATATACATATATACGTAAATGAAATATATAAACATAAACATATTGGGGTATTTTTTTGAAAAACAGCAAAACAGGTACAGTGGTAAAATACATTTGTGCTTGATATTTCAGGATAGTCTTAATTAGCGTGGAGTCTGGAATACAGTCAAAACTGTAGATTTCCTGGGGCACCTGAGTGGCTCAGTAAGTTAAGCAATTGCCTTCAGCTCAGGTTATAATCCTGGGGTCCTAGGATCAAATCCCGCTTGGGGTTCCCTGTTCCTCCCTCTGCACTCCCCCCTCCCCGCTCATGCTCTTTTTTCTCACTCTCTATTAAATTAATAAATAAACAAATCTAAAAAAAAAAAAAAAACCCTGTAGATTTCCCACCAGTTACTGCCCCCACCATCTTCTGTCATGTTGATAATAAAAGTATCATGAAGAAATCTCCAGGGCAATTAAATCTCATGTGCACTCTGAATATGTATTAAATTGTTTTTTTACCTAATAGACATGGTATTAAATTTTTTTTCATTTGGTGATCTTGTTTTGACCAGCAAGGATGACCAACCAAATGCCTCCCTTTTCACAGTCCAAGAAAGTAGCCCTCAGTTAAACAACATTGAAACAATAGTGACATCTAGCAGCAAATAAAGTCAATAGGATATATCTCACATAAGACTTTTCTAAACCCACCAAAATGTAATTAATTCAGAGCTGCCAGCCTTTATTCAAGGTGACAAGTACAATTATTATTTATCAAATACCCCCGTAAATAAATAGCTTTCATAAAGTAACCAAAACAAATCACATTTGATTTCTGCCTCCCAAACTACAACTCATTTTAAGCGTTCAGCGCAAATGACTTTGATTTTAAGATGCATTTTTACAACAGCTGCTGTTGTATGATTGAATCTACATGCATTGCAGATTAGTTTTAACATGGTGCATCTTACAAAAATAAAAGCTGCCTCTCTCTAGCATAGTTAACTAGCTGCTTCTAAAATGTAATTTATTTCACTCACATGGCTTGGATATAAACAAATTTGATATCTACCTTAGAGAAATATGATTATATGGGAAGCACAAATTTAAAGGTAAGATAATTTAAATTGTAAAAAGCATTTCCTATTGACAGGTATTTAAAGCTAATCTAAGAATTTTATTCCATAGCATAAATGTAGGAAGAATGTTTCTTTTTTCTTTCTTTCTTTCTTTCTTTCTTTCTTTTTTTGTTTCCAAATAAAACTAGAATTTGAACCATATGAATTACCTAGAGTCTGGGCAGTTTACTTGGCTTTGATTTTGCATAACTACAGGTATTTTTCTGGTTAGTGTGAGAATCTAATTCCAAGGTGCTTTTCTCCAAGTGGAGAAAAAAGAAGTTTGGAGAGGATCCCTACACTTGTGCCACTAGCTTCTCTTATGATTTCAACACTTTTGTGTAGAAAATCAGACATTGCTGACACTCGGGTTTATGTATCATATAAAAATAGATTCTAATTATTGCTGTTATTTCCCCATATTGAGGGGGGAAAATGGAAGAAACCCATTTTTCTGTGTAGCACCAAACATTAAACTTTCTGTTTGTCAGTACCCCATAGATATAGTAAAATATGGTTATTCTGCAAAAATTCACCAAAGTATAGTGGATGAAACTGTCAATACAAAAGAATGAAAGAGAAAGCATAAGCATGCCAAGCAATGAAAATACGTCTTACCTTTTCTTTTTAATACTCTTTTAAAAGTCTAGGGAAAGTTAAAAGAAAGTGTTTCCTTGTCGCTATTTCTTTTTAATTGAACAGTAGTAAATTTTTCAAATGCTGAGACTCTTTTTTTTTATTGTTGTTTTTCTGTTTTGTTTTGTTTTTGAGAGGAAAAGCTTATTTCAAATTAACTGAGAAGAAGAGTACTAAATGAGACTGATTCCTGACTCCATAAACAGCTCTTGCAGATTTATAGGGTCTGTAGAGCAAGGCTGTCTCCCCAGCAAAGCTGACTCTTTACCTTGATCTATTGGGCATCTCTTTAAACCCAGTCCACACAGATGAGAAACATAACAGAATACCTGGGGCAGGGAGTGGGGGTGGCGGCAGCTAGTATCTGAAAGGAAATGGAGGGGCGTAAAGACAAGTGAGAGAAAACAGTTATACAAATACAGAGTACATAAGCTGTATTGTAGGAAAAGGGGAGTAACAGAAAGAGAAGAAGGAGGAAAACAGGAGGAGGAGGTGCCAGGCCCTGAGACAAAGCAGGACAAAAACATCTAGATTGAATAATGGTGATTTATTAGTGGCTAACATTTTGAGCCCTTAAAGTGGACTAGGAACTCTTTTATGAGTTTTATATTTCCAAACTCATTTTCTCCTCCCAACCCCATCCGATTGGAGCTACTATTAAATTCATATTAGTAAGAAAGCTGAGCTACAGAGAGGTCAGTAAGTTTCATAAAGATATTCAGCTAATAAGTAATAGTTAGGATTGACATGCAAATAATGCTATACTGTTAACCACTACACTACAGTGCATCTCCAATGTATGTGTTGTTTTGTGTGTGTTAGGCACTGGGCTAAGCAGGCACGCATGTCTAGCTTATAACAACTCTTGGAAGTGAGCATTTATCTCTCTGTAAGTGAAAAACTGAGGCTTAGAGAAAAAAGCTCCAAATTCCGTGACTTACCACAGTTTTAATGGCTTATTTTCTTTCTATTGCATTCTTTAAAAAGAGTGTTATTTCATGATGCTTTGTTTTTGATAAAGAACTGTAATTAAAGAACTGATTGCCACCTATGTGTTTCCTGCTGTTTCCACATGACAATGCATTATTAAAAAAAGAGATCCTGTGACTAATAGAATTGAGATTTTAGAACCATATCTTAGCTTTCCCATGCCCTGGCTACATAGGCCTGAGGAGGTTGGCTAATCTTATTGAAAATCAGTTTCCTTAACAAGAAAATTGGGAACATCGATATCTTTCTCCTATCATTGCAATAAAAATTCAGGATCATTTCTAAAAATGTGCTTATCCGATAGTAAGTGCTCAGTAAATGGAAGATAATTTGAATTTTTAAACAGTTTATTTATCTGTGCTTTTGTTCTAAGGATGGCTCTAACTTATGGGAGATCCCCCAAAAAAATAAAAACTCCCAGGAAGAGTATGAGAGCTTCAGACAGACTGTCTGGCTAGTTTTATAGACAAAGATTAGTCTAAGAGAAATGGTACCCATTGATAGCTATTACAAAAGGCAAGACCTATATAGAGAAAGAAATTATGGAACGTCAGCCAGCTGCATTACATAAATAACAATGTAACTGGACCTAATACCATAGCTGAAGGAAAGGTTTTAAGTATTTCCATGATGCATGTTTCAAAACATTAGTCAGTGCATTAGGGTCTCACTTCCATTGAAGTGTGTTGGGGCTGGAATTACCTGCTCTAAAAATTTCATGAGAACTACACCTGAATGTGCTATTGGCAGTTGTGTGTGTGTGTGTGTGTGTGTGTGTGTGTGTTTTCTTTTCTTTTCTTTTGCCCTCTAACCACAACTGAATTATCTCTTCTAAAAATCACACCTCCAACTATTAGGCATCAGAAAGTTCCAGATTCAGAATATAGTGGGAGCCCACTTACCAGCAGGATCACATTAAAGAAAACCTTTTAATCATAAGAATGTGTTTAAACTGTGTCCCCCAAGGGAAGGGGCACAAGGCCCATTGCTTAACAAAATTAAAATAAGATTGAACAGAGGGCTGCAACTTATTCTTCAGGAGATCATTCTATAAAAATGATGGTAGTCATAGGTATTGGTTTTTATGGGACAGTCTTGTTTCCTAGAATTTCATTCTTTTCAATTAAACCAGTCTGTTAAATGCATAACTAAAGTGATTTAATTTCTATATATTTTAAGACTTTTCAGACAAATTAGTTTATAAATTTAAAAAATTTATCTGATCACATATCCTGATTTTAAGATTATAATATTGTCAACACATATAGAAAACTAGTACCATGATAGGACATTTCCATATACAATTGTTTGATCTTGATTTTGGTCAGAAAACAAAAAGAAAATAGTGTTTATACTCAGTCCTTTATGATAAGTCCAAGGAGAAGCATTCAAAATATTTGTTGTTTATGCTGCTTGGAAACATACATAATCTTGCCTTTATAATTTATAGTCATATTTGGAAAATTGCTTATTGTTCAATTATCAGAGATTATTAAACCAACTCAGAATTAACTTCATGTCTTAAAAGTAGAAACTGAAATGAAACTGTAGGTAGAGGTTTTTCTCTTTCCACATTAGTATGGGTATTTTCTTAAAAACATTAAATCACAACCCTTAGACTGCCATGTACTGTCCAAACCAGACTGAACCCAGAGATTTCTTTACATGTTCAGGTTGAAAAACGTTTTAAGAAGAATTTGTCTTGCTTCTTTTAGTTTCTAAATGCAACATAATTTTTTTTTACAGTTTTCAATAAAGAAAACTCGAAACAAATTGAGCATATAAAATATCTTTTATTTGGGTAAATATACTTAAAATGAGGTGCACCCTTACAACAAATTTTAAAGTGTACAATATTGCTAACTATTGACACTTCGTTTTCCAGCAGATCTCTATAGTTGATTGATTGATTCATTCATTCATTCATTCATTCATTATTGTATTACTGAAACTTTATACCCACAGAACTACTCTTCACTTCCCCTCCCCTACCTCCTAGCAACAACCATTCTATTCCATGAGTTTGACTATTTTATTTTATTTTATTTTATTTTTTTAAAGATTTTATTTATTTAACAGAGAGAAATCACAAGTAGATGGAGAGGCAAGCAGAGAGAGAGAGAGAGGGAAGCAGGCTCTCCACTGAGCAGAGAGCCCGATGCGGGACTCGATCCCAGGACCCTGAGATCATGACCTGAGCCGAAGGCAGCGGCTTAACCCACTGAGCCACCCAGGCGCCCTAGTTTGACTATTTTAGATATCTCTTGGAAGTGAAATCATGCAGTATTCATTCTTCTGTGACTGACTTATTTCTCTTAATGTAATGTTCTCAAGTTTCATCCATATTGTTACAAATGACAAGATTTCCTTCTTTTCTAAAGCCAATATAAAATATTCCTATGTTCCCACAAGCAATTTGGGTACATCACAGGGAATCTAAATAAATGTTATAATTAATTAGTATTCTTAATCATATGTTGGTCACCTTGGAATCTATAGAACATCCATTGTTTGTAAATCAAGTATAAGACTTGATTTTTTTTTTATAATTTCTTTTTTCCCATAGAAAGGCATAATTATCCAGTCATTCTTAGTAGAGCTCATTTTGATTGACAAATGTGACAATAAAACTCACTTTAATGGGCAGGTAGCAGTTACATTAGTAACTGTTTTGGTGGAGAAGTTTCATGGAGATAAAGGAGGTTCCTCCCTCTCCTCAACCAAAGAATGTAATATTCTTCAGCACGTTAATCAATTAAAAACACACACAAGCAATTGTATATCACCTTATCTGTGAATTTTGTTTATATATTTTTTTCTCCTAAAAAACTAAGGTGAATATGTAGTGAATCGAAAGATTAAGATAAATCCTTGACCCTTAAGATCATCTGCGTGAAGCTATCCCTCCAGGTTAGAACAAATCAAATCATCTCAGGCAGGTGGAGCTCTGGGAAAAGTCTTCTGCCTTCACTTACTAAACTGTTTCAGTGTTCATTCTGCTTCTCCATAAGCATATGGCATTAATCAATTGTAAAGCATTTCAGTTAAAATGAATCATATAGAAGACTTCTTTTAACATCCTTTCCTCATTATGAGTGGAAGGTGAGTTGCAAACAGGAAGGAGAGACACTGACTTGCCAACATAAAGGGTCAGGAATGTTGAATTCATGAGACAAAAAGCAGAAAGTAATTGTACAGAATTAAAGAGTGAAAGAGTGGGAAGAAAATAAATTGTGGGATCAGACAGATCCTGTGTAACCCTTATTGCCACCTGCTAGCTAGATGATCTTGAAAATGGAATTTTCAAGCTTCTGAAACCCCCTCCAGAAAAATGTACCTAACATCAACCTATTAAGGATGTTTTTTTGAGGACTAAAATTTTAACAGCACAACATATTACAGAGCACTTGAAAAAAAAACCAAACCAGTTATGTTTGCTTTGTTCAGCCCTTTTTTGTTACAGAGATTGCAATCATTTTAGAAGAAATTATAACTTTTAGAACGACCCCCTCTGCCTATATTCCTAATTTCCAAACCATCACTTTTGTTTTGGACCATCTGTGTATCTTGCTTCAGGGAACTATTTCTTCTACCAGGATCGACCACCCTATTCCATTCATCTTCTCTCCTGGCTAATTGTTTTTATTTTCTCAGTGTAAATGTTACCTCCTCAAAGACCATTTTCCCATTGACACACCTCACTATCTAGATAAATTTAATTTCTCAGCCACAGGTCTTATAATAACCTGTATTTTATCTTCTTTATTTATAATTTCTTCATTCATTCATCTGTATTTTCTTGGCACTGACTATAATTATACTTGTAATTTCTTGTTTAATGTCACCTCCCAGCCATTGTATACTCCTGGACAGGCTGTTTAGAATACTCCCTTTTATACCTTAACATCAAGTGTGGTGCTTGCAACATAGGAGGATTCGATAAATATTTGTTGAATGTTCATGGATGTTGAATATGTCAAACCTATAAAACAGAAGTCTAGGAGCATTATGTTACATTAAATTATTTAACACTGTTACTATATCTAGTGTCTGATAATAGTTAAAGGATCTATGGAAAATAATCTAGGGATAATTAGAATTATAATTTATTCCAAATAAAGTACTGATATTAAATGCACATTCTTAGGGTATTTTTGACCAGGAGAAGTCCGTTTTTCTCTCTCTTACTGTTGTCTCTCTCTCTCTCTCTCTCTCTCTCTCACACACACACACACATACACACACTTATACGTTGCATGTGCATATGCACACATATTACACAGAGAAAAGTATTAAGATATTTGGGAATAGATAATCATTTCAGCCTTCACTCATGTACATATGTGTTATTTGCATCATCTAGAAGGTAATCAAAAAGGGATGAGCAATATATTGTTGTTTGTATGAATTACTTATTAGAGAAACCCATTTAGTGAAGATCCACACTTTGTCCTCTCGTAATTTGACTCATATATTGCATTGATGGCTTATGGCCCATTTTGCACCCCCTGCCCATTCTCTTTTCCTTTTTTATTTTTTCTAAAGAAAAAAGAAATTATGGGATTTAAAGTGGTAGGAAAGAGAAATGGGAAAACCTCCATTTCACATCTTTAAATTCTGCTTACTCTATTCTAGCAGCCTTCTTATTCTTAGAGATCATTATAAAACATGTCAGCCTTCGGCAAATAAGGATAAATTTAATGTTGTTAACTGGCTTGTTTTTCTATCCAGAAGATAACTCCTAAACCCCAAATTGTGAGAAAATTGGCAGACAAACTCAATAAGCACTTGCTTTGTAAGTAACCCATAGAATAACTTTTCTCAATGTTAAATTACCTTAATAAGGAATCTGGACACTTTAATCCTTAAATTCATAAGATTATTTGATGCAGGTTTTATCAGTGTAAAAATCACTAATAAATTTCTAGACAATTAACCTTCTTAGAATGTAGTTCAGTCTACTCAAAAATCGATTTGCTTTAATTTTGTGGGTTTCTATCTTTTGGATTTGTGTTCAGCCTTTAAATACTCATTCATTTTTCACAATTAAACTTTGATGTTTCACCTTCCTTACCTACTGCTAGTGTTTTTTCCATGAAGCCTATTGACAACTCCAGTAAGTTATAAGGTTGCTGCCTGTCTTCAGGGTGAAGTAGCATAGGAAAAATACTGGAACTTTTGACTAAGTGAAACAAAGCAAATATTTTCAGTAACTCAGGAAGTGTGAGGAAGCATTTGTGGAAATACAAAATGTCCTTAAAGTTACTTGTTATCAGTAACAGCAGCTAATATGTTTAATATTCAGGTTGGTGTTTAAATTATTTAAATGTAAGAATTAACAACCTGTGAACAAATAGTCCAGAGGCATGAGTTGCTGAAAGGAAGGCTAATTATTAAATACTCTTTAGGGTAGCAATGTCAGAAGATCAATTTTACTTTTAAATAAAGAAAACTGTTGGCAAACTACTATACAAGTAAAATCACTATGAAAGTCCTTAGTTTTAATATTAGGGACTGTGTCATAGTAAATGAGCACAGTTGAGTACAGTTTTGCAGAATATGAGAATCCTGTTATCACACTGCAGAGAAAGATTGCTTTACCTTTTAAGATGCCACCCTCCGTACACCAGCGTTTTAAAATCAGCTTTTGAAGCCATGATGGATTTAGGTTAATGAATCATTGATCATTGAATAACTCTGCCAGGCTCAGTTACTTTCACACACAGTTGGTTTTGTTTAAAAAAAAAAAAAAAGGCATTTAGTCACCACACACTTTAATCTGTATTCAACAGAAACCCTATGCAAAATTGCTGGCGAAAACAAGGATATATATTTCGGAAGGAGGGCGGAAAAGTAACTTTCCAGTGCAGAAACTGATGAATACCACCTCAGACAGGTGATGAAGATCAACATCAGCCGTAATAACTCACATTTATTGGAGGTATCCTTGACATAATGTGATCCCAATGGCACTTTGCCTCTGTGGTCCTCCTCCCCAAAATACATAACCTCAATATAATCATGATGAAAGCATCTGATAAGTCCCAAGTGAGAGATTTTTTTTTTCTGGCTAATAATCCTCAAAACTGTCAAAATCATCAAAAGCAAGGTAAGTCTAGTAAACCATCACATCCAAGAGTTGTCTAAGAAGACATAGCAACTAAATGTAACATGGGATCCTGGTGGGATTCTGAAACAGAAAAAGAGGACATTAGATAAAAGCTAAGAAAATTTGAATAATGCTTGGGGTTTTATTAATAACAAACATAAAATTGGTTCATTAATTGTGACAAATATACCATATTAATATATGATGTCGTTCATAGGGGAAACTGTATGCTGGATCTATGGGAACTCTCTGTACTATCTTTGCCAATTTTCTGTACATCTAAAATTCTCCTAAACAGTGAGGTTAATGCTTAAATATATCATACAATGCCCTTGAATATAAGCAGCAGGAGGATGCTGAGAGCAAAATGGCATGTGTGGAAGGTGAATCTGAAAAGTCCAAGAACACAGGCAGAACTAGAAATTTTTATCTTCTTATAATGCTCAATGAAGACAGTTCAGCTCAGATTTTATATTGCCAACAAAAAATAATTATTGGAGAATATCATGGTATACATTATAGAATAAAATATATCAGGTAGGTGAATAGGCTAGGTAGGCTTATGTGTATATGTGTGTTTGTGATACACAGATACATATAACACAGATACACAAAATATATGTGTGTTGAAGAATAAGCAAAGCTGACCCAGTAAATATCTATAACTATTGCTTTGAACAATAATAATGCTTGATATTTAACACTAAAATCAACTTAATTTTCTTATCCATTCTTACTTAAGTTTACTTATTTTGGATAACTATTTCTTTTATAGACACCAGAACAAGTTTTGGCAACCCCATGACTTGTCTAGTTCATCTTACAAAATAAAACACATTAGGGTCATTTCAAGTCACAATTTCAATTCATTACTTCTATTATAGATATAACAAGCCAACTATGCTTGAGCACACCAAAAGCCCTATCCCTATGTGCTCTTGAGTCCTTTTTCTTGAAAGTCTTCTGATGCCTTTGGATTTGAGGTATCATGCTTCATATTTCCTTCTTTGAGTAGTTATTTGGATTCATGAGAAGCTCTCTCTAAAGAAAACCTCAATAAAATTGACACCAGATTTGGCAATACTGAGTCTTTTTGTAGACTGCATGTAATTGAGGATTAAAGAGTAGTAAAACATAAAGAGCTATGTTTCAAGAATTCTCTTTGTAATTTCTACATATGGTCAAATGCCTCTTTTAAAAATGTGATATTAATTTCCTTTTTATGTGCCAACCAAAACTTCCACTTTAAGATACTGTTATGCATATGTCTGTATTACCATTTAAATAACTTACAAGAAAATATCTATAGTGAATTCTAGACTGAACAACAAGCACTTACAGTGAATAAGTACACACATAGACACAACAGTTGTTCTCAAAGTGTGATCCCCAGAACAATGGCAACAATATGACATGGGAATAAGGTCGCCAAATGAAATGCAGCGTACCTAGTTCAGTATGAACTCAGATAAACAATGAGTATTTTTTTTTTTTTTTAGTATAAGTGTGACCTAAATACTGCATGAACCATAAAAGGTTATTTTTTTAATTCCTCTAAAATTCAGCTTAACTGCATTCGTATTCGCTAATTACGGTAACACTACTTGAGAACTTGTTAGACACGCAGATCTAAGTCATACCCCAAATGTACTGAAACAGATATTCTAGGACTGCATTGCAGAGTTTCTGTTTTAAAAACCTCTAAAGTGCTGATGTGTACTGAAGTTTGAGAACCATCACTCTAGGCTATTATGAATCTCTTAGCCAGAAATCTCAGTGCGACTCCCAGTTTGGTCCTTCTGTCACAAGCTAGCAGTAGACTCACTCTTGTCAAGTACCTGTGTTAAAGAGAAATATACCTGGTGGTAAAATTAGCGTGATTCTTACCCTAGAAAAGGAATCTGAAATGAAAAGGAATCTGAAATGAATGATGGGCTAGTTATAGGTCCCACTGGATTTTAGCTTTCCTCTTTGTGATTCATGGTGCAAGGGACAATTTTGACCTCATGACATATTGCCTCTGCCCCTAATTCCTGGTTCTAGACTACCTCCAGTTAAAATGAGAGTAGTTCGTGTCAGATCCCTCCCCTAAATGTTCTCATGTTTACAGTCTCTGGAATTCAGTGCTATGCACCTTCTGAATTCACAGCTACCCAAATATCGTTGAGAAAGACTGCCACATAGAAATCCTGCCTATTGTGTAACTTTGTTCTTAATTTGGATTCTTTGAATACAGTATTTCATCTTAGATGGGTAAATAGACAGATAGCTGCTCACAGGAAACCTCCTTTATCTCTTTCAGTCCTCTTTCCTACATTGGAATCGACTATACAAAATATGCTTCATCTTCGTCTCTTTTATGGCAAGGTCTGAGTCTCACTGTCTACAATGACACATACTTCAGTGCATAAAGTACCAAATATTCTGACTTAACCACAGCAACTCATCAACTCTATTTCTATTACCTTACCAATTTCTGAGGCTAATTGCTACTGAACAAATCTTTACTAATGCAGGAAATTGAGGAGGTATGGCTCTCCGTGAACATAAATGCATTACACTCACACACTCTGCAAAATGCTTTCTGTTTAAGGTCAAGGAAAGGAAGAACATTTATTGAATGTTGACTGCATGCCAAGAACTATATGTGACACTTTACATATTTATCTCAATATTGGAATCTTTTTTTTTTTTCTTTCTTACCACTTTTCCATTGCTTAAAACCATTTAATTTGCGGAATGGTGTTTTTAGGCCTGAAGTGATTAGAAAGGACAGAGAAAATCAGCTAGATCTCATTGAAATGATAAGGGAAAATGAGGAATGGATTCCTAAGAACTGAAGAACAGTGTGTGTGTGTGTGTGTGTGTGTGTGTGTGTGAGAGAGAGAGTATAACATTATATATATATTATATATATATATTTATATATATATATATGTTCTTTTTCTTTGAGTTTAACAGGCCCCAATTTAAGAAAAGCACAAATAAAGGAACTCACACAGTATCTTCTTGTCTTGGATGGAGACAGAAACAAAGAAAAAGTGAAAAATCTAAAAATGAGAGAGAATAAAATATAGGAGTAAATGTGTTATTGTTGGGGGTTCAAGCAAAACGTATTTTGGTCTCAAGGTAAACCAGTAGGTGGGCACTGTGACAGCTTGGGTGTGTAATGTTTATGTTATCATATTATTGACTAAAACAGTTTGAGAAGCATAGGAATTCTACCAACAATTAAAATTGAGATATAAAGTATGATCACATTATTAGACAAATTATGTTTCTACCCTTTAAGAAAGAGTATATGAGGTTAATTTTAAGCAATACATTATTATTAGAACTGTTACCAGGCTAAGAGCATAGGCTCCAAGTGGCAAACACATTTCCATTAGCCACTTACAGGAGGTTGGTAACCACTGAACACAGGGCCTCCTGGGGCATAGTCAGTCTTCAGGACATATCTGCTAAAGGCATAAAAAATTAGGAAATTGTTTTTTATAAAACACCTTGCCTCAACTTGCTTGCATTTTCCTCTGTTTTTCATATCCTTCTGCTGTTGTATCAGAGCAGTAATTGGATTAATAGTATGTATGCATCAGTGAATCATTTGGAAGACTTATTATAGGAAAGATTGTTGGTCTCTAACCCCCAAAGTTTATCAATCACTAGTCTTAGGGATCTGGCTTGGGAACCTGAACTTACAATTCCTAGGTCAAACTGATGCTGCTAGTCTGAGACTACACTTTGAGGACTGTTGGATTATGTCTTCAATAAGTCCCCTGTATTCTTTCCATCCTTAGAATCAAGTGAAGGAAGAAAGTCAGAGGAAGAGAGAATCCAACAGTCTTAAAAATTGACAAGCAAACCAGGTTAAAGTATGCTCCCTTGTGATAAAATGCAGCTTCTTGAAAAAGCTTTTTATGAGCTTTTGTATTAAAATTTCAATTGCCTATGACATGTGGATTTATTCATTTAAAAACTATCTCTGAAGTTCTTGTAAGATGGCATACACTATAAGCAGCACATACAGGTAAAACAGCACCAGAAAATAAGATAATGTTTCCACTCTTAAGAAAGATACAGTATAGTGTAGCTTGTGCATCTTGTAAGCAAACACTACATGATTTACAGTTGAGTTCTGGCATGCTAGGCTGGGAAGAAATGTGATTTCAAGTTTCTACTGTCCAATATTGTAGCCATTAGGCACATGTGGCTTCTTAAGTATTAACTAATCATTTAAAATCAATCAAAATTTAAAAGAATTTCCTCAGTCACATCAGCCATTTTTCAAGTACTCGAGAGCTGCTTGTGTCTATTGTTTACAGTACTGGGAGTGCAGAATATAGGACATTTCCATCACTGTGCAGTGTCTGATTGGTGAGCTCTTCTAGGTGAGGAAGAAAGAGGCAGTCAGGATTACAGAAATTCTCTTCACAAAGACCTACTGAAAAACAATAGTTGAAGCTGGGGGGACACGTCACAAGCAGACATTTTCCAAAGAAAAGCACATAAATGGCAGCTTTGTTAAAAAGATTTAGAAAGCTCAACAGGGCTTTAAAAAGTCATTACGGGGTGCCTGGGTGGCTCACTCAGCTAATATTAATATCTGACTCTTACTTTCATCTCGGGCCATGATCTCAGGATTGTGAGATGAAGACCCATGTCGGGTTCCACACTTGGCATGGAGCCTGTTTAAAATTCTGCCTTTCCCTCTACCTTTGCCCTTACCCCTCCACATGCACCCTTGTGGGTGCCTGCACTCACTTGTGCTCTCTCTCTCTCTCCCTCTTTTTCTCTCTGCCCCTCACCCCCTCTAAATTTTTTTTAACTACACAAAAAATAAAGAAAGAAAGAAAGAAAGAAAGAAAGAAAGAAAGAAAGAACGTGTGTAGACATAGCACTAAATATATTCAATAAAGCCCTCCAAATTGGAAAGAAGTTGACCAAGGTCATGAGTAAGGAGCTCACGGCTGCAGAAAGACTCTCAAACTCGAAGAAACTCCTGCCACCTCAAAGTCTCTGCAAAGGCAGCACTTCAGTGGTCTAGAAGAAACCTAAGAGCAAAGGCTGAATACTAACACAGAACTAATTATCTTGAAAATAAATAGGTACCAAGTACTAAGTATGGAGGAAGAAAGAAGGGAGGATGCAGAAAAGGGAGGGATGAAGAGGGGGAGGGGAGAGGGAGGAAGAGAGAAAAGAAAGAGGGAAAAAAAGAATCATTTCAGGGTTTCTGAGCTATTACCATGTTTTATAGACTAGCTCTTTGCTATGCAGAACTGTCTAGAACATTATAAGAAGTTTTGAATTCCTGGGCTTAGGTTACTAAATGCCAGTAGCATTCCAGTCATTGAGAAAAGCAGAACTGCCCCTCAAAATTTCCAGAAATCCTTCTAGAAGGCATTACTACTTTTCTAGCTGAGAATCCCCAAGAAGTCTGTGACAGCACTTAAGTTTTCCATTTCATCTGGGTTGTTTAGAAATGCTTTCTGAGAAATAGTTAAGATAGAACAAACTATCTATGGAGTAATATCCGATGCAAACAGTAGAAAATTCTAATTAGAATGTGTGTCATAAAAAAAAAAAAAAGAATGTGTGTCATTCGAGAGGGAAGAAGAGGGAAGGGAGATGCTTTGCAGAAGAGGAAAAATAGATTTTGAACATAGGGTACAGACTTTTCAACACAGCCTAAAGTTTGTGTTTACTTTCTTCCTCCTTACATACCTGTGGGTCTGGGGCTAGGGTAAAATGGTGTGTTGTAAAATACCCAGGACTCAGATTACAGTTCAAAGAGGAAAGGGAATCGTTCTCACTGAAGGTAGAAAGAGAAACCTGGTGAAGTCATCTACATTGTATCAGAGGAAATGGAAATTCTGCATAGACTATCTACTTGTATCATGCAAAAAAAAAAAAAAAAAAAAGAAATGACTACCCAATATTTTTAAAGTTGCAAAAATAAATAACAATTCTCCTTATCTCTTAAAAATAATTTGAGAAAAAGGCATATTCTCTTTTTTTTTTTACAACTGTTTTCATTAAAATATAGTTGATACATTGTCCATTATTTTTAGGTATATAATGTGATGCAGCAATCACTTTCATTATGCTATGCTCATCACAAGTATAGCTACCATCAGTCACCATATAAAGTTATTATGTTACCACTGACTGTGCTATACCTTTTATCCATGTGATTTATTCATCCCATAATTGGAAATCTGTACCTTCTACTCCCTTTCACCCATTTTGCACATGCACCTACCCCTGTAGCAACATTTGTTTTCTATATTTATGGGTCTATATGTGCTTTTTTATTTGTTTATTCATTTGTTTTGTTTTTTAGATTCCATGTATAAATGAATCATCTGGTATTTGTCTTTCTCTGACTTATTTCACAAAGCATAATACTCTCTCTGTTCATCCATTTTTGTCACAGATGGCAAGATCTCATGGTTTTTTTATGGCTGAGTAATACTTATATCACATTTTCTTTATCCATTTACTTATCAGTGGACACTGGAATTGCTTCCCTATCTTGGCTATTGTAAATATTGCTGCAGTAAACGTGAGGGTGCAAATATATTTTTGGATTAGTGTTTTCATTTTATTCAATATTTAACCCAGTGGTGGAATTATTGGATCATAGGGTATTTCCATTTTTAATTTTTTTAAAGATTTTATATATTTATTAGAGCGAGTGAACACAAGCAGGGGAAGCAGCAGAGGAAGAGGGAGAGAAGGCTCCCTGCTCAGCAGGGCTTGATCCCAGGAACCTAGGATCATAACTTGAGCCAAAGGAAGATTCTTAACCATCTGAGCCACCCAGGTGCCCTATCCATTTTTAATTTTTTGAGGAACCTCCATAAATGTCTTTCATAGTGGCTGTACCAATTTGCATTCCCAGCAAAAAAGTACTCGAAATTCCTTTTTCTCCATATCCTTGCCAATACTATTTCTTGTCTTTTTGATACTAGCCATTCTTACAGGTGTCAAATGATGTCTCATTGTGGTTTTGGTTTGCATTTTCATGATGATGAGTAATGTTGAGTATCTTTTCATGTTTCTGTTGGCTATCTGTCTATCTTTAGAAAAATATCTGTTCAGGTCCTCTGCCCATTTTTTAAATTTTTTTTTAATTTTTAAATTTACATATAATGTATTTTTAGCCCCAGGGGTGCAGGTCTGTGAATCGCCAGGTTTACACACTTCACAGCACTCACCATAGCACGTATTTTCCCCCATGTCCATAACTCAACCATCTTCTCCCTACTCCCCTACCCCCGGAAACCCTCAGTTTGTTTGGTGAGATTAAGAGCCTCTTATGGTTTGTCTCCCTCCCAATCCCGTGTTGTTTCATTTATTCCTGTCCTACCCCCCAAACCCCCACATTACCTCTCAACTTCCTCATATCAGGGAGATCATATGATAATTGTCTTTCTCTGATTGACTTATTTCATTAAGCATAATACCTTCTAGTTCCATTCACATCATCACAAATGGCAAAATTTCATTTCTTTTGATGGCTGCATAGTATTCTTTTGTGTGTGTGTCTTTATCCATTCATCTGTTTTATTTTCTTTATCCATTCATCTGTTGATGGACAACAAGGTTCTTTCCATAGTTTGGCTATTATGGACATTGCTGCTATAAACATTCGGGTGCATGTGCCCCTTAGGATCACTACCTTTGTATCTTTAGGGTAAATATTCAATAGTTCAATTGCTGGGTCATAGGGCAGCTCTATTTCCTACTTTTTGAGGAACATCCATGCTGTTTTCCAGAATGGCTGCACCAGCTTGCATTCCCACCACCAGTGTAGGAGGGTTCCCCTTCTCTGCCCATTTTAACTGGATTATTTACTGTTAGGTGTTGAATTATATAAATTCTCTCCATATAATTTTGGATATTAACCCCTTTATCAAGTGTATCATTTTCAGGTATCTTCTCCTGTTCAGTAGGCTGCCTTCCTATTTTATTGACTGTTTCCTTCTCTGTGCAAAAGCTTTTTATTTCAATGTTGTTCCAGTAGTTTGTTTTTGCTTTTGTTTCCCTTGCCTGAGGAGACACATCTAGAAGAATATTGCTAAAGCTGATATCTAAGAAATCACTACCTATATTTTTCTTCAAGGAGTTTTGTGGTTTCATGTCTCCCATTTAAGTCTTTAGTCATTTTGAATTTATTTTTGGTTATGCTGTAAGAAAAATGGTCCAGTTTCATTCTTTTACATGGAACTGTCCAGTTTTTCCAGCACCATTTATTGAAAAAGCTATCAGGAAAAAATGTATTCTTACAGAATAATTTATTGAAAACATGAATTAAACCAAGGACACAGATATAAAATGATGAAATGCCACTAAAAAATAAATATAAGCATCCTTTAAAATAAAGCAAAATAAGTGTGCCTAGGTGACTCAGTCAGTTAAGGGTTCGACTCTTGATTTTGGCTCAGGTCATGATATCAGGGTCCTGAGATGGAGCCGTGCATGGGGCTTTACTCTGAGTGGAGCCTACTTAAGATTCTCTTGCTCCCTCTCCCTCTGCCTTTCCACCTCCACTCATGCTCTCTCTCTAAAAAAATTAAATGAATTAATTATTTAATTAATTAATTAAAGCAAAACATGTTTTTTTTAAGATACTTTAGCACTGTAAATTCTTTCCATCCATGTCTTATTGAGTTCCTCAATTATGGAAAGAACAAAACACCATTTTGAAAAACAATTGCTCAGATACTGGTAATTTATTGATTACATTTATCTTCTTGATGTTTTGAAATTTTTATAGGCTTATGGCAGCATTGAAACTTAATTGCTAGATTAATTACTAAATTAGAGTTAAATTCATGGTTACTACATCATTTTTTTCATTTATTTAAAAACTTAGGACATCATTTAGGTTCTTCTTACAATTCAAATTACTCTCATCAAAGACAAGATACAGTTTAGACTCAGTTAGTGATTTCCTATGACTATGTAACAAATTACCACAAACTCAGTGATTTAGAACAAAACAGATTTATAATCTTACAGAACTGGAGGTCAGAAAAGAATCTCATTGGGCCATAGTCAAGATGTCAATAGACAGGGCTGTAATCTTTTACTGGTTCTAGAAGAGAATCCATTTCCTTGCCTTCTCTAGTTTCTAGGGTGTACCCAAATTCCTTGGCATGTGGCCCTATTCCTCCATCTTTAAGCTAGCAAAATCAGTCAACCCCTTTTCATGTTGACATCTCTTTCACACATTTATAAAGATCTTTATGATTCTACTAGGACCACTTAGATAATCCAGCATAATCTCTCCTTTTCAAGACTGTCTGATTAGGACCTTAATTCCCCCTGTCATGCAACCTAACCTATCCACAGGTTCTAGAGATGGTATTAGACCTGTGGGGACCCATTTTTCTGTCTACCACAAAAGCAGTTTTATTCTTTACCTGAAAAATTGGGGCAGTGGTCAGGGTTGTCTTGCAAATCCAGTAATCCTAGTGAAAGACAAGATACAGTTTAAACTTCGTGTGTGTGAAGCCCTTATTATTTTATGAAAGTTTTGATTCAATTTTAATTATATTGTTTGGATACAGGTAATTCCCTTCAGGATAAGTGTCATTAAGGAAATCATTCATGAGTGAATTTGAAGAAGCTAAAGCAAAAATTGTGTAACAGAAAAGAAATAGAATACCCACATTTAAGACAATGGTATTTTCAGAGTATTGTACTGTCTTATGTGAGTGAAAATTAAAATTTAGATTTTGACTGTTTTTAGGAAAGTGAATTTGAACTTATCTTTCTAGCTCTAAAAATCCATTAAAAAGATAAGAAAAGTGTCTTAATTTCAATACAGAAGTTAATATTATAAATTACCTTAATATTATAAATTATTACAATTACACAGTATTATAATATTGAATATACAATTGAAGATCCATTAGAATAGTCAAGATATTAGATTCCTTAGTTCTAGCAGTCTAAATTGCCATGGGGGGGAAAAAACTTAGTTATTATGTGGATAAAGTCTTAAGTTGAGAAAACATTGGCACTATTGTATTAAATGCCCTTTAAATCTATGTCAGATTCCAAGATTCTATACTAGATTCAACTGTATCTCCAATGAAATATACATTTAAAAATATACATTATCTATTTTAATGACATTTTATTTTTTTCCAGTCCTGTTTCAAATATTTTATTGCCTTTGTATGCCTTTATGTTTCTTATTATCATTTTATTATATCATACATATCATTAATATTATGTGTAATTTCTGTTGAATAATTGTTTTGAGCTTGAACAATCTCATTTGCCGCAGTGAAAGTAAAGGTTCCTCTTGGTATTTGGTTTTCTTTAGGCATCAAAGGAAGTTAATTAGCAGCATTACAAATAGTTTGTTTTTTGTTGACTATTTTTTTGTTCTTTAGCAAGGTCACCATTTCACTTAACCTCTTTAGATGAAACTTCTATTTCATCCACTCTAAATTAGGGTGTTGCTGTTAACTAAATTGTTTGTTAAAGTAATTTAAGATTTCTAATTATGTTCTCATTCATGTCATAGAAGCTCCATGGCCAACAAACCAAAGAAAGTGATCTGTAAATTGCAAATTTCTAGTCAAATGCTATGCACAATTGTAAAATGTGTGTCCTTGTCTGATTTCAATACTTAGACTCTGGGAATGACTGAAAATAAGAATTGACAAACTTTATACCTCTTTGTAAAATATTTTGTCAGAAAACCATATGTTATCTGCGTTTCCAATAATCTTTCTCTGGGGAGAAATGTATACACGCTTATGGTTTTTAGAGAGTTCGAAATGTTTAAGATTTGTTTGAAATAATGATTTTCCAATAAAGGTTAAAGTTGTCTATAGTGTCTGAGGACCAGGGATCAATCAGAGAGGTTAACACTGCCCCTTTATAAAAATTAACAAATGAGGGGCGCCTGGGTGGCTTAATCCTTAAGTGTCTGTCTTCCGCTCTGGGGTCATGATTCCAGGTCCTGGGATCGAGCCCTGCCTGGGGCTCCCTACTCAGTGGGAAGCCTGCTTCTCCCTCTCTCACTCCCCCTGCTTGTGTTCCCTCTCTTGCTGTGTCTCTCTCCATCAAATAAAAAAATAAAATCTTAAAAAAAAATTGACAAATGATAGTGTGAGAAAAAAAAAAAAAAAAGCCCATCTTACAGATGTAGTAGTCTTCTAAGCCATCCAAAATTTTATACATTTTCAGTTATTCTTATAGGACTACATTTTGTTATTGTGCTTGTTTTCTTGATGTTTTAAATTGTTTCTTTTTTTAAGCCCAAAAGAAACTCTTAAAAAGTACAAATAATTGAGAAACCTAATAGAAATGAAATATTCTATCAAGTGACTTACTTTAAAATATCCTGTCTGAATTATTAAAAAAGAAATAATCTTCTCCAAATGTGGACACCTCAGATATCCTGCATTAAACATTGAGGCCAGAAACAAATAATCATGTTTTAGGGATTAGATTTTTGTTTTTGAGGCACATTATCAAATTAGACAGGATTTTTTTGAGAGAAATTACTACTCAGAATAAAATAATATAACAAAAATCAAAGAAATTGGGCAGAAATTGAGTTCCTAAAACATGAGTACAAAGTGGAAAGTTGGCTGTATGAATGTAGCTAATTAGTTGGGAAGATTTACAATAAATAAAAGTGGTAAAAAGATTACACTCTTATTAGTAAATTTTTTCCACTCAGAAACAGGATTAGTCTCTCTACAGTTGGGAAAAAGAAATACTAGTTGATGATAAATTGCTGACACAAAGAACTTCATTTTCTTAGGAACCCAAATAATGAATTAACATTTTGATGGCCATGCTAAACAGCAAGTAGGAAACCTTCGGGAAGAGCCCAGAGAAGGTCTTTTTTTTTTTTTTTTTTACATTTTATTTTATTTCTTTTCAGTGTTCCAGAATTCATTGTTTATGTACCACACCCAGTGCTCCATGCAAGACAAACATTTAAAATGGCCTCTTCTATCATCACCACACGTCAGGAGGTCATTTCAAAACAAAACAGGGGCACACTTGGTATTTCACAAACAAAAAAATGAATACACACACACACACACATGTGCATGAAAAAGAGAAGTACAGAGAAGAAAAAAGTATAGTCTCTGAGATGCTCTGCAGATATTAGCAAAAGCACATTTTATTATCTCCAATTTATAAATGAAGACTTGAAGGCTAGTTGGTTGGCCTCAGGCAGCATAGAGTCAGTAAAAATCTTTTTAAACTGTTTCAAAATCTCATAACAGTCCCTTTAAAAAAAATGTAAAAGGTGTGTCAATGTTTTCCAAGTTCAACTGAAGCAGTGCAGTTTTCTAGGATAATAGTTTTCTATTTTCTCAGTAAGAGACTGATTTACACTTTGAATATCATACTCAACAAAGATCCTTATTAGAATATTATGCATTTGCAGCCATCAAAAGAAATGAAATCTTGCCATTTGCGACAACGTGGATGGAACTAGAGCGTATCATGCTTAGCGAAATAAGTCAAGTGGAGAAAGACAACTATCATATGATCTCCCTGATATGAGGAAGTGGTGATGCAACATGGGGGCTTAAGTGGGTAGGAGAAGAATAAATGAAACAAGATGGGATTGGGAGGGAGACAAACCATAAGTGACTCTTCATCTCACAAAACAAACTGAGGGTTGCAGGGGGGAGGGGGGTTGGAAGAAGGGGGGTGGGGTTATGGACATTGGGGACGGTATGTGCTTTGGTGAGTGCTGTGAAGTGTGTAAACCTGGCGATTCACAGACCTGTACCCCTGGGGATAAAAATATATTATATGTTTATAAAAAATTAAAAATTAAAAAAATATTATGCATTTGTCACATTCATTTTCCTCCAATATCCATGTATACATATTACTCCAGATACCAAAGCCAGACAAAGATACCACAAGAAAAGATTATTACAGACTAATATCCTGGATAAATATAGATGTAAAAATATTGAACAAAATATGAGGAATCTGAATCCAGTAGCACATTGAAAAGATTATACACCATGACCAAGTGGGATTTATCCCTGAGATGTAAGGATGGTTCAATATATGAAAATCAGTTAATGTAGTACAAAATATTAACAGTGTAAATTATAAAATGTGCATGATTGTCTCAGTTGCAGAAAGTGCCTTTGACAAAATTTAGCATCCTCTCACGATAAAAACTCTCAACAAACTAGGGTAGAAGGCACATATCTCAATACAATAAGGCCATGTAGAAGAAAAGCCCACACTTAACATCCTGCTCAACAGTGAAAACCTGAAAGTTTTCCTCTAAGATCAAGAACAGGGTATTTACTTCACCACTTTCATTGACCATAATACTAGAAGCCCTAGCAGCACTTGGCAAGAAACAGAAGTAAAAGACATGTAAATTGGGACTGGGAGGTAAAATTGTCTCTTTTTGCAAATGACATGATCTTGTATATAGAAAACCTTAAAGATATCACACACACACACACACACACACACACACACATTAGAACTAATATCTTTGGTAAAACTTGCTGCGTAAATTTTGATTGGATGCCAAACATTATGAATTGGCCTTCTTGGGAGTTGGATGTTTTAAATCCCTACAAATTTTCAAGATCTTCATTTGGGGACTCACTTAAGTCACTGGGAAGGAGTTCAATCCTTATAGGTCTTGCTTTTTATCTTGCGAAGGCAGAAGCTATCCAGTACTTAGCCTAGAGTTATATTCTCCTCGTTCTGACACAAAAACTTCTGTGTCCTCTACTCAGTGCCCCTTGCATCATGAAGTTTTTGAATCTGTTTGAACAGGCATTTGTCCCAGACCTGATTTAGCACTAGGCACGGTTACCTCTAATGACATTGTCTAACGTTGTTCTTTCTCGGGCCTTCTATAATCGCAGATGAATGACCTGATGTACTCAACTGAACCCTTGAGAGTTCTCTGCAGATTTCCAGAGTTCTCTCTCTGCGTAGGTATCTTCTTTTATTCTGAGAACACTAGCCACCTTTTTTTATTTCTGGATTCTGAGCTCTATCTGCTCAACTCGGGAGGTTGCCTCTCTGTCACTGCCTGAAATTTCATGATGTTAAGCCAGGACAATGGCAGAGCTCATTTGTTTTTCACCTATAAGGGCTTATTTTCCTTTGTTGCCAGATACTCAGTGTCTGGCAAACTATTTAATTTGGGGTTGTTTCAAGTGGTAGCGTTAATCTGCCCCCTGTTAAATTCCACTGTGGCCAGAAATAGAAATCCCAATGTATTTTTTAAAAGAATGAAAGGATCTGGAGTAATACTGTTATAGACCTGGAGGGAAATCAGTCTCAATTATATTGCATAGAATATATTGGTAACATTTTTGCTATAATAACTTAATAGTTTGAACATCCAGGCTGTTATGTGCAGCATGAAGTCTCTTGGAGTGCTTTTCTGAAGCAACCACTTTGAAGCCGTGGCACTTTGAAGCTGTCTGTGGCACCTCTCCAAGTCTGGAGGGAGGGAGGACATGCAGGAAGGGAGAGGGAAGAGTATGGTATCAGGAGGTACTGAAAGCCTGTGGGTGGGATGAAAACCATGAAACCGGTCACGAGGAACGATAGCATGAAACAGAAACTAGAGAGCTTTGCTGTCCAATATGGTAGACCTCAGCCAGATAATAGCTAATTATCAGCCAGATAATAGCTAATGAGCACTTGATATTTGACTAATCACAACTGAATGTGCTGTAAATGTAAACTATATGCCAGGTTCTAAAAGCTCAGAATGAAAAATCTTTTTTTTTTTTTCATCATGATAAGGGTACTCTTTAAACTCCATCACCTATGTAACCCATCCCCCCCCCCCACCTCCCCTTTGGTAACCATCAGTTTGTTCTCTATAGTTAAGAATCTGTTTCTTGGTTGGTCTCTTTCTCTTTTTTCTTTTCTTTCCTCATTTGTTTCTTAAATTCCACAAATGAATGAGATCATATGGTATTTGACTTTCTCTGACTAGCTTACTTTGCTTAGCATTATACTCTTCTAGCTCTATCCATGTTGTTGCAAGTGGTAAGATTTCATTTTTTTTAAGATTTTATTTATTTATTTTATAGACAGAGATCACAAGCAGATAGAGAGAGAGGAGGAGAGAAGAGGAAGCAGGTTTCCCGCTGAGCAGAGAGCCCAATGTGGGGCTCGATCCCAGGACCCTGGAATCATGACCCGAACTGGAGGCAGAGGCTTTAACCCACTGAGTCACCCAGGTGCCCCAAGATTTCATTTTTTAATGGCTGAGTAATATTCCATTGTATCTATATAAACTGCCTCTTCTGTATCCATTCATCTATTGATGGACACCTGGGCTGCTTCATGGTTTGGCTATTGTAAATAATGCTGCAATAAACATGGGGTGCATATATCCCCTTGGATTAGTGTTTTTGTATTTGGGGGGTAAATACCCAGTAGTGCAATTGCTGGATCATAGGGTAGTTTTATTTTTAATTTTTTGAGAAATCGCCCATACTCTTTTCCATAGAGATCATACCAGTTTGCATTCCCACCAATCAAGAAAGAAAGTTCATTTTTCTCCACATCCTCACCAACATCTGTTGTTTCTTATGTTTTTATTTTACTCATTCTAATGAGTGTGAGGTGATATCTCATTGTGGCTTTGATTTGCATTTCCCTGATGATGAGTGATATTGAGCATCTTTTCATGTGTCTGCTCATCATTTGTCTGTCTTCTTTGGGAAAAAAATGTCTGTTCATATCTTCCACCCATTTTGAGTTGGATTATTCATTTTTGGGGTTGGCTTGTATCAGTTCTTTATATATTTTGAATACTAACCTTTATCAGATGTATCATTTGCAAATATCTTTTCCATTTCAGTAGGTTGCCTTTTCATTTTGTTGATTGTTTTCCTCACTGTGCCAGAAGCTTTTTATTTTGACGTGGTCCTGACAGTTTGTTTTTGCTTCTGTTTCCTTTGCCTCAGGAGACATTTTTAGAAAAATGTTGCTAAGGCTGATGTTAGAGAAATTACTGTCTGTGTCTTTTCAAGGGTTTTTATGCTTTCAGGACTCATGTTTAGGTCTTTAATCCATTTGGAGTTTATTTTTGTGTGTGGTGAAAGAAAGTGGTCTATTTTCATTATTTTACATATTGCTGTCCAGTTTTTAAAACACCAAACAAGAAGAGACTGTCTTTTTCCCATTGCATGTTCATTCCCCCTTTGTCGAAGATCAACTTACCATATTCTCATGGGTTTATTTCTGGGTTTTTTTTTTTTCCATTCTATTCGCTTGATCTATTTCCTTGCCAGTACAATACTGCTTTCATTACTACCACTTTGTAATATATTTGAAATCTGGAATTGTGACACCTCCAGTTTTTTGTGTTTTTTTTTTTTTTCTTTTTAATGATTGCTTTGGCTATTTGGGGTCTTTTTTTAGTTCCATACAAATTTTAGGGTTCTTTGTTCTAGTTCTGTAAAAAAATAAAATAAAATGCTGTTGTTATGTCGATAGGGATTGAATCAAATGTGTAGACTGCTTTGGATGTTAATAGACCTTTTAACAATATTTGTTGTTCCAACCCACGAGCATGGAATATCTTTCCATTTCTTTGTGTTATCTTGAATTTCTTTCATCAGTCTCTTATTGTTTTCAGAGTACAGGCTAGTTACCTCTTAGGTTAGGTTTATTCCTAGGTATCTTACCGTTTTGGGTGCAATTGTAAAGGGAATCATTTTCTTAATTTCACTTTCTGCTGCTTCATTATTTGTGAATAGGAATGCAAAAGATCTCCGTACACTGATTTTGTATCCTGTGCCTTTACTGAATTTATCTGTTTTAGTAGGTTTTTGGTGGAGTCTTTTTGTAAAATCCTATCATCTGCAAATAGTGTGAGTTTTACTTCTTCCTCACCAACTTAGATGACTGTATTTCTTTATTTTGTATAATTGCTATGGCTAGAACTTCCAGTACAATGTTGAATAAAAGTGGCAAGAGTGGACATCTATTTTAGGGTAAAAAAAAAAGCTTTTTCCAGATATGTAGATGGCAATTTAGCATTTAACAAATCGTATATCCTGAACCAAGTTCTAAAGAGAAAAAAATGTACTTCAAGTCAGAAAATGAATTGAAAAGTGTCATCATGCAGAGAAAATATATTATTATGCCAAAATATGTCATGAGGCAAAATCAAATGTGATGCATTTCAAATGTTGGAAACATTACATTTTGGAAATATATTTCTCCAATAAAGATATTATTATCTTTTTTTTTTTTTTTTTTTTTTTTTTTTTAGAGTGGACATTCATATCTTATTCCTAACCTTTGGGGGAAAGCTCTCAGTTTTTCACTATTAAGTATGATGTTGGCTGTGGGTTTTTCTTTCTCTAATTTTTTTAAAGATTTTATTTATTTATTTATCAGATTGAGAGAGAGAGAGAGCACAAGCAGAGGAGTGACAGGCAAAGCAGGCAGAGGGAGAAGCAGGTGCCCACTGAGCAAGGACCTTGATGCAGGACTGGATCCCGGGGTCCTGGGATCATGAACTGAGCTGAAGACAGATGTTTAACCAAATGAGCTACCCGGGTGCCCCTTAGCTGTGGGTTTTTCATATAAGGCCATTACTATGTTGAGATATCCCCTCCAGACATACTTTGTAGAGGGTTTTTATCATGAATTCATGTTGTACTTTGTTGAATGTTTTTTTCTGCATCCATTGAAATGATCATATGGTTTTTATCCTTTCTCTTACTGATGTGATGTATCACATTGATTGATTTGAAAATATTGGATTACCCTTGCATCCCAGGAATAAATCCCATTTGATCATGGTGTATGATTTTTTTAATGTATTGTTGGATTTGGTTTGCTAATATTTTGTTTAGAATTTTTGCATCTATATTCATGAGAGATATCGGCCTATAGTTTTCTTTTTTTGTGTGATGTCTCTATCGGGTATTGGTATCTGGATGATAGTGGCCTCAGAGTAAATTTGAAAGTTTTCCTTCCTGTCCTGTTTTGTTTTTGTTTTTTGTTTTTGTTTTTGCGTGTGTGTGTGTGTGTGTGTTTTAATAGTTTGAGAAGAATAGATATTAAATCTTCTTTAAATATTTGGTAGAATTCACCTGTGAAGGTCTCTGGTTCTTGATTTTGTTTTTTTGGGAATTTTTTGATTACGTTTCTTTGCTAATAAGGGATCTGTTCAAATTTTCTATCTCTTCCTGCTTTAGTTTTAGTAGATTATATGTTTCTAGGAATTTATCCATTTCTTCTAGATTGTCCGATTGTTTGGCATATAAGTTTTCATCATATTCTCTTACAGTTCTTTGTATTGTGGTGGTATTGTTTGTTTTAATGAGTCTGACTAGAGATTTATCAGTTTTGTTGCTCTTTTCAAATACCAGCTCCTGGTTTCATTGATTTGTTCTATTGGGTTTTTTTTTTTTTTTCTTTTTAGCTCCTATATCACTTATTTCTGCAAAAATCTTTATTACTTCAAAAAAATCTTTATTATTTTCTTTCATTTGCTAGGTTTGGGTTTTGTTTGTTGTTCTTTTTCTAGCTTCTTTAGGTGTTAGATAGTTTGTTTGAGATTATTTTTGCTTCTTGAGATAGGCCTGTATTGCTATAAACTTCCCTTTCAGAACGACTTTTGCTACATTCCCAAATTTTTGGATTGTTGTGTTTTCATTTTCCTTTCTTTTTGGTCTCTTCCTTAATTTCTTCGTTGGCCCAGTCATTGTTTAGTAGCATGTTATTTAACCTCCACTTTTTTGTGCCCTTTGCAGATTTTTTTTTTGTGATCACTTTAGTCTCATAGCATTGTGGTCAGAAAAAAAAAATATATGCATGGTATAACTTCTATTTTTTTTTTAATTTGTTGAGACTCATTTGGTGGCCCAGTGTGTGAAAAATATCTTGTTAACGTTGGTATATTGATAAATTATATTTTGCATATACTTGGACTAAATAAAATAATTATGGAATTTAATTTTACCAGCTTTTACCACTTCTATAGTGTAGCTACTATAAAATATAAAATCATGTATGTCACTTGGGATTCTGGCTCACATTTTATTTTGTGTTGGTTAGCACTTTTATAAAGTGTTATTCTTAATATATTTAGTTCAGAGAGTCTGGTATGATCTGTGGATTCTTTCTCAATAAAATGACATAAGTGCCCCCCAAAAGAAAAGCATGAATATAGTTTTAAGGTTTTCCCTGCTGTATTGAAACTATTTATATGCCCAAGTAAAGAATATGTATCACAAAATGTTGACCATCATCACATCAGTCTTGTTATTTGGGAGCATGAAAAAGACAGAAGTCCTGTCCTGGGATTTTCAGCAGGTTTCTGGGCAAAGACAAAAATAAGAACAAGGGGCACCTGGGTAGCTCAGTGGGTTAAAGCCTCTGCCTTCAGCTCAGGTCATGATCCCAGGGTCCTGGGATTGAGCCCCACATCAGGCTCTCTGCTCAGCAGAGAGCCTGCTTCCTCCTCTCTCTCTCTCTCTGCCTGCCTCTCAGCCTACTTGTGATCTCTCTCTGTCAAATAAATAAAATAAAATCTTTAAAAAAAATAAAAAAAGAACAGGAAAGTAAGGGATTTAAACATTCTAGTGTTTCCCAAAGTGATCTTTTCTTGGCTTTTTCACCATTTTTTTTTTCATCCTCAGTATTTGTTCAGTTTAGAAGAATGTCTTTGTAATTATAGTATCAGCCTAACTTAAAGTAGGACTCCTAAGGGTAGATATTTTCTTGGTCTTCTACATTCTTCAAAAACTACATGCATGCATGATATTTTTCAAGCAAAATAATGTAGCCCTGACCATGGAACTAAGCATTTTTCATATCCCACCTAATTTCAAGATCGCACTGTCTGGGAATCTGGGGAATACATTTCATAGTCATAACATCATAACTGTGAAATATGAATTGTTAAAACATGAGAAGACCCCAGAGAAGCTCGATTATTAGTGGTAGAAAAAAATAAGATTATTGACAGTAAAAGAGCTGCTGTTAATCTGAATGTGATTAGATACAATGTCATCATGTCACCTCTGAGTAAGGAGCCTTTTCATAATGAACTGGAAGTCAAGCTAACCAAGTGAAGGGATTTCCTGCTTGAAGAATTTACTCCCTGAGCATCATCTACTTATGTTGAAATCTGAGAATTCTCAGGAGTTTAGGAAAGCCACTCTGTCCTAGAGTGAGGACTTGCGAGGTTTTTTTTTTTTTTCTATCGGTTTTAATATTCATACATGTTTTATTTACATAATTTATACAATTGTTGACAAATTACTTACTCAAATTACTAAAGCAGGTCTATGCTGTTTTCCTTACTGATGTTCCCATATGGTCTGCAAAATTTATAGTCCTCCCTATCCTATTTCCAAACTTTTAATTCTATTCAAAAAGCAATTAGTAAATGTTTAGCCTGCACCTAATACTACACTAAGAGCTCTGAGGGATATTGGGAAGTAGAAGGAAATGTTCTTGTTTTCTCAACGCTTGCATTTTCCTTGAGGAAAGAAAACATGTTTTAATAGAATTACAGCCATGAAATATGTAACTAAGTGAGGCAATTGAGGAACACACTAAAAAAGTTTTAAATAAAATGCTAAATATTAAGTGTTACAAATTTTCAGGGAAAAAAATATGAAAACTATCCACTGAAGAACCTGGTCTTGAGTCTGGGCTGCTGACAGATGCTTTGACTGAGCAGGTAAAGCAGCAAAACCCTCAAGTCAGCACACATGATACTTCTACTCTTCTTCCTCATACGGCACACACAGAATATCTGGAAACTTCCTAGTGCAAACTGAGAAAGCATTCAAGGGCCAGAGGTAACCACCCAAGGCATCGCATTTTCCCTGGCCCTGTCCAGGTACACCCCAGCCTAAAGGTTTCCATCTGGGCATAATTAAACCTATTTGGAACATATTTGTTGGAAATGGCCAATATATAAAATAATACCTTCCTGGGGCATTCCTTCCAAAGGCATCCTGCTTTTTAGTTTTTTGTTTTGTTTTGTTTTACTGTGGGATTACACCATGGGACCAGACAGCAGCAATCTAGAAGCAGAATCACAGCCATGAAGGCGTGGAGTGTGAGAACTGAACAAAAAAAGATATCCTACACTACATGGCATCTGGCTAACTAAACTACATCCTCTCTTAAGGAGTTTGTAGTGAGACTTCTAGAGAATACTTAAAGTGAAAATTTTAAAACTTGAAGGGTCTTTCAGAGTAAAAGCAGTACAATTTATGAGGGAGCAGAAAACATGGGTAAAGAGAAGCCATGATAAGGAAGATGTGGTCCATATACACTATGGAGTATTATGCCTCCATCAGAAAGGATGAATACCCAACTTTTGTAGCAACATGGAAACATGGACGGGACTGGAAGAGATTATGCTGAGTGAAATAAGTCAAGCAGAGAGAGTCAATTATCATATGGTTTCACTTATTTGTGGAGCATAACAAATATCATGGAGGACAAGGGGTGTTAGAGAGGAGACGGGAGTTGGGGTAAATTGGAAGGGGCGTGAACCATGAGAGTCTATGGACTCTGAAAAACAATCTGAGGGGTTTGAAGTAGCGGGGGGGTGGGAGGTTGGGGTACCAGGTGGTGGGTATTTTAGAGGGCACGGATTGCATGAAGCACTGGGTGTGGTGAAAAAATAATGAATACTGTTTTTCTGAAAATAAATAAATTGAAAAAATTAAAAAAAAAAAAAAGAGAAGCCATGAGAGTGACAGAGGAAAAAACATATCAAAACTGAATAGGGAAACAAATGAGTATAAAAGCATCTGAAAAGGGCAGACTACCTTAAGAATAGAACACAGGGGTGCCTGGGTGGCTCAGTCAGTTAAATGATGGCCTTTGGCTCAGGTCATGATCTCGGGGTGCTGGGATCGAGTCCTATGTCGGGTGCCTGGGTGGCTCAGTCAGTTAAATGACGGCCTTTGGCTCAGGTCATGATCTCGGGGTGCTGGGATCGAGTCCTGTGTCGGGCTCTCTGCTCAGCTGGAAGTCTGTTCCTCCCTCTGATTCTCTCTCCTTTCATGCTCTCTCATTCTCTCTCTCTCAAATAAATAAAATCTTAAAAAAAAAAAAAAAAAAAGACGGAAAGACTAGGACACCTTTCCTTGAGAAGGAAAGAACAAGTCCTCATTCTAAGACACCCCTTATTAGTCACTGCTCTTGAGGCTATCAGCCTACGAGAGTTGATGTTGGACCCTGGTAGGCTGTGCTGTTCCCGCACAGTCTCAGGGGCCCTGGTCACAGCTTTCACTCTTCTTCCTCACCTCCCTTTGTATCATACCTGAGTTTATTCCTGTCCTGCCACCTGGGAAACTGTTATTCACAGACCATCAAGCAACACAAAAGCCACCTTCTCCACAGCCCCCCTCAGTGCCCACTGCAATGCCAGGAACATGGTGAAGCTCTTCTGCTCTGATGGGAGGCTGCTTTCTCATGGATCATCCTATCGGGTGGATAATAGTCCTTGGAATGCTACTGCACAAAGGCCAGTGGGTAACTGTAAAGCATTTTGTCAGGTGCGCATTCTACAAAGAAGTATTTCATTTCCATTTTCTTCTTTATAAATATCTTACTTTAGAAGTTTTTCATAGTTTTTAGACATACCACCTAACATTTTTGTCCCATCAAACACATATATAACCCAGGAACAGCCAGCTCCGTTTCTGAATACCTCTTATTGTTTCCCCAAATACCATTGTGGTAAATAGCAAGAATGGCCATAAATTCATTCCATCCCTCGATGCATGTCCCTATGAAATATAAGTTGGTGCCAACTTCCACCAAGAGATTAAGTTCTTTCTGAACCCTTTAGGCTTAAAAGAGAGCAAGCCAGATGGAGCAAATGTTGAGCCATGTGCCTTGCTCCAGTAAATGGGCATTAACAGATGGGATGTGAGATAAGACTTGAAATGTTCTTGTGCTTTGGGACATACCCTCTCTTGCTACTCATTGGAGCCCTGAGCTTGCTGCATGGAAAAAATCCAAGCACACCTACTGGAGATCAGACCACACCAAACAGACCAGGCTGCCCAGTTGAAATCTTTTCAACTCTTCAGCTCCATGTGCAAGACTAACTTAATCCATGTAGCCCTAGATGAGCTGAATCAGACAAGAAGAACCACCCAACCAGGCCAAAGAATTGTGAGAATGAATAAAGATGTGTTACTTGAACCACGGTTCAAGAAACTTTTTCTGTAAAGGGCCATACAGAAAATATTTTTGATTTTGAGAGTCATTCAATCTCTGCTTCAACTATTCAGCTCTATAGCTGTAGCAAAAGAACAGCAACATACAATAGATAAATGAATGGGTATAACTGTGTGCCAATAAAATATTATTTAAACTTAATTTACAATTCTAGTAAATGTATTATTGCCATAGTTTTCTGACCCCTGTTTTAAACCAGTAAGTTTTAGGGTATTCTGTCACATAGCAAAAGCTAAAATATACACTGATTTTATTATGGTTTTCTTTCCACTTTCCCAATCTAGTTTACTGCTCCTAATTGACCTTTAGGATCCAGGAGAAGCATCATCTCAGAAAACCTAAAGGCGTTGGTTTTGGAATCAGACCAATGTGAATTTGAATCTTGATGCTACCACTTCACTGCATGTTTGAGACTTGGGGAGAGTTATACTGTCTGAGCTTTAGTTTATTCATCATAAAATATGCCTGGCATCAAAGATAATTATAATACAGTTAAATATTATGTTATTCTCTCCTTATTACCCTCACTCCCAGTTTAGAATAGATGCTCTGCACTCTCCTGGTATCTTGTATGTACTCCTATAATACCATCCACTATGCTGCATATTAATTGTTCAGTTTTCCTTGTCATTATTAGGTACAAATGCATTAAGTCATCATTAAGGAGAATGCTTCTTCCTTCCTCTGATAATCCTTTCCAAGAGGACACTCAGTTGCCACCTCACTTCTGGCCTCTCTCTTCCATTTTACTGAACCCAAGATACTGACTTCAGTTCTGACTTTTTTCCTCTTGGAGAAGTAAATGTCCTTTGAGAGCACACTCCTTCTTCTGCTCCCTTGGGGAACATCATCACATATGTAGAGGCCCAATCCTGTGGTCCATGATCGAGTTAGTACATCTGTTTGGGATTCAATGTCAGGTATTAGGATGACCCATTGGGCTCTCGCATTAAGCCATATCCTTCAGCCTTTGTCTGTCACTAATAAAGGTTTAATTTAGACCTTTGTCTCCTTGGTTCTCTGTCATATTTCTAAACTGGTTCATAGCTCACTCAGGGGACAGAGATCATTCTTATTAGGTATCATCAAGATTGAAACATATATAAAATACACTTAAAATTGTTCTTAGAAAATAGTGAGCAATTCCTATAAGGAACAGGGTAGTGTTTCTTCTTAATCCTAGCCAAATAAAGAGGTTCCCAGGAATCAAATTGTAAATACTGAGGTTTGCAAGAAAGAACATGGACATTTCACCTTCTTCTAACTACTTGCTGAGACGCAGAAATGTGAATGCCAGCTGTATGCATCTCAACTGACCGAGCACAAGAAACCTTTTGGAGACTCTGGCATTGTCCTTAAGTTTTTTTCAGTGGCAGAGACTTCCCTGGCAGTTCATGGTCGGCCACATCTCAGATGTGGGGGGTTCCTGCGGGCTAAATGGGACTATAGCAGGGTTCCAAGGTTTGGCATCTTGCCCAACAGAAAGAAGTCATAGGGCATAGCTAGGGGAAGAGGACTTAGCAAGGAGCATGAAGGCAGCTAGAGAAATATTCATGAAACTGGTCAGGGAGCAAAACCCTGAGAAGGAGGATTTCCAAACGAATCCCCAAGCCTCATTTGATGCCCATTTTGATGTAATGACAGAGTCCTTCAGTTGCCAAAGTCAGCAACAGCTGAGGAAGCAGGCTCATTTTCTTGTTTTTCTCTCATCTTTCTGTCACAAATCTATATTCCACTTGAGATCAAAGGGGAAGATCTAACAGGAAGTAGAACGTGGATAATAAAAGAACAAGTCAACTGACTTTTTCCCTCTAAACTTCAGACCAGGAATTATTTAGAGAGAAGGAGAAACTTAAGTTTAAAATCTTGGTTTAAGGGCGCCTGGGTGGCTCAGTGGGTTAAGCCGCTGCCTTGGGCTCAGGTCATGATCTCAGGGTCCTGGGATCGGGTCCCACATCGGACTCTCTGCTCAGCAGGGAGCCTGCTTCCTCCTCTCTCTCTCTCTGCTTGCCTCTCTGCCTACTTGTGATCTCTCTCTGTCAAATAAATAAATTTTAAAAATCTTAAAAAAAAAATCTTGGTTTAAACTCGAGTATCCTGGGGACACCTGGATGGCTCAGTCGGTTAAGCATCTGTCATTGGCTCAGGTCATGATCTCGGGGTCCTGGGACACAGCTCTGGGTCAGGCTCCCTCCTCAGTGGGGAGTCGGCTTGTCCCTCCCGCTCTGCCCCTCCACCCCTGAGCCCCCTCTCTGTCCTCCCACTCCTGCTCCTGTTTGTGCTCTCTCCTCTCTCTCAAATGAATAAATAAAAATTCTTTAAGCTGGAGTATATTGTATAGCAACTGATGTAGATATCATCCATACAGCTGAAAGAGACACAGAATGGAACACAAAAAGAATTAATCTGTTTCCTGGTTTTGTCCTTCTCTGTAGAGTCCATTCAATAACCAATCTATATGTGCATACAAACATTAATTACTGACGTGTCTCTTTAAGTTACATTAGGTTGTTGACCGTATAGCAGAACAATAAACACATTTCCAACGCCCTTCCTAGCAGAGAGAAAGATTAGAACTGATAATGATAGGTCAGTAAAATTAGGTTATTTAGTCTTATGCAAATCATAAAAAATAATTTTTAATTTCTGTTCCGCAAATACCAAGATTATTTGATCTTACCACAAAACTAGGCCTAAGTCAGCATGCTAACCAAAAAGGCAGCAGTGTTTATAGGTTTCAAAAAAATACAAAGAATATACGCCCTCAGAATATGGATGAGAACAGAAATTCAGTATAGCCTTCTAGTCTGCAGAAATAATAGTTAGATTGCTCTCTTGCAGCGTGCTATGTTCTTTTAAAAATAAGGGTTCTCTAGTTAAGTAGTTGTTTCTAATCTGCACTTTTATTCTTAAAAGATTTTTGCAGCCAATTTTGTTTACTTCTTCATTTATTGTACACTTCTATAGCACTGCTGGGTTAAACTTTTCATCACAATATTTTATCACTGCATTTCCATTTAATACAAAGCCATATGACTGCTGAAAAGGTCTACAATAATTTAAGTGTCCCTAAGCACACCATTTCTCTGACTACATGCATTTTTTATACCCTAACTCTTATTGTAATGCTTATGATCAATAAAGATGCTTGCTCAGAAGTAGAATAAATTTGTGAACTATTAATATTTAATGTCCCAGGACTTAAATCATTGTCCACTCTTACCTAAAGAAAATTATTTTATATTCTTAGCGGTGGTTTATGGAAATGGAGAAAGAAAAATCAACAAAATCATTCCTGTTTGTAGCAGTTTTAGAAAAATTGTGTTTTCCATATGTATGGATATAACGAACTTTTATCCCATTTATTGCTGCTGAAAGTTCATTTGCAGGAAATCTGTATAAGATTTGGATATCTTTCAATAAATGTTACACCTGGATTCTCATTTCCAAATGTTCAAGGAATTAGCTAATTTAAGTAAAATAATAATAATTTGATAGGAGGATATAAGGAAATACATAGGATCAATAAATGGAAATGCCAGAGAATAGAGCCCAGAAGTTGCTAAAAAACAAAAACACCTAACACAAAATAGGCATACAATAGATATATACTAGATGAATTAATGCACAAATAATTCAATAAATTTAAATTTTACCAGATGTACTTATAGAGGACTCTGATTTAGACCTGAAGCAAATAGGATGAGAGGAACAGTGAGGAGTATCCATATTAAATATATACCTCCTTGAATTAGTAGAATATATTCCATTATCTGGGAATACAAGTGGAGATGTCAAACAGGCAGGCTTGAGGAGAGAGTGATCCATGCTGGAAATGTACCCTTGGGAGTCTTTGGTGAGCACACATAGTCATGGGACTGGTGAAATCACTAAGGAAGTGAGAGTAGACAGATACCAAGTAGAGGTCATGGAGCAGGGCTGGAGCACAGCATTGTGAGAGATCAGGCTTAAGAGGAAGGACCAGCCAAGGAGATGAGGGAAAGGCCAATGGGCTGCCAACAGCCCACTGGCGTATGAGGTCCTAGAGGCCCAAATGGATGAGAGTCTTAGACTTACCTAACAAAGTCTCACAAACTGGTTAGCTTCAAACAACAGAAATTTATTCTCTCATAGTTTTGGAGGTTGTAAGTCTGAAATGAAGCTGGTTTGACAGGTCTACGTTTGCCTTAGAGTCCCTGGTAGGGGGAGGGGATCCTAGCATGTTTTTTCCAGCTTCTGGTGGTTGCCAACAATGCTTGGCTTCTTTAGCTTGCATTCCGTCCCAATTTCTCCAGTTGTTCCAGTATTCTTATGGCCATCTTACCTCTGTGTGGGTCTCTGTGTCTGTTCTTCCTCTTCCTAGAAAGACACCAGGTATTCTAGTAAGGCCCACCCTAATCTAGTATAGCCTCATTTTAACTAATTACACATACAAATACCTTATTTTCAAACAAGTTCACATTCTGAGGTTCCGAGTGAACATAAACTTTTGGAGGACAGTATTCAACCCCTACACCAAATGAAAAAGTGTCTAAGGAGGTGGGAGTGACAGACTTTGCCAAATCATGCTGATAGTTCAAAATTGAGGAGGACCGAGATTAGGTTTGGTCACTAAAAATAGCCACATAGGGGTCATTGGACTCCCAACAGGGTGATTTCATATGGTGGGCAGGAGCTGGGACATACACCTGACTAGGTGCACTCTAAAGAGAATAGAGAGGAAAAGAATTAGAAACTCTGAGTATACATGACTCTTCCAAGGGTTTCACAACAAACAGTAGACCGAAAGTGAAATGGGGGAGGATCAGAATATATGGATGAGAGAAATAATTGCACTCCTGTATGTTTATTAGGATAAAAAGTGAGGGCGAATAACCATACTGGTATACCGGCATGCTTCTTCTTCATATAACGAATACATATTAATTAATGTATATGAATATAATATAATGAATGAATGAATAAATATATAATTCATATAGCATCTTCAGACAAATAAAAAGCACATTCCTCCTATTCTGACTTTTAATCTGCCTTCCCTTGATCCTGAAGGAATCTAACTCCATTTATGGATCTGGAGGCAAGGAGGGCTGTTTAGAGTGAGGCTGTGGGTAACTGATAGCCCCTTGACATCATCCTTAAATTCTGCAGTGTAGGCAAACCAGCTTCAAATATCAGGAGACCTCAGGGTTTACACCAGGGAATGGCCATCTTCTTTATGACTGACAAAGTAAATCTTGCATCCCTGGTAGCTAAAGTCTGATAGAACTAAGAATCAGATTCAGAGTTTGATTCTGCAAGTGATCCTGGATTACTAGCTTACATCCACAGCTTCTCCCAGCTCTCAAGATTAAAGATAATGCATTGGTTAAAAAGAAGTTAAACCCTCTGGAAAATTTCTTAGATGGAATTCATAAGAAAATAGTCTCTGATAATAGTCTATTTATACTGTAAATAACAAAAATACAAACAGGAGATCCACATATACTCAGAAATTACTAGGCCCATTTCTTAGCAGTAAATGGGTGAAAAAGAAAGCATAATGAAATTTAGAAATCATTTGAGTAAATACTTAAATACTGCATTATCAAGTAATATGAAAAGCAACTAACCAGTTCTTAAAGGGAAACTTAATAATGTAAAGGCATGTAGTAGGAAAGAAGATAGGTTAAAAATGAATAAACCAAGCATCCAGTGTAAGATATTAGAAAAATAAACACAGTAATCTCAGAGTAAAAGGACGTAAGTATTAAAGATAAGAGCAGAAATTAATAAAATTTTAAAAAACATATAATGAACGAGCCCCCAACTATGTATATGTATAAACTGTGTTCAGCATTAGCACAATATAAATAGGGTATATTATAAAGCCACAGTGAGCCCATATCAGGAATACAAAGTTGGTTTAACATTAAAAAGGTAGCCAGTGTAATTTGACACATTAATATTAAAGGGAGTAATTAAATGATTATTTCAATATAGGCAGAAGTTTTGACAAAATTGACAGTCATTCATTATTAATGCAAAAGACAAGCAAGGTGAAAAAAATTTAACCCACTAGGAATAGGAAGAGACCTTTTTATTCTGTTTAATGTCATTTACTCAGCCTACACAAACACACATGGACAAGAATACACACACGCATATATGCAGTTAGTTTTCAATATCTGTAGTAGTTATGTGCTATAAAGTCACAGCAAATGCTGAGCTAGTGAACACTGAATTATTGCTCCTAGGGGAAATACAAGGTTTGTTTCTGCAGCCTCACTTCATAACATTTTCATCAAAGCATTGTGTGTTTCAGTTTAAGGACAACCTTATAAATATATATGGTTGAATCATTAACATTGAAGTTACAGATAACAGCACTATAACTCATGCCTGAAAGACGTTTACCAAATTATATGTATTTTCTCTGTACATGTAATGTACAGATGTATTCTGCAAAGTAATACATGTGTTAAAGAACATAAAATAGCACATCAGCACTATATTTGGGAGCTATATTAAATAGTAAAATTACCAACGAAATTCACAAAAATGCTAGAAACGTGATATCAAATTGACTGTGAAAAGGGCACTGTTTACAATAGGAGAGCTAAAGTAGGTAGAAATCACCTCATTCGGCCTCTGCTGGGAACCTGCCTGCTGGGTGACAAGTTTTTCACCACTCTGCACATTTCTGGGAATAACTGTCAAAGTGCAACGAATATTGATTTAGGGATTACAAATAAATTTTAGCACTTAAGCAAATTCGCAGATACAGAACCTGCAAATAATGAAGAACAGCTATATATGTAAATACACATATGTAGAAATATCATACAATGTTGAAGTAATGAAAACTTTCTCTCTGAGATGAGGAATAAGACTAGCTATCGCCATAGCTCTTCAACATTGTCACAATCCTAACTAGTACATTAAGTAAAATTTAAGTCATAATTGGAAATAAATAAAAAGCCAATATTCATATAATATGATGATACATTTTGAAGTCTAAACATTATCTAAATTAGATTTATTAAGTTTCCTAGATTAAATACATTAGCCCATTTTATTTTATAAATAAAAAAGTGTTTAAAATGCAATTTTAAATAGATATTATTTATAATACCATCAATGATATCACATTCTGAGAACTAAATCTAACAAAAGATATGTAATGTCTTCTTTGGACTAATCTATAAAAATGAAGTGAGGAAAATTAAATTATGTACTTATGAAAAGTAGAGGACTCAATATTATAAAATAGCAATTATCTCTAAATTGATCTAGATATTCAGTATGAACTCAATGCAGAGCCCAGCAGAGATTTTACAGTGGAAATGAACAATTACTCTTAAATGTGAATATAGCGCTAAAAGGTCCCAAAAGAGTAAAGACTCAAAGAAAAACAAAAAAAAGTACCTGCTTCCTTAAACATAACAATTTATTAGAAAGTTATAGTAACATCTGCATCTTTGGGGTAAATATCCAGTAATGCAATTGCAGGGTCAAAGATACAGATGAGGTGAAAAGAAGGGCCATCTGTTCCCAATGTTCATAGCAGCAATGACCATAGTTGCCAAACTGTGGAAAGAGCCAAGATGCCCTTCAGCAGATGAATGGATAATGAATATATGGTCCATATATACACTGGAGTATATATGCCTCCATCAGAAAGGATGAATACCCAACTTTTGTATCAATATGGACAGGACTGGAGGAGATTATGCTGAGTGAAATAAGTCAGGCAGAGAGAGTCAATTATCATATGGTTTCACTTACTTGTGGAGCATAAGGAATAAAATGGAGAACATTGAGAGATGGAGAGGAGAAGGGAGTTGGAGAAATGGAAGTGGGGGATGAACCATGAGAGATTGTGGACTCTGAGAAACAAACTGAGGGTTTTGGAGGGGTTGGGTGAGCCTGGTGGTGGGTATTAAGGAGGGCACATGTTACCTGGAGCAATGAGTGTGGTGCATAAACAATGAATCTTGGCACACTGAAAAGGTAAAATAATTTTTTTTTAAAAAATGGAAGTTATAATAAACACAATAGAACTAAAGAAGAGATAGATGAATATACCAAAGGAACTGAATAGCAACCCCAGAAATGGAACACACATATATGGACTTTTAAAGTTGGCACTACAGAAGGCAAGAAAGTAGTGGTACTTTTAATGAAGAACCTGGGACAACTGGAAGTCAAATGGTAAAATACTTTTGGATTCTTCTTCATGTAAAAATAAAAACCAGATTGACATTAGCCTTAAATATGAAAGGAAAATAATAAATATTTTAAAATATAGCAGAAAAGAAAAGCTCTATAACTTTGGAGTAGAACATGATTCATTAAACAAGACCTAAAAAACAGTAACTCTAAAGGAAATAAATTTTGAAAATGGATTACATTATAATTGACATTTTTCCATCAAAATAAATCACTTAGTAAAAAACGGAAGCCCCAGAATGGGATAGTTATTTGCAGCATATATAATATATGGAAGACTCATTTCCAGAATATATGGAAGACTCATTTCCAGAATATATAAATATCCCCTACAGATCAATAAGAAGACAATCAGTAGTTCATGGAAGAGAAAATCCAAGTAGTCACAAAACATGTGCAAAAATGTTTGAGCACAATTATAATCAGAGAAATATAAATAAAACTATAAAGAAATAAAAGATTTTTTAAAATACAATAGCAAAAAAAACTATATAATCATGATATAACTGAGAAGCATGGCAATTCTAAATGCTGGGGAGGATTTTGAACAGTGGAAATATATATCTACTGCTGGTAAGAGTATAGATTGGTACAAATACTTAGGAATAACACTTGGCAGTATTAAATAAACACAAATATTTGCATACACTATGCATACACATCCACTCTTAGGTTATAACCAATGGAAAAGTATGACTTTACTCAGGAATATATGATATAAATATATACATGTATATATGAATGTTCACAGAGGCATTGTTTATAATAATCCCAAACTGAAGCAACCCAAATGCAACTGTGTAAGGACATAAAATGTATGTGTTATACATTAAGGAAATATTGTGTGTAGTAATGAAAACAAGCTACACTAATAATATAATTGAATCTTAAGAAGACTCAAGGAGGAAAAGCCAAGCTCAATACAATCAATAGAATACAGTCTGTATCATTCCAAAATAATATGTATTATGTGTGCACATACACACACACGTATGTATGCATAATTGGAACTATAAAAGAAGGTAAGAAATTGAGTTTCATTGAGTCAAGACAGTGGTTACTGGGGCGCCTGGGTGGCTCAGTGGGCTAAGCCTCTGCCTTTGGCTCAGGTCGCCATCTCAGGGTCCTGGGATGGAGCCCTGCATCAGGTTCTCTGCTCAGCAGGGAGCCTTCTTCCCCTTCCCCCTCTGCCTGCCTCTCTGCCTACTTGTGATCTCTCTCTCTGTCAAATAAATAAATAAAATCTTTTTTTTTTTTAAAGATTTTATTTACTTATTTGACAGACAGAGATCACAAGTAGGCAGAGCAGCAGGTAGAGAGAGAGGGGGAAGCAGGCTCCCTGCTGAGCAGAGAGCCCGATGTGGGGCTCGATCCCAGGACTCTGGGTTCATGACCTGAGTCGAAGGCAGAGGCTTAACCCACTGAGCCACCCAGGCGACCCAATAAATAAAATCTTAAAAAAAAAAAAAAAAAGACAGTGGTTACTGCTAGGGAAGGAGGAGCTATGATTTGGAAGAGATATGCAGGAACATTTGTACTTCTAGTTCTGTTCTGTCTTTTGAACGGAGTTAGGTCATTTCGCTGTTCATATATATGAAAAGCACTTTTCATATATGAAAAATTTTCACATTTTCATATATGTGTTTTAATTCATAATACTTAGGAGTTAAAAACCTGGTATTTTGGAAAATAGTCATTAAGTAGAATAGGCCTAGACATTTGGTGAAAGGGAACCTGAGGGTTACATGAACGCTATGACTTTGTATTTATTTCATCAGTGGCCTAATCATTGGGGTGTAAATTGCAGTGAACTATTATAAATTACACGCCTGCTCTAGTGAGTCCAGTGCTTGACCTCATTCAGTCATCAAAGGAGACATTAGCATTTCCATTTTACCAGTGGGCAGAAAAATGGAGTTCAGAAAAATGAAGTGGTTTGTATAAATTCCCACAGGTAGTCAATGATGAACTGGGATTCTCATTCAGATGGTGTAACCTCTATCTAACATGCTTTCCTCTATCCCTCATGAATGTCGTTGGTTTCTTACCTCCTTTGCCATTGTATTCTCCCCTTAAAGGTTTTTATTTATTGTTTGAACATTTTTGAGAACATTATGGTGTAAGAAAAGTGCTAATAGTAGCAACATAGTAAGGAGTCTTGAATTACAGTTTGGTAATGAGTAGTCATTTTATTTGGCCTTTGCCTCTCTAAAGTGCTAAGATGCCATATGCTTCCTATGAGACGGATAGGATGCTGAGGATTACACGAACACATGTACACAAACTTCCTTCACATCTAAGGAGAGAAAAAAGACTTTGTACATTAGTTTGCCAGTGACCTGTGAATGGCCTATTCTTTAGCATTAAAATGATCACTGTAAAAGCAAAGATAAGCTCTAAATCTATGTTGCATTTCCTTAGTCTCACTCATGAATGCACTAGAAAAAGAGAAATATCAAATATCAGAGCAGAAGAGAAACCTTTTGGGGTGGTGAAGTATGCCGCAAGTAAAGGGACAGCTACAAAGAGCAAGAAACTCACCCAGAAAGGTGCTGTAGGAGACAAAGAGGGAGGAGACACTAATGAGAACAATTAGAATAACGATGCCCAGGAGAGCATGGGCTCTACCCATAACATCATAAAGAAAAGGCCTCCAAGCCAAGAGATCTGAATAAAATCTAAAGAAAAGTGGTCAAAGTCATCCCGGTGCTGGTGGCTCATGTCTTCTATTACACTAATCTTAACTGCACTTTTTTTTTCCCCCTCCAGTTTCTTTTCTATGATTTAGTTTATAATTCTGCTACTCTTGGGAAATGATTTGCTTTTCTATCAAGAAACTGCAAAATTTTCTCTAAATACCTTTGCAGAAAGACCTGATTAAAGTTCTCCTGCCTGGGGCGCCTGGGTGGCTCAGTGGTTAAAGCCTTTGCCTTCAGCTCAGGTCGTGATCCTGAGGTCCTGGGATCCAGTCCCGCATTGGGCTCTCTACTCCACGGGGAGCCTGCTTCCTCCTCTCTCTCTGCCTGCCTCTCTGCCTACTTGTGGTCTCTGTCTGTCAAGTAAATAAATAAAATCTTTAAATTAAAAAAAAAAAAAAGTTCTCCTGCCTTAGGTTTGTGCCAAACACAATTTAAACCTGGATATTATCAACTACAGAAAACAAAATCATGGAAGGATCTTTTGTAACTCTGTGTTCTGTTCTAAACATTAATCTGTGAGATGGGGTACTGGGGTTAATTGTATCAATGGCCCTTTTATTGCTCAAATGCTTTTCTCTTATCTCATTCACAGTGCAGTGCATTATTAATTCTATTATGTCAATGAAATTCCTGGTTTTGGTATTAGAAACTGCTGTATAAAACCACATCAAAGCCAGTGTATAGGGATGTCTGGGTGGCTCAGTCGAAGTGTCTTCCTTCAGGTTATGATTCCAGGGTCATGAGATCAAGTCCCTCAAGGGGGGTCCTTGCTCGGCAGGGAGCCTGCTTCACCCGCTCCCACTCTCCCTGCTTGTGCTTTCTTTCTGGGTCAAATAAATAAAGTCTTAAAAAAAAAAAAAAAAAGCCAATGTACGGCACGAAAAGTAAGAGTAATGAGGATCCTTTTCCTAAACACTACCAAAGCAAGGGAAAAGTTAGATCAGCAACACTATGTGAGGGTAGAGTAGAGGAAGCGGCATGGACAGTAATAGAGAGAAGAGTAATGAGCAGTATGGTGGGAAGGAAACAGCAGCAGGAAAAGATTGATCCAGGGCACCAGAGATCTGACTTGCATACTGAATGGCTAAATACTTTTATAAATGTGAACCGGTATCAATGTAAAGCTAAAATTTGTAAATTTCAGACTCTCATTTGTAAAATATAAAGGATAGATTAAATAGTCTTTAATAATGTTTTCAATATTTTTCAGAATGTTTTAGTATCCATATTAACATAAAGACTAAAAGTAGGAAAGATAGATATTAGATATGAAAAGTAGAAACAGTGTTTACACATTAATAGCCTGTGTTTGGGTACTCACAATACTTCCCCTTGTATAGTGCAAATTAACCAAAACCATACAACTATAAAAGAGATCCTGTGGTTTATTCCCCAAGTCTTTTAGATTCTGAAACTCATATACTTTTCACTAAGTACAATGAAAAAAGAGGAAATGTGACATACTGCATAATTAGTCCAGTCCAGAAGAAGCCTTTGTAAATGATGTTGTAACTTAGAAACATTTCTTTTTTTCCTAAATTTGGGAGCCAGATATTCCCTAAAACTCTCAATTAATTTTTCCACAGTAGCTTTCTCAGGCACAGAAGCAAATGAATAGGCTATTAGAAGTGAAGACAAATGTCAAGGGCTTTTAAATTGGGGATTGTCTAGGTTGAGTACATGTCATGTTCTCAGGTTTTCACAAGGCAGTGTGCAAAGATCAAGAATCAGAAAGCATATGGCTTGTAGCAAATTTACAATATGGTTGGGAAGAGCATAGGAAGACTTAAATATAAGAAGACAGGAAGTTTGGGGACAGTCAAGAGACCATTTCAATCACTTCAGTGAATCAGATGGAAAGTTATGGGAGGAAAACAGAAATCTTAACTTTGAACTGAAGTGAGGTCAAGATTCTGGAAATGAAGAATCATAGGTGTTTTAGCATGGGAATCCAATATGATGAAAGTCACTTTTTAATTTTTAATTAAAGATTTTTGTATTTATTTATTTATTTGAGAGAGAGAAAGAGAGAGACAGAGCACAAGCAGAAGGAGCGGCAGGCAGAGGGAGAAGAAGACTCCCTGCTGAGCCCAATTTGGGGCTCAATCCAGGACCCTGAGATCATGACCTGAGCTGAAGGCAGACTTTTAACCAACTGAGCCACCCAGGTGCCCCATGAAAGACATTTTTTAAAAAGATTAATCTGGGGGCGCCTGCGTGGCTCAGTGGGTTAAAGCCGCTGCCTTCGGCTCAGGTCATGATCCCAGAGTCCTGGGATTGAGTCCCATATCGGGTTCTCTGCTCGGCAGGGAGCCTGCTTCCTCCTCTCTCTCTGCCTGCCTCTCTGCCTACTTGTGACCTCTATCTGTCAAATAAATAAATAAAATCTTAAAAAAAATAAAGATTAATCTGGTGCAGAGATGTCATGAAATGAGAGATGAAGAATCAGGCAAGGCGACAACAGGAATAATGGCAGTGGCAGTGTGAGAACAAGTCAAAAGACTGAGAGGATGTTGGCACTTGAGCACGCTTACAGACTAACTGAAAAAAAGAGCAATTAGAGATTAGTGGAACATTCGTTCATCTTCAGGAATCATTCAGTCAGAGCGGATAATTAAATCCATAGACTGGTCTTGATAAACTTTGCGAAAGGAATTTACTACCCTTTAAAAATAATCTACCAGAACATTTTTTTTCAGTGTATTAACCCAGAGTTTGAAGGGATTTCCAAAGGTTAGTCTCCCTGCCTCTTGCCAGAATTGCTTTCAAGTCATGCCAGACAGATGACTGTGTATATAACAATCCAAAGAGGCCCAAAATTTATGCAAAGATGCCACTAAAATAAGAAGGAGATTATAATCACAGGAATTCTTAACTCAGATAGACTGAAATAAAGAGCTTAAACAATCTTCTAGGAAAAATAAAACTACAATATCTGTTTATCATACAGATAGAAAGGTATAAATAACATATGTCAGACTTTGAAAACATGTGGTATCGAAAAATTGTCAATGCATAGAAAATTAAGCTACGGTCTAATCTCATGAATATTATTAGTAACTGGCAACTAAAAGAGAAAAATTAAAGCTAATCAGGTAGCACTCTATTTTAGTTAGCTCAAAAAGAGAAAGCAGCCTAATCAATGCATACTAATCCATCATGATGTGTTTGTTCGTTTCCACATATCAACTTAGAATATATATAACTAACCATGAGGGCATGGATTTTTTATATGATGTCAAATGCATCCAAAGTGTCTCAAAGAGTACCTGAAATGTTGTATCCCATAATAGATACTTTGTGTATGATTGAATACCTTCATGATATACATTTATGTGATGTTTTATTTATTTCTTAAAAGATGTAAAATGTCATTTTAAATATTTAGAGGTGATATCAAAGATACCTCCCAATTCACCCATAATATCCACAAATCCTATAAAGTATGATAGAGGATGAAGAGACTCAGGGCACTGGATTTGGCATAAAAAGTTTGACTGTGTTTGATTTTGAGTGCTAGAGCCAACTGATTATAGATCTTAGGCGAGTCATAATGTTTCTCTAGCCTTCAGTGTCCATCTCTATAATATGAGACTAAAAATACACCTTAGGTTGGGAATTGGGTTTCTCACTCTTGGAGTGAGATATTACAGATAAGTAAAAAGGACTAAAATTAACCATTTGGCAACGGATGAAAGTTGGAGACACTAGTGTGAACTCATTTTAGCTTAATATCAAATACAAATGATAATGGAAATATTTTCAATATGTGTGAATGCATGAGCTTGTATACAAATATATATTTCCGGGACGCCTGGGTGGCTCAGTTGGTTAAGCAGCTGCCTTCGGCTCAGGTCATGATCCCAGCGTCCTGGGATCGAGTCCCACATCGGGCTCCTTGCTCAGCAGGGAGCCTGCTTCTCCCTCTGCCTCTGCCTGCCTCTCTGTCTGCCTGTGCTCGCTCTCTCTCCCTCTCTCTCTGACAAATAAATAAATAAAATCTTTTAAAAATATATATATACATATATATGTATATATTTCCTTATTCTTTCCTTTGAGATGACTTAAAATCAATGACATCTAGTAGCAATAAGTGCATCTAGGACTTAGTTCCTAATGTCTGATGCCATTCTCTGATATAAGGAATCTGGACTTCTTGGAGAAATAACTGATTATAGGACTAGAGGAGGAAATGTGCATGATTATTTTAGAGTATTCTGCAGATGTCATGATGTGCTCAAAAAATAAGTAAAATAGAACCTACAATCCACAGTGTTTTATATATGTAAAAGGACACAAGAGCCAATTGAAAGAGCTAGTAATGGCCAAAGTGAGAGTGATTTCACCCCAGGACAAAGTAATATTGGATTATTACTCTGCTATTACACTAGTGTATTATATTGGTAGAACTAAAGCATTTAACAAATAAATAACTGAGAGAGAATAGACAAATTTCCCATGCAAAACATTTCCAAATTTATGTAGAAATTCACCCCTTAAGGAAATGAGTTATATATGACCTACAAACATCACCTCAGCTAGATGATCAAAATCAACATCAACAGTGATAAGTCATGTTGTAGCATATGCCCTTGTTATAATGTGATGATAATGTCACTTTACTTCTGTAACCTTCCTCTGTAAAACATACAATTCTAGTCTAGTCATAAGAAAAACTTCAGGTCGGGGCGCCTGGGTGGCTCAGTGGGTTAAAGCCTCTGCCTTCGTCTCAGGTCATGATACCAGGGTCCTGGGATCGAGCCCCACATCGGGCTCTCTACTCAGCAGAGAGCCTGCTTCCTTCTCTCTCTGCCTGCCTCTCTGCCTACTTGTAATCTCTGTCTGTCAAATAAATAAATAAAATCTTTAAAAAAAAAAAAGAAAAACTTTAGGTCACAAGGGCATTTCTACTGGGGAACATTCTACAAAATACCTAACTCCTCTCAACTGTCAAGATGATCAAAAACAAGGATATTCTGAGATTTGAGAGGCATTGTAAAGAGACATCACAACTAATTGAAATGGAATATCCTGGATGGGATCCTAGAAAAGAAAAATAGCATTAGGTAATAACTAAGGTAATCTGAATAAAATATAATAATGTATTAGTGCTGCTTCATTAATTGTTAAAAAAAAAAAAAAAACCTGTACCATCCTATATAGGAGTTTCTATAAATTGTATGTTCTATATGCTTTCTGTAAATCTAAAATTCTTCTAAAATAAGATGTTCATTTAAACAATACCTATCAGGTATAATCTCTTGAGTTGCTATAAGATTCAAATAAGATGAATATGGCATATATATAATGAAATGCAACTTTGCATTCTTTTTTTTTTGTAATTGACATACAAGTAAATAGTGTAGGTAACACTTGGAAGAACATTGGAATTAAATTGCTAGGTCATCTCATCACAGCAAGAATTTCTCTTCCTCTTGGGTTTAGCTAGAGAAGACTTGGTAGTTAAATTAAAGGTAGTGTCAACTTCGGTTTCTGTTAATCTATACTGAATTTTGAAATAGTTTATGCTACAATAACAAGCACCTTCCAAATTGTAGTGGCTTGAATTGGCAAAAGCTTCTTTCGGATTTACATTTTCTTTACAGTTTGAATGTTTCAGATCATCCTCACTCAGGAATATGAGATGATAGATTCCCCACCAACTGGCATCTTTCTCTTTCTCTAACATTGTGATAATGGGAAGAAACAGTGAATCTTTTTTCTTTCTTTCTTTCTTTCTTTCTTTCTTTCTTTCAGAGAGATAGTATGTGAGGCAGGTGGGGAGGGAGGTGGCAGAAGGAGAGGGAGAATCTTAAGCAGGTTCCACACTGAGAACAGGGCCAACACAGGACTCAGTCTCATGACCCTGAGATCATGCATGACCTGAGCCAAAATCAAGAAGCAGATGCTTAAAAGACTGAGCCACCCAGGCCCTCCAGAAACAGTGAATCTTTTTTTTTTTTTTTTAAAGATTTTATTTATTTATTTATTTATTTGACAGAGATCACAAGTAGGCAGAGAGGCAGGCAGAGAGAGAAGAGGAAACAGGCTCCCTGCTGAGCAGAGAGCCCAATGTGGGATTCGATCCCAGGGCCCTGGGATCATGACCTGAGCTGAAGGCAGAGGCTTTAACCCACTGAGCCACCCAGGCGCCCAGAAACACTGAATCTTAAAGATGCCTGTGTCACCATGGAACATATCATTTTAGGTCACATTTCAGTGGCCAAAGTGCCACATCTTTTAAGAAGTGGAGACGGATAATCCTGAAATTTACCTCCAAATAGTAAAAGTGAAAATTCCAGTGAGCAGAATGAATATCACATTTTTTATAACAACCTCTGTCATGTATTTATTCATTCAACCATCAGCCAATAGTGAAGAACCAACTACAGTTATTCTTGATGAAATTGGAGAGTTTGTGTATTAGAAAAACTCATTCCCCCACTTCTTTATCCATTTCAGACCTCTCTTACAAGACAAGTATTGCTCAAGATCTCAAGATTCAAGTTGATACTCAATATAGAAACTCCTTAGACCATCTACTTGAAAAAGGTCTTTATAAAAGAACACATAGTTTTTATAGATCACCTTGTTTCAGTGATGAGGTTTGATCTTGGTTTCTTTCACAAGTATATAATGAGATAACAAAAAGGAGGGAGACAACAAAAGCCATCAATCCACAATAGACCTTTTATATGGAGATTTCATGACAAAAATCACAGCTCTGGTTCAAATCTCAGCTCTGCCATTTATTTTTCCTTTTTTCTGTCTTTCCATAAAACAAACAAAAACCCTGAGTGAATTAGGTGTGCTTGCCATTGAGCCACATCTATCTTGCAAAGACAGATAGAAAGCCAACGTAACACATAGCCTCTGCCCTTGAATAAACTGGCTTATCTCTGGTTTGTGTCTCTCATATCTGATTTGGATTAATATTTTGGGGAAGGGAGGTGCCAATTTGTCCCTTGGTAGGAAGCTATTTCTGTCACCTGTATGGTTCTTCCTCTGATCTGCAAATCATCAGTGCTCACAAATTACACAAATCTGTTTAATGAGCAAGTATCACTTCCACGGTATAAACATGATAGTTTGTAACAGAGTTTTCCAGAGGTTACTGGCATTGCTTATTACAGTGTCTGAAATGTTGCTCTCACAGATTTCAGGCAGGGGAAGGAAACTTGAAGAGCCTACAGTAAAAACATGAAGAAAGAGAAGTACTTTCAACTGATATTAGTTAGAATTAATGAAATTATCATATGATAATGCAAAGAGACCAAGACCTTGCAATAATAGGTAATAGTAATAGCCCCAGAAGACATAAAATAGAAGAAACAGGCATTAAAAGAGGTTAGGTGGATATAAAAGAAAAGTCTTGCTGAATCCACAATTTTGCCTCCAGCTAAACTTGAATGAAAGAAATAGTGATATAAACATTGAAATAAAAGCTGCCTGCTGTTCAAGTTTTCAGTTAACTGACAGACCAGTCTTTTCATCTTAATATTTTTAAACAATTTAATAAATCCTAAGTGTGCAGTACTAATAAATACATTAACAAGGAAGAGAAGGTCCTAGGGAGAGTTAAATTCCTTTAATTCATTTCCATGCCATTATTTTCAAAAAACACTGTAGGGTTTAACATGAGATTAGCATCAAAATCAAGACAGACCATTACAATTTTTTTAAACATCCTGCAGATATGCTTTCCTTGGTAGATTCCTTTGGCCCCCCCACTGCCATTCTGTTTGGAGATAGTGTTTGAAATCAGGGCTCAGCTCTGCAGGCCATCTAGCAAGAAGAAATTAGTAAGTACATAGCTGGAGATAGGCTAGAAGAAACTATTCAGTTTAACAAGGCCAGCATTATGATTCCACTGACCAGATAAGTGGAGCAGTGAGAAGACTGAAGCTACATGAAAATATTTATTATTAAAACACATTTCAAGAGCTTTCTGTTCTTCCGGGGATTAGTGATGAATGGAAGTACTTATGATTAAAATATGAAGCCTGCTCTTTTTGTAAATAAAGCTTGTTTGATGAAACTTGCCAGGGAGTGTCCGCCTCCATAATGTAAGTTTCTTTACATTTTTTGGTTCTGCAATGATCATGCCTTTTCCTTACAGGAAGCAGTCATTGCAAGCCAACGGTCATGTTCATAAGCTACTGGAAAGTCAGCCATGCATTCTTGTTTGCTTGGGACAGTCCAGATAATTCTGCCATTCCAGTATCTTAATGGCATCACTTTTACACTCAAAAACATCCTGATTTAGATGATAAGTTACATGGTCACCCAACTAATAAGCAGTCTCTGTGCCTGGTTTGGGCTCGATATAAAATGATATCAGCTTCACACCAGTAATGATCAATGAAGAATTTCCCTGATTAGGTCATTCAATCAGAGGGCTGTACTCAAAAGTCAAAATCATCTATCTTACCCATATATTGGGGAAGAGTAAATCTATTCCAAGATCAAATAATTTTCTCCTAACTAGGATAACTTCCACATACATTTAGGGATACTGAAAGAGAATATATGAGTGAATACACATACTTCATTTGAAGGCTTACCAACCATGTGAATTTTAGACAAGTTACTTCCATCAGGTTCACTTTTCTCATCTGTAGAACTAAGATAAGAAACAGCTAGGTTGGGACGCCTGGGTGGCTCAGTGGATTAAACCTCTGCCTTCGACTTGGGTCATAATCTCAGGGTCCTGGGATTGAGCCCCATGTCGGGCTCTCTGCTCAGCAGGGAGCCTGCTTCTCCCCAGGCCCCTGCCTACCTCTCTGCCTACTTGTGATCTCTGTCTGTCAAATAAATGAAATCTTAAAAAGAAAAAAAAAAAGAAACAAGCAAACAAATAAACAGCCTGGTTATGTGGGCCCTGAATATCTCAGACAGTTAAGCGACTGACTCTTGATTTTTGGCTCAGGTCATGATCTTGGTTTTGTGGATCAGTCCATGCTTTGAGCCCTGCATCAGGCTCCAGGGTCAGCAGGGAGTCTGCTTGAGATTCTCTCTTGCCCTCCCTTTTCCTCCATCCTTCCCCAACTCAAATAAATAAATAAATATTAAAAACAAAACAAAACAAAAACAAAAAACCAGCTGGGTTACAATTTAAAACGAATCCAAGCCTTCCTAAGGGGAGTCTCATGGATAAAGATCACTAAATTAGGAATCAGAAGACATAGATAAGGATGCCATCATTTAGTAGTTGTGAGACCTTGAAAAACTCATTTTAACCACTCTGTGCCTTAGTTTCTTTATGTGTAAATAGAGGTATTGAAAGTTTGAGGGCCTTCTCTGTTACAAAGAAGAAACATATACAGATGGTGATGGGATAAGGAAACTGTGTAATTTGCATTGGGTGCCCAGAGGGGACCTCACATTAAAGTTATCTCAAAGCTGGGGAGACTGCTAAGGCTTTTGGATGAGAATAATTCTATTGATATGGATGTTTGCAATCAGTTTCCATAGAATGGAATTTATTTTGGGACAGAGCATTCCTTGATTCTTAAAAGTATTGAACTGTTGAGTTCCCTTATTCATGAAGATGTGAGACAAATACTTCCTTACATAATTTTCTACAAGAAAAATCTAGGGTTGCACGGCCACCCAATACTAGTACATCTCAGATTTAAATGTAGTTTGATAAGTATATTTCCACATAATTGGAAAAAAATTGTTTTTCTCTTTTCCAAAATGTGGGCTTAAGTTTTTTTTTTTTTTAATACCTGAAAATTATTATTTGTTTCTGGGATACATGTATGAATTTATGTCCAAACTTTTGCATAGGAGTAGTCAGAGCCAAAACTAGACTACAGCAGGGGTGCCTGGGTGGCTCAGTCAGCTAAGCAGCTGATTCTAATTTCAGCTCAAGGTCATGATCTCAGGGACTGTGATTGAGCCCCACCTTGGGCTCTGGGCTCAGCAAGGAATCTGCTTGAGGATTCTTTCCTTCCTTCTGCCCCTCCTCCCTCAGATAAATAAATAACTCTTAAAAAAGAAAACAAACTAGACTACAGCAGGAGCAGGAAATGTGTAAATCCTAAACTCCTCATCAATTCATGCAAGAGAAGACAACACTCATAACAATAATGATAATAATTCCTAACATCTCCATAGTGCTTATTATACAGTCGAACATATTGGACCACAGTGCTAAGTACAATCTGAGTAAGTTCATACATTAATCCTCTTAATTCCCACAGTAACTCTATAAAGTAGGTACTGTCATCCCTAATTTATGGTGAAAAAACTGAGAGGTGAGGTCTGTGTGGTCACACATCTAAAAAGTCATAGAGACAGGGTTCAAACCTAAGCAACCTGACTTCATAGTCCTTTAACCTTATCCAATGTTCCCCCTCAAAACTGGCTTCAGCATTATGAAATTTATACTGTGAGGTCTCATACTTGGTGTTATTGACAATAAGTTCAAGGATGAGAAAAATGGGATCAGACTATTGTTTCTGCAGATTATAAAACCTGATTACACATTTATGAGGATGACCATTTCTTCTAAAGGCTTCAACCATTAGAATTCTAGAAAGTAGTAAATTCTTGGTCTATCGAAGTGTTGAACCTTAGACTGAAGGGTATAAAGATGTCCTCTTTCTTTGGTTCCAGTTGGGCCTGGGATCTGAAGAGTAGAGGTGGTACAGCGTTCATGGTAGTAACTTGATTTCTGCTATTTGAAGACATTTCAGGAGCTAGAAAAGCAGCCAGCCTGGTTTAGGACTCTGAGATTACATTTGAGCTCATGGCCTCTAACTCTAGTGACTTTGAGTAGTGTTATAAATAACTCTTTTGTCTGTATTTCTATTATTTCTAAACCACAAGTAAGTTTTTTCAGAAGGTAAAATGTGGTCTCATTAGCTCTATGGGAAAACACGGGCACCACTGTTCCCCAGAGCATAGTAGGGTGCAATCCAAGGAGACCAGCGGAAGTCAGCGCTGTCCAAATGAAAACTAGTATCTGGAATCACTTATGGTTATGGCAGAGATAACCATGCAGGGGCAAGATGAGTTTGTGAGCAGTGGATGTTTTGGTATTTGATTAGGATTGCCTTTAGGCAATATCTGAAAAACTCAGAAATTTGCTTGGGAGATGTTTGGCAGGGTCAGACTGGAGAAGCTGGTGACAATTGGAGTTACATAAGGATGAGTAAAGGAGGGAAATAGCCTTAGAAATAGCTCTAGAACCTTATAGACACTGGATTCTGTTTTTCCAAGAGATTAGACTCTGGAAGAAAGAAAATGAATTTAACTTTCAGGATACAACCTGTGTGTGATAATGACGCACTCTTCTGTGTATAGTTTATACTCATAACCCCACACCCCCATCCTTCCAAAAGGGATCTGTTTAGGTAAGCCTATCAATATCCATCATTATCAATATCCACGCTGCCCCCTCTGCTGTTTTTGTCATATTTACTACCAGGCACAGTAACTGCTAAAGGAACATACATTTGAACAGTGTTTTTTTTTTTTCCTCCTTCCTAGTGTCTTCCTTCTCACTCCATGGCCAAGACAAAGGGTTAGAAAATGTCATTCTTAACCATCCTCTTCTGCGTTCTCTGCCCTTTTACTATAAAAAAGAATAAGAGCACAGGACTTGGTAAGCTTTGGAGATGGCCCAAGAACCTTCTCTGCTCCCTGTGAAGCTCCCTGACATTAAGCATCTTGTTCATTCTGTTGGCAGATATAACCCCAGTGCCAAAGACTAATTACTCCATAAATTCATTGAAAGGGTAAATGAATGTATGACTTAATGCTAATGACTTCTGATGCCTCTCTCCATGTAACTAGATAGGCAGTCCAAGCCTGAGTACTTTGAACAGGTCCGTTCAGCCAGGTATCTGCTTTGAATCTTCTTAATTTTTCATATATGTACTGGACTCCACTAGGTATTTGTGTCTTGGCAGCAAAAGGAGGTGAAGTAGGAAAACCACACTCTGTAGCACTCTGTAGACCTCTATACTATGCTGTTTTGCAGTGAACATCAATCGTTTGTGTGCGCTTAGCTTTCCTTCCTCCTCCCCTTACTTCTGTGTACCCCTTTTTTTGGATAAGAGCTCTCTAACAATTCCATGTGATTCTAACGCAGTTGTTAAGCCCAGAGATGTGCCTTTCTGAACACAGAGTTCACCCAATCTGAGCCAATTAGGTTTATTTTTCCTGGAAAATTTAATCTTGAATATAGGTATAAAGAGGCATAACACAATTCAAACTCAGTTATTAGATAGTAGCCTCTTAAAGAAGTAATTCAGAAGCTTTTACTACTATGATCCCTGGAGTTGCTCCAATCTATCATTTTCCCAAGGTGTGGTGGTCCATCTCTCTCTTCATTTTTGAAAGCTATGCAAATGATTCCCCTTCAGCATCCCCTTAGGTTAATCAGAATAATAATCTATTGCATGCAACCAAATAACCTTAATTATCAAGTTTTTTCATCAGACTATCAGAAAGCTCCACTTTTTGGGTTATGTGTCGTGTGCCCAAGAATAACAAGACACTTTACTTAACATTTGTGATTAACTGATTCATTCAGCTCTTTATCCCCAGCATCTAGAATAGTACCTGGTATATAGTGAAAATTCAATAAGTATTTCATATCAGAATGAAAGCATGCCCCGTTTCCTTATATTTCTCTGGGAAGTCTTTTGGGGGTATCATCATTGCTTGAAAAGAGTTTTTGGTATTCCTGAGCCTTCCAGCCAAGAACCATCTTAAATAGTGCCTTCAGATAACTTCTAAAAATGTCATCTTTCTATTGGGAAGGATTCCAGATCATTTAGGTGGCTGGTCTCTCTCTTGTCCCTTAGGGTGTCTGGTAGCGCTGATCATAGTACTAGTCACTCACACCACAGTGTCATAAGATACACCAAGCTCATGAAGGAAGAACCCCTCAGGATACTTTCATCAGAAGGAGTAAATGGGTATAGCTGGCACTTAGATTTCTATCTATGAAGATTTCTATACAATATTATTACTTTTTATCTCATTGGGTAATTTTGTTAATTACATTAGATCCATGTGAATCTGCTCTCTTCACGTGTTCTCTTGCCAGTCTGTTAGTCTGTAACATTCCCCATCTCCAACCACAATCCCGGTCCTTGGCTAACTCCTGAGACCGTTCCATTTCTGAGAGTGGAAGATATAATTTCCTCATGTAGACTCACTTTCCACTCTCTGTATTAGCTAGGTGGTTCCATCAGATACTCTTTTCAAATGCTATCCCTTATCTTTCATGAGATTAAATTACTTCTGTAAATTATTATTCAATACCATGTTTTCCAATAGACTCTACACTTCAGGTAGTCAGAATCTTAAATCTTTGTTCCTTGCTGTGCATAGGACAATTCCCCAATGCACAAATTCAAATGCTATTTAAATGCTCTTTTGAGAAATGGTAATCAGGAAATAACTCACAGAGCACTAAAATCTGTTTTTAAATTCACACTGATAAAATGAATTTCAGTATGGTTTCATGCACTGTACCTACCATGTCCTCTTTCTAAGTGGTATAACTTAGTTGCTTTTTATGTATCAAATAGTAGAGAGAATTGACCAGACAGAAGTTACAGAAGAATGTAGAACTACCACATTCACCTGGAGCATGTCTCTTGAGAAAAGATGACAAGATTCCCCAGCAGTAACTATTCAGTTCCTTCCCTTCCCTTCACCACACACACACACACACACACACACACACACACACACACACACACACACAAAGTTCCAGAATTGTAACTACTTAGAGTACAGTCCTTTGTAAGGGAAAAAGACTTGGATGGTCATGTGGGAGGGATTAGACTGCCAGAATAAGCGAGTGTGTGCTAGAATAGAGATACTTTAGATTTTCCCAGGAACATTTAATTGGTCAGGCAATAACAGACATTGACCTATTAAAAGCAAAAGAAAGTCGCTCTTTCTGAACAAAGAGGTCAACAGATCTCAAAGGCACTGAAAAGACCAAGTTGTAAGCAACCTGGGCACTTCCCAACCAGCTTTCGTAGGAAGCAGAAGGAAGGAATACATCTCACTACATGGGGCCCCTCCACCCATTAATTTACATAATTACAGAGAAAAGTCTGGTTATAATCAAAATATCAAAGAAAGTCTTGGTCAGAGTATAAAGTTAATAAAAAGTGCTGGTAGGCAAAGGAGTCAAAGGGAAGAGAGTCACACTCAGTTGGCCATGTAGTCACATGGGAGGGTCAGAGGCTGTCATGTTGCAACTAATGTTTCTATACTAACTTCTATTCACATAATTTCTTTCTGTTTTTCTCTTTCCTTTTTTGTTTTTTATCTGGCTTTTAGCACTTATAGCCAAGGATTTTTTTTTTTTTTTAAAGATTTTATTTATTTATTTGACAGAGAGAGATTACAAGTAGGCAGAGAGGCAGGCAGAGAGAGAGAGGAGGAAGCAGGCTCCCTGCTGAGCAGAGAGCCCGATGCGGGACTCGATCCCAGGACCCTGAGATCATGACCTGAGCCGAAGGCAGCGGCTTAACCCACTGAGCCACCCAGGCGCCCATCAAGGATTTTTTTAATTTAATTTTTAATTAGTATCATTGCAGACATGTTTATCTATCATACAAACATTATATGGCAGAGGTCTTTTCTTCAATAAATAAGATCACGGCATGTTGTATTACAATTTAAAATATTAAACTATATAAGTCCTCATGTCTATAAACTTAGATCTACCTAATGTTCGTTTGGGTTTTTTTTTTAATGTTGGTGCTATTCGTTTTCTTTTTTCATGTTGTAGTAAAATATAAATAACATGAAATTTACTGTTTTTAAGTATAGAATTATATAGCATCAAGAACATTCACACTGTAGTACAACCGTCACCAACATCCATCTCTAGAACTCTTTCCTCTTCTCAAACTGAATCTGTATCCATCAAACATTAACTTTCCACTGCTCCTTGCCCTCAGCCCCTGGCAACCACCCTTCTATTCTATGTCTCTCTGAATTCGACTGCTCAAGGTACCTCACATAAATGGACTCATGTAATATGTGTCCCTTTGTGACTGACTGTGCAAATATCTTTTTGATCCCTGTTTTGCATTCCTTTTGGATACATAATATCTGAAAGTGGAATTGCTGGATTCTATGGTAATTCTATTTTTAATTTTTTTGAGGAATCATCAGACCATTTTTTACAGCAATGACACCATTTCACATTCCCATCAGCAATGCATAAAGGTTCTAATTTCCTTATATTTTAGCCAACATTTATTATTTTCTGTGTATCTTTCTTTTCTTCCTTCCTTCCTTTCTTTCTTTTTCTTTCTTTCTTTCTCTTCTTCTTTTTTTTTTTAATAATACCCACCCTAATGGGTTCTAAGGGATATCTATTAGAGCTAATTTAAAACATCCTTGAACACGTACTTGCCAGGCACGTACGAAACTGAGATTTGCCAGGCAGGGTTTGAGACATATGCTTAAGAACACCTGTCCTTTGTTTTTGTCCCAATTTTGCATAGTTTCCCTCTATTTATCCTGTTTCTTGACTCTGTGGCTTTCAGATTTCCATCTAACACCTCCAGATATAGATTGTATTCAGTCTCAGTGTTCAGTTTTTCAATGTTAGAACATAGCCTTAGCATTTTCTCCTATATCCCGACTTTGCCTGTCTCTCTGAGTCCAGCAATTTTCTAGCTTGACTGTGATTCACTACTCTTATACCCTACCTATAAAAGAAAGACATAGGCAATAATGACAACCTGTGGGATATCACGAAACCTGAGATTTTTGCCTAGCACCCCAGCTTTCTGTCTTCTAACTGTGACTCTAAAAACAAGTACAAATTTTGTATATGCAACATAGAACATCTCCAGTCAGAAGTAAATCTCATCAGAGCAATTTCCTATATATGAGATTGCGTCTAGTTTTGCCCACCTTTGGTACACAATCTGTATATGCCAGTAAGCATACTCCATCCATCTAGTACAGATACCTGACTCTAACAGTATCTCAGAAATAAATGAACATGGACTTAAGGACTAATTGAGAATGTCTGATCTCCAGGAATTGATAATTATATCTTATTTTCTATATAATTAACTTATTCAAAATGATATAAATCTCTTATATATTATATAAAAGGAATTTCTATTCTTCCTCCAAGGAATCTATGAAACTGTTAGAATAAAATAATTTTTATATTTTATTAGGTCCACTTTTAATTTCTCTCAATATTACCCACATTTGTTGACATATTTTTTTGTGTTTCATGTGTTTTGGGTATGTTTGTTCTACATAATTCTACGTTAGAAAAGCCTCTTATAGTGGTACCCACTGCTATTTTTTTAATTCACTATTTGCAATTGCTTAATTTTTAGTTTAGCAGTTTCAGCAGATATATTTAATCCTTCCAAAATACTCCACAAAAATGCTATCACTAGTTCCTTGTTATGTGTTCCTAGAAATGGTCTTTCTGCCCATTGAATGTTGGTCTTCATTTTGAGTACTCTGGCCAGGTGTTTCTCTCTTCTGTATCTCTACTTTAAATTTGCAGAAAAGGGAGCAATATTTTTGTGCAGAAGGAAGAATTCCTTCTGCCCTTCAGAGTTCTAGTGGGACTAAAAATGAAGTGGGCATCAAAGAGATTGCCAGAAGAAAATCAAATTTAATTTCACATGTAAGGAGAATCCACACAGACATAATATTCCAAAGACAAGCAAGATAAGGTATATATGTCATCCTGAACTAAGAAGAGGGCATTATAACCCAAATAACATGAATTTGCTCCCTGGTGAATTACAGATAGGGACTGACTATACCAGGTTTTGTTACACCAAAGAAACTTTATTTAGTGCAAGTAAGGAGATCAGGGGTAGATGCCAAAGGTATGACTCCTGAGCAGGGGTGAGTGAGTTTCTTTTACTTAGGATGAGGAAGAATATTCAGAAAAGGGAGTTTTCAATCTGAGGGGTTTGAAGTGGCTGGGGGCGGGGGGAGGTTGGGGTACTAGGTGGTGGGTATTATAGAGGGCACGGATTGCATGGAGCATTGGGTGTGGTGAAAAAATAATGAATACTGTTATGCTGAAAATAAATAAAAAGTAAATTAAAAAAAAAAAAAAAGAAAGGGGAGTTTTCTCATTGCACGTAAAGGCAGGCAGAAGGTTATGCAGGCATAGGTAAAAAACATGCCTACCCAGGCATCCTACATTATGTTAATGAAGTTTGTGTCCTCCCAGGGCAGAGACTTTAACATTATAATGAAACAGAAGTAACTGTCTGCAAGGGGAAGAGGTGCTGCGCATGCTTCAAGGCCTGACATAAACTGGAATGAGGTCTTGCACTTGTTATCTCAGGCAAGGAAAGAAAACTTGGACCAACACTGGGAGTTTTTACTACTGATTTATTGTCTCTAATCTAGTTAGGCTATTTCCTAGCCTACTAGACTGTTACTTTTTGCATTCCCTTTGTTCCCTTAAAACCCTTAACTACTGAAGTTTTCGCATTTCTTTGTAATTCTGACATCTCCTAGAAAGTTCTGCAAGAAATGTGCTAGGGCAGGTATAACCAGTAAGACATAGAGCATGGAAAATAGCTGGGAGCTCAAATGAGTTCCCCCGAACTCAACTCTGTGCTTACAGTAGGGGTCTGAGACTTCTAAGGGAGGAAATGCAATTTCCAGGAAGATGAAATAGAGTCCATGATAAGCAAGTGTTTGCTGGGCTATACAGAAACAATGGTGTAGGGAGAGGAATTTTAACAAAATGACTTTGCTAAATTTTTTCCGGTCTCCCACCCCTAGTTCATATTAAAATGTAGTTACAGGGGCACCTGGGTGGCTCAGATGGTTGGGTGTCTGCCTTTAGCTCAGGTCTCCTGGGATCCGGCCCTGCCGTTGGGCTCCCCTACTCAGTGGGGAGTCTGCTTCTCCGGCTCCCTCTGCTCCTCCATCTGCTCATGCTCTCTCTCTGTCAAATGAATAAATAAAATCTTTAAAAAATAATAAAATAAAATAGAATAAAAAGTGTAGTTACCTATGGAAGTAGCTCTCTTCCTAGAGCAGGTCCTTTGAAGTATTTTAGGCTGGTGTGATGGGGGATGGGGTGGTCAAAATTTCTTCCAGTCTTTCAGGCCTTGATTGTTTTCAACTCAAGTGTAATCTATACGCCCAAGTGCCCCACCTTGGGGCAACCTGCCCTAGGCCCCTACACTTCTTTTTCAGTGGTCTGAGCTGAGAATTAATTCTAAAAAAATATATAATAACATGGATGTCATTACATTTCCATATACTACCAATGAGTATTGTGTGAGACAGCATCAACTTACGGATTTTTATCATTTAGCATTTTAACTTCTAAATTGCACACGGCTTTGCATGCAGTCGTGAAAAGGACTGGTGATTGCATATCCATCTATTTCAGACAATGTCACATATCTCAAAACTGCCTTTGACCAAGAAATCACTTTCTTGTTTTTATAAATAAAATGGAAATACATTTGAAAAGCATGAAATTATAGTAATTATCAATGGCCTACTTCCTGTCAAGTTGCAGCCACCCCTCTCTCCAGAACTTCCTGAAGACTTGGAACTGGTGTCCTCTTACTTGTTTTCAGATTACTGAGCTCCTATTTACCTCCACTTATCCATTTTGTAACCAAGGCCCAAGGGAACTAGAACATCTGGCCAGGTTTGTCTACTCTCTGCTGATAAAATCCAAAGATAGAGAAAGGCTTGGTAGTGAAACCAGAAAGGAATTTATTGCAGGATGGTCAACACTGGGAAGACAGTGAACTAATGCCTCAAACAGGGTTTCCAAAATGAGGGGGTTTTGGAATATAGGTGATGCTCAGTGGGGTGGTTGTGGAGCCTGATGTGTCTGTAATCAAAGGAGCAAGACTGATACAAAGTGAAGGTCAAGCAAAGCTTTATTTCGTGCCAAGCATCGAGAATCAAACTGACTATTTAGGGCCGCCTCTTACCGAGTGGACGACCCCCAGCCTCACAGAGTAACTTATATGGAGCAAAGGCCATGTGGTTGGGCCTGGCCACACACAGGTGGCCAATGAGATTGCAACACACGGAGAAAGGTACATAGTCATGCTAGGTCACACACGGCTGGCCAGTTGAATTACAATTCACCCCATAGTAGTTATTTGAACTAGCCTATCACCTTGGTCAGAATTGGCGCCCAAAAGGTGGGGCCTACACTCCTTGGTAGCTAGGGAGACAGTATGCGTGCTCCACTGATTGGATGTCTCCACCTGGCCCGACTCATCCCTGCATTCAGGCTCTGTTATCTCCACCTGACCTGACCCGCCCTTGTATTTGGGCTCTATTATCAGGGACTGGTCAACCATATTCTACTGGTTTCCCGGACTTGCTTTTAAGTAAGTCCCCTGGGCGGGGTGGGGGGGGACAGGGTCAGTTTAAGTTTTACTGCATAAACAACAAAATGGCTGTTCAACTGAGATGAAATTGTTCTGACTAAATAGGCCCTTACAGAGCCAACAACCAAGAAAGAATTCTCAGGGCGCCTGGGTGGCTCAGTGGGTTAAGCCGCTGCCTTCGGCTCGGGTCATTATCTCAGGATCCTGGGATCGAGCCCCGCATCGGGCTCTCTGCTCAGCAGGGAGCCTGCTTCCTCCTCTCTCTCTCTCTGCCTGCCTCTCTGCCTACTTGTGATCTCTCTCTGTCAAATAAATAAATAAAATCTTTAAAAAAAAAAAGAAAGAAAGAAAGAATTCTCAAGAAGTCTTTAGTGCAAAATGGTGTTTTATTAAAGCATGGGGACAGGACCTATGAGCAGAAAGAGCAGCTGCACTCGGGTTGTGAGAAGCAGCTGATTATATACTATGGGGTCAGGGTAGGTAAGGAAAAAGGAAAGTTTCAAAAATATTTTCATATGTTAAAGAAGACTTGCAGGATACCAGAGGCCTTGGCATTGTCAAGTTAAGGTTGTTTTTCCCTCTACCAAGGCATTAACCTGAAGATAGTTGGGAACTTCGTGGAGAAACATTACATCCTGCCCACTTCAAGTATCTTGTCAATGTGCTGCAGGTTATAAGAACATGTATTATAAGGACAGATTATAAGGACATGTAATTGTATCTACATTTCCTTCTGGAAGCCAGGTTATTGACAGAAATGCTTTGTTCTTGTATATCACTAAGACATTTGTAAACTAAGAAAGACTCGGGTCTTACAGGATTGTGATTTCTACCAGTTTAATTATTTGTTTTTTTCTTTCCTTAGCTTTAGGGCAGCCAGGAGTGCCTGAGGAATGTCACATATATCCCATGTGGGTGGAGAGCTGTGGGGTGTCAACTTCTGCTTTGTCTTTAGGCAGCCTTACTTCTGCTCCCTCATCGAAAGTGCTGAAAATACTTCTGGGTTTATATAAGGAAAACGAGGGGCAAAGATAGGTGGTGACATGCAGGTGAACAGTGAAGGTCAGGTCAACCATTGTCTTGAGGTCAGTCCCTGGGGGTCTTGCTGGTGTCAACACCTTCCTGTTCCTTGAGGGGTTAGTTTTGATGACATTTTAGAATATAAGTGAGATTCAATGGGGTGGAATCTGGAGCTGACGAGCAAGAAAGAATTCTTGAGACGTCTTTGATGCAATTTGGTGGTTTATTAAAGCTCAAGGACATGACCTGTGGGCAGAGAGAGCTGCTGCACAGGGGTTGCGAGGGGTGCCTGACTATATACAATGGGGTTGGGGGTAGGTAAGGAAAAAGGTAGGTTTCAGTAGAATTTTCATATGCTAAAGAAGACCTACAGGATACCAAAAACAGAGGCCTTGCCATTATCTAGGCTGTTTTTCCCTTCTTAACAAGGTATTCACATAGTTGGGAGATTCCTAAAGAAAGTCACACAGGTCCCACCCAGGAGTGGAGGTAGGGAGAAGTTGCAGGGTTTCAACATTTGCTTTATCCTCAGCTAGGCTTCTGTTCCCTCATCAGTTTTGGCTTCCTAATGGGATGCTACGCCCAAAGGGTCTTTTGCCTGCCGGAAAGAATTTAATCACTTAGAAAATACAGACTGAGGTCAAAATGGAGGTGGTTGAGGTGCTCCACCACTTTCTGATGAAGCAGCTCAGTTTTATTCACCTTTTGAGCCTTATCTGTCATACCCATCTCTTTGCCAAATAGGAAAAAAAAAAAAAAAGAAGAAGAAGAAGAAGTTTAGCTTGTTATTTTCCATTTGCTATAGACAATTCACTCCAGCTAATTATACTAATATTTTTGTTCAGTGTTGAACACCAGCAAACTCCATTTTTGAGTGATACTTCATAATTTAAAATCATTTTACACACAAAATTTCACCTCTCTTCAAAATAACAATAAAGGAACTTTGAGTTTAGTTGTGCATATAACAAACAGAATGTGCTTCTGTTCATGTAGCTGGTAATTGCCTCATGACTTTTAATCATAAGTATTTCTCTATAAAAATAGCATGGTGGGTCACTCTTTCCAGATTCTTGTGTTTAAGGTAATTGCCTTTAACATAAAGTACTAATAGTGTAATAACGAGTGCAGATAATAGTGGATTCGGGACACTTTTTAGGTTGGCTTAGGAGATAATGTGTAGTTCCATGTCCTTGGACTCAATAACATTAATTGACTGCTATTTTTCATATATCAAAATCTATCAGAATAATTTATCCACTTGTTCTTAGATATGGTATTTTACTCATTAAGAGAGCAGTGTTAGAGGATGAAAGAAACACATGTTCAGGAAGTTTGTCTAAAACATGGCAGAGTGACCACAATGTGCTTATCTTTTTGAAATCTATTGAAATCACAGAAGGGAATAAAACTGTTAACAAAAACAGAGAGAATGGAAAGACAGGGGATGACAGAGAAAGACCTGGAAATCATGATATTAGGCAAGCCAGCAAAGGAGAATGATAGCAACTTTCTGGGGTAGCAAGTGTCCTTTGGACATTAAGAGCAATCTTTCCAAACTTGCTACTAGAAGACAGACAGATAGAGGAAGGGGAAGTGGTGAAAGCTGTATGGGGAATAGAATTTTAAAAACTGACCTGTGTGTTTGGACATTGAAAAGAAAACATTGCAGGCTGTTGAAAAAATATTAGAAAGTATACAGGAGGGATTATTAACTAGTATATAAAAAAACTAAACAAACAAAAATAAGTATCTATAGAATAAAGTAAAATAATTCAAGAGAAAACCTATTCAGTAGTTATAAATAGATGTATAACTATAATACCCTAAGTCCTAACTATCACTTTATTAAATAAAATTTTAGGGGTGCCTGGGTGGCTCAGTGGGTTGAACCTCTACCTTCGGCTCAGGTCATGATCTCAGGGTCCTGGGATCAAGCCCCACAATGGGCTCTCTGCTCCTCAGGGAGCCTGCTTTCCTCTCTCTCTCTGCCTGCCTCTCTGTCTGCTTGTGATCTCTTTCTCTCTCTCTCTCTGTCAAATAAATAAATAAAATCTTGAAAAAAAAAAACTTTATAAAGAATGGTGGGAAAGTGAGAATAGGAAAAGTGCGGATGGCTTATGTATGCAAGAAAGAGAACTACTCAGCCAGCATTAAAAAACACAATAGAATGTATCTACAGTAGGTAATTGAAAAAGTAGCAATACATATATATTTTGGGAGACAGAGTAGGCAAGAAACCACTGTTTTATCTTGGAAGACTTTTAATATTATTTGAGTTCTTGAAATATGTATATGTATTATTTAATAAAAAAATAAAAATAATGAAGGAAATATTAAAGGATTTTGGTCAATTACATTTTAAGTCAATTGGAAGAAAAATGTTTCCTGTTGTGACACATAACAACATTACAGACTTTTAAATCAATCTTCTAATGATTTTTTTTTTATGCTTCCAATTACTTGTACACTCTAATTAGGAAGCACAAAATTATGTGATAAGACTTATTGATGCACACAACTTGGAGCTAGGCAGCAAGCATCTGATTTGTGAGTTCCTTATTCATGATTAAAATCTCAAACTCCATTTAAACTTGTAAGAATTTTTCTTTTATATATGAGAAAAAACACCTAATATTTGAAAAATCCCTCTGTTTTCCTAGAGTAGAATTAATTTTAATCAAACACAGAGACCATAGTTGATGTTTGATAAGTTTGGTAAATGCATACATTCATATCAAGATATAGAATATTCAAATCACAAGAGAAATAGCCTTCCTGTCCAGCTAATCATTCATCCCTCCAGAGACAAACACTATTAAGATATCATCACCATATATTAATTTATATTAATAGAATTTTAAAGGAATGAAATTATAACTTATATACTCTTTTGTGTATGAATTATTTTGCTTTTCCTGATTGACATATTCACCCATGTTATGGTCTATAACAGTAGTTCATCTTTTTTTGTTGATGAAAACTATTTTTTATATGACTACAACCCAGTCTTATACAGTCTCTTATTGGCATTTGGATTATTTCCAGTTTCTGACTATTTTGAATAAAATCTCCATGAAAATTTTTGTCCGTGTTATTTGGACATACATTTTCATTTATCAAAAGAAAATACACAAGAAAGGAAATACCACATTGAGAGATAGATGTATGTACGACTTTATAAGGAACTGCCAGTGTTTTTCCAAATTGGTTTACTGTTGGTTTACTCCTACCCATCAGTGTATAAGAATTTCAGTTGTAGGGGCACCTGTGTGGCTCATTCGGTTTAGCGTCTGACTCTTGTTTTAGGCTCAAGACACTATCTCGGAGTCAGGAGATTGAAACTGCCACCCCCCTCCCCCTCCCCTCTCGACCCCTCCCCTCCCCCCTACAACCCCACCCATGTCAGGGTCAATAGGGAATCTGCTTAAGATTCTCTCTCTCCCTCTGGTCCTCCCACTGCTCTCTCTCTCTTTCTCAAAATAAATAAATAAATCTTTAAAAAATTAATCTCAATTGTATCACTCACATCCTTGCCAAATTTGGTGATGTCAGAATTTAGTTTAATTTTATTTTGCCTTAGCAATAAATGTATGGTATCTCATTGATTTAATCTGCATCTCCCCAATGACTAATGAACACTTTTTTATGGCTTTATTGCCATTCATTTGAAGTACTTTATGAAGTATCTGGTCAAACATTTATCCATTTTTTAATATAATTATTATTTTTGACATTTAGGAGGGTATTTTTTCTCAGGCCTAGTCCAGTGTCATATGTATGTATTGAGAATATTTTTTTTTTCAATTTGTCATTTGCCTATTCATTTTTTAAACTATGTCTTTTATAACAATGTTTATTTTGTGTAATGTCTAATAAATTATTTTTATGTTTAGTGCTTTCTTTGTTCTGTTTAAGAACTCTTTGCCAACTACAAAGCCCAGAAGATAATGTCCTATGATTTCTTCTAGAAACTTTATAATTTTAACCTTCTAGACTATGTCTATGAGCCCCCTCATATTAATATTTATATATTGTGTGTGATAGCGGTTGAGGTTATAAATATATGGCATTCCAGAGCATTTTATAGAATCATTTGTTAAAAAATTTAAATTTAGTCACAAGAATTTTGTGTTTTGCTGCTATACTAACTGTATTTTTACTGCTTTATTGAAATAACAACATTAAAACTATAATATTTAATATGTAAATTTGATAAGTTTTGATATATTTGTCTCTGAAAATATTACTACAAGGAAGTTAATTAATATATCTATAAGACCCACTTCCCTTATATTTGAAATCCATTAATCTTTGCCCACTTAGTATCTCCACAGTGCCTCCCGGCAGCCATTGATCTTCTTTCTTTCACTGTAGATTAATTTGATAATTTTTAGAAATTTTTATACATTTAATCATCAATGTGTATTCCACTCAGCACAGGATTTCGAGAGTCATGTATTTTGTTACTCATAACAGTAGTTTACTTTTTATTGCTGATAATTCTGTTGTATAAAGATACCATAGTTTATCAATTCACCAGCTAATATGCATTTGCAATGCTTATAGTTTTGACAATTATAGATAAACCTGCATTGCACATTAATGTGCAAATTGTTGCTTGGACATACACTTTCATTTTTCTTGGAAAATGAGTTGGATAGCTGGGCATATAGCAGGTGTTATGTTTAATTTTTTAAAGAAATCTCCAAGTAGTTTTTGAAAGTAGTTATACCATTTTACATTCTTACCAGCACTGTATGAGAATTTGTCTTAATATATATCCTTTATAGGGTGACCTGGGTGGCTAAGTGGGTTAAGCCTCTGCCTTTGGCCCTGATCTCAGGGTCCTGGGATAGAACCCCTCATCAGACTCCTTGCTCATTGCAGAGTCTGCTGCTTCTCCTTCTCCTGCCACTCCCCCAGCTGGTGCTCTCTCTCTGACAAATAAATAAATACAATCTTTAAAAAAAAAAAAAAATCCTTGCTTGGATTTGGTGTACATTATTTTGTATCTATTGATGAGTTTGGAGAATACTGACATCACTACAATATTGAGTCTTCTGAACCCTACATTTAGTATATCTGTACATTTATTTAGGTCTTAAAAATGATTTGTTTCATTCAGCCTACAGGTTATGTGTATTTTCATGTTATTGTAAATGGTACTAATTTTCTATTTCAGTCACTGAATGTTAAGTGCTACTACCTGTAGAAAAACATTTGAATTCACATAATCTTTCATTATGCAATCTAGGTAAACTATTTCATTTCCATAGGATTTTCTACCTAGATGAAAATGTCATTGTCTAATAATGATAGTTTTGTTTTTCCTTTCCAACCTAGGTGCCTTTATTATGCTTGCTTGCCTTATTACACTGGTTAAAACCTCTGATAGGATGAAAGTGAAGATCTTTGCTATCTTCTTGATCTTTGGAAAAAACACTGTTAGTTGTAGATTTTTTCACGGATTTCCTTTACTGAGTTGAGTACATTTCTTTACCTTTCTAGTTTGTTGCATTTTGTCAGTATCTATCAAGTGATTTGTCTCTTTTATCTAGCTTGCTAAAATTATTGGCAAAATGTTGTCATATTGTTCTTTATGACATATGTATAATTTATGTAATACATGTATACATATACATTTTAATATATGTAGGATGTTATAATGTTATTCCAGTAATTCCTGATATTAGTAACTTTTATCTTTCCTTTTTAATTCATGATCATTGTTCTAAGAAATTTATCAGTTTTATAGATCATCTTAAAGAACCTCTTTATCATTTTATTGATCTACTCTACTTTCTAGTTTCATTTTATTTTGTTTCATTTTTCCTGGTCTAATTTCTCCTGTTTTCCTTTTTTTTTTTTTAAGATTTTATTTTTTTATCTGACAGACAGAGATCACAGGCAGGCAGAAAGGCAGGTAGGGGAGGGATGGAGTAGGATCCCTGCTGAGCAGAGAGCCTGATACGGACTTTGATCCCAGAACCCTGAGATCATGATCTGAGCCTAAGGCAGAAGCTTTAACCCACTGAGCCACCCAGGCACCCTTCTTTTGCTTAATCTCTATGATGTTAGATTTTGTGGAATATTTTTTCTGCATTAACTTATCTTAATGTGTTTCTCTCTTTATTCTGTTGAAAAGATTAGTTAATATTTGAACGTTGAATAAAATTTGCAGTTCTGGGATATATCCCACTTCTTAGACTAAAGATCCCAGGGTACTGGGATCAAACCCTGCATCTAGCTCTCTGCTCGGCAGGGAGCCTGCTTCCCCACCTCTCTCTGCCTGCCTCTCTGCCTACTTGTGATCTCTCTGTCTGTCAAATAAATAAATAAAATATTTTAAAAACAATAATAATAATAATAATTTTTCTGTTTGAATTAACAACATATGATGATCTCTAGTTTTCTCCTCTTAAAATATTTCTGTGTGATTTTAGTATTAAGGTATTGCTGGTCTCATAAAATAAGCTTCTGTGGGCACCTTAGTTGGTTAAGCGACTGCCTTCAGCTGAGGTATGATCCTGGAGTCCCAGTATGAGTCCTTCATCAGGCTCCCAGCTCCATGGGTAGTCTGCTTCTCCCTCTCACCTTCTCCCCTCCCATTCTCTTTCACTCTCTCAAATAAATAAAAAAAATCTTTTAAAAAAGAATAAGCTTCTGTACTATTATTTGAAGAATTTTGTAAGACCAATATAATTTATTCCTTAAGTGTTTTATTGAATTCACCAGTGAACCAATCTGGCTTTAAATTTTTTTTTTTTATGAATGTGAGAAGTTTTGTAATTGTTGGGTCCGTTATCAAAGGAAGGAGACTGAGACAAAGTGAAAGTTATGCAAAACCTTATTCTATGCCAAGCATTAAAGGTTAGACTAACCAGTCAGGGGAGCAAGGCTGGGACAAAGTGAAAGTTATGTAAAGCTTTATTCTAAGCCAAGCATTAGAAGTCAGACTGACTGGCCAGGGCCGCCTCTGAAGAGAGCGACCCCCCCTTGGTCTTACAGGCTAGTTTTATAGGGCACAACCGCAGACCTTTACATATGTGGCTTTGGCTGATTGGATGTCTCCACCTGGCTGGCCTTGTTTTAGATGTGTGTTTTAGTAATAGTTACCTGGAACTGATATAAACAAAATGGCCTTGTTTTAGGTGTGTGTTTTAGCAACAGTTACCTGGAACTGATATTAATAACTGTTGAGGCATTTATTAAAAAACAAAATGTCTACCTAGGCAAAATGGAGTCACTACGGCTAAGTAGGCCCAGGCAGGCCCTAGGGGTTTAACAGGTTTTAATGTGGAATCAACCCCAACATAATGAATTTAATTTTCTTAGTAAATATATGGTTATTCAGCTCTGCTATTTACTCTTAAGTCAGTTTTACTAATGTGTGTCTTTTAAGGAATGTATCCATTTAATTAAATTGTCAAAAACTTTTGGCATAAATTTGTTCATAGTATTCCTTTATTATTTAGTTAATACCTATATGATCTGTAGTGATGCACCCTCTTTAATATTTCCTGAGAGATGTCCCCTCATTTATTTTTGATTTGTAATTTAGAATATTCGTTCCCTTTCTCTTTCTCTCTCCTTTATCTGGGATTTTATCAGTGTTGTTAATCTTTTAAAAAACAGCTTTTTAAAAAAAATGTTCTACTTTGTTTTCTTATTGTTTTGCTATTTTATTGTTAAAATCATGTCTTTAAGACTCACCTTTACTATCTCCTTTATTCTAGGTGCTTTAGATCATTATGTACATTTCTAACATTTACAGATGGAAGTGTAGATATGATTTTCTAACTTTCCTCTTTTCTAATATAGCATTTAAAGCTTTGGATTTACTTCTAAGCACTGTTGAAGCTATATTTTAATATTATGATATGTTGTCTTTATATTATCATTCTATTCAAAATATTTTCTAATTACATCTGTCATTCCTTCATTGACTTGTGGATTATTCAGAAATGTGTTACTTAATTTCAAAATATGTGGTAATGTTTTTCCATTATGTTTTTGTCATTGTCTACTGTTTCATTCTATTATGGTCAGAAAACAGGCTGTGTATGAATACAATCCTTTGAAGTATATAGATTTACTTTATGGCCCAATATATGGTCCGTTTTAATGAGTCATCCATGTGAACTTGAAAATAATATATATTTTTCAGTTTTTATTTTATAAAGTCTTTTAAATCTTGGTTAGATTAGTGTGTTTTGTTTAAATCATCTATATTTGTACTAATTATTTAGTTGCTTTATTTATTATTTATTATTTATTCAGGGAGGACTACTAAAATTTATAACTGAAGATCTAATCATTTCTCTTTTTAGTTTGTTAGTGTTATTTTTATTCATATAGATGTTCTCTTATTGAGCATGTACATTTTAAGGATTGTTATGTATTCTTGATTAATTGATCCTCTTTATCTCTGGTAATAATTTATTTTTAAAATCTCTTTCTAAAAATAATGTAGCCACTCCAGATTTCTCAGAATAAGAGTTTTCATAGTATATTATTTTTATCATTTTGCTTTTCATCTATCTATATCTTTACAATTAAAATGTGTCTGTTTAAAAAGTAGATATTGCTTTTTACTAACTAATATAAAACTCTGTCTTTTAATTTGTGTATTTAGTTTACTTACTGCTTTTAATGGGATTACTTTAATATTATTGAGTGTAAATTTATTTTATTGTTCTTATATATTCTTTATTCAAACTCTTCTTAATTTTTTCACTCTTTCTAACTTCTTTTCATTTTTAAGACTTTTTTTAAATCATTTTTTTAGGTTCACAGCAAAATTGAAGCGGAAATACAAAATTTCCCACATACTCCTGCCCACACATGTATAGTTTCTGCCATTATCAATATCCCCTATCAGAGCATTACATCTGTTACAACTGATAAAATCTATTGACACATTATAATGACCTAAGGTCCACAGTTTACATTGGGATTCATTTTTGGAGTTGTGCAGTCTATGGGTTTAGACAAATGACAAAAGTGACATGTATCCATCATTAAAATATATAGAGAATTTTAACTGTCCTGTTATTCATTATTTAGCAATCTACTTTTATCTTATCAGTTCTACATTCTTGTTTTTTTAAAGATTTTATTTATTTATTTGACAAAGAGATAGAGAACACAAATAGGCAGAGAGGCAGGCAGAGAGAGGGGGAAGCAGGCTCACTGCTGGGCAGAGAGCCCCATGTGGGGCTCAATCCCAGGACCCTGAGACCATGACCTGAGCAGAAGGCAGAGCCTTACCCCCCTGGGCCACCCAGGCACCCCTACTTTCTTATTTTTTAATGTTTTTACTAGGAATTGCTATATGCACCACTACCTTATTAAACTACATTTTGAATGAATATTGTGTTACTGTTTATAATTTAAAAATTCAAAACAGAGGTCTTCCATTTACCTTGTCCATTCTTTATGTTATAGTATCAGGAACTACTTCTATACACATTATAAACCCCACAGTACATTTTCATTTATTTTTTTTCTATAGTCAGTTGTATTTTATAAAAATAACAGACAAGAAATAAATTTTATGTTTGTACACATATATTCCAATCTATCACAAGTTATTTATGCATGTAGATCTGCATATCTTTCTGATATCAGTTATTTTGGTATTTGTTCTGGGAATAAATTTAGTAATAGATCAGCTTGATCTAAAGATTGTTTTCAGGCCATGTTAAAGTATATATGGACTAGTACTATTGCTAAGGCATAGAATTGTTGAGCTATCAACTCTCTTTAGTGAAATCTCTACACTCTGCTTCTGAGATGTCTACTATCTCCAAGGACAATATAACTCCAGAATATATGCTTGTCTCAAAGATTCCTGGCAGTTGTTCTTTGCCGAGCCTCAAAGATTTTCATTTAAGTATATGCAGTTTAGTATTCTGCCAAAATCTCCATGCAGACTTTATTCTACTTCTCTGAGTCTCTTCTTTTCTGATACCCTGCCTCACAAATACCACCTACCTCAGCAACACTGAGCTTCGATTTCTCTTCACCAAAACAGACTACTGATATCTGTTTTGTTTCACACCTTTGTGCCATAGTTTAGAGAGGTCAGGAGGCAGAAGGTGAGGCTGAATTTGGAACTCACTTTGTGTTTCCCTTCTGTCAAAAATTATAGCTTTCTGCTGTTTGTTGTCTAGTGAATGGAAAACATTTATAAACTTTACTTAATTTTATACTTGTTTAAATCTGGAGTAAATCAATACCTGCTATTCTGCTATGACCAATACCACTCTTCTTTTTTAAGAACCTAAACTTTTAAAGAAATAACTAAAGAGCTCCTAATAATAACACAGTTCGTATATATTTACCTGGAGGATAATCCTTCAGAGAAAGCCACCATCAAGACCAAAATATATAAAAAAAGTGGGAGGTTAGAAAATTATATTGTCCATTTTGCTACTTTATTTTTTCCTTTTTTTTTTCTTTCTTTCTTAAAGATTTATTTATGGGGTGCATCAGTGGCTCAGTCAGTTGAGCATCTGCCTTCTGCTTAGGTCATATCTCCGGATCCTGGAATCAAGCCCTGCATCATGCTCCCTGCTCAGTGGAAAGCATGCTTCTTTTTCCTCTGCTGTACCTCTTGCTTGTGCACACTCTCTCTCTTTCTCTCTGTCAAATAAATAAATAAAATATCTTTAAAAATTTTAAAGATTGCTGGGGAGAAAAGATGGCAGGAAAGTAGGAGGAGGCATCATTTCAACCAGTACCCTAAAGTGAGCTGATTACCTACCAAAGAACTCCGATCACCCATGAAATCAGCCTGAGATCAGAATTATACACGTTTGGATCTCTACAGGGGCAGAAGACACCAGTGGGCAGGTAAAGCAGAATGGGAGCGTGGGACTGATATTGGAAGATAAACAAAAGGGGGAGGGAGCCACCAGAGGTGGCCTATTGGAAAATAATACCCAATACAAGAGTGCCCTGCATCTGGGGACCAGCATTAACTTGAAGTCTGGTTGAAAGCACTCAAAAAGAGAAAAGGATTGTGGGGGTATTTGTGGGAATCAGGGTGGCTAGGGACAGGGACTTAAGTCCCCGGAACCAGGACAGACTCCCCTAGCACTGAGCAAGAGAGAGTGTGGGAGAGAAACCAGGTCTTGGTCGCTGAGCTGCACCCGAGAATGCTTGGGGTTTGCTCCTATGAGGGGCTGGGATCCTCGCCAGATGGCAGAACTCTGAGCCAAGCTAACAGAGTCTGAGACACACACGCCCCACACCCTCCCCTGAGAGAGGTGTGCAAAGGCCCAGCCTGGTGCTCTTAGACCCAGAAGGACCAGGCATTCCCAGCCCAGGCCAGCAGGAAAATCTCAGTGTGCGATGGCTGCTTGGAACCTCTCTGGTGGTCTGCAGTTTCCCAGACAGCCGCCGCTGCCATGGTTTTGGTTACAAGCAGGAGATCCTGCATTCCCAGGGACCGTGACTCAGAACCTGCTCTGCCAGCAGCCAAGGGGGAATTTATATGGGCTCTGCAGCACCCACAGGGGAGCAGACTGAGCCTTTTCTCTGAGAAGGAGGTTGGGATAAATTTGCTTTCCTTTAAACCTCCAAAAGCCATCTAAAGCTGTCAAGGTAAGAGAAAAGAAGTGAACAATGATAAAAACCTCCAGAGAACAAAAGCCTGAAAAAACCGATTTCCTCAGAGCCCACCCCCTTGAGGGGGGCGGGAGGACTTAACTCAGGGAACATAATTGACTGAAAACCCACGTGGCAGGCCCCTCCCCTGAAAACCAACCAGGAAAGAAAAAAAAAAAAAAAAAGACTACAGGAGAACAACCACCACTACTTCATAGATACAACTTTTATTTTTAACTCGTTCCCACTATTCTGGTTCATTTTTTTTAATATATAGAAAATTTTTTAACCTATTTACCATCACAGTGAGATGTCCAGTACATGAAATTCCGTAATAACCTTCTAACTTAAACTTTTTGATACATACACCTGTGTTTTTCTTTTGCTTTTCTATTTTTTAATTTTTTTTAAATTTTAGTTTAGTCTAGTTTATTCCTTTTTTATTTTTATTTTCTAATATTCATATAGAGTTAAACTTCAAGGAAATCCCCTTTCCCCAATCAATGCTACCCCTACCCTATAGGTAAACCAATTTTTAATCCCCCTTTATCTTAGGAAAGTTGAGTCCTTTAACAAAGATATCAAGATACATCCAGGAAGAATCAAAATAACATTCCTCACCCACACTGAGAATTTGTAACCACTCTCCCATCTTTTTCTTCTGCCAGTGTTTCTGTGTATTTGTGTTTGTCCTGATAGTATATAAATCTTATACTTGGGATTCTTTTTGACGAGGTTCTTCCTCTTTTTGCTTATATATATTTTTTTTTTCTCTTGTCATATACTTATATCGGTCTTTTTGTTTGTCTGATTTTGTTTGTATAATTCATAAATCTTACCTTGGGGCCCATTTGAGCTGAACCTTCTCTTTTCTATTCCCTTTTATTCTCCCTCTCTCTCTCTCTTTCTTTTTTCTTCTTCTTTTCTTTTTTTTCTCATTTAGATGGGGAATCCTGATTGCTCAGAAGCTTTCCAGGATGCACCTTGACTGCCCCACGGTTGATAAATCCAGCTACATCCGTTCAGTCATCTCTCACCAAAATGACTAGGAGGAGGAATTCGCAACAGAAGAAAAATACAGAGGATGGGCCTTCTGCAACAGAGCTAATGGCCATCAACATAGACAAGATGTCAGAAAGAGAATTCAGGCTAACAGTTATCCAAGCAATAGCTAGGTTGGAGAAAGCCTTGGATTACCAAACGGAATTGATTAGGGCAGAACTGAAAGCCACCAGGGATGATGTTCACAATGCTCTCAATGAGTTCCAAACTAATCTAAATTCTCTAAAATCTAGGGTAACTGAGACAAGACATAGAATTTGTGATCTGGAGAACAAACAGATAGAGAGAAAGTATCAAGAGGAAACCTGGAACAAACAGCTTAGAAGCCATGAAAACAGAATCAGGGAAATAAATGATGACATGAAAGATTCCAACGTCAGAATTATTGAAATCCCGAAAGGGGAGGAGAAAGAAAGAAGTCTAGAAGATATAGTGGAACAAGTTCTTCATGAAAATTTTCCCAATCTCGTGAATGGAACCAGCGTTCACGTAATAGAGGCAGAATGGTCTCCCCCTAAGATTATAGATTCCAAAAAAAATCAAGGCACCTGATAGTAAAATTGAGAAATCATAATTGTAGATACAATCTCTTGAAAGCCACTAGGACAAAGATGCTCCTTACGTACAGAGAAAAACCCCTCAGAATAACGTCAGACCTGTCCACAGAGACCTGGCAAGCCAGAAAGGGCAGGCAAGATATATTCAGGGCAATAAATGAGAAGAACATGCAGCCAATAATACCTTATCCAGTAAGACTGGCATTCAAAATAAATGGAGAGATAAAGAGTTTCCAAGACCGGCAAGGCTTAAAAGACTATGCAACCACCAAGCTGACACTGCAGGATATATTAAGGGGGGTTCTATAAAAGAGGAAAAGTCCTAAGAATAGCATTGAACAGAAACACAGAGACAATCTACAGAAAGAAAGACTTCAAAGATAACATGATGTCAATAAAAATGTATCTATTAATAATCACTCTCAATGTGAATGGCCTAAATGCACCCATAAAATGACACAGGGTTGCAGATTAGATAAAATGACAGGACCCATACATATGTTGTCTACAAGAGACCCATTTTGAACCTAAAGATACACCCAGACTGAAAGTGAAGGGATGGAGAAGCATCTTTCATGCCACTGGACCTCAAAAGAAGGCCAGGGTAGTGACTCTCATATCAGATAAATTAGATTTTAAACTAAGGACTGTAGTCAGAAATACAGAAGGACACTACATAATTCTTAAAGGGACTATCCACTAAGATGATCTAACAATTGTAGATATCTATGCCCCCAATATGGGAGCAGCCAATTACATAAGAAAACTATTAATCAAGATAAAGAGTCATAATGATATGAATACATTACTACTAGGAGATCTTAACACACCTCTCTCAGAAATAGACAGATCATTGAAGCAGAAAATCAATAAAGAAACAGAAGCATTGAATGACATATTGGACCAGATGGACCTCATAGATATATAATGGAACATTCCACCCTAAAACAGCAGAATACTCATTCTTCTCAAGTGAACATGGAACCTTCTCAAGAATGGACCACATACTGGATCACAAATTAGGACTCAACCGATACCAAAAAACTGATTATTCCCTGCATATTCTCAGATCACAATGCTTTGAAACTGGAGCTCAATCACAAGGAAAAGTTCGGAAGGAACTCAAACACCTGGAAGCTAAAGACCACCTTGCTTAAGAATGCTTGGATCAACCAGGAGATCAAAGAAGAACTTAAACAATTCATGGAAACCAATGAGACTGAAGACACTTCGGTCCAAAACCTATGGGATACAGCAAAGACGGTCCTAAGGGGGAAATACATAGCCATCCAAGCCTCCCTCAAAAAAAATGGAAAAATCCAGAATACATAAGCTATCTCTACATCTTAAAGAACTGGAGAATCAACAACAAATCAAACCAACTCCACACATAAGAAGGGAAATAATCAAGATTAGAGCAGAGGTAGAAACTAGAGATACAGTAGAACTAGAACAGTAGAATATTGATACAGTAGAATGTATCAATGAAACTAGAAGCTGTTTTTTTGAAAGAATCAATAAGATTGATAAACCTTTGGCCACACTAATCCAAAAGAAAAGAGAGAAAGCCCAAATTAATAAAATTATGAATGCAAAGGGAGAGATCACAACTAACACCAAAGAAGTAGAAACAATCATCAGAAGTTATTATCAACAGTTATATGCCAATAAGCTAAGCAACCTAGATGAAATGGATGCATTCCTGGAAAACTATAAACTAAAATTGAACCAGGAATAAATTGACAACCTGAATAGACCAATATCTTGGAACAAAATTGAAGCAGTTATCAAAAACCTCCCCAAAAACAAGAGCCCAGGACGTGATGGATTCCCTGGGGAATTCTACCAAACTTTCAAAGAAAAAATAACACCTATTCTCCTGAAGCTGTTTCAAAAAATTGAAGCAGAAGGAAAACTTCCAGACTCTTTTTATGAAGCCAGAATTACCCTGATCCCCAAATCAGGCAAAGATCCTACCAAAAAGGAGAATTTCAGACCAATATCACTGATGAATACAGATGCTAAGATTCTCAACAAGATTGTAGCAAACAGGATCCAACAGTACATTAGAAAGATTGTCCACCATGACCAGGTGGGATTAATTCCTGGGTTACAAGGATGGTTCAACATTCGCAAATCAATCAATGTGATAGAACAAATTAATAAGAGAAGAGAGAAGAACCACATGTTCTACTCAATTGATGCAGAAAAAGCATTTGACAAAATCCAGCATCCATTCCTGATTAAAATGCTTCAAAGTATAAGGATAGAGGAAACATTCATGAACTTCATAAAATCTATCTATGAAAGACCCACAGCAAATATCCTCAATGGGAAAAAGCTCACAGCCTTCCCATTGAGATCGGGAACATGACAAGGATACCCACTCTCACCCCTCTTGTTCAACATAGTTTTAGAAGTCCTAGCAACAACAATCAGACAACAAAGAGAAATAAAAGGTATCCAATTTCGCAATGAAGAAGTCAAACTCTCTCTCTTCGCAGATGACATAATTCTTTATATGGAAAACCCAAAAGACTCCACCCTCAAACTGCTAGAACTCATAGCAATTCATTAACGTGGCAGGTTACAAAGTCAGTGTACAGAAATCAGTTGCTTTCTTATACACTAACAATGAAAATACAGAAAGGGAAATTAGAGAATTGATTCCATTTACTACAGCACGAAGAACCATAAGATACCTTGGAATAAACCTAACCAAAGGTTTATTATATATATTATATATATTATATATAATTTATTTATTATATATATTATATTTATAAAGGATCTGTACTTGAGGAACTACAGAACACTCATAAAAGAAATTAAAGAAGACAAAAAAAATAGATGGAAGACCATTCCGTGCTCTTGGATCAGAAGAATAAACATTGTTAAAATGTCTATACTGCCTAGAGCAATCCATACTTTTAATGGCATTCCAATCAAAATTCCACCGGTATTTTTCAAAGAGCTGGAGCAAATAATCCTAAAATTTGTATGGAATCAGAAGAGACCCCAAATCACTAAGGAAATGTTGAAAAACAAAAATAAAACTGGGGCATCACATTACCTGATTTCAAGCTTTACTACAAAGCTGTGATCACCAAGACAGCATCGTAGTGGCATAAAAACAGACACATAGACCAGTGGAACAGGGTAGAGAGCCCAAATATGCACGCTCAACTCTATGGTCATATAATCTTCGACAAAACAGGAAAATATATCCAGTGGAAAAAAGACAGTCTCTTTGATAAGTGGTGCTGGAAAAACTGGGCAGCTATACGTAGAAGAATGAAACTTGACCATTCTCTTACACCGTACACAGAGGTAAACTCAAAATGGATAAAAGACCTCAACGTGGGAGAGGAATCCCTCAGAATCCTAGAGGAGAACATAGTCAGTAACCTCTTCGATATCAGCCACAGCAACTTCTTTCAAGATATGTCTACAAAGGCAAAGGAAAACAAAAGCAAAGATGAACTTTTGGGACTTCATCAACATCAAAAGCTTATGCACAGCAAAGGAAACAGTCAACAAAACAAAGAGGCCACCCACGGAATGGGAGAAGATATTTGCAAATGACAATACAGACAAAAGGTTGATATCCAGGATCTATAAAGAACTCCTCAAACTCAACACACACAAAACAGACAATCATATCAAAAAATGGGCAGAAGATATGAACAGACACTTCTCCAATGAAGACATACAAATGACTATCAGACACATGAAAAAATGTTCATCATCAATAGCTATCAGGGAGATTCAAATTAAAACCACATTGAGATACAACTTTACACAGTTAGAATGGCCAAAATTAGCAAGACAGGAAACAACATGGGTTGGAGAGGATGTGGAGAAAGGGGAACCCTCTTACACTGTTGGTGGGAATGCAAGTTGGTGCAGCCACTTTGGTGGACAGTGTGGAGATTCCTCAAGAAATTAAAATTAGAGCTTCCCTATGACCTGCAATTGCACTACTGGGTATTTACCCCAAAGATACAGGTGAAAAGAAGGGTCATCTGTACCCCAATGTTTATAGCAGAAGAATAAACATTGTTAACACAGCAATGGCCATGGTCGCCAAACTATGGAAAGAACCAAGATGCCCTTCAACAGATGAATGGATAAGGAAGATGTGGTACATATACACTATGGAGTATTATGCCTCCATCAGAAAGGATGAATATCCAACTTTTGTAGCAACATGGATGGGACTGAAAGAGATTATGCTGAGTGAAATAAGTCAAGCAGAGAGAGTCAATTATCATATGGTTTCACTTATTTGTGGAGCATAACAAATAGCGTGGACGACAAGGGGAGATGGAGAGGAGAAGGAAGTTGAGGGAAATTGGAAGGGGAGGTGAACCATGAGAGACTATGGACTCTGAAAAAGAACCTGAGGGTTTTGAAGGGGCGGGGTGTCAGAGGTTGTGGGAACCAGGTGGAGGCTATTAGGGAGGGCACGGTTTGCATGGAGCACTATGAAGTGTGCAAAAACAATGAATACTCTTACGCTGAGAAGAAATAAAAAATTTTTTAAAAAAATTAAAGATTTATTTATTTGACCTGCACTAGTTCAGTAGTACAATGAGTAGCCCAAGCCTTAAAAATCTAGAATCTAAAATTTATCAGTATATGTAGAAGAGATCAGTTATTTTTTGGTGCTCTTATAAATAGTTAATTTCACATAGGATTGATGAATTAGGCAAGATACAACTCATTAACTGATCATGAAAGATGATAGGCAGAGAATTGCCTTTGTCCCATATTTCTCTGTCCTAGACCCTGATGCACATACATCAAAAGAAATTGCCTTCCCTGTAACTTGTTTTCCTAGACTAGTTATAGTCCTTCATTGATAAATGTGTCCTTTAGCTTTGTTAATGTCATCAACAAAATTGTAGCTCAAAAAAATATTCCTGGCAATCTAGTATAAATTTTGTCTCCAGTTATTATAGATTTATCTAAATTATTTAACTCCAGGAAAAATTTTTCAAATCTTCTCTCCAGGTTCTTGGAGCTAACCATCTGCCTTGACAATCCCAATATGCCACCAGCTACCCAGATTAAAATTATCAGTGTAAGAATTATGCTATAATGAATAAAATATGGGTCTTTTACATGAAAAAATATACTACTGTTCAGTATTGTGATGTTACAAGAAGGGCACTTGAATAAAGACTGAAAGACATAGATCAATTACTCTGAAGATTTTTGCAAACATTTTAAGGCTCAGAAAATCATAGGTACAAATGTCAGTGAAAGAATATTTTTCTCACTTACACATTGTGGAAATCAATGCGGTCTATGTACTAGATTTTCTTAGTCAAATTCTAGGATACCAACAAGACTACTATCACAACTAAAAATAATTGTATTTGAATATTATTAAGAACATTTCTCAATTGCATATGTCCTTCAAAATAAATTAATAAAAAGGAAAAAAGAAAGTATTTTAAAGGCGAAAATAAAGCACTAAGACCCCAAAAGTAAAAGATATGAAGGCAACTCCAACGCATTAAGAGGGGAATACAATTTTCAAAACATGAAATAATGTGTGTGTGTGTGTGTGTGTGTGTGTGGTTTGTATTTAAAGGAACATCACATATGGACATTGGGGAGGGTATGTGCTATGGTGAATGATGTGAAATGTGTAAGCCTGATGATTCACAGACCTGGACCCCTGGGGCAAATAACATTATATGTTAATTAAAAAATTAAAAAAAAAAAAAAAAGGAACATTGTAGATATCCTAACATAACTGTGGCAAAATAATAGTGTCCTAAAACAAAAAGAGTGCTTGTGTGTTTTCACTAGTACAGACTCCCAGATCTGTATGAGATGAAATAGACTGAAACGTGACAAATGCAAACACCAATCCTAAAAACAGGATGGAAGAGCTTTTGGTTTAATTTATAGATCCAGAGTAAATCTTGCTGTTTCTGTGGCTCTAATGTAAATCTAAAGCACAGAGTAAAAGTATTTATTTTCCATCTTGGATGAAGTACAGTTTGATATAACTTGCTGGGGTTTAAGACATAAGGAAATAATGGCTATGTCACTCTTCAGCTTTAGCTTAAAAGAATGAAAAGAGGAGGGGCACCTTGGTGGCTCAGTCAGTTAATCCTTTTCCCTTGGCTCCCATAGATGATCCTAGGGTCCGAGGATCAAGCCCTGTGTCTGTGGGCTTGAAAGATCCCCCCGGGGCTCCAAGCACCCCGGAATGGACCCCTTCTCAGGAGGAGACCCCCGGACCCAAAAACCGAGCCGAGTCCACTGGTCAGATGCAAACAGCACGAGGTTTATTGAGTAGACACAGGTACCTGCGGGCGGTCAAGTCTTAGGAGGACTCGCGCGCCAGCCCTTAGTTCAGGGCCTTTTTATGGGGTTTAGGGAAGCGAAAGCATACGTACAGAAGCGGAAGCATGGTTACAAAGTTTTCATTGGCTGGTTTGAATGTAAAGGCATACTTGGCGCGCGGGAATACCCCTGATTGGTTCGCTCAGCATCCTTCATTTACATAGTGGGAAGTTACTTTCATTGGTCGTTAACAAAAGGGAAACAGACAGTATTGGCTAGATTTCAATCCTTCATTAGCATGTAGACTGACCATCGGCATTGGCCAGACTACAATCCCTTATTAGCATGTAGACTGACCTTTCAACATTCCTTGTAGTATCTTATCACTTTTTACAACATGGGAGGAATGTTTAAGGGAGTGGGAGAAGGGGGTGTTGGCTAAGCAAAGAGAAGGGGGAAGGAGGGGGAAAGGGAGGGAGAAAACCCTTTTCATTCCCCCATTTTCTTTTTGGCCCGAGTAAAATCTTTTACTTTACTAGGGGCTAATCTTCCGCTGCCCTATTGCATGATATTGTTGGGTTAATACCATGGTTTGGACAAGCGACAATCTATCCTTTACGAATTGGGTTATTCTGTTAATGATGCATGGCCCGAAGGAGGTTATTAGGGAAGTAAACCAGGGTGAACGATTTCAAACTCCTTTATACCAAGACTGTTGGGATTCAAAGTCTCTTTTACGCTTATTTAGCCTTTTCTTCAATTTGTCTGGAGTTTCTGTTACTACTCCAGTCTGGTCGGCAAAAAAAAACAGCATTCTTCTCTGAGAGCAGCACAAAGGCCACCCTCTTTTAGGAACAGTAGGTCTAAGTCTCTTCTGTTTTGTAAGGTAACTTCTTTGTTGCAAATCTCAAGGACATTTGCAAACAAAGGGAGACTTCTGCCTTACAAGACTGTGATCTCTGCAATATAAACATTTGTTCTTCTTTCAGGGCAGTTAGGGGTGCCTGTGAAATGTCATACATATTACCAAGGGGAGTGGGTGGAGAGGGGGTGCAAGGCGCCAGCCCCTGCTCCCTCCTCAGCCAGCCTCCTGAACAATTTTGACCCTTAAATCTTTAAGGTGGTTGAAGGTGGAAGGTCTTATCTTCTGTAACTTCTTCCTGCTGAATAGGGGCGTAGAGCTGACCCTACCTACTCAGGTCAACATTGATCAGTGGAGGAATGTATAGGGGAGTTACGAAAGGTGGAGGCAGCTGAATCCAGCGCTGACAGTGAAGAAGTATCCTTGCGCGTGGTAAGGATCATCTGTCGTGGTGAAGTCATTGCAGCAATGGAGTCTCGGCACCAAGTAGAGAAACATTGAACAAAGCAACATATTAAGGCTAATAAGGCAATAAGAATGAGAAGCCCAAAAAGGAGATTTGGCCGCAGTCCTCCTCCAAACCAGTAAGCTAACCAATTGCTGAGAGAGAGAGAAGGATCTTGTAGAGCCTTAATCTGGGCATTCATATCCTTTATTAATCCTGTGACATTTTTGTGATAGTCTGGGATGTACACACAACGTTCTGTCTTGATAATTGCACATATGCCACATGACATCCTCTAGTCCCAAAGATGGAACAAAAATGGATGCTAAGTGATCATACCATTTAAAAATAGATCGCATCCATCTTTGTTTTAAGTTGGGGAGATTAGCTGGAGTTGTAATGGTTTTAGTAATGCGCCCATGAATCCAGGCAAATCCCAAGGTACAGCGACCTATCCACCCTGGAGGAAGCCAGGGCCACAGGTTTGTTTCACATATCCAGTGGGGTCTGTTTGGAGCTGGCCATCTAATGCCAGGTCACCTTGTCCAGTCAATAGCCTGGAGTACTATTACTTAGTAACACATTTCTAATGATAGCCGTCCCAGATATCGTGTGTTATTTGCCCAAATATCACTCGTATGATTTCTTTGTTCCCAGCATAAAACTGCCTTCTGACTGAGCCGTCCAATCGTGGGTGTAAGCCACAGATATGCATCACAGATCTGATATACGCCATCTTCAGTATAGCGATAAGGAGGGTTTTGTAACTTAGGCCCATATTTGATTGGGGAGTTATGGCTTGATAGCAATCCCCTTTCCTTCCAAATAGCTCCATGGGCATGTAGTACCAGGAAGGCATATTTGGAGTCAATGTTAATGTTTATTCTTAGGCTTTGGCAATTGCAAAGTGCTAGTGAACACTACAGTATACCTAGCTTTTCTTATTTTTTTTTATGAAAACTATTGTCATCAGTAAACTGTCATTCATCCGGCATATCTGTAAGTATAGCCCAGTATTTAATTAGTCGGCCTTCATCATTCTTTGGTGGCCTTTGAATTCTAAGAAAAATCTGGACCTGACGTGAACTCATTAGTTAGGGGCTGTTTTAGGTTTCGCTAAAGCATCTGTTTGCAATTGCACCTCAACAGAGGTGGCCTCTAGGATAAATATGACTAAGGGATGAAACCAATAAGAAGACCTTTGAGTGGTCCAGCCTTAACAATATCCTGATTACAGAGGATCACTGGCAAGTGAGAAAACTTGTCAAGAGATAAGGGGAGTTCCCCATGCATCATCCGATCTAATCATAAAGAAAGTGGGGTCATCCATTATCTCTATAAGTCCATAGTTAATCCTATGGAGTGCAATAGGCTGGCCTTTAGGCAATTTTATTATCCCAGCCACACACAAGGTGTTAGTTATAAAATTGTAGGGGAATCAATCCCATTTTCCAGTTGTTTAATCATGTGCCGTGGGGTCTGCTAATATCCCCTCAAAATAAGATCGACTAAAGGAGCTATTGTACAACTTCTCTGAAGTTTACCTCAAATTATTTAGCTTAGGTAAACAAACATTTAAAGACAATCAAATCTAGAATTTAACATCCATAAAGGTGTGTTACTAAAACATAATTTTTCTCTCTAAAATAACCCTCATTTACAGAGATAGCCAAATCAGGACTAAGTCACTTGTGAAACAAGTCCAGTTTTAACAAACTTGGCCCATTATTTACATAAGCTCAGCAAGAACAGTTGAGTGTGATCATATAGATCTTTTAGAATCTGCTTTGCTGGAACTTCTTATAAGGAATCTCTAGGTTGAACTTCTAGTAGCCTCTCCAGGCCAGAAGCCAAGCCACGTACTTGCCATCAGGCATGCCTGTAATACCTGTCGATTTGGGCATATGCCTCTTCATGAGATTCTGCACCTACCAAGGAGTGACATTCTTTACTCACCTGGTGAGGCTTCTGGGAACTCTGTAAACAAGGTATCAGGCCAATAGTCCCAAGGGGCTTTATGGCTCCAGGTTTCATAAAGTCAACCTTAGTTCCTTTAAACTGTCTGGTCATATCCGAGTCTTTTCAAATATGACATTCCAGTCAAAGCCTTGGTAAAATAACCAGTTTCCAATGCTGTCCTGTTACAAGGAGAACAGATTCTTATTGAACTTATGCAAATGACTGATTGCCATGGAAGAAAGAATACTTACTGAGACCTTTTGGTTTCAGAGGGTTCAGATAGAGAGAAAAGTTGAATGCTTTGACTCGTTTACAAAGGAGCACTTTTACATCTCTATAAGTTACAGATAACTAGGAGGAAGTATCCCTAGTCTGGAAGAGCAAACATTAGAGAGAACCAGCAATGTTTAAAGTAAGACAAAACATTAAGAGACACAACACTATAATCTTTTAGTTCATTTAGTTCCATGTTACTAATTCTGGTGAATGCACCTTTAGTTAATTTTGGAAATCCTTACCCATTTCAGTTTTAGGATTTTCAAGTATATCAAATATCTGTATTTATCCTGAAAGTCCTTTATATGAATCTCCTTGAAGATAAAACTCATTTTACAAGAGAATTAAAACAATTATAAATGACAAAAACTCAGAATGGATATGGTTAGAGCTGAAGAGACACGGGAGTTTACAATTTAGCTGCAAGGAAATCAGGTTACTTCTGTGAGACGTGACATTTCCCTAATTACAATATCAAGCGGTGATCTCTCCAAACGTTAAAACTTTAGGAAGTGCGTAGAATCTCTAGAATAGTTATAGTATTTTCCCAAATGTAACCCAAGGTTTATCATTGGTTCAGTAGTACTTCATGAGCAACTTCGCATACCAAGGAAAAGCCTGAGTTAAAGAGATTTACAACTTAAATCTTGTCAACATTTGCTAAAATCTTATAAAGTTTTGAAGCACATGCCTAAATATAATTAGGGATGTTAAACACCTGATAAAACAAAACATAGGAACTGAGTTTTCTGGGCAGGCAAAGAGGAAACCATTTACATTCTAGTAACAGCAGATCAATTAATCTAAGAAAACATTGTCCTTTTGAACAGAGACAATTTCAGTCGTGTACCAATGTAACTTTAAAACCCATCCATTTCAATCTTAGTCCATTCTTGACCATAGCTAAAATTCCTTTTCTGAAGATTTCCCTTCACAAACCTTCTACAACTTTCCTTTGCATTCAGGTTTTGTCCCAAGCCATTTCCTTCCAAACAACCATCTCATTTAGGACAAAATTTATCTTCCCTTACCTTCAACAAAATGTATTCCCATTCCTTAAATCTTTCTTACATATCTCCTACTTTCCTACATACAGAGTTTCCCTTTATTTCCATCAGTCTTAGTTACACTAAGCAGAACTTTGTATTCTTAGAAACACCTTTAGTTATTAGCCATTTGTGAACTGTTACAACAGAATTCTTCAGGTGGCAAATTTATGAATCAGTTAAGTGGAAAACAAGTTTACCAGCAGATTTAAATACTCTTAGTTTCTTTGCAGTTAAGAAGTCAAAAGCACAAATCTACATCCAGTAATTAATGACTTAGCATTTTATCCTGTTTGGTTAAGATATAGATGTCCACAATTCAATTCCGTTTGTCATCCAAGTAAAACTTTAAAACTTTCAGGTTACCAAAGACTTTGAAAGCTACTTCAGCAATTACCCATTAGAACTTTGGGACAGACAATTAACCATCAGTTTAGTCATTTCTTTGCTAACAAATTTTAATAAATAACACAAGCTTATTCTGACACCATTTACTACTGTTAACTTAAAAGACAGGTCTTATCTTAATTAAACCAACAAACTTAACTTAGTTCCAATAGTGATTTACGTTTCACCTGGGCCCACTCCACTTTGAATGTTTACCTGAGACATGCATGGGAAGATCTGGAGTGGGGGTTTTAGGTCCAGGGGGTGCTCTTTTTGCTCCTTGACAGTGGAGAGAGGAGCCATGGTGCATGATCTAGAGGCTAGTCATGCAGGCTGCACGCACGTTGGTGCAGAAACACGATAAGGGGGAAACAGAGGAAAACAAAGTGCTGCTAGGAGGCAGAGAAAGGATTCCCGGTTTTGGAGCTCATAAGCCCCAACAGAGGAGCAGATGCCATGCTTTCCCACCAGCAAGGGGGGAGGGGTTAAGCAGTCCAAGTCGGGCCAGAGAACACAGGGAAACTTCCCCGAAACAAAGAGAGTTTCGGCAGCTGCTCGGGAATATTCCTTATGGTCTCTGTCTCGAGTTAGACCAACCCCAGTTGGTTCCAGTTATAGCCATTAACATGGGAAGTGAGTGAGGGAGAAACCCCCACATCTATTAGGAGAAACTCAGAATCTCTCCAGTGACCTAAAGTGAGACTTAAGGGGGTGGTAAGTGTTTGCCCCATTTTAGAGTCAAAGAAAACACCAAGGACAATAAGTAAGACACACAAAACAGTTAACAAGAAGGACGCTGCGCGATTTCGGTACAAAACCGAAAGCAAAAACTCAAGCGGAGATCCCGGGGGTCCGGATTCCCCCTCTCCAACCAAGGCCACGTATCTCTCTGATACAGGCTGAGCTCCAAATGCCCCGCTGCCCCGGGGCCCAAATGTCCCGAAGGACCCAAATGTCCCGCCCGGCGGGACTACAAACGCCTCTGGAACGTCTTCCAGGGCTGCGAGGGAGAAGTCCGAGCCCGTCAGCTCCTTCTGGCCCTCGCCAAATACAAATGGATCCGATCGAACCCCAAACCAAACGCATGCGCAAATTCACAAGTAACAGGTTCAGACGCAGCCACAGACACAACGAACAGACACAACGAATAAAGTGCTGGCCAGCTTACCTCCTGACAGTGGGTCGGTGGTCCTTGGGTGGGGGGTCTCGTATCCCAGGACGAGCCCCCAAATGAAAGATCCCCCCGGGGCTCCAAGCACCCCGGAATGGACCCCTTCTCAGGAGGAGACCCCCGGACCCAAAAACCGAGCCGAGTCCACTGGTCAGATGCAAACAGCACGAGGTTTATTGAGTAGACACAGGTACCTGCGGGCGGTCAAGTCTTAGGAGGACTCGCGCGCCAGCCCTTAGTTCAGGGCCTTTTTATGGGGTTTAGGGAAGCGAAAGCATACGTACAGAAGCGGAAGCATGGTTACAAAGTTTTCATTGGCTGGTTTGAATGTAAAGGCATACTTGGCGCGCGGGAATACCCCTGATTGGTTCGCTCAGCATCCTTCATTTACATAGTGGGAAGTTACTTTCATTGGTCGTTAACAAAAGGGAAACAGACAGTATTGGCTAGATTTCAATCCTTCATTAGCATGTAGACTGACCATCGGCATTGGCCAGACTACAATCCCTTATTAGCATGTAGACTGACCTTTCAACATTCCTTGTAGTATCTTATCACTTTTTACAACATGGGAGGAATGTTTAAGGGAGTGGGAGAAGGGGGTGTTGGCTAAGCAAAGAGAAGGGGGAAGGAGGGGGAAAGGGAGGGAGAAAACCCTTTTCAGGCTCACTGCTCACACTCACAGGGAGTGTGCTTCCCTCCCTCTCTGCCCCTCCCCCCATGCTCTCAGTCTCTCTCTCAAATAAATAAATAAAACTTTTTAAAAAGAAAATGAAAAAGGGAAAGCTTACAAAAGCTTACACAATCCTGTTGAAAAGCTATCCATATGAAAGCTTTTGGATATTTGAAATTATTCGCTAATAAATTTACTTACAAATGAATCAATTTCAAGAGTAAAATAACTTTCCAATTCACAAGAGTCATCAGGAAGTTTCCTAAATTACCTATACAGCATTTAATCTAATTGGCAGATATGCTGAGTATCCCCTTCTGAATTTAATTTTTGGGGCACCTGGGTGCCCCAAACAGTCGGTTAACCATCTGCTTTCAGCTCAGGTCATGATCCCAGGGTCCTGGAATCCAGCCCTGCAGTGGATTCGCTGCTCAGCGGGGAGACTGCTGCTCCCTCTACCCACCCCTCGTGCCTGTTCTCTCTCTGTCTCTGAAATAAGTAAACAAAATCTTTGAAAAGTAGTTTGAAAAAATAGTGAATTTAGTGTTTAACTTTAGTGCTGCGAGCTCCTGAAGGCTTCTCAATATGTTCATTCATTCATTCATTTAGTAGGTAAGTATTGAGCTCCTACTCTGTGCGTCAAAGAGTCCTTCTCCCCAAGGAACTTTCAGTCAAACATGAAACAAGTTGGGTGGGTTTTTTTGTCCTCATAAAGCTTTCATCCTGCCTGAAGAGGCTGATATTATAACAAAGATTTTTGTAAAACATTTTACATTTCAGCTTAATAGTTTCTGATAAAGAAAGTCAGTGGTTCTATGACAGTACCTAATAGGAAATCTGGAATTCTCTTTTAATCTTAATAAATATTAAACTCTTTCAAATTCATAGACATGATCTGAAACTTGTGCTTATTTTATAAGGAGCTTCTGATTAATTACATCACTGTTACTGTTTACTTGCAAGTTCATGTTAGTTAGCGGAAGTGAACAGCATAGAGAAATCAAACAATCTAAAGTTAAGTAGGAGAGTACTTATGAAGTGTTTGCTGTTTGCCCACTATGCGCTAGCCATCACTGAATGCTCTAAAGATGTGCAAATGCATAAGGTCACAACAGATCCCATGACCGCTAGAGTGACTAAGGAGATGGGGGAGGGGCAAATAAGAGATGGAATGGGTGCTTGGTTTCGTTTAATTGTTCCAGGATGAGACTATCTTATGTTTACAGGTTGAGTGGAAATAATCAACAACAACAACAACAACAAAAAGATATTGAGAATTTAGGAGAGAGATTTATATAGTTCATGGAGTATTTGTGATTTCATACAATAAAATGCAGTGCAAAAACAGAGGGCTTCTTCCTAAATGCTTATTTCTTCCATGAGTTCCTACAAGAAGCAAGCCATCTAATATATAACAAAAACTAACCTAGGGAACACCAGGAGTGGGAGTGGTGAGGGTTCCAAGCAAGAATAAACTTCATCTCAGTTTAATTACTGTTATTCCTAAAGTAATATAGTAGTTACTGCTGCAAAATATGCAACAAATACTGGTATGCATAATGTAAAATCTGGAAGCCCCTCCCATGCGTACTCTTAGAGTTAATTTAAGCTAATATTTGTTGCCAAACTCCTCTCCCAAACATAAACTTTGAAGTAAAAATAACAATATAAGTCAACAAGATTTTTTCCTTGAACAGTGAGTTCCAAAGAAACTCTGAGGCCACAGAATAGCCAGACCCTGATTATGGAAGAGACTGGAGTACCACCTAGATCAATGGTTATTCTCATGCAAATGGAATAGAAACAAAAGATAGCATAAATTAATGAAAGAGCACTACAGGAATCACTGGGATCCTGAATTCCAAACCAAGCTCTGCCACAGATTCTCTGTACGACCTTGGGTGAATCATAGATCTCCTAGATCTCTGTTTCCTCTTTTATTATAAAATGAGTGGGATTTGCTGGGAGATCACTATGGTCACTCAACATTAATGACTGGTAGATTTTAGAAATTTATTCCTTCAAGTTGATAAATTGGGTTATATCTTTCATAGGTTGGGGATTATTAGAAATAGTGTTTTTAGATGATAAACAATTTTATGACATTCACCCTAAATCATGAGTCAAAGGAGATAAACATAACAACAATGTATTTTTAAAATTCAATTTCACTAGCATTATAAATGGTATTTCTATACAAAACAAAGCCTTTGCCATTGACTATAAAACGTTTAAAGACATTACCCTGGGGCTCCTGGGTGGCTCAGTGAGTTAAAGCCTCTGCCCTTGGCTCAGGTCATGATTCCAGGGTCCTGGGCTCTCTGCTCTGCGGAGAGTCTGCTTCCTCCTCTTTCTCTGCCTGCCTCTCTGCCTACTTGTGATCTCTGTCTGTCAAATAAATAAATAAAATCTTTTTAAAAAGATACATTACCTCAAAAGATTTCTAATATCATAAAATAATTTATATAATCCTTTTCCATTACTTTTAATAAACCATGCTGTAAGAATTCCTCCCCCCTTAAAAATGACCAAAAATAGGTTGAATTATTATGAAGCATCTTAAATCACATTTTTGGAAAACATGAACATAGCAGAAAGTTACATTAAAATTTTTTTTAAGATTTTATTTATTTATTTGACAGAGATCACAAGTAGGCAGAGAGGCAGAGAAAGAGAGGGAGAAGCAGGCTCTCCGCCAAGCAGAGAGTCCGATCCGGGGCTCGATCCCAAGACCCTGAGATCATGACCTGAGCTGTAGGCAGAGGCTTAACCCACTGAACCACCCAGGCAACCCTACATTAAATTATTTTAAAGCTTAAAACATTTCACTGATCTTTTTTTCTTTGCAACCACCTGATTTATCAGTTTAGACATAGTTCCAGAATAGTAATTTATTCAGTCATCCATTTAACAAACATTTATGAAGTGCCAATTAAAACATTTAACACTTAGACTCACCTTTCTAATTTGATTGATTTTTATGGAAATATATGTCATAAAGGACCTAAAATATAAATGGATGCTCTTGCTCTCTTGGCTGACTGATAAGAGGAATTAAAGTAATCAATTAGAGAAATACAGCTATTATTTGGGAAAGTAGATGCAAAAATTACCAAACTATTATTTTTAAAATATGCATACTATTGTAATTAAGATCCATTTGTCTGATACTTACAAACTTACCACTAATTATTATAGACTCATAATTAGCACTTATAATGTCGACTCTCTTCTTAAATATGTGCATGTACTAGATTGTAAAACATCTTTAATGAAATTCAACAAATATTTATTGAACATTTATCATGTGCCTGTTACTATTCAAAAAGACAGTGGTTAAAAAATGAGACATGTGTGAATATGTATGTATATGTGCTTCAACAAGTTCACGATCATTAAATAGGAGGGGCCAACAAAAACATTATGGTTTCAGGAAATGGATGCTCCCTCTTTGGGAGCATAATGAAGGGAGTAATTAATTCTAATGGAAGGAAATGGCGTTACAGCATTGGATATCCTTTAGTGCCAGATCTTGAGCCATAATTACAACTTCACTGAATACAGGTGATGAGATACAAGAGTATCCTGGGAAAGGAGAATTACATATAATTACTGAAAAGAATGAAGAATATTTCTTGTTTAGGAAATTATAAGGAGCCTAATCAGACTCATGCATAGCATTTAATGTTTTATGAGAGAAAAAACTGGGGCAATAATTGGGGTCCAAATTTGAAGTATACTGAGTGCCGTGTCAGATATTTTGACTATCTTATTTTAACTGAAGAGAATATTTTCAACACTGGTTGTGATTAAGAATTACTTCCAGAGCTGCCCTGCACTCCCCAACCAAGATCAAATAAATGAAAAGGAAAACCCATAAGTTAATATATTTTCCAGCTCCCTAAGTTATTTTCATGCATATTAAAGTTTGAAAAACTACTGTGTGAGAGAAAGGGAGTTTTAGGTTGGCAAGCAGAAATATATATATATATATATATATATATATATATATATATATATAAATATATTTCCCACTTTACCTACAACCAGTAGTTGACGAACCTGGATGTGTATCAATAGCTAAAGGGGATCCTATTGAAATACAAGCATCAGAAGGTGCGATGGAGATTGAGGTACATAGTGTATGTTGCTAAAATGCTTCTCAGGCAGCTTTTGAAATAGTTTCACCACTAATTTGCAGGAAGGTTTTGACTATATGGGAACACAGAATTTTAACACCCAGCTTTGCTAAATAACCTCAGTTCTGCGTTTTATGCTTTCTAAGAATGACCTGAGATTTAGCTGGAAATTATAATTCATTTCAATTTAAAGTTAGCAAAAACCATGCAGCCACTGTATACCAGGCATTTAAGGTTTGGGGGTGGGTGGACTTAAGTAAAAAGATGGCTTTCAAGGACTACAGAATACAGACCTACAACGGACTATAATACAAAGCAGAGTTAAATAGTACTCAGTGGAAGGAGTAGTTACATACTGGGAAAAAGAAAAAGAACTTATAATTAATTCTGTCTGGTGGAAGTAGACTGGGGGTGGGGACGGCAAATGAGGGCAGCATTGCATGAGAAATTATAGCATAGAAGCTGGGTTTTGCAAGGAAAGATGAATTTCAAAAGGGGGTGCAGATGGCATTTCAATTAAAAAAAAACCAAAAAACTTAGATTCAGAAAAAGTTGTGTTTTAATATTAATAATTTTGCTTCACATTCCCAAGAGGTAATGTTTTCCGAAATTCTTGTCACATTGAAAGACAAGTGTCTGGCTCTTTTGTACTCATGCAATTTGCAAGATAAGAAGTGCATATTTCAAAACCCTAAGAACTAATCTTAGAAGAATGGAATAACCCTGAGTACTTGACTGTGATTCTCTTTCCTTCTTTTTCTGTCTCAGTTTGCCTAGTTCAAAGAACTCTCACAGTCCCTAATGCCTTCCCACATTCTTTTCTTGGTTTTCATTTTCTTCTTTCGAAAATCATAGAGATCTGCATAAGAGGCTACCTGTCCTAAGAGAGGGAGAGTGGTAGCAATGCCGACTGTCTTAACTCCTGTCAAAATGGAGTCTTAATAAAAGGAAAAAAAAAATCAAACTTAAATAACAAGGAATAGTATCAGTGAAATCCTATGAGAGAAAAATTTCACCGTGACATTTGAAAATGTTTTCATTGTGAATTTATGCTCAAGTATTTCTTTTGGCCACATACTTCCAGGGTTGATTTGGGGCCGGGGCGGGGGGGGGGGGGTTGTTGTTGTTGTTGTTGTTTTTCATCTTTTTAATCAGTATGCCCTTTCTTTCTTAGGGCTGCCAAGCAGACCAGTACCTAACAAAAGAGCTGTTAAAATGTGCCAAGGTCCATATAATGAAACATAAATCATACCCATGCAATACCGATTATTTCAAAATTGGGGGTTGAATAAAAATCACTGATTTGTCTCAAATGTTTTAGTTCTTGAGATATTGGAAAGAAATTTAGCTATACCTTTATAAGGTTCCAGCTAAGACAACTGGGCTCCCTAACATTATATGTACCATTTAAATAAGGTCAGAGTATTAATTATAAAGAGTGGTTAAGTTTTACTCAGAAATGTGAAGCATTTATCAAATGTGCACTCATGCAGAGTATCAGGTAGATTTGTACAAGGAAGATCTTAAAAGGAAAATCAAGCAGCTAGCCCAGTTAATAAATAATTTCCTTCTCTTTTTAGCAATGAAATAATATGGCATAATAAAAGACTCTAGGTTTTGGCATCAGACGCATTTATGTAAGGATCCCACCACTACTAATAACTATGACCCGGGACAAATGACTTCATCACTCTGAGTCTCAGTTAACTTCTTCATAAAATGTGGAAAATATAAGTAGACCTCAGGATTATTCTAAGCAATCAGGATAATATGAAATAGCACATAGCAATCACAAAATGGCTAGGTATTCAAGTATTCCAAATTGATAGTAAAAGGAACACAGAGTTCCATCACTTAAGCTTTCGTGATGACAAATATCCAAAGAGGAATTCTGTGACTTCATCGTGTTGAGTTTTCCCATTGATTCACACTCCAGAATGATAGAGTTTATTATTTCAAGTTATTTCCCTTATACCACAGGGTCCTCAGAGGACACTGGCAATTCTTTGGATTCTGCTGGTACCTGTTCTGCCCGCTTGATAAAATGCAACCATTTGTCCAACAGTTCTTTCTCTAGGACTACACACAGAGTGACTGTGAACTCATACCCTTAAAACAGCAAGGAAAATCCTCCTGAAAAGGAGTATGGTCTTGCCTAAGTATGCAGTGTGCACACAGTTTAATGACTAGTTTCCCACGTGATGAATACTGTAATGGGGGAAGAGTTCTTCCCTCTGGGCTCTCTCCACAGCAGCCCCCTCCCCCTACTCACTTCCACTCATCCCTGCCAAAGACTCTGTGAGCCAGTCACAGGGAGTTAGCAAATTACTGCTATTCTGAGCTTCTTGTCTGCAAAAGCAGACAATGTCAGAGACACTAAGATCTGGTTAGCATTATAATTTACTGGCTTTGTTGGAGGTAGAAAGATCCTGCATGCAAACACATGCAGGGTGCAAAGACTGATGCCAGAAGAAAGGATAACATCGTTGACATCGTCTTGGAGCAAGAGATGGACACATATTAAATATAATACTGCTGTATACATTTATGCAGAGATGTAACAAAACAAGTAAGATAGTTTATTTAATTACAGACGTTTACTTAGAAATACAAAACATTCTAAATATAGCTAAAAAGAGAATTCTGTATATGAACCCTATTGTTCACCAACATTCCCCCTGTATAGCAACATACAGTTATAGATATAATGTACGAAGGCATATTAACTGTACATAAAATACAGACCCTTTATACTAACCCATAGAAAACCCTTTACACAAACATATATTTAATCTCTATATAAACATATGTAACCAAAATGCTGTAAAAGAAAATGACAAGATATTTTGATAGAATGAACGTTGGTTTTGTTACCACCTAGCAATACACCACTTTGTCAAATGACTGTCTGATGCTTGTTTTTAATTACCCTCACTCTCCATAGGAGATCTCTGTTTGCAGTATCTCTACAATTCTCACTCAAAGAAGACATTTCTGCCTCCTGTTACTGACATGTAGTCCTTCTGCCCTTTCTCAGATTGTTCTTCAAAATCTGTTTCTGTGGGGGACTTTTTTGTGACTTCCTTGCTTGATGTCCTCACCCCTAATAACTTATTTTCTCCTGAAAGTTCACCAAGAACATTTTCAAACCCAGAGATTTTTAGGTGAATACTCACTTATGCATCATCTAGATCCTACAATTAATGTTTTACTAAACTTGCTTTGTCACAGCTTCCCATCAAACCATCCCTCTATCCACACGCCAATTAACCTAATTTTATTTGATACATTTTTAAAAATTTGTTACTGAAGTATAGTTGACATACAATGATATATTAATTTGAAGTGTGATTAATTAATTTCATAGTGATTTGACAATTGCCTACATTATTCAATACTTGGAACTTCTTAGGGCTGCCTTCTGTAGTGAGAACTCAATATAGCTTTAGGTCTTACTGAGACAGCAAAATCCCCAATGCGGAGAACTCCTCTATGATAAATTATAAAAATTATGTCTTTTAGAGATAAAGGAAAATAAGTCGGCCAAAATTTACTAGGACAAGTTATTATGCAGTGTACTAAAATGCAGGCACTGGCAGGAAAGAGTTCAAGTTCCCATCTTGGTCCTACCAGTTACAGCCTGCCTAAGCTCATGCAAATTACTACCCACTCTAGTTGTGTTCATCATCAGGAATGAGGAATATAATAATGTTTGCCCCAGAGGGTGGATCTGAAGACGAAGTGACATGAGGCATTTAAAGTAGTTTACATAGTGCTTGACACAAAGTAAGTTCTCAGTAACATCAGCTGTTATTGTTGCAATTTTTTTAATTAGTATATGCAAAACCAGATGATAACTGTAATGCAGTTCTGTCCAAGGATATACCTCTTGCATATGCAGATTTAGTGACCTCCAAGGAATTGATTTTAATCACAGTCTGTCCACAGATAAACCTTTACTAGGTATAATTTTCTTTGAGGTGATTGATAGCCGTCTGTATGATAAAATGTGATAGACAACCCAGATGTTCTATTTCGAGCAATTAAAGGCATGAGCCCCATGTAAGTGGATTCCTCACAGATATGCTGACACAAAATCAGAAAAATAATCCACATCTTCCTTTTTTTTTTTCCAGAGCAAAATGTCAGTGTCTCTTAGATTTCTCCGACATCAGCAGAACATTTGCTTTGTTAACTGTTATTCCCGCTGTCAGCAGAAGCTGGAAGATGCCTTGCATGTTTTGCTTTCCGTACAAACCTGAAGCCTTCACAGAGAGGGCACCTTCCCAACATGCACAAATACCCAAAATAACATATTTGGTATTGTATTTATTTAGAAAATTATTTTTTCTTGACTTCCCTGTCCAGTTCCTTGTGTATAGTATACAAAGGATTATATCGTTGATGTAAATAATTTTTTTTTCAGAAATAATAATCTCATTTGGCAGGGAGGAAGGATAAAGGGAAAGGGAAAGAAAGAGATTTTATGGTCTTTATGGTTGTTTGGTAGGATCTCCAAATGTGTGTGTGTGTGTGTGTGTGTGTGTGTGTAAAATGAGGTAATTTTCCCTGCCCTTGACACTTCTTTGAACGTTCCTCTCTTCCTTCGTCTTCCTCTCCCTTCTCCATTTCATTTTGCCCAGTGAAGCATGCTTATGTCAAGTGAACCAGTGGATGAAAACTTTAATTTATTTGAACAGAGCAAATACCACTACAATTAAAAGATACCTAATGTGCTTTGTGCAGTGGGAAAGTACAGTCTCAAAAACAGCACTGTTTGTATTTCATTTTAGATTCTAAACATACAGACCATAACATTTTGTAAATCAGATTTTGTACATATTCAATATGGAAATCTTTGTCCACTTAATGTACTTGCTTACTTGATAATTTTGCTTCCTATAATTCTCTATATACCTTAATATCTTGAAACATCAGCATAATTAGCAGCACCTGGAGTTCTCCCCACCCCCTCCCTTGGTTTGAATAATGTAGGGATATTAGTATTTGTTTGTTTTCATAAAACTCACTTAAACCACTCGATCATAAATATGGAATAGAGATGAAAATTCCACCTCTAGCACAATTGGACATATTTTTGTTGAATTCATCCTGTTTTGCTTTTGTTTTTTGTTTTTGTTTTTTTTTAATGTATCAGTCCTTCACCCATGTTGAGTTTTTGCTATAAAGGTCAGTGCCTGTTTCAAGGGCTAGAGGAGGGGAGAAGCTTCGGTGGCTGGCTCTCTGTGGTGGCAAGGCTGTTTCTACAGCGGACTGAATCTACTTTATGCTTGTCCAGCACCATTAGTCCTTTGTAACCAGGATTGAACAATTAACTAAAAAACAAAACAAAACAAAAAAACCAGTTAATGTCATTTGAATTCTTCATGGGAACAATGATTTTGTTCTTAAGCAGCATGGTGTGTGTGCTAAGGGAAGGGGCACATGAAAGCAAATGTCTCCTGAATATTGCAAAACTCTTTTCTTTGTAATATGGCAAACTAACTTCTGTATAATTATTTGCTGTAGTAAAACTATGTGATAATGGGTGTGTGGGGTATGTGTGTGTGTGTGTGTGTATACTGCTCCTTTTTTTTTTTTTTTTAAGATTTTATTTATTTATTTGACACAGAGAGAGAGAGATCACAAGTAGGCAGAGAGGCAGGCAGAGAGAGGAGGAAGCAAGCTCCCTGCCAAGCAGAGAGTCCGATGCGGGGCTTGATCCCAGGACCCCGGGATCATGACCCAAGCCGAAGGCAGAGGCTAAACTCACTGAGCCACCTAGGCACCCCTATACTACTACTTTTATAACACTTGGTACTTTCCAGTGTTTCTGGAACTATATGCCATCTTTGCCTTTGATTCCTAAAGTGAAAACCTGGTGCGGAGTGACAAGGAGACGTTACCCAGATATCACTGATTCACTGATAAGATTCAGATGTAATAATATTTGCTGACCACATGCATAGAACAGAAATGCAAAGTTGACTTTGCTAGCACTCACTCTTACTCTACCTTCTGTATCTTTAAGATCTTCAGTGGTCGGCTTAATTGTTTATTTATATTAGTACCAAAGATTTGTTTTATCTTATATTCTTATATGGAATCATGGATTCTCTTTTGCAAGGTTGAAATCTCAGGATTTTTTGCTTTTGTTTTTTTTTTTTTATTTTTCTCCTGGTAGCTTCCTGTATGAACTTTCCACAATGATAATATTTTCTCCAGAGAATGAAATGGATTGATTACATAACGTCCGATTTTCTCAATCACACATCTTTTCAGTTAAGTTCAAAGATGGTTTTAGACACTATTTTCAGAATTATAAGTTGTTGTATGAGGGCATCATAATTTCTCACACTACAATGAGTATTAAGTCTTTAAATCATGTACTTTTATGGCAAATAGGAAATGACAAAGAAGAAACAAATAGATTTATTTGGGGGTGTTACTATAAACTAGAAACAAAAAGTGTTAGAATTATCAAAATATTATTTTTATTCTTAAGAAGCAATGTATTTTTGCCTAAGTTTACATCTGTGTAGGATTTCTGGTTAAAGATAAAGTTCTGGTTAAAGTTCTGGTTAAAGATTCTGGCACACTGAACATATGCGTTTTTTTTTTCCCTCTTCCTAACTATGAAATGGTAGTAGGGATGCATAGATGTACATAATCATAAGCGACCCTGAAAACAAAAATACCTCTCATTAGCACATCAGAGAAGTTGGTTCTTTAGAGCAATCTATAATTGGATGCAATTATATTGACGGAGAAACCAGAGCAGAAAGGGTTGAAACCTAAAATATGCTCAGCAAAAGCAGGAACTCTTCTCCCTAGTGGGCTCTTGAAAGAAGCTCAAAGCCAGAACTGCAACTGCAGAAAAAAAATGAAGTATTTGCATACAGTCAAGATAATTAGTGACTGCCAATCAAATAGCTTCCTCAGGGAGCACCTCCTCTCCTACGGGTGACCACAAACAGAGGAAGGGGTGTTTAGCATTTGTCCCATGTAAACCCACACAACTGCTTTCTGTAGAAACTACATAGTTTGCCTGGGGAAAAAATGCTGTGAGTCTTTTTGCCCAAGAGAAAACCAAAAAAGATCAAAGTAACTTAAAGTAAACTTAATATGGAGTGGGGGTGGGGTGAAACAGTGGAGGATCAAAGGTGAGGCAATGGTGCCAACTGCTCCATTCCTGATCCTGCCCTTCTTATTTTTGTGTGATAGACAGTTGATCTGACTGCTATTGGCATCCCCCTCCCCCTTATGATATTGCCAATACTTTTCTGAATTCTTTATGTAAATTAAATTAGTTCATTTCATTCTCACAACAGCTGTGTGGTATGTCACATTATTATCATCACCTAAGAGAGAAGGAAACTGGCTGAAGCACAGAAACATTAAGTAATTTGCTGAAGTTCACAGCTAGAAAGTATTAGAGCTGAGACATGAACAGAGTCTGGTTCAAGAGTCCAATGTACTTAACCATTGCCCTGGGTCGCCCCAATGTGCCGCCTGCCATTCAATGTGCCACACATATTCTATATGCAACTTTCCCACAGAGAGGACAGGACTTCAGAAAAACAGACCAGCAAACCGACAGGAAATACCCGTCTCCCTTTACTTAGCTGCTGAGTCCCTTGTTCATAAATATGAATTTGTGTAACCAAGAATCATCGAACATCATCAAACATTTGAGGAAAAGCAACAGCAAGCAAGAGAAAAGACGAATAAAAGAATTCACATACATACAGACACACAGACACACAGACACACACACACACACACACCCCAGAACCAGAGAAATTTTAAGGAACAAAAGAGAACTTTAAAAATTATGATGATCAACAAAAAGTAAATACTGCGATGGGAGAAAACGTAATTACATAAAATGAAACTTTCTTGGAAATTTTAAATGTGATTCCTAAAATTTATAAAAGTCCAAATGGCTAAATGATACAACAGATCTGGTTTAAATCAAATCACCCATCTTAAATGACAGAATGATGAACTTTCTCAGAATATGGAGAAAATGAGAAAAATTAAGGAATACAAAGGATCAATGCAGATATTCCTATGTGTTTTAAATAGGAAATCTGGAATGAAAACAACACAGAAATTTTAAGAAAAAATAAAATTATAAAATTATAAAAAATATAATTTCAGTGATCTTAAGCTATTTTCTATATTAAAGAATTTGCTAACCATCAAATCAAATAGGATAAGAAGATTTAAACTTGGCATATTATGGCAAAATTAATGAATTTGAAGAGAAATTCCATGAGCTTTCAGAATGGCAAAAATAAGCAAGTTGCTTCCAAAGGAATAAGAACTCAGATTGGGATCACATTTGGCTACCACCCAAACCAAGCTTGATGATAATGGGGCCTTGCCTTTGGGACACCTGGGTGGCTCAGTGGGTTAAAACCTCTGCCTTCAGCTCAGGTCATTGTCCCACAGTCCTGGGATGGAGCCCCACATCGGGCTCTCTGCTCAGCGGGGAGCCTGCTTCCTCCTCCCTCTCTGCCTGCCTCTCTGCCTACTCTGTCTGTGATCTCTGTCTGTCAAATAAATAACTAAAATCTTTAAAAAAAAAAAAGGGGGGGGTCCTTGCCTTCAAAATTCAGTTAAGTGATCTTTAATTTTTAATTCCAAGTCCAATTTTTAGTTTAAAAAGAAAAAAGACAGACTCAGATATTTTGTCTCATAGATACCTATTTCAAAAAATTTCCTTGAATATATATTTGAACAAAATGATAAATGCATCTGAGATATAAAGATACTGAATACAAGGCCAGTAGGAACTAAAGCAGGAAACCGAATAGTTTAAACCAGAGATGACAATGTACAATAGACCTAGAAAGTAGTAGGTCCAAACTAAACCAAATAGTGAATTCATGAAGTTGTCTGCAAGAAGAAAGTGGTCTTTTTTTTTTTCATAATTCATTTAATGGCAACTGGTATTCATTAAATTAGCAATTGCTATCTTCAAAAGATACTACGTTAGCTGTGCTATCATTTCTCAAGAGTGATCAGATACCTAGAGTCACAGACATTTCCCACATAAGAGGCATCACGTAAATGAGACTTGGTTTATCACCAGCGTTTATAAAATCAGACCTAAGGAAAGAAATTAGGTCTGGTCTTAACATAGTGAATGTTTAGCCTGCCCTGATTATTACAAAATTAGACCTGCAAGAATATTTATAGGAAGAAATTGGGTTTAATCAGTAGATTGTGTTATTAGGAAAATTAAGATCTCATAAATTTCCTTTATTAACAAGAAACAAATAAAAGAATTGAACTCTGGAAAACATTTAAAATAAAAAAAAAAACAAAAACAAAAATATAAAACAAAACCTGGGGCACCTGGGTGTCTCTGTCAGTTAAGCATCTGACTTTGGCTCAGGTCATGATCTCAAGGTCCTGGGATCAAGCCTTTCATCAGGCTCCCTGGTCAGTGGGAAGTCCGCTTCCCCCTCTCCTTCTGCCTGCCTCTTTGCCTATGCAGACTCTATCTCTCTGTCAGATAAATAAATAAAATCTTAAAGAAAGAAAGAAAGAAGAAAAGAAAGAAAGAAAAGAAAGAATAAGTTTTTAAAAAACTAAAAAAGTTAAAATTATGTATGTAATTTGAAATAAGTGGAAAGGTGATATAATTTTGAGCAAATACTTGAGGATAAGAGAAGATTCTCTTTAGCTAGGCATGTAGAAAATCTTTATCTGAATGACAAGATTTTGGGAAATAGAATTGAATTTCTTTTCTTTTGTCAAATCACAGTATTTTTTGTTTCGATATATATTTTACCTATTCTTAATATTGTTTTCATTAGTTACCTATCTTCAGAAGGAAGAGTGGGCTAAACATTCAAGAGAGTTAAGTTTAGTTACAGAACATGAATGCTGTAAATCATGAAACCCTAAAAATATCTAGTTATGTCAAAACTGATAAAAGTCAGAATAAAGACAAGCAGAGGAGAGAAGCTATATATTAGTTAACTTCCTCCTCTTACATAGCAATATATCAGTAGATAGTGCTTAACATGGGCTAAAAGTAGAAATGTGTATGATTTTACAGTAAAGAAATATGACTACAAGAAGGACAAAAAAGTAGAAAAACAAAAACAAGGCTTAGAAAGGAGAAGAAAACAGAAGTAGCAGGCAATGTAACTGTGCTAAATTTCAGCTACAATGAAAAGATGCCGGGATACAGCATCCAATTGAAGAAATGATACTGACCAAAAAAATAAAGGTGTAATAACATTTTGGTTTATGGCTGTAACTATGACATTAATTTTTATAAAAATTTATATCAGAAAGTGGGGTAGGGTGCCCCTCAAGGAAGTGGGGTGGAGGGAAAAGCGAAAGCATCTTAATTTTGCATATGCCATTTTCTACTATTTGAAATTATAAGTCAGGAACATGTATTATTACAAATTAGGAGATCAAAAATTATAAAAATTGTATGTACACACATACATCTGTCTATGCACGTCCATATACATGTACATAGATAACATGCATATACATAAATATATGTGCATGTGTATATGCATGTCCATACTTTCTGATCTTTTCCCTTTGAGGATGTTATTAAAACTCACATAGGTACCTATTTTCAGACACCTAATGTTGTCTTCATTTTTTTTTTAAGATTTTATTTATTTACTGTACAGACAGAGATCACAAGCAAGCAGAGAGGCCTGGAGAGAAGAAGGCTCCCTGCTGAGCAGAAAGCCCAATGCAGGGCTCAATTCCAAGACCCTGGGATCATGACCTGAGCCAAAGGCAGAGGCTTGAACCCACTGAGCTACCCAGGTGCCCCCTAATGTTGTCTTTAATTAAGAGATATATGCTTTCTGCTTGTGCAATCCTGTATTATGCTGCCAGTATTTCTCCCTAAGGGTGAAGAAAATTCTAGGGATAATAAATATATATGACGTAGTAAATTGTAATCTCTATTAGATACAGAAAATTAATCTCATTACTCTTAGGATGGAGTGGTATATTCAGTTTCGTGGGCTTTATTATCTTCTCATTGATCATGAAGGTTTAAAATGCAGTTTCTCTCTCATGAAAGAAGCTGAACTGTTACCTATCCAGAGGATTTCTTGTGCACCAGTTGCTGTTCTGAAGAGTATTTTAATCACTCCACAGAACATATTTGGAGGGTAATTACTTTAAGATGCTGAAGTCCCACAGCAAGAAATTTGGCCAGAACATGATACAGACATGATTCAGAAAAACTGTGCAGCTGGAGTATTTGATCAGAATATTCCCTTGCCTCATCCACATTATTCCAGGAGGTAGCTTGGATAAATAATACATATATATATTAATGTGCATATATAATGTATGTGTAATGTACACACATGTATGTTATATATGTTTTAAATGTATAAATTATGTATATAGATATACACACATACATACAAAAACATTTTCTTTATATATATAAATTTTAATATATAAATACATTATACTTATACACATACATACATACATGCATAAAACATTTTCTTTACCCAGGCATCCAATGAAGGGCATTTAGATATTTCCATATCTTGCCTATTGTGAGTAATCTACAACGAACATGAGAGTGCAGATATCTCTTCAAGATGCTGATTTTAATTCCTTCAGATATATACCCAGGAGTGGGTTTACGAGATCATATGGTAGTTCAATGTTTAATTTTTTAAGGAACTGCCATAACGTGTTCCATAAAGGGTTATACCAATTTACATCCCCACTGCCGGTGTCTAAGGGTTCCCTTTTTTCACATTCTCACCATCATTCGTGCTCTTGTCTTTTTGATACTAGCCATTCTGAGAGGTATGTGTGGGTTTTTTAAAGATTTTATTTATTTATTTGAGAGAGAGAGAGAGTGCCCACAAGCAGATTGGGGAAGAGTAGGGAAAGGGACAGAGGAGCAGAGGGACAGGGAGAAGCAGGCCTCCCTGATGAGCAGGGAGCTGGATAGGGGGCTTGATCCCAGAACACCAGGATCATGACCTCAGCTGAAGGCAGATGCCTAACTGACTGAGCCACCCAGGTGCCCCCTCATTGTGGTTTTGATTTGCATTTCCCTGATGATTAGTGATATTGAGTAACTCTTCATATACCTGTTGGCCCTCTGTATATCTTCTTTGGAAAAATCTCTGTCAGGTCCTTTGCCCAGTTTTCCATGGATGACTATAATTATGATTATGATTATGATTATATTTCTTTTGAGTTGTATGAGTTCTTTATATATTTTGGATATTATCCTCTTTTCAGATATATGGTTGGTGAATATTTTTTCCCATTCTATAGGTTGCCTTTTCAATTTATTGATTCTTTCCCTTGCTGTGTGGAAGTTTATTGGTTTAATACGGTCCCATTTGTTTATTTTAGTTCTTGTAGTTTGTGATTTTGGTGTCTTATCAAGGAAATCATTGCCAAGACCAACGTCAAGATCTTTTTTTTTCTATTTTTCCTTCTAGGAGTTTTGCAGTTTCAGGTCTTACATTTAAGATTTTCATCCATTTTGAGGTTTTTATTATTATTGTTTTGTTTAGTTTCTGTGTGGTGTAAGATAGTGATCCAATTTCATTATTTCACAGGTGTTTATTCAGTTTTCCCAACAGCATTCCGGAGATACTATACTACCTGACTTTAAGATAGTATACAAAGCTGTAGCAATCAGAAAAGGATGGCACTGACATAAAATCAGGTAAATAGACAGTGGAGCATCTAGAGAGCCCAGATACAAACCCACGCATAGACAATCAACTAATTTTTGACAAGGGCTAAAGAATACACAATGGGGAAAGGACTGTTTCTTCAATAAATGCTAGTGGGAAATCTAGCATCAACTTCTTCATGAAACCTTTTCTAATCATCTGAGATCACACGCATTTGTGTGCTCATTCACAAGTGCCATGAATGAACATCGTTTCCTAAGCACTAATTATTTCTCAGGTAATAAGATATACATATAAATAAAAGTTACAGACCTTGTCCTCAAGTAACCCATAGTTCAGTGAGCAAAACAGGTATGTAGGCAAGTCAACAGCTAACATAGTAAAGGAAATAAAGTGCTCTCGATGGAGGGAAGAATAGAATGCTTTAGGAACACAGACTGATATCCAACCTAGTCTCCTATGAGAAAGAAGAAAAGTCACGGTCAAGATTCTAGACAGAATATCTGAATTTAATTGTAAAAGATGAGTAGGAGTTAATCAGGCAAAGAAGAGTACTGCCTTCTAGGCAGAGGACACCAATAACCTATATATTAACTGTACTCCTGACTCGTACAGTTTTCTAGTTTGTGTTCCTAAAGGATTTCCTTGGCTGCTTATAGTGCATGGCTGAACGAGTCAAAGATGGAATCAGCGAACCACATGGAGACTATTTGCAGTAATCTGTGTGAAAGAAGATTGTGGCTTGGCCCATGGTTGCAAGAGAAATAAAGAGACCAGGAGGGATTTGTGATACATTTTGGGTGAAGAAATAACATATATAGGTGATGGGTTATTTGCTGGGAAGTGAAGGGAAAATGGAAACAAAAAATCATTCCCACCAGCAAGATAATAGTGGTATTTTTTTTACTGAGAAAAGGCAGTATGATGAACAACATGTTTGGCATGAGGGAGAAAATTAATAATGTGTTATTTTCATATAACTTGTATCTCTAATAAGTGAAACAGAACTCTTAAGAGTCCTCGATATGGCATATTGTTAAAAGAATAACTCTTTCAGGTATTAGGGTATAGTACTAAGAAAATTAACTTCAGTTAAGTTATGTAAAGTAATTTTAGTATCAGTTATGTAGTTAAGTGTAGAAGAAGTTCACAGTCATAAATAATTCAGGAGGACAGGGATAAAGAGGTGGTTGGAGCCAAGGGCAACTTCATTCAACCAAGGGACATGGCTTTTCTTGGAACATAGCCTTCATGTGTTGGAATGGTGGAGGCATGGGCTGGGAGAGAGGGGTGAGCTTATGCATGTTTCTATATTCTGGAAGCTCCACAAGCCTGATTAAAAACCTTGAATGGCTTTTTCTTTGCTCTTAGAAAGGGCAAGCTGCTCTCAAACCTCACCCTGTACTCCGGCCCTACTGATCCTTTTTCTCTTCCTTGAACAAGCCTTTCTTCGTGATTTTGCAGTTACTAATTCCTCTGCTTTGAGTGCCTCTCATCCAGCCCTTTGATGGTTTGGCTCAGTCCCATTTTTTAGATTTCAACACAAATCCCGACTCTTCAGAGCAGGTTTTCTTTAGCAGTCTGGCCAACCTTGGCAAGATGTTTCTGCACACCATCTTACTATCATAGTCTGTGTGTTCATATTTCGTTGTTCCCAGAATGTAATCTCCACAAAGGCAAACTTTGGCTTTCTTCACTGTAGTTCAAGGCCAGGCATAAAATGTTATGCCCAAGCATTTGTTATTTGGCTGAAAAATAAAGATTGAATATTACAAAGCAAATCAGAGGTACAGTAAATACATGTTTTTAATGATTTCCTCTGCCTAGAAAGCTCTTTACATTCTTCTGTGCGTGATTACTCACACTTGTTCCTCAAAATTGAATTCAGATATTACTTCTAGGAATCTCTAACTAGTCACTTTTTCTCCTTTCTTATTAGACCAAGTTTCATTTGCCTCTGTGTCCCTAGAGCATTCTATGTTCTATCGGAACCCTTTGATTTATTTTATTGTGTTGTACTCTTTTGATTTGTAGGGGCTAAATAATCCTTATCTGTATGTAAACATGATGTGATATAGAGCATCTTAAAATTATTTTAAATCCCTCCTTTACCACCACATTCATTTCTAGCTGTGACCCTAGTCTATGCATTCCTTTACAGCAGAGTTTTTTAAAAGGTTGCTTGTACTTCTTTCTCTCTCTCTATTTTCTCTTATAGCTTTATCGATCAAATTTTTGTCAAAAAAAATCAAGTTAAAAAAAATACAACCTCTGAGGACATTGCTTTTTTTGTCAAGATCACTAATAACCCCACATTTCTAATTCTGATACCAATTTGCAGACTTTACCTTAAACAATGTATCAATAGCATTTTCAGTGATGACCCCATTTCTAAAGGCATTTCTCATGGCCTCCAAACCACACTACTCATTGATTTTCCTTTTCTATATATGCCAGTTCCTTCTTGTCTTTCTAAAGTCTCAAGATTGAAGGCCCTCTTCACTCCCTAATAAGCTTATTATTCCCCAATTCATACCCTTAGCCCTAATATATAATGCTATTGATTTTCTAGTTAATGTTACTAATCCTTAATTTCCACTGAACTTGCCCCAAACTGAAGTCTTTTTGCTCCCACAAACCTGCTCCTTCTCCCATATTCTTTACCAGAGTAGATAGAATCCCCACTCTTCCCGTTGTTGAGGCCAGAATCCTTAGAGTTACATAAACGGTTCTTTTTCTCATCACAGCATTTAATCCACCAACCAAATCTTTAGATTATATCTGTAAGTAGACTGTTTTTCTCCACTCCATCAGTACCACCCTAGACGATGCAAACCTCATCTATAGCCTGGAACACTAAACTGCAATAACCCTGTAAATCACACTGTCTGCTTTTTTGCCTGTTGGAAGTCTGTTCTCCACTCAGCAGCCATAATGAAATAATCCTCATAAAGAGGGGTTTGATCAATTTCTCCTCAGCTCAAAAGCCTGTAAAACATTTGATATCTCTCATAAAACAGTCACTGATTTAATATACATGTATGTATATATACATACATATATATTCTAGAGCTAGGCTTGAGGTCTGAATTGTGGCAATCATTATCTTTCCTTTCAATTTCAGTTAAGTTACTTATTTAAGTCTTCTTTGTCTGAAATTTCCCATGTGTAATGTTAATAATTAATGCATCAGATACATAATATTACTGTGAGGGTTAATTGACTTAAAACTGGTAAAGCTCTTGGGATGATGTCTGGCGCAATTTGCTGTGTAACCATTAATTGTTACGCATTGTTGTCTGAAGACCCTATGTGAGGTACGTCCCCAGTCACCGTCTGATCTCTCATCACCCTCTGTCTTGTTCATTTGCTCCAGGGTTGATGGTCTCTAGCTGTTTACCAAGAATGCCAGCAAAATCCACTTGCAACAAGATATTTAAGATATATAAGATATTTGACTCACACATTTACATGGCAAACTATTGCAAATTCCTTGGTTTTGGCTCAAAAAATATTTTATGAAAGGGTCCTTTACTAATCCTCTTCTATGAAAGAGAATACCTTGTCGCATTCCATCTTCCTGTGCCATTTTTTATATTGTATAGTACCTTGTGACAAAACACATTTTCCTCTGTTTGTCTGGACATTATCTTCGGTGTCAGAGTTAGCATCCATGAAGGCAGAAACTTTTTGTTCAGTGCGGTACACCATAAGCCTAGAAACATGTGTGGCACATAAGAAGGGATCAACAAATATTTGTTAAACTTGTCCTTCAATGATCGTAAACATTTATAAATCATAATGAGATGTTTACCAGGTGACAATTAATTAACGTGTAAAAATGTACCTTATTAGCAGGTTATACTAACAAAGCCAACATAATTAATCAACATTTATTGATTTTTTTAGATTTCATAAAGTAACTAATTTGCCCATAAGTTGATTAATTAGATACTTTTCTTTTAAGAATTTAATTTCCTGGATACTTATTGTGCTTAATATTTATTCAGGTCTGAGTCTTACAATAACTATAATTACAGCAATTTTGAGAACATCGTAATTATAATGACCATATGTCAATAAATCAGTTATTATTAAAGTAGAAATTATGTTTTGCAAGTTCCACTTAAGAAGGTAAAAATATGGTTCTAAAACATGCTTTCCCTGCCAGCTAGAAAATGTCATTAACCAGAATATCGCTGTTACCAGAATGTATCACTCTCATTTTTAGTTGTTGTTGTTGTTGTTTGTGGAGAAGATGTAAAATATGTTTAGTATTGTAGCTCTTTAGAAAGAATATTTACCAAGAATCTTAGGAGATTTTTTAAAAGATTTTTTTTTTTTTTTTTTTGAGAGAGAGTGTGTGCACTGGTTGTGGTGGGGGAGAGAGGGACAGAGAGTCTCAAGAATCTGTGCTGAGCACAGTGCCCATTGTAGAATGCAAGGTCATGATCCTGAGATCTCAATCTGAGCCCCAAATCAAGAGTCCGACACTTAACTGAGCCACCCAGGTACCCCTAAGAATCTTAGGAGAATTTTTAAAACTACAAACCTATTGTCCCATTGCAATCAGGCAGTGTCCCAATCTAAACTCGATAAAGAAAAGAAAAGAAAAAAATTTTGATGAGGCAGTTTTAATTCAATAATGCTACAGTACCTCCTCCACAGTTGTCTTGCAACCTTCCCCTCTTCCAACCATCATGGATTGAATTCTACAGAAGTCTTGTTAAGAAACATGTTACCTTACGATAAATTGAACAAGGAGTAAAATTAACAGTGTCCTTGAAGAGTCCAAGTTATGTACATTTTTCCTTTCAACACTCCTCATTCCTATCAGATCACAGATACTAGCAGGACTTGAAAGCAAATAAGGCAACAGGAAAACCAAAGTGATAACTAAGGAAACAGTATTAGTAGAGGCTTAGTTTAGGAAATACACACTGCCTTGGATGGATTAAGCAGCGTGAATTTCAACACAGAAGAATGATGTTTATAACTGCTTCAGGACTAGCAGAGAAACTTCAAAGCTGAAGATTCTGAGTAGAACACCAAGAACACCATAGAACTTGAGGTGTGAAGTTACTACCTCTGACACAACCAGAACCATGGAGAATTAGGAATCACCACTGGAAATATTGAGGGATGTTTTTTGTTTTTTGTTTTATTTTTTAAGATTTTACTTATTTATTTATTTAGATGGGGAGGGTGACAGAGGGAGAAGAAAGAATCTCAGGTAGACTTCATGCTGAGCATGGAGCCCAGCAAGACCGTGAGATCATGACCTAAGCCAAATCAAGAGTAGGATGCTAGACAGACTGAGCATTTCCAAATGCCCCTGGAAATAATGAGTTTTAAGAATATACCAGAGTAGATAGAATCCAAACAGTAGTGTGCTGTTAAGTACGTGGCAACCAGGTGTGGTTGTTCCCCATATCCTACTGTTTTAAAGTATTTGCCAGTTAGCTGTGGTATTGATTGTCGAACAATGTCCTATAATTAGCACTGAGGTAAAATTATTATGTGAAGCTGTGAGGAGATGAACAGTAGTGACATACCATCATGTATTCTTCCCGCAGGAGATAGGACAAATGTAAATTCAAGAGCATAGACTATAGTAAGATGTACTAATTGAGAAGTGATGAGTTTTAAGTAAATATCACCTTGATTTTTTATATAATGTATTTAATTGTAAATTATATAATTTAAATTGTAATGATTGTGTTTAAAAACCAGCTTGTAAAAGTAAAGGACCAATTTGAGTATGTGTTTGGGGAAAAAAATGGGTAAAAGAAAAAAATACCTTCTTTGATGGAGACTACAATGTAGTAGAAAAGCTATAAAACACAACTGCAAAAAAAAAAAGACATCTGTAAAAACATAGCATAATTTGAAATTGTAAAATAAAAGCACAACTGAATCAGGGAGAATTCAGAACAAGGATCATCCACATTCAATTTGAAAATGAAGAAAGCTTTCAAGGAAGATAATGGCTTTTGATAGGGATCTTAAGGGATTAGTAAGAATTTGAGAAATGGATTTGTGAATAAAAACTATATAAACTGACCATGTAGCTTTAAGCAAAAATATAAATATATTGCAAAGTTATTGGGAACTGAGAGAATTAGTAGGAGACAAAGGACCCAACTTAGGAAACAGGGAAGAAAAAGGGCAGTTTAGAAAACTGGCTAGAATCTTTCTATGCAACAAGAAAAATCTAGCCAGAAAGCATCTGGCATACCATTAACCTATCATCATATTAATAATAACAAAAAATGTAAGTTGTAAATGCCTTTAATCCTCACATCACTCATCAGAGTCAATATCCTAGGCAGGGATGACCTAGTTTAGGTCATGGACTAGCAGTCTAGACTTAGGAATTGGGAAGTGAAAGAGTAAGAAAAAGGAGAAACCTGTCCTGTAATATCATGGGTGAGAAAATGAATATTGCTTCTAGTGATTTGGATATCAAATTTTAGTAATATGTAATTTGGAATATTGTGCTATTTATATGTACTAAATACTGATTTTTTTAAGACTGACTTTTCAGTATTTTTTAAAATGTGAACCTTGAATAATTTATATTTTGAATCATAACCAAGGAGTTATACTGGAAATTGATATTTTTATATCAGAAAATACTCATTTGAAAGGCATCCTTCATTGCCTACATAATGCTCTGCAGAAGCAGAAAATAGCTATTCACAATGTATAGTTTTTCTAAAAGGATGATGCAAGTTCAAAGATTTTCTGAACATGTAGAATATAAAAGTGAAATATCAAAATTTATGCCTGTACCTCTGCTCTGTAATCTCTGTGTTTCCATGATTAATTTGAAGGACAAAGACAAACTAGAAATGTTATCTTTGAAGTGAAACTAAAGCTCACTATCAGTAAGGAAATGGTTGTTCAAAAATAATGCCCTTAAAGTTCTCAAACAATGGTTTATTTTCTTGTTAGAGTAAAAATCTAGTTAGCTAATAACAATTTCTTCACCATTTTCTTGACTAGACTAGAATCAGAAACCTTGTTGACCAACTAAAAACTATAATGAAAAACGTGCCACAGATTCAACAATGATCTAACACAGACACATTTTGCCACTTGATAGTAGGTTTTTTAAATGCTCAAATCAGATAACTTCACATTATATTTTTTATTCATAGTTTGAATTCTTTAACTGATGTATTTTTTCATATAGACAATTTTATTGTAAGAATACTGGTTAAGATGTACAGCTTTTATTAATCTAATTTTGATTGTTTTATAAAATGTTAGTACATTTTTAGTATGTATTAAATTTTTAGTTTATTGATTTAAAATTCTGAATCCTTTTTAAAATCATGATTCTTTGCAAATAAATACTCAAATAAATACTAGTAATGTCATTTTGCTATAGTATTTTTATCAGTAACCACTTTTCAACAGTGTTTCCATAGTAGAAGGATTTCCCCAAATAAAAATGGCTGTGTGAAGTAGAGTAGGAGAAAATTTACCTGAGAGATAACAAATGCAGGATCAGAGGCAGGGAAACCTACTGGGGAATGGTGAGTTATTTAGTAGGACATTTAGTTGTAGATGATAAGCCTTATTTTCTTTGTCATATGTCTATTTCAGCCATGGGAAGCCATATTCTGGAAAAACCTGCCATATATTATATACATTATATTTCATATACACTGGAATGCAGATGATTCATTGATTTAAAAAAAAAAAAAAGCTTGGGAATGGGGCAGATGTCATTTCTGAATACTACAGCTGACTAGAACCCATGTTTTCATCTTGATAGAAAGTGGACAGACACAACATGGACCATCCAACCCTGCATATGTGGAGACTAATTACATCAGAGTCCAGGTAAGTCAGCAGTGTATATATGATCATCATCACGAGATGTTTAATGATGCTGAAACATTCCCAGGAGAGTGAAAGTTATCAGAGGATTATACAGTGGAAAAGGGTATGTTTCGAGTGAGTAAATGTATTAATTCTTCAAGCAAGGAGAAGAATTTTTTTTTTTTAAGGAGGAAAGGAGTTGAATGACCACTCAGAAATGAATAAGAAAATATTTTTTAACTTCTTCCCATGCCAAGCCATTGGTTTTCCATAAGAAGGCTAACTAGAAATCCAGAATAATACAATCTTAATGGCAATAACAATACTTAAAAGGTTGCTATTCACTGAACTAGTGGGTTTTTTTATTGTCTGAGTTTAGCATTACAATATGCAATCTGCTAGCAACGTAGAAGGGAGGTTGTCAGTAGATGAAATATTATACAATCACCTTGTGAAGGAAAACTCCTTTCAGGTAAAGATTCTGCTCAATTTTCCGAAACTTCATGTGCATATAGTAATTCCTTCATGTAGTCTGTTTTACAGTTCACTGCAACAGAACAGAATCATTTTTCTCAAGCAATCAAGCACATTCAGCTAAATGAGACAGAGGATGTTATTCAACCCAGAATCCTAGCTGGGAAAGAATTGATAATCTTACTTCATATAAAATTACCAACTTTTAAGGCCATGTAGAGCTAACGCACTGGTTTGAAATCCAAATGAATAAGAGCCGTGGGTCCTTGATACCCAATTTCTGTACCTTGATACAATATGTTTCCTGAGTGAGAGGCGGGAAATCGGCCCAATGATCTTTATAGCTACTTAGAGTATTCCTGTTCAGTAAGGAAGAGGCAACAGCTGAAGACTGACAATGTTACAACAGCATCATCATCAAATGGCACTTCTCTGATTTCGATTTCAGAGACAGAATTATTCCACTTGAAGAGCGAAACTGGAGGAGGTGATATTTGAATGGCACATGAGAAACTTGTGTCCTATTTAAAAAACCATTTCAGTAACTTTGCAACATCTAACTACATATGCTGCCAACATTTCCCATCAGCAGAATGGCACCTCATTTGCATAATAAGAATGACATCAAGAAATGTATGAAACACATTAAAAGGCAGGTGACTTGGAATCAAGACTCAGTTTTACTACCGGCAGTAACGTAACCAAATCTCACCATCTTCAGGCATCAGTTGCTTCATATGCTAGAAGCAAGAATACTTCTGTCCCTGCATCTAGATTGGACTGGAAATAATAATAACTCCTATACCTGGATATAAATTGAACTGGGTGTTCTCTTGGGGTTCTTTCACTGATGAAATTCATGATTCTCTGATTGAATATGTTCATGCTCCCATAGACATGAAAGAAAATTAAATTATTTTTCATCCTCTTACCTGCAACACCAATGAATTAAATACCATCATTTTAATTATAATAAAACTACCATGTTGAGGATTAGCAATATGCCAAGCATTGTGTTAAGCACCAGTTAATCCTCAATACAATGCCAAGAGATTGCTATTAATTTCCCCATTTCACAGATGATGAACTGAATATTAAAGGGATTAAAAAATGTGTTGAAGGTTACATATGTTCTCAGTAATAAACTGATTTAAACTTGGGTGTCTTGGGGCATCTTAGTGGCTCGGTTGGTTAGGTGTTTGTCTTCGGCTCAGGTGGTGATCCCAGAGTCCTAGGATCAAGCCCCACACTGGGCTCCCTGCTCAATGGAGAGTCAGCTTCTCCTCCTTCCTCTGCTCTTCCTCCCTGGTCATTCTCTCTCTCTTTCAAATTAGTAAATAAAACCTTTAAACTTGGGTGCCTCAGGTACCAAAGTGCTACCCTTCCCTTTCGTGGCAGTTTCTCATTCTTATTACCACTAAGAGACTTGCATTGAAGCAACAAGGCAATACATATTTTTTCTTCAGCTACTTATAAGGTTTCCATTATAGCCCTCATCTCATAACAAATTTTCTGCTTAGAAGAATTACAATAGGCTGGTATGGTACTTTTAAATTTTCCAAAAGAATGTCACATGTTTCTTATTATACCAGATTTTTTTTTTTTTACCAAATATAACAGCTATCTCTAACCCTGTTTGTCACTATATATATGTATATGTATATATATATATGAAAAGATAAACAACTTTTCCAGAGTCAGGGGATGATGATGGTGTGGTAGAACAAAATCTGCACCAGGAGTTAAGCAGAGCTGAATCTAAAGCCTCAGTATTCCCAGTTCCCTTCCAGTTCTCTTCCCAGCGCTTCATAAATTTGTACTTCATGGTTTTCTGCAGGCCTTGGCCTTTGCTGGGTTCTGCACCCAGCAGTAACAGCAGCAGCAAGTCTTGAAGGAATAGTATGTGGGGCACAGACTCACCAAAAAACATTTTTCAGCGAGACGTACTAGCCAGTGAAGTTCCCTCCAAATTCATGATGGACATTGTAAGGAAAAGTAAATGGAGTTGAATCTCAACTAGAAGCTGCGAGTGAAAAAGCATCTGGGAAACATTTTTGCACACTTCTTCTATCATCTGATAACTATTCTTTAGCAAAAATCCAAGACATCTCGTCAAATTGAAGATTAATCATATCTAAAACAAAAACAAGAATAAAAAGGATCAGCAAGCAACCTACTTAAAAGAGATGTTGTGGTCTGGAAGACAGTGCCTCAGCCAGCTGAGTCTCTATAAGGCTGATGATGATACTAGGTGTTGAGGGTCTTCTAGCTACCTATACAAGGGCAGTGTAGCCCACAAAGAGGGAATCTGTTGCATTTACTCCCTAAGTAACTGGCTCAGCATTTGATCTTCTTGGCTCTTTAAATAATTCATCTAACCTGTGATTATCTCTAATTTCTTAGAATAGGTTAAACTATGGCAAGATGGCCAAGATGATCACTTATGGTCTTATATATGAACATTAAATTCTCATAAAATCTAATAACTTATCACTAAGAATCTAAGAGTTCATGATAATGGCAGTTGACGTCTACTGAGAGCTACTATTTGCCCGGGACCATGCTTAATGTTTTATGTGACTACCGTACCAAAACAGTATTTTGTAGGAAAAGCAAATGAGGTATATAGACATTAAGTCTTCGCCTGCAGTCACACAGATGATAATGAGAAGAACAAGGATATGAGCTACAAGCCATATCCAGGAGCCAGGATATGGGCTCCAGAGTCTGAACTCTTAACTACTGCAATAAATAGCAGCTTCTTCTCCCAGAGCATTTCCTCTGGGTCAGGAACAAGGCCAAGCACATTATTGTATTTCCTCCTTGTATTTATTATCATTCCCATTTTTCTGATGAGGAAAAAGAGACTTAGAGAAATGAATTACTCATTTAAGACAGCTTATTAGTAGTAGAGCCCAGATAAAATCTATTTTTGTTTGCTTATCCATTGCAGTCTCCATCCAAGCATGCATGTACTCTGTTGTGTTGCCTGCTTCTAGTTAGCATCACTACAAAGTAACAGGATAGAAAATATCTCATCTTGCCCCTGCTTTGTTCACACAGAAACTGAGGCTTGGAAGGAATAGGGACTTACTCAAGATCATACAATTATTCACTGCAAAGCAGTGGCAAAACGTTTCAGACAATTTATCCAGACAGAGATCATTCAAGTAGGCAATCTTTCCTCAATCTCTCCCTCTCTCTTTTTTTAAAAGATTATTTATTTTAGAGAGAGAAGGAAAGCATGGGGGGAAGGGCAGGAGGAAGAGAGAGAGAATCTCAAGCAGACTCTGAGCTGAATATCGAGCCAACAAGGGGCTCAGTCTCATGACCCTGAAATCAGTACCTGAGCTGAAACCAAGACTGTGTCACCCAAGTGCCCTGATCTTTCCTTGCTTAAAGTATGCTCTCTTATCTTTACTCATTAGGTTATGTCTACTATAAGACATATTTAATTTAGAATTATATGATACTACTTATGATTATTGTTATTATTTTGTATTTGAAGAGAAAAATTTTCTCTGAGAACCAGTTTTTCACCTATGTTATTTTTAATCATCTGGAAAAAAAAAAAAGAACACATGAGAGGGAGGGAGGTAATGTTCATTTTCTTCTCAGACCTGGGTTCTGCTTTTACATTTAGAGTTAAAAGATAGACTCTGTCAACTTAATTTCCCATCTAATCAAACTGATAGATTCTTGAAAATAGTCTGGACAAATTTATATGTGTTATGAATGCCACATCAAGGTTTGTTTCATAAGAGAATTTCTAATATTTGTAGGGTGTATTTGGGCATATTTATAGTATCTTTGGTTGAAAGTACTGGAAAGTAAAAATCTATTCCTCAAGTCACATTCTTACTTTCATAGAGTAGTTTTACTTGCAAAAATGGAGTAAGTTTGTGGCAGAGTCAAATTATTTGTGTTTATAATGTTCTTCTTTAGCCAGCAGGGATCCTAACCTGCACAAGGTTGGATGGCAGGCAGGGGGTTCCTGGCCTAAAGGGTGTTGCGCAGATGGTTAATAGCAAAGTGTTCCTAGAATAGGGGATAAGGACAACCAAAAAATATACTGCTTAATTTATACAATAAAAAGAAATCAAGGATGGATAATATTGAGATTGAAAATAACTATACCAATAATGACGTTTTGCCCAGTTTCTTGATGTGAATCAGTTCATAGACTTGGAACCCATTGACTGAAAAAGAGACCAGCTATTCCAAAGGAATCACAGTCCAGTTATATCCAGTAATGTTTCCCTCACACCTTCCCAAAAGGGATAGTTAGCCAGTTAGTCTGATATTCACACCATGTGAAAAGACGAACACTCCCAACGATTCCAGGATTGTTAGGCCCCAGGAACCAAAAGCACCATCACAGCCTATTTTACAGGAGGGATATATGCAAGACAGGTAATAAAAGGAGTCCTGACTCAGATTCAGCTCTTAGTGGGTCAGCAGGGTTCCCAAATTCACCTGTTCATCATTTTCCCAGTCACTGAATAAATAATTTGAATACTTGTAGTTGGTAAAATCCTCATATTGGTTCCTTGATGAGTGAAAGCCATGTAGAAGCTCTGAAAATTTCCCTTTCCTTCAAAAATAGTACATTACAAACAATACTGTATTCTCATGGGAATAACAGTAATTGATGTCACCCTAAAATAATGAAAAGATACAAGAGTGGTGGTCTCCCTCATATTACCATATATTTTTATGGTAGTTCAGCCCCTGCCAAAACTGAAGGAATCATAGTAGATGACAGTGGATTACTACATTTTTTTTCCAATTAGTCCCATTGAATTTGCTGTACTGGGTATGGTATTATTTGTTGGAGAAAATTAGCATAGCCTCTAGCGGGTAGCCCTGAGAAATTGACTTGATGAACACATTATTTTCTGTCAAGCTCTGACCTATGAGGTATAGGATACGAACCACATTCATGGGTTCACATAACCAATGATATCTTTTGGGTTTAGCCATTGATAATCCTTTTAAAGGTCAGAGAAGGGATTGGATGTCTGCCTGTAAAGTCACCTTGAGTATGTGTGTTCCTTGATTGAAGATCACTGATCTTCTCAGCAACTCGGTGTCTCCAGGTTCCAACATTCCCTATCTTGCTTCATTCCTTTATTCCTAAGGATGTTAATAGCTCTAGCACCACTAAGCTACAGGTTGTAGTTCAAATCTCACATCTTTGTAATTGTTGCTTAATAAACAAACCTTCTTTAATTATTTTATTTTGAATCTTCCCTTTGTTTCCTTTGGGCCTCTGGCTATTTGATAGAAGAGGCTATCACATCTCCCTACGATATTCAGAAGGAAAAGACAGAGAAGTTGAGAATTAGGAAGATAAAAATTATACAGAATGGTTTGTGACTAATTTTCTTCTCAGTGACTCCTGGATATTTAAAAAATTTCGCCAACATCTAATGAATGATTTGATATGTATTTGTATTAGAATGATGTTACTCAAGATGTGGCCTCCACATCGATGACATCAATAATACTTGGGAACTTCTTAGAAATGTAATTTCTTGGGCTCCATCCCAGACCTACTAAATCAGAGATTCTGGGAGTGGGGCCCAACATTTATAATTTAAGAAGCCCTCTAGGTGATTCCGATCCATTCTACAGTTTGAGAACCATTATGTTAAGGTGGATGATGATCCCACCTTTCTAATACATTATACAAAGGAATACTAATTTAGGTAAAACCAAACACATTGGAGACTCTCATTAAATAAAGATATTAAATCAAGATGTGAATTGATAATGAAATATTTATATAATTGCATCTGTTACCAAGCTTTGTCTTTATTTTTAATTAAAAAGTACATAGAATGTTTAGCTCTGCTGTGCCAAGTTTATCATAATTTCCAGTTCTAGAAACCATGTAAGCCAGAAAGAGGTGTCTATGGAACAAATATAATTACTTAGGCTAGAATTTTTTAATAAATGTTTTCTGTGATACTACCATGAATTATTTTTTTTAAACACAGAAATACAATTTTATTATTGAATATTGATCTTACATTACTGATCTTACTAAATCCATTTATCTAAAAGTGTTTCCATTAATTATTTTGGATTCTCTACATAAACAATCAGATCACCTGGGAATAAAGACTGTTTTATTTCCTATTTCAATGTAAATGTCTTTGGTATTTCACTATTACATAAGATATGCTGTGGACTTTTTCTAGAGACTTTATTTTTATTTATGTATTTATTTTTTGCCATGAACAGTTAATGAGAAGTATTAGGAAACTAGATGTGGTGGACTCCAGGTCAAATAATTTAAGAAAACTTTTTGTTCAATGATAGTAAATACATTTATTTATACTATAACTATGCCAGGTCATTAATATGCAACTGTGCATTAAAAATTTCAGTGAGGCCATGAAGCAAGTTACATTTCCTAGAGTGTCATAGATATATTTTTGGAGAAATCTCAGGCCAAGAAATGACATAATTAGTAAAATAGCTATCTCACAAGAACCAAAGGCAGATAGTTATAGACAAAAAAGTTGAAATAATTGAAGTTATAGGGACCATCCTGGTGAGGATCTCTGATTCTCTGAACTGGATCTTAGAACTATTCTCTAGAATGGCAAAATTGTACCACAGAATTTGAGAAAGCAGTAGGAATGATAGGATCAAGATGAGGGAGGGAGAAGTTTGCTTTGTTAGGTCATGACAAATTGGTAGAGTGGCTGAGGTAAGGAATAAGCACAGAAAAGGTACAACTCAGGGTGCCTGCATGGCTCAAAGGGTTAAGCCTCTGCCTTCGGCTCAGGTCACGGTCCTCAGAGTGCTGGGATTGAGCCCTGCATTGGGCTCTCTGCTCAGCAAGGAGCCTGCTTCCCCCTCTCTCTCTGCCTGCCTCTCTGCCTACTTGTGATCTCTCTCTCTCTCTCTCTCAAGTAAATAAATAAAATATTTTAAAAAGTAAAAATAAAAAATAAAAAAAAGAAAAGGTACAACTCAAGAAAGTTTTATGTACTAAAGGGAATTCTTCACTTAAAGAGTAAGGAGAGACATTTATTAATTAATCCATTATTTTATGTGGTCTCAACTGAGGAGTCCATCAGAATTGACCATCAGTGGAATGTCATTGCAAATCCAAGTATACTATGGAGTATAATTTGAGATATGTAGGTAAGATTACCTCTTCCATCTCTTTGTGGCCATTGACAGTGGTCAAGAGGAAGGAGTGTCCCCAAAGTTCCAAATAAAGATTTCTCTTTCCCTGGTTTTCCTACCACCACTGTCAGCATAAAGAGGGAACCCCAGAACTCTGCCTTCTTCTGTCAAGACTTCCACCTTGTTCTCCTTCATAAAATGTATCCTCTTACCACCATTAATTCTGCCTGGAAAATTTCATTATGACATCAATCCCTTAAAGAGTCAGTGGTCACCAAAGGAAGCCTAGAGTATCCCTTTTTCACAGACTCTGATCATAAGGTGATATGGGCAGTGAAGCAACTCACCTTAGGGTAAGCATTGGCTTTCATCATTGCCTGACTTATTTTCTGTTCAGCACTTAATTCCATCTGATATAATTTGTATTTTACCTATTTAGTAATTTCTCTCTCTTTCTCTATCTCTCTCTCCTCTACAATAAAACCTCCTTGAGGGCAAGGATTTTTTTTTCCTAACTTTTTCTGTACCTCCTAAGTCTAATTGGTTTCTAACACATAAGAACTACACATATTTAATGAATAAATGAATAAACGAATGCTTTACTAACACAAAACATGACTAAAGAAGATTCACTGATTCTTGTAAGTATTATTGCTCTGTATTTCCTCCATATTCCAAGAATGCTACCTGAAAATTCTGTCATGTCTTACTCTTATTTGTCTATTTACAAATAATCTCTTTTCAACAAACAAACAAAAATTCCTTGGGAAGAAGATCATGTTTTATCTCTGTATCTCCAGGCTCTTTGGCAGACTCTGCCATGTATTTCTTAAACTGGTATAAAATATGGCATATATAAAAGGAAGTGAGGAAAATGATATTTGAATTAATAGAAAAAGAACTTTCCTTCAATTTTTAATAGTAATGTAAAAATACACAATGATCCGGGGGGTGGGGGGGCATTACTTGCAGTTAAAGAAATCTATTATCTTTAAAGTCTATATTCCTTTGTCAGTTTTCCCAGATCTTTATAAGCTCATCCTCTCCAGAGGGGCACAGACTATGGCCAATTCTACAGACTTGGAATATCAAAGAGGAGAACTGGGTGGAAGGATGGGCACAATGGGTGAAGGAGAGTGGGAGTGGGCTTTCTGTCATGGAATGAATAAGTCATGGAATACAAGGTACAGCATAGGGAACGTAGTCAGTGGGACTGTAATAGTCTTGTATGGTAACAGGTTGTAGTTACACTTGGGTTGAGTTTAGTATGAAATATAAACTCTTTGTTTGTTTGTTTTTGAAATACGAACTTTTGAATCACTATGTTATACTCCTGAAAATAATGTAATGTAGTATGTCTCCTATAGTTAAAAAGAATTAAAAAGGAGAATATGCCAAAACAGGTTATAAAAGGTATAGGTATTAATACTCAACGTGTCAATATCTTTAAAACAAAAAATAGGTAGACTGTACAAAACTTAATATAAAAATATAATAAAATAATATAAAAATATAATATGCACATGGACAAAGAAGAAAAGGTGACTTGACAAACATTTATTTGCAGGATGGGCCTGTCAAAAATTTTTCTTCTTGGAAAATAGCATAGTAGGTTTAACAAATACAGATTAAAGTTTAAGTAAAAAAATGTGTAACATTAAAAACTATGTTGCAGATACCATGGTAAATTTTACATATAATAGATGAATTCTTTTTTAAGTAGATTTTTAAAATTAAGATGTATGATATAAATTAACCATGCTATGCACAAGAAAATTACAGAATATGTGAAAAATTTGAAATCACAATAAACTATACAGCGTTATTCCAAACTAGAACATGCATATGAGTATATACAATGAAGACATTATTTTATTTGTAAGTATATATCTCTGGCTCAGTAGTAATTCCCTTGGAGAGAGCATTAATAATCCACATTTCAGGCCTGTTATTGTCATTGTCATGGTTTAATGTCCTGACCATAATGCAAGAGTGAGCCACAAGACATACAGAATCAAGTCAGAAGTGATATTAATACTTCTAAGATTTATAGCCCTGCCAGATGGGAATTATATGGGAATAATTTAGAATGAAATCAGGAGTTAAAAAAAAAAAAAGGAACTTGAATCTATTCTATATGAAGTAATCTAGGATGGCTTGAGACTCAAGAAGGATTTGTGAGGTATCTATTAGCTAACATAAATCCAGGGAATCTGGGCTAAAGACCTATTATTTGGAGAGTATGGAGTTGGACTTGATACACAGGAATTATAAATGAGGTCTCTGTGCATTTTTTATGTTCTAAGCAAAGCCATCCAGATGTCAGAACTTCTCCCAATCTCTGGTTGATGTGCAACCCTAGCTAAATTGGGCGTATAATCCAAAACTCCGTGGGAGAATAGCCTTAAATCGCTTGAAATGTTGTTAATGTTTCCTTGATAGGCAAATATATTTCCTTGGTGGGCAAATCCATTTAATTTTAAATAAATTATAAAAATTTAGAAGTAATGGAGCCAAGTGAGCCTGGTGGTGGGTATTAAGGAGGGTACATATTGCATGGAGCACTGGGTGTGGTGCATAAACAATGAATCTTGGAACACTGAAAAAAATAAAATAAAATAAAAAGTAATGGAACATATAATTTTAATGTTCTTATGTTAAGCTTTAAGAACAATTTACATGTCTGTGTGTATACATACATAAAACTATAAATACTGGGGTTTTTAAAAAGATTTTATTTATTTATTTGAGAGAGAGTGCATGTGCATACCTAAGTGCAGGGTGGCAGGGGGCGGAAAGTGGACTTAGAGGGAGAAGAAGACTCCCCACTGAGCCCAATGCAGGGCTTCATCCCAGGACCCCAGGACCCCAGGATCCCAGGATCCTGGTGACATGACCTGAGCGAAAGCCAGACACTAACCAACTGAGGCATCCAGGCACCCCAATACTGTTGTTTAATAGAAAATTACACATTAGAATACCTGATAGCTGAATTTTATGAATATAATTAAAATATTTATGTAAATGATGAAACTTTTGATTTTGATATGGAAGGTTACAAAATCACTGAATTTGATAACAGTATTAAATATACGAATTAGCACATTTATAATTTTAAACTGTTGGATTTTTAAGACTCATTTAAGTACTTGGAGAGGTTCTATTTGTTAGGTAGTTTAAGTACTAAAGGAGAAAAATCAATTAAAGGTGATTATTAAAAGTTAATAGATTTGTTAAATAGAATGATAACATTTGTAAGTGAAAACTAAAAGCTTAAGCGTTAATAGGTTTTAAAATTCAAAAGTAAAGCAAATAATTTTAATACTAAAATAGCTACAAATTTTATTTCCTGTGCACAAAGCCGCCCTCAAAGACACCAAAAAAATTTCTCAATGACAATAATAAATGTGAGATTTGGCAAACTTTGTAATATATTCTGCTTATAGCCTTAAGATGCTTACAATTTTTCTCATTCTGAGTACCAGATTCCTGACTACTAATTAGTCAAGTTCTATCCAGTCAAATTTATGTATCTTTTGTAGCTTGTAACTACAAGAACAGTTGAATCTGTGATAAAAGCTATATATACTTTTGAATACGTAACTTTTTTACATCAGAAGGAAAAAAATAACTATGAAAATACAGTTATTGCCAAGCTTCATTCTAATAGAGGAGCAGCATTACCAGAGTAAATAATTGCTCATTAAGGAGAGATACTGAGGTATATAATGATGTCAGCAAGATGACCAAATAAGATGCACTTTTTTTGTGTCCGTTCTCAACATTCTTAACATTACTAATCATCCTGAAAATGCAAATCCAGGGCACCTGGGTGTCTCAGTGGGTTAAAGCCTCTGCCTTCATCTCAGGTCATGATCCCAGGGTCCTGGGATGGAGCCCCACATCAGGCTCTCTGCTCGGCGGGGAGCCTGCTTCCTTCTCTTTCTCTGCCTGCTTCTCCACCTACTTGTGATCTCTGTCTGTCAAATAAATAAATAATTAAAAAAAAAAAAGAAAGAAAGAAAATGCAAATCTAAACTATAATGAGCCACCAGAGCACACCTGTTAGAATGACTGTTATTAAAAAGACAAAAGAGGTGTTGATGAGGATGGATCATTAAGGGAAACTCTGTGCACTTTTGGTTGGAATGTAAATTGTTACAACCTCTTGGAAACTGTGTGAAGGGTTCTCAAAAAATGAAAACTTGAGAACGACCATATGATCCAGCAATCGATGTCACTGTTGGGTGTATATCAAAGGAAACTGTATCACTGTCCCAAAAGATGTCTGCACCCCCATTCTTATTGCAGTTTTATTCACAATAGCCAAGACATGGACACAATCTAAGTTTCAGTGAATAAATAGATAAATAAGATGGGCATATATAAACAATGTAATATTATTTAAGCCAAATAAAGAAGGAAATACAGCCACTTGCGACCATGTGGATATACCTTGAGTGTGTTAGGCTAAGTGAAATAAATCAGACAAGGACAAATATGGTGTTATGTCACTTATATCTGGAATCTTTAAAAAAATTGAAAAGCTGAACTCATAGAAACAGTAAAATGGTGATTTGCAAGGGCTGGAGAGTAGAGGGGAGATATTGGTCAACAGGTAGAACTCTCCAATGGTAAAGTGATTAATTTCTAGGGATCTAATGTATAGCATGTTGCTTATAGTTAGTATAATCATATTATACATGTAAAAATTGATTATAGAATAGGTCTTAAAAGTTATCACTACAAAAAAAGATTAATTATGTGAAATGATGGATATGCTAACTAATCTTTTGTGGTAATCATTTCATAGTATATGCATGTCTCAAATCATCAACCATACAACTTAAATTTATACAATGCTATATGTCTATTATATCTTAGTAAAGCTATATGGGTGGGTAGAAAACACCTAGATGGATTGCTGCTTAGTTATACAAGGTGATTATTATCCTGTTGTGTCTCCTATAAAGTGTGGAAGGGGCTAGTAGCAACAGAAATCAATAAATCGTCATGAATGACAAATATCAGATATTTGTAGGATTAGAGAAAAAATAGACGGAAAATATAGGAGAGAAGGTCACATAAACGTGGCATCAGGCAAGGCTTTAAGAAAGGTAGCTGAGAAAAAATTTGTGAAAGAGTTGGACAGAGGACTGTGGCAGGTGTGGCTAAGGGATGGAAGGACCAAGTTGCTTGAGAATTCGATTTTAAGTTCTTACCTTTTCTATGCTGTGCTAGAATTTACCTTTAATATTTAGTGAAACACTTTTGTCCAAATTAGTATAACCAATGGCTGTGGAGTCTGAAGAAAGGAAAGATTTTCCATGCTTAGGGATATAAAGAATAGAGAGAAAAGTACAATCTTAGAATGTAAAATTGAGTATTCAGCAGGAGCAAGAAATTTGATCAAGGGTGCCTCCTAAACCCACATGAGACACTGGGGAGGTGCCTAAACTTTCCATATGAACTGGTGGGAGCTCAAGGTAGTTTGTTTTTAAAGACATAAAGATATGGACAAGAACAGCAACAAAAATAAATAAAGAAAGGGGCGCCTGGGTGGCTCAATTGGTTAAGTGTCTGCTTCTGGCTCTGTTCAAGATCCCAGGGTCCTGGGACTGAGCCCTGCATTGGACTCCTCATCCAGCAGGGAGTCTGCTTCTCTCTCCCACTCGCCCTCTGCCCCTCCCCCTGCTTATTCTTTCTTGTGCATGCAGTCTCTCAAATAAATAAATAAAATCTTAAATAAATAAATAAATGCCAGAGGGACAGCAGACAATTGAAAGATTTAATGACATTCAAGTGACAAACATATGGATTACTTTTATATGTAATGAAATGTAAAAAATAGACAGTAGACACTTTCTCCTCAACAAGGAGTTGGTGAGAACACTTACTAAGTGCATCAGATAGAACCCCAGTACTGGGGCACACTGTAATCCTGGTTCTGACTCTGTAAAATTTCTGCTGATAGACAGTGAAATTTGCTGGGGTCAGATACCTATCTTGAAAAATTCTCCAGAAAACCCTTCTCGTTTTCTCAAGTTATGTTCCCTGTGTTTGTACTCATGGTTCGGAAACTGGCTTGTACTCTGTTCTTTAGGTAACTCTTAGCTCTACCTACTTCTTTAATTTCAGTCTTATCTGTCATTTTGGATGCAAATATTCTTGTTAGCAGAGCCTTCATCAAAGCCCTGCCCCTTTCTTTCTGCTCACTGAAGGACAGGAATGAAATCATTATTTCCATGTTTTAGGAGAATCTCATCGTGGTGTTTGTGGCTTTTTCTCTTTACTGCCTCCTCAGATATCTACCCATTAAGACATGTAGTAGTGTTTTATAATTTTTTTTTCTTACAACATATTTGTAACTATAACTACAAACTCGGGGCAGAACTTTTTAAACTGAAGGATTAAATTCTTAAAATTACATGAGAGTATTTGTCACGAATCAACAGTGTTTATAGAGATCATTTTCAAATGTTCTTTATCCAGAGGCCTCTAGCTAGAGAGTAACAAGTTAGAGGAGCCAGTCATTGAGACCATAGCCAAGTTTTCCAACCTCAACTGGTCTCTTCCAACCCCCTCAACGTTAATAGTATTCATCTTCAAGCTGAGATGCTTTGGAGAAAGATGTGAGACAAATCAGCAGGATTTCTTATTAATAACAAAAGCAAAAATAGAAAATGTCATTAAATAAAAACTTCTACAGAATTGTATGGCTAGCAGCTAACCCATTAATTAAAAAAAAAGAAAAAGAATCTGAAACATGAGTAAGAGTAATTATTAGCTGGTATCATTGCTTCTTTTGCGTAAGGAGCCAACTAGCTGTGGAAAGAGGTACAGGTGACCTAGTAGGCTGAGTTATTATTGAGAAGGAATCACAGATGGAGAGAGAGCCCTTCCGAACTTCCTTCATTCTCAATGAGCATAAAACCAACAGCATTTCTCTGGTGGAATAAAGCCTCTTGTTTAATTACAAAAACAGCCCTCTTATGAGTATAGCCTCTATTCCCCTTTCAGGAAGCAGTTGCTTGAGCTATTTCAAATAATTTAACCAATTATTTGGTGGTTTAAATCATTTCAAGAGTATATTTTTCTAAAGAATAAGCTTAAACCAGCTGCATGAGCAACAATATCATGCAAAAGGAACCAAGAGAATGGGACTCTCAGTTACTGGCTCTAAACAAAGCCAATTCCTTTAAGCCTCATAGATAGATAATGACTAAAATACCAGTGAATGTTGCTTTTCTCATTTATCGCTAAGTGTTGGGATCTTTCATGTCCTAGTGAAAGAAAGAGTCCCAAAGTCCTTTTCTCCCATTACAAGAAATTATATGGGTGAATAGAATAATATTTATTTGCCTTTTCATCTACCTTGCCCTATTTCCACTTCCCATAGACAAGGGATTTTACATATTATATAATCTTCACTTGGTCCTAGGAGAAGTAAATAAGCATGCATGTATGGCTGAAAAAATCCTAAGCACTTTTACGTATATAGTCTTTTTAAATTATTTTAACTTCTCTACAAGATGTCATTATACCACTTTATAGATTATAAAACTAAGGCTTCAGGAAAGTAAAAAATTCCTTGCTAAAGGCCAATTGGCTAATGTGGAACAGAATTAGGATTTAGAACCTGGTATTTCCTTGGGGAGTTTGATAGGTAACTGAATTGGAATTTTCTTGGGGAGAGAAACAAAATATTTTTATTGTACATTGACATACAAAGAAAGCAATCAGGAAATGGTTGTTCAATAAATCTTAAGTCATTACTCTTTGTTCCACTTAGGCACCTCTTCTAGTGCCTAACCTGTCTTTTGCCCCCCAGTGGCAATTCTGTGTACAGTAAATCACAACATTCAACATAAAGGTTTGTAAAAATACTAAGTGGCATATTTCAAGAAATACTCATTTAAACTTGGAGCCATTAAATGAGTGAGGACTCAATATATAACTTAAATTGATCATGGGAAGTAGCAAATGACAAACCAGAGCATGGGAGGACAAGGCAGCTACAATAGTAATATAATTTTTAAAATAGTAGTCTGGGGGCACCTGGGTGGCTTGGTCCATTAAGTGTCTGCCTTGGGCTCAGGTCATGATCCCAGGGTCCTGGGATGGAACCCAGCATCAGGCTCCCTGCTCAGTGGGAAGCCTGCTTCTCCCTCTCCCTCTGCCTGCTGCTCCCCCTGTTTGTGTGCGCTCGCTCTCTCTCTCTCTCTCTCTAAGTAAATAAAATCTTAGAATTGCCTATCCTAGCCTAATGAGATCTTCATCTGCCATCCTCACTGATATTGGCTTCTTGTACATTTCTTCGGTTTAGTAGAGGAGTTGAATACCTGAGGAGGTCAGTCCTTGGGATTAGGTGCTACTAAAAGCAATGGCATCGTATAAACCCTTGCAAAAGCATGACTAGAGCAGAGGTAACATAATCCTTGGTAGATATTCTTTTCTCCTTTCTTTTCCTCTCTGTACCAGGAGGAATCAATCATATTACCTCAGGGACTCTAACTGAGACAAATCCAATTGGAGATAAGCAGGCAGTGCACAAACATGTAGACGTACACTTACACTCCCTTCCCTTCTAGATGTATGTACTTTCTCCTAATTGAAAGCACACGGCCAACTCGCAGGATGTTACACTCTAGGTCGGTGGAATCCCCTTTCACCAGTTTTTGGTAACAATTTCCAATTAATAATTCACTCTAGCTGTGCACCAGTGTTACATAATTTTTCTCACATAGTATTATTTTGGGTTCGATAGGGAGGGCAAGTATTGAAGGGGGATTCAGAATGTACATGTTGGTCAGGACGCTTTCCGTGTTTCTAGATTTCATGTTAAATGGATGAGGAGTTTTAGAACTTGGTAGTCTTGCGATGAATATATGTAACATCTCTAGATGTTACCAGCACGGAAAATGAGTAATTTTTCACTGAAACGAAATAAGTTGAAGTTTTTGGAATACTTTCATTTTCTTAAGAATGTGCATTTCATGAAGCCCTCAGGTTCCACAGATTACATGGAGACAATAAGGCTTCCCCACCCCTGACGTGACACCAATAATGTTTCTACTAAGGACAAAAGAGAAGATTAGCTGTATCTTTTCCAAAGCAATTGGCAATAGGACTGTAGTTATCTTTTATTTTTTTTTTCCCATTTTTAAAATAGCCAAAACTGAAGGAACAGCCTGACCAGTCAACCTGCCTGCACAGTTGCAGGGCAGTGATGATCACATGTCTTTGGGGCTGGCTCTGCCTCCCCCCAACTCATTCAGCAAAGGTACCATCTTCTAAGCGAAATGACACTTTGACAACTGCAGTCATTATAAGACAAATGCTGTTCTCAGGAATTGGAAACACTCTGCTGTCAGCTTTCTGGCTCAGGATGTTCCCAGGCTTATGATTATCTCACAGCTGCAAACCTTGGAGGATGTTGCTCTTTCGTTAAGTCTCAGCTAGGATTTTTTCTCTGGGGTAGCCAGACTAGATGCTGCGTGGATTTCGCCTCCACTGCAGCATCCGTCTGACCAAAGGAGAGAAGACAAAAAGAAATGTTTATGACTTAGACTAATTCCTCCTCTCAAGTTTCAGAAAGGTCTTCTGTAGCCTTGAATATGCAAATGATTTAACCCCACGCCTAAAAGACCTGTGAGACAGGATTCAGGCTGTGGCTATTTGTGGCTATTTATGGAAACATGACTGTCCCTATCCTTTCTTTTTATTGGGATTGTAAAACACATGACACTAGAAAGCAGGAGACTTGGATTGTACTTCTTTTATCACAAATTATTTACCTTCTCTGGATTTCACTTTCTTTCTAAAATGAGCTGTTTAGGTTAGAGGGTCTCTACGGTTCCTTGGTGTCAAGTTTCTTCAGTTTTTTTGTTTGTTTGTTTGTTGTTGTTGTTTTTTAAGATTTTATTTATTTATTTGACAGAGATCACAAGCAGGCAGAGAGTCAGGCAGAGAGAGAGGGGAGGAATCAGGCTCCCCACTGAGCAGAGAGCCCGATGTGGGGCTCAATCCCAGGATGCTGAGATCATGGCCAGAGCTGAAAGCAAAGACTTTAACCCACTGAGCCACCCAGGCGTCCCAAGTTTCTTCATTTTTTATAGACTTTTTAATTCACTTCAAGCTAATGATAGCTTGAGGTGCAAACCCTCATCACATTAGTTGATAGCATATTGTAAACCATCCTCCCCCATACAGACACACCCTGTTTAAGAACAATGGGAACTAACACTATTGAAAATTTGCAAAAATGTCAAACACTATTGATTTTCTCTCTCTTAATCCTCAAGTTTTTAGAATTTATATCATTATATAAATTTTTCCAGTAAAGAAGCCAATGATTTGATGGATTAAAAAACTTAAATTGAGTCTGTTTGCAAATAGCAGTTTGGAGACAAAAGCCATGTTAACCCACATTTTTCTGATGTCTTTTTCTATGTATCTATTTACGTCATTCATTGATTAAAACGTCTTCTATTTTTTTAATAATTTTTTTAATTTTTTTTTAAACATATAATGTATTATTAGCCCCAGAGGTACAGGTCTGTGAATCGCCAGGTTTACACACTTCACAGCACTCACCATAGTACATATCCTCTCCAATGTCCATAACCCCACCACCCTCTCCCTAGCCCCCTTCCTACACGCCCCCTCAGTATGTTTTGTGACATTAAGAGTCTCTTATGGTTTTTCTCCCTCCCAATCCCATCTTGTTTTATTTATTCTTTTCCTACCCTCCAGACCCCCCACGTTGCATCTCTACTTCCTCATATCAGGGAGATCATATGATAGTTGCCTTTCTCCGATTGAAAGTCTTCTATTTTTTTTTTTTTAAGATTATTTCTCAGTAATTTATAGAATGACTTCTGTGTGCCGGGCTGTATTCTAGATACTGAGAATACACATCCTGCCTTCATAGAACTTATGTTCTAATGGAGATGGAAGATATATACAATACAATAAAAGCAACAGGTAAATACCTGGCTATCGTGCATTATTAGACCATGATAAACAACAAAAAGAGGAATAAATCCTGGCAGGAGGATTGAGGATATTGAAGTATTGATGAAGGTAAGGATAGTATGCTTCTTTGAATGGGTTGGAATAAAAATTTTCATTATGAAGGTGACATCTGAGAAAAGGACTCACAGAGGTGAGGGAATCAGCCATTCAGGTTACCTGAAGGTCAGAACTACAAACGGAGGAAACAGTGAATGTAAGATTCCTGAGGAATTACTGTCCCTATAGTGTGTAAGAAACAACCAGTGAGGATCAGGTGACTGGAAGGTGGGAAAGAGACATAAAGCAGAAGATAACATCCGAGAGAAAATGAGGTACTGGGTGATGGTAGGAAACAGACCTCTGGGTTCTTACAGGCCATTAGAAATTCTTTGCCTTTAATTTCAAGTGACGCATAAAGCCATTAGAAAGTTTTGAGGGGAGGAATAACCCATTTAACTTACATCATGAAACATCATTTTGGTTGCTATGTTAAGAGTAGACTATAGAGTGGTAATGGATGAAGCAGGGAGAACAGTTAGGCGCTATTGGTGATAATGATGTAGATGGGAGATGATACTGGCTTGGACAAGTCCTACAGTGGTGGCATAGGGGTAGTAAGACGTGGTAAGAGTGTGGGTATTTAGGGTAGAGCCAGAAGGACTTCCTGAATTGGATGAGGGGTAAAAATAAAGACAAAAATTAAGAAGGGGGTCCATGGTTTTTGACCTCAGAAACTGCAGGTTTGTAATTATCACTTATTGAGATGCAGAAGACTTCTGGAGAAGTAAATGTGTGGAGAAACATTAGGAATTTTGGACACTGAAAATTTGGATATTTAAAATTAGTTGTATATTTGGCTTGTGTATTAAATATCTATGGAAACATTAGAAGATTCAGTGTCTGAGATCAGAGTTCATAGATCTGAAATAGAGATACAAAATTTTAAATAATCAGCGTATATATGGTACTTCAGTCTTTTTAATTTTTTTATTTATTTTAATTTTTATTAATTATTTTTATTAACATATAATGTATTATTTGCCCCAAGGGTACAGGTCTGTGAATCGTCAGGCTTACACATTTCACAGGGTACTTCAGTCTTTTGAGAATATATGATATTTCTATGGAATGAGAGAAAATACAAAAAAAAAAAAAAACCCAAGCATTCCAAGAACTAACCATGATGTATTCCAATATTTATGTAGTGAGGACTGAGGGAAAACCACCAAAAGATTATGAAAAGTACCAGCTAAAATGTACATAGGAAACCAGAATCTGTAGTTTCCTAGAAACCTAGTAGGGAGAATGCCTTAAGAATGAGGAAAAGGTTCAGCGATAGGTAAAATAATAAGTCATCTGGAAATTTACTGTTTGATTTAACAAAGTAAAGATCTTGGTAACCAGGATCTTGGTAGAGACTGCCTCCCTCTCCCCCCAAAAATTGGATTGCATTTAGGAGACCATCCAAGGAAAGAAACTGAGACTGTAAGACCAGACAATTCTTCTGAGGACTCTTGCTCTAAAGGAAGAAAAATGTGGTGGTAGTTGACACAGGACTATTATAAGGATGATATAGATGGTTACTAACAGACAGCATCTGAAAATTGTAGTAAAGAATGTAGTAAATGAAACAATAGGATCAGGGTTGATAAGCATTGTTAATTTATTCATCAGTAAGTTTTTACCGAGCACCTTCTTTGCATCAGGTACTTCTCTGAGGTACTGGATACACAGCTATGAGCCTTCAGAGGAAGTCTTTGTTTACAAAGGAAAAAGTTCTGTGCAGAAAATTGGCAGTTTGCATAAAAGAAAGAGTGACCAATGGCTACTAGAGGTTGCATGTTCAAAAATCTGCTATTGCTGTTTGAGAGATCCCCAACACTGCCTTTAGGTTAAATAATTCTTTAGAAGGACCCACCAAATTCAGAAAAGCACTTATACCTATGACTAAGGTTTATTACAACAAAAAGATATGGGCTAAAATCCGCCAAGGGATGATTCACATAGGGCAGAGTCAGGAAATAACAGGTGTAGGTTTACCATTGTCCCCTCCCAGTGGAGTCATGCAGACAGCAGTTCAACTACCAGCAACAATGTGTGACAGTATTTATGGATTCCCAATCAGGGACGATCACTGAGACCTTGGTGCCCAGCATTTTATTGGGAGTCAGTCACATAAGCATGACTGTTTATGTTACTCAGTCTTACTAAATCATGACTTTAGTTATCAGTCTCCAGCCCCTCCACTGGTCAAGCTAATACCACTGGCCTAAGGCCCCATCAAAAATAACATCATTAAAATAAACTGATGTGGCCCAAGAACACAGATAAAGACACTCTAGAAAGCAGAATATTCCAAGAGGTTAGAGGCTGCCTTGTAGGAGCAGGTCAAGGACCAAATTTTTTTTGGAAGATATTCTCTCATGTTGTAATGTAGAATTTTAATGTTTTCATATACCTATCCATATCTCAAATACCTATTGTAATCTTTAAAAGGATCTGGTATTGTCTTACTTAAACAACTCTTGTAGCTTCCAGAAGCTCAACTAGAATTTCTGAATATTTTAGCAGTTTAATCTGATTTTTCTTTCTATTCTGTTGGCTAAAAAACTGTTGGGTGGTTTATGTTACTTGATTTCAAGAAGGCTCTGGGCTGAATCAACTGTGTCCAAATTGGTAAACAAATTATTTTTAATTACTGAGCAGCTTGCAATAATTTACCAATTTTCATTCAGAAGATGAAAAAGATGGAATACATTTTGTGGCAGCTGAAAACTAGTATCATATCAGACAATCTGAGAACAAAAATAATCTTTAACAGACATGAGAATATTGAATTTCAAACCCACTGTTTCTCAGCATAGAAATAAATATTTCCAGTTGTAAGAAATAAGAGATTTTTAAAAAGCAAACATCTATTTATGGCCAAAAAGAGATAAATAAAATATACAAACAACCTTCCTTCAACATATAGACTATAACTATTGTCACAGTGTTTTAGAGAACCGCTAAAAATACCTCATCACAGCAATCCACATATATTTGCCTGCATATATTCTGAATTTTTTGAAGTTGCCATATTACTATCATCAATAACCAAGAAACAAAATGTGGTGGTTCCATAATTTTCACATATGCAATTTCAGCTCTGACACAGAACAGCTATTTTAAATACTGCCTTCAAGCATGTGCTCAGAAATCAAATAGGGAAGGAAGAATAATACTGATTATTTAACCTGGGGGGAAAAAACCATTGTTGTATCAAAGACATAATGTCCATTTATTAGTTTTATCAGTTTTGGAATCTATCAGTTTGGGAGAAGGAAGGAATTGTTGGAGGAAAGCAATTGGATTTGAGGTGCTTGGTGTGGAACCAGCAATGGTGCCATGTTTTCAAGGGTTCTTCATTAAAGCAGTCTGCACTTTATTTCTAAGGGTTATCCTTCACCAGATCTCTAAGTCAGTCAAAGAAGGATAAGTGTTAATGTTTTTACTATATTTTAGATAATGCTAAATACATATTTTAGTATTATCTAATTGTTTACAGGAAAGCCCTGTAATGATGGTGCTATTATGTCCATTTTATAGAGAAAGAAATGAGAACTAGAGATACTGGATAACATGCCTAAAGATAGACAGATGGTTAGTAAGGAGCAGGAATGAAACCTGAACCTTGTTCCAACCCAGATTACCATCTGAAACTGTGGAGGTGTTTTACAGAGATCCAAAGGGTGAGATTAGTAGGGTCATGAGTGAGTCCACAGAATAAACCCTTAATGTACTTCTTCATTAAAAAAATAATTGAACCAAAAAAGAAATGCTTATTGAGCAATGGAATTCCTAGGTGCTGGCCTACAGAAAAGATACTAATCCTCAAGGGATACACAATCTAGTCAGGAAGGAAAGGTTCTCCAGTCTATTATTATAATCCACTTTGATGGGAGGTGTAAACGAGGGGGTTGTGGAACATAGGAGAGAACACTCTGCTCTATTCTGAGGCTAACGAGGATCATATGAGAGCTGTGCTCAAAGCATAAATTCTTCAAGGAGGTGAACTGTGGAAGGAAATTCCAGGTGAAAATGGCAAGTATAAAGAAAAGCACAGAAGCATGAAAGATTGCAGGCTGGTTAAGAAAGGGGGAATTTACTGATTTGACCATAGCGTGTCATGTTCAAAGGGATTGAAGAGCAGATAAGTCTAAGAACAGATGAGGTTCAGATTATCTATTTTAAGAAATCTGGACTATATTGCATAAAGGATAACCATTGAGAGGGGAACATATGAATAGATATCTGTGTATCAGTTTTTTAAATGCATGCTTTTGTGCCTTAAGTATTGGAACAGTTTCTCTCTGAAGTAGATGGCTTTTATTTAGAAAAATATCTTGATGAGTTTCTTTGAATGTGAAAGATAGAAGATGTTCTCTTTTTCACCTGCCTTCCTTCACTGGGACATACTTTGGAAAGAGGCAGTAAAACAAAATGATATGTAAGCTGGACTGAATATAAATTTATAGGAGTATCATGTACAGAAAAAGAAGTTAGAGAAGGGAAAAGGCTGAGCAGCATCACAAGTGAGCAGAGTGAATGAAATCACCGTTAAGATTTTGAGCATTGAGAATGCCAGAAATATTCTTAATAACATGTCTTATGGGACTCCATTGTAATTTTTACCTCAGACTTTGCTAAAAATTTACATATACACTTTGTGTAGATGTACTTGAGAACAAATATTGAAAAGGGACTGTATCCCACATCACAGTGGCATATGTGAAAGAAGAAAGCAGCTGAGAGGGGGGAAAAATGAATTCTGAATGGATTTAGAGTCCATTCAGCATACAAAGTAAGTGACAGAAGAAACTGTAAGAATAAATTTCCACACAGATTTGCAGATACCATGAGGTAAGATGTTTCTTCCCAATAATCCAAGATAGGGATTTTTTAAGAAAGTTTCATGTAAATACAATAGGACATTGAAAACAGGAAAGAAATAGAACAATTAAGTGATGCCTACAGTATCCTGTGTAAGAGATGACAGTGACTTGGATTAAAGAGATGGAAAATATTAGATAGGAACAGAGTGACTCGTATAAGTAAATATAAGTAAATATAAGTAAAATCAGAAAGATGTGGAAATTATTTAGAAAAATTTTAAGACATTTTCCCCCCATGAACAGTGGGTTAGATGGTGATGCCTTTTAGTGAGAGAGTAGAGAGAAATACATAGAATTAAAACAAGAGATCTGTTTTGCTGTGTTGGACTTGAAATGTGTTTTGGATAACCAAATGGAGTTGTTGCTACTATTCTGTTGATAATCACCTAAGAAAATAGTATAGACAAGGCACCTGGGTGGCTCAGTCAGTTAAGTGTCTGACTCTTAATTTGCCTCAGATCATGATCTCGGGGTTGTGAAATTGAGTCCCACATTGGGCTCTGGGCTCAGCAGAGTCTGCTGGTGTCTCCGTGCCTCATGCTTGCTCTCTCTCTCTCTCTCTCTCTCAATAGCAATCTTTAAAAAAAAAAAAAAAAAAGTATGTATGAAGAACAGTTGTGGACTCAGGATAGAGCCCTCATGTACTGCACCATTTAGAGACCTAACAGAGAGAACAAGGAAAGGAGACTAAAATGGAATAGCCAGTAAGGCAGGAGAAGAGTAAGTTAAGCGGAATGTGATGAAAACAAAACAGGAATATTTGAAGAACATGGGAGTCTGTTTGTGCCAAATGCTGTCGACAATTTGGCTATAATGAGAGGAGGTAAAGAATCTTTGAACTGAATGGGCTTTTTTTTTTTTTTTTTTTTTTTAAATATTTTGTCTTTGTGTTTCAGTTTTGGAAGTTTCTGTTGACTTTGAATTCACCCATTCTTTCCTGAGTCCTCTCCAGTCTACTGATGAGTTTGTCAAACACATTCTTTTTTCTTTTTTTCTTTCTTTCCTCCAAAGTTTTATTTAAATTCTACTTAGTTAATATTCACTGTAATACTGGTTTCAGAAGTAGCATTTAGTTATTCATCACTTACATACAACATTCAGTGCTCATCAATAACAAGTGCCCTCCTTAATTCTCATCATCTACCAAGCGCGTCCCCCCCCCCACACCTCCCTCTAGTAACTCTCAGTTTGTTATCTATCATGAAAAGTCCCTCATGTTTGTCTTCCTTCTCTCTTTTTTCCCCTTCCCATTTTTCATGTTTTGTTTCCTAAATTCCACGTATGAGTGAAATCATTTGGTATTTGTCTTTCTTTGACTGATTTATTTTGCCTCACATTATATACACATCTTGCCATGTTGGTGCAAATGACAAGATTTCATTCTTTTTGATGGCGGAGTCATATTCCATTGTGTATATATACCCCTTCTTCATTATTCATTCATCAGTTGATGGACTGTCTTGAAAAAAGACTACATTTTTTCCTGCTTTGTTGAAGATTAGTTGACCCTAGAGTTGAGGGTCCATATCTGGGCTCTCTACTCTGTTCAACTGGTCTATGTGTCTGTTTTTATGCCAGTACCATACTGTCTTGGTGATCACAGCTTTGTAGTAAAGCTTGAAATCAGGTAACGTGATGTCCCCAGTTTTGTTTTTCTTTTTCAACATGTCCTTAGCATTTCAGGGTCTCTTCTGGTTCCATAAAGATTTTAGGGTTGTTTGCTCCAGCTCTTTGAAAAATGCTGGTGGAATTTTGATTGGAATGGCATTGAAAGTATAGATTGCTCTAGGCAGTATAGACATTTTAACAATGTTTATTCTTCCAATTCAAGAGCATGGGATGGTGTTCCATCTTTTTGTGTCTTCAATTTCTTTCATGAGTGTTCTGTAATTCCTCGAGTACAGATCCTTTACCTCTTTGGTTAGGTTTATTCCAAAGTATCTTATGGTTCTTCATGCTGTAGTAAATGGAATTGATTCTCTAATTTCCCTTTCTGTATTTTCATTGTTAGTGTATAAGAAAGCAACTGATTTCTGTACATGATTTTGTATCCTGCCACATTACTGAATTGCTGAATGAGCTTAGTTTGGGGGTGGAGTCTTTTGGGTTTTACATATAAAGTATCATGTCATCCATGAAGAGAGAGAGTTTGACTTCTTCATTGCCAATTTGAGTACCTTTTATTTCTCTTTGTTGTCTGAGTGCTGTTGCTAAGACTTCTAATACTATGTTGAACAAGAGTGGTGAGAGTTGTTGTGTTCCTGATGTCAAAGGGAAGGCTGTGAGCTTTTTCCCATTGAGGATGATATTTGCTGTGGGTTTTTCATAGATTTTATGCAGTTGAGGAATGTTCCCTCTATCCCTATACTTTGAAGCTTTTTAATGAGGAATGGATGTTGGATTTTGTCAAATGCTTTTTCTGTATCAATTGAGAGGACCATGTGGTTCTTCTCTCTTCTCTTATTGACTTGTTCTATCACGTTGATTGATTTGCAAATGTTGAACCATGCTTGCAACCCAGGGATAAATCCCACCTGGTCATGGTGGATAATCTTTTTAATATACTGTTGGATCCTATTAGCTAGGATCTTGTTGAGAATCTTAGCATCCATATTCATCAGGGATATTGGTCTGAAATTCTCCTTTTTGGTGGGATCCTTGCCTGGTTTGGGGATCAGGGTAATACTGGCTTCATAAAAAGAGTCTGGAAGTTTTCCTTCTGTTTCAATTTTTTGAAACAACTTCAGGAGAATAGGAGTTCTTTCTTCTTTGAAAGTTTGGTAGAATTCCCCAGGGAATCCGTCAGGTCCTGGGCTCTTGTTTTTTGGGAGGTTTTTGATCACCGCTTCAATCTTGTTACTGGGTATTGGTCTATTCAGGTTGTCAACTTCTTCCTGATTCAGTTTTGGAAGTTTATAGTTTTCCAGGAATGTATCCATTTCATTTAGGTTACCTAACTTATTGGCATATAACTGTTATATGATATGGTGTTATATGATAATAACTCCTGATGATTGTTTCTATTTCCTTGGTGTTAGTTGTGGTCTCTCCCTTTTCATTCATAAATTTATTAATTTTGGTCTTTTTTCTTTCGGGTTAGTTTAGCCAATAGTTTATTGATCTTATTGATTCTTTCAAAAACCAGCTTCTAGTTTCATTGATGTGTTCTACTGTATCTCTAGTTTCTACTTCATTGATCTCTGCTCTAATCTTGATTATTTCCCTTATTGTGTGTGGAGTTGGCTTAATTTGTTGTTGATTCTCTATTTCTTTAAAGTGTAAAGACAACTGGTGTATTCTGGATTTTTTTTCAGTTTTTTTGAAGTAGGCTTGGGTGGCTATGTATTTCCCCCTTAGGACCGCCTTTACTGTATCCCATAGGTTTTGGACCAAAGTGTTTTCATTCTCATTGGTTTCCATGAATTGTTTAAGTTCTTCTTTGATTTCCTGGATGATCCAAGCATTCTTAAGCAAGGTGATCTTTAGCTTCCAGGTGTTTTAATTCCTTCTGAACTTCTTCTTCTGTTTGAGCTCCAGTTTCAAAGCATTGTGCTCTGAGAATATGCAGGGAATAATCTCAGTCTTTTGGTATTGGTTGGAGCCTGATTTGTGACCCAGTGTGTGGTCTATTCTGGAGAAGATACAATGTGCACTTGAGAAGATACAAAGTGCACTCTTTTTTTAGGGTGCAATGTTCTGTATATATCTATGAGGTCCATCTCATCCAATGTGTCATTCAATGCTTTTGTTTCTTTATTGATTTTCTGCTTCGATGATCTATTTCTGAGAGAGGCATGTTAAGATCTCCTAGTATTAATGTATTCATATCAATATGACTCTTTATCTTGATTAATAGTTTTCTTATGTAATTGGCTGCTCCCATATTGGGGGCATAGATACTTACAGTTGTTACATCTTCTTGGTGGATAGACCCTTTAAGAATGATGTAGTGTCCTTCTGTATCTCTGACAACGGTCTTTAGTTTAAAATCTAATTTATCTGATATGAGAATCGCTACCCCAGCCTTCTTTTGAGGCCCACTGGCATGAAAGATGCTTCTTCATCCCTTCACTTTCAGTCTGGATGTATCCTTAGGTTCAAATGGATCTCTTGTAGACAACATATGGATAGACATATCCTGTCGTTTTATCCAATCTGCAACCCTTTGCCATTTTATGGGCACATTTAGGCCATTCACATTGAGAGTGATTATTGAGAGATATATTTTTATTGACATTGTGTTACCTGTGAAGTCTTTGTTTCTACAGATTGTCTCCATAAATTTCTGTTCAATGATATTCTTGGGTTTTTATCCTCTTTTATAGAACCCCCACCCCCCCTCTCTTGTAGTGCTGGCTTAGTGGTCACATTTAAAGGATTAAACCTTGATGATCTTGGAAGCTCTTTATCTCTCCATCCATTTTGAATGTCAGTCTTGTTGGATAAAGTATTCTTAGCTGCATGTTCTTCTCATTTAGTGCCCTGAATACATCTTGCCAGACCTTTCTGGCTTGCCAGGTTTCTGCGGATAGGTCTAACATTATCCTGATGGGCCTTCCTCTGTATGTAAGGAATCTCTTACCCCTAGTTGCTTTCAAGAGCTCCTGTCTAAAATTATGATTCAACATTTTCACAATCAGGTGTCTCGAGGTCTTTCTAGATTCTATGATCTTGGGGGGAAACCTTTCTGCCTCCAGGACATAAACAGATTACTTGCGGCTAACAGAATTCACCAGATTAGGAAAATTTTCATGGAGAATTTGTCCAACTATATCCTCTAGTCTTCTTTCTTTCTCCTCCCTCTCAGGGATTCCAATAATTCTGACATTGGAACGTTTCATGGCATCATTTATTTCCCTAATTCTGTTTTCATGGCTTCTAAGCTGTTTGTTCCAGGCCTCCTCCTGATCCTTTTTGTCTATCAGTTTTTCCTCTAGATCACTGATTCTATCTTCTGCCTCAATTACCCTAGTTGTTAGAGAATTTAGATTAGATTGGAACTTATTGAGAGCATTGTTAACATCTTCCCCAGTGGCTCTCACTTCTGCCGTAATCAATTCCATTTTGTCATTAAAGGCTTTCTCCAACCTAGACATTTCCTGGATAATTGTTAGCCTGAATTCCCTCTCCAATAAACTGTTTATGTCCATATTGAATAGCTCTGATGGAGAGGGCACAGTCTCCAAATTTTTCTTCTATTGGGCATTCCTCCTCCTAGTCATTTTGGTGAGAGATGGCTGAGGGGATGTGTAGCTGAATGTATCAACCGGGGTGCAGGCAAGGTGCAGCCTGGAACACTTCTGAGCAATCAGGAGTCCTCACCAAAAAGAAAGAAAAAAGAAAAAGAAAGAGAGAGAGAGAAAAAAGAGAAAAGAAAAGAAAGACCCAGACTGAATGGGCCCCAAAGATAAGATCTATAAAGTATACAAACAAAAACAGACCAACAAAAAGTCCAAAAAAGTAAATGACAAGGAAAAAAAAAATTTCAGCCAAAATGAACCCCAAGTATACATTTATATACTACCAGAACAAAAACAAATACACAGAAATACTGGCGGAAGAAAAAGATGGGAGGGTGGTTATAAATTCTCAGTGTGGGCGAGGAAGTTTATTTTGATTCTTCCTGGGTGTATCTTGATATCTTTGTTAAATGACTCAACTTTCCTGAGATAAAAGGGGATTAAAACTGGTTTATATATAAGGATAGTATTGACTGGGGAAAGAGGATTACCTTGAAGCTTATCTCTATATGAATATTTAAAAAATAGAAAAGCAAAAGAAAAACACAGGTATATATATCAAAAAGTTCATGTTAAAACGTTATTATGGAATTTGTTGTACTGAACATCTCATTGTGATGGTAAATATGTTAAAAATTATAAAAAATTGAAAAGAAAGAGAATAATGGGAATGAATTAAAAATAAAAGTTCTATCTATGAAGTAGTGGTGGTTGTCCTCTTGTGGGGTTTTTTTTTGGTTTTTGTTTTGTTTGGTTTGGTTTGGTTTGGTTTGGTTATTTGTTTTCTTTGGCTGGCTTTCTGGGGGAGGGACCTGCCACATGGTTTTTCAGGCAGTCTTGCTAGAGTTGAGTCCTCCTGCCCCCTATCAAGGGGCTGGGCTCTGAGGAAACCGGTTTTTCAGGCCTTTGTTCTCTGGAGGTTTTCGGTTTTTTGTTTTTGTTTTTGTTTTTTTTCTCCCCTTGGTGGCTTTTGGTGGTTCTTTGTAGGTTTAGAGGAAAGCAAATTGCACCCAGACCTCCCTCTCAGAGAGAAGCCAAAGTCTCTTCCCCTCTGCGTGTTCCAGAGCACATCCCCCTCTGCTGCCAGCAGAGCACATCCCCAGTCACAGTCTCAGGGGTCGAAGGAACTCCTGCTTGTGCCCCGGTGTTACCAAAACCTTGAGAAGTACTAGTCCAGAGAGCTGGCTTCCAGTGGCTGCCTCTACCGCAGCTGTCTGGGCAGGTCCAGACTGCTGGAGAGATCCCAACCAGAGACAGTGCGCTGAGATTTTCCCACTGGCTGGGGCTGGGAGTGTTCAGACTCTTGGCTGGTCCTAGAGAGCACCGGCTAGCACCTGCACAGACCCCTATCAGGGGAGGGTGTGGAGCGCAACTCAGACCCTGGTAGCACAGCTTGCATGGCTAGTGCTAAAGGCTGTGGTTCTAGAGAGCATCGACTGGCATCTGGCTGGCTTATGCATAGGGACAAGCTCAGGGACCAATGCCTGACTTCTTCGTCACACTCTCTCTGGCTCAGTGCCAGCAGTGGCCATCCTGGGTCCATGGGCTTAAGCCCATGTCCCTAACCATCCAATTCCACCAATTTCCCCTTAAGATCTTTTGTTCTTTTTGAGTGCTTTCAACTAGACTCCAAGTTAATGCTGGTCCCCAATCACAGGCTCTCGTATTGGGGTATTACTTTCTAATTGGTCCCTTCTGGTGGCTCCCTCCCACTTTTGTTTATCTTCTGATATCAGTCTGATGTTCCCACTCTGCTTTACCTGTCCATTGTGTCTTCTGCCCTCGTAGTGATCTCAGGGCAGATCTAATTAGATTAGATTAGTGATCTAATTAGATTAGATTAGCGATCTAATTAGATTAGATTAGTGATCTAATCTAATTAGATTAATCTAATTAATTAGATTAGTGATCTAATCTAATTAGATTAATCTAATTAATTAGATTAGCGATCTAATCTCAGGCTGATTTCTTGGGTGATCAGAGTTCTTTGACAGGAAATCAGCTCACTTTAGGGAACAGGTTGAAACAGCACCTCCTACTTCTCTGCCATCTTGACTCCACCCCTAGTTTGGCTATTCTTCATAATGATACTATAAACATTGGGGTGCAATTATTCCTTCTAATCTGTATTGTTATATCCTTTGGGAAAATACCTAGTAGTGCATTTGTTGGAACATAGGGTAATTCTATTTTTAACTTTTGGAGGAACCTCCATACTGTTCTCCAGAGTGGCTGCACCACTTTGCATTCCCACCAATAGTGCACAAGGGTTCCCCTTTCTCCACATCCTTGTCAACACTTATTTTTCTGTGTTGTTAATTTTAGCCATTCTGACAAGTGTGAGACGGTATCTCATTGTGGCTTTGATTTGTAGTTCCCTGATGGTGAGTGATGTTGAGCATCTTTTTATGTGTCTGCAGCCATCTAGATGTCTTCTTTGGACAAATGCCTTGTATTATCTTCTGCCCATTTCTTAATTGGATTCTTTGATTTTGGGGTGTTGAGTTTGATGAATTCTTTATAGATTTTGAGTACTAATCCTTTATCATATATTTCATTTGCAAATACCTTTTCTGATTTTTTAGGCTGCCTTTTAGTTTTGTTGACTGTTTCTCTTGCTGCACAGAAGCTTTTTATCGAGATGAAGTCCCAATAGTTCATTTTTGCTTTTGTTTCTCTTGCCTCTGGAAATTGTTTCATAAGAAGTTGCTATGGCTGAGGTTGCTGCCTGTGTTCTCCTCTAGGATTCTGATTCACACACTTGGGCCTTTCATCCATTTTGAATTTATTTTTGTGTATGGCATAAGAAGGTGGTCCAGTTTCATTCTTCTGCATGTAGCTGTCCAGTTTTCTCAACACCATTTGTTGAAGAGACTGTCTTTTTTTACCCTTTGGATATTCTTTCCTGCTTTGTCAAAGATTAGTTGACCATAGAGTTGAGGGTCATTTTCTGAGTTCTCTGTTGTGTTCCATTAATCTATGTATTTGTTTTTGTGCCAGTACCATACTGTCTTGATGATTACAGTTTCTTCATAGAGCTTCAAGTCTGGGAATTGTGATGCCTCCAGCTTTGTTTAACCAATATTCTTTATTTCTATTGTAATATTTTTGATATCTAACATTTCCTCTTGATTCTTAGAATTTCTACCTTCCTATTTGCATTAAATTCCTTATTCCTACATGTTGTTTACTTGATCTCTTTAAGCTCTTAACATATTAATCATGCTTATTTAATTATTTTATTTAATTCCAAGCCTGTGTCATGTCTTGCATCTGGTTCTGGTGTTTGTCTTCTCTCTTCAGGATATATTTCTTTTTCCATTTGTCATGTCTGCTTTTGTTGTTGTTGTTGTTGTTGGAAGATGCTGTTTTATTTGGGTAAATAAGCCTCTAGTGTGAGGAATTATGTTAACCTGGCAAGTATTTCGACTTTGTTTAATGTTTGTCATAGCTACAAGTACGAGAAGCTTCGAATCCTTATCTTCTTGTTTTGTCTCCTCTCTTCACTTTGGGGTTCTCTGTGAATTCCTCCTCAGAGCATACCTGTACGTTGCAGTGCTTTCAGCAGTGATCCACTAGTATTACACTGGAGCCCTGTTGGAATGGTAGTAAAGTGTCAGGGAGGGGATCATTCTACTATCTCATGATTAAAAATCAGTCCTCCAGCAGGCCTGAGTCTTTGGCCTGTGAGCTTCACAGGTGTTTCCTTTTGTATGGCTTTCCATCCTTTTTAGTGAGACAGGAAGGCTAGCACAAGACAGAATGAGACAAATATATTTAACCCATTGTAACAGGGCTCTGATAAAGTCTTTCCCACTGGAGGGTAGGCCTTTGTATTGGAGAAGGTTCTAGACACATTTCATAAGAATTTCTCTTTTCTTCTCTTGCCAGAGCCACAAAAGGATCTTTCTCAGATCTTTACCATGAGAACCTGATGTGGAGTTTGGAAATAGAGTTCTTTCAAGTACAGGGACCCTTCTTTAACTACTGACTCTCACACTGATCCACACTTAACCACAACATTACCATTGAAATGCTCCTATAGGTTTATGGCTCTAGGAGCTTTTGCCACAGGTGGTAAAATCTTGGTGTGGAGACTCTGAATTCACCTGTCTCTCTTAATTTCAGTGTGGCAATTTGTATTGCAAATTTAGCTTTCTGCTGCATCCAAGAAGAATTATTGATTTTCAGTTTGTCCATCTCTTTCTTATTGTAAGGATAAGGGTAACAATTTCCATATTTCTTATATATTGGACCTGAAACCAGAAGTCAGTTGCTTTGAGTTTAATTTATCAACTCATGCTTGTCCTGTTTTCTATGTCATCCAGCTCTTTTCAAATGAATAACTTGAGCTTTAACTAAGGCTTCGCTGCCTGAGTTATAATGTTGTTAAGTGTTATCACTCTGTAGAGTTATTTGAATTTAACATGGCATGGAAACGTGTAATATGAAAAACAACAGATCTGTTTTCAGAAGACCAGGCTCCAGCCCTTGATGGTAGTCTGACTTTGGGTGTTAGTATTATTAAATGAATCAAATAAAGTATATGCTTAGTGTTATTAAGAAGTATTTCTTAAGCTTTCAAATTATATATTGTTAGTAATTAAATTATCATTTTAAAACTAAGTAGTTTATTCTCCTTCCTTGTCCCTCTTCCCCTCCCCTCAAATAAACAAACAAACAAATAAAATTTTAAAAATAAAAAGGAAATGGAATTGATAAGTGATACGATTTTGTCAGATCGCACTTTTCTTTTATTTATTAAAAGATTAAAATTGAAAGCAGTAAATATTAAATCAAGCATACTCCGTGAGGGCATTAAGTATAAAAAGGACTTTTTTGGCCACTAAACACAGTGTAGTAGAAAAAGAATCTGTATAAGCAAAATTGTAGGTATAAACAGTAGCATTTTATGTATAAACAGAAGACCAAACAAGGGGAGTACAGTTTAATGTAGATTTTAAAAAATTATTATTTTGTCTAATTCCTTAATGCAATGACAACAAATTCTAATTGATTCTAATTCTGAATGGGAATTTCTGGGTTTTGAGGACCAGAGGAAAAAGGGAATTTTTTTTCATTTATTTATTTTCAGCATAAAAGGGAATTTTTTTGAAAGTCAAAGACATCTTATGAAAGTACAGTGTTCACATGAAATGTCATTGACAAAAGAAAATCTGGAAAAATTTTAAGAGTTAACAACTAAGAGGAAAATCGATAAAGATTATAATAATAGCATATATTTAAACATGAGCAAGGCACTCTTCTAAGGGCTTTACATTATATCATTTAACCTTTGCACAGCCCTATTACATAGTGTTATTTTTCCCATTTGGTACAGAGGAATGAGACACAAAGAGTTTAAGGAACTTGTTCAACTTCACACAACTGATGAGTATCAGAACTGAGTTTTAAGCTCAGACCACTTATTTTAATTATAACCTCACAGATTATGACATTGTAGAAGTTGTTTTTTTTTAATAATCTGAACATCAAGCACTACTATGAGCTTTTCAGAAAATTAAAACCTTTAAATATTTTTTTGAGGTTAATAGCTTTTGTGGTCATGAGGAAAAAGTCAAATGTGAAGATATAGATACCATGTTCTGTTATACTTTTTAGAATAATTGCACAAACATACAAATATTACTTAATTCATCTTGTTCTATTATGATAGATAATTATGATAGATAATTTCTGAGTGCTTATTATAGATCATAAAAAACTCTAAGTGCTTAACATATTAGCTCTTGTTACTTTCATAACAACTCTGAAATACAGTGCAATGGTTATCCTCATTTTACGACACAGAGAGGTTGTCACCTTGGTAGTAAGGAGTTGAGATTTGAATCCAGGCTGTCCAACTTCATTTTCCTATACTTCTAGGCTCTTTGGCCTTCACTGTAAGTTTATAGAGATTCCTGGATGCCTGGGTGGCTCAGCTGGTTAAACATCGGACTCTTGATTTCAGTTCAGGTCATGATCTCAGGGCTATGGGATCGAACCTTACCTTGGGCATCACACTGAACATGGAGCCTGCTTGAGATTCTCTTTCGTTCTCCTGCTGCCCACCCCCCTTCATGCTCTTTCTCTCAAAAAAAAAAAAAATTCCATTCTTCTTTCTAATTTTAATTATTTTATATTTTGAGACTTATAACATGAATTCACTGATGTTTCAGGTGATAGGAATTTTCTCCATCTCTCTGACACTTGTCAATATTATTATAATACAATAAAAGTAAAGATATCCAAAACAACCACTAGCATTAGCAAAATTCTATTTAGTTAATTTGCCATGGAAAAAGTGATTTGAGTTAGTGATCTTTTTCTCACTACTTCACTGTACATATGTAATTTCTTCATAATATTTTTAGCTAGTCATAATTTGTTTACTTCTGGTCTTATGATACTCTTCTTTGGGAATTAGACTTTTGAGATAGAACTAGCAAGATTATAGTTTGCAATAGAATTAAATATATTATTAGGTAATAATTCTTTGGAAAATAAATGTATGCTTCTTACTACTTGACCATGATTTGAGCCTAGTTAACTCAAACATTGACACTTAGATGATTTAGGAAGCATTATCTAAAGTTGACTAAAACCTAAAGTATTTTTTACATTATTTATTTATTTAAGTCAACTCTACATCCATTGTGGGGCTTGAACTCTTGATGCTGAGATCAAGAGCTGCATGCTCTTCTGACTAAGCCATCCAGGCACCCCAAAGCTGAAGTATTTAGACACCATGTGTAAGTTTCAAATAAATGTGTTTCTATTTTTAGTCATACATAGATATCACCTGTACATGACACACTTGCAAATATACACATTATGTAGTGGTGTGTGTGCATATATTTAATATCATCTAATGTGCTGCAGTGTCTATATATATATATATATATACACACATATATGATATATATCAAATATATATACATATTTCAAAGCTTTAATTTCATTCGTCAAATTCTATGCTATAATGGCAATGTGTACATAAATTATATTAAAAAACAGACTCTTCCCTTTTTTATATGCATTCTTGGTATTTAAATGTTTGATATATTGCTAAGTACCTCAATCTTCCAAAAACAATGAAACAATGAAGATTACATTGCAGTGTAATAAAGGCAATGAGAAAGAAAATGAGAAAATTTTGAATAAAAAATATCTATCCTCCTGAACATTCTTTTCAGAAATCAAAGATATGACATAAAGTAATACAACCTCTAATTGGAAAGACTTCAACTTACATATGTTCTGATACATCCTGTCTTCAAAATGAGAAGCTGGCTTCAGTTTTTAGTCAAGATAAAACAAAAGGGTTAGGATTTACCCAGCCCCTGTAACAACCAAAAGGAGAAACAAAAAAAATATGAAGAAACAACAGTTTTCAAGTCTCGTATGTTAGGCATCAAAGGACAGAGATCTCTGAGAGGGAAACCAATGAGGTAAGCCCTATTGTAGCCCAATTTACTGCCTAGAAAGTAAATCCAAACATCTATCTAGAGAGGAGAGCCCAAACAGACCACATAAGTCTGCCAAAGTGAAGGAAAGAGAGCCTGGAATCCATGGAGACCAAGATGGCAGCAGGTCACAGAATGAAGTGTCAAACAGGAGAGAGCAGCCAATATAGAGCACTCCAAAGATCTGAAGACCCCCTCACATACACACCTTTAAGTCTTCAGCTCATTACTTATCTGGGCATGTATGAAGAAGACAAGAATAGAAACACCCAAAAAGATCAGAGAATGAAATCCCTGAAGCTCACAATAGGCCATAAATTGTTCATATTCCTATTTAGCCAGTGTGAAATATATACTAATTCATCATTACCAGGCAATTAATTACCAGGGTATTGCCTCAAAATAGGGCAAAATTAACCCTAAGATAAATGCTGTTTTGGTTTCACTTAACAAAGCATATGATTAAAACTTTAAAGGATTAAACTGTTGCCATGTCGCTTAACTATATGTCACAAAAATACTCAATAATATTTAAATGAAATTTATAGAAAGTCTAGTACTCAGTTGGTAAAATTCAGAGTGTATCACATCTAACAAAAATAACTAGGCATGCAAAGAGATCCAGCAATAGTAGAAAGACCCAAATCCAACTTCTTGAGATAAAAGAATATGTCGGCAGTAAAAGCTACTCTTAATGAAATAAAAGCAGACAAAATACTCAAAAGAATAATGAACTTGAAGACATAGTAATAAAAACTACAGCTAACCCTTGAACAATGCAGGGATTAGAGGCACCAACACTTTCAAAGTCAAAAATTCACTTATAACTTTTGACTCCCTCCAAATGGTAACCACTGTTGGCCAGAAGTCTTACCAATAGCATAAATAGTTGACCAACACATATTTTACATGTCGCATGTGTTATATACTGTATTCTTAGAATAAAATAAGAGAAAAATGTTGTCAAAATCACAAGAAAAATACATTTATAGTACTGTACTGTATTTATTTTAAAAATATCTGATTATGACTGGACCCTCTCAGTTCAAGTCCTTATTGTTCAAGACTCAACTGTATTGGGGGTGCCTGGGTGGCTCAGTGGGTTAAGTGTCTGTCTTCGGCTCAAGTCATGATCCCAGGGTCCTGGGATCGAGCCCCACGTTGGGCTCTCTGCTCATCAGGGAGCCTGCTTCCTCCTCCCTCTCTGCCTGCCTCTCTGCCTACTTGTGATCTCTGTCTGTCAAATAAATAAATAAAATCTTAAAAAAAAAAAAGACTCAACTGTATTTAAAATAAAACATAGGTGGAAAAAAAAACAAAAATAAAATAAAATATAGGTGGGAAGAGAGTCTGCAAAATAAAATAAACAGCATCAGTGAACTTAAGGACAACTTGAAACAGTATCAAATAAGGGTAAATTGAATCCAAAGGTAGGAAGGGCAATGGACTTTGAGAAGGTATTTTAAGAATTATATCTTGAATTTTTCAAAATTTGAAGAAACTATAAATCCACAGAAGTTCAATGAGTCCCCATAATAAGGAAAACAACATAAAGAAAAACAAATCAAGGCAGTTAACAGAGTTAATTAAATCCATTTAATTAAATAAAGTTGATTTAACTTGAAAAGCAATCTGAGAAGAAAGACAAATTACCTAGGATAACAGAAATAAGAATTATAGTACACTTCTTTGTGGAGACATCAAAAGCCAGAAGAGGAATGTCATCTTTGAACTTTGAAAGGAAAAACATTTAAATCTAATATTTTATATTCATCAAGAATATGTGAAATGAAATAAAAATGAAATGTGAAATAAGGATTTTTTAAAAAATGAAATGTTTTAAAAAGAAAGTGGAATAAAGATTTTTTTTTAAAAAACTCTGCTTTGGTTGTTTCACTCCAAGGCTTCTCTTTTCATTAAGGTGCCTCTGAAAAATTGCTATTTCAGCTTTTCTCCTTGCTTTTTAAAAAATCTTTATTGAAATGTAAATCACATACTGTAAAATCCACCCAATTAAAGTATACAATTAAATGGTTTTAGTATATTTACAGAGTGGTAAAAACATCATTACAATCTAAGTTTAGAGCATTTTCTTACCCCCTCCCCCAAAAAACCTTATTTCCATCCCTCCCCAGCCCCCTAACCCAGTCCTAGGCAGCCCCTAAGCTGATTTCTTTCTCTATATATTTGCCCACTGTAGACATTTCATATAAAGGGAATCATAAAACACATAGTCTTTTATGACTGGCTTCTTTAACTTAGCATGATGTTTTCAAGGTTAATACATGTTGTAGCATGTATTATTACTTCATTCCTTTTTATTGCAAAATAATATATCATTGTATAGGGTGTAACATTGTATTTATTCATTCATCAGTTGATGGACATTTGGCTTGTTTCCATTCTTTGGCTGTTATGAATAATGCTGTATGAATATCTGCGTATGAGATTTTGTGAAGATATATGTTATTTCTGTTGTGTATATCTAAGAGTGGAATTACTATGTCATATTACAACACAATTTTTAACATTTGAGGAAATGCCAAAATGTTTCCAAAGTGGCTATACCGTTATACATTCCCAAAGCAATGTAGAAGGGTTCTAATTTTTCTATATCCTTGACAACATTTGTTGTTCTTTTTTCTTTTTTATTATAGCCATCACAGTGGGTATGAAGTGTTAGCTCACTGTGGTTTAGATTTGCATTTATCTAATGGCTAATAATGTTGCACGTCTTTTTATGTGCTTTTTGACCATTTATGTATCTTCTTTGGAGAAATAGATTTATAAATCCTATACCTACTTTATAATTATAATATTTGTCTCTGTATTATTAAGTAGTAAGTATTCTTTATATATTCTGAAACCAGTTCTTTATCAGATATATAATCTGCAAATATTTTCTTCTACAGATTTTTTGCTTATTTCTGGATTGTATCAATTTAGCACAAAAGCTTTAATTTGAATATAATGTGACTTATCTATTTTTTTTGTTTATACTTTTTGATGCCATGTCTAGAAGACCATTACCTAATCCAAGACATGGAGATTTACTCCCAAGTTTTCTTTTAAAAGTTTTAGTTTCAGCTCTTAAATGTAGACCTGCTACCCACTTTTTTTAGCTTTTGTGTATAGGGTGAAGGAGGTAAGGGCCTACTTCATCCTTTCCTGTTTGTATATCTAGTTGTCCTAGTATCATTTGTTGAAAAGGCTATTCTTTCTCCATTGAATTTTCTTGACATCCCTGTAAAAAGATCAAATTACCATACATGTAAGGGTCTATTTATGGACTGTCAATCCTATACCATTGATTGAGTTATATGTCTGTCTCTATTCCAGTACAGTGTCTTGATTAATGTCTCTTTGTGATAAGTTTTGAAATTAGAAAATATAAGTCTTCTAACTTAAAAAAATATATATCATTTCCATATGAATGTTAGGATCAGCTTAAAAATTTATGCAGAAGAATATAGCTTGGATGTTGATTTGGATGTTGACACAGTTTGAATCTGTAAGTCATTTTGGGAATATTACCATCTTAATAATATCAGGTCTTCAATTGTGAATAGAGGATATCTTTTCGTTTATTTATGTATTCATTAGGCTCTTTTTTTTTTTTAAGATTTTATTTATTTATTTGAGAGAGAGAAAGAAGAGTGAGAGAGAGAGCACACAAGAGCGGGGAGGGTCAAAGGGAGAAGCAGACTTCCAGCTAAGTACTGAGTCTGATGCAAGCCTCCATCCTGGGACTCTGGGATCATGACCCGAGCCAAAGGCAGACTGACTGAGCCACGCAGGTGCCCCTTCATTAAGTTCTTTCAACAATGTTTTGTTTTATTGTTTTTGATGTATAAATATTGCACTTTTGTTAAATTTATACCTAAATATGTTTGCTCTTGGAAGATTTTGCAAATGCAGTTGTTTTTTAAATTTTGTTTTGGAATGATCACTGCTAGTGTAGAGAAATACAATTGATACTTGTATAATAATCCTGTGTCCTGCAAACTTACCCTTTATTGATCTAATAGTTTTTAGTGACTTCTTAATAATTATGATTTCTATGTATAAGATCATATCATGTGTGAATAGAGATATTTTACTTTTTCCTTTTCAATCTAGATGTCTTTGTCTTTATCTTGACCTAATTGCCCTTATGCTCTTCAACGTAATGTTCAGTAGAAGTGGTAGGAGGATATCCTAGTCTTGTTCATGGTCTTAAGGTGAAGTCATTCATTCACTATAGAAAATATTATTCACTGTAGGATTTTCACATATACTCTGTGTCACTTTGAGGCAGTTCCCTTCTACTCCTAGTAGTTAGTGCAGTGTTTTCATCATGAAAGGATGTTGCATTTTGTTCCTTGTGCTTTTGGTCATATCCAAGAAATCATAGTCAGATCCATTATTGTAAAGCTTTCCCCCCATTATTGCTTTGTTTCTTTCATTTATAATATTATTTGAGTCCTTTCTTTTTTTTTCTTGGTTAGTCTAACTGAAGACTTGTTGATTCTGTTTATCTTTTCAAAAAATTATCTCTTAGTGTCCTTATTTTTTTTCTATGGGTTTCCTAGTTTTAATGTCATTTATCTCTAATCTGATTTTTATTATTTCCTTTATTTTTCTAACTTTGGGCCTGGCTTTTCTTCTTTTTCTAGTTTTGAGCTTAAAGTTAGGTTTTTTGAAACTTTCTTTTTTTATAATGCAGGTATTTATCACTATAAACTTTTTATAAATACTTTCAGTTCATCTCATAAGTTTTAATATGTTGTGTTTCCATTTTTATTTTGTCTCAAAATAATTTTTGATTTCCATTTTCATTTGTTCTTTGATCCATGGGTTGTTCAAGAGTGTTTTTTTAAAAACTGGAGTATAGTTGATGTATAATATTAAATTAGTTTCAGGTGCACAACCTAGTGATTTAAAAATTATATACACTACAAAATTCCCATTATGATAACTATATTACAATATTCTGACTGTGTTACTTATGCTGTACTTTCCATCCCAATGACTTATTTTATCACTAGACGTTTGTACTTCTTAATCCTCTTCACCCATTTGTTCACCTCTTCAATCCCTTCCCTTTGGCAACCACCAGTTCTCTATATTTATGGATCTATTTCTCTCTTTGTTAATGTTGTTTGTTCATTTTTTTTTTTCAATTCTACAATTAAGTGAAGTCCTGTGGTATTTGTCTTTCTCTGTCTGGCTTATGTCACTTAGCATAATACCCTCTAGGTCTATCTCTGTTGTCACAATGTCAAGATCTTTCTTTTTCATGGCTGAGATGTGTATATATCACATCTTCTTTATCCGCTCCCCTATCAATAGATGCTATCCATTTCCATAACTTAGCTTTTGTAAATAATGGTGCAATAAAGATAGGGGTAAATATATTATTTTTTATTTACTATTTCATTTTCTTCAGATAAATGCTCAGACATGGAACTACTAGATCATATGGTACTTCTATTTTTACTTTTTTGAAGAACTTCCATACTGTTTTCCACAATCATTGCAACAACTGGTATTTTCACCAACAGTGCATCTGGGTTCCCTTTTCTCCACATCTTTGTCAACACTTTTTTAAAAAAATATTTTTGATTCTAGCCACTCTGAGAGGTGTGAGGTAATATCTGATTGTGGCTTTGATTTGCATTTGCCTAATGATTAGTTATGCTGAACATCTATTCATGTGTCTGTTGATCATCTGTATGTCTTTGGAAAGATGTCTATCCAGGTTCTCTTTACATTTTTTCAGTTGGATTGTTTGGGAGTTTTTTTGGTATCCAGTTGCATGAGTTCTTTATATATTTTAGATATTAACTCCCTTTCAGATACATTATTTGCAAAATTTTTCCCATTCAGTAAATTGCCTTTTCATCTTTTGATGGTTTCCTTTGCTGTGCAAAACTTTTTTAATTCAATGTGGTCCCAATAGTTTATTTTGCTTTTCTTGCCCTTACCAGAGGAGACAGATCCAGAAAAATATTGCTAAGGTTGATGTCCAAGAGGTTACCACCTGTGTTTTCTTTTCGAAGTTAATAGTTTCATGCTTCTATATGTAGGTCTTTATTCTATTTGAAGTTTATGTTTGTGTATGGTTAAGAAAGTGCTTTATTTTAATTCTTTTGCATATAGCTGTCCAATTTTTCCAACACAATTTATTTAAGACTGTCTCTTCTCGATTATATATTTTTGCCTCCTTTGTCATAGATTAATTGACCATTTATTTTGCATGGGTCTTTTTTTCTAGGATCTCAGTTCTGTTCCACTGGTCATTGTGTCTGTATTTTTGTATGTGCTGTGTGTTGTTTAGTTTCCATATATTTGTGAATTTTTCCATTTTCATCCTTTTATTGATTTGCAGTTTTATATCATGTGGTCAGCTAATATACTTGATATAATTTTAATCTTTTTCAATTTATTAAGAGTAACTGGTGGTCCAACATACCATCAAACCTGAAGAATTTTCTGTTCATACCCAAGAAGAATGTGTATTCTGGTACTATTGAAATGAATGTCTGTATATGTTTAGTATGTCTTTTTTGTGTATAGTGTTATTCAAGTTCTATATTTCCTTATTAATTTTCTGTCTGGATGACTTATCTAATGTTGAAAGTGGAGTACTTAAGTTTACTACTATTATTGTATTGCTGTCTATTTCCCCCTCCAGTTCTATTAATTTTTGCTTTAATATCTAGGTGCACCAATGTTGGGTGCATATATATATATATATATATATTCATTTCTCATATCTTCTTGAGGAATTGACTCATTTATCACTATATGATGACCTTCTATATCTCTTGAGACCAATTTTGACTGAAAGTCGATTTTATCTGATATATGAATAACTACTTCTACTCTCTTTTGATTATTATTTACATGGGACAACTTTTTTCCAATCCTTTCACTTTCATTCTACATGTGTCCCTAAAGCTAAAGTGACTCTTGTAGTTAGCATATTGTTGACTCTTGTTTTTTATCCATCACACACTCTGTGACTTCATTGGAAAATTTAATCCATTTGCATTTAAACTAAGTATTAATAGGTAAGAACTTATTTCCATTTTGTTAATTGTTCTCTGACTTTCTGTAGTTTCTTTATTCCCTGCCTCCTTGCTTCCAGTCTTCCTTTGTGATTTGCTTTTTGTAGTGGTACATTTTTTTTTTTTTGCTGTGTTATTTTTTTTTAATTTTTTATTTTTTCAGCATAACAGTATTCATTATTTTTGCACCACAACCAGTGCTCCATGCAATCCGTGTTGTAGTGGTACCTTTTTAATTTATCTCTCTTTATGTGTTGTGTATCTACTACTAAATTGTGTATGTGTGTGTGTGTGTGTGTGTGTTTACCATCAGGCTTACATACGACCTTATAATATTCTGTTTTGAGATATTAGCAAGATAACTTCAATTGCACACAGAAACTATATACTTTTACTAATCTTCCCCACATTCTATACTATCAGTATGATAACTTACATATTTTATATTGTGCATCCATTAACAAATGATTGTATCTATAGTTATATTTAATACTATTCTATTTAGCTTTAATGCCAGAGATAAGAATGATTTACACACCATTAGAGTATTAGAGTATTCTGAATTTGAGTATACATTTACCTTTAAAAGTGAGTTTTATACTTTTATAAACAACCAAATGGGGCTGTAGCCTTGCCCACATGGGATGGCATTGTTTGCAGGTCTGTAACTGAGATTCTTGGGCATGGGCCTGCCCCCTCAAAATGATCCTCCTTCAACTTGAACGCCATCAGGGTTTTACAGTTTCCTATCTGGAACCCAGATTTCCCACATAGACAAAATTTTTTTTTTTTTCCCATGGATGGCTGCCAAAATATTGTGGCTGGGGACAATACAAGTGGGGGGACCTCTTATTCTGTCATCTTGCTGCCATCACTCCTCCATAATCACTTTAAACTACAATAGTCTACACTAAACTACAATTAGGAAGAGAGCACTAGGTTGGATACTTTTTAAAAGTAGAAAACTATTCTATATATTCCCTTCAAGAAACGTAGTTTAAAATGCAAAAACCTTAAACATATCAAAATTAGAAGAACAGAAAAAATATACCACAAAAACACTAATCAAAGTAAAGCTGGATTTCAGATCAAAGAAAATTACCAGAGATAGAGATGGCCAGTTTACAATGATAAAGTGGTCAATTCATTAAGTGAACATACCAACATTAAACATTCACATATCTAATAACAAAACTCTGAAGTAATTTTAAAAATGACGGATCATAAGAAATAGACAAATCCACAGTTATACACCTACACACAGAGTGTCGAGATACCTAAAGTAAAAAATTATAAAAATAAAAAAGGAAATAAAAATATCCATAAGTCCAATTGGAAATTTCAAGTCTTCTTATAATAATTGGTAGAAGTAGGATATCACTAAAGATATAGAACAGCTGAGCAACATTATTAATCAAATTAACCTACTTGATATTTATAGAATTCCCCACCCAACAAATGCAAAAATGACCTTTTTTTAATCAGGTAGACCTAGAGAATTTACCAAAATAAATTATATTATAAAATATTTTCTGCATCATAAAATAAGTGTCAATTAACTTGAGAGATTTAGCATCATACAAAATATATCAGTGATCAAAAAGGAAACGATCTCTTTGGCCTAAGTTAGGTAAAGTTGAGTTTCTGTCACTTTCACCCAAAAAATTTCAGAATAATAAAGTGCCACACAAGGTGTCTCTATCTGAGCTAGATTGGAATATAGGCTTGTCATTTCCCAACAGCTTACATGTCCCTGAGATTACAAATGTTTGATAGTGTTAATTTAGTTTTCTTATATTTGATCTTCCCATCTCAACCTGATTTTTTTTCTTAATTATTTTTCAAGTTTTTGAATATTAACAATATTCTATCCGAAGTTCAATGTGGGAAGAATTAAGAGAATGTCTTTCGGGCGCCTGGGTGGCTCCGTGGGTTAAGCCGCTGCCTTCGGCTCAGGTCGTGATCTCAGGGTCCTGGGATCGAGTCCCGCATCGGGCTCTCTGCTCTGCAGGGAGCCTGCTTCCCCCCACCCCTCTGCCTGCCTCTCTGCCTACTTGTAATCTCTCTCTGTCAAATAAATAAATAAAATCTTTAAAAAAAAAAAAAAAGAATGTCTTTCTTAGTGTTGTGGTGCTGGAAGTCATATTAATGTCATTTTTAACTAATGTCATAATGTTCCTTCTATCTCATACCCTGAGAGAAGAAAGCAGGTATTGTGTAAGTTAATGGTTCCCAATTTATAGAATAGTGAACTTCATACTTGAAAGAATTGAATTAAAGCTGTGGATCCTCCACAACAATGGTTGGGCATACACACAGAACAACACATCATTTTGCAGAATTTCATGGATTCCAAGTTAAGAATCTCTCTTATAAGCAGAAAGGCTTTTTAATTCAAAATGATTTTATCATCCATTATTGTATTTTTATAATTTATTCATTTTGACAAAATATAATACAATAGCTACTAGGAATTAAGAATTATTTTAATATTTTAATTTAATTGTTTATATGATGCCGACATCAATTTTCAAAATACTAAAAGTGTAAGTCCACACCATTTTACTTATTCACCTATTGATCTTACAATGTACATAAATGGATTCTCTGCTGTAACTCAATGACTTTACCAGATGTCATTGTGCTACAGTGAACCAATGAATCACTGTTATTCACCTCTTTCGGATTTCCCTGTATTTCTAAAATATTGAGTTACAGACTATAGAAACCTTGCTGATTGTCATGCTAACCATTATAAAATGAAACCAAACATTTTTGATGAGCATCAAAAAGAAAAGTCAGATAGGATCAGCTGAACATTGTGTACAAAACTGCACACACAAATAATAATTTTCACTATGTACACCAGGCTTCAGTATAAAAGAGGAAAATTACAAGAATAGCCTTTTCCCGTTTTCATACATGTTTAGTAAGATTTGCTCATTTGACTGTCATAACAGTCCTATGAAGAATACAGAGGTATAATATTATTATCATTGTTTTATTTAAAAAGTAACAGAGTTCCAAGAAAGCCAATTAGTTTCCACTTCAGTTATGTAGCTATGGTTTGCTCATATAGGCCCTAGTCATAAACAATAAAATTTGAAACAAAAAGCATTTATAAATCTGAATTTTATTTGCTGTTACTTAGATGACATAAAGAATGGTTCAAAAAAGAAACCAAACAGAATTTAGGACATAGAGATCCTTAGGTTAATCTTAAACAATAAATAAAGCAGAATGCTCTCAGTAGAAAAGCATATAGACACAATTTTTTATCAAATAAACTATCTTCTCAAAGTTATCTGTCTTTTTACTATCATTTGCAGCAAGGGAGTCTTGGCACATCTGCAAAACCATGAAATAAACCCACAGATATAAAATTTAATGAGAAATCAAATAACATAAACCAATCTCATAAAAAAGACATGAGGAAATGAAATAAAAAACAGCCGAGAAAAAAATCTGACTTTAGTACTCTTGATGCTTTGCCAGTTCACAGCCTCCTATAAAAAATCACTATTATTAATGGATACAGGAGCAAAATATTTGGGAATGGCAGGAGAGATTGCCACAGTTATTATTTTTGATGAGTTGATTATATAATTTATGACTAAGGAAATGTGGAAATACCATCATCATGTAAAGATTGTCAGATTTTCAATTACTTTTTATATAATATATTTCATTACTGAAAGTAAAATGCAATGTAGTAATGATACAAATTCTGACTAAAAGGACGCTTCATGTGATGTATCAGAGAAGCCTCTAGTATACAGTCAGATAGCTTGAGTATGTATCTCAACTTTTTAGCTGATTAGCCCTGGTATGATCTCAGCCAGGTCATTTCATCTCTCTGGCTCCGTCTGGTATCTAAATGAAGAAGCTTCTACTAACAAATTAAACAGGGCAATAGTAAAAAATTTGGAGGCAAAATATGAAAAGTACCTTGAAGAAGTACTTCACAGAAATATAGTACAAGTTTTAATTGTACGTGAGAGTAATGAGATAATGATGGTGATGAATATTTATTGAGAAATTACCATGCTATCTGTGTTAAGTATTGGATAATATCATCAGATATGCTGGAGAAGGGAAGATATCAAAATATATGTATATGCAATTTACAGAACATTCATTCAATATACAGCACAGAAACAAATATTGTTATATCATTTTAAAGTAAGGCTCTGATTACATGAGCACTAGACATTTTGTCCTCATTATAAAAGTAATAATTATCCCTTTTCACAACTTAAAAATATATAAAGATATTCTGAAAATAAAAGTCTCTGAAATACTGAAACATAACCCTTATGAACATATTTCCAAAAAGTTATTAATGTGATTATATACACATCCATTTCAAAGTCAAATAACATTAAAAGTCTTCCAATGAATAGCAGTCATCAGGTCCAGATAGAACTTTCTATCACCCCAGTTTTGATCTCTTCAATCACCTTTAATACATTCAGATATTTTTTCTCTGCAATTTATTTCCACATATCTAGGTAATAAGATTTATGGTATTTGTTGATTTATCAGTATCTTATATATTGGTTTCATTTCATTTTACATCCGAATTTAAGTCTTTTATACTTACCTTCCCCGTCCTTCTTCTTTTCCATACCCTGTGGTTCTTGGTTTTCCACTTCCATAAAAAATTATCACAAACTTAGTGTCTTAAAAAGCACCAATTTGTCATTTCACTGTTCTGTGAGTCAAAAGTCTGGCAGATCAGCTAGTTTCTTTGTTCTGAGTCCCTAGAGGTCCAAAGAAGATGTGAGTCAGCCTGAGCTCCTATCTGGAGGCTCTTGAGGAGAAACCATTTTCTTTCAGGCCCATTTAGGTGGTTTATAAACTCAGCTCCTTTAGCTGTAATCTGAGGTCATCATTTCTTTCTGGGATGTCAACTGGAGCTGTTCTTAACTTCTCAGTGCTTCTCCCCAGTCCTTGCACATGGCCCCCTACATCTCAGAACCAGGAAAACAAGGGTGTCAACATCAGGAGGTAGGCTTGCCACAGAATGTGGCAGCCACAGACCACCACCCAGCCCCCAGTGATTCACTGTGCTCCCACGTGCAAATGATTTACATGCTCCCAAAGTTCTTTACAGACTCACTCCCCTTAGGGCATTGCTGGAAGTCCATGATCTTGTATAACACATGTCCACGTTCAGATGAGGCTTCTGGGTGTTACCCAGGAGGCACAGCTCTTAGGATACAATTCCTCTCCACCTGTGGGTCTGTGAAACTAAAGAAAAAAAAAATTAACTTCCTAACACACCCAATAAATGTTAGTGAGAGAAGCAAAGGATAACAGCTTTAGGTGTTTGTTGTTATTGTTATTGCTGCTGTTGCTGTTGTTGTTGTTTTTGGATTTTGTTTTTTTTGATTCAAAAATAGAGAAAAAATAATATTGAAAAGGGATCACTGGTCCATAGCAGTTCTGGCATCCAGTGAAGCAAACTCCATAGTTCCTTGATTAGGTTTCAAAGTCTGGAAATAATCCTTCCTGGCTTCCAGCTCTGTTTGAAAGGCTGTTGTTGTGCCCTCTGAGCCAAATTTCCTTTTTAAATGAAAGATGGTATGTGTTTGCAGAGGAATTTTATCAGGCTGATAATCGCTTCCAGTAGAATTTGGGGGCTTCAGGAATCTTTCCTCATGTTGCACCCTTTCTGTCCCTGTCAGTCCAAGCTGGCAGTTTTTGTTGAAGCAAATTGCTCAAAAATTTTGTAGGTCTCCCACGCATTTCACTTAGCTTTCCTCCATTAGGCAAAAACCACACCTACATTTTTTTTTAGGTAGCATCTCTATTTTTGACTTATGCTGAGATGGCTGGAGGACAATGCCCTTAAGCTTGCTAGAGGTACTATAGTTTGATTGAGAGAATCTGAGCTATATACTCAGTCTTATGAAAGAGCCCTTAATGTGACTATTCTGGCCTTTTTTCCTTTTTGAGGTTTTAGCAAAATGCTGTGCAGTTTCCATCCCAGGCTTTCCTAACAACAAATCTCTTCATGTTGGCATCTTTTTCCATCTGGAAAGACTGAGAATTTTCAAGACTATTGACTCCTATCTTCTTTTTTATTTAATCGTCTTCCTTCTATTTATTTCTCTCCTTTTCTATTTTACTATAAGCATCAAGGAGAAACTAGGTCTCACCTTCAACAACATTCTTGGCAATCTCCTTAACTGTATAACCAAATATATCATGTAAATGTCCCGATTCTCATTTAACTGCAGGAAACAATTTGGCTTAGCTTTCTGCTGCCATATAACAAGGATTTCCCTCCATTCCTTAGATTTCTAATAATCTAACCCTCACATCCTTCTGAGCCTGCCCTCCCACTGCAAATTCCTCTAAGTCTAGATTTCTACTAGAAATCTGTTTAAAGCAATTTAGGTTTTCTATCATGCTCCCTCAAATTCTTTCAGCCTTGGTTTATTGCTTAGTTCCAAACTCATGCACATTTCAGGGTCTTTGTACCATAGCAACTCACTTCTGATACCAAAATCGGTTTCTTGTTTTATCTTCATGCTTAGCAAATTATCACAGACTTAGGAACTTAAAACACATTATTATTTTTTTAATTTTAAAAGAGTTTATCCATTTATTTGAGAGCAAGAGAGAGCATGAGTAGGGTGAAAGGCAGAAGAGGGAGAAGCAGACTCTCCGCTGAGCAGGGAGCTTCATGCAGGACTCAATCCCAGGACTCCAGGATTGTGACCCGAATTTTTTAGAAAATGAATTTTTTTAGAAAGCGAATTTTAGCATTTTTTCTACCCTTTCCTTTCCTATTAAAAAAGCAAAAACAAAAACAAAAACAAAACAAAACAAGAATTCATAAAGATAGAGCAGTCTCCTGGTTCCTTTAGCAATCCTGTTCTTGTCCAGTTCAGTGTGGTCTCACTCTAATATAGACCAAACATCTATGAATTTCTGGTCTCTACTCATGTAATTCTTATCATTGGACCTGGCATATTCTAGTAGCACCTGCCTCTGAGGCATCTCAGCTTATTTACCACCTTCAGGCTTTACTCCTGGAAAAAGAACATAAAATAATTTGCCTTTGGTGTCCTTGTTTTTGTGCCTTTCTTCCTTTTCCAAAAGCAGACACTTAACTGGCTGAGCCACTCAGGTGCCCAGCAATACATATTTATTATTTCACAATTTCCATGGGTTCCTGGCATGTCTCAGCTGGGTCATCCTCTTAAAATCTCATTAAAACTGCAGTCAACTTATCAGTCAAAGTGCCTTTGGCTTTTGGGCATTGATTGCTGCGAATTCTTAAACTAAAAAAAGTTACCAGAGCACTACATGAATCCATGTAGTGTCACTATTTATGATGTTATGTTATTAGTATTAAACCTCTTGATCTTAATGACTTGGAATTAAAGCAAATTGGTTTTATTTTGTTTTAAGTCCACTCCAAGCCCAGTGGAGCCCAGTGTGGGGCATGAACTCACAACTCTGAGATCAAGATCTGTACTAAGATCCAGTGTTGGACATTTAACTGACTAAGCCACCTAGGCACCACAAAGAAAATTGTTTTTTTAAATTGACCTTAGAGGTCTTATATTTAATATCATGGTTGGTAAGTTTATCTTTTCACAAATCATAGTTCATTCTGAAAGAAACAGGTCTCTATCTCATTTTTAAAAAATGGATCAGCATGAGATTATCTGGGATAACAATAAGGTAGGATAAGAACATGATGGAAACCAGATGGTAGCTCTGGCTAAAGAAGCTAGAGCTAAATGGTTGGTTTTTCTATATGAATTCAACTTACTTTTTGTTTCTTTTTGTGTAGGAATCAAAAAGATAAATAAATGTATATTCTAAATCCATATTAATATATAGTGTGTCAGGGACAGTATTGATTTCTTACCAATGAAATTATACCATATCTAGAACCACAGATACAGTTGATACCAACACCTACATAAGTTTTTTTTTTCCTACTATTAATTTCCATACCATTTTTGTTTTTTTCACTGACCAAACAGGTAAGTTAAATATAGATGTAATAGGAATCACCACATTTCTTAGGTTATAGGTAATAGTCTCAGGAATTCTTCCAAGGGATGTAATATTAATAGCTTTTCGTTCACCATCTTGGCAGGGTACACTCATATAGAACACTTTCATACGCCACCATAAAAATAATTTCCTACTCTTCCTATCCTGACTATAATGCTTAGTGACAAGGCCAAAGGTCTTTTCAGTAACTAAGTTCATTTATTCCCCACTTTCTGGGACTGGATAAATAACCACAGGATACACCCATGGTCCAAGTAAACTTCACTGAGTTAGACTGACTTAGGACAACTCTTCAATGGTCACTTGCCTACACTCATTCATGGCTTGTGGCGTTTGGGGTCTTCGAGGCTAAGCACGAAAGCAGTGTCAGTATTAAGTAATTCCAAGAATGTCTGGGGGTTTTCTTTAGTAAGTGCATACCCAACATCCCCTTGGGAAAGTCTTGGGTGAAGATTAGTGGCCTAATCCTGTGGTATTTAGGGTTCTTCCATAAAGAAACTCTGCCTCCTTCTCTAAGTAGCATCTGATCTGTGAACTGGTATAAGTCCAAACACAAGGTAAGAATATTCCTCTAATAATAGCTACATTCGAGTTCTGAGCAGAAGATCTAGAATTCTTACTTGTGTATGTTAGGTAGAACCAGGTGTAGCTGACCATTTATTAAGGATTCTGACCCATTAGCAATTGCTATAAATCTCTGTGTCAAAATAGTCTAGTTCCCATGGAATCCTTACAGCTTATTTTATTACTTGCTTCTACTTTGTCAATCATAGTTAAGCAATCCCATTAAGCTCTATCATTCTGTATTATTCAGCTCTATTATTCTCTTTTTTCCCCCTTGAAATTACGGAATTCAGTTCTACTATAGCCCCATTTTTACTTTCTTCACTTTATCTCTGACTTCCATATGAAAACCACCAGAGATCTCTTTGGTGATATTGATACTCCCCAACCAATGTACTTCTAAATTCTTTAATGAAGAGCATGGCCTTTCTTATTGACAGAAAGTGTGGTTTAGGACTCGTTGAGCAGATTTCTTATAATAGGTCCATTTCAACGTGCTTTTTTCTGAGAGTTCTCACATACCTTTCTCAACAGTATGGAATTATGGCCTCATTAAGTAAAGGCCACCATTGCATCCAGGCTTCAATTAACCAGCCAAGTTAACTATTAATGTTAGTCCCTAGTGATGAAGCTACCAATCAAATACAAATCCTAGGTGGGTGCTCTCCTGTCAGTGAGGGGCCTCAAGCCAAAGGTAGACGCTGAACGACTGAGCCACCCAGGCACCCCCACATGTTAATAGTTTTCAACTTCTGTTTGTACTTTTGTGTGGCCTCTATAACTAACCCAGTAAGTGATGTGATTGCAGTTTTTATACTCACTAATATCACAACAGTGTTTAATTGCCATACCAGGTAATCTCCCAAAGCCTGCCATTTTACTTGTATTTCATACCTTTACTTGTACTTCATGCCATGCTGCCACCAGAGATAAAGATTAGGCATGCCTCATTTTCTCTAGGCGAGACAATTACTCTTTTGTTACTTGAAAGTATGGACCAACATCATCTCCAAATATGTATTCAATTAGTTATTTTTTCTGGCCACTTGCAGGACCAATTACTTAACAATTAGGATTCCATTAAGAAACAGATGGCACACTTAAAACAAAATCATTTAAGGAGGGTTTTCTTATAAATTTACAAAAGTAGCAATGTAAGGAAACCAGAAGTGATAGTAGGTTAAGTAGAAGTATATCTGTTACCGCTCTTGAGCCCAAAGAGATATGGTAGGGAAGAAATTACTAGAATTCTTTTTTTTTTTTTAAGATTTCATTTATTTATTTGACAGAGGGGGGAGAGAGAGATCACAAGTAGGCAGGGGGATGGGAAGAGAGAGAGGGGGAAGCACAGACTCCCTGCTGAGCAGAGAAAGCCCAATTCAGGGCTCAATCCCAGGACCCTGAGATCATGACCCGAACTGAAGGCAGAGAGAGGCTTAACACACTGAGCCACCCAGGCACCCTGAAATTACTAGAATTCTGATGGAGATAGTGAATCCTATGAAAATCCTGTAAGTTTATATGCTTAGCTAGATAAAGGCAATAAATTTCTAAAGATGCTTAGGAACAGAGAAGTAACTACTACTTCTCTTTAGAAATGGTATTATAGACGGCTTGCTTGGAGCACTGGGTGTAGTAAAAAAATAATGAATACTGTTTTTCTGAAAATAAATAAATTGGAAAAAAAAAAAAAGAAAGAAATGGTATAGGCCAGGTACTCAAACATTGGTTAGGAGAATATCTTTGTGAGTTCTGATCTTCCAGTCAACAAAAACTATTTTTTGAGGTGTCTTTTCAAAATTATGATTGATGTGACTGGGAAAAAACAAAAAACCTCAACCTTCCATTAATCCAAAGTGAATAAGCATTTTCATTCAAAAAAAAAAAAAAAATCCCATTAAACGAATTCGTCCTTAAAAGGAAAAACAATAGTACATTTAGGTTAAGATAATGTAAATACAGCACTCTTGAATGTACCATCTCTGTATGCCAGACCAGAACGTTATTAGGGACACTAAATAATGAAATGCATTAGCACTAAAAACTTGGTCTAGCAGTTATCAGTGTCAGTAAAGAATGTCCATTAAGGGCAAAATTTGTGGCATATTTTTATATTTTTCAGCTTCTGACCTTGAACACTAATCAAGAAAGAGGTAAGCTTTGGTTTTACTCAGTTTAACTCTTGTACCAAAACTAAAACACATGTTTCTATATCAACCAGTGCTCTTTCTAGGAATACTTTCTTAATTAGTCATTACCCCACATGACAACACATGACCCCTTCCTTTCTACATGTGTTCAGATATTATCCATCTGATGATTGAGGGAAAAAGGAAACAAATATTGAAACTTGGCATTCGCATGTAGAATCCTCTCACCTAAGGCACTGCAGATGGGAGAGACACAAAAAGAAGGGTAATTCATGTAGAAGTCACTTTGTGTGTGTTCATTTTAATGCTCTTCAAATAATCAAAGAAAAGTTATGCTATGAGGGTTATAAATAATTTTTCTCCTTTTCAGAAACCATGTAAATATCCCTAAAGATAAAATAATATAAGGAAATATACCAAAAACAATTGTGAAAGCCATTGAAATGCATAATTATAGGTTATTTATAATTTATCTGTCACAAATTTCTGGACTTTCTAAATTTCCTACACCATGTCTACATAACTTTTGTAATTAAGCGGAGTAAAGCACATTTTAAAAATAAAGAAATAGATAGGAAAGGAGAAAAGAGAAAAGCAAAAGAAAAAGTAAGGAAAAAAAAGACCTCTTGTCTGAATGATATGATTATTAATTTTTGTAGCAGTGGATGAAAAAAAATGAATCAAGAATAATGTTCATCAAAAAGATGACAATTCTTAAGTTTGTGCCTTAATTTGTACCTTTTGTATTTGTATCTTAATTCTGTGATGTTTTGCTTATAACATAATAATTGGATATTCCCAAATACACAGGGTGTAGTTTTCCAGCCATACCCCATAGTTACTTTAACTTGTAGTTAGGTTTTTCCCCTGCCCTTGGGCTTCTGTTTTTGTTATTTTGTTTTTTTTTTGTTTGAACAACCTATTATAAAGTACTTTCATGGAATTCAGTTTTTTCTCCCATGCTCCAAGATCTAGCTCAATTTAAGAAATTTTCCTAAAATGTATATTCTGTGGTTGTCTCTTTTCCCTTAATTGCTATCCAACTGATCTAGATTTTAAATAAATATACTCTTTTTTAGTACATTATTTTTATGTTAAACTTTATCTTCTCAATAGGCCATTATAAAAATTAAATTTGGCATTGTATTTCCATCCAGATCTACCATCGCTGATATATTTTTATTTATTCAACTGTGGGGAAGAGCCAATAAAAATGTAATCTCCCTAACAAATACAATTGTGCTAGAGAGATGCAGAGGTATGTTTATGCTAAAAAATGACAAGGAGCTAATTTGCAAACTTACTGTCGTAAATGATCTTGTTATAACATAGTTTATGTGACAAAATTTAATTTTCTATTACCGACATATTTTCTTTTAAGATTTTATTTATTTTTTTCATATATAGAGAGAGTGCTTATGTATGTGGGGGTTCGGGGAAATGTGGGGGGACAGAGTGGGAGAGAAAGGCACAAGCAGACTCCATGCTGAGTGCAGAGCCCAACACAGAGCTCCATCTCGGACCCTGAGATCATTATCTGAGCTGAGACTAAGAGTTCAACACTTACCAACTGAAGCACCCAGGCACTCCTACAAAGATATCTTTATGGTCTCAGTGAAAACAGGTACATTTTAGGTTCTTGGTCATCATTAGAATTAAGGTAAAGTTTGCATCCTTGGCAAGTTAAATATACAAATGAACAAATTCTCTCTCGATACATCTAACTAGAACTAAACTGCTAGTAATGAACACTGAATCTGTAATCATGATCATAAAGAATAAATATACAGATTTAAATTTAATTACAACCTTTGCCTATTTGTCTAGACATTTTGTTTACCGCACATACGTACTCACTCAGTCATAAATATTCTCTACATTTCTCTTACATACCTGAAGAGGCATTAACCAGTATTTGAGTATTTTTGTAACAATAAGCATATTCTTTAAAGGAATTTTATTATAAACTGTTGAAACATACATTTTAAAAACTTTTTTTTTTCAAATTTCCACAATGCTTCTAAATATCAGGTCAAAAGATATTACACGGTACTTAAAGTGCTTTCTAAATGCTTATTGATTGAACATTTTTTTCTACTTGAACAACGTAAGAGGAATTTCTCTCAGAGATGAGATACATATGGATATAAATAAGTCAAGAGTTCTCACTCATAAGGAACGTGTAAGCTAGATGAAGGAGGAGACCAGTTTTTGATTGCACACAGTCAATGCAATGTAATAAATATTATTCTGGATGTCAGAATGGTGATCAACAGAAATATAGATAAAGGGATGTTTGACTCTCCTCTGAAGGGGAAAGAAAGATTTAACCAAAGAAATGCTATTCAACTTGACCCTTGAATAATTTATCCACTCATTTATTATCTACCCTTTTGTTGTTCCTGAGAAACTTTATATTCCAGGCACTGGCCTAGGTAATAGAGATGTAATTTTTAACAATATATTCAAACTCAGATCCATTATAACTAATATAGGAGACAGAAATTGTTTAAATAATTTTCTTAATGGATATGTAATTGCAAGCTGAAGTATATCATACAAAGGCAAAGAATGAGGGTCTATGAAATCATATAAGACAGTACTCAAATTTACCCTAAGGAAATGTGGCTTAAGCTTGGTGGAATTAATTAGGCAAAGTAAAGAATCATATTTCTGGTAAAAGAAAATAGAATGCATGGAAAGTGATTTTTAAAAACCACAACCACAACTACCAAAAACCTTATAGTAAAGCAAAGTATAGAGGAAGGGCAACGTAAGATGATATGAAACCCAAGTCACAGAGGTTCTGACCACTTAGGTAAGACTTCTAGGCCATGTTTGAAGCTGTAGAGTGATGCTTAAGAACAAAAAAAAACCAATGGAAACATTTACATAGGAGTCTAGCTTTCAAAGGAAAGGATTTGGTACAATGATGATATTAAAATAATAAAGCATGTGGCACACTTAGAAAATGGTAACCAGTTGAGTTTAATTAATGCAAAATGGGATTGTGAGTTCTCAAAGACAGCCTTAACAGCCCCTGATCTTCCTGTTTTTTTTTTTTTTTTTTTTTTTGAGTACAGAGATCACATATCCTTTAAAGTTTATTAAAAGATTTGGCAACTTGTTACACTTGTTTGTTTTTTATTCTTCTTCTAAAACTTTTTATTGAATTTCCAGTTAATATACAGTGTAATAGTAGTTTCAGATGTACAGTACAGTGATTTAACACTTCCATACATTACCTGCTGTTTACCACAAATTCACTCCTGAATCCTCATCAACTATTGAATCCATACTCCCACCTGCCTTCCCTCTGGTAACCATCAGTTTGTTCTCTACAGTTAAGAGTCTGTTTCTTGGTTTGCCAGTCTCTTTTCCCCCCTTTGCTCATTTGTTTTGTTTCTTAAATTACAATTATGAGTAAAATCATATGGTATTTGTCTTTCTCTGACTGACTTATTTTACTCAGCATAATAATCTCTAGCTCCATCCATGTCACTGTGCAAATGGCAAGATTTAATTCTTATTTATGACTCAGTAATATTCCATTTTATATATATACACCACATCTTCCTTATCCATGCATCCATTGATGGACACTTAAACTGTTTCCATAATTTGGCTATTGTATCTAAGGCTGCTTTAAACATTAGGGTGCATGTATCCTTTTGAATTAATATTTTTATGTTCTTTGGGTATAGAACCTCTGGTGTTCCATAAAATTTTAGGAGTGTTTGCTCTAGCTCTGTGAAAAAAAAAAATATTGGTATATTGGTAAGGATTGCATTAATATGTAGATTGTTTTGGGCAGTATAGACATTTTACAATACTTGTTCTTTCAGCATGGAATGAGCATGGAATGTATTTCCATTTCTCTGTGTCATCTTCCAATTTCAATCATCATTGTAGAGCATTTACTTTACAAACCTATAATTATAAATTCTTTCTCTACCCCTTTGAGGTATAAATCTTTTTAAAGTCTTTTTGCCAGTTTTTCAACCTAGAAATGTCTTCTCCAAGGACGTAGGAGCTGTGTTTTTCAAATGTAGTCATCCAGGAAGATAGCGTCCCTACTTCCCATTTTCCGTGGGAGGACAGATATGAGTGTAATTTGGGCAGGTGTTTTACTCCAACTTGTAAAAATATCTCCAGTCATGAAGATACAAGAAATGTTACCTTTCCTTTGTGTAAAGCCAATTAGTAAACATAGATGGTCTATGACTCCCTACCCCAAACCCAGCTCTTAAAAACCACAGCCCTTTGTTTCAGTGGAAATGAGCTCAGACTGGCCTTTCTCCCATATTGAAATTATCTTAAATAAAGTCTTCCTTGCTTGTTTCACTTTGGTACAATTGTTTCTTCCACAGAGGTGCGTTCAGAAAACAGGAAACAATATGCTGAGGAGTTTGCATTCCATTGTTAGGTGATGTGGAACCATTCAAGAATATTGAGGGGGAGGGAATCATATAATTCAGCAAGATGTCTTTTGGGGGACTGTAGATGAAAGTTTGAAGATTAGGTAAGGATATTTTAAGAGAGTGGCAAGGATTTGATAACTGATTATATGTGAAAGATAAAGGAATTTTCACATCTAAAATCAACATTTGTAATTTAGCTGAATTGATAGATATTAATCCTATTAATTAATTGTCTTAGGCATGTTTTTCTTGCCTGAAATATTCCATTCCTAACTCTTTCTATATGGAAAATTTCTTTAAGAGCTTCTTTATGTGTCATCCTATCTTTGTGTTTTCCCCCAGTGCTCCCAGGTGGCAATGAGTTGTTTCTTCTTATGATGCTAGAGTACATTTGATGTTGTGCATTGCTATGTCTCTAACCTCGTTATTTATTTGTTTGTCTGCCACATTTTACAGAAAAGAAAATGTGTCTTATTCAAAGTTGAATGTCTACCATTGTACTTGTTACATAAAAGTTAAGGGTCATGGAAATGGGGAAGTAAAAATGATGAGAAAATCCCAAGTGTATACGCGTGAAGATAACAGAGGTAGGTTGTCGGGGTATGTTGTGAGAGAAGGAACACTGTTGATCATACAAAGGAGACCTAACAATTCTGTTTTGGTACGCTGAATAATATAATGTTTGAAAATATAGAAGTTGCAGAATTTGAGCAAAATCAGAAGCAAGGAAGAGGAAAATTTAACATAATTGACTAAGAGTCATTGTAACAAATACAGCCACAAAACATGTCTCCAAAAGGACTTCAAAAATGAGTGGATACAGATATTCCCAGGAGTACATGGAAACAACACAATTTTTGAGGAAGCAACTGTCAACAGCCAGACTTCTGAGTTGCACTAAGTGCAAAGTTATTAAAGGACTTTTAGAGAACGTCTGTCTTTTGTTTGGAGTCAGAAACTGGAGGCAGAAAGTAAGGAATGGAATGCAAACTCCAAAGATGAGCTTATTTCTGTGCTTAAAAAGAGGTGACTTCAACTGCCTATTAAAAGAAGAAAATTGGTGTGTGTGTGTGCTGTAAGTCTAAGTCTCTTAAGTAAATATATCTTAAGATTTGTTTGACGATCCTTCCTTACTATACCCTGGAATCCCAAATTGTCACTATGTGGGATTCAACTTATTAGAAGGTACTCAATCAACATTGTTTGTTGATTGGAATTGAAGTGGTACATAGTCTGTAAGCTAGTCTTTTATATACAGAACTTTAGTCTTGGTAGTATTGTCTAATTTAATCAGCTATCAAAGTGAAATATTTCCTATGGAAAGTACTAATTAAACAATTAAAGAATCTGAATATCTACATGCATTAGGAATCAATTAACTACCATAGTATCTAGCACTTAATAGGTACTCAAAAATGCTAGTTTCATTTTCTTGTGCCTTTTCTTTCCCTATCAAAAGCACATAAGGCAAAATCACCATGCTATAATGCTTTAATAAATATTGAAATGGAGGGGCTTCTGGGTGATTTGGTCAGTTAAGCATCCAACTCTTGGGTTTGACCTAGGTCATGATCTCAGGGTTGTGCGATTGAGCCCAAACTTGGGTTCCATGCTCAACAGGGAGTCTGCTAAGATTCTCTTTCTCCCTCTCCCTCTGCTCTTCCCCCTGTTCGCATATGCTCTCTCTTTCTCTAAAATAAATAAATCTTTTAAAATAAATAAATATTGAAATGGAATAAAGAACTTCTGTTGATACTGTAACTATATCAGCTATAAATGATACCTAATTTGGAGACAAATAACCCTTAAGTAGGTTAAAGTTTAATAAACTTAATTAAATATATATATGTTAAATGGCCTCTGAAATAATATATTTAATAAAAATATTTTAAAGAATAGATTATTTAAACATTTTTTTACATTTACAATAAAAAATTATTAGAAATTCTGGGTGGCCAGTACCATAATTGACCTGTCAGAAGAATTGATGCCTACTCTTCCATGAATTAGGAGAATCATTTGCTCACTCATAAAAAATAAGATGATTTTCTTTAATGATTTGAGACCATGTCTTTAATACTTTTGTGACTTGGCTTTAGTAAAAGGAATTCCATGAAATTTGTTAAGTCATTTAAAGCTGTGTATTTGCCTCTTTGATTTTCCTTTATAAAAAAAATAGTCATGGCATAAAATCAACATCTCAAGTATTTTAGTTGAGAAAGATATTATAAAATGAAACTTTTATCATTACTCTATAGGTACAGTGAAATAGATAATGAAGATTAATGGCATATTTAATGATATTGTACTTATGATGAACATTTCCACTGTTATAAATTCAGCCATAGTAGGAGATATTCCAGTATGTGTATAGTGAAGATTAGGATATGGGAATATTAAAATTGAAGTGGTACCTCAAAGTGACTCAATTAAATTCTTCTTGTCACAGATCAGTGCACTGTAACCTTTAGACATTAAGCGATACATGCAAATTTTCAAAGCTAATAAGGGTCATAGTCACCCTATACTACAGAATATCACACTATCCATCCAGCTTATTACCATCACTGAGCCCTGATTTTCTCAACTATAACAACAGGATAAAAACACCTTAAAGTATTACTCAAAAAGAGGAAATGAGATAATGCCACAAGTACTCAATAAATTATTGTTGTTGTGATGCTATTATGCCACCTGTCCCAAATTAATATTATTGCTTCTCAACCTCAACTAGGAAATATTAACAATATCAGGCCATAACAATCTGAACTTAAGAGCAATCTATCTTCATAATTATTAAATGAACGTAATCAAAGCATTTCTCATAAAAGTATTTTCTCTAAAAGCTGCAATAAAGCATGAGTATAATCACCTTTTGTAATGTGATAAAACTGAGCTAATAACACTGCCGTTCCTTACCTACATAAAAAATTAATATGTAAGATGAAGCCAAAGTTATTATTTATGACAGAATTTCCTGAATTTTCAATACATTTGGTAGTTCTATGTATCTCAAGGATGGGAGTAGGTGAAAGTACTAGAATATTTCTTTAATATTAAAAACGACTTTTCCCTTTGCTCTCTTTTATTTATTTTATTTATATAATAACTACTTTCTGACAAGGAAAAAGAAAAGGAGACCACAAAATCAAATTTGTTCTGCCATAATGGATTAAAACTCTGAAAACCTGACAAAAGATGAGACTCGTGTTTGAAAATACTCATTCCAATTGTTCAATCATATATGAAACACTTAAGTTTAATAATTTCCTATCATCTGAAAATTATAAAATTCAAGAAGTTATACTTTAATTGCCCTAATTTTGAAAGAAGTAAATGAAATACCAGTTACCTTCTGCTTCTCTTTTTTGGCCAGAGTGAAGAAGGGTCTCTTCAGTCTAGATCAGGAACCAGGTCCTCAAAAAACTCAACATGCTACGACAGAGTTAATGGAAATCACTAGGTCAAACAGGGTTATGTTACCAGCAAATCTAGGAAAAGTCAATGCATATGGGGGGAAAAATAAAAGACTTTAAAAATGAGAAGTAGAATCATAAGGATAGAAAAAAAGAAGAGAGAATAAAACAAATAACCTAGTACACTGAGCAACCAGTCAGTCACACCCAGAAGTTCTCTTCTCCTTAGTTCTTGTTAGTGGTACATTCTCTCCTTCCAAATGCACTGAAAAACAGAAATGTGAAAAGTCTGAAAAATTGTACCATAACTAAGACCTTATTCTACATTTAATTTATTACCACTTTATCATTAAATTTTAATTTGAGCTCAGAGTTTTGAAAAAGTGTTATAGTGCTATAAACAAAATCACTTTGAAGAAACTCCAACCTTCCTTAATTGCTTGCTAATTTCACTTTATAAATATTGATAAATGAATAAATTAGGGTCCTGGCAGAATGGAATTGGCACACCCATTTGGTGCATGACATGGAAACCATAAAACTTGGGTACAGTTAGAAAATTCAATAAGATATGGTGAAGTACCCCAGTAGTTAGCAATAACTGGGAACTGTTACTATCAATAGGCTTTAATGGGCAAGGGTGGTGATTACCCAACAAATGGTCAAAGGCATTATTGTGTGGTATATCATGACAACAGATAAGGCATTTTGCATATCCACAAGGAGTGGGGCTGGCAGAACCACAGAGGATAGTAAGGAAATTCTATATGGTAAGAATATGTGCCCATTCTAAAGAAGTGATTTCTGTCTCTCTTCCCATCTCCTACCTAGGAAAGGTGGATCAAACAATTCGCCAATTGGCCGTGAGTTCCTCCAGGGAATGATAGGGCTTTAGCATAGGCCTCTCCTGTTCGCAGATTGGGCACTTAACAGTGTTAAAAATCAGATCACCCTTAAAAAGGGGAACTCCACATTGTCAGCCCACTCCCTGCTATTATTATAGCACTTTTTAACTGGGCTTATTAAATAAGCACTAGAGTGGCCAGAAGTATTCTGAAATCCACAAAATAGGTCATCTTGTCCACATGATTTCTGAGACCCTTCTGTGTGGTAGATGGATATTTATATTGAATGTGAACACCGTGACACTGTGTGACTATTCCAAGGCAATCATCAACATATCTCATAAAATCATTATCATCATTTGTGATGATTGACTTTATGTATCAACTTGACTGAGATAAGCAATGCCCAGACAGCCAGTAAAACATTATTTCTGGGTATGTCTGTGAGGGTGTTTCTGGAGATTAGTACTTGATTCAAAAGACTAAGTAGTTAGCCATCACTAGTGTTGATGGGGCTCATCTAATCTGTTGAGGGCCTGAATGGAAAAAAAGGCAAGAGAAGGACAAATTCTCTCTTTCTCTCTCTCTTTTTTAAGATTTTATTTATTTAGTTGACAGAGAGAGAGAGAAAGCACAAGCAGAGGGAGTGGCACGCAGAGAGAGAGGGAGAAGCAGGCTCCTCATTGAGCAGAGAGCCTGATGTGAGGCCCAATCCCAGGACCCTGAAATCATGACCTGAGCTGAAGACAAACACTTAATTGACTGAGCCACTCAGGGATCCCTCTTTCTTTTATTGAACTCAGACATCAATATTTTTCTCTTCTAGGACGTTAGAACTTCTGGGTATTTAGACTCCAGAATTTACACTGACTCCCGTGGTTCTCTTGCCTTCAGACTTGAGGTGGATATGTCACTGACTTTCCTGTTCTCCAACCCACAGACACCCCATTGTGGAACTTCTCAGACTCCATGAACATGTGAGCCAATTGCTATAATAAATCTTTTCTTACCCATATCTATATCTATCTGTATTCTATTGGTTCTGTTTTTCAGGGTGATATTAACACAATATTCTAATACTATTCTAAGTCCCTAATGAGATGGCCAAACTATCAGAAACTTCTGAATAAATATAGATTAGTACTTGGGTTATCTCTTCTTTGTGCAAAGTAGTTATAGGCACATGATTTACAGGATTGCCTGAGCAATATTGAACCCCTAGGCAGATAGTACAGAGGCCATCTATATCCAGTTGGTGCTGCCATACCAGAAATTGTGGGGAAATACCTTTGAGGCAATAGATAGGTGTTAAGATAAAAAGAAGCTGCAAAGCTATATAGCATGAGAGAATGAGTCCCGTATTAAGCAGTTTATTTGTGCTTTCTGGACTTGCTGGGGCCTAAATTTCAATGTACAATTTTCTAATTTACAAGGAATGCTACTGCATACATCTAATTTTATTACTCAGTAGATAGGATAATGTCTCGTATATGATGGATGACTCAGGTCATATAGTTTCTTATGTCCTCTGAACAGGATTTCATTATCTGTGAGGGCTTAGCAACAAGCCACAAACTGATTTTCAAATGGAATATAGTTATTGGCCAAAGAAAGCATGGCTTTAGATAGAAAGCCAGGGGATCTGAACTGTGATTCTCTTATTCTGGCTTTCTGAACACCCCATATAGCTTTTATCTATGCCACAGGCACTTCCAATTTCATTAGGTATGCTGAGCCGTAAGTCCAAGTGACTGTATAACCTGTATCTCAGCTTGACCTTATTCAAAGCTCTTTCCTGCTCCCATCCTACTCAAAGCTAGCAGTCTTTCAGGTGACCAGGAAAATGAAGCACAACAAAAAACCAGTAAGGCGGATATTGCTTCCAAAACCCAAAATGGCATACCGAAAGAAATTTTTCTCCTCCACCGTGTTCTGAGGTAGCAGGTTAATCAACAGGACTCATTTTATGATAAATATGCAAATGTGCACCAGGCTGCCAGACCCCTTTAAATTATACCAAAGGTAGCAGGCTCCTAAACTTCTGTATGTTACATCTTCTACCCTCAGACATACATTTTTCTTATTAATACGATGAGGTGGTTAATATTTTCTCATCAAGTTCAATTACTGTCATCAATATAATGGATTAGCATAATGTTCTGTGAAATATCAAGGTGATCAAGATCTCTCTAGAATTTCTTATGATAGAGAAAATGAATGTTGACATGGTCTTGAAACAATATGAAATACTTTTGTTTTTGCTGTGTAGGGGGAAACTGGTTTTGATTATCTTTGTTGATAGATGGGGGAGGGGTGGCATTTTCTAGATCAATATCGTATCCCAGGTGCCGGGAGATTTATTGGTTTATTTCAGTAACAAAATCGCATCTAAGAGCACAGCAGCAATTAGCATCACCACATGATTAATTCTGTGGAAACCATTCTTTAGGTGAGTGGGAAGCTGAAGGACTCTCCAGTCTATAGCTTTCAGGTCTTTGAAGGTGGCCCAAAATAAAACATACCCCCCCGCCAGTTGTGCTATTCATTTACTACTTTGTAAAGGCAGAACGATTCCAGGTGTTTCCACTTGGCCTTTCCTATCATAATTAGCCCTCACTACATGGGCCAGGAAACCAGTAAGGGGACTGCCAATTATCCTATATGTTTATTTCCTTTAAGAATTCTGGGAATGTGAAAATAACCACAGAATATATTCATAGTCCCCACTGAACCAACTGTAGGACAGACTTGGTCCAGGACTTATCATTTGACCTTTATAAGCATTCACTATGATTGGTTGGTCACAGTGGCAGTGGGAATTTTCATCAATTCAAAACTAGTATCTATTAAGCCCTGAAAATTCTAGAAATCTCACTTAATTCTAGAATTTTATGAAATCATGGCCCCTCTGGTAAATAACTGCAGATTATCCAGGGAAAGGTGTGAAGAGTCATAGCTTACAGTGTTCTTCTTCACATGGACCTATCTTCCATTTGAACTGATGCCTTCCCATATGTGAAATGCCCTAATTTTAAGATAAGAGAAGGAAAGTGAATCCCAGCTATGGCAAAGTGAATTAGGATTCCTCCCATAGATCTAAAATAGTGTGTGTGTGTGTGTGTGTGTGTGTGTACACATATACAGTCAATTCTCATTATTTACAAATTCCATGCTATTGAATTTACCTACTGGCTAAAATTTATTTGTAACCTCAAAGTCCATACTTACTGGCTTTCACCATAATTTATAAACATGTGCAGAGTGGAGAAAATCTTGAATCACCTGAAGCCCAAATTCCCATCTTAGTTTGAACAATGTGATTCCCCGTCCTTCTTTTTTCATGTCACAAGTGAATAAGTGTCCTTTCACAGTTGTTTAATGCCACGCTTTCTATGTTTTTTATGCTTTTTGTTGGTGATTTTGCTGTTTAAAATGTCCCCCAAGCATAGAGCTAAGCAGTGTTCTTAAGCACAATAAGGCTTATGGAGAAAACACATGTGTTAGAGAAGTTTCCTACAAATTATGTTAGAAGTTTCGTATAAATTATAGTGATGTTGGTCATGAGTCCAGTGTTAATAATATATCAAAATACATTAAATAAACTGTCTTTAAACAAAAAGCACACATAAAACAAGCTAATATAGGGGCACCCGGGTGGCTCAGTGGGTTGAGCTTTGCCTTCGGCTCAGGTCCTGATCTCAGGGTCCTGGGACGGAGCCCCATATCAGACTCTCTTCTCAGCCGGGAGCCTGCTTCCCCCTCTCTCCTCTGCCTGCTGCTCTGCCTACTTGTGATCTCAATCAAAAATAAATAAGCTCTTAAAAAACAAAACAAAACAAAACAAAAAAGCTAATATATTGTTCAGTTGATGAAAATGTTATGAACAGAGGCTTATGAGAACCTGACCCTGTCTTTCTCCCTTGGAGCAGTGGTTCAGTATTGCCTAGTTCAGTGTTCCAGTAGCTTTATAGAATATAAATACCACACAAATAATGAGTACACCCAGAATTAGCTGTCTGTATATATACATATATATGTGTGTGTGTGTGTGTGTATATATATTCTGTATGTGTATATACATACATATATACACATATATATAGTCATATACATATATCTATAGATAAATAGATAGATGGATATTCAATATATATATCAAGAAGCAAGAAGCATGTTATCTGCTTATTAATTTCATTACTAAAGATAGCAAGTATTCCCAAAGATAGAAAGTATATATATAGTATATATATATATATACACACACATATATATATTCATTCATATATATATATATATATCAAGAAGCATGTAATCGGCTTATTAATTTCATTCCTAAAGATAGCATGTCAATTAATCAATATGGCATATCTTTATGGGTGAAACATTCTAATTATCTGTCCAGTATAGATTATTGTGGTCACAATTCCCACCTATCCCTTTGAATTAAGTAATACATCTGGTCTCTCCACTCTCAAATCCTATTATTTCCAGTGAAATCAGGAAGCCTGCTTCCATTACATCAACCCCCAATGACAGCTCTGAACAGTGGAGGACAGCCTCCATAGATGTTTTGAGGATGCTAATGTCCCTGGGTGTGTGTACCAGTTTCAATTACTTCAGCCTAATCAAACCTTGTATTTCATTTCCCTTGGTCTAACACCCTTAAAATCCATTCATATATAGGTTTCCTAGACTCTTAGTGGTATAAATTGGTAAGGTCCTACATGTCCTTTAGTGTATAATGTATCTCTTTGCATACCAGGCCTTGTTTGTCACTATCTGAACTATGTTGGTTCTAATTCTTATGTGGGGAGACTCAGTGAGGAGTGGGGGAAGTCAGATGTCCTGAGAAGTATGAGTAAGCCATTGTGAAGTAACCATCCCAGATCAAATCACTGCAAGGCTATTACGAGATTGAAGAGTCTTTTTCTTTTTCTTTTTCTTTCTTTTTTTTTTTTTTGGCAGGTTAAAGAGGGAAGTGTTGCTTCCCATAGCAAGGAATGTTCATTGAATTTTGTGACTTAAAATTCATCAGTCTCCTCTGTGTTTGCCAAAATATGCATTTACCATCTCTCGGGGTCCCTTCTTCTGCATCAGCTCTTTGAGCTTTACATAAGGGGCATGACTGGGTTGATTAATTAATGTTTCAACTCTGTAAGGCCCTGAGCTTTATCTCTTCTCAATCTATCTTGTAACTGCAGAAGATCAGAGACTCGTTCAAGCTGCCATAACAGATTTTTTTTTTTCAATTTCCCATTTGTTTTTTCTGAGTTGGGCAATAAAAGTCTTCAACTTGACTTTCTCCTTGTATGCTCTCAGGTTTTCAACATTGGCTCTGGTACATATCGGTCTTTATAATCACCATGATTGCCAAGGCTAGTAAGTGCCGTAGCCACTTGCTATCCCAACACCTTGCTCTCTATCTGCACTTCTTCCCATACCACCACTGGTGGTAGCTCCATAATTGTGACACCTTCATGAGACACAGACGTTCAGTACCACATTCTGCTTCAGTGAGATGACATTACAAACCCATTTTAAAGGTCCCTTTCTTGGGATGACTTCCCATATCCATCGCTCTAGGAGTCAGGATCTAAAGAACAAATTGAGGGCACACTGAAAAATCGGGTAATTTGGTATAATAAAGAGACTATTCACAGATGCATGAACACTAAGGAAAGGTATAGTGTTCTGGGCTAGCAACAGCAGGATGGATGCTTTGCCATGGAGCGTGATGAAGCGAATGGAGGGAGTAGGTCCTGGTTGTCTCCAGGCAACAAGCAAAAAAACAAACAAATCCGTAGTAGAGGACAATACAACATGACCTTCATTAGCTCATCTACAGTGACAGCTGGGGAGAAAATAGAGAAAACCCACATTTAAAATTCCCACTATTCATTTATTCATTAATCAGAGAAACAATGTTGATGTCAGAAAGCAATGGAGCAAATTGATGAAATCAAAAAAGTTCAAGTTCCTAAGACACTGAGCACAGTGAAGAGTGCTAACGCAATAAATACATTCATTTATTCGACATAAATTAAATGAGTAATGTATATCAAAGACAGACTCCGTTGTGATGAAGACCGAAAGGAACTACACACCACTTTTGCTCTATATTGCAATGAGGAGACATAGAATCAATATGTCCATTAAAGAGAAGCATATAAAAGATGATAATGAATATGTAAGAGAAAAAAAAGAATTAATTTTGAGTGAAAAGCAGGAAGGCCTCATAGAGTTGCCTTTTAAAAGATTTATAGGACTTCTCCACATGGAGGATTGAAGGAAAGGGGCATTCTGTATGGAGGATCCAGTGTCGATAGAGGTGAGGAAAGGTACGACAGGGAATGGTCAGTTGTTGAATGTGGTGGATTTCAAAACTACGTAAGTGGGAATAACTGGGAATGTGACTGAAACAGGCCAATATCTTCTTCAGACGAATCACAGTAAGGATTTTAAATTTTATAGGCAATGAGGAAACAATGAAGTTATCTAAGCAGCATTTGCATTTTGGAATTTTGTTTAGAATTTCTCTGAAATGTTACTTTTATTAAGTCATAGTGCCCTCCTTTGGAATCCTGAAACTCAGCAGGTGGAGACTATAAAAACATTATATAAATGACTTCCTTGAGGACAACATTCTGGCAGTGGATTTGTAGATCATAATTTAGGCCAGGTTTGTTACATTTTCTGATAAATCATCACCTGAGAGATTAATCCTTGAGAAACCAAGAATCACAAAAGTCATTCTAGTCTGTTAATATAGTCTAGAAACATTTCATTAATGCCAAAGTAAATTCAGAATCTGTCTCTCATTTGATGCATTGAAAAGAAGCCAAGTTACATAGTACCACATTGTTACTGCTCCTTGCTTAGTGATAAGAAAAGAGGTATTATGTCAGTATGTTGGCAATGGAAAACTCCATGTCATATGATTGCCTTGCAAACTGTTCTCACTTGCTTATATTTTTTTTAGAAAAATAACTTGCAGTAAACTGACATTAATAATAAATATGAAAGTCAAGAAATTCTACTCAGATTATATGTCTAGTAAAACAATTTTTATGCCAAATATACTTCATAATATCATGTTATAAGAAAATTCTTTTATCTTTCCTTCTGGAGTCAATAGTTACTGCTTCAGTTTTAGAATAAAATGACCCAATACCTAATGGCTTGCATATTTTATTTAAAAGTACAAAGATTAATGCATAAAAAAACTGTAACTTCACATTTTTCTTAAGGAAAGGGAAACAAAAAAAAAATGACAGATTCAAAACAAAGCAAGGAAATATTAAAACAGAAAACAAATTCAATAACAAATATTAGGTAAAATGTTTTTATTATACTGGTAGATAGAAAAAAACTCACATATTAATAGAAAAAGATATAATTGCATTGAAAAACATCAACTATATGCAAAATATGAGACATCTGAAAATAGGGACATAGAAATGTCAGAAATAAAAGGGTGGATGGGGTGCCTGGGTGTCTCATTTGGTTAAGCATCTGACTTGAGATGAAGCTCAATAATTCATCTCAGGGTTGTAAGTTCAAGCCTCATGTTGAGCTCCACACTGGGGATGGAGCCTCCTTTAAAAAAAATAAATAAATAAAAAGGATGGATAAAGACATATCTGAAAAATATCGATAATAAAATCAATAGGAATAAAAACTGAGGTTTAAATATTAAAATGAACTTGAATTTATGTAATTCATTATTATACTTAGAGATAATTTAAAATGACAACCATTACTGGGAAAGAGAACATAGCCGTATGGTTGCATAAAAGGTTTTATTGTCAAATCATATTCACATGAATCACAGAACTTTCTAATACCCAATTTTACTAATAAATGAAAAGGTACAGCAAACATAAGGCACAGGCAAACATTCTTCCTTGGGAGAAGTCAGATACTGTCTGACCCAATTAAATTCCTTCTCCCTCATTATAATACATTTTGATTTCAGAGTTAATTTGTGAGGTGTTTTTTGAGAAATGTATATGGAGATACTGTTTTGTTTATGCAACTTCTCAATTTGATATCCCATTCTCTACACAGCCATGCTCCCACAATTCTGTATGTATTTAAAATTAAGCAGCAGAAGAAAAGAAGGCATATTAGTATTCTTTTGCTGCCACAACAAGTTACCACACAGATGTCAGTTTCAAGCAATACAAATGTATTGTGTCACAGTTCCTCTGGGTCAGAAATCAGAGGGTGTCACAGGGTTAAAATCAAGATGTCATATAGATACATCCCTTACTTAAGGCTCTGGGTAATATTCCCTCCCAAGCACACTCAGATTGTTGATCAAGTTTAATTCCTTATAGTTGTAGGATGAAGGTCCCCACTCTTTTGCTGGCTGTCAGGCAAGGGTATCCCTTAGCAACTAGAAGCAACTCTCCAGTCCTCCCACACAGCCTCCATGTTTCAGAACCCTAGCAAATGATTTTCCTTCCACTTATGGAATCGCTGTAACTTTCCCTTCTGTTGCACCATTTCCACCTCTTCTGTGGCAACTGTCTAATTCTTGCCAGAAAAAGTTCTTCTTTTAAGGGCTCTTATGATTAGATTGAGTCCACCTAAATAATCCAGGATAATTGCCCAGTCTTAAGGTCTGTAACATCAATTACACATGCAAAGTCTCTTTTCTCATGTACGGATAATCTATGACAGATTCCAGATGTTGAGTCATGGACATCTTCAGAGAGCCATTATTTGACCTACCATAACAAGTATATCCACTTAAAATTGTTTCATAGATAATAACTCTGTTATCTTTTTACTAATATTAGCATTGCTGTGTGAGTCAGATCTTATCAGCTTGCATGCAAAAGACTTGACAGGATCAATCTTTCTTTGCTGAGCATCCCTGAGAGAGGAAAGAATGGTATATTGGCCTGCTGTTGACCTTTTCTTATTTTCCTAAACTAACATATTACTTCAGGTACAAAACAATATAGAATCAAAATATATAAAGCAAAGCTACCAGAAATTCATAGAACTAATAACTTTAAAAATATAATAAGGATGAGTTAATTTAAGCTTATTTAAAGCATCACTGGTAAAAGAATATACTTTCCTTTGAATAGTCTATCAAACATTTACAAGCATGACCAGATGAGACACAGTAAAGGAAAACTCAACAAATCCTAAAAAATACAAATAGTAGATTCCAGATGAATATGATGAAGAAAAAGGGAAGAATTCCGTTAAAAAAGAAGAAAGAGGTGGAAGAACAGAAGGAAGAGGGAAAAAAAAGGGAAAAAGAAAAAAAACATTTATTGATATTTTTCTAGGTGCCAGGAACAGTTTTAAATACACTTTCATCCTCTATAACCCAGTGAGATAGGCACTATTATTATTTCTTTATTGACATATGATTAACATACAGTGTTCTTTTCAGATAATGATTCAGCAATTCCATAGTCATTGATCATCATGTTAAATGTACTCTTGATCCCCATTACCCTGCCACCCCCTACTCCCCCTCCCCCACCCTGTTATTTTGCAGTTAAAGGAACTGGAACACAGCATTATGTGAAAAGCCCAAGTGAAATCCATAAGCAGGAAGTGGTGGATCAAAGTATGGTGATTCAGAATTGTCTTTTTTAACCACCACACTGTTTTGACCCTGAAAAAAATAAATCTATAAATCAATAAAAACGTAAGTAAACAAAAAACCTATGTTTTGGTTGGAATGTTTACACCCCTCTAATTCATATGCTGAAGGCTTAACCCCCAGTGTGGCTATATTTGGAGTTTAAGGAAAGAATCAAAGTTAAATGAGGTTATAAGGGTGGTGCCCTGATAGTGTCCTTGTAAGAACAAAGACATGTACCACAGGTACCACATGTACCACATACTGAGGAAAAACCATGGGAGCACAGATATGGTGGCCATCTGTCACCCAGGGCGAGAGCCTTCACCAGATACCAAACCCACTGCCTCCATGATCTTGTGTTTCCACTATCCAGAATGTTAAGAACATTAATGTCTGTTGTTTAAGCCACTCAGTCTGTGGTATTTTGTTATGGCAATCTAAGCAGACGAATATACACCACTACTTAGATATTTTAAAACTCTTTATAAATAGTTTGTGCATTATGAGAAACCAAAACCAAAAGTACAGAACATATTGAAAGTAATATAATTAAAATATAGCTTATAAAAATACATAAGATACAAACTTCATGAATATGTATTCTTTTGGCAATGGAATATATATCCCTTCTGGTGATTGCCACCACTCCCATATTTTCAGCCAAGGACTTCTGAGAAAATTGACCTCTGCCATGACCCCAGAACTGGGCCCAAGTTGATCCAGCTCCATCCATGCTTTGTGTTCTCTTGGCCAGAGCTGTTGTTTCAAGGATATACATATGACCCAGTCAAATACCCAAAGACCAAGAAGACGTTTGCTGAAACTCATGAGGTAAAAGCACACATTCTTTTAGAATCAAAATATATAAAGCATTTAAGTGGATATAGACTAGATATAGAAGTGGATATAGACTAGAGTTAGTGTATCTGCTGCCACTGGCTGTATAAGAAAGTTCACATAAAGTGAACATAGAAGCAACAAAAACTAGGTTCTCTGAGAAGATTTTCAGCTCGGTCAGGATCCCTTGATGCAAAACCACCCTTGGGACAAGCCAAAAGACAGACTTTTTGCTTAGAACAGTTTGGGTTGGGTTTTCTGTCATATTAAACCGAAAGAGCCCTAAATAATATAAAACTGAAGTTGTGTGAAGAGAAAATTCTGTAACTTTTTGACCAACTGTTATGCCATCAAACCTTTCATTCAGCTTCGTTAAAAGTAAAGTAAGAAGTAGAGGGCAGGGTTTTTTTGGTTGTTTGTTTTTTGTGGTTTTTTTAAAGATTTATTTATTTATTTGTCAAAGAGAAAGGGAGGGTAGAGCACAAGCGGGCAGAGACAGAGAGAGAAGCAGGCTCCCCACTGAGAAAGGAGCCCAATGTGGCCCTGGATCCCAGAACTCTGGGATCATGATCGGAGCTGAAGGCAGCCACTTAACCAACTGAGCCACCCAGGCGTCCCAATGGGATGGGGTTTTTACTGAGAGTAAGAGAAATGGTCCAGTATGTATTAGAAAATGTAATTCACAAGTATCACCCTTTGGTAAAATGGACAAAAACCTGAGTGATATTGATATAGTACCTCTGGTCTTGAAAAATAAATACATACTTTTATTCAGAAGTCTAAACACTATGCTAATTATTATTGGTGAGTAATCATGGGCAAAGTATACATTCTAAAGATACAATTGAGTATTAATATGTAATTCTTCACTCACAGGTAAAAGGTAAATGTGACCTCAAAGCCATAGTTATAGTCGGATCAAATGTACAACTCAAAATCAAACAAATGATTTTAGATTAAGAGAAAAAAATTTTTTTAAAGATTTTATTTATTTGATAGAGATCACAAGTAGGCAGAGAGGCAGGCAGATAGGGAAAGAGGAGAAAGCAGGCTCGCTGCTAGCAGAGAACCCGATGTGGGGTTCAATCCAAGGACCCTGGGATCATGACCCGAGCTGAAGGCAGAGGCTTTAACCCACTGAGCTACCCAGGTGCCCCAAGGAAAAAAAAAAATTTTAATCTGAATGAGATTCCCAAAGCCTTGGTTTGATTGCCTAAGTGAATGTTCCATGGCAAGACATCTTAAGAGCTTTAAGAACATTAACTCAGAAATATAAAACTATAGACAAACCATAAGAGACTCCTAATCTCAAGAAACAAACTGAGGGTTGCTGGAGGGAGGGGGGTAGGGAGAGGTTGGTTGGGTTATGGACGTTGGGAGGGTATGTGCTATGGTGAGTGCTATGAAATGTGTAAACCTGGCGATTCACAGACCTGTACCCCTGGGACCAATAATGCATTATATAATAAAAAATTAAATTAAAAAAAGAAATCTAAAACTCTGACATAAGAAATGCTATTTCAGAGCAAGATTTTGAGTGAATATTTTAAATGTAGACTTTGTAGAAGTAACAGTAGAAGATGAGGAAGTGTATTTCCACTCATCATTTCTTATTTTAACTTTTGATAGGCTACAGAATGGAATAGGCCTTCACTGAGAAGTGCTAAATGTTCTTGGAATATTATCAATGTCTGCAGCTCTGTTTGTCAGTTATTTTGCACATCAGGCATTTGCTAATTTCAGGCTTAAAGACATATGCTTAAAATTATAACAAGATGAATAAACACGCAAAACTAGGTTCATCTGGCATTATTCTTAATTTTACCTTTTAATTTGAAGACCATTTTCAAGATTTCTATCTTCATGTTGCTATCTCTCTCTCTCTGTCTCTCTCTTTTTTTTTTTTTTTTGGCTTCAGGCAATCTCCATGTTAAGCAACTCTGAGCATATAAATTTAACTGAAAAAAGTTTCTTACATTCCCCCAAATTGTTGAAAATTGAAACTGCAGATTTCGATATACATTTGCAAAGAAACTCATTTTTTATTATGAGCTGAAAAAGCTTGTCTCCTGAATGCTTGAGGCCACTCAGTCAACCAGCTTGCATAATTCAAATACTTGGAAACCCACAAATAATCGAAGGCCAAACTCCCACTGCAGAAAATAGCACAGGAAAATCCTTTCTTGCATACTTCCAATACCATATGGTGAATTGCATTTTCTGCTGGTGGAGAACATTTTAACTCTGATGAATTTGTAACTTTATTCAACTAATTAGTAGTAATTTTTTTTTTAACGATGCTGCCCTTTCTTTTAAGAGGAAAAAAAAATTTTTATATCTTCCTACAGTGATTTCACTTTTACTTGTATGTGTAATTGTTTCAGGGAAAGGAATTTAAAGCAGGCAGCAAAACAATAATCCTGAAATAAGGTTGGAAAAGGGTGGTGCCAAATCTGTTTTACCCTGTGTTAGAATCGGAATCCACAAGTTGGTGAAATATTTTCTCTTTGACATTTTGATTGCGTGTGGACTCAAATCTGTTTCAAAGTTAGTCCAACTCTGCGAGTTTAAATGTGGTGACAAATCAGGGTAGGAGGTGTTTTCTTTTTCACTTCTGCTTGGTTCTGTCAGTCAGTCTGCAAGTCTTAACTCATTCTTTGAAAACTAGTTTCTGGGATTTCTGCTGATGCCTTTCTGTTCTCTCAGGGAAGCCAGGGCAGAGCACCTACATTGTGGAAAGGGCACAAGGGAAAGCGTACAGCTGGTCAGGTCCTGGCTCAATCTACTGAAACAGCAGCTCAAAGTAGTCCAGTCAGTTAGCAGTTGTTGGCTGATCTTTGAAAATTGATTGAGGTCACCGCTGACTAGGCAACAAGCTTCCCCGAATAGTCTCCACTTTCCTTACCCTGTCTTCTTGGGGGATGGGGTCAGGGTGGGGAGGGAGGGGTGGCTAGGCAGGGAGGAGGGACTGCTGCTCCTTTAAGGGCACAGTATCCTCAGGGTGCCTGGGTGGCTCAGTGGGTTAAGCCGCTCGCTGCCTTTGGCTCGGGTCATGATCTCAGGGTCCTGGAATCGAGTCCCACATCGGGCTCTCTGCTCAGCAGGGAGCCTGCTTCCCTTTCCCTCTCTCTGCCTGCCTCTCTGCCTACTTGTGATCTCTCTCTGTCAAATAAATAGATAAAATCTTAAAAAAAAAAAAAAAAAAAAGGCACAGTATCCTCACTCTTTGTGCCCTGTCTTTTCTCATGAAAATTTGCTCTCTGGGAAAGATCCATTATGAGTCACTTATGTATCCCTGTGTTCCACTTCGCTTTGGGATGGGAAGACCTAATCTCTCGTGAAAGACATATCAGAAAGTGATGGGGAAATTTTCTCAGGAGAAAGCTATTCAAGCTCTTCTTGGTGTCCTTGTAATCACTTACGGCCACAAAAAACTACTAAACTGGATCAAGGCTGGCAGCGGCAGGCATATCATAGCATTGACAATAACATCTACTGAGGGTTGAAAAACAGTAGCACACATGGTACACTCTATAAGTGCCATTTTATCTACTCTCATCCTCACAGTAATCCTCATTTTATAGAAGAGAAAAAATTTACATGAAGTCTTAATCCACAAATTCTGTATCTAATATTTTGTCATTAAAAAAAATGGTAGAGAGTCTAAGAAACATTTAATCTAAATCGACATGGATCTCTGAATAACACTTGAATATCCGTCATATATCACTTTGATGCTGCCTTTGCTGTTATGAAATGACCCCACTGCCTTTTCAGGAGAATAGAGGTCAATTTTGGCTTTGTGTATTAAACCTCTCAGATTATGTCCCAGCCCCCCATTTTTTTATTTTCTCCAGTTGACCTGAAATAGCTTTCATGTTTGGATAAGGAAAGCAGGGCTCAAAGAATCTAAATGACTTGCCCAAAAGGGTAATCCGATCGATGTAGCAATAGGAGCTTTTCTGCCGGACTCCAAAGCCTGGGCTGTAATGGCTACCTCAAAGTAGCCTGTGGCCCTTCTAAAAAGCCTATGTGCCTTTCCAGATTGAAATGTCAGACTCTACTGACGATTTAAGGTTTATTTTGTTTTTGTTTTATTTTATTTGTTTTCTCCCAAATGAATTAATCTTTTTTTTTAACATAGCTTGATACACGATACATGTAGCAAACCTAAACTCCAGTGAAAAAATCTGCACAAATTGTTCATGCAATCATCTCTTGCCATTATAAGTTGCTGTCTTTTCCCACAGTTTTTTAACAATATTTGGTAAAGATTTAAAAACTATATCCTTGGCAAGGGATCCATCCAGAGTTTTATTAAGACAATGAAACTGGATGTTTATTGGCATGAAAAGTAGGATAGATAAAAGAAAATAGACAAAACAAACAAACAAACAAACAAAAACAAAGAGCAGGCATGCCACTGGTAGACACATGAAGTAAAATGAGCTGTAAAAAAAGTATAGAGTAGTAGAATCTGTCCTGGGAGGCAAGTTCCTTTATGAATAAGACAAACATAGTAACTTTAAAGAGCCTTGACACTGATAAATTTGTTTCCTCCTGGGATATTCCCAGTGTATCCCTAGCCCACTGCCCACAGCAAACACCCCACCCCTTTCAAGCTTCCTGCACCCCTTGCCCTTCTGTGCTCCCCCCGGAGCTCCAGCCCATCACAGAGGACCACCATTTCCACCATGGGCTGACCAATGAACCACAGTTCACAAACGCCACAAAGTATCCCCTACCTTTGCTCCTGTTCATTCACTTCTTTCTTAGTCTACCTCAGATAAAGGATAATGCTCAGATTTACTTAAATTGAATCTCTCTTTCCATATTTTTCATTTTTTCACTTTTTGATGAATGTTTATTGAGTATCTTTTATATGTGTCATGCTGGCCTGGTCTCAAGCTCAGCTAGTATTCTGTGTCTGGCAGAGAAGTGGTTAGAAAAGAAGCTGAGAGCTAGGTCATCTCTTTGGCCTGAAATATTGAATGTGAAAATGTTCTGTAATCTATAAAGTACAATATTATTGTGGCATCAGAAGGAGCATTTTTATTCTTTTTTCTATCTTTTCCTCTTCTCTCCCTGCATTTCTTCTTCTCTTTTTCTTTCTTTTCTATTTTATATTTCATTATGGAAGTTGTAAAATATATACAAAAGGGGACAGGATAATATAAAGGAAACTTTAGAACCATTATCACTCAACTACAACACTTATCAGCTCATAGCCATTTTTTTTTTCTCTGTACCCTGGACCTAATCCCCCACTTTCAACTTGTTTTGAAGCATATTTAGAACATCAGTCACACAGTTTCATTTATGGGTAATCTAGTGTCTTTCCCCAAATGAAAAAACTTAAACCATTATTGCTACTTGAAAGAGGTAACCATTATATCTTGTCACGAAATATTTAGGCAGTGATCAAATTTTCCATTGTCTCTTAAACTTTTTTTTCATTTGTATGTCTGAATCAGGATCCAAACAAGGTCCACACATTGAAATGTGTCCTTTATGCCTCTTCTAATTTATAGTTTCCTTCCATTGTTTTTTTTCTCTCCCTTCCCTTATAGTTGACTTTTGAAAAACTATAGAGTTTCCACAGTCAGGGCTTTGCTGATTTTATCTGCAAGGTGTATTTTATAAAATGTTCTTTGCTCCTCCACATTTCCCATAAATTGGACAGTTGCATATAGAGGCTTGATTCGATCGCTTCTCTCCTTTTTTGACAAGACCACTGTATAGAGGATATGTATTCTTCAGGAAGTGATCATATTTTGTGTCTCTCCTTATGTGATGTTAGAAGCCACTGATGACTAATAACTAGATCTACTAAAGGTTGCAAAATATCTATGACACTAAAGATAGTATTATTTTATCATTCCTTTTTATATTTATTAGCTGGAATAAAGCCATGAAAAGAAAATTTCCTAACAACAAGAATTTATTTGGTTTCCAAGGGACATGGTTCAGCAGTTATCAAAATAATTAGTTATATCCCTGGATACACCAATGATAACCAAGTAGGGTTGTTTTGAAGGAGTGGAAGTCATGTTTACTGAGGTATAATTTACATTATAACAGTGAAGTTTACCCCTTTAATCATACAATTCTATGAGTTTTGACAAATGCATATAGTTATGTAATCACTTCTGCAATGAAAATATAGAATGTTTCCATCATCCAAAAAATTCCCTTATGCCCTGTTGTAGTCAATACCTTCCCATCCTTAGCCTCTGGCAACTACAAATTTGTTTTCCACTTACAGATTTTTTCCTTTTCCATATAAATGGAATGATATACTAGTGTAACCTTATGTGTCTGGCTTCTTTTATTTAATGTAACTCATTTGAAATTCACCCATGTTATTGAGTATCAGTTCATTCTTTTTTGTTTTTTGGTTTTTTTTCTGAGTAGTATTCCATTCGATTAATGTACCAGTTTATCCGATCACCAGGAGAGAAAATCAAATTTTTTCCAGTTTTACGTAAACATTTGTGAAAAAGTTTTTGGATGATTGCAGCTTTTCATTTCTCTTGGTTAAACACCTAGGAGTGGGGTTGCTGGAAATCATGGTGAATACTCACTTAACTTCATAAGAAGCGGCCAACCTGTTCACTAAAGCAGCATTTTATACTCACACCAACAGTGTGTGAGAATTCTACCTGTTCTGTATCTTCACAAGGACTGTCTGTGGTCAGATGCTTTTATTTTATATTTTCCAATTTGTGTGTAAGGATTTCTTGTTGCAGTTCTCTAATTTGCATTTCTCTAATGACCAAGTAAGTGTATTAAGCATTCTTTTTAATGTGCTTGTTAATCACATGTGTATTGTTTTTTGTGAAATGCCTGTTCATAGACTTGGCCATTTTTTATTGTGTTTTGTTGTTGTTTATTTTCTTACTGAGTTATCTGTATATTCTTCAGAAAAGCGCCTTATCAATGTGAGTTGTGCAAATATTGTCTCTTTATCTGGGACTTGCCTTTTTACTCTCTTAGCAGTATCTTTTGATGAGTAGATTTCTCACCTTTGATGAAAGCTAATTTTTTTTCTGATATGGATCATGCTTTTGTTGTTGTAGCTAAAAATCTTTATCTTAGGTACTTTTCTTCTATAATGTTTATATTTTCAAAGTTTTAAATCTAGATCTACGATACTGATATGGTAATTTTAATATGGCATGTAATAAAGGTCAAGGTTCATTTTTTTGCACATGGTTGTCTAATTTTTCCAGCACCATTTGGTACCCTTGATTTCATTCTATTTCATCACCATTATGATCTAATTCCACAAGTTAACTTATATTTATTTTACATTTACTACTTTTTTATTGTTGTTCAAATAGCTTATGAGTGTTATAATAAAACACTTCAAAAAAATTATCTATATTCCTTGTCACCATTTCCTCGTTTACTATTGTTTCCTAATCATATAATAGTCAACTAGTACAGATGGTTATTGAAAACGCCACCTCTTTGATGATACTGAGTTCCTTAAAGGCATATCACATATAGTGTACATTTCGTATGTATATAGCCCCATACAATACTTTACACAATATTCAGGAAAATACTGGTACATAAAAAACTGTGGAAGAATACAAGAAAAGTTACAGCTAACATAGTTATTATCATGAAATTGTAATAAAATATAAATGTTGAGATTTCAGTTGATGGAGTCCAGAAATATGTATATATTTTTTACATTTGAGATGCAAATTTCCTTTTAAATCAGAACTTTACTAGGAGAAAAATAACTTTCTGTGTGAGTATACTCAAAATAAAAATACTATGAACAATTATAAGTAATGATCTGGTTGGCCATAGTATTTCACTTCTGTCACTTCTGGATAAAAATACTCTCATTTCTCAAAGAAAAGCTATCAGAATATTTTTTTATAAATTTCTCAGAAGCATATCTTTCCCAACTTTATTTCAAAACTAAGTTCCTACAATGAATTCTCTAGCCCATCATGAACTCAATGACTAATCAATCCTTGTTATTTTTCAGATTAAATGTGAACACCTGAGAGCAGCTCTTCGGAAAACCTCCAGCATAACAAGGTAAAGTTGGTATCTTATACTCATTCTTACCTGTTATAAACAAATTTGTATATATATTATTATCAATTTCAAAGACTTCTTGCTCTTTCATATAATCATTATCTACTATCTGCCATGAAACTTAGAAAGTCTTTATAGGGTTTTGTGACAAAATAATACAAAAACAGAAGGGATTTTATGATATAATAACTTGTAAATAATGGTCTCTGGGTATGACTGGATATGATTTGTTACCCTACAGCAAGTACTATAAGTTTCTCTTCCATTTGTTTAAATTAAATAACTATTGCATTTCCCTATTCAAATATACACATATATTTCATGTCATAAGTCCTTACATATATTGTTCATAGTTTTATGCCAGTACATCATTTAAATGTAATAAATGCTATCTAATAAACTACCAACAATGAAACAACAAAAAGAAAAGAAAGAAAAAAAATTTTCTAAGTATTTATTTTAGTATGTGAGTATTTTTCAATCATATTTGGAGAGTACTGCCCCAAAATGCCTTTCTACAATAGATGGTTGTTTCTAAAATATTCATGTATATAATTTATTTCACAATGACACAAACATAATTTCCACGCAGTCAACTCTCAACTGTACCATTTAATGACATTTAAATTAAAACACTTATACACTTGGGGTGCCTGGGCGGCTCAGTGGATCAAGCCACTGCCTTTGGCTCAGGTCATGATCCCAGGGTCTTGGGTTCGAGCCCCGCATCAGGCTCTCTGCTCAGCAGGGAGCCTGCTTCCCTGTCTCTCTCTGCCTGACTCTCTGCCTACTTGTGATCTCTCTCACTGTCAAATATATAAATAAAATCTTTTAAAAAAAAACTTATTTTTATTGCTATTATTTCATTGTCACCAAACAAAATCAGAACATTATAGAGACTAATGTATACCAGACACAAAATGACATTAGGGGTGACTGCAATCTCATTAAGTGAAAAAAACAGACCCAAAACATAGAAAAACACAGAGATAAAGAAGGAAGTAATGTATGGTAGACCTTAAAACAGCCTTTCTAAAGAGGAAACTTGAGGAAATAACTCCCTCCATAAGGAATATTTCTTATTTTTAAGTTGAGTTTCCCTAAGCACTGAATCCATACTACAGAAATCCTTGGAGAACTCAATTGCATCTTATTGAGCCAGTCAAGAGCATTATTTGTCTATAGAGAATTCAACTAACCAGAGAAGATGGTGGGGAAGAAAAAAAGAATTCAAAAGCAGTACTCTCACAGTGAAAATTCTCTAGAGACTATAAATCCCTCAATAAATACATAATAAATAAACTTATTGGATTTATAAGACAGCTGCCAAGTAAGATTTGTCCTTTGTGTATCTTATAATCTAAACACTCCTACAGCTGAAGTAACAGATATATATTTGTATATCAATGTATCAGAATTCACAGAATACCTTTCTTTTGTGTCACTTAATTTAATCTCACATTGTCCTTGTAACATGGATATTATTACTTTATTATTATAAAGTGTTCCTACTTTGGATATGAAGAAAGTGGATGATAAATTTAAGTGTAAGGGGATGAGCTGAAGAAAGACAAAAAGACACAGAGAGATAAAGGTACGGGGTGGAGGGGTAGACCTGGGTAAGATTAATTTAAGACTATATTTTGGAAAGCAATAATGTGGAAAAAATACTAAATATTTGTTTCCCCTATGGCTACATGCTGATTATGTAAGCATATCTTCCAAGAAATGGAAATATTCCTTCAGTTCATAAATATAAGTAATTGCTTCTACTGTGTTCCCAACTCATTAAGTTTATTCTTAATAAACTTAATGCGCCTACTACCAATTCTATTTTAATTTTATGTTCGATGGTATTCTTTCAAGTGAAGATGCAGTTGGTAGGAGAGAATAAAGGGAATATTATTGTGGTTTGACATCACCAAAAATGTAAGCTTTTGTGTTAGGTGGCTTATAGTAAGGAAAATAATATGTGCTCAAGCCAATGGAAAATTATTTCACTCTTTTTTATTTCTAGAGTCCAATAAATAAACTCAATTTCAGTGAAATGGAGAAGATGTACAGTTATTTAACTATATATGGCTTTGATAAGACAGCAGGAAGAGATTAAAAAAAATAGTCACTGAACAAAGAAACAAGCAAAGGAAAGTATAAAGAAGGAAGTGTTGAGACTCTGTATAGGGACTATGAAGGTTCTGGATAGAAATTGACTACTTAAATTTATTCAGTAGAACTTAATAGTCAAGACAGCCAATAGACCACACGGACTATGTACCTAGCCCTGTGCAAAGTGCTAGGGAATAAAGAAATGAGATATAGTTCCTAGTTTAGCAGGCTACCATGTACATAAATGACTATAATACTTGACATTCAATGAGTGAGTCAGTAAACTAAGTTCTACAAAACAGTTATTCCATATTCAGTACTTTAGAAGGTTAAGAATATCAGGCTCAGTGTTATGGTTGGATTTCTTTCATCAAGTTGGAAAAGACATACTGGAAATGCACGTGTATTCATATCTTGTTAAGGTGTCTGGGTCAGTCTCCTCACTTGATGACCTCTCAAGTAAACATTATTTTGTAAAGCACTGAGCTATGATTTTTTGGCCTCAAAAATATTATAGGTTATGGATAGAAATTTGGCTGGTTAAATTGGAAAATGATGGTTTGAATTAGAAATCAATACCATATTCTGAGAAGCTTTTTACTGCAATTTTTTAAAAGCACTATTAGGTTACTTTTGCTTTTGCAATTTGCATTTGCCTTTGCAAATGGTCGTCTCTACAATCAACGGGACGCATAAGTTTTTTGTTTTTTTTTTTTTAAAGATTTCATTTATTTGACAGAGAAAGCGAGAGACAGAAAGCAAGCACAAGCAGGGAAAATGGGAGGCAGGGAAAAAGCAGGCTCCCCGCTAGGCAAGGAGCATGCTGCAGGGCTGGATCCAAGGACCCTGAGATCATGAACTGAGAGGAAGGTAGACACTTAACAACTGAGCCACCCAGGCGTCCGGAGACAAACACTATAAAATTACAACATTATATGGAATCTAATAGTCAACCTTTAGAAATAAAGAGTAGACTAAAAATCTACTTTACTTTTATCAAATTTGATAACTGTTGGAACAGGAAAGCTTCAGGCAATGGGACACTATGCAGTCAATGTCACTGCTGTTGGAAACTCTGAGACCAGATGACAGAAGTTGTAATCCTTCTTGAGGACTAGCCTTTGAGATCTGGAGTTTCCAGATCTTTGGAACAACTCTACTTCCTCCTTTTTGATATTATTACTATACACCAAACCTTGCCTATTTCAACTGTGAATTCCCCCCTTTGGTTAAGGTTGCTACTTTTTCTTCCCTGCTATTCCAAGAAGATGAAAATCATGTTTATTTTGTTTCTGCTATGTCAATAGATGTACTCATTTGTATGGTGAAAAGTCTTGGAAACTTTACTTCCAGACTAGAAAATAAGTTTCTAGCTAGGTTACTACAGCTAGTGTCGGGCATTTCCTTAGTGCTAGGCATTAAGGAAATGTCCATGGAGACACAATAATCAGGAAATTGTTGTAAGTTTATAAATGGAGCAAGAGAAGGAATACTAGTGCAATAATTGGATTATGGAGTTATTATCATGTGATATTTGGGGTATGGTATCATATTATGTGGCAATCATACTCATGAAAATTTAAGTTTAACTCTCTATGCTGTGCAAAAAATCAGGATCACACCTGAGTAGTGAGGTCATATCCCATACCAGCATCTTGAAAGTAAGGCAGTTATCTCAGGGAGGAACCCAGGCCTGAAAGGGAAGACCCAAGTTACAGAGAACAGCCTTGTTTTCTCTTAGCCTTGACCAGGTAGATGCCAAGACATTTTAAAAGAGGTTTCTATATAATACATATGATGTTGCCCTCTAAAAGTTGGAATTAATAAATGCAATCTTTTTGCTCAAACTAGAGTCCCCTAGTCATGACTAAAAAGATGCATTCCTAGTCACTCCTTACTCCTAGAGCATCTATGAAACGAGTTAGCACAGCTTCAATGATGAGAGAATTTGAGAACACAGAGGATGAAAAATTATAGACGTGGAAGGGAAAAGACAAAACCTAGTTATTCTTTCTCCCATGGTCCAAAGTATCTTCAACTTATTTCCAGTGTTTTCATACAGAAACTACTTCATTCATAATTTATCTGCATGTCTCTTTTCCTTACCAGAACGTAAGCTGCTAGAGGGCAGCTATGCAGAGTTGAGCCTGGCACTCAGAAGACTCTCAGTAGCTGTTAATGAACGAATGAATAAACAGCAGCTGAAACTAAGGCACCCTCCTCACTATTTATGGATGAAATCAAATCACATCTGTTCATACTAGTGATTATTTGCATTACTGCTATTGTATTAAAGTAGAAAATAAATGTTGTTGGGGGTATAAGATTAATAATTAGTCAGAGATCCAAATACTCTAAAGGGAACTGGTAACTCCCTTGTTTGTTGAAACTCCCATAAAGCTAGAAGAACTTGAATAGGTTAAGATCTCTTTCAGGCCTTAAAATATTCCTTCAGATGCCACTGTGTATCTTGCTTTTCACTGTTATGGGCCCTTTTGGAATCACATATGTATCTCTAGGCCACATTCCCCAGGGAAGCCTGGGTGGCTCAGTCGGTTAGGCTGCTGCCTTCAGCTCAGGTCATGGTCCCTGGGTCCTGGGATCGAGTCCCACATTGAGCTCCTTTCTCGGCAGGGACCCTGCTTCTCTCTCTGCTTCTGCCTACAACTCTGCCTGCTTGTGCACTCTCTTTCTCTCAAATAAATAAATACATAAAATCTTTAAAAAAAAAAAACCCCACTCCCAGACACCAAACATCTTCAAAAACTAGATGCTGATCTATTGTAGACAGAAAGAGCTGAAATGGCCAGAGATGCTGGAATCTTCATTTGCATGTGAATAATTAATTATACAGTAATATTGGCAATAAGACCAAAGGAGATTTGGAATGGAATGTTATTAAAATATTTTGGAGCTCATAAAACCTTTGGGAAAACTTTTCCAATTCTCTGTATTAGGGTAGAAAGGGACAGAATTTAGCAGAGAACTTCTAGTCACATTCTTTTTTTATTTTTAATTTTTTTTTATTAACGTGTAATGTATTATTTGCCCCAGGGGTGCAGGTCTGTGAATCATCAGGCTTACACAATTCACAGCACTCACCATAGCACATACTCTCCCCAATATCCATAACCCAGACACCTTCTCCCGACCCCCCTGACCCCCCAGCAACCCTCAGTTTGTTTTGTGAGATTAAGAGTTTCCTGACTCCCTCCCAATCCCATCTTGCTTCATTTTTTTCCTTCCCTCCCCACCACAACCCCACACCCTACCTCTCAAATTCCTCATATCAGAGAGATCTTATGATAATTGTCTTTCTCTAATTGTCTAGTCACATTCTGAAATAAGGCTGAGAAAGGAAGGTGGAAGACACTCCTGTGAGGCACTTGCAGGCTAAATGAGTAGATATTTTATATCTGAGTAGCGCTTCTTGCTTAAAAAGTTCTATAAGGTGGCACCTGGATGATGTAGTCAGTTAAGTGTCTGACTTGATTTCACTTCATGTTGTGATCTCAAGATCATGAAAGGGAGCCCCCCATCTGGCTCTGCATGGGGTATGAAGCTTGCTTGGGATTCTCTCTCTGCCTGCCCCACCCCCCTACCCAAACACATACACATTCTCTCTCTCTGAAAAACAAAAAAGAAAGAAAGAAAAAGTTTTATCACATTTAACCACATGTATAGTCAGAAAAGTCATTATGTACCCAATTGATAGATGAGAAAGTAGGTTTAAAGAAGCTAACTAAAGTTAAATGATTGCCTAAGTGGCAAATTGAGACTAGAGCCCAGCTTTTTTTTTTTTTTTTAAAGATTTTATTTATTTATTTGACAGAGAGAAATCACAAGTAGATGGAGAGGCAGGCAGGGAGAGAGAGAGGAAAGCAGGCTCCCCACTGAGCAGAGAGCCCGATGTGGGACTTGATCCCAGGACCCTGAGATCATGACCTGAGCCGAAGGCAGCGGCTTAACCCACTGAGCCACCCAGGCGCCCCCCAGCCTCTTTTTTTATTCTAAAGTCTATGTATATGTTAAAAACACTCAAAAAACAAAAAAGGATTACCCTTATCTTTCATGGAAAATTTTAATGACTAGTGGTGCTATCTAGAGTTCTGTATTAAAAAGGATGTGAAGCCAAGCCTAGACTCCTTGGAAGACCTCCATGGTTGATTATTAATGTCTTCCCTGGACAAAAAAAATAAAGAGTGGTGGAATGTAAACCATTCCTGCACTTTCTGTCCATGCTGAGGTCCCAACTAAGCATGTCCGCCACAACAGTAATACTCATTATAGGATCATTGATCAATGGGGGGGTAAGAGTTGCTTCCTGCTGCAAGTAAGAAATTTGAGCAAATTGTAGGTGCCCCCTCTTAACCCAAGAGACTAGACAGGACTTCATTTACTAGATTTTTCTCAAAGCCATATTCAGAGATTGACCAGAGAAAGAGTAGGAGTTATTCCCAGGAAGTGGATTATGCCCTGGAAGATGGTGTACTTCCATTACACAAAGCATTCTACATATATGTAACTAAAATGAAAAGAAATCTTGCATCCAGTTTACAGAGTCTAAAATATTTGCATAATCCCCATGATTTTAAGAATAGTGAGATTTAAAGAGTTTTATTAGAGCCTTTTATACACATCACTTCCACCTAAATAAAGTTTCTTTTGTCCTTCATAATAATGGGAAGATTTGCCATTTGAATAATGAGTACTCTTCCCGAACATAAGACAAGTAATTATCTTCGGTAAATATGATATTTGTCTCTTTTTAGGAGACCAGTTAAGTGGGCTTGGTCAGCAGAGTAAGAAGACTATAACTTTTATATTACTACACTTAAAGTACTTACTGACATATTCACGGAGGGGGAAAAAAAAAACATATATAAAGAAGGTATTGTAGCAATGTACTGAGGTAATTGTTATCTAAATATCTAGGGGAAAAAATGTATGCCTTAAGATGTTGCATGAGCTGTTAATGGTCTTTGGGCCACTTGTTCTGTATTACATACTTTTTCATGTGCTTCTGTGTCTTTGTCCCTGAATGGTGTTGCTGCCCATTACCTTTCTTCTGGCTGAAAAGGCAGAGGCACAGAGAGCCTTCAGTGCCCAGTGCATTGCAAATTTATTCTCATTTTCAATGCCCAATTCTGTGTGGAAAGGTGTAATTTAAATTCAATTTCAGGGTAATTTTAATAGAACATTTGCATAATACAATTCTTGCTTCTCGTAATTCAAATCTGCTTATTCCAAATAGGCTTCTCCTTGGGCACCCTTCTGCCATGCTTCAAATACTGATACATTTGGCTTCCCTCAGATGAGTGTAAGGAAGCAAAAAGGAACAAAGCCTATGGGAAGAAGGCTGAGGTGGGATTTCTTTAAGCCATTAATTAACAATACCAGAAGACCTTGAATTTTCACACAGTCACACATGGCTAAGACAAGCATACATGTTATATAATCCTTCCATTCTAGTTGGGCAACCAGACAACTCCCTGATATATCTGCCCTTGAAGGAGTTAATGTCACTGACAAATTTCTTGACATGTGGTTAAAGCAAAACTGAAGTTAAAAGAGCCTTCTCTCAGTCTCAACTAGCAGACACCTGCAACTGCAGCTACCTGTGCTTAAGTCTCTTTATTTCCTCATTTCTAATGGTGGAGTAGTTGGATATTCTTTTTTTCCCAAAACTTGTTTTGCCTATATTTTAAAAATATCTCCTCTCTTCCATAAATTATTTCTGTAAACTATTCTCAGAAATAAAGCAGAAAAAATGCTAGCATGCTCAAAAATGTTTACTTCCCCTGTTACTGCAAAGAAAAATAAATTTAAGAAATAGAATCACATACAGTGGCTGTTACCATATCAAGAAATGAAATGTCATACACTCACTTTTATATCTTCACTAATTTATGTTTGATATAAAGCTTCTCTTTTCCTCCTTCCGCTGTGGGTATGTAAAGTGTGTATCACTTACAACGATTAGTCTTCTATTAAGATCTATTTAGGTAGTTAATCTGCACCTTTAGTTCTTATTTTTTTTCTGTTTCCAGGTATTCTGCATACACAAACTTAAATGGGTGGTTTTAAAGAGACTTACACCTTCAAAGTGGCAATGAGTACAAAAAAGGGATTCTGTCACAATAATTCTTTTTCCTAAAATAGTCTTCTAACTTAATGCTTTAACTCTGGTTTTTCACCTCTCCAAAACATTTTTCATGCTGCTGCCTAAGTTAGTTTTCTAATATAATTGTTCTGATGCCTGTGATGCTCACATCAAGCTTGCAATGTATCACCACTGCTTTTAAGATTTTGTATGGTGAGGGACACCTGGGTGGCTCAGTTGGTTGGGTGTCCACCTTCGGCTCAGGTCCTGGACTTGGTCCCAGGACCTGGAATCGAATCTCACATCAGGCTCCTTGCAGGGAGCCTGTTTCTCCCTCTGTCACTCCCACTGCTTGTGCGTGCTCTTACTTATTCTCTCTCTGACAAATACATATATAAAATCTAAAAAAATAAAATTAGTATGGTAAGAACTCTCCAAAATTTATCAATTGACTCATTTTATCCATTACCCATATCACAAAGCAAACGCAACTTCTATACCCTTACTCATGGTGGTCCTTTACATCCCCACTGCCATTTATATTCTTTGCTTATTGGAATACAGTGTTACCTTAACGACCCAATTCCTATATGGCCTCTTCTTTAGAAGCCTTCCTCAATGAAATAATCATAAATATGTCTCCCCTTTTGTTTCTAGAACATTTTTTTTTCCATGTATTCACCATGGCTATCCTTCTGTCTTGTATCAAAAGTAATCGCCTCTTTCTTAACTTACCTCATTAGATTATATGTTCCTTCAGGGACAGCATTAAGGTTTATCCTGCCTTCCTCCCCATTGTCCCCCCACCACCAACATCCAGCATAAATAAATGCTTTATAAATCTGCATTGACTTGAATTTAATTTCTAAAACTCATTAACATAAACTAGTAATTCCAGTACTATTAAGCTTTCTCTCTCTGTAGTGGCTTTTATGATTATCCTTCTCTAGTTCAGTGACACCTCTTTCAATTTTTCCCTGACCTTTTAATCTATGGTCTAGGAGACTTGTCTCCAGTGTGTTACACTTTCACCTGATCAATTCTGTGCCTATAATAATTTAATTAAATTATTGATTATTCACTGTTTCTTATGTCTTTATGCATTTAGTAGCTTGTTCTGTTTATATGTGCTTGAGCACTGGTTCTACAGCAAGCATTCCAAGAAAAAGAAAGCAAGCAAACGAAGAAAAAATGTAGTCTAAAGCAAAATGACTTTATTGTCTTCTTAAACTGCATTTGATTTCATTGGTAATTCACTTGCAGAGTGAATCTGACCAATGTGTATTGCTCTTAGAATCCTTTAAAACATGGCCAGCATATGCCCCTCAATTTTATGCTTTTGGCCATGAGCAACTAGTCTTTCCCTATCAAAGAAAAAAAAAGAAAGAAAGAAAGAAAAGAAAAAGGAAAATCCAGGAAGTATATTGTTTTAAAGAGGCTTATTATACAGTGTGGCAATATAGAAACAGAAGAGAACACTCAATGAGGAGATGATACTTGTAACATTAGGCAACTTGCCCACTGAAAACCACTCTTAATGAGCATTATTACCCCCAAAGTAAATGACACACTACCTTGGATGTAGGCACTCTGCCATCTAACAGATGGATCTGCACATGAGATGCCAAGAAACCACATATGAACATCAGACATTGCGCTTAACCATGTTATTTTCAGCTTATAGTATTTAAATAACTGTTGTCCTGCAATGCTATGGTTGTAGTCAAGAGGAGCAAATACAGCAATTACAACCACAACGGTCCAGGATCAAACAAGAAGGGGTTCCATGTCAACATGTCTCTTGGGCAGTTATTCTGATTTTCAGTCAGTGAATGGAAAGGAATAAATTTTTTTGTTTTGCTAACAAGTACAGGAAGTACACGTATATATATGGACAAGCATTAACAAATAGACTAAAGTCATCATTCTAAAGGCTGATGAGAATTTTGTTTTCTGAAAATAGTTTGTACTTAAATCATAACTTCCTAAGAAGATTTCTTTTATAGCAGTCTATATCATAGAAATTCAAAAAGATTGATTTCCAGTATCACTTAAAAGTTTAAATCAAATTTTGACCATCAGAATCTTAAAATTTTTCAAGAAAAACAAGCATCATATGTTAGCCAAATAGCCAACTGTGTTTCTTACACCTTAAATTTATAACCTTACATATAAAACATAAAATTAAAGTCAGTAAACATTAATGAAACACCTTTTATGTTCACAGTATTGTGCTGAACACTGAGGGGAATGCAGGAAAAAAGAAAACAGGCTTACCTACCATCTTTGGACTCCTCATGCAAAGGTGAAGGGCATACAGGGTAAGTTATATTTAAAATTTTATGCTTGTTTACTGAAAAAAACGTATACCCAATTCACAGCATCAGTAAAGATCTTTGAATGAGGTAAAATGAAGACAACTTAAGAAGAACGAGTAATAGTTTAAATTTGTAAGGAGTTGAACGTGGTATGCAGCGTTATCTACCCTTCGTGGGAAATGACAGTCAAAGGCTCTGATAATCAACAGGTAATTTAAATGGCTTCTCCACAGCTTCTGTATTTTGTATTCCTTTAAAATATCCCAATAATTGCTTAAGTAATCTAATAACCTTCTTTAGTGGATTCCTGGAAAAGATCCCATCAGTCACGCTACTGAGGCAGATCCTGGCTCTGACTGCAGGGATGACCATGAAATTCTGCTGCTGAGGAGAACTTGGCCAAAGAGAAGGTGAACCCATGGGGACCCAATGTGCTAGTTTCTCAAGCAGAAATCTCTAAGGAGTTTCCAGAGCTCCTTTCAACAGAACCACCTTGTTCATCTTGCCTTCTCAAATTTCCAGAATTATTTACTTCTCCCCATTCCCAAGGAAAATGGATTTCCTCTTTAGGTCAACAGACTCTAGTCTTGGAGGTTACAATGTTAAGTGTATTAATTAGTCCCCATTATCTACTTTGCTGCTGCTGGGCCCTTCCACTACTTCATTTCCATTCACAACCAGGGTCTTTCTTTCCCACATGCCTCATAACCAACAGTCTGTCTTTGGGTTCTTTTTGTGTGGTGGTGTGTGTGTGTGTGTGTGTGTGTGTGTGTGGTGTTTGTCCTCTGGTTCTTCCCAACCTTTACTTTTCCTGACTTCTGAATTTCACAAGCTTCTGCTTAGAAGGGAACCAGCTGGCTCTTTATCAGTGGGCATATAAGCTTTAATGATCCTCTCCATTAACATTAAAACCATCAAATTTGCCTTAATAATCAGAATGTCTTTAAGTGTAAATGTCTCCCAGTAGACATCTATCCTCTGTGTGGGAAGAAAACAATGGAATTACAAATTAAAATGCAGTCTCCTCCCCAAATGCCAGGATTGAATTAACCTGCCAGCTCCCTGGGAAAATTTTTCAATAACTGCTCCAGAGACTAACATGTCATATGTTTGAATAACAGGAAATGTTAAAATGGCTGACTCACAATGGGCATTCAGTAAATATTTAAATAATTATTAAAAGAAATCCTCTCTTTTCACATTCTTATTGTAGCTCTATATAAACCTTGTTGCCTAGTAACCACTTAAAGAAACCGTCCCTAATCCCAAACTAGAATTATTATTTATAATTGTTTATAACTTACAAATTATAATTTATAAATATAGTATTTATACATTATTTGCAAAACGTAGTATTCAAGTTTTAAGCTTTTATAGGAAATAACACATCATGTGCAAAGATTAGACATTAAAAACAGATGCCTTCTTTTTTCATTTATTCAACATACATCAGACACTCCATCAGTCAGGATTGGTGAGGTTATGCTATAATAATAAAGAGCCTAAAGATTCAATGGTGTAAAAATTAACAAAACAGTAAACAACAAGTGTTGGAAAGGATGTGGAGAAAGGGGAACCCACTTATACTGTTGGTGGGAAGCAAGTTGGTGCAGCCACTTTGTTTAACAGTGTGGAGATTCCTTAAGAAATTAAAAATAGAGTTACCTTGTGACCCTGTAGTTGCACTACTGGGTATTTACCCCAAAGATACAGATGTAGTGAAAAGAAAGGCCATCTGTACCCCAATGTTCATAGCAGCAATGGCCACAGTCACCAAACTGTGGAAAGAACCAAAATGCCCTTCGACAGATGAATGGATAAAGAAGATATGGTCCATATATATACAATGGAGTATTATGTCTCCATCAGAAATGATGAATACCCAACTTTTGTATCAACATGGGGGCGGGGAATGGAAGAGATTATGCTGAGTGAAATAAGTCAAGCAGAGAGTCAATTATCATATGGTTTCACTTACTTGTGGAGCATAAGGAATAACACGGAAGATATTGGGAGATGGAGAGGAGAAGTGAGTTGGGGGAAATTGGAGGGGGAGATGATTCATGAGAGACTGTGGACTCTGAGAAACAAACTAAGGGTTTTGGAGGGGTGGGGGTTGGGTGAGCCTGGTGGTGGGTATTATGGAGGGCACGCATTGCATGGAGCACTGGGTGTGGTGCATAAGCAATGAAATTTGGAACAATGAAAATAAATTTAATTTAAAAAGATTCAATGGCATGAAACAATAAAATACATCTTTTACTCCTACTATATTTCTATGGCAGGTTCATAAGAGGGCTCAGCTCACTGTGCTCACTCATTGACCAATATGACAGAAATTTCTTCTCCCTTTGTTTTTCCACAAAATGACAAAGAATTTTGAGGTAAAGAGAATTTTGAACCAAATATTGGTTCTAAAATCTTTTTCATGGAATAACAGATATCACATCTGCCAAAATATCACTGACGTGAGAGTCACATGTCTACTCTTATTTTAAATAAGCTCTCACATTTTGAAACCTCACAGGAGATAAATCAGGATATATAATGAATAAGAATACAATATTTCACAAACATTGAGTAAATGTCATGCTTGATGCACTAGGCTAAATGGTAAGAAAGATGAGCTTGGAAATGACAGATGCTGGTGAGGATGCGGAGAAAGGGGAACCCTCCTACACTGTTGGTGGGAATGCAAGCTGGTGCAACCACTCTGGAAAACAGCATGGAGGTTCCTCAAAATGTTGAAAATAGAACTCCCCTATGACCCAGCAATTGCACTACTGGGTATTTACCCTAATGATACAAACGTAGTGATCCGAAGGGGCACGTGCACCCGAATGTTTATAGCAACAATGTCCACAATAGCCAAACTATGGAAAGAACCTAGATGTCCATCAACAGATGAATGGATCAAGAAGATGTGGTATATATACACAATGGAATACTATGCAGCCATCAAAAGAAATGAAATCTTGCCCTTTGCGACAACATGGATGGAACTAGAGCGTATCATGCTTAGCGAAATAAGTCAAGCGGAGAAAGACAACTACCATGTGATCTCCCTGATATGAGGAAGTGGTGATGCAACATGGGGGCTTAAGTGGGTAGGAGAAGAATAAATGAAACAAGATGGGATTGGGAGGGAGACAAACCATAAGTGACTCTTAATCTCACAAAACAAACTGAGTGTTGCTGGGGAGAGGGGGGTTGAGAGAAGGGGGGTGGGGTTATGGACATTGGGGAGGGTATGTGCTTTAGTGAGTGCTGTGAAGTGTGTAAACCTGGCAATTCACAGACCTGTACCCCTGGGGATAAAAATATATGTTTATAAAAAAATAAAAAATTAATTAAAAAAAAAAAAAAGAATGATGAGCTTGAACCCCAGTTGCCTCTATTATCTATTAACTTCCTTAAGGTTGGCAACTATTACTTTTCTTTTTGTGTCCTCACTGCATGAAAAAATAGGTGTTTAGTCTATGACTGTGAATGATGATGGTAACTATATTTACTCCTTTGAAATAAGGACAAAATAAATGTAATCTTTTACGATGAAGTTGAATAAACATTTTGGATGACTGAGGCATGAATGTAAAGCCTGTACAGATTTGATCCAGTTCACTTTATCCCACCAGGGTCTACTGTGAGCAGTTATGCAGGAGACAAATTGCCCTTTTGATTGCCCATGTCTTGCCTCTAATCCTCCCTGTTGTCTTCATCCTTTTTGCATTCTTCCTAAAACTCTTAACATGTCTGGAAGCCTACATGAAAAAGAGTCTCAATTACCTGCCCATCTTGTCTCTGAGGATTGCTACTGAAGTCGAAAGAACTAACAAATAGATGTAAATATGTCTCATAAAGTATAAAGTGCTGCATTAATTTAAGAATGACTGCTATTATAAATCCAAAGAAATGTGCCTCTTTGTGAGCTTGTTAGGGATAGGAGAGAGAAGAGAGACAAAATTTAGGGAGCTGTGGTCTAATAGTTGTAGAAGTAAATATCTATTCTGATTTTTCTTAACCACTGGGTCTAATTTTAAAAATTTACTGTTTTTTTGTTTAAGTGTAAGCTCTAATTTTCTTTTGATTATGGTCTTTTAATAAAAGTTGCTGCTGTGTTCTAGGCTAAAGAAGGGTCTATAAATTTATGTTGGTACTAGAAGCCATTTCAGAATTGTTCTTTAGGAAGCCAACCTTGGCTGAATAAGTGATTATATAAGGGACCACCATGGGATTTGAGTCAAACTAATACAATTTTGAATACAGATTTGATTGCTCATTTCCAGATTTCTCACTGAACCTCAGATTTTTTTTTTCAAAAAGGAGATAATGTCACTCACCTCATAATATTATCATAGGACTAAAGAAAAAAAAAAAAAAAGAGATAATCCAATACCATAGGAGAAGTGCCTAACACAGAGCTTCTCCCTTTGTCCTTTGGTAATCCATATGCATCCTTCTTTCCCTCCTTAGAATAGGTGATATATTCCATCTTTATCTACAGTTTCTAATTTTATATGAAATATAAAAGTTACAACTGTCTCAGGAAATGTTTTAGTGAGTCTATAAACAGTAATACTAAATTATAACTAAGTAGACTTAAGATGTTATCGCTCTCTAAGGTAATTTGAATTTTGAAAGGGGATAAAGTCTTAAGGAAAAGAATCTTAATCTTATATAAGCACTGTACCCTTAGTCTTTTGACTTTGAATTTGTATGACCCCAATCACTATGGAAATTACTGCCCATGCTAAGCCTCAAATTTTTGTTTTATGTGGTTTGGTTGTTGTTTTTAACTTAAACACAATGACCTAAGCCTAGGTTATCTTTAATGATATGCTCATACCAACCCTCAACATTCTACAATTTTTATTGTGGAATCTTCAAGTATTGATAAACTAAAAAATAAAAACAACATTTACTAAATGCAAAAAAGTTGGGCTATGTGCTTAAGAAATCTTTAATTCTCAGATAATTGCTGAGAGTCATCATTATTCTCCCTGCTTTATTAATGAGGATGTTGGAGCTCAGTGAGACTTAAAAGGCTTGCATCAGATTGGGCGGCTGACAAGTGGATGAACCAAACTTCAAACTCAAGGCTGCCTGACTCCAACACATTTGTTCTTATCACCAGGAAACACTATTGCAACAGGAAGGCCATTTTTGCCAGTCGTGAAATCATACTGTAAAAGAGGTTGCTGTAATTAAGGTTGTTTGTTTTATTGGAGTTATCTTTATAGCATTACTTGTAAGCTCCTAGAAAGAGAGGTATGCATAATTTGTTTTTTTGAAGTTGCAGCACTTAAGAAAATTAAGCGATCATGTTTTAGATAATAGTTTGCAAAGAACAGAAGGCAGAGAATGGAAGGAGGAAGAGAGGGAGGAAAGATGGGAGAAAGGGAGGAAAGAAGGAAGATAAAAGAAACATTTTATTTCTTACCCATTCTGAACTTTAGATCTTGCTTCAGTAACTGAATAACAGCTACCTGAGATATAATTATAGGTAGCCATTTTCTACTCTAAGTAAGATACTGTGAAAAGAAATTTTATTTTTTTCAAAGATTTTATTATTTATTTGAGAGAGAGAGAGAGAGAGAGCACGAGCGAGAAGGAGCAGAGGGAGGGGCAGAAGGAGGAGAGTAAGAGAGAGAAAGAGACGTGAATGGGAGGAGGGGCAGAGGGAGAGGGAGAAGCAGACTCCCTGCTGAACAGGGAGCCCACTAAGACTTGATCTCAGGACCCTGGGATCATGACCTGAATTGAAGGCAGGTGCTTAGCCAACTGAGCTCCCTTGGTGCCTCAATAAACTTTATTTTAAACGCTGTTTAGTTTTTTTTCAATTTTAATGCCATTTTCCATTCAAGTTTGTGATATCCCACATTAAAAAAATATACTATGCTGAAGGGAAGGAAAAACTTTTCTTCTATGCTGTTATGTTTTGTAACTGAGACATGCAAATTAAACTGGCAAAATATATTAAGAGGAGAAAAGGCATAAACATTTTTTTAAGATTTTATTTATTTGACAGAGAGAGATCACAAGTAGGCAGAAAGGCAGGCAGAGAGAGAGGGGGAAGCAGGCTCCCTGCTGAGCAGAGAGCCCAATAGAGTCTCAGTCCCAGGCCCCTGAGATCATGGCCTGGGCTGAAGGCAGAGGCTTAACCCAAGTGCCCCATAAACATTTTATTTTTATATACATGGGGACTGAACAGAAGACAAGGAAAACCGAATGAAGTGGTTAAATCCAGGAGCTAATATATCATTTAACAAAGGTTAATAGGGCGCCTGGATGGCTCAGTGGGTTAAAGCCTCTGCCTTTGGCTCAGGTCATGATCCCAGGGTCCTGGGAGGGAGCCCCACATCGGGCTCTCTGCTCAGCGGGGAGCCTGCTTCCCCCTCTCTCTCTCTACCTGCCTCTCTGCCTACTTGTGATCTCTGTCTGGCAAATAAATAAATTAAAAAAAAAAAAACAAAGGTTAATAAATTATGGGAAGGTCAGTGGGAAATATATGGTAAATAAGGGTTGGTCAGTAACATTTCTTTATGCAGACTCATCTCAGTGCAATCTCAAGTCTTTCTGATCTGGAAGAGAACACCTTTATAAATGGAAATTTATAGGGGCACGTGGTGGCTCAGTTGGTGGCTCAGTTCGTTAAGCATCTGCCTTTGGCTCAAGTCATGGTCTCAGGGTTCTGGGATTGAGTCCCTTGTCAGGTTCCCTGGTCAGTGGGGAACCTGCTTCTCCCCGCCCCCGCCCCCCGTGCTTTCTATCTCTGTCTCTCAAATAAATAAATCTTTAAAAAAAAAAAAAAGAAAAAAAAAGAAATTTGTATCACCTACGCAAAAGGAAATTTATGCCCTGCTTGTAGGCAGAGAGGTTTTCCTGTGACTGCTATTTTTCAGTGAGCTTCACCTCCAAATAATCTTTATACAAAACTGGCATTTTTGGGTGGTGGTATATTCTGATCCCCTTCAATGCCAATAAGATTTTTGGATATTTAAAAGGTCAACAAAGCCTGTTGGAAAGTCTAGAGAAGATGACTGTGAGGATGTACCTTCTTCCACTCTTGGTTGCCATGTTGAATATATACTCTATTTATCAAAATTTATTTAAAATTATATATTCTATGACCTAGCAATTCTACTCCCTAGAATATTATTTGTAATCAGATATATGTACAAAATATGTCTTTATATTTGTTAATCAAGGTCAACTTAAGAATAATAGTAATAGTAATAAATGGGGGGAAAGGAAATGTACATCTACAGATCAATTACCGTGACCAAACTATAAACCAAGTATCTATAATATAGATCTTTATTTTTTGGCATGATTGATGCCCTTGACATACCACTGAGTAAAAAACATTGGTAATAGTTTATATATAGAAGATACATATTGGTCATGGGCTATATATATATAGAAGATACATAGTATGAGAATGTAAATTTTATATAAATGGTATCTTTCTGTGTGATTATTCATAGAGAGATATTCATAATCACCAAAATATTAATAAGAGTTATCTTTATTTTTACTTTTTTATATTATTTTAATTTTTATGATTCACAGATATCATTTTTGTTATTAGAGAAAAAAGCTGTTTTGAATTAGGGCAAAATTTATGTTTCAAAATACCAGTTAACTGAACTAATGTGAGTTCACTCTTTGGTGAGTTACAGTTAGAAACTACACCAGGTAGGATTGTTGCACAAAGGCAAATTTATTTGCAGCCAAAAAAAGGAGATCACAAGGAATAACTTCCAAAGCCATGACTCCCTGAGCAGGACTAAGTGGGTTCCTTTTAGCGAAGGTTAGGAACAAATATTTCGAGAGGGGAGACTTGTCACTCTGTAGAGAGATGGGCATAAGGTCATGCATGTGCTTTAAGGAAATATGCCTTTACATACACTGTATATTATGTACATGAGGCTTGTGCTCTTCCAAGGGCAAAGATTCTAGTATTATTTTTTTTAAGATTTCATTTATTTATTTATTTGAGAAAGAGAGAGCATGAGATGAGGAGGGATAGAGGAGAAGGGTGAGGGAGAGAGAAAGAATCTCAAGCAGACTCCATTCTGAGTGTGGAGACAGACACAGGGCTCCATCTCACAACCCTGGGATCATGACCTGAGCTGAAACGAAGAGTTGGATAATTAACTAATGAGCCACCCAGGCACCCCAGAGATTTTAGTATTATGGTGAGTTAAAGGTAATTGTCAGTCACTCCATGGTCCATCTACACAGGTGTCAGTTAGGAATTAAGCTCAAACTGTCTGCATGTTCTGGACCACCAAAGCTCTTCTGTCAGGTAAGCATTATTTTTTGAGGGGTAGTTTCAGTTTCCATCACAGAATGCTTAGCCTCTCAGGTTTTTTTTGTTTTGTTTTGTTTGTTTTGTTTTGAAGATTTTACTTATTTGTCAGATAGAGAGAGCACAAGCAGGGGCAGCAGCAGACAGAACAGGCAGAACAGGCAAAGAGAGAAGCAGGCTCTTGGCTGAGGAAGGAGCCAGATGCAGGACTTGATCCCAGGACCCCAGGATCATGACAGGAACCAAAGGCAGGCACTTAACTGACTGAGCCACGCAGGCATCCCACTGTGCCCCTCAGGTCCTTAGAGATAAGCTGGAAACAAGAGCTTAAGGAAAAATGTAAGACAGAGGATGGTGGGTACAAGCAGATGAGTAGTAAATGTCAGGTTTTGTGGTGTGGCTGGTGACACAAGGAAATAGGAAAAAAATATTATCAATTTTAATAAAATAAGCCTTAGAATATTTAAAAATAGTTAGATGTAAAGGTTTAGGTATTTTCTCAATATCAAAAAGTATTGAAATAGTGCCACAATTTTATAAACATAATTGAAGAATGGATTAGTTTTATAGGACATGTCCATAAATAGTGAGCACAATGTTTGAACAAGGAGCTGTTGGGGAGGAAGAATTTCCTTTGCCCTTTAAGGTCATTGTAGTTTGATTAAGAATGAGGCAGATTAACAGGAGAAAATAAAATAAGAGCATAAGTATGAGAAATCTTCACTAACAGAGAAAGTCCAGACAGTGGGGCAACATGAGGCTTATTGAGTTAAGGGAGAAGGGTAGGGGTCTCATGATACAAAGGAGACAAAGACCATTAAAAGGAACATGAGAGGAGATATTTGGGAAACAAAAGTTCAACTATTATGTAGCTAAGTTTCTTAGGTAAAGGGGAATCTCTGCTAATAGCTTTCTTCCTGGTACAGACAAGAGAGGAAGACAAAAAGCTTTTTCTAAATATGCTAGGTTTTGTTTGCTTTTAATTTAAAATAATGTTCCTGCTAAAGTGGCCCATCTTGGAGTGGTCTTCCCTTAGGGCTTACAGGGGGAAAAAGTCTTGAATGTCTGCTCCATCATTTTTGAATGTGTATGTGGAATAGCAACTAAAATCACATGGGGCAATCAAATGATCACTATTAAATGAAAGTCTAATGTAGTGTTTTCCAAGACTTTTCTTTAACTAAGAATATATCTTGTAAGGCACCTTGAAAAAGTTGATCTCATTATAATGATAACTGTGTGAGAAATTTAGTGACTTCTTGGGATTGTGTGTAGGAAATCTAAAAATAATAGCAATAGCATTAAATAATTACAGAAAATTTTATTTGCACAAATTTACAAAAATGTGTAAAATTTTATTTGAGACAATTGAGAAATTAAGATCAGATGAGGTCAAGAAGTTGCCCAGAGTCGGCCAGTACAAGTTATAGAGCTAGAACTTCTAGTATGAAGTGAATGATCTTTCCATTATATAAATTTGACTAATGAAAGTCTACCCCAGAGGCTCCCCCATCATGAGAAATTAGTGTGAAAAATTAGAAATTAGTGAGAAATAGTCTGAATGGGACTCATTATATGATCCAACTAATACATAGTTTGTGACTCATCAGCACTGTGTATTTACTTATTGATGGTTTTTCAGTTATGATTCAATTATAGGATCCCTTGGTCTGTGCCCAGCACAACTTAACTAACTTGAGCTACTTATTCACTCGATCTCTTTATTCCTTCTCCTCCATTTTGCATCTCTTGAGTCTCTAAATGTTCAAATATTTTCACAATTTCACAAATTCAGAATTTCACAATTCTGTCTCTCAATATAACTAACTTTCTAACTCCTTTGTGGGAGGAAACTTCAAATGCCATACCCTTTCTAGTGAACATTCATCTCCATTCAATTGTGTCTTTCCTCAGATCACTTTGATAGAACACTGTAGTTTTCCATTCATACCTAACCTGGCAGTAAACTTAAGCAGGAGGAGATATGGTACTCTCTCTTAAAAAAAAAAAAAAAAAAATATATATATATATATATATATATATATATACACACACAGACACACACACACACACACGCACACACAAAAAAATATTGTGTGTTTTGTGTGTGCATGGTTGGTTCAAAAATAGATTTAGATTTTTTAAATTCCCTGAAGGGTAAAGGACATTTTTATTATTCCACAAGGCATGTAATTCCATCTAAATTTCATGTCTGAGTTCACCATGTAGGAATATTGGAGAGCTGGAGAGAAAAACTTGCTCAACTAATATGTGTAGGAAAGAAACAAATATATGAAAGAGAGATGGAGAACAAATATAATAAGTAGAAGAACGAAGGAGAGAGGACTAATATTTTCCATTTATTCAAAAACATTTCTTGATCACCTACTGTGTGAGATAACTTGTGTTACCTTATAGAACTCTTAAAAGCACACAAGCTATTTTCAAAAACATCTTCTAATTCCATAGTAATTAATACTTTAAAACTGAACATTTACTAACAAATATAGTCTTTTAATGTGACTTTGATTAGTTTAAAAATTGATGCAGGGAAAAAATAAATCTTAACAAGCAATGACTAAAGTTTGCAAAAACTGATAGTTAAAAATGAGCTCCTGGAAACTGGAATCTGGCAAACAATTCTCAGAGGTATAAGGTGCAGCTGTGCATTCATGCCTGAAATCACTGCATCAGCTAATTTTAGACTGTACTTATCAGTAATGATGGTATCTCATTGTTCTCATTTTTTTTATTCTATATTATCCATGATTCCTGCTGTGACAGTTAAATTGTTCTCAAATTTACCAAAGTCAAAAAGTTTAAAATTACACATGTGTATAATTTTGTTTCTAGAACTTCGGAAAATTGATGATGGTGATGATGGAAGTCTTACTCCTGACTTTTGACAAGTTTAGATTGGACCCCAGCCAAAAAAGATTTTCAGAGTACATAATACCAGCATTTTTTAATATATTCAAGGAAACAACTTTTATCACATTTCATAGAATTCTCAACATACTGAGAATAAATTAGATATTATTATTGTATATTATTAATGCTACTATTACTTTTATTTTATTACCATTTAGAGACTGCTTTAATGAACATTGCAGAATAGTAACCAAAAGACTCAAATTTCCCATTTTACCATGATTCATCCAGTGTGGTTAGCCAATAGTAGGACTAGTTCCACTCAATTTTATAAATGTTTGGTTAATTGTTTGTTTTACTTACTAGACTGCACACTATGCACACTCCTCGAGGATAATGTATGTGTTATTAGATTTCACATTCTCAGCATCCTAGTTTATTGTCTATGATTCATAAGCACCCAAAAAACATCTGTTGAGTAAGTTAGTGCTTCAGTATCTTTATTCTATAGATAGGTCTATGACTAAATTCGCCTTTAAAATCGCTAGAAAAATGTCAAAGATAGGTCTATAAAGTCATAATTGTACATAAAGAGAATGTGCTTTAAAAAAAGTTTCTATTATGTGGTTAAACTTCAGTTAATAGGATATCTGCTCCCCCTGAATTTTAAAATGAATGAAAGCATGAACTTTTGTCTTATTTAGTGCTTTATCCTCAGTACCTAGGAATGCTTAGGATATAGCACAATAATAAATATTTGTTGAATATATTAATGGATGAATATGAAGAGGATTATTATCTGGCTTTCTTAGGCATGGCATCATAAGCAGATATTACCTGTAAAATTCATTATTTCAGTATATTAAGGGCATGCCTGCTACTTCACTAAATCATAGAAGTATATTTTCCATCCAAAATTTCATTTCTATTTTTGAGGATCAAGAAAGTCAGTTGTATTATCAGACTTGGCCAAGTTCAATGGTAAACACAATTCAAGAGAGGAAATTGATAGTTAAAACAGAAGATCAGTCTTAATTTGTAATAATGATATAAGTGTTAATGAAGAATCAAAGATTTATGTCAACTTCCCAAAAGGTAATATCCCTTGAAAAGTTTCTGACTTGAACTCATTACCATAAGAAGATTGTTTTCAAGTCAACAGACTCAGAGTGATCTTTTTGGTTATAATCAAGCTATGATAGATGGATGTACTTATCGCTTTTATAGAGGGAAAGAAATGGGAGAAATGAGTTAGAATTTGTGTCTTTTTTGCTGTCATTGTTGTTGGTTTTTTGTCTTTTGTTTATAGGGGGAGAGAGGGTGAGTAGAGGATTAGGGAGAGAGAGAAACTTTTTTTTTTTTTAAGATTTTATTTGTTTGATAGAGAGATCACAAGTAGGCAGAGGCAGAGAAAGAGGGGGAAGCAGGCTTCCCACCAAGCAGAGAGCCCTATGTGGGGCTCAATCCCAGGACCCTGAAATCATGACCTGAGCCAAAGGCAGAAGCTTAACCCATTGAGCCACCCTGAGAGAGATTCTTTTTTTTTTTTTTTTTTTTAAAGATTTTATTTATTTGACAGGCAGAGATCACAAGTAGGCTGAGAGGTAGGCAGAGAGAGGAGGAAGCAGGCTCCCTGCTGAGCAGAGAGCCCGATGCGGGGCTCGATCCCAGGACCCTGGGATCACGACCTGAGCTGAAGGCAGAGGCTTTAACCTACTGAGCCACCCAGGCGCCCCCTGAGAGAGATTCTTAAGCAAGCTCCATGCCCAGCATGGAGCCTGACAGAGGATTGGATCTTACAATGCTGAGATCATGACCTTACAATTTTACAATGTTGAGATCAAGAGTTGGGCATTTAACCAACTGAACCACCCAGACACCCCTAGAATTTAAGTATTCTTGGGTGCCTCATCTTGTATCTTTTAATGCATATAACAACCTTGCAAAATAGGATTTCTTATCTCCATTTTTTTTTTAAGATAATGAGTTTGGGTTTCATGTCAAAACTACTTTTTTCAAACTATCCTACTCTTTTCATAACGCCTTGCTGCTTCTATCCCATAGGAACTGGAATACTTATGTTGGTCCACTGAAGTAGCTTTATTCTTAAATAATGTGTGAGTCTCATCTTAGAATTCTTACTCTCTTGTCACCTTTTTGAGGCTGTGCCCAAGTTGTACTTGAAATTTTCTAAATCAGAAGATTTACATGAGTCCTCGGGAATGGTATATTAAAGGAAGAAACATACGTAGAACATACCTATTTGACATAGTCTGATTGCTTGGGCACTTAATTTTTTAAACCTTTTGAAGTCATACAGAAGTCTCTCATTTTAAAATCTTTATTAGAATTTAGAATAAACTCTTAGCATAGACGTTCAGAAAGTACTTATTTAGTGGAAGCTATGTGCCAGGCATATGCATTTTCTCATTTGTTAAATTCTTACAATAAGAACAAGTTAAGTAACTTGCCTGAATTCACTTACAAGTTAACTTACAAGTTGAGTAACTTGCCTGAATTCACCCAGCAAGTAGGAAATAAAGACAGGATTATAGATAAGGTCCAGCTGGTCATGTTCTTTCCTCCATCCCATGCTACCTCTCAGTAAATATCAGTTTTATTTGGTCTTATTTAATTGGTAAGATATAGACATAATTAATAATATCCAAGGATTATATTTATTGTGATTAAAGATATATAAAGTGTTTATTTAATCTTCCCAATAATCCTTACAAATAGGGAGTGATTTTGTCTGTTTTTGACAAAAAGAAAAGAAACTTCAAGAAATTCGGCTTTGTCCAAAGCCTAGGCTTAAAATCTATTCTCTTTTCAAAATATCAGTCTAGTTTTGACACAATGAGATCAACCAGGAAGGTAGTGTAATAATTTAGATGTAAAAGGAAAAGTGGTTAGGCTGCACCAGTGTGGTTGGAAAGAAAGGGAATGAGGAAAGGATGATGCTTATCCTGTGGGTTTTCTAGGAATATTTTAACATGATTCAAAGTAGGGTAAGGCCCAATATACCACAATGACTTCCCAAAGGTCTATAATGCAATTTTATTTAAAAATTGTACTTGCTAATTATTGTTCTAATTCCATTTGCCTACCTTATTTACAGCTTAAACTGAACTCCAAAGCTTGTTGCTTACAATGTGCCTTTTTTAAGTTCCTTACTGGATATTATTGCCTTTTCCATTCTCAAAACACAATGTTTTAAATAAGCCTATAACACCTTATATCATCAGCTTATAAAAAGCAGCAAAATCTGGTATTTTGCCATTTATTTCAGGTATTCTTTGGAAATGTGTCCTGAAGTAAAAATCCTTGCCCTTAATTTGCTTTCTCATACTTAATCCAAACTTGCTCTAAACTTCACAAGAATTATGCCTCAGTATTCTGTTAAGACAGTAACAGTTTTTTAAGCTCAAAACAATTTATGCTGTAGTAACATTCATCATGTACCTGGTATGTTTTAGTCTCTGGAGAAACAAAAGTAAGTAAGCCATGGTTGGTGCCCATAGGAAACAGTCTCTTAGAGCTTCAGGTAAATAGATTCAGTACAAGGAGATGAGCGTTTTGCGGAAGTACTTACAGGACACTATAAAGGAGAAAGGAGGGAGAAGCCCATTTCTTCTTATTCTTATAGTCTTTGTTCTTAAAACTAGAATTGGTTTTGACTCATCATATATTACATGTTCTAAGCTAAAATGATTTTGCCCATAGATTTGATCATATCTTCCCCAGTCTGAATTTTATTAAGACTTCCCCATCATATAAATTTGGAAATCTAGCCAGGATAGAAAGTTCTATATGAACCCTGGTCCCCGACTAGCTCTCATTTGTCAGGACACTAAAACATATACTAAATCTTTAGCCATATTACAAAAATACACAGTTGAACAATGTCACAGTCATGCCCCGGTGACTTCACACTGGGTTTTCCTTCTATCTGAAATGTTATTCCTCGTTCCTCTAGCCAACTCCAAGTTAAATTTTCTTGTACCTCTTCTAGGTAAAATACAACTAATTTTACCTAAGGAATCACATTCTCTAGAAATTTTCCTGGGTCTCAGAATGTGATTTTAGTGTGCGTATCCTGTGCTCCACAAACAATGTAATGAGACTAACACTAAACCATTGAATTAATGTTCTGTGCTACATGGGGACACTGGGTGGCTCAGATGGTTAAGCACTGCCTTCAGCTCAGGTCATGATCCCACGGTCCTGAGATCCAGCCCCACATCAGGCTCCCTGTTGAGTGGGGAGTCTGCTTCTCCCTCTCCTGCTCCCCTGCTTGTTCTCTCTCTCTGTGTCAAATAAATAAAATCTTCAAAAAAAAAAAAAAAAGGGTTCTGAGCTACATGATAAGTTGCCACAAATTTAGCAGCTTAAAACAACATGCTTTTATGTAACAGTTTCTGTGGGGCTGGATTCTGGACATAGCTAAGCAGGATGTCTATGCAAGCATTCTACCAACGGGTCAGTAAAGGCTGGGTTCTCAGCAGGAGGCTGCAGAAGGAGAGATTAGCTTCCAAGATCACTGAGAGGACTGATGTAATTGATTGACTTGCAGCTGTACGATTCATAGCTGCTTGCCTCTTCAAAGATAGCAAGGGGAAGAAGGTTCTAGAGCAAGACTACTAGCAAAAAGGAGTCTTATATAACGTAATATAATCACAGGGGTAACATCCTACAACCTTTGCCATATTTTATTAGTTAAAAGTAATTCACAGGCCCTACCCTGTGAATTACTCTGTGAATTACTGTGAATTACCCACTCACACTGAAAGAGAGTGAGTTATACAAGGATATGAACATCAAGATGTGGGTATCCTGAGAATCAAGTTTGTCTACCACATTTGTCATCACCGATTTATAAGCCTGTTTTCACAACTATGCCACAGGAAAGTAAGTGGTAAGGAGCATGTCTTACCTGACTTTGTGTGGCCAGTATCTAACACTCTGTGTTCAGTATGTGACACACTTTAACTTTGACTTGCTAACTGCTGCCAAAAACAAAAATATTGACTCTATGAAGTAAAAGGCAATTCCTTTTCCATAAAAATACTCAAAAACTCTAGCACCTAGAAACCAATGAATATAAAATTATAATAATAAATGGGAAAATATCATAGGTAACATTAACCTTTTAACCTCATTCCTTGGTTATCACTATAATGATGTTGTTATGTCTGGGATTTTTAGAAACAGAATATCAGTATGATATGTGAACTAGGATGGTGGCGATTTTATACATTCCTATTGACTATTTAAAAAGGGAAAGAAATGCTATGGATTTATCACCAATGATTAGCTACCTATAGAACATTCCGTTGCCATGGCAATTTAGTTAATTAACAGGCTTGGTTTGTATTACACAACTGCTAAAGGAGATTCATGTTTCTGGGAACACTAAAATGTAAATTGTGCTCTGAGGCTGTCCTGTATGCTCCAGAGAAAGAAACAGTATTTTTCAGAATCCCTCTCCAATAATTTAGCTAATTAAAAGTTGTTTTGTGGCTTTCAAATGCTTACATCTACACTTCAGGCAAAAATAATACCTTTTAAAAGAACAGAGTCTACATTCTGAGCTTGCATTATAGTATAATAAAGAGGTTCAGGTCTGAAATGTAGTTACAATGAAATGTTAGAGTAGATGCAGTCAACATGAGAAATTAATTTCCTTGACTTGCACAATGATATCTGTAAATTCCACTGACTTTACTTCTAGGCAGAAGAGATGAATGCACTTCGGTTCCAGGGATTTCTTCTATAGCTCATGAGACCACCTAAAAAATATTTTCACGAAGCTCAAAACATCAAATAATTGGACAAGATGGCGGGGTACTAGGAAGAGGCGTCTTTTCAGCTGGTACCCCAAAGTGAGCTGATTACCTACCAAAGAACTCTGATCACCCATGAAATCAGCCTGAGATCAGAATTATACACGTCTGGATCTCTACAGGGGCAGAAGACGCCAGTGAGCAGGTAAAGCGGAATGGGAACAGCGGACTGATATCGGAAGATAAACAAAAGGGGGAGGGAGCCACCAGAGGCGACCGGTGCAAAAGTAATACCCCGATACGAGCGAGAGTGCCCTGCGTCTGGGGACCAGCATTAACTCGGAGACTGGTTGAAAGCACTCCAAAAGAGCAAAGGATCGCGGGGGCAAACTGTGGGAATCGGGGCGGCTAGGGACAGGGGCTTGAGTCCCCGGTCCCAGACGGCCTCCCCGGCGCGGAGGCAGAGAGAGTGCGGCGGAGAAACCGGCTCCTGGTCCCTAAGCCGCCAGCGCGCACCAGAGCGCGGGGTTCCGGCTCCTGTGAGGGGATGGGAGCCGGTCTGCAGAACGCGCGCTAGCCCTACCACAAAGCTTGAGATGCGCGTGCACGTCGCTCCAGCTCTCCTGGGTTTCTAAGGCCCTGGGGCGCTTCTTGACCCGGGCCATTGTTTCAAAGTCTAAGCCTCGCGCCCGCGAAACTCTTCCCCGGACAGAGGCGCGCAAAAGCCCAGCCTGCGGCTTACGGGACAGCGCCCCGTTCTCAGTGCCCCAGACGCGCGCCCGACCCACAGCCGCCTCTGAAAAGAGGTGCGCGCAAGCCGGGCACTCCCAGCCCCGGCCAGCGGCAAAATCTCAGTGTGCGATCGCTGCTTGGAACCTCTCTGGCGGTCAGGAGCTCCCAGACAGCCGCCACTGCCTTGGCTTTGGGGACGAGCAAAAGATCCTGCGCCCCCAGGGTCTTTAACTTGGAACCTGCACTGCCAGCATCCAAGGGGGAATTTATTCAGCTTCTGCACCCAGACTGAGGCTTCTGAGACGGAGATCAGGAAGTGTTCCAGGGTGCACCTTGACTGCACCAGAGTTGATACATCCAGCTACATCTGTTCAGTCTTCTCCCACCAAAATGACTAGGAGGAGGAATGCCCAACAGAAGAAAAATACAGAGGATGGACCTTCCGCAACAGAGCTAACGGCTATCAACATAGACAATATGTCGGAAAGAGAATTCAGGCTAACAATTATCCAGGCAATAGCTAGGTTGGAGAAAGCCATGGATGACCAAACAGAATTGATTAGAGCCGAACTGAAAGCGACCAGACAGGATGTTCACAATGTTAGGGCGGAGCTTAAAGCTACCAGGGAGGAGGTCCACAATGCTCTCAATGAGTTCCAATCCAATCTAAACTCTCTCAAAGCTAGGGTAACTGAGACAGAAGATAGAATTAGTGATCTGGAAGACAAACAGATAGAGAGAAAGGATCAGGAGGAAGCCTGGAACAAACAGCTTAGATCCCACGAAAGCAGAATTAGGGAAATAAGTGATGCCATGAAGCGTTCCAACGTCAGAATTATTGGAATTCCTGAAGGGGAGGAGAAAGAAAGAAGTCTAGAAGATGTCGTGGAACAAGTCCTTCATGAAAACTTTCCGAATCTCGCGAATGAAACCAGCGTTCATGTACTAGAGGCTGAACGGTCTCCACCCAAGATTATACACTCCAAAAAAACATCACGACACCTGATAGTCAAATTGAGAAATTATAATTGTAGGTATAATCTCTTGAAAGCTGCCAGGGCAAAGAGGCTCCTTACTTACAGAGGGAAGCCCATCAGAATAACGTCAGACCTGTCCACAGAGACCTGGCAAGCCAGAAGAGGCTGGCAAGATATATTCAGGGCACTAAATGAGAAGAACATGCAGCCAAGAATACTTTATCCAGCAAGACTGACATTCAAAATGGATGGAGAGATAAAGAGTTTCCATGACCGGCAAGACTTAAAAGACTATGCAACCACCAAGCCGATACTGCAGGAAATATTAAGGGGGGTTCTATAAAAGAGGAAAAATCCCAAGAATAGCATTGAACAGAAATATAGAGACAGTCTACAGAAAGAAAGACTTCAAAGGTAACTCGATGTCAATAAAAACGTATCTATCAATAATCACTCTCAATGTGAATGGCCTCAATGCACCCATAAAACGGCACAGGGTTGCAGATTGGATAAAACGACAGGACCCATCCATATGCTGTCTACAAGAGACCCATTTTGAACCTAAAGATACACGCAGACTGAAAGTGAAGGGGTGGAGAAGCATCTTTCATGCCAATGGGACTCAAAAGAAGGCTGGGGTAGCGATTCTCATATCAGATAAATTAGACTTCAAACTAAAGACTGTAGTCAGAGATACAGAAGGACACTACATAATCCTTAAAGGGACTATCCACCAAGATGATCTAACAATTGTAAATATCTATGCTCCCAATATGGGAGCAGCCAATTACTTAAGAAAACTGTTAATCAAGATAAAGAGTCATATTGATATGAATACACTAATCGTAGGTGATCTTAACACGCCTCTTTCAGAATTAGACAGATCATCGAAGCAGAAAATCAATAAAGAAACAAGAGCATTGAACGACACATTGGACCAGATGGACCTCATAGATATATACAGAACATTCCACCCTAAAACAGCAGAATACTCATTCTTCTCAAGTGCACACGGAACCTTCTCCAGAATAGACCACATACTGGGTCACAAATCAGGACTCAGCCGATACCAAAAGACTGAGATTATTCCCTGCATATTCTCAGATCACAATGCTTTGAAACTGGAGCTCAATCACAAGGAAAAGTTCCGAAGGAACTCAAACACCTGGAAGCTAAAGACCACCTTGCTTAAGAATGCTTGGATCAACCAGGAGATCAAAGAAGAACTGAAACAATTCATGGAAACCAATGAGAATGAAGACACTTCGGTCCAAAACCTATGGGATACAGCAAAGGCGGTCCTAAGGGGAAAATATATAGCCTCCAAGCCTTGCTCAAAAAAATTGAAAAATCCAGAACACACCAGCTGTCTCTACACCTTAAAGAACTGGAGGATCAACAACAAATCAAACCAACTCCACACATAAGAAGGGAAATCATCAAGATTAGAGCTGAGATCAATGAGGGAGAAACCAGAGATACAGTAGAACGTATCAATGAAACTAGAAGCTGGTTTTTTGAAAGAATCAATAAGATCGAAAAGCCACTGGCTACACTAATCCAAAAGAAAAGAGAGAAATCCCAAATTCATAAAATTATGAATGAAAGGGGAGAGATCACAACTAACACCAAGGAAGTAGAAACAATCATCAGAAGTTACTACGAACAGTTATATGCCAATAAGCTTAGCAACCTTGATGAAATGGATGCATTCCTGGAAAAATATAAACTACCAAAATTGAACCAGGAAGAAATCGACAACCTGAATAGACCGATATCTAATAACGAGATTGAAGCAGTGATCAAAAATCTCCCAAAAAACAAGAGCCCAGGACCTGACGGATTCCCTGGGGAATTCTACCAAACCTTCCAAGAAGAAATAACACCTATTCTCCTGAAGCTGTTTCAAAAAATTGAAGCAGAAGGAAAACTTCCAGACTCTTTCTATGAAGCCAGCATTACCCTGATCCCCAAACCAGGCAAGGACCATACCAAAAAGGAGAATTTCAGACCAATATCACTGATGAATATGGATGCTAAGATTCTCAACAAGATCCTAGCCAACAGGATCCAACAACACATTAAAAAGATTATCCACCATGATCAGGTGGGATTCATCCCTGGGCTACAAGGATGGTTCAACATTCGTAAATCAATCAATGTGATACAACAAATTAATAGGAGAAGAGAGAAGAACCACATGGTCCTCTCAATTGATGCAGAAAAAGCATTTGACAAAATCCAACATCCGTTCCTGATTAAAACGCTTCAAAGTATAGGGATAGAGGGAACATTCCTGAACCTCATCAAATCTATCTATGAAAGACCCACAGCAAATATCATCCTCAATGGGAAAAAGCTTGCAGCCTTCCCGTTGAGATCAGGAACAAGACAAGGATGCCCACTTTCACCACTCTTGTTCAACATAGTATTAGAAGTCCTAGCAACAGCAATCAGACAACAGAGAGAAATAAAAGGTATCCAAATTGGTAATGAAGAAGTCAAACTCTCTCTCTTCGCAGATGACATGATTCTTTATATGGAAAACCCAAAAGACTCCACCCCCAAACTACTAGAACTCATACAGCAATTCAGCAGCGTGGCAGGATACAAAGTCAATGTGCAGAAATCAGTGGCTTTCTTATACACTAACAAGGAAAATACAGAAAGGGAAATTAGAGAATCGATTCCATTTACTATAGCGCCAAGAACCATAAGATACCTGGGAATAAACCTAACTAAAGAGGTAAAGGATCTGTACTTGAGGAACTACAGAACACTCATGAAAGAAATTGAAGAAGACACAAAAAGATGGAAGACCATTCCATGCTCTTGGATCGGAAGAATAAACATCGTTAAAATGTCTATACTGCCTAGAGCAATCTATACTTTTAATGCCATTCCGATCAAAATTCCACCGGCATTCTTCAAAGAGCTGGAGCAAATAATCCAAAAATTTGTATGGAATCAGAAGAGACCCCGAATCGCTAAGGAAACGTTGAAAAACAAAAATAAAGCTGGCGGCATCACCTTACCTGATTTCAAGCTTTATTACAAAGCTGTGATCACCAAGACAGCATGGTACTGGCATAAAAACAGACACATAGACCAGTGGAACAGAGTAGAGAGCCCTGATATGGACCCTCAACTCTATGGTCAATTAATCTTCGACAAAACAGGAAAAAATATACAGTGGAAAAAAGACAGTCTCTTCAATAAATGGTGCTGGGAAAACTGGACAGCTATATGTAGAAGAATGAAACTCGACCATTCTCTTACACCGTACACAAAGATCAACTCAAAATGGATAAAAGACCTCAACGTGAGACAGGAATCTATCAGAATCTTAGAGGAGAACATAGGCAGTAATCTCTTCGATATCAGCCACAGCAACTTCTTTCAAGATACGTCTCCAAAGGCAAAGGAAACAAAAGCGAAAATAGACTTCTGGGACTTCATCAAAATCAAAAGCTTCTGCACAGCAAAGGAAACAGTCAAAAAAACAAAGAGGCAACCCACGGAATGGGAGAAGATATTTGCAAATGACAGTACAGACAAAAGGTTGATATCCAGGATTTATAATGAACTCCTCAAACTCAACCCACACGAAACAGACAAACACATCAAAAAATGGGCAGAAGATATGAACAGACACTTCTCCAATCAAGAAATACAAATGGCTATCAGACACATGAAAAAATGCTCATCATCATTAGCCCTCAGGGAGATTCAAATTAAAACCACATTGAGATATCACCTTACACCAGTTAGAATGGCCAAAATTAACAAAACAGGAAACAACATGTGTTGGAGAGGATGTGGAGAAAGGGGAACCCTCTTACACTGTTGGTGGGAATGCAAGTTGGTGCAGCCTCTTTGGAGAACAGTGTGGAGATTCCTCAAGAAATTAAAAATAGAGCTTCCCTACGACCCTGCAATTGCACTCCTGGGTATTTACCCCAAAGATACAGATGTCGTGAAAAGAAGGGCCATCTGTACCCCAATGTTTATAGCAGCAATGGCCACAGTCGCCAAACTATGGAAAGAACCAAGATGCCCTTCAACGGATGAATGGATAAGGAAGATGTGGTCCATATACACTATGGAGTATTATGCCTCCATCAGAAAGGACGAATATCCAACTTTTGTAGCAACATGGACGGGACTGGAAGAGATTATGCTGAGTGAAATCAGTCAAGCAGAGAGAGTCAATTATCATATGGTTTCACTCATTTGTGGAGCATAACCAATAGCATGGAGGACAAGGGGCGTTAGAGAGTAGTAGGGAATTTGGGTAAATTGGAAGGGGAGGTGAACCATGAGAGACTATGGACTCTGAAAAACAGTCTGAGGGGTTTGAAGTGGCGGGGGGGGTGGGAGGTTGGGGTACCAGGTGGTGGATATTATAGAGGGCACAGCTTGCATGGAGCACTGGGTGTGGTGAAAAAATAATGAATACTGTTTTTCTGAAAATAAATAAATTGGGAAAAAAAAAAAAAAAAAAAACATCAAATAATTGACTACAATTCACCATAGTTTTTTTTTTTTTTAAGATTTTATTTATTTATTTGACAGAGAGTGAGGGAGAGACAGAGCATGAGCGAGGAGAAGGACCAGAGGCAGAGGGAGTAGCAGGTTCCCCACTGTGCAGGGAGCCGGATGCAGAGCTCAGTCCCAGGACCCTGGGATCATGACCTGAGCCGAAGGCAGATGTTTAACCAGCTAAGCCACCCAGGCGCCCCTCCCTATAGTTTTGCTGTATAGAAGTATCCACATTCAAAAAAATCAACAGAAATAGTTGTGCTGTTATTATTTTTATTTTTATTAATAAATATTTATTGAATTAAGTGGGTTTTTTTTTTGTTTTTTTTGTTTTTTTTTAAGATTTCATTTGTTTATTTGACAGAGAGAGATCACAAGCAGGCAGAGAGGCAGGCAGAGAGAGAGGAGGAAGCAGGCTCCCCGCCGAGCAGAGAGCCCGATGCGGGACTCAATCCCACGACCCTGAGATCATGACCCGAGCCGAATGCAGTGGCTCAACCCACTGAGCCACCTAGGCGCCCCCAAAATTAAGTGTTTTAATGTTACATTAATTTTCACAATAATCCATGAGGTAAGCTGCTATAATATCCATTTGGCAGATAGGAAAATCCAGGCTTACAAAGGTTATGTGACTTTTTGAGGATACTACATCTTTTAAGTGATAGAATGAGAATCTGAACTCTTGTCCTCTGACTACAGGACACATGTTTCCAAATTTTATGCAGGAATTCCTTGCCATATATTACATATCATGGAACTAATAAATTTAGTTTCATTGCTTTGGATGCTTTGGAGGCAGTTTCCCTGACTTGTAGCTTTGGCTTTCTGCCTTTTGTTTCTCTACTCTTCCAATTGTTTTGTAAGCTCTTAATTCCAATATTAAGTCTTTAATATTTAGAATAAACACAGTATCTTCTGTTTTTCTTGATTAAAATGTTTAGTCAATAATGTACACCAGGATCTTTTAAATGAAAAACATGAGGAGTCCTATCCAGATTTCCAACTCATCCTGGAGGACTTTGGGATCTCTGACTACATCAGCATTTATCTTGTTTTAAAATTTATTTTATTTTATTTTATTTTATTTTTAAAGATTTTATTTATTTATTTGACAGACAGAGATCACAAGTAGGTAGAAAGGTGGCGGGGGGGTGGGGGCGGGAAGCAGGTACCCTGCTGAGCAGGGGAGCCTGATGCAGGGCTCCATCCCAGGACCCTGAGATCATGGCCTGAGCCAAAAGCAGAGGCTCAACTCACTGAGCCACCAGGTGCCTGCATCAGCATTTAATACTCAAAAGGCCAACTACATGGACAATGAAAATATGGAACCAAGTTGGAAAAAACAGCTATAATATATGAATTGTTACTTAATCCAGTTTAAATCTGTCTTATGACACATCTTTAATGTCTTAACCCAAAGAATATCCCAGCCATCTTGACAAAAAGTGGTGGAAGAGGTACTTGGATGTAGGAAATATATCTTGTCCCTCAAAATTCACAATCAAAGTAACTAATGCATTGATAGGCAACTCTAGCCCGGCTGGCAAGATATGATAATGGGGAATGTGAGGGTGGAATGAACAAAAACAATGCTGTGTTCTGGATCAGCCACATGTCAGTAGTTGCCAACTCTTTTCTTGTTGTTTTGTTTTTTATTTGACAGACAGAGCTCAGGAGCAGGCAGAGAGGCAGGCGGGGGACAAGGGGGGAGGCTCCCCACTGAGCAGAGAGCCTGCCCTGGGGCTCGATCCCAGAACCCTGGGATCATGACCTGAGCTGAAGGCAGAGGCTTTAACCCACTGAGCCACCCAGGCCCCTAACTCTTGATTTAATGTGTTAATGGTTAAAAATGTTTTCCAATGTGTTTGTAAAGAATTACTCTGCTTTTCACCTACAACATAGTAACCAAAACAAGAAAAAAATCACATCTTTTTCATAAGCAATGATAATAATAGCATCCATTTACCGAACACTTACTATGTACTGGACTTATTAGGAACTGATCATAATTATCTGCTTCAGTCCTTATCACCACACTATGATATGTTTCTTCATTACAAATTTACATATTAAACTTAGTGAATGTTATAACATTTTCACTTACCAGTATACCATCCTCCATTCTCCAGATCAGCAGCAGCTGCTGGGACGGCAACCTATGTTCCTCATATGATCTGATGGGTCAGTATAAACCTGGCTCTCAAATAATTGCTGGTCACTGTGGTTGTGTATTTTGACTTGATTAGTGGTTTGCTGAGGGATTAGCTCAGAGGCTTGCCTTAGTTTCCCGTCCCTTAAAGCCCTCCTAGGTCTGGAGTGGCCTTTTGGTAGCATTTTCCCAAAATATTTAAAAACATATACTACTAGAGCCTTCTTGGGACAAGAGACAGCAAATAGAACAGACCTAGAAGTCTAGGAAGCAGACAAGCAGCAGACAGACCTAAAAGCCTAGGAAAAGTGAAGCTGAGGAAAAGAGATGGAAGAATGAGAGCTTTCTGGAACTTCTGCATCTATCAGGAAGCTAGAGTTAAGTGCATGCCTGGTGATGAATACATGCTCAGAAAAGACCTGGAAGGACCCTAGGCTTGCACTTCTGACTGACCTTTGGATACTGGATACTGGGCAAGCAGAAGGAAAGACCTAAGGCAGAATTGTAGGCGTCCTGGCTATACACTGAAGGAATTCCATAGCTCAGGATAACAAAAATACAACAACGCAAACCCAGCGGGGATGACAGAAAGAAGACCTGATTTTTAGAGTTAACGCATATAACATTCGAATTTTTCCACTTAAAACAAATAAAAAATTCAGAGATTAGGGAAGTAGACTCCATTAACAGGAACTAATAAATCACAGAAACCATCCTTCAGGAAGTCCAGAAGATTTCAGTCAACTGTCTTAAGTATGCTCAAAGAGCTAAAGGAAACCATTGGCAAAGAATCGAATGAAATAGGAGAATGATTACAGAATAGACTAATCTATAAAACTAATACAGAATGTAAATAAGTAGAAAATTTTAAGAAGAACTAAATAGATATTCTGCAGCTGGAAAGTACAATGTAAAATGAAATTTCACTAAAGGACTTCAGTAGATAGAGAGATAGAAAATGAAATGAGGAGGAAATAAAAATGTACACTAGAAAAGTCATTTAAATATACTGAATACATTAATGGAAGAATCAAGGAAATGAAAATATGTAAGATATAAAGAAAACAAATATCAAATGATAGAAGTAATCACTATAAATAAAAATGGATTAGGGCACCTGGGTGGCTCAGTGGGTTAAAGGCTCTGCCTTCTGCTCAGGGTCCTGGGATTGAGCCCCATATCGGACTCTCTGCTTGACGGCGAATCTGCTTCCCCCTCTCTCTCTCTGCCTGCCTCTCTGCCTACTTGTGATCTCTGTCAAATAAATAAAATCTTTTAAAAAATGGAGTACAAAACCATTAAATGGATTAAAAGGCAGAGATAGGCTGAGCGGATTTTTTAAAAATGACACAACTCTATACTGTTTATAAGAGACCCACATAAGATTTAAAGATTCATCTAGACTAAAAATGAAAGAATAGAAAGAGATATTTCATGCACAGAAGCACCAAAAGAGAGTTCGGGCAGCTACATCAACATTAGACAAACATATTTTTAAAATTTAAAAAAAATTACAAGAGTAAGACAATGACATTACATATATGATGTAAAGTGTCAATTTCATCAAGAATTTATAACAATTATAAGCATACAGTCAAAATAGATAAATTGGGCTATATTAAAATAAAATATTTTTGTGCATCAAAGGTATTATCAAGAAAGTTAAGAACAGTCCACATAATAGAGAATATTTTAAAATTGTGTATCTGATAATGATCTAGTATCCAGAACATATGAAAAACTCTAACAGCTCAACAACAAAGAACCAACAACCCAATTCAAATTTGAGCAAAGTGCCTGAATATTTTGAAAATATGCATTTTTTCCAAAGAAGATATATAAATGGCCAACAAGCAGATGAAAATATGCTCAATGTATTACCCATTAGGCAAATACAAACCAAAATCACAATGAGATACCACTTCACATGCTAGGATAACTACCAAAAAAGAAAGGTGGGGCATGGTTAGCAAATGTTAGTGAGGATATGGAAAAATTGGAACCCTTCCTCCCACATTGGTGCTGGAAATGAAAGATAATGCAACTACCATCGAAAACAGTTTGGCTATTTCTCCATAAGCTAAACACAGAATTACCATATGTTTCAGCAATTCCACTCTGAGTATGTACCCAAAAGAATTGAAAACAGATATTCAAACAAAAACTTGCACATGAATCTTCATAACAGCACTATAGCCAAATCAAGGAAATCACATAAGTGAACTAAATGTCCAACAACTGATGAATAAATAAACAAAACATGGAATATTCATATAATGGAGTATCATTCAGCCATAAAAAGTAATTAAGTATTTCTGCAAACTACATTATGAATGAATCTTGAAAACATTAGACTAGGTGAAAGAAACCCGACACAAAAGGCCATATGTTGTATGAGTCTATTTATGTGAATACCCAGAATAGGCAACCCATGGACAGAAAGCAGATTAGTTATTGCCAGGGGCTGGGTGTAAGGAATAATGGAGAACCCTGTTTAATGTGTACGGTGTTTCCTTTTGGGGTGATGAAAGTGTTACGAATCTAGAGAGGATATGGTTGTGTAAAACTGGGAATGACTAAAGGTCACTGAAGGTAAACTTACGGATGTTTATCTTTACTAAAAAAAGAGAAAATAACAAAGAAGTTAAAAGAAAGAACAATGTAAATCTTTTGATAGCTTCTTCGAGAAAGACAGCATGTAGAAAGACAGCATTGACTTAGAATAAGAATAAAAAACCAAACCTTATACTTATTAGCTGCCACCATATACTTATAGAATATTTTACGAGGATTAAGTAAGAAAGATAATATGTGAAGTGACCAGTGTAGAACATGACCCATAACATATTTTTCATACATATTGATTGAATCTAAACTTTTTCTTTGTTTAAAGTTATATATTTTGCTGTAACTGCTTTTGGCGCATTTTTTTATAATTATCTGTTATTTAATAGAGCATGTTAGTTACATGTGCTGCCCCTAGAGTCACTGACAATGCCCAAGTTCAAATTTGGCCTCTTTTTCTTACTCTGTAATGTTCAGAAATGTATGTTTCCTCTTTTTGCTTCTGTTTCCTCATTTATAAAATGGAATAATCATAGTAACTTAGCGCCTGAGGAGTTATAATTATAGTAGAAAATGTATGGCAAATTTTAAACATAATTCTTGGCTCTCATGTCAGCTCTCAGTAAATGTTTATTAGTAGTAGTAGTATTTCTATTAATATTAACATTTTTCCTAATGTCACATCTCATTTCTGCTTCATGAGCAGAGATGAAGAAAATAATTCAGACTTGAAAGGGAAGATGTATTATTTATTTCAGTTAAACTATTTATTTCCTTCCTGTGTCATTCCAAATAAAAACTGTCCTTCCTATCTGGCTTCCATACCTTATGTTTTGCTTCTTGATACCTCTATTTTCTCCTTCTTCTCTTGTTTATATTTACAATCTAGTGGCATAATTTGTCCAGAATTTTATTTCTCTTGTTCTTCAGGGTGTGATCCATAATTGTTCCCTCTTGTGTATCAATGACTATTTATTAACTTCATCTTGCCAGGCACAAGTTCATAAATCTCGCTTGCTTAGGAGAAAAGATAAGACACAACGAACTAGTAGACTCTTCAGTGCAGAAACTGTTCTATGGTTTTATTTAAATATAGTGAATACAATAACTTCTGCTAAGTTCAAAATTTTCTAGGCGGGAAAAGAAAAACAAAACCATCTTACCTCAGGTTCCCAGAATAGTCTGCTTATATCATCTCTACTATCTTGATGTTATGTGGAACTAGACAAAGAGAACAATTTGTTCCAAAAAGGTAGGAGTACAGAGCCTCGGGTTGTTGAAAAGCAATTTCTCAATAGGCCAACAGGGAAAATAATTCAATAATGCTCAGGAACTTGTTGAAATCTGGCTCCTCACTAGACTCCTTGCTAAAAAATATATTTAGAAAGTCCTGAGAAAACAAAGGGCTTGTCAGTACATACCCAGAGAAGGACTGTAATAGAAATATAAAATTTGAGTATGCCCCAGGCACACAAGGTGTGTATTCAGTGGTCATCAGACAGTCTTGAATTTTACTCTAAGTAATGATAAAAAAAAATTTAAATTATTTACAATTGTTCTAAAAAATAGGGATATGTGAATGAAATACAAATAAAAAAATAAATATATCACAAATCTACTATGTGTTTCCTCAGACTATGAGTAAAAGTGGTAGATAAATTAAGGAATATACAGACTCTCAGTAATCTTCAAAGAAAAATAAAACAATAATGAAGTATCATTTTCAATAATAATTACTGGCTATGACTTTTAAGTGATATTATGGAAATTTTCCAAACACACAAAAATAGACAAACTATCATGAACCCCCAACAGCCGTAACCCTGCTTCAGCAATTATCAATACATGCACATTGTTGTTTCATCTTTACTCTCATTATAGTCTATTTCTCATATTTTATTGAAGTAAATTCTAACTTTCAAATTATTTCATTCAAAATATTTTATTATCTCTAAAAGATAACAGTAATCTTTTTAAAGCATAAATTCAGTTCCATTATCTCACCTAAAATTAATAATAATTATGTAAAGCATCAAATAACCAGTCATACTCAATTTCCAATTATCTCAGGAATGCTTTCTTTTTAATGTGTTTGAATCAAGATCACAATAAGGCTTACATATTACAATTGGCTGATTTGTCTTTCAAATGTTAAAATCTATAGACTTCTTCCTTAATTTTTTGAATTTATTTTTTTGATGTAAGGATTTAAGGAGCCATGTTGTTTAAGTTGTAAGAGTACAGGGATTTTAGGGTGTCACGTTCACTCTTACATCCCAATTAACAAGATCCCTGGAACATAGTAAACTTTCCAATAAATATTTGTTGAAAAGAATTGAGACTGTAATCCTGAATAGTGTTTGTGAGATATAAATTGTCCACATGTTAACACCCAGTGAAAAAGAAAAGTAAATAACTCATGTTTTAAAATTCTGCCCATATTAGGATGGCTATACAATCTAAAGTATGCAGAAAATTCCAGGGTTTACCTGGTGTACAGTGACTTCCAATCAGTTTAGTATGTGTTATTATAAAAGTATCCCAGTTAATGGAAATTTACAAATATGTAGAGATTAAACAACATGCTCCTTAACAACCAATGGGTCAAAGAAGAAATTAAAAGAGAAATCTAAAAAATATGTATCTTGAGGCAAATGAAAATAGAAATATACCAAAATTTATGGGATATAGCCAAAGAAGTACTAAGAGAAGTTTATAGAGATAAATCCTTGTTTAAGAAAAAGGAAGGATTGGGGCGCCTGGGTGGCTCAGTGGGTTAAGCCACTGCCTTCAGCTCAGGTCATGATCCCAGGGTCCTGGAATCGAGTCCCACATCGGGCTCTCTGCTCAGCGGGGAGCCTGCTTCCCTCTCTCTCTCTCTCTGCCTGCCTCTCTGTCTACTTGTGATCTCTCTCTGTAAAATAAATAAATAAAATCTTAAAGAAAAAGGAAAGATCACAAATAAACAACTTCACTTTATACATTAAGGAATTAGAAAAAAAAAAAAAAAAAGAACAAACTAAGCCCAAAGTTAGCAGAAGGAAAGAAATAACAAAGGTCCAAGTGGAAATAAATGAAGTAGAGACTAAAACAGCAATAGAAAGATCACAGGAGCTCAGAGCTTTTTTTTTTTTCTTTGAAAATACTTTAGCTAAACTTATCAAGAAAAAAAAATTCCTATCAAGGCTGAATCATGAAAGAAACAGAAAACCTGAACAGACTAATTACTAATACAGAAATTAAATCAGCAACCAAAAATCTCCCAAAAAGGAAAATCAAGAACCTGACAGCTTTGCTAGTGAATTCTACCAAATATTTTTTTTTAAGTCAGTCCTTCACAAACTCTTTCAAGAAATAGAAGAAAATATTTCCAAATTCATTTTACAAGGCCAGCATTATCCTGATATCAAAGCCAGAGAAGGACACTGCATAAAGAGAAAGTTATAGATCAATTTCCCTCGTGGTCATAGATGCAAAAATGCTCAACAAGGGACGCCTGGGTCGCTCAGTTGGTTAAGCAGCTGCCTTCGGCTCAGGTCATGATCCCAGTGTCCTGGGATCGAGTCCCACATCGGGCTCCTTGCTTGGCAGGGAGCCTGCTTCTCCCTCTGCCTCTGCCTGCCTGTCTCTCTGTCTGCCTGTGCTCGCTCTCTCTCCCTCTCTCTCTGACAAATAAATAAATAAAATCTTTAAAAAAAAAAAATGCTCAACGAAATGTTAACAGCCTAAATTCAACAATACATTGAAAGGATCATATATCACAATCAAGGGGGATTTATTCCAGGGATGCAAGTATGATTTAACATTTATAAATTAATAAATATGATGCATCACATTACCAAAATGAAGAATAAAAATCATATGATTATCTTGAGTAAATACAGAAATTGAGAATAAGACTTTGCAAACTTTTTTAAAAATGCAATTTGACATTGTTGTGAGTTCCACGTGGCATTTCACTTTCCTAGGTTTTTTTTTTTTTTTTTGTATTCTGCAGAAGCATTGATTCACAGTAGGTTGTAGATGCAGAAAAAGCATTTGACAAAATTCAACACCTTTTCATAATAGAAACTTACAACAAATTTGGTATAGAGAAATTGTACCTCAATATAATAAAGGTCATATATGGCAAGCCTACAGCTAACATCATACTCAATGATAAAACAATGAAAGCTTTATCTCTAATGTCAGGTACAGGGCAAGGATGCTCAATCTCTTCATTTTTATTCATCATAATACTGGAAGTCTTAGATACAGAAATTAGGCAAGAAAAAGAAATAAATTCCATCCAAATAAGAAAGGAAAAATAAAACTGTCTTTATTTGCAGATGAAATGGTGCTATAATTTAAAAAACTCTAAAGACCACCAAAATATGGTTAGAAATAGTAAATTATTTTAGTAAAGTTGCAGGTCACAAAATCAATATACAAAAATAAGTTGTGTTTCTGGAGACCAACAATAAACTATCAGAAAGAGGAATTAAGGAAATAGTCCTACAGTCCTATTTTGATAAAAAAAAAGTTTTAAAAAGAATAAAATACTTAGGAATAAATTTAACCAAGGACTATATGACCTATTCACTGTAATTGATGAAGGAAATTTAAGAAGATCCAAATAAATGGAATGGCATTCTTTGCTCATGGACTAGAAATTGTATTATTGCTAAGAGGCCCATACTATCCAAGCATTCTATAGATTCAATGCAATCTCTATCTAAATTCCAATGGCAGTTTTCATGGAAATAGAAAAGAACAATTCTAAAACATGTATGGAATCACAAAAGACCCCAAATAGCTAAAGCACTCTTAAAAAAAAAAAAAGGAGGGGGTGCCTGGGTGGCTCAGTGGGTTAAATCCTCTGCCTTCAGCTCAGGTCATGATCCCAGGGTCGTGGGATGGAGCCCCGCATTGGGCTCTCTGCTCAGCAGGAAGCCTGCGTCCCCCTCTCTCTCTGCCTGCCTCTCTGCCTACTTGGGATCTCTCTCTGTCTCTCCCTGTCAAATAAATAAATAAAATCTTTAAAAAAAAAAAAAAGCTAAATGCATCACCCTTCCTGATGTCAAATAATATTACAAAACTATCATAATCAAAACAATATGGTATTGGCATAAAAACAGACACATAGATCAATAGAACAGAATATAGAACCAAAAAATAAACCCATATATACATGATCAATTAATTTACCCAAAAAAGGGGGTCAAGAATATACAAGGGAGAAAAAAACAGTTTCTTCAACAAATGGTGCTTATAAAACTGGATGGACATGTGCAAAAGAATGAAACTGGCCCCTTATCTCACACCACACACACAACTCAACTCAATATAGATTAAAGACGTGAATGTAACACCTGAAACTATGCAACTCCTAGAAGAAAACATAGCGAATAAGCTTCCTAGCATTGGTCTTGGCAATGTTTTTGGACTTGACAGCAAAAACAAAGACAACAGGAACAAGTGGGACTACATCAAATTAAAAATCATCTGCAAAGCAAAGCAAACTATCAACAAAATTAAAAGGCAACCTATGGAGTGAGAGAAAATATCTGCAGATCTTATATCCTATAAGGCGGCAATACCCCAAATATACAAGGAATTCATACAACTCAAAAGTGAAACAAAACAAAACAAAAGCCAAAGAACATAAATAGTCATGCAGATAGCCCACAAGTACATGAATAGAGGTTCAACATAACTAATCATCAGGAAAATGCAAATCAAAACCATAATGAAATATCAATTCATATCTGTTAGGATGTTTGTTACCAAAAAAGACAATAACAAACACTAATGTGGATGTGGAGAAAAGGAAATCCTTGCACACCGTTGGAGGAATTCAAACTGTATTTGGTCACTATGGAAAATGGTATGGAAATTCCTTAAGAATTAAAAATTGAACTACCATATGATCCAGCAATGTCACTTCTGGGAATATATATCCCCCCCAAAAAGGAAATAATTATCTTAAAGAGATATCTGTACTCCCATGTTCCTTGCAGCTTTAGTCCCTACAGCCAAGGTATAGAAACAACATGTCTATCAATGGATAAAGAAAGAATACACACTCACATACACAAAAGATCAGAATATTAATTGGCTATTTTTTATTTTTTATTTCTTTATTTCTTTATGCCTCTGTATTATCTAAATTTATACATAAGCAGATTATTGTTAAAATTACTAAGCTATGTCTCAAGAAATGTTTCTTTCTGAACCACTGTTAACAGTAAGTTAGGCTGAAAGGTATTGAAAACCAGTATAACGGCATCAGCTATGTATGACTCATTTAAAAAGAAGAAAAAAACTATGACACAAAATTGGAAATGCTATTTTATATTTGTCTCCGTATGTCAGGATAAAAAAGACATTGATGTAGGAGTCAGAAAAACTGGGTTCAGAAAAAGATTCTTACTTCACTTATTTCTCTATTGGCTTGAAGAATAGAAATCATGAGGAATGGTTTGTTCAAAGCTTTTCTAATCCATTCAGAAGAGACCAGCCGACATGGGCACTCAATACTGGGCTCTTAAGAGATTAATAATGGTCAATTTATTTGTGTATTATGGACAAAAATAATAATAATAAAGCATAGTACAATTGTAGGCCTTCCTAAACATTTTCTACTTATTAGGTACAGAATTTTAATATATGCTGTGAGTTAGGGTCAATTGAAAAATACTACTTCATTATTGCTCAGTAGTGCCACTTTAATCTATTAAATTAAATATTTAAGCTATTATTCTCTATTTCAACTAATAGACCCTTCATTGATGGCCCATCTATCTCACTCATAAGAATACAATCATCTTTTTTTTTTTTTTATTTGACAGAGAGAAATCACAAGTAGATGGAGAGGCAGGCAGAGAGAAAGGGAAGCAGGATCCCTGCTGAGCAGAGAGCCCGATGCGGGACTCGATCCCAGGACCCTGAGATCATGACCTGAGCCGAAGGCAGCGGCTTAACCCACTGAGCCACCCAGGCACCCAGAATACAATCATCTTTTAACCATCATCACAAAATCCTGTGCGTCAAGACTCAAGATTGACATTCTGGCCTGGCTGCAAAGTATACTAATTATGTTTACTTTGTTTTGTGTAGTTGAGTGCTACTTGTTTCAAGATCTCATCACTGTTAACTCCAGGGTAGGATTTCCTACTGATAACACTGGCCTACAGAATATAATCAACATAAAACTTTCCAACAAGCTCTACTCCCTCACTAGGGGATGTCTTATCACTGTAGTGAGATGACTATCCTCTGAGAATATAGTCACTGTGCATTCTCTGGCCATATATAATAAATTAGGGGACAACTTTGCATATTCTATAGTCAATAATATGTTGCCTTCCTCTACCAAAGAGCTGCTATCCTCTTATCAGGGGAATTAGACGATTCATAATCCCAGAATATTCAGTGGAATCTAGGAATTAAAAGTTGTCAAGAACATACCCCAAATATCCCAGCCTATCTCAGGTTCAGAGTCCATTTTATAGTCTTTTCAATACTGTGAATTCTGCCTCCAATGTGTTTTATTATTCTCAAAGCCAGACATTATTTTCTATATAATCTGCTCTCATTTGTAGGAAATGAATCTCTCTAGATGTGGCCATACAGACTCCCCAGAATTTACACTGGATCCTGAGTTGATTGCGTGTCTTAATTTATTAATTTATTCCAGCAGTGCTACAGTGCTGCCTAACAATAACCAACTAATTCCAGAATCCTTATTATTGCCCCATATATGCCAAATGCTAGATATATTACATAGGCCAATGTGCTCTCTGTCACCCATATGTCATCTCAATTTATTCAAGGTAAGTGTCTTAGTAATTATGATGTTACAGCATACCAGAACTTCTTCCCACCCTACTTGCCACCAGCAAAGGACATTTATAGTCATAGGGCCAATGTGTGATCTAAATTCTAGCATTCTACACATAGGACCTGTTTATAATCATATACTTTAGTAATTGTCTTCTTTGGTTCCCTCAGGAACAGACTCCCAAACAAAGGTTCAAGTGCAAGAATTTATTTGAGAGAAAATTCCAGATTTACCTGGCTTACCAGTAGAGGAGTTATGGAAGAAAGCCACCAGAATATATATTATTAAGCAAGTTAGCAGTATGGGCAACTAGAAATTAATTGCTCTGATGAGCTCTGTCGGACAATTTAAGATCACCTCAGACTTATCTCAACAATGAGTCAGAGTCTGGGGTGTTTGTCGACCCTAAATTCTAATCCATCATAACCTGAGGGCTTTTTCCAGTGCCATTAACTTTCTGGCACTGCTGTCTTTCCTTCCAGATGGAACATAATGCACCTGCAGGCAGGGAAATGTTCTCATCAGGGAACTGCTCGTGTTGCCAGTAAGCAGTCCTCAGAGAGTAGATACAGGTGCACCACTATGGGGTAGGATACCAACCATCTTCTATAATAGGTATAAAATACGTTTTAACTTTTTATTTTGAAAAAAGCTTAAACTTAAATATTTTAAATAATAATAACGGGTTTCACATGTATTTCACTCACATTCTTCATGTTACTATTCTACCACATTGGCTTCATTGGCTTCAGTTTTATCGAGAAAAAGAGAGAGAGAGAGAGAAAGAAAATGAGCACAAACTCTGAAACTTTGAATACAGGTTACAAATATGGCCCCCTTTCCCTAAATATTCCAGTTTTAAAGTAGTACAGGCTCTTATACAATGACTGTATAATTGATACAATATTTTTATCTACCCTACAGATCATATTTGAATTTTGACAAGTGGCTTACTCATTTCTTTAATAGCAAAAATAAAAATCCAATTAAAATTACATTTAATTATAACTCCTTAGTCTCCTTTATGCTTTAGTTTTTCTTTGCCTTACATGGCTTTTACATTCTTGAAAAGTATATACATTTAATTCATGGAAAGTTCCCCAATTTCAGGCTCTCTCTAGTTTCCTCATGATTTGATTCATTTTATGCATTTTTAGCAAGAATGCCTGGGTGGCTCAGTGGCTTAAGCCGCTGCCTTCGGCTCAGGTCATGATCTCAGGGTCCTGGGATCGAGTCCCGCATCGGGCTCTCTGTTTGGCAGGGAGCCTGCTTCCCTCTCTCTCTCTGCCTGCCTCTCCATCTACTTGTGATTTCTCTCTGTCAAATAAATAAATAAAATCTTTAAAAAAAAAAAAAAAAAGAATATCAACTACAGACGTGATGTTGTGTCCTCCCCATGACGTATCAAGGGGCACATGTTACCTATTTTTTCCATGACTGGTGATATTAACCTTGAACATTTGATTAAAGTGGTATATGCCAGATTTTCACATTGTAACAATACTATTTTCCTTTTTGAAATTACTATGTATGCTGTTGTGAGGTGCTTTTGAAATTGTATGAATATCTTGTCTCTCCTCAAACTCGCCCGCCTCAAGTTTCAGCAAGCACTTGCTATTATTACAGTAGTGCTTGGCAAATGGTGGTTTTCTTTTTAAGATTATTTGTTGGTTTGTTTGTTTGTTTATTGAGAGAGAAAGAGAGAAAGTACAAGTGAGTGAGAGCTAGTGTGGGGAGGGACAGAGGAAGAGGGAGAGAAAATCCCAAGCAGACTCTGCACTGAGCACAGAGCCCAGAAAGGTGCTCTGAGGACCGACTGGCTGACCCACCCAGACACACCAAAAGGTGACTTTTTTTAGTCCTATAATTCCTTCTGCAATTGATAGTTGGCATTCTACTGGGGAAAAGAAGACCTTTCTCTACATTTATTTCCTTTATTTATTTATATCATAGATTCTAATTTTATTTAGATATCATTTATTTCATAGATTCTAATTTTACTCATGGATTCTAATTTTATTCTCTGTTATATGATTCATCAATATAATTTTTTATTGTGATGCTCAAAATTGATGCAGATTTGATAAGCTCCTTCAAATTAGCTTCTGTGTCTTTTGACATGCCCCATAATTTTTCTTTTAATACTTCCTTAATTTCTGATAGAGCAAAATGTTCCAGGTTCACCATAGACTATCCCAGGAATTAGCCATGTTCCAAAGAGCTTGGATGGCTTATAGTAGAAAATAGAACTTAAAATTAAAAATCTGGGATCTGTGTATCCTTGTCTATCTATCTAACCATTATATCTATCCATCAATCTAAGGATAAATTCATACTGATAGTTCAAATTTCAATTAAAGGTCATAACTATATTCCCATATTTGTGATTCCCTTTTCTGACAAAAATCTGGTTTCTGCTATCCAAAAATAGTTTCTCAATGTTAGGATATGTATTTAACCTGAGAATTGCTTACCCATACCTCAATGAAGAAAGAAACCTATTAATAAATGTGTTATTGCTTATAGTTTGAATCATCTTTAGCTTAATGATACATAGTCAAAATATTGGTTCTAGAGTTACTTGGGGCAGATCTTTCTTTCCTTCTTACAGATGGGGTTAATTTATACATTTGAAACACAATATAATCCATTTATTTCTGTTGGTAATCCCCTTTTGATGTAATTTCTTTAAAAAAAAAACACAGCTTGGCTCTTATAGTCAAAACTGGACAAAAAGTTTCACTCAGATTAGGGTTACCACCCTGCACCCCACTGCACCCCACCCCTTTTCCTATTCCTCTAGTCTTATATACTTTCTGTGGAAAACCAATCTGGTAAATTTACTTTTCTGTTTCTTTTTGCACCTGTGAGCATATATGTATATATTTCCTTATTTTCATTTTTTCTTTTTCATTTAACAATTTATTCTGTTAATAAATTAACAGAAGTTATCAGTCAGCAGATTTCTTTTGTCCAGTTTCCAGTGTGATTTATTAATCCTTAGATTTTTTAGCATTTTATCTGCCAATTTCAAAACATTAAGGATTTGGGATTTATTTTCTAGTTATATTTTTGGTAATTGATTTCTAGCTTAATTACATAAGAGTCAGAGAATACATATTCTGCAGTATTTTAATACTCTGAAATTTACAAAGAATTTGTTTTGTTATAAAGCATCTGTGGTCAATTTTGGAAATGTTCTGTGTATAATCATAAATAATGTGAACTATGCAGTTATTAGGTACAGTATTTCATAAATGCAAGTTTAACCTAATTTATTTATCATGTTTTCATATCTTTTATATATGTACTGGTTTCCTGATCTATCAGTTAAAGAGGAAGTGTATTAAAAACTTCCCACTGATTGTGGATTTCTCCAAAAAAGATAGACTGTATTATACATATTTAAAAATGATATCTTCTTAGTAAATTGAAGGGTTCATTATTATGAAAGGCCTTTTTCAATGTCTGTCAATGCTTTTTTAGGTAAGTCTTGCATTAATACAGATAAATGAGCTTTTGGGGGGTTATTTGAATATGATATGTCATTTTACTTTTCAATGTTTGAGTTTATGTTTAAAATTCATTACTATTAAGTAGTATATAATTGGGTTTTTATTTTTATCTAATATAAACTAATATCCTCTTTTAAAAATTTTAGCACTTATTCTACTTATGTTTGATACAATTAATGATACAATTACTGATATATTTAATTTATCTTTCCCATTTTACTCAGTGTTTTCTCCTTGTCCTATATTCTTTGTTTGTCTTCCTTTGGCAGATTCTTTTTCACTATTATTTCATTTTTTTCTATTAGCTTAAAAAAATTCTTCTTGTTGTTGCTCTAGGATAAAGGTCAGTAAACTCTCCTGTAAATCTAGATGGTATATTTTAAACTTTGCCAGCCAACATAAGAAACTCTCTGTCATACTCTTGTTTTTAATATTTTTAATAATGATTTGAACTGTAAAAATGATTTGTAAACCCTACATAAAAATGTCAGGGGCTGGATTTTACTCCTCTTCCCTAAGTTAAAACATCCTTTGTTTGTCAAAACAATGTTAATTGGTACTTTTACCCTACTCTCAGACAATTCCATTTATTCTACTCTGAATGATGAACCATCCTTGTCCTTTGTTTTGATTCTACATATATTTTAAACTTGCTCCAAACATTTATTCAGCCAATAATCACTTAGATTTAGTGACATATTTAACCATTTTTATTGTTCTTGGTACCTTCTTGCATTTCTGATTTTCAATTTGAGATTATTTTTATACTTGCTAAAGAAATCCCTTAATTACAGTGGCACCAGTGATAATTCTCTCTTTTCCTGTTTGTCTGATACTCTTTTCATTCTTCAGGGAACAAGTTTTCTGGGTATAGAATTCTGAATTAGCAGTTATTTTCCTTTGACAGTTTAAAGAGATCATTCTAATGTCTTATGACTTCCATTGTTTTAGTGAGAAGCTGCCAGTGTAATTGATGCAGTTTTGAAAGTAATCATTCTTTTTCCTGAGACTTCTTTTAAGATTTTATCTTTTACATGTATTAAATCAGTTATATTATAATGTGCCTGTGTGTTTTATTTATTTTTTGTGTTTAACCTTTTATCTTAAAATAATTGAGATTCACAAGTAGTTATTAGAAAATAATGTCAAGGGGCACCTGGGTGGCTCAGTGGGTTAAAGCCTCCGTCTTCTGCTCAGGTCATGATCCCAGGGTCCTGGGATCGAGCCCCACATTAGGCTCTCTGCTTGGCGGGGAGCCTGCTTCCCCCTCTCTCTCTGCCTGCCTCTCTGCCTACTTGTGATCTCTCTGTCAAATAAATAAATAAATAAAATCTTAAAAAAAAAAAAAAAAGAAAGACAGAAAGGAATGTCAAGAGATTCCATATACCTTTCTCCCAATTTTCTACAATGCTAACATCTTGCATACCTATGGAACAAATTTCACAACCAAGAAATTCACATTGATACAATCCATTCTTCTTACCAATTTTATATGGATTAATTTGCATTTGTGGATATGTGCATATGTTTATCATATGTCACCACCACTACCACAGTCAAAATACAGAACAGTTCCATGATCACAAGAATCTCGTGTTACCCTTTTATAATTGGACTTACTTCTTTCCACTCTCACACCTCCACCTGTAATCCTTAACATGCGGTAATAGTTAATCTGCTACCAAGTGGTGCAACCACTCTGGAAAATAGTATGGAGGTTCCTCAAAAAGTTAAAAATAGAACTATCCAGCAATTGCACTACTAGACATTTACCCAGAGGATATAAAAATACAGATTCGAAGGGGTACATGCACCCCAGTGTTTATAGCAACATTATCGACAATAGTCAAACTATGGAAAATGTCCAAGTATCCATTGACTGATTAATGGAATAAAGAAGATGTGGTATATATATATACATATATATATAGTTATATATATAACTATATATATAAATTATACATTACACACATGTATATTATATATTATATACGTATGTATGTCTTATATACACATATTATATGTGTATGTGTATATATATGTATATATATACACAATGGAGTATTACTCAGCTATCAAAAAGAATGAAATCTAGCCATTTGCAACATCAATGGAACTAGAGTGCATTATGCCAAGTGGGTATTCATCCAAGTTGTCGTGTGTATCAACATTTTATTCCGTTTTATTGTTGAGTAGTAGTATTCTATATGTATGTACTCATTCCCTTATTGAGGGGCATTTGTATAGTTTCCAGTTTCGGACTTTACAAAGAAACTTGCTATGAACATTCTTGTATGAGTTTTTGTGTGAACATAAGTTTTCGTTTCTCAGGGATAAATGTGCAAGAGTATTAATTGCTGAGTTGTATGATAACTGTATATTTAATTTTCTAAGAAACTGCCAAATTATTTTCCAGAGTGACTATACTATTTTATATTCCTACCGGCAGTATATGAGTGATCCAGTTTCTTTACATCCTTATTAGCATTTGGCATTATCATTATTTTATTTTAGCCATACTAGGGTGCAGTGATATCTCATTGTGGTTTGAATTTGCATTTCCATAATGGTTAGTAATGTTGGACGTATTTTCATGAGCCTGTTGACTACTTCATTCCTCTTCAGTAATGTCTGTTCATATCTCCTGCTCATTTTTTTATTTGGTTATTTGACCTTTTTTTGCAGTTCACTTTTGAGAATTTTTTAATATATTTTAGATACTAGTTTTTTGCCAGATATATTGTTTGCAAATATTTTCTCCCTGTTTGTAACTTGTCTTTTAATCCTCTTAACAGGGTCTTTTGCTAAGTAAAATTTCTTAATTTTGATGAGATCCAGTTTATCAATTTTCTTTCATCAGTTGTACTTTCAGTGCCAAGTGTAAGAACTGTTTGTTCTGTTCCTAATTCCCAAAGATAGTGTCCTATTTTGTTCTAAAAAAATTTGCAGTCTTATGTTTTTAAATTTAAGTCTGTAATCCATTTTCAGTTAATTTTTGTATAAGTTATAAGTTTAGATTGATGTTCAATTTTTGGCCTCCTGATGTCCAGTTGGTCCAGGGTCCTTTGTTAAAAAGGCTATTCTCTCTCCAGTTAGTTACTTTTGTATCTTGTGAAACTCAGTTGGGCCCATTTGCATAATGTAGTTTTATTTTTATTTCTTTTCTTTGGTGATCTTTGTATGTATTTATCTGTGGGTTGATTTTTTTATCAGTTTTCGAGAAGTTTCAGCCATTATTTCATTTGTCTTTTTCTCATCTTTGTGACTTCAATTATTTAACTAATACATGTCCTCATTTCCATGACTCTTACAATTTATTTTGTTTTTACCGTCCTTCTGCCTCCCCACACTTTATTTTGAATATTTTCACCTGAGTTATTTTCCAGCCAGCTCTTTAGTTGTTGCTATTCTGCTATTAAACCACCCATTGAATTACCAATTTGAATTATTATGTTTTTAAGTTCTAAAATTTGTTTTGTAATGTAATTAATTTCCTATTCTCTACTGAATATTGAATATTGAAGATTGAAGATTGAGATCAATCTTCCATTTATTTTCTTGAACATTTAGTATAGTTATTCTAACTTACATGACTCATTCCCGAAACATCTACAGATTTTGTGTGTCTCTTTGCTCTGTATGAATTTTTTTTCTCATTCATTTTGTTCAAGTTGTCTTATTAAATACTTCTCTTTTTCTTGTTAGGACTTGAGCTTTCAAAAAGATTTTTTTTCAAAAGATTTTGTCTCCCACTTTTAGTTGTCCTTAGGTGAAGGGCTGAGCCAAGTTATCTAGTCTGCCAAGAATATTTGTGGCAGATTTTATTTTCTAAAGATGGCTACAACAATATTTCCCACTCTGTATACTTTTTTAGAAGTGTGATACTTTCCCACTTAAGAGCATAGTTGAATTTCTTTCCTGAATTGGAATGGGACTGTGACTCGCTTTTAATGAGCAAAATGTGCAAGTGATACTTTGTGAGTAGGTCATAAAAGGTCTTTCAAATTCTGCCTTCTTAGTTTGGATATTCACTTTCAGGGTCCTATGCTGCTGTGTAAGAAGTTCAGCTACCTTGAGGCCTACATGTTCAAGGAATCCCTGATATTCAAGATGATAGCCCAAAGGTGAGGTCTAAGTCAAAAACTGGCATCATCCACCACAGTTGTGAATAAAAAAGCTTTCAAATTATTCTGACTCCCAGGCACTAAGTTACCCCATTCAGAGAGGGTATAAGACATTATGGAAGAAAGACAAACCATCACCACACTGCCAATTCCAGTTCTTGACCTGGAGAAACTGAGCGTAGTAGGTGTCACGAAGTTTATAGTGGTTTGTTGCACAGAAATAACTGGAAAAGTTACCATCCATAATAAGGGCTCTGTTATAGTGTTTCTTTGATAATTCTGTCATTTGAAACAGGGACCTGCTCCTCTCAGTCTTATCCCTATCTGAGTTTGTAACTTCTGAAAGGATAAGCATAAGGTATCTATTGATTTACTTAACTCCTAAGATCGATTCAGAATAACTAAATTATTATCATTATCTCACAAGGAAAGAAAAACAAAAGAATCTAACACTTTTTTAGTACTCAGCAAGTACTGAAGACTACAAAGTAGTTGTTTTTGCTCTCTTATCACCCACATGGGTGGTCACCACCCAGTGTCAGCAACTGACTATAGAACTTTAACAAAACCCTTTCTTTTTCACTTTATTTTTTAATAATTGTTTGCCTAAAGGGGTTAAGTAATTTATAGTTCCCAATTGTATGTGTGTGTAAGTGTGTGTGTGTGTGTGTGTGTGTGTGTATATATATATATATAAAATTTACCTCTTCGTATGTTGGGGGATTTAAGTAAGACATGTAAGCAAAGGAGCCTACATTATCTAGTATGTTGAAAGTACTCAAAGTGTTGGTATACTAATTGAATCTAATCTAAAATAATTAATACAGTGTCTGTAAGATAAGAAAATAACTTCCAAATTTGATTTAAAGTTATTAGTTGTATTATTTTTCTTTCTAATGATGAAAGTCCATATTAATTATTTGAGTATTTTGAGCTTCCTAAGCAGTGACAGGAGATTTTTGGATCACATAGTGCAACAATGAGAAAGTAGTCACTGTGGGGAATATTATAAAGGGAAGTAATAAAAGCTGTTGTCAACATTAAAACTTACTGTGCTTACTACTTATAGGCAAGGAAGACTAATCATGCTTTGTGATTTAGTACAAAACCCCTACCCACTGTGAAATCTATGTAAGTGCAGACTGACCCTAAAAATAGTGAGAAATATTTTATGTGGTACAATCATAAGAAAAATATTTTTGTTAAAACCGTCTTTTATAGTGTCATTATATTCTGTGGGTGATAGGAATAAGCATCTCAAAAGTTATATTTAGTTAATGATGTGACTGGTAATGTTTGAGGATTAAACAGATCTAAATTAGTATGGGGAAGAAAAGGTTTAGAGGGGTTGAGGAGCCGAGGGAGGAAAGTGAAGGTGTAACTTGCTTAGGAAAAGAATAGCAAATTAAAAACTATCTTACAGCATATGAAGATTTATTATATAGAAAATAGTGGCCAGCTGTTCTCCATCTCTAATGAGATATACCTCAGGAAATAGGCTTAAATTGCATTAAGAGGATTTAGGTTCCATACAAGAAGTGTGAGACTTGAGAGTGGAGGAAGATGAATGGTTCCATAGGGGAATGTGGTCACTCCACTCTTAGAGGAAGGTCCTGAATCTCAAAAAAAACCATGATCCCCCTGATTTTACAAAATTCCTCTTTGGGGGCTTCTCAGAACATACACATGGAGGGTGGTCTCCTAAACAAATACTTTGTGATAAAGGCTATGCCAAAACCACCTCCAGGCCAAAGAAAGGATTTCCTGAGAGGATGATTAACCACAGTTTGGGCAACTTAAGGAAGTTCTGATATCCCTTTTACAGTAGATTTTTTTTTAAGAGTTTATTTATTTATTTGACAGACAGGGATCACAAGTAGACAGAGAGGCAGGCAGAGAGACAGGGAAGCAGGCTCCCTGCTGAGCAGAGCGCCCGATGCAGGGCTCGATCCCAGGACCCTGGGATCATGACCTGAGCCGAAGGCAGAGGCTTAACCCACTAAGCCACTCAGGTGCCCCTACAGTAGATTTTTAAGAACCGAATATTTTTTTCTGTCTGAACTGATTTACTCAACCCTCCTTAGAGAAACATCAATTACTGTGATGAGGACAGTCTTCTCACTCAATTTTATGTAGAAATTTTTACCATCATTTTACCTTGCAAAAACTAAGGTTCAGTGACTTGACAATATTCAACTTTTGTGCTGTGGAGCCAATACTCTGCTCCAAGAACTGAGGTATCCAGGGCTAAAACCACACTGTATATCAAACTGCCTAGTCTTGGTAACAGTCAAAGGGTCAGTTAAAAATCAATACAGAGTAAATATTCGGTTGGGATGCATCAAAGAAACTGACTTCATAAATAATCCAGTCAATTCTGTCAGAAGTCAGTAGATAGTAGTTCTGGTCTCTAGGATAGTAAACAAAACTAATTCATTTTTTTCATTTATTTAGCAAATATTTGAGGGCATCTATTTTATATGGGTTCCACCTTTAGGTGCTGGGACCACAGCAGAGACCAAAGCAGATAAGGTTCTTTTTTTTTTTTTTTTTTTAAGATTTATTTATTTATTTGAAAGAGAGAGAGAATGAGAGGAGAGAAGTCAGCAGAAGCAGACTCCCTGCTGAGCAGGGAGCCTAATGTGGGATTCAATCCTGGGACTCCAGGATCATGACCTGAGCCGAAGTCAGTTGCTTAACCAACTGAGCCACCCAGGTGCCCAAGGTTCTTGCCTGCATAGAGTTCATACTCCAGAGAGTATAAACACATAATGAAAAGTAATAATGATTGCTGTCAACATTTACTAGGTGCTTATATGTACCAGACATATCCTAAGAATGTGTTATCTTCGTATCAACCTAGTAAGTGAGTTACTATTGTTACAAATATAGCAGAGAAGGAAAATGCATCATAGGGAAGTTAAATAACTTGGTTTAGGTAAGACAACTACAAGCAGTAAAAATAGGCTCCCTAAGTCCGGAGTCCATGTTTTTAATTATTTCTTTCCAATAATTTCAGTTGATCTGGAGTGGTAAATTTTTCTCAATATTCAACTGCCACCTTTTTCTCCAGACAAAAAAGGAAGAAGGGAAGGAAAGGGAGAGAGAGGGAGGGTGGTAGGGATAAAGGAAGGAAAGAGAGGGAGGGAGGAAGAAGGGAGGGGAAAAGAAAACAAAGAGAAAAGAAAGAAGAAAGTAAGAAAGAAATGTTGATTTAACAAGGCATAAAGGAAAGAAAGAAAACTAATACTTTGGAAAAGTAGAAGGTGAAGCTATTGTATATAATAGAAGAAAAAATTATTCAAACATTTTTGAAGGATAATCTGGTAATACATATAAAGAATCACAAAACGTTATTTTAAAGCTAACAATTAAATTTTGAGAGTTTTTTCCATGAAAATAATAAAGTTTTCTGTAAAAGTGTTCAGTATATACTTTTGTTACAATAACTCAACAGAAGTTACTTTAATATCTAACAAAATGGCATCAGTTAAATATATCTTGGTACAAACTCAAGGAAATAACGAGCAGCACTAAAAATGATAATTGCATAACTATGTAGCACATAAAGCTAAGTTAAAATTAAGATATGAATATTTATGTTTAAAAAATATATATGCTTAAAATATAAATATTTCCATATATATATATGCTAGAAAGAAATCACAAAATTTATAAAAATTGTTTAAGGTAGTAGAATGATTATTTTTTTCCTTGTCTCTAAAAGGTTTTGTAAAAATATTATATATTTTTTTCAGTTCAAAACCCCAATTATGATCATTGTTTCCTTTATACATAATAAGAGTTTTTGAGCTAGTAGTTGGAAAGAAGTCTTTCTAAAGAGTGATTTCTCTTGGAGATGTAGCTAAAAGCCTGGTTTTGTCAAGTCACGGATACTTATGCAGAGAATAGATTTCTTCCTGAAAGAAAGAGAGAGAGAGAGGAAGGAGGAAGAAGAGGGAGAGGAGGAAGAGAGGAAGGAAGGAAAGAAAAAAGAAAACTCAATATTCATCCAACTTTTGTGTTTTCTAAGAAGTGATTTAACCCAGGAATAATGCTTTTGAGATAACTTCCTTATAACAACTACAGAACTCTTATCAATTTTGAGAAGTTATATGCCAAGTAAAAATCAATTAAAATGTGCTCTCTGCAGCACACAGAGAAATACCATTTCACGTCTTTCCTCTTTCTAAGTAGGTGACAATTATTAGATTCTTATGATGTGATAGAGAATGTGATCATTAAAAAAAAAAAAACCTAACCATCTACCATATGCCTAACTTTACAGATAATCAAGTCTTCAAATATGAATACAACTCACGCCCATATTATTAATGATGAAACCGAAGCCCTGGATATTGACTTTCTTAAAGTCACACACCTGGTAGGTTACAGAATCAGGATCCCAATATCAGTTTAGAAACTAAATCCAGTATTCCATAAAATAAAAATAGGAAATGATCAAAATAGAGGGTATTATTTTCAACAGTAACTGAAATCCTGCTATGCATTATTCATGGAATTCAGGAGCTGAAAATACGTAGCAGTTTTCCCTTATGTTGTATCAACAAGTTAAATTACATAAAATAGGAGCCCTTTTAAAGAACTAAAGCTGTATGAAAGAAAATGAACTTATCATGGCACTTATAGACCCAATAAAATGGTTCCTATGCCAAGAAAAGGAGATGAAACATTCAATCAAAATATTATTATAATAGTAAAATATCTGTAAGTTTTATACTCATGAAGTTATCACCTTTAAATAAAAATTAATGCTTTTATAGAAGAAAAATGTGTTTTGCATAAGCATGTTTGTTAATTTAGGCTGAAGTTTAGTCGGAAATAGTATTATGGACAAACAACTATTAGTGAATGATCAGTCAAAATTTAATTAACTTAAATTAATGTTAAATAAGTGCTCATTAATATCTGCTGTTTTCTTCCATTTTATAGGACATGGAGTATTTTGTGAATTTTTAAGTATTTGTAATTATTTGTTTAGCTTCTGTTTTCTTCACTAGCCAAGAAAATTTGAAAGAGCAAGAGCTATGTTTTATTCACTGATGTCCCCGTTCTAAGAGTGGATACGTCATACACTCAAATTTGTCCTGATCTGGTGAAATAGGTACATAACAGAAAAAAAAAAAGACATATCTTATTTTTTCACACTGAATTTTGATTAGCTATTTACTCATTTATCTCCATAATCACATTAAAATTTTCTCAAGGGCATTGACCAGTTTTTGTTCATATTTGTCCTAGAACACATAACAATGAATGACATATGAGCACTCAATAAATATCTACAGAAAAAAACTGAACTGGGTAAGAAAAAAATGGTGAGTTACATAGGAAAGAACATCTGTAGAAGGAGCAATAAAACCCAGTTCTGTGAATAGACAGTGGAAATGAGAGAGAGATAGAAGAGCCAAAGTGGACACAGGTTTCTGAAGATACCATATCTTCCTTCCAGATGCCAGCACTTTGGAGACACTGTAAAGCAAAAAATAGAATATTTTAGTCAAAAAAAAAGGACATGAAAGTAGTTATTACAAGAAATAGACATTATGTGATATGATAGGAAGACCTTCATGAAGAAGAAAGATTTAGAAATTTATTAATTTAGATATAATAAGTAATCTGAGAGGCCACAGTTATGGTATACATATAGTTATGGTAATATCTCTCCAGGACTTCTGAAATACTACTTCATAGAATGTCTCATGTAGTTTGTCCATTAAACCACTACGATTAAGATAGTTCACAAATTTTAACATTGAAGAAGCCAAAATACATTCACTGCCTACCATTGATATTGGTGGAGAGAGGAAGAAGAACAAAAACAAAAACAAAAAACAAACCTTGAGAGCATATATACCATTTGAAGGGTTTTGGAATATGGTAAACATTGGTCTGTGAAATTGAGCTACCTAGCTGAGAGTTAATCAGATTAGCTCAGTGACAAAATCTGTGATTTTCTTCATCATAAAGAAGTCATCATAAAACTTTCATTATAAAAAAAACTTTTTATTTTTTATTTATTTATTTTTAGAGAGAGTGTGTGCATGAGCAGAGGAAGGGTCAGAGGAAGAGGGAGAGAGAGAATCAGAAGTAGAGACCCCATTGAGCATAGAGCCTGACGTGGGACACAGTCTCATGACCCTGAGATCAAGACCTGAGCCAAATTAAGAGTCAGATGCTTAACCGACCTGGCCACCCAGTCTCCTCTATATTAAGACTTGATTCTAGGATGCCTGGGTGGCTCAGTGGATTAAGCGGCTGCCTTTGGCTCAGGTCATGATCCTGAAGTCCCATGACTGTGTCCCAGGATCAAGTCTCACTTCAGACTCCCTGCTCAGTAAGGAGTCTGCTTCTACCTCTGACCCTCCCCCCTCTCATGGTCTCTGTCTCTCATTCTCACTCTCTCTCTCAAATAAATAAACAAAATCTTAAAAAAAAAAAAAAAAAAAAAAAGACTTAATTCTATCCTTCAACATTTTAGGCTACTAACAGGAGATCTTAAAAGTTCTCATCACAAGAGCAGTTATAACTGTGAGATGATGCATATTAACTACGCTTACTGTTGTGATCATTTTGCAATATAGACATTTATCAAAGCATTATATTGTAACCCTAAGCTAATACAATGGATGTCAGTAATATTTCAATAAAACTGGGACAACAGTAACTCTAGTTTTAGTAAAAGAAAACCTTTACAAACCCAAAACAAGGTAAATCTTGTGTTAAAAACAAAAATTAATATATGGAAGACATTTTTTCTACTATTATTGCATTTAGTTCCCAGAAAAACTTAGGGAAATAGATATTATTTCCATCTTACAAATCAAGAGCATGAGTTACAACATCATCACATAGGAAATAATAAGCAGCGCTAAGATTTGTGCCAGGTCTGCCCAAATCCAAGGTTAAGGCTCTTTACACCACCACACTAATTTTTCTCATCTGCCATTTCATAATCTGTGAAATGATATTTATCTCCATTGTTAGAGGGCTCTTCTAACATGGACAGTTGCAAAAAAATAAAAGGATTGAACAGCTGAAATTAAGTTGAGCTTAGTATTAGCTTAGTATTAACTTAGCACTAATACTTAGGTTACCTAGTATACTAAGTATTAACTTAGTATTATTGACATCTTGTTTATGATTTCATGCCTTGGGAAGTGATTGATTATATTTACCCCCAAATATCAATGACCCAGGGCGCCTGGGTGGCTCAGTGGGTTAAGCCGCTGCCTTCGGCTCAGGTCATGATCTCGGGGTCCTGGGATCGAGTCCCGCATCGGGCTCTCTGCTCAGCAGGGAGCCTGCTTCCTCCTCCTTCTCTCTCTGCCTGCCTCTCTGCCTACTTGTAATCTCTCTCTGTCAAATAAATAAATAAAATCTTAAAAAAAAAAAAATATCAATGACCCATAATTGAATTGATTTAAACCCTCACATGACCACAATTTGAAACTCAGAATTCAGGAAATTTTCAGATGAGAGCTTTATTAAATTTTGTTGTCAGGAGCCATTAACAAGCTATTAACAATATTCACATGAAGAATCTCAGCTGCATTTATTCCCCCTTGGGTGGCATTGCATATTACCCATGTAGGAATACCGAGTTTAGGAACTCTCAGGGACTGGCGGTAAGTGGAATGAAAAGTTTTTCTCAACCATGATATTGAATGTGCCAAGATAATATCACCAACTTATAGAAAGAGAGAGAAGTTATTTTTAGCATTTAAGTTTCCCCTTTAAAATTAGCTCCAACTTCCCAAATCGAGATTTAACTCAGTTTCGTTTGAATCATGGGGCATGGAATAGCAAGAAACCCTTATGATAGTCAACCTAGAACTCTGTTTCCCTACCCGAGTTGTTAAAAACACTTCCAGAATTGAATAAAGAAATTAATTATGGTCATTTTTCCTATTACACCTTCTCTTGGATCAGAAGATCCTTGAAAAATGGAAAATGTAGTCAGAGGAAGTCCAAGATGGCCCCTCCAAGGTTTGTAAGAGACATTATATGTAGTGGGCAAAACATATTCTAGAGCAGGGCTGTGTTCAGTTCCCAGCTTTATCATTTACCTGTTATGTGACAGAAGGCAAGTTATTTGATCTCTCTGTGACTCAATTTTCTTACCTATAAAGTGGAATAATTATTCTTACTTTACTGTTGTGAGAAATGGTTGCGTTAATACAAGTAGAGCATGAAGAGCATCTGGACACAAGCACTTTAAACTCATTAAATTATTGCGGCTCTTGGGTGGCTCAGTCAGTTAAACGACCAGCTCTTGGTTTCAGCTCAGGTCGTGATCTCAGGGTTGTGATCTCAGGCTCATGAGATAGAGCCCCAAGTTGGGCGCCGTGCTCATTGTGTAGTTTGCTTAAGACTCTCTCCTCTCTCTCTGTCTCCCTCTGCCCCTCCTCTTCCATTTTCTCTCACTCTCTCAAATAAATGAATCTTTAAAAAAATAAAAAATAAAAAATAAAACTCAAAATCATTAGTTATTATTACCTAGAGAAAGAGACTTTTCAGCTTTTGTGTTCCCTCCAACTCTTTCCAGTCAGAATCTTATGAAAGATTGAGGATGTTAATATCTATGTGGTGCTGCTAATTCAAAATTTCATGAAGGACTATATCCAAAAGACAAATTGATTAAGTTAAGTGGAGGCCAAGATGATCTGGCAATAGGACGTTTGGGTTTTAGCCCTGACACTAAAGACTTGTTTGATATTGCAGAATCCCTTGGGCTGTCCCTTCTCATTAATTAATTAATAGTTTGGACTAGGTCAGCATACCCCAAAGCTTGTGCTACAAGAAATTTAAACTGATGATAACATTCTTTAGAAATATTTTTATATGTGCTTTCAAAGCCTATAAATCTGCAGTGCATACCCTGCAACCCACTGAGTCAATGTCATCGGTCTCCCTTCAGGGTGAAAGTTAACTACCTTGAACTAAGTGATCCTTCTTTAGATTTGAATCACAGTTGACTTCATTATTTTTTCTAAAGGTGCCTCTAGACAAGACTGTAGAAAATGAAGATTTGTTGCAAGAAAAAAAAAAAGGATTCTTAAAATTCTGAGCTAATTTTACATATAAAAACATCAATAAGAAAGTCCCTTATGGCCGGTGGAGGGAGAGAAATGGGGGGTATTCAAATAGGAGAAGCAAGAAAAGGGATGCATATGTCAAGGCATCTATTTAGTTTGGGGAGTGAGAATAGACTGCATGCTTTGTTAGGTAGTTGCAGAGAAAGTCAAAACCTTCCCTGACTTGCCAAAATGGGTATGAAGCCTCAAAGAAGACAAGAGCAAAAACAATAGGTAGGCACACACAAGTACTAAGTTTATACTCCTCAACTACCTTCAGCTCTGATCTAGGGTGAAAAGGCTCCAGAATTTGCCACAAGGTGGGTAGGATAGGGAATCTGTGGAAAGTAGCTACATAAAGAACCAGTGATCATTCAGAGAATGACATGACAAAGAATGATATAGTGAAAGGAAGATTCCTTAAGTATGGAAAAGACAACCTTGGCCAGGGACTGAAAACAGGGCATTTCAATAGAAATGAGTATGTACCACTAGTAAGAGCTGAGGTGGAGTCAAGTAGCAAAAAAAGGCCAAAAGCCCAACTTTGACTTAATAATAAACTCAAAGGTCACCAGCCGCGTTTTAACAAACTCCAGTGCAAGGAACCAATGGGTCAACGGGCCAGACCAGTCATCCCATAGGAGAGGCTGGCAAGAGTCCAGAGGATAGAACACAGACCCTGTTGTCAAGACGTAACATAAGCAAGACTGTCTTTACCCATAGAGCCAAGTGTCAATTTGAGAAGATGAGGGAGATAATGTAACTCATTGAGGCTTTCACCCAGAGAGACAAACTTCTCAAAAGAGACTGTTTGAACTTGAAAACCCTGAGATGTTTTTGATTGGCAGTTAGTTTACCCACACTCATACACTCCTTCACTCTGTGAATATATACCTTAGTCACGCCATCCACTCAGCAGTGTGGGAGCTCGCAAAGGCCATTAGACTGATCACAGAAACTGAAGGAGCTAATTATTGTGTGACTATGTCTGCAACTGTAGAACACATTAATCTAACATGATGTCCTAGTAAAAAGAAATTTCCATATTCAGATATATTCTGAAGACAGTGCATAAAATATCCTCCTTGTCCACAGATTCATCTTTTGGATTAGCATACTAAGGACTCCGAGATGGCCTACATCTCGGAAATCTGTTCAAATGCTTTTGACTCCTGGTATGGTTTTGTTTAACATTATTTTCTCAGATATTACTTCTCCCCCAACACGTGGGAATAAGTATACATATTTCATGGTGTAAGGACTGGTTTAGGAATGGGCCTATAATCAAGTTGGGGCAATCAAATCCTTCAGTAGCATCTTCTATCTCAAGCTGGTGACAAAGAGCCTTTTGTGGGTCTAAACCAGCCGTTTGGTGGTTGTAAACACCAAGAATATCGATTTAGTGCCCACTGTAGTCATGGTGTACATGCTGTCCTGAAGCAACATACAGAAAGAAGCAAAGACCAGAGAGACAGAAAAAGGAAGTGAACCAAGGATTTTAAACCTGGTACTCTCTCCCCTTCCTGGTTATAATACTGTGAGTCAGAGTTACTCCCACTTTCAAATACAGGATCCAAATCAATAATAAGCCACTTAGGTTTTTGTGGTTTGGAGGTTTAAAAAAAAAATGTAAACAAATCAAGGTATAACTTTAAGAAATGCTGATTTCAATTATATGATGTCTAATTTTTTTTAAAATTTCTGTTATAGGACCAACAGCCTGTACAAGTACAGGAAAGTGATCTTATATCCAAAGTGAGAAATCCCCCCCTTGCCAGAGGAAGGCATAGTGCTATTTGTCTTTAAAATGCTTTATTAATGAGAAATTTGAATCCAGACATTTTTAAGTCTCCATCAGTGTCCTCCATTACTTCATCATTAATGGAAATGGCAAAATACTCACTAAAAATTACTTCCAGAACACGAAATTGATATTATACTATTTAAATGGATGTCATATAAAAATAATTTGCTTTAATCATAGCATAACCCATTGCTATGATGCCATATTCATTGTGAACCTTAGGGATTTCTTCATTTAGAGTAGAATGAATTTTGACCGGGCATAAGTGCTTTTTGTAAAAGAATAAATTCACAAAACCCAATATGTTGAAAATACAACCAGGTGTGAGTGGCTGTAAAAAATAAATTATGCCAAGATACATTGCCCAGCTGTGTTTCAGAGTTTCAAGAGATCTTAAGATATATGCAGGCATTAGGGGCTCAATAATACTAAAATTATATTTTCTTATGTCTTTTGTGCCTAATTTAAAACCTATTTATAAGAGAACTGAAGACATAGCATTTTCTGGCTATGTATATTTAATTTACTGAAGAATGTTGCTTAGCTAAATTTTTACATGATAGTCATGTAGTTTTTGATATGAGATGGATTTTTTTTTTCAAAAGTAACTTATTTTAACCATTAAAAAATGTAAAAAATGAACATCAGAAATTTAAATTCCATTCTTATGGATACATAGTTTAGTGGAAAGGCCTAAACTGGGGAGTCTGACAAAACAGCGTTCAAATAGTCGTGCCAGTTGTGGAGGGGGGTTTATGTCACGTTAGGGAAGTTAGAGAACTTCTTAAAATCTCATTAGCTGATTAGTAAAATGGGTATGACAAGACTGTCAAGAATAATAAATGATATTATAAGAGAAACTGCCTAATTCAAACCAAGCCCTCTTGTCTGTACCTTCTACTATAGAAGTAGAAATAATTGTAATGCAAGCTTTGTGTTCTCAGGACAGTTTTGCTTCTCAAATTCTGATTATTTTAATGTAGTATTTAAATTAACCTCACCACAATTATGGATTCCAAAACATTTAGGTGACTTTATAAAATCACAGATGTACAGCTAGCAAATTCAGCAAATATTCAATGAGAATTTGTTGGGTTCTAATGCAAGTGATTCATTATAAATGAGAAAAAAAATCTATGTATTGAGGTTTCCTCATGTTCCAGAGAGAAACAAAGAAATAATCAGAATATGAGACAAATTGACTTAAGTGGCTATGGAAGAATGTGGATCCTCCTTCTTTTTAATAAAATCTGTAAGGGGGTTGATATTATCTGTTCCAAACAAGAAGATTCTGATAGAAATATAAATCCAGCCACAAATGTGAGCTGCATGTGTTATTTTAAATTTTCTGAGAAGCCACATTGTTAAAAGGGAAAGGGAAAGGTAATCTTAACACAATTTCCTAATAATGTTAAATAGCATAATATTACAATAGCAACCTGATAGATTTAAAAAATTATTTTATTAGGCAATTCCCATAAAAATTACTAATGAGGCATTTTGTTTCAAGAAGAAGCTAAGTCTTCAAAATCTGATACTGTATTTTGCAGTTATAGCCCATTTCAATTTAGACTAGTCACATTTCAAGTGACTGATAGTCACATAACCTTTAATAGCTGCAGTGTTGGACATCACAGCTCAGAGAATAGGTATGTCATCTTATCACAGCCAGGTGAATACTCCCATCCAGAAATCCCAATCCTGGGAAAGTAGTACAAAAGCCTTAGTAAATGAGAATTTCTTCACATTGATTGTGGTCGAGTTGAGTCCAAATGCATGGAGTAAGATATCCTTTGGTAGCAACTGTCCACTAACAACAGAGCCAGTCACTGTGTCCTAGGTAAATCACTCTTATAACATAATATTCAGCAATTCTCAGTAATTCCTTAATATTTATGTGATTTCCATAACACCATCCTAATAAACTTATTTTCTGCCTATATGAAGCAGAATTGTTTGTTTTGCTTGCACCTGGGAACCCTAACTAATACAGAGATATTTTGGAATAACAAAGTAAAATAAGAGAATTGAAAAGGAAAATAAGACCTCTGTAAAGTTTTGGAGATCGTGTCATAGATAAAAAGTGAGATGAGTATAAACCTTAAGAATAGACCAGACTTAGAAAGGCGGATATGAAGTAAAATTGCTTACTTCGCTCCCTTGCTCATATGTGTTTCTTTTGGGAGAAAGAGGAATGAGGGAGGCTCAGTGCTGCACCGTGGGTTCAGAGGTGGGGAGAGAGGAGGAATTGCTCAACAAGGCAGACAAAGAGGAAAATGAAGCAAGGTCATGTCAGTGTGTTGTGTTCCATTCTCTGGTTGATAAGAGTCTAGAAAGGTGTGAGGCCATATAGACTACACAACCCAGTGCCACAGAGTAAATATTCATCTAACTTTGTTAAAGTAAATGAGAATAAATATATACTGTCTTTAAACTTCAATGCTTCTCTAGTGTTTTAACTCGAAAATGGACTCATCTAGAAATATCAGACTTTGGGACTGGGTTGATGTAATTTGAAAAGGGCTTAACTAAGGAAAATTCACAAAGATCAAATTTTCCCTTGTTTTCTAATTCTGAAATAACCACAGATTCTGGTGGACTGAGATTTTTGGCAATTTCAAGGCTAAAGAGTTAAAAATGTTTAGCTATTATCCTGCAGCACTAATATATTTATCACTATTAGAAAATTAGAGAAATCAATTGGGCTGACATTCATTTTTGGGACTTGGAATATTAAGATTCTTAGCTGCTAATCTTCTAAGGTTTCATTTTGTTATGGGCTGAACGTGTCATTTTAAAATACATATTTTGAAGTCCCATACCTAAGCTGGATAGAGAAAGATCCTCGCATTTCCATAATAAGACTACAAAGGAAGAATAAGTAGAAGTGGAAACAGTTAACTAATAAGACTGGGCTTTACTGGGAGACTCAGTGTCAAGATTAGAGAACTACGTACAGCAGAGCAGGAGGGGGCCAAAGGAGAGGTGTGCCAGTGAGAAGAATTATTTTCACATACTTTATAGTTACCCTAAGAGATGAGAGAGAGATGAGAGAATTAAAACTTCAACCATAAACACATGACTATAATTATCATGACTTGTAAAGGCAGAAGTTGGAGCTTTAGCTGGCCTGTTAAAATATAGTTAATTTATGATACAGCATAAATATATGTTCTGTGAGGATTGTTCAACAAGAGCGGGTGACCTCTATGTTACAGTCAAATCAAGATTAAAAATTTGGTATAATTATTGTTACTATACTCATTTCCTAATATCATTGTTCCAAAATATACAAAGGTGATGCAAATGAGAAAGTTTATAAATAAGAATAGAGCAATGAGGGACGCCTGGGTGGCTCAGTTGGTTGGGCGGCTGCCTTCGGCTCAGGTAATGATCCCGGCGTCCTGGGATCGAGTCCCACATCGGGCTCTTTGCTCGGCGGGGAGCCTGCTTCTCCCTCTGCCTCTGCCTCTGCCTCTGCCTGCCATTCTGTCTGCCTGTGCTCGCTCTCTCGCCCTCTCTCTCTGACAAATAAATAAATGAAATCTTTAAAAAAAAAAAAATACAGCAATGGGCCTGTGGAAAGGCCTGGAATATTTTAAAATTGGTGTAAACATTATGAACTTAAAAATCTGTCATTTTATTAGGGAATTAAAAAATACATTTGGGCTATTTAATTCTGGACAAGAATAGTCTTTTTATTTTCCAATATTCAATAACAACATAGTATCTCTAGTATGACAAACATTTTACACAAATGAAAACACAATGTAATGATGTTATACACTTTAAGCAAAGCAGAGGGAATATAAAAATAAAGAAGAGAACTGATGAAGCGAGAGAGAAGAGAGAAGAAAGAGGAGATCCCCTTTTTGGAAAAAAAAAAAAAACCCATGAGATCATAATATCATTATATTCCTTTGATACTAACCCAGAGTGAGAAGAAGCAATGCAGTATCCCCATCTGTATACTATCCATCTTGTAAAATGTTTATATTTTTTTAATGATTCTCAGCAGTTCAGGAAAGTATACAGATACTGATTTCCATTGGGGAGGATACTATAAAACTAAATGGTGCACAGGACAAGTTATATAATTTGCAAAGGCCAGGGAAAAATAAAAATCCTGGACCCCTTATTAAAAATGATTAAGAATTTCAGGATGGAAAATAGCTGAACATTAAATGAAGTGTGAGGCCTTTCACTGATGGGCCCTGTGCAAGGGCACAGGTCATGCCCCGCAGAAGCCAGCCTTGATGATAAGTTCAGGAGTATGACTCATTAGAGATCAGCCATCCATGAATCTCGTTGAGATCATTATGTGTATCTTAGGGTAAATTCCCCTAAGATATTTTTATAAGGTGATAAGGATAGCTGTTTAATTCCAGGTCATGGTGTTTCAAGGGACATAATAAAAATTCTGTCACTATGCAGGGCCTTCTAGAGAAATGTAACCCACGAGGGCCCTTTTTCTGGCTCTGAAGGGAGTTGGCTAATGAATGTGGACTTGATCCATTTTCCCTCGTTATTGAAGCACAACACCATTATCCTCTAGAGAGCCTCAATAGGGGCCTTCTTTTCCCTCATTACAGAATTGTCTTTCTCCCAACATTCAACAAGTATTTGATTGAATTTTATGGAACTTACTGCCAGTCATTTAATTAAATACTTAAATTCATTCTGTGTTGTGTTCCCTAATGTTCCTAACTGCTGCAAATTACCCTACTTTTAAAATCATCATTATTTTCTGAAAGCATCTAAATAAAGACTAGCCATCAAAATTGGTACTAAGGATATTAAGAAAAACCTTCTAAACAGAGTAATACATTACTCAGTGCATGGAAGTGAGATTTCATGTCAAAATTGTGATCATATAAAAGAAATCTGTCTCATCAAGTCACATTCCCTATTCTTAAAATGTGGAGACATCCTTTAGGTTAAAGAAGCTTTAAAGAAGCCAGTTTTGCCCAAATGCTGATGGGAACAATATAGAAATAAATTACAAGAGAATGTTTTCAATGCTGAATGAAACAAATATTAGAAGGAAATATATCTAAATATTATCTCTGTTTGGATCTGGGTGGTAGTAAAATGACTATTCTGTTCTCCCTTCTTTTTCTAATTTCCCTGTATCCCAGAAATTATTTCTAATGATTCAGTTCACAAGATAAGCATGAGAATATAAAAATGAAAATTTCAACTTCATTAAATGAAATTAAACTGATCATAACATTTATTAATTGAAGAGGCCAAGTTAATTTTTGCTCTTTGAGGAAATCTTACAACTTGTGTTTGTATACACATGTATGTATAAGAATAGTCTAAATTAATCCCAACTACTTATACAAATTGCCTAGTAAAAAAATGGTAAAATTGCATTTTTCCTCTTGTTGTGCTTTATTACACAGCATTATCATTCTTTGTGTTTTTCAAAAAATGCAGTACCCACATACAGTGGAAGCAGTGCCATATAGATTGGTATGTGTAGTATATAATAAAAATTATTACTATTCCTGACTTGTTTTCTTTCATTATAAGGATAAAAGCATTAACAGTCTGACGTGTGGGGACACAGCAGACTCCTGAACTCCCTCTGACAGACACACCCAATGTGTAGCTGCACATGGAGCAATTACCTCTGAAAGACATCCAGAAACTAGCTGAATAACTTACACATCAGGTGAGTGAGCAAATACCCTCATCAAAACAGGTAGGAAAGGTTGAAACAGGCTCTCACCATAAATTTTGACCCCAGAACAACAATTTACAATCCGGAAGGAACTCCTGACTCCTGGCTTCTCCCTTTGAAACAAAGGATGTTAAGCCCACACAGAGCACCACCATTTTTAAGACCCCACCTGAGGAATGGGCCCTAAAACATCTGGCTTTAAAAGCCTGGGAGGGTTGCTTCCTGGAGATTCAGGAGACCATAGCAAACAAAAGAGGCAGTTAACAGGCAGACATTCACTGGTGGCTATTCCCCCAGGACACAGAGCAGCTTGAGCAGGCAAAATCCAAATCCCCCAGTCTATTCTTGAAAGGGATTCATCTGCGTACTTGGAAAACTGCTGCCTGAGGGTCAGGCTTCTAAATTAGTACATACCTAGGGGCAGGCTGTGATCCCCTCCTGGGGACCAGGAAACCCATGTATACCTGCCATGCCATCTTCCTATTGTCTGCTGCAAGTTGCTGGTATCTCCCTAGAAGCAGCTTGCACACGTGACTAAGCCAAAGCTTTTGCAGATGTTACCTAAGAAATAGGTCCCTGGAACACCTGGCTCCCTTTCATGAGTCCCACAGGACTACAGCCATCAAGAGGCCCTTCTTAAACAGGCACAGAAGCAATCTTCCACCGTGGCTATACACCAGGGCCCAGTGCACAAGAGCAAGCAAAAGTGCTTGTTTTCTTGTTTCTCACTGCAAGAGGAGTAAGTCCATGCTTTCTTGCTTGCTGCCTGAGGGTTCAGCTTCCATTCAACCCTCATTTAGGCACTGAATGTGATCCTCACTTTTGGAGATACCATCCAGTTGCACACCATCAATCACTGAGAGCTGCTAAGAACAAAAAAGATGACATGGACAGTCACAGAGCTAGGAGACATAACCAGGAGCTAGGCCACACTAATGGACAAGATTCATCTCCTAGACAAGATGGACACCCACATGCAAAAGAATGAAACTGGACACTTAAACCACACACAAAAATTAACTCAAAATGGATTGAAGACTTAAACTTAACCTAAAACCATAAACTTCTAGAAGAAGATATAAAGAGTAAGTTCTTTGACATTGGTCTTAGCCCAAAAAAAAAAAAAAAATTGGATTTGATACCAAAAGCAAAGACAACAAAGTAAATATAAACAGGTGGGACCACATCAAACTAAAAAACTTGAGCTTTTTAGCTCAAACTAAAGAGATGAGGAGAGCTCATCAAAATTAACCATCAACAGAATGAAAAGGCAACAGAAGAACATATTTGCAAATCACATAGCCAATAAGGGATTAATGTACAAAAATATACAATGTATAAAATAATGTACAAAATATAGGAGGCATTCATACAACTCAGTAACAACAGCAACGAACTCAGTTAAAAATGGGCAAACGACCTAATTAGATTTTTTTCCAAGGAAGAATACCCACAGTTACATGAAATTGTGCTCAACGTCACTAATCATCAGGAAAATGTTGATCAAACCACCATGAGATATATATATTACCTCATACCTTTTAGAATGTCAATTATCAAAAAAGAAAGAAATAACAAATATTGGTGAGGTTATGAAAAAAAGGAAACATTTTTACCCTATTGGTGGGAATGTAAACTGGTGTGGCCACTGTAGAAAACAGTATGGAGTTTTCTCCAGAAATTAAAAATATAATTACCATATATTCAGCAATGTCACTTCAGAGGATATATTTAAAAAAAAAAAAAATCAAAGAGATATCTGCAGCCCCATGTTCACTGCAGCATTGTTTACAGTGGTCAAGCTATGACTACAACCTAAGTGCCTATCAATGGGAGAATGTGTCAGGAGAATGTGGCATGTAAATTCAATGGAATATCATTTAGCCTTTAAAAAAAGAAAATACTGCCATTTGCAACAACTTGGACACACCTAGAGAGCATCATGATAAGAGAAATGAGCCAGAAAGAGGAAGATAAATACTAGTGTCACTTACATGTAAAATCTGAAAAAAAAATTTTTTAAAGTGAATCTCATAAAAACAGATTTGAAAAATGGTTGCTAGCAGGCCTAATATATAACATGGTGACTAGAGTTAATAATACATTACTGTATAATTGAGAACTGCTAGGAGAGTAGAACATAAATTCCCTCACCAATAAAAAAAGTTAAATACGTGAGGTGATGGATGGGTTAATTAACTAGATGGGAGGATTTCCTTCACAACGTATACTTATATTAAATCATCAATTTGTGTGCTTTAAATATCTCACAATTTTATTTGTCAATTATACCTCAATGAAGCTGAAAAAAATATACTTGTTGAATGATGCTATGCATAAGTAAGTACTCATATAATGTTCTCTCTCCAGTACACCCCCCCCCCACACACACACGTTAATTTATTATTTAACCTTCAGGAAGCCAAGGTTAATGTATTTTGTTCATTGTTATATTCTCAGTTTGTCATAGTGTTTAGTATATAGAAAATGCTCATTAAATATTTACTGAAATTTCATGGTCTTGAGTTATGGTATATTACAAGCTGAAATAAAAAATGTGATTTTTATGAAGCAAGCAAAAATAAAATTGTTTTTGTGTGTCTTAAACATTTACTAACTAAACATCTAAAGTACATGAAAAAAGATAAACGATTCAAAGCATGTTCTGTCATGCAGTACCTCCAAGGATTTTGGTAACTGCAGGCACTGATTCTCCTGGATAGGTGCTGAAGCCTGAGCTGTATGCGAAGGAGACAGAATTGAAATAAATGTTGATAGATAAATGATAGATAGATAACAATGCTATTTGTTATATACTTAATCCTATTGCTTTTCTTCACTCTAAATACTGTGAGTTTAAGTTCTACGCAAGTAGCAGTGTACACATCCAATCTGTTATTCCTAACGTCTGCATAATAGCCCATGTTGTACAATTGCTGTATTTTACTAACCCACCCCCACTTACAAGCATCCACATTGCTGCCATCTGTCCACAAATACAAATCTTTCTCCCATTAGCATGCTTATTGGTGCCCTTTTATAAATATGTTAGGATTGCTGCCATTAAGGACTATCATTCCTGAATCAAATAGTATTGGTGTGTTTGACTTGACTGCTTCTAGAACGGCCACCCCCATCTAAACGGCCACCAGCACAGCATGACAGACCCAGTTTCCCACAACCCTACCAGCATTAAGCATTATTCAGTTTTTTAATTTTACTGGTCTAATATCATAGCTATAAGTGATATCATATTGCAGTTTAAAATTCCAGTTTGCCTAATTCCTAATAGTTTTGAACATCTCTTTAATCTGATTATTAGATTTTTAGTATTCTTACTAAATTGTCCCTTCTATAACATTTGCCCATTCTCCTAATGAGATTATTGATATTTCTTGTTAAGTGCATGATTTCTGAGATCTCTGATATTTTCATGGCATCTTAAACATTGCAAATCTTGGGGCACCTGAGTGGCTTAGTCAGCAAACATCCAGCTCTTGGTTTTTAGCTCAGGTCATGATCTCAGGGTTATGAGCACAGGGCTCCATGCTCATCACAGAGTCTGCTTTAGATTCTCTCTTTCCCCCTTCCCTCCACCCCTGCCCTTGTTCACAGACATGCATGTGCATGCTTTCTAAATAAATAAATCTTTAAATAAACTTATTTATTTAAATAAATAAATCTTTCTCTCTATATCCTCTCAACTTTGTCTATGGTATTTTTCAGGGGGGAAAAATTTCTTATTTTGTGAAATAAAATTCAAATTTTTAATCTAAATTTTATGCTTTTGAAATTTTAAGTTGCTCCCAACCCATAGATCCCAAAAGCGGTTTCCTATTTTTATTCATTAACTTTATATTTTTACTTTTCTCATTTAAATCTTCCTTTATCCTAGAGTCTATTTGATGTACAGGCTTTATACAAAGGAATAACACTGAGAATATTTGGACCCCTAAGTAGCAGCATGTATGTTAAAAGATATAGAATAAATATTCTCACATTTTTTGGGAAAAAGTAATTTACCACTCAAGAAATCAAAATATCAAATGAGTTAGATATAGAATAAAGATAATTTCAGATTTATAAGCACTCAGAATATATATATCACATGCCTACTTTCTTGGGTGGAATTGGAGAATATGCCCTCCAAAACAAGGATATTAGCCAAAAAGGATAAAAGTCATGGATTCCAGATAAGGGCAGAATATTCAACCCAGAAGAGTGGCAATAAGAACTTCCAGGATGACTCACACCTAGAAAGCAACAATTTCATCTTTTTTTTTTTTTTTAAGATTTTATTTATTTATTTGTCAGAGAGAGAGGGAGAGAGAGCGAGCACAGGCAGACAGAGAGGCAGGCAGAGGCAGAGGGAGAGGGAGAAGCAGGCTCCCAACCAAGCAAGGAGCCCGATGTGGGACTTGATCCCAGGACACTGGGATTATGACCTGAGCCGAAGGCAGCTGCTTAACCAACTGAGCCACCCAGGCGTCCCAGCAACAATTTCATCTTAAAGCACAAGGTAAGAAGGCTCAAAACAAATAATGGGGAGAAAGAAAGAAGCTAGATAGAATAATATGATAAAATCATATTTTGAAAGGGACAAAAAGAAATTTATTTTATCCTAAAACTTAGTAGTTATGAGTCCACAGGTTGGTTGAATGATTCTGCTGAGAGATCGGCTTTGCTCTCGTGTCTCACAGTCTTCCAACAGTTGTCAGGTCAGCCAAAGGCCAAGAATTGGAGTTGGGACCATTTGATTTTGATGCACAAAGTCTCATTCGACAGCAGAGAGAACAAAGCTTTTTCCCATGGCTTTGGCAGGGATCCAAAAGCGGAAGTACCCATGTCCCAGTGGGTTTTCAAGTTTCTCTTTGCAGCAGTGTTGTTAAAGTCCCAAAGTAAAAGCTTGTACAGCCAAACTCAGAGTCAATAGGTAAAAGAAGAAATTTTTGAAGAGTGTGAACATAGTGAGGTGTAAAAATTGGGTCCAGCGATACAATAAATCTACCACACAATGTCCAAGTGGTGCAGAATAGTTTGATACTCAACTGTTGTTATAGGTAGAAGTCAGAAGATAATCTTAAAATTGGTAACTCAAGAAAAAGCAAGAAAAGCATTTTATTTACAAATAAAGAGGTAGTTGCTGGAAGAAACCAGTAAAAGAATTAATAAAATTTGCTTCAGAAGCAGGATTTGAGAAATAGAAAGTTTGGGGCAAGAGACAATTATTTTCATTATTAGATTTTCAGTACTCTTTTTTAAAAAATTAATTCCTTAAGTATTAATGCTTAAGTTAAAATATTAAAATTATGAGTGAATAACATTTTAAAAATCAGAAATTATAAATAAAAAAGCTATCTTTCTTAAGAAAATGCTCATCTGTCTTGAAAGAGCTAGCAAGAAAATATTTCAAAAAAAAGGTACTATGAATCTGGTGGTGGGTCTTAAGGAGGGCACATATTGCATGGAACACTGGGTGTGGTGCATAAACAATTTTAGAACACTGAAAAAAATAAAATAAAAAAGGGGGGGACTATAGCATTGTCTTCAAGACAGAAAAGCAACATCTTGAAAGAGTATAAACAGTATACCTGAATTATTTAAAAAGAATATCTATAAAGAATGCTTTTAGAAAAAAATAGAATTTGTGTATGAAAATGATAAACCAAGACTAGCCAGCATTTTCTGTTCTCCTAAAACCAAAGAGCTGAAAACTTACAGTTCATATAATATATAGTAGCAAACAACTTGGAGCTCCATAAAGGAAACAATAGAACAAATTATTTTATCCCCAAGAGAGTCCTCTATAACATGGAGTGTTCTGTTAAGGACACAGAGATTTCTGTGGATTTCTTTTACTCACCATTGTTGATGCTGCCAATAAAAATCACTAACAAAGTACTATTTTTTTGGCATGTTATGATCTTAACAAAACGTAAGCTAATTGGAATAAGTAAACTTCCCATTCCTAAAAATATCTCATACTTTGGAAAACAGAGTCATTTTTATTTTTATGTTTCTAATATTATTCTATGTATCCACATTGATACTATGTTAAAGCCATACCTATATAGTTAAAATGTATTTTAATTATTTGTAAAGATGTGCTTCCCCCACTAGGCTTTTTTTCATTAAAGGTGGGAATTCTTGCATTCATTTTAGTCTCTAGCATTTAGCACAGTGCCTGTCACTCAGTAAGTACTAGTCCAATTTGACCGAATAAATAAAACAATAAAGAAATTCATTATCCTACCTGAACACCAAAACCCACTTAGCATTAAATGAACTGCAACTTTTGGAAAACCTATCTTAAGCATCTACTCTAAAGAGGCACAATTTTTGAGAAGCAGAAAGAAAAATCATAATCCTTTCCATCAAGCAGTTTACACTTTAGGGGAAAGCAACATACATCTTTTGAGTAGTTATTACATGGCAAAAAATGCTGGATGTTTGCATATATAATATCATTAAGCAACTTTTTAATGCAAAACAACTTTTGAAATTATTATTGAAATGACATACTATTAAAGTCAAAATGTAATATGATAGTCTTTACCTGTGCAGCCCTCTTTGTGCTTTTCCAGATTTCCAAGAAAAAACATTTTGTTGTCACTTTTCACTAAAATTTCAAAATTTCTCTTAATCCAGAAATACCAGTGTATCAATCACATGATGAGTTGTTATTCCAAAATATCTGACCAATTTTATAGCTCCTTTTTTGTATACAAGTTAGAAGTCCTTAAAATTTTAATAAATCATTAATGATCTAATCCTTAATTCCTAAAAATTAAGATTAGTATATTATAATCTTGTATAAAACGTTACTCTTCTTAAACACCTGTCATATATATGATTAACATGAGTATTAACAACTACCACTTATTTGGTTGATATTTTATAGCCAAGAAGTTTGCCAAGAACTCTACAAACATCACATTTAATCTTCCCAGTGATGGTTTGGAAAAATTTTTATTAACTGTATTTTCTTATGTAAGGTAATTGAGTCTAAAATAGATTAATTAAAGTTCACACAACTAGAAAGAATGATGACTTTTCATCTGTTCAACTGAAAAGGCTATGCTTGACCCCTGTATTGTCTACTGTCTACTATACCTGGGAGGTGGGCAACATTAATATTTCTGTCCCCAGTTTACAAAAGGAAATTGATGCATTGCAAGATCAAATGCCCCACAGGTAGTAAGTAGAACCTTTGTTTTTCCTTGTAACTCCAACTTCAATCTGGTGAGATTGATTAGCCCACCAATACATGCAAAAGACAAAAAATTGCTTTCTACATTTTACCTTTCAAAGAACATAAAAAGTGAGAAAACCAAGAGAACCATCATTACTGATAATCACTTTTATGAACACCTTTATGGTGTTACCCAAGCTTTACTTGGAGCTCTCGGCAAGCAAGTACCCTTAACAAAGAGTAGATAGTAATTACAAATAAAGTTAATAAAAGTTGAGAGAAATTTCAATGGAATTGTATATTGTACTCACATCCATACTTTCTGAGTCTCCAAGGAGATTACTACAACCATGCAAACCATTTACTATCAATCACTTTTTTTCTCCATTTGATGAGGTCCTTTCCAGAATCACGAGGTGTAAGAAGACTTACAGATCTAACTTGACATTAGGGGCCAAGTGAATGCTACTTGAATGCTACTACTTAAACGTTCCTGTTACCTTTGTGGTCCTATTTTTTTATTATTTACCACAAGCATTTACAATATTTCAGACAATTGAAAACCAAAATAAAAGCACAAAGAATTTTGGTTTTCTTATAACATCTTTGTGCATGAAAAGTTTTGATAAATGCAATGTTCTTTATTCTTTAAGGGCCTTGACTTATTAAATCAAATCAATTGATCAGTCACTCTATCTCTCTCCCTCCCTCCTTTCCTCCTATTTCTGGTCTTAGCTACCATATAATTAAATCCAAACTAACTATAGTATTTAAACGTTAAATAGTATCATGGAGCTACCTGTCACCCCCAGACCTGGCCTGGCATAAGGAGAAAGGCAGTGGGGAGGTTAGAAATCTAAACAAGCCAAAATGATAAGTTGCAAATCCCTAGTAGGAGTCACTCCCCACCTAGAAATAACAAGATCATACCAATATTTCCTGTTACAGAAGAAAATCAACCAACTCAAGATGGGGGATGACCAGCCTGTCTTGCTTCTGTTTCAGATTTGTCCCTAAAATGGGTCAAGCTTTCACAGATACTCAACTTAAGGCTTAGAAGAAATAGCCAAAATCATTACCAGAAGCAAAAGTAGAACACAGTAGTTACTAAGAGACTCTGTACTCAGGCAACAAACAAACAAGGGTTCCATCACTTCGTAGTTATGGGATCTTAGGAAATATCCTTATTATCTATGAGCCTCAGTTTCTTTATCTGGAAAGTAATATATATGCAAAAATAATTATCAAGGATTAAAAATAATGTATACAAAGTGTCTAGCACAATGTGTGATGTAAACTAACCTCAAATTATATACTTTTTAAAATTATAAGGTGTAATCCCAGACGTTCTCGAGATAACAGATTAAAGAATGTAAATCATGATAATTAAAGCACAATAATGTTTAAAAGTGAATGAAATTCAGTAATGACCCTTTATTACAGTTGAAAAATATAGAACAAACCATGTTTCCTGTCTACAATGTATCCCTACAATCTTCCAAAAAGAGAGAATATACAAAAGTTCAATAAAAAAATAATGACTTGAGGGTGCCTGGATGGCTCAGTGGGTTAAGCCGCTGCCTTTGGCTCAGGTCATGATCTCAGGGTCCTGGGATCAAGTCCCGCATCGGGCTCTCTGCTCAGCAGGGAGCCTGCTTCCTCCTCTCTCTCTGCCTGCCTCTCTGCCTACTTGTGATCTCTCTCTGTCAAATAAATAAATAAAATCTTTAAAAAAAAAATGATGACTTGAAAACAACTAACCTCTATAATTTTTTTTTAAAAAAGCAGATAAATTAAGCAGTGACTATATGATGTACATAGGGAAGAAACTCCGGAATTAGATCATACTTAATTGTGCTTGGAGATGATAAACTTGTTATTTCAGAGTCTAGGTTATTGAATATTCAGACATATGCTTTTAATATTCATTTTTCCAACTTTGTAAAGACCAATGTATATGCCCAACATTGGGCTAAGCCCTGAGGACCCAATGGTGAGAAAGGTAAGCAAGTTCCCTATCCACATTAAGCCTAAAATCCAACTAATAACTTCAGAATGTTTTCAGCTTATCTCATATTTTCCTAGCTTGTTAATTTTTGTGTCATCACAATAAATATTGTACTCCTATTACTTGTAATGTACAGTAGCCACAGAAAGTTCTCATCCTTGGTCAACAATTAAATATGAAATATCAATACATAGTTGCATATACTAAATATAGTTGACAATTGATTGGTTTCTGAAGGAGTTAGACAATATGATTGATTTTTAAAAGGGTCAGAAGTATTAGTCCATAACAGCTGGCAGAGTTTTTAGGAACATTTCATTTTAATAGTCGTAGAGGATTTTTATAAAGACAGATTTGTTGAAAACCTTTATGGATACATTCTGTAATGAAAATCTTTCACATAAACATGTACAATATATTACCAACTCATAATATGATTATTGCCTTGAATTGATATTGGCATCTTCTAGAGCCGTAAGAAAATCACATAATATTCTGAATTATTTCTCTCTGAATTGGATATATATTGAAATTCAGTGAAATAAGAATGGTTAGGTGTCTTGCATTATGCATAATGAAAATTTTCACTCTTGAGTCTGTGGTTTGAAGGGGCTGATGAAACACTTTATGACAGCTTTACATCTTAACTTTGCCTCATGATTAAAGAAAAATGACCCTCCATATGGCTCACTGAGACAAGCAAAATTTCAACTCTTATTATATCTAGCAATATGTGTACACATATATGGGATTTAGAATTAAATGTTCCTTGAGTTACTACATAGGTCTAAATAGTCTATCTCTGTTTTAACTGTATTTTAATATTCTTTATGTAATGTAAATCACTGTCCTGGTATGTTATTCCATACAGTTCAATTAAAATCAATTCAAAGTAGGATATTTAAGTTAAAAAATTAAAGCACATTGAAGCCAAATGTAAAAAGTTTTATAATCACAGACCTTACAAGCAATATTCAAGAATTTGAAGTTTATTGTTAGCCAGACAGATCAATACTTTAATATATGCATTTTTATTTCAAATAGGTATAGTTAAAATACATTTTTCATTTTTAAGAAAGTAAAAACTAACCAAAACTATGTAATGATGTCTCAATAAACAAATGGTGCCAACTGGATTCCAATTTTTAAACAGTAGATTTCATTTTGCTCTGTGACTTTCCTATAAACAAAATATATGAAATGGAAGGGCATTCCAAAAAAAAAAAAGTATAAAAATCAGAGGCAGATATACTGATTTTCAACTAAAATGTAAAGTATTTAAAAATTGTTTTGTATCTCATTGTTTTCCTTTTTTGTTCACACGTCTTTCTGTGCCACTCATCTAGAAGAAACCCAAATCTTAATAAATGCATCCATCTGTTTTCTCAATGAATGGATCTACACAGCTAAATACTACTCAACAAGGAGAATGATAACTGCAAGTTATTAAACCAGGGTCCTGGCAATCTTACTGTAATTTTCAAATAAACTGACTTCTTTTCTTTGTAAAATGGGGCTATCTTGGAACCCACCAGTATAAGTTGAATGGTAGCACTGAAGAAGATACAACACCACCATCCACAATCTATACACATAAGTATTCAAATCCAGTATGCATGTCAGTAATTTCAGAATTATTAACTTGGGAAAGAATCTCCTTAATCAGAGCACCACGCTTATGCTCTGCTCTTTTACCTGTAGTCATACGGTCTCTACTCAATTCCAAAGTTACTTAGATCAGCACATTTTTTTTTACCTTTTTAACAAATAGATCAGCACATTTTCCCACTACCCTCTCCTTGAGGTTATTTCATACATTTGTAATGTAATTAGTCCTTTTGCTATAGCCTATGTGATGGTTATTTTTATGTGTCAACTTGTCTGGACCACAAGTGTCCAGACAATTGGCCAAACATTATTCTGAATGTGTCTGTGAGAATCTTTTTGGATGAGATTAACATTTGATTTGATCAACTGAGTAAAGCAGATTACCCTTCCTAGTGTGGGTGGGCCTCATCCAATCTACTGAAGACAGTAAGAGAGAATTCCTTCTGCCTGAATGCCCGAGCTGAAATATCCGTGTTTTCCAGCCTTGTGACTCAGGCTGAAACATCGGCTCTTCTTGGATCTCAGACACGCCAGAACTACACATCAGCGTTCTTGGGTCTGTCTCCAAGTTTCCAGCTTGCTAACTGTACGTCTTGGGACTTCTCAGCCTCTACAGTCTTGTGAGCCAATCCTTTATAATAAATCTCTTTATATTATAGATACAGATGTATTGCTGTATGATTATTTGCTTCCCTTAAGATTTGCTCTTTGTGCTATAAAAGACTATGGGTTTGACAAAGGCATGGTGTCCTGAAAGTCATGTATTCATAGTTACAGTATCATACAGACTATTTAAAGCATTCTTTTAAAAATGTTCGCTGTGATTTACCTATTCAACCTTCTTTCCTCACAAACCCCTGGCAACTACTGATCTGTTTATCATCTCTATAGTTTGGCCACTTCCAGAATGGTATATAGGTTTGTAACCTTTGCAGATTGACTTCTTTCACTTAGCAATATGCCTTTAAGACTTATCCATGTTTTCACACAGCTTGATAGCTCATTTATATTGCCGAATAGTACCACATTGTTTGACTGTACAAATTTATTTATCCACTCACTTACTGAAGACATCTTGGTTGCTTTCATATTTTGGTGATTATGAACATCGTTTCTAAAAACCTTTTTGTGCAAGTTATTTGTGTGGAAACAAGGTTTCAAGCTGGTTGACCAAATAGCTACCAGAGCTACCATGGCTGGATTGTATGGTAAAATTATGTTTAGCTTTTTAAAGAAACTGTCAAACTGTTTCCCAAAGTGGCTGTACTAGTTTGTTTATATTACCAAGAGTAATGAATGAAAGTTTTCATTAAGTCTTTGGAAAACAATATTCCTGTGGTTTAAACCATTGAAATATTTTTTCATGAGAAAAAGAAATATAAATGTTATTACAGATCTCAACCTTAAAAACAGATCAGTGCCTTAAGATTAAAAGCAGGATTTCGTTCGATGCAACGTGCAGAGTCAGGTCTGCCTTAGTAATGACTTTTTTCATAATGGGTCATAGCAGAAAACAGGATTGGTTTGGAAAGTAATGTCTTCTAGAGTTAGGGCATAATTTTCCCTTTTTGTAGATTCATCTTCTTTCAAACATCCAAATAGTTCTCTGTTTAGTTGTTACCTCATTTGAGACACTGAATCTTGTTCCTTCTTTCAATGGGTTTCCATTTCTGATGTTGTAATAATTCCTTTTTATAACAGATCAAGAAGAAGGAAATGCCTAGCCTGTAAAATATTTTCAAATCAGTTTTCTATTGCTGGACAGAATAAAGCACCATTTAATCTGGGTGTCAATATCTTAAGCAAGTCTCTACTGTCAAGATTTAAACATGACCCATTATTAGTGCTAATGTGACAGACATTACTAAAATTCATTAAATATATTTTTAATATTTAACATAATAGAAATCCATATATATGCTGGTAAATAGTCCAGAATATAGCCAATATACCATCCATATTTCTCCCATATAAAAACTGGATGTTCTCATGATTATACATGTTGCTTCACACTTCAGTACTAATTTAAACACCTGAAAATAGGTCATCTAACTGAATTATTGCTCCTTAAGAAAGCTAATTCTTTGTTATTTTTACAGTGTTGAAGTTTGAACCTAAGCACTAATGAGATAATTTGAAGAAGCAATAGCATATATTTTTCTAAGAAAAAAAATTTAGCAAAAGGATTACTTTCAAACAACAGTACCAATTTATGGTTTTGCTTCCATTGATGTATGAAGAAAAATATAGATCTTCCTCAACTTATGATGGAGTTACATGCCAATATACTCTTAAGTTGAAAATATTGTAGGCCAAAAATGTATTTATGACACTAAACCTACGGAACATCATAGCTTAACCTGTCCTATCTTAAGTATGCACAAAACTTTTACATTAGCCTGCAGTTGGGCAAAACCATCTAACACAAAACCTATTTTATAATAAAGCCTTGAATATGCCATGCAATTCGTTGAAAGTGAAAAACAGAGTGGCTTTAAGTATGTAGATGATTTACCGTCATGATAGCCTGGCTGATGGGAAGCTATAGCTCACTGCCAATGCTCAGCCTCAAGAGACAGTTTTAGACCACATATTGCTAGTTTAGGAAAATATCAAAATTCAAACCACGATTTCTATTGACCGGATATCATTTTCATACCTTGAAAAGCCAAAAAAGCAGAAGTCGAGCCATCCTAAGTTGGAGACCCTCTGTCACTCATGCTACTCTACTGACTTGTTTGATTAGTAAATATTAGAAAGCATCCAGGGGTGCCTGGGTGGCTCACTTGGGGTTGGGCAACTAACTCTTGTCTTCGGCTCAGGTCATGATCGCAGGTTGTGGGATTGGGACATGTATCGGACTCTGCTCAGCACAGTCTGCTTGAGATTCTCTCTCCTTCTTCCTCCCCCCACTTGTGCATACATTCTCTCCTTCTCTCTAAAATAAATAAATCAAACTTTAGATATAAATAAATACATACTGGAAATCATTGGGTGCTACAGAAGAAGTATGACATAAGATACACAAAAAACATTTGCTCATTTTGTTTAATGACTCTGAAATGGTATGGACTATTATTCATAATAAAAAAAAGGGAAGAGGAAAAAGTTTAATTATGTTACATGAAATATAAATTATTACTTTAGTAGACATATTTTAACATATATTATAAAAACTTATAAGGTCCCATACATTATTATGGGTACTATTATATATAGTGCCTGGAACATACATTATTTCATATAATTAAAATTTTCTCTTGCAATAGATGTAGTGGTGCCCTGCCTAGATCCCTTGATATGTAGAAAGGAACGTTCCCTTCATTGAGTCTTTCTTCATATGAGAAGCAAGAAATGGTAATAAAAATATGGTTTTTAAAATTTAGAATTGTTTTTTAAGTTTGAGGCATGATGCTCAAAAGGCTCTTCATTTGTATGGCAAATATTTATTGAATATGTACTATGTACTGACACTCTTTTATAGACTAATGAGTAAAAAATCTTTATTTTCAAGCAGCTTTACATTCTGATCATGTGTTGGGTCTGGTGTTTAAGGGCTTTGAGAGGCAAAACAATGACACATATCAGGTTCCCTTACTATTAATACACAAATATTTCTTCCTTTTGTCAAAAAGAAGTGAATACTATCTTCCTTCAAGCTTGTAATATGTAAGTGTTCATAAGTGGATATATATTTAGCTTAATTTACATGAAAAAAGCAAATTATGAGTAAAATTTTAAGTTACTACCAGTGACTAAAACTAGAATAATATGGAAAGATCTCAAGGAAGAAGCTATGAAGCTAACAGCTAATATTTCATGTGAAAGTAAGTTAATAAAATATAAATATTTCAAAGAAGAAAAGATTAAGAAAAGAAAACGTGTCTTTCAAATTTATCAGGTTTCACCAATTGATATGAAAGTACCTCAAGTTGTAAGTAGAAATTGTCAAACTCTAATTTACTTTTTAATGTTAGAGGAATATCAATTAGCAATTTTACTACATGAACCAACATTAGGATCAAAGTATTAGCAGTTTATGAAATGCCTTCATATGAACTAGAAAAAAGTGCTATATCTAGGTGGATAAATCACAGAAGAGCTTACTTGACTCTTCTACTTTCTCAAATTGATCCAATATCAAGTCTGGGTTCATGGAGAGATTTAACCCCCCCCCACCATGTGCTCATTCTGCAGGGATCCTTGTTCAGGGAACCACCTGACAAAAACCTGTGTTGCAGCCCTGATTTCAATCACTGGCAGAGAAGAAAGCAGACAGCTCAAAAGAGCATCATCTGAAACATACCAAATTAATGTTACCAACAGTGAAACAAACCAGGACTGGTAAAAATCCGATCAGTTGACAAAGATGAAATAATTTCTTAGTTTTTTTAGATAAAGAATGTGGTGGCAGGGTGTTTCCAGATGAAGAAATAAATACAAGTTGTCCACTGTGCTTACAGCCTAAATGTTCTCCCACAGAATAAGTGACAGATGTCAGAATCCTTTACGATTAACACATATACAGCCTTCTGGTCCCCACCAAAAGCTTCTAAATGTTCAAATATTCTTTGGCTCCCAGACCACAGAGAGCACCTTGTGTTAGAATAACTTTCTCCTTGACGTTATAAAAAAAATGCATTCAGATGATAATGCGATAGATATGTAAGTAAGTCTAAGAAAAAAATGTTGAAAGTTGGATGCACTTAGTATTCTATAAATTGTTTAGGATTCATGTTTTTCTCACAGCTCAGTATTGACGCATCATGTATGCTGCATCTTATGAATAATGATGCCCAGAAGCTAGAGCTGGGCATGAATACTTAGCTTATGATAGAAAGTCTGTCTGTCTGTTTTTATGTCTGTATGTAGATGTATATGTTTGAGAGTGGATTGCTTCTAATATTTAAAAGCAAAATGAAATAAATGGTGGCCAGAGAGGAATACTAAGAGACATACTTACTTTTCTTATTTTTTTTTTTAATTTTTAACTCTGAATTGTTCCTGCCTTGATTTCCCCTTTGAAATGAGAATACAAATCAACAAATTCTGCCATTTCTCCCTCTTGCGGTTTGGCTTCCCTAGAAGCAGATGCTGGAGTGGAGTTTGAAGCCATATTCATCTGCTCTAGCAAAGATTCCATATGGGGCATAGCCATTGAAATTGTGGCTGTTACTTAGTTGAGATCGTGGTGGTCTACACTTACTTCCTAGGATCTATTCTGTTTCTGCAGGAGATAGTCTGGTGAATTAAACATGGATATGATGGGGACAGTCATCATTAAATTATTTAGCTCTCAAAAGTAACCCCCCCAGGGGCTACTCCCACCTACTATACAGCGCTCACTCCCTACTGCCCTCCACCCCCTCCCCCCAACCAATCCAGCGTGCAGTATTGTGTTTGATTTATTATCTGTGCTTGGGTAACAGGAGAATTTTTGAGGCTTCCACTTGGGCTCCCTCATTATGGTAACAGGCTCAGGACCCAGTGAGGGGGTGCCCTATCTACTGCAAAGTATGTATCCCAATTATACCTTTGGGAAGAGAGAGGATGACGATTAGGTAGGAGATTACACTTCTGGAGACTGAAGTGATTACAACCAGGTATATGAATAGACTTATTGGATCCACTGTAGGCCAGAATTTTCTGAAGTTCATTCATCACATGTACCTTGTGTACCCTCGTCCTAAGGTAAGGAAGGTAAGGATGTTGCTTCAGCTCTCCAAATATCAAACATTAATTCAGACTCTATTTACAACAATTCTTAATATGTTGAAGTATTCCCTTCCTCTCAGTGAACTGTTAGCTTATAAAACTCCATAAGTTCCTTTGGAGAACACTGGGGAAGACATCACTATATACAGTTGCCGTGGGATTGCAGGGTCCTTTTCCCCAGGGACAGGACAATCTTCAGCCAATGAAAGCTGACCCAGGTTTGGATAGTAGGCTAGGGATTTTGATTTTTTATTTGGAAGACACCCCTCATCGTCCCATCAACCTATCCTTGATTTCTTCTGCTAATACAAGCTAAGACAGACCCTGAGAGTTGCCCATCTAGTTTGTTCTAGGGAAGTATATTCCATTAACCATCGTTGCAACTTTTTGAATATCAGCCCCTCAGCTGCCACTTTGATGTTAGTGTTAGTTACAATACTTATGAGTCCCTGGCTTTTGGCTTTTAAGTCCTGGCACTTGGTGTCTCTTGTTTCAGAGGCCTGTCCTCTCCATTCTGTCAATGATTCAAGTTTGGTTAATAGTTTGTCCTGCTACCAGCCCTTATCTAAGGAAGAGAGTCACCACTGCCTAATTGTAGTGATGTTTGTCCCTGTTGCATCAGCAAATTCTTCACGTAGTCTTGGTAATTTCTATGTCCTCTTGGTCTTTTCATGAAATATAATCATTGGGAAGTTCTTTAGGCCATGTGTCTATACCCAGCATGGCCACTTCCCCAAGGACTTTATTCCTCCTTCCACTTTCCTTCATGCCAATCCCTTCCTCCACTTTTCTCCAGAACATTGCCACTTTCTAAGTGTTGGCCTTTGCTTAATGCATGCTTTAGGAGCTGTGCTAGTAGTAAATTTACATGATCTAGGGTTCTTGCCAGAGTGTTACATTATGTATGTCGGGAGAATGCTTTTAAGTCAATAAACTATTTTCTATCCAAATTTATCTTTCAGCCACTTTGGTCTAGCAACATCAAATCCAGCCCCACATGTATTCCTCCACCTCCTGCTGGTATACACTGGCTAGTACTCACAGATAGTATGGGATATAGAATCTCTCTGCCCCCTCTTCAGGATCATCACGTCCCCTGCTGGGTGCTTCTGCCACTTAACCTTAGCTGTAGAACACAGTCAGGTGGAGATATGGGGTATAACTTGAAGAGGGCCTATGTTCTCTTGGGAAGGAAGAGGACTCTACATTGTCTTCCTAGAGGGAGAGGGGAGAAAGTCAGGCAATCGATTTTTGAGGTATTCAATTAAGACAATGTTCTAAACTGAAAACATCAGTCAGACCATTATTCATTTACCACAACAGTGCAAGCAAGAGGCAAAAAAGAGTGCCAGCTCCCCAGTGTTCCCTTTTCTCTCCAAGGATCAGCACTAGTTGAAGTGAGATAGAGCAGCCTGGGGCAATCACCTTACTGCCAAGGAGTCCTGAGCAAAGGGTTCCTGCCTTTTTATAGACCTTTACACTGTCTAGAAATGGAAAGATACTCAGTCAAAGTGAGAAAAGTATTTAATCCAAGGCCCCCAATAAAGAAGTCTCAGTAAGGGCACCTCTACTAGGAATACAGATATGTATATATCTATATGTGTATAGCCCAGAAGTGCATGAGTTCTCAGAGGTAACTCCCTCCAGAAAATTGCAGTGCACTGCTTGTGCACCAGATCTGTTGTGGGGAGAGCAGCTTCTCCCTATGAGACCTATGAAGAAAAGTCTTATAATTGCCTGGGGTTAGGCCAAAAAAAAAAAAATCATTTATAGGAATTTGGCCTAGAGTTGAACTCCTCAACTTTATCTCTTGATCTTTCAGGACCTGAGAGAGTAGTATAGGCTACCCCGTCATGGACCCAAATGAGTTGAACATGGAAGGGTGATGATCATAACAGTCAATCTACCTGAGGTAACAGCAGACCAGAGCCACAGTCAAAATCACCCAAGCAGATACTGCCGGGAAGAGTGAACATAACCATGAGCCCCAACCATTTCCAAACCAGAAAAAGATAGCCCAGGGAGCATTAGGGTCTATTCTAGAGATTTAGGAAGCCTCTCATCTAAGCCTCATAACATACTGCTCTGCTTTCCCAGTTTCCTTAATTCAGGTGCAACACAGGTGTTGGCAGGTCCACACTCCTCTCTGGCTGGCTAGTTGTCCAGCTCTACTGAGGCCAAGGTACACAGGCTCCTCCAAAGCTGAGGTAGTATCACTAATGACCTCAGCCGGGATCCAGGATAGGTTTTACAAAACTTTTCTAGTTAGATGACCTAGACAGTGAGAGAATAACAACATCTATGCATAGCAGGAGCACCACTGTATACAAAAGAGCCCCAACAATGGTTTACGTGCTGCCTCCTCCAGATGTTTGAGTTGCCATGATCTTTGACAGAAGTGAGTTGACATTTAAAGAAGCATTTTGTGGGGCGCCTGGGTGGCTCAGTGGGTTAAGCCGCTGCCTTTGGCTCAGGTCATGATCTCAGGGTCCTGGGATCAAGTCCCGCATCGGGCTCTCTGCTCAGCAGGGAGCCTGCTTCCCTTCCTCTCTCTCTGCCTGCCTCTCTGCCTACTTGTGATCTCTCTCTCTGTCAAATAAATAAATAAATAAATCTAAAAATAAAAAAATAAAAAAAAATAAAGAAGCATTTTGTTTTGTGGTGTCAGCTCAAATACACCAATACATCAAGTCCAGATAATAAGGTTGCAGTACCCAAGGTACATGGTTAGAAAAATGTCCATTTGTGGTATTCGGGAACACAGCAATCAGATGTCTATCTATAGGATTAAGCAGTGGTTTACATACCTGACAGGTCATCAAATTCATGGTGGTGGCAGTGGTGTTCCTGTACGGTACACCAAGGAATTCAGTGACATGGGAGTCTTTCAGACTACACTGTGGGGCAAAGAGAGTGGAAGTTAGATACTAAAACCTCCTTCCCCTTTATCTTAGCTCCTAGATTAAAAATGTTCATATCTTACCAGTAGGGAAAATTATCCACATTGACTGAAACTTGGGCAGTTTTCTTTTCCTATGTGGACAGGATAACATTTTTGATCCAAACCCTAGAGTAGTAAAGATAAAACTTCTGGCTTGGATCCTTTTGTGGCTTAGTGTAATTTTTATTATATATATATATATATATATATATATATATATATATCCATTCTGTGAGGCTATTCAGGGCTAAACGGCAAGATCTTAAGGAAATGTTGAACTAGAGACCTCAAATTGATGGTCATTATCTTTAAGATCCTTATAGGCAAAAACTCATGCTCTGCCCCCAGGGTATAAATAGAAAAGGAAATTACTATCTCCCACCCTTTGTTGTTTAATAGTCATCCTGATCTTCCATTAATTTGAGTCTTCAGGAAAGAGTCAGTTGAATGGAAGGCTCCCATGGACCCAAGGTATCCATAATCCTACAGGAAGAATATACAATTGAAGGAGTAGTCAACTAGTCAACTATGTGGCACGAATGAGAAGTACCCTTTTAGGGAATTATTGCTTTGAGATTCCAGACAGCTCACCTGAGATATATAGTCCATGTTGGGGGTTACCTTATCCTCTCCTATCAGTCATGTAATTGTCCATTTAAATGCTCAACAATCCCTACAGCCTGGAAGTTTCATGGAGCAGAGAAAGTTCATCACATGCCCCATGAATGGGCCCGTTATTGTGGAGCCTGAGCTACAGATCCACATCCGTTCTAGAGGCAGTATGCTCAGGGACCCCAAAAAACAATCAAAAGAAGACCTTGTAAGGCCTGAATAACATGATCTGAGTCAGTATAATGCATGAAGATGGCTTGGCCAAAGCCAGAGAAACACTGAATGCAGTTTGGATCGAGCAGAACCTTCTGCATGGGATGGGAGGCTCACAGTGATCTATCTGCCAAGAACACCCAGGCCTGTTGGTTCAAGAGAACTTCCCCTGGGCAGTAATTTTATCATTACTTATGGTCTGGCTGGCAAGCCAGCTTTTCCAAACTATTTCCGCATCTTATGATGAATAGTGGCATTTCGTGTATGTAGGTCCTATCTAGAATGGTGACTGAATTTCCACTTCTCATGGACTCAGGAAGCCAGCTAGTTGTGTATCTACTGGTTCTGGGGCAGAAAACAGGTCAGTCTTCACATTTAGCTCACAAGAGGGGTCTGCTCATTGACTATGTTTCCCTTCATCAGTATGGTGGTCTTTTGGGTGACATGAATAACAAAAAGCTAATTAGAAACAAAGCACAGTCTGATCCAAATGTCTTATCCCTAAAGAGGAGCTTATTTTATATGCCAGTGCAGGACTGCCAGTGGTCTAATCCAACAGCCAAGGCATTCATCACAGCCTATAAGTCAGTGAAAATGCAGCACAGCTCATTTTCTGGGGTGGCCTGGATAGCCATTCATACTGCATGAAGCTCTGCCAATTGTTCTGAGCATTGTTCACCATGCTGCATTAGGGACAAGTCTCTGTCAAGTTGGTTGGCAGCTGCATCCCATTCCATCCTCGTAGACATTAACCAGGAGAAACAATTAGTGAGCCAGGCCTACATATGAACCTGAAGTTCTCAATATCTAGATCTCCATTGGACCAGTAGAGGCAGAACGCCTTGAGCTATGTAACTAGGGGGCAGAGAAGAATTCTCGAGATCTTTCCATGGTCTCCAAGATACTTTCATGGTTGCAAGATCCCAGCCAGGCCAGGCTTTGCCCACTTCTGTGTGTACCATTTCCTGAGAATCCCAAAGCCACCATCTGGCAATTTAAATCCCCTACTCAGACCCACAGCATGATTGAGAATTCTGGTTGTAGGACTATTTCATGGCCATACTCATGTGCACAGGACCCACCAAGGTGCAATAATAAGCCAATGATTGCTTCTCAAAAGATGTGTATAGGGCGCCTGGGTGGCTCAGTGGATTAAGCCGCTGCCTTCGGCTCAGGTCATGATCTCAGGGTCCTGGGATCGAGTCCCGCATCGGGCTCTCTGCTCAGCGGGGAGCCTGCTTCCCTCTCTCTCTCTCTCTGCCTGCCTCTCTGTCTACTTGTGATTTCTCTCTGTCAAATAAATAAATAAAAATCTTTAAAAAAAAAAAAAAAAAAGATGTGTATAGATTTTAGCTGATAGGTCCAAAATCTTAATAACATTACTGGCTCATGGTGATATTCCTCCGTTATAACTCCAAACTGAGTTATGAGAGGTTGCTAAAACCCATAACTCAAATAGGAAATGTGGATCAGTGAGAATCAAGGAAAGGGTAGCCTAGGTGGCCCACTGGAGGGCTTCCAGGACATACTGTTGGTTCAGGTGTCCACACAAAAGCAGTAGCCTTCTGGTAATCTGGTAGATAGCTGTCATCAAGATCTACATGCAGGGTTTATGAGAGTGTCAGCAGCTAAATAGACATACTAATTGCTGGACTTCTTTTTTATTTGTCAGTGCAGTGAGAAAAGCTTAGCACTCATCTCCTCTGGGATGAGAAGTCATGCCCCTAATTAGACTACATCTAGGAGCTTCACTTGGGTACCAGGACCTGTGCTAATGCCCCAGGTCTGTGGATCAATTGGGCTTCCAGTCCTTGTTGGGCAGCACTTTTGTCTGGGCCCAGCAGGAAGATGTCATTAATAAATCTAGTTCTCTCTCCAGAAGAGGAACTTTTTCTAGATCACAGTCTACCCATTGATGGTAGATGGCCAAAAAATTTATGTAGACTTGTGAAAGGACATCAAAGTTATATTGCAACTCATTTCATGTAAAGTTAAATTGATCAAGGTTGTGATGGAAAGGGATGCTAAAAAAAAGGCATTTATGATTTCAGTTGCCACATGTTCAGTTCCCTCAGCTTGGGCAATAGTCACATTGTCTGGTACCATGTGTGGCAAGGGTGGTAAGCTGGCACTGAGTTACCAGTAGTCAAAGATGAGTTTCAGGTACTGGAGGGGGTAGGTACAAGATAGATGGGACTATTGAATGGGGAAATAGTCTTACAGAAGACTTTGGCTTCCTTAAACTCAGCAATGAGAACAGGTTTTTTTGTTTTATTTTGTCTCATTTTGTCTTGTTTTGTCTTGTTTTTGTCCCATGGGCAACTGATAGTGTTTTTGAGAAACCCTGCCACTAGGTGACAGTAGTTAGGCAGGGTCACAGTTTTCCATATACCCAACTAAAATGGTCTTAATCATTCTGTTAGGATTATTAGCAACTATCCCAATCAGGTATGGGGGCTGAGATGAGCAGGAGTGCACGTAGACAATATGGCTAGCCCAATAATACATCCCATAGTAGAATTTATAACAGTGAAGATTTGTAGGGACCCAAATTGACCTATCCCTATCCAGGCCTATGCAAGGAGTCCAGTGGTGGTGATCTCAGACACAAAACGAGAAAGCATTATCTGTTCTTTCCTTATCCCGGTGTCAAGGATTGCAGAGACCACAGCCACCTATGCACCATATCCAAAAGGCTCAAAAAGTACAATTCCTCCCCACCTTCTCATCGAACCCTAATTTTTGCATAGGACCTCTGATCACTGCTAGAGAGAGAGGACCTTAACTTAGCCCTTAGTCTTATATTTGAAAGCTAAGAAGTCCAGGTAAAACTTGGAAGGTGCTCTCCAGTCCATCTCCAGATTCACTGGGGGGCGCTGGGGGCGGTGGAGAAGATAGCATTTGTGAAGTCATAGCTTCATCACTATGCAGTACTGAGTTAGGCACATCTGTGGCTACGTATCCAGCCACAAGGGTTATGGCGGGGAACCCATCAATCTCCTTCTATAAGATCCCCTTCTCAAGAAACCAAACCCAAATGTGTTTTTGGGAAGGCCCTTGTCTACGTGTATGTATACTCTTCTTATGCTATTCTTTCTGCTAGCCTGTCTTTACTATCCTGTCCTGGCCATTTTTTCTCTGCTGGGGAATTTGTCAGTCAAGACTCAAATTGTGTCATGGACTGATTGAACTGACCTTGGGAGGACGTTTAACTAGGCCAACTAACCAGCAGAATCAGCATGGACAAACCTAGAAATCAGAGTCTAATAAAGTCTCATCATCCACTGTTTCCAGTAACTCACTGTAGACCTAAGAGACCATTGGCCATGATAGCCTCTGTGAGGATAACCCAAACATGTTTTTCAGTGGAAGGGAACTTGGCCCAAGTGAGTCAAATTTTTTGACCTCAAAATCATACCAACTGAGAAAATAGAGGTCTTGTTTTGCTCCTCCTTTCTCCCCACCCCTCTTCCCCCTTAGGGAAAGTGACCTCTTTGAGGGCCCTCCAAAGGAGCATCTGTTGTAACATACCCTACAATGTACCCATTTCCTTCACTGAGTTTAACAAATGACCTCCTTCATGGTAGAGGCAAAATAACCAAATCTCTAAGGTTTGTTGGGTTGCTGGGCAAGGTAATTCCAAAGGGTCCTACATGGTTTTTCTTAGGATTCAAAAGTCTCCATAACTTTCTGTGTCATAGGACATCCATTGCCACTAACAATCTGCACAAAGATAACAATAGTCATTAAACACAACTCAACATGAGGGTCATCTGACACTTTTTGGTCCCATTATAGGAAGGTCATTTCTTTGAGAACCTTGGTTCATTTTCTGATTTTACCCACTGAGTGGGTAGTCATGGGCTAAAGAGAAGGACCAATGATTTTCCTTAGAAATAAAAAATTTATGCATACAGTCTTCTACCACTCCCTAAGAAAGGCCCATTGGCATGGCTGACAAAGTGTCCAGCCAGACCCTCACTCGGGCTTTTCTCGCTTGCTTATCCAGGGTGAATTTTGGTGCAAGTGAACAGACCACTGCTCTATGTGTTGATTTTGTCATGGTTTAGTGGTGGTCCTTTAAGACACTGAGCCAAACTGAAAGTAAAAACCAAGCCTTTATTCATTTACTGCAACAGTGCACACGAGAGGCAAAAAAAAAAAAAAAAAGGTGTTGGCTCCCTAGTGTTGAATTTTTCCCTACAAAATGGTATTTGGAAGGGTGTAAGGTGAATGCAGTGTAGACAAGGGGGAATCATCTCCCCATCAAGAGACTCCTAAGGAAAGACTGCTTTCTACCTCTTTAGGGACCCATGGACCAGGGGTAAGGAGAGGAGGAAGGGTTAGCAGAGAAGAGGTACTCAGTTAAAGTGGAAAAAAGTGCCTCAGCCAAGGCTCCCTAATAAGCAGGTCTTGGTGGAGGCCCCTTAGCTCAAATAAAGACATACATATGAACATGGATGGCCCAGAGTGCTTGAGTCCTTGACTACAACTCCTGCCAGAAAACTGCAATGTACTGGCCATGTGTCGAGTCTGAAATGGGATGGGCAGTTTTCCTCCATGAGCCCTGCCAGGCAAAACTTCATAATTGCTTTGGATCAGGCATGACAAAATCACATATAGGATTTTCTCATCTACAAATACAGATTTACTATCCACTATACAGGGCAGTTAGAATGTAGTAAAAGTTAAAACATGATGTCAGTTCCCTTTCCAGTGCTAGAACTGGACTCCTCAGGGTATGCTGGCTCATAAGCAGGAAGGTAGACTTTGCCTAAAGTCTCAGAAGATTCAGACAATATTAGATACCAAAATAATTGAAAACATCCAATTTTCCCAAGCAGGTCACTCATCTCAGTATGAGAAACCTACCTTGGTTAAGCATTTGCCTGCCTTCTAGTTCCATCCATTCTCTTGAGTCCTAGGCCTGATTCTTGGCTTTGTCCACATCATTGCTCAAGAGGAAAACTTCATTGTATGTAACTAAAAGGACCTAGTTATCAATAACATTTAGTAAGCTCAGATTTTATTCTTTTTGTAACACATCAACAAGACAATAACCATCGATATCATTATCCTTATAGCTATGATTTCCTCTGCATCTTCGGAATCAGACAGACCTGGGTTCATATCTCAGCAGTGGCTTTTGAAAACTTTTGAAAATCTATGAGATTTTGAGCTAGTGATTCAACCTCCTTATGATTCCATTTCCTTGTCTACAAAATATAGATTTGATAGCCACCATAAAAAATAGCAATGGTGTAATAAAAGTTCATAAACACAGTGTTTCCTTTCTTATTTTCCTTCATTTATTTGCTTATCTCAAACATCCTTTGTGCTATCCTATTCAAATAAGTTTTCTACCTCTTTCTCTCTCTCTTCCCCTCTGGGACCTCTATAATGTGATTTTTTTTTTTCTCCTGGTGTTGTCCAAAGAGCTCCCTTAGCTTTGATTTTTTTAAATTCTTTTTTCTCTTTACTGTTCAGCTTGGGTGTTTTCCATTACTCTGTCTTTCAGGCCACTGATCCATTCTTCTGCATCCGCTAATCTACTATTGATCCCCTCTGGTGCATTTCTCATCTCAGTTCCTGTTTTCTTCAACTCTGATTGGTCCTTCTTTATATTTTCTATCTCTTTGTTGAAGTTTTTGCTGGGTTCACCCACTCTTCTCTCCAGCCCAGGGAGGATCTTTATGATCACTACTTTAAACTCTTTATCAGGCATATTGTCAAGCTTCCTTTTTGTTAGTATGCTTGCTTTTGGTGATGAATTGTTTGTTTTCAATTATATTATTGCCACTTAATTAAGATTGTCCTAAAAGCACTTTATAAACTCTAGGCTTTATAAAAATACAGAGCTTTATTTTTTGTTTGGTTTTGTGCAGAAGCTGTATGATAAAATAGAGCACAGAATTTCTGGTTTCACACCCCAGTTGTGAAACATACTAACTGTGAGGTCAAGGCATGGTGCTTAATTTATATAGATAATTGTTCGTGTTTCCAAATGTAAGGTAAAACTCTCCAATATGCCTAACTTACAGAGCAGTGTTGAGAAATAAATAAGTTAATATAAATTACAGTGCTCAGTAAATTCCAAAACCACTGTACAAATAGAAAATATCATTATTAGCATAATTCTGATAGCCCACTAAATGAGATCCTCAGTATCCTAGCCTATTAAACACATACCAGCTAAAGAAGTTTTCTAAGAGCAGAACTCAAATTATATCATTTCCCTGCTCAAAATTCATCAGTAGCACCCTTTTGCCTCTCAAATAAAGGTCATACTTCTTAGCCTGGCATTTAGAGCCCTCCTACTTTTAAAGGTTTATCATCATTATTCATGAACACAAATGATAAATGCTTCTGGCAAGCCACACAACTTTTAAAAATAATAATCTAAAGAAGTGATATATGCTTTTTGTAATAAGGGAACTAACATAATATAAAAATGTCTCAACCACATGCAATGACCAGTTTTAATGACTTTGTGAGCATTCTGTCACACTAATCTTCCTCAGAAAGATGTGTAAGCACATATACAAACACAGAAAGGTTTCCTTTCCCTGAATTGTTTTCCTTTTTTATTCTAAGATAAATTTTTTATAAAAAATTAATTGAAACTTGCCTTTGTTACTTTCCAAAATATCCATGAGAATTCTGATATATGAAGATTTTGAAAATCATTCATTTAGTATTTACAATTACAGCAATATATAACTGACGATTTTTCTTATGCCTATCTGAGAACAGTTTTAGGGCAAACTGCCAATCCAGAATCAGGAGAGACAGGCACATCCACAGATAGAGCAACTGTCATCTGCTTACCTGGAACAGTAGCTGCTGGAGCCAGTAAGTGGCAAAAACATTAAAATGGTCATTTTGATGAGTTCTAGAGGCTGAGTGGACCAGCTTGCAAGTGAGAAACTCACTTCTGGGGACTCTGTCTTAGAGATGCTCATAATAATTGCATGGGCTTTCTTTCTAGAAACTCACCAGGTTCTCAGGGTAAGATTTGAGAAAAATCCCCTCAGAAACTGGATCTACATTAAAAAGAGAAGAACATCAGAGAAGGGATAGATTAAGATAAAACAATTGTTATTTTTCCTATTTGTCAGTGATCTAAAAGATAATTATTTAAAGCAACGGAATTTAAAATATATTAAGTGATTATAGAAGATGGATAAGTGAAATGAATGCTAACAGGTACCTGGGTGGCTCAGTTGGTTAAATGTCTACCTTCAGCTCAGGTCATGATCCAGAGTCCTGGGATCCAGTCCCTCATTGGGGGGGTCTCTGCTCAGCAGGGAGTCTGCTTGTCCCTCTACACCTCCTCTCTGCTTCTGATCTCTCTCTCTCTCTGCAATAAATAAATAAAATTTCAAAAAAAATAAATGAATGACAATAGTATCACAAAGATGGGGGAAGGAATTTGGGATACTCTAGGTTACCTATAATACTTAGAAGCCCCATAGTGTTACTTAAAGAGGAATTAAATTAGTTTAAAATGTATACTGTAAACTTTAAGATAACCACTAAATTTTTTTTAAAAAATATAGATGATATGCTAAGTAAGGAAATAAAAGTAATTATATAAAATTTCCAGTTAAAAGCCAAAGAAGGCAGGTGAAGGGGAGAAGGGGAAAAATTCAATAAATAGAAAAGTTACAAAGCTAGTACATATTAATCCAAACATATAAATCATCACTTTAAAAGTTAATGGTCAAAATATGTCAATGACAAGACAAAGACTATTAGAATGACCAAAAAAAAAAAAAAAACCAACTATATGTTATCTATAAGAAACCCATTTTAAGTCTAAAGATTCAGGTGAAAAGTAAAAATATGGAAAAAGATACACCATGCTAGCAATAACCGAAAGAAAACTAGAATTTCTGTATTAATTTCAGATAAAAAGAAGTCAGGAGGTACCTGGGTGGCTCAGTCAGCTAAGCTTCTGATTCTTGGTTTCCATTCAGGTCATAACCCTGGGGTCATGGGCTCAAGCCTGGAGTCAGGTTCTGCACTCAGTATGGAATCCTCTTGTCCCTCTCCCTCTGTTCCTCCCCCTGTACATATTCATGCGCTCACTCTCTCTCTCAAATTAATAAATTATAAAGGCTGTTTTTTTAAATGAATTCAGAACAAGGAATACTATCATAGATAAAGACGTCATTTTCCAAGAAGACATAATTTCAAACATGCATGCACTGACAAGAGATCATTGAAATACATGAAGCAAAAAATAGATGGAACTGAGATGAGAAACAGACAAATCTAGTATTATAGTTGGAGACTTTAAGACACATCCCTCTTTCAGTAGCTGATGAATTAAGCAGGCAGAAAATCAATAAAAATGTAGATGACATGAACAGCACCAACACTATCAACTTGATTTAATTGACATTTATAGAATACTCTATCCAACAACAGCAGAGCATACATTTCCCTCAAGCTATCATGGAACATTCATCCAAGATAGATTGCCTTCTGGGCCATACTTTAATAGACCACAGTGAAATTGAACTGGAAATCAGTAACAGAGAGGAGGCTGAAAAATTCCTCAATATAGGAAAATTAAAGAGGTGTCTGCTAAACAATCAAATGGCCTCAAGCTGGCCTGAGAGCTTGAAAATCTTGATTTGGGGAATCTAAATCTGAATACTTTCTATCAGCTGAGGGCAACAGAATCCATCAACCTCCCTGTAGAATGGCCTTCTCCTGTCTTTCAGGACCGTCTGACCCATGCTCCACTGTTGCTCACAGGAAACTTTCTCCACACTAACGGGCCTTCGACGTGCTGGTCTGAGTCTTTGCCACTACCACCAAGATCTGTCCCTGTGGGGCTCAGCCCAGGCCCATGCCTAGGCTTCATGGTTTCACCCCAGCAGCGCTCTCGCTTGTAGAGCATAGCGTCCAGGAATTAAGAATTAGGAAGGGCTTTTCCTACACCCATCCCTCTTGCTTGTCACCAACATCCAGCAATGGCTGGGTATAGGCCAAATACTGCAATGCCATATATTTTTCAGCGCTAGCTGATTGGGCAGATGAGTTGTTTAATACTCCTTAATGCAGCCTGGCTTTCATGGCCACCATCCTGCTGATATCGTTAACTAAAAAAATTCATCATATTGTAATCTGCTCTGGATTTTTTTTTAGAGAGTTTTTTTGTTGGTTTGTTTTTTAGAGATTTTATTTATTTATTTGACAGACAGAGATCACAAGTAGGCAGAGGCAGGCAGAGAGAGAGGGGGAAGCAGGCTCGCTGCTGAGCAGAGAGCCCGATGTGGGGCTCGATCCCAGGACCCTGGGATCATGACCTGAGTCAAAGGCAGAGGCTTTAACCCACTGAGCCACCCAGGCGCCCCTGCTCTGGATTTTTTATGTCTCTCTCCACAATATTTTGAACAAAGTTCGTCAAATAAGTATGCAGAAATTCTGTCTCTGCAATTTATTCAACCATTTCTTTATTGATGTTGATTAATTTTGTTACTAGTTTTTTGTCCCCAAGAGCAATGGTTCTAGAAAAGCCCTTGGAAACACTCTTATACATTATGTTTTTATTTTTATAAGATAGATTCCTAGGAAGGGGGTTGCTTTGAAGAAGAATATAATTTTTTAAAAAGATTTGATTTATTTATTTGTCAGAGAGAGAGAGAGAGCACAAGCAGGGGGAGCGACAGGCAGAGGAAGAAGTAGGCTACCCGCTGAGCAGGGATCCCGATGTGCGACTCGATCCCAGAAACCTGGGATCATGACCTGAGCCAACGGCTCAGGCTTAACCCACTAAGCCACCCACAGGCATCCCAAGAATATAATTTTTTTTTAAAATATATGGTATCAGATTGTTTCTCACCAAAGCAATAAAGTGAAAAAACTCTTTCACTGATGATAAATGACAGAATTGCTCCACACGTTCTTGCTAGCAGTTGGTTTTAGAGTATATTTTAATGCTGGCAGCTTAGCAGAAGGAAGTACTATTTCATTTTTCATCTGCCATTTATTTCTCTGATATTGAGTTGGAGCATCTTTTCTACTTCTTGCTAGCTAAACAGAATTACTCATTTGTTAGCTGCCTATTCCCATTCTTTGACCATTTTTTCTATTAAAAAATAGTTTCTTCAATACAGAGTTTATTTCAGTATTCTCTGGGTTATTCTTTTGTCTGATCTGTTTTCTCTTTTGATGGTAATATCATATTCATTTATTACTGTAGCTTTATAACTCATTTTATTTTTTTCATTCTCATAGTTTTCTTAAATTCTCTCATATTTAGTATTACTTATGAACTTCAAAATAAGTTATCCAATCTTTTTTCAAATCTCATATTAGGATTCAAGCGGTAGCTGCATTAAATTTCTAACTTGGAGAATTGTCATTTTTTGTGATGTTAAATTTTTCCAGTCAGGAAAACCATGTAATTTCCCATATGATTTGCTTGCTACAATGATTTGGTTTTGTAATTTTCTCCATTTCATATCTGATATCCTTTACTAAATACTTTAAAAATTTCTGTTTGTATTATGAATGGGACTTTCCTAATACCTCTCTGAGTTATTGCTAGAACAGACAAGTTCTATGTGACTATTTATTTTATATGCAGTAACTTTTCCCAATTTTATTTTTCATTTAAATATTTTTTCTAGAATATTCTAGGTTTTCTGGTTATACAGTCAAATCATCAACAAAAAATAAGTAACTTTTCTTTCTTTTGAAATTTAAAAATATTACTTGACTTTTTTCTCTTACTGTATATTTTACATCCTTCAATGCAATACTGACTAATCATAGCACTAACAGGTATCCCTTTCTGGTTTCTAATTGTACTTAAAGTGGTATTTGTTAGTATTTCACAGTTTATATTTCTATTTGCTTTTGGATTATGATAATCTTTATCATATTTAAGTAATTTTCTTATATTCCTCTTTATCCAGAGTTCTAATTAGGGAAGCCTTCTAAATTTCTTTTTCCAATATATTTCCAGTATTTTAATGATATAAACATATAAATTTTCCTATAGCTTGTTGAGGAAATTAATACACTGGTATGATCTTTTGGAACAGTGATAGTTCTATTTGGCTATGTGCTTTTTTTTTTTTTTTTAGAAAATTTACTTTATAACAATAACTGAGGTTTTACTATCTCTTTAGGTTTTAATATTAAAGTTATGATGGCTTCATAAAATGAATTGGGAGGTTGTGCACTCCTTATGAACAGGGACTAGAATAATTTAGAAATCATCTTTTATTTAAAAGTTAGATAGCTTCCATTCTTAATGGTATTTCCTTAATCACTATTTCAATGATTTTCTTTTATTTTTCTTTTTTAACATTTGGCCTGATAGGTTTTCTACTTCTCTTGAATTGATTTTGTTAATTTATATTTTGCTAGGACAGAATTCATTTCCAATCAGTTTCCAAATTTCTCCACAGTTTCACAGAATATTCTCTAATCATTCTTTGTGTGACTTCTGCATTTATTGTTATTTATATTTTGAGAATATATTGAAACATTATAGTTCATAAGTATCCATATAAACCTCTCTGATCTGTTTGCAAGCTGGAAAACACAGATCAATTTGTTCAAGTGTTTCTATTTTGTGCTCACAGTAATATTTATCCATAGTACCTAATTATTTTTTTGGGAAAAAATATATTTGGAATCCTTGAACTAGAAAATTTACAACCACAGAAAGCCATTAAACCATTAATGATTTAACAGGAATTTTTTGGGTGGAACTTTGCTTTTATTTACTTAATAATTATTGTGTCAAGATAACAAAACCCTGCATAGAAATGGAGAAACACTGCCAGAGAAAGAGCAGATGACAAAGAAGACCAAGGATATAAAATACAAGTTGTTGCAAAAGCATTTTTTTCATGTTTCAGAAACATAGGAGACATCACTAGCACTATCATTATGACAAAGGACAGAAGATACACTGAAAAATTAATAATAGTGTGCTAATGAAATAATTAAACTCTAAAATTTCACTTGTCATATAGTTACAATATGTGCTTTTTGACAGATATCTGAGTAACACTTTCTCATTTTACATTTTAACGAAGTTTATTACGAAAAAAAGCAAAAATACTGTATAAGACCATACCCACTCATATAACATCAATATTTATGTCTATCTTGATCAGATTAATTAAGGCAAATTTCAAATGGCCATCCTAAGTCATGAAAACTATATGTCTACCTGAATTTTTTTTGTATTATTAATAACTACCATTATTGAATAGAATTCATGGGTCATTAAAAAAAAAAACTGGAAAGAGCTTGCACAGGTAAAGTTGGACTGTCTTTCCAAACTCAGGTTCATTTTCTGGACCAGTAACAAGAGCAAACACATAGAGTGCTTACTATGTGCTAGATTCTATTGTATGTGATTTACATGTATAATCTTAGGCCAACCTAATGAGATAAGCTTTCAGAATATGCTGTTTTATATTTGTGGAAATTGAAATCCACAAAGAAAAATTTTTCTAAGGTTACATGGCTTATAAACAATAGAGCAGAGGTTTAAACTCATGGTTCGTTCCAGAGTCAGGGTTCAAAACCACCATTCTTTTTTTTTTTTCGTTTGTCTTTAATTTTAATTCCAGTATAGTTAACATATAGTGTAAACATATAGTGATTCAACAATCCTATACATCATTTCTCAGTGCTCATCATAAATGTACTCTGAATCACTTCACTTATTTCACCCATCCCTTCACCTACCTCCCTTCTGATTATGGTTGCTTTTTAATAAATACTCTCAGTTGAAACTTTTTTTTTTTCATCAAGAACATTTTTACTTGAAGCAGACTTTAGAATACATGGTTCTAAAAGATATTTAAAAAACATACCATCCAAGAAAAATAGAATATACATTTTCTTCAAGACACACATAAGAATCTCTTGGTTAAATCACATAGAAAGAGACCTAACAAATACTACAAATGTAAGAAGACTGAAATCACACCAAGTATATTTTCCAATCAGGATGGTACGAAACTAAAGATCAACAATAAAACAAGCTAGAAAATCTACAATGTAAATGTTAAATATTTAATATGTAAATATTAAACAACAGACTATTGCACAAGCAATGGGCCCAACAAGAGACCAAATGCCAAATCAAAATATGTCTCAAAACAAAAGGAAAAGAAAACACAATATTTCACAACCTGTGAGATGCAGCAAAACCAAATGTCAGAGGGAAATTTATGCTGTAGTGCTTGTATTAAGAATAAAGCTCAGGACAACTGGACGGCTTAGTCCATTAAGCATCTGCCTTTGGCTCAGGTCATGATTGCTGTAGTCCTGGGATCTAGTCCTTCATGGGAGAAGCAAGGATGCTTGTGTGCTCCCCTGCTTGTGTGCTCACTCTCTCTCTCTGACAAATAAATAAGTAAAATCTGTGAAAGAAAAAAAGCTCAAGTAATCAACTTAACATTACTCCACAAGGAAGTAGAAAATGAGGAAACTTAGCTGAAATTTAGTAGAGGAAGGAAATAACTAAGAAAAAAATCAGAAATAAATAAAATAGAGACCAGAATAAACAATAACATAACATATGGAATTTTAACATTTATAAAGCATATATACACCTATATGAAGGGAAAAGTAAGTGTGCTTTCATATGAAGTTGTAAGCAAATTTTCTTTCTAAATTTAGCAGGAAAATATCTTCCTATGGCTTAAGTGAGAAAAACTTATTACTTCATTTAAAAGAAGCCAAATAAATAGCCCTCTCATCTTCTACCTGATCTCTGGACCAACTGAAATGTAAGACATAAGAGCCAGCAGATGGAGTTCAGAATATCACTTTTATTACTAATAAAGCTGATACTAGACAGTCTAAAATACGTCGGCAAGCAGTTATTCTAGTAACAAACCCCAAAGTGAGGCAAACTTTGTTACCAAGACATGGAAGCGTTGAAACAGGGAGTCTTTCCCACTATAGCCCTGTCCCCTAGAATAGAGCCTGCCCAAGAAATAGGACAGAAAACATGCTTCCTCATTCCAAATGAATCCAGGAACTGTAGCAAAGATTGATTGAGCAATGCATGTCTAGTTATTTCTCCAAAACTCACCAGAATTTCTAAGCTACTTCTCTTCACAAGGAGTGGGAGAGTTGAAAAAAGATGCTAGGAGGTTAGGCTTATGGGATTTCCTCCCAAAGAGGAGAAACATTCAGAAAAGGAAAGCTATTTCGACCTTACACCTGAGGATCACCAGCCTTCCTTCCTTTATTCACTACCTGTGCATCACTAAACATGTATGATACATTACTGATATCTAAGACATTAAAAAGATCAGTCTTCAAACATTACTCTAGAAAGCCTCATAGTTCTGCCCAAACAGTATTAATACCACTTTCAAAATGGCCAAAATCCGCAGATAATTTGTTGTACTTCCTAAATGCCAGCTCCCTTTCTCTCTTGAATGGTTAGTAGAAGGGGAAGAAAAACCCTGTGGTTGCATGGAAGTATGGAAGTAAATGGTTATTTGGAAGTAAATATTGATGTTTCTGGCACACCCTGGAAAGAATTCTATGATCATAGGGATAGCAAACAGAACATACTTACAACATTAATTTTGGTACAGCTATCACAAGGTAATAGATACAATAGTACTATTACTTCTATCGAGACTTTTCTGTAGTGTTTTTCCTGGTATTTCTTATTTTATTTTATTTTCAGTGTTTTTTTGGTATTTCTAACTCCACCCAAACATGGTAGTGCCTTCTTCAGAAATACATAAATAATACCCTTCTAAATTCAGCATAAACTCCTTAGCCTGAATTGTAAAGCACTTTATAATCAGGATCCTTCCCACCTCTCTAGAGTTTTTCCTGCTCCTTCCCTCCTAGTACTCACCAGTAATGATCTACTAAACTACTTCCCATTTCTTAAACATACCAAGCTGTCTTTCACCAGTGTACCTGTCTACACATTACTCTTTGTCTGGAATACTCTTTTGCCCACGCTGGCCCTTCTTTCTTGAGCCTAATAGATTTCATGTTTCAATTCTTCAAGAAGCAGTGTATGAACTAAAGATGCTCTTCAAAACATTTAACAACAACTATGCCTTGGGCACTGGTGAGCAATCAGAAGGGACATAGGCTACCATGTTGGAACAGAATCAAGAAAGACTTAACAGTGTTCAGAGCCTAACTCTTACTGGCAGGGTCATGACAAAGTGCAGGAAGGAGTTCTTTGGAGAGAAGCCTACATGACCACAGCATCAGGGAAAAAAAAAAAAAAGAGTTGGGAGCACAGAGAGGGGCTGTCTACAAAACTGTACAGAGGTTTTTCACTCTTTTATTAAGTGGTTGGCCATTCCGTTGTAAACTAGTTAAACATCTCCCTTTTATAATTCCATGAGGTTAGGTAGCCCTTCTGTATTCTTCCATGATATTTATCACCTCGCACCTCTTGACACACTGGATTTTAATTTCCATTTCACTTGCCTGTCTCTCTCACTAAATTAAAAGCTCTTTAAAGTTGAGGACCTTGTCTGGTTTGTTATGATGCTCTCAGTATCCAACATACGGACCAAACCATGGCAGACAAACATCACAAATATTTGTGAAAGAAGGAAGAATAGGAAGAGAGAAGGAAGGATGGAAGAGAGAGAGAAGAAATGTAGTAGACGAGGTATTTAAGTCCTATTACTGTTGTCCAGTGTATTATACAGAATTATAAGCAAATGTTAAGAACAGAAAGACAAAGATCATTTGTGCCAACCTCCTCCTTTTATAGACGAAGACACAGAAATGCAAAGGAGTTAGTATTTGCCCAGCATCACGTAGCTAGGGAAAGTGCTCACATGCCCTAGTTCAAGTTTGGCAGTCTTATCTTTTTTATTTCTCTGAACCTTTTGCAAATCAAGATTGAACTACTGGCAAAATATTCTGCATGAATGTCCATGTAATTTCTGTACTTTGGAACTGATATTTATTTAAGATATGCCACAGCTCCTGCAAAAGCCTTTAGTATATTTCAGGAAGGCTGGTATCTTTCTGTGGTGTGCTTTGATACTCATATAAAATAAAAATACCCACATGCATGTTAATATATTTAGCAGGGTTAGAGTCTGAAATTTTATGACTTTGGGTTTGAGGTGAAAATTTATGCTTTTATTTCCTTTCAGCATGTTCCGTGATCACAACACGTGCCTCACACCCTAGAAATAGTGCTCATCCCTAATAAACTGCCTGGCCTCAGGTGAAACACCTGTGTTCTTGAAAGTAAAGTTCTCATGATATTCAATTAAAAAAGAGAACATATAAACTGTTCTGTAGCTCCCTGCTGCACACTCTCACATTCCTGGGAGAGGACGTAAGTAAACCGTCCTTTAAAATACTTAACCAAATGTAAGTGAGCAATGAATTAAGTGCTTAGGCTCCCAAGCCACCTAAATAGTTTATTTACATTAACAAAGTATAAAGTGAGACACATGGTCCACTGTCAGGGAGTTGCAGGAGACAATAAAGTAGCATATGTTTTGAATCAGTTCCTCTTGCTGGTTTCCATAAAGCAGAAACAAGGTTTTTTACCTATTCAATCATACAAGCCACAGTTGTTTTAGAGTAACATTTTTCAGAATGTGTCCACTGCCATACCAGTAAATACTAGCAAAAACAGAATTCTCAGAGCACAGAGGATTATTAGGGCAGCGAAACTACCCTATATGATACTATAATGGTAGATACATGTCATTATACATTTGCCAAAATCCATGCAATGTACGATACCAACAGTGAACCCTAATAAAAACTATGGGTAATGATGACATGTCATTGTAGATTCATTGATTATAACAAATGTGGTGGGGAGGTTGATAGTGGAGAAGCTGACTCTGTGTGGAGACAGGTAGTATGTGAGCACTCTCTATATTTTCTGCTCAATGCTGCTGCAAACCTAAAACTACTCTGAAAAATAGTCTATTGAAAAGAAGAGGGAATTCTGTCTCTTTGTCTCCCTGTCTTTCTCTGTCTCATGCACAAACCATACACACACAGAGAAGGACATGGTCAAATAAACTTGGAAATTGCTGTATACTACATCTCTTTTTTTTTTTTTTAAGATTGTATTTATTTATTTGACAGAGATCACAAGTAGGCAGAGAGGCAGGCAGAGAGAGAGGAGGAAGCAGGCTTCCAGCTGAGCAGAGAGCCCGATGCAGGGCTCGATCCCAGTACCCTGAGATCATGACCTGAGCTGAAGCCAGAGGCTTTAACCCACTGAGCCACCCAGGCGCCCCTGTATACTACATTTCTTAAAGATGGTTCTGGGTCACCTGGGTGGCTCAGTCCATTGAGTGTCTGACTCTTGGTTTTGGCTCAGGTCATGATCTTAGGGTTTTGTTGGGGTCAGGCCCCATGTCAGGCTGCATACTCAGCAGGGAGTCTGCTTGAGGATTCTCTCTGGTTTGCTCTCTCTCTCTCTCTCTGCCTCCCCCTGCTCAGGCTCATATTTTCTCTCTCTCTCTCTCTCTCTCTCTCTGCCTCTCTTAAATAAATGAATATATCTTTATTAAAAAATAAAGAAAAAGAAAAAAAAAAACAAAGGGCGCCTGGGTGGCTCAGTGGGTTAAGCCTCTGCCTTCAGCTTGGGTCATGATCCCAGGGTCCTGGGATCAAGTCCCTGCATTGGGCTCTCTGCTCAGCGGGGAGCCTACTTCCTCCTCTCTCTCTCTACCTGCCTCTCTGCCTACTTGTGATCTCTGTCTGTCAAATAAATAAATAAAAATCTTTAAAAAAAAAAACAAAACCAGACGGTTCTGAGTATGGCTCTCCCTGAACTCACTAAGAAGGAGTTGGGCCTGCCATTTTTAAGCCCAGTTCTCATTGACTTGCCCCAGAACCAACTGTGAATAAATCAGTTAATTCGTAGACACTATGTCTTCCATATTTCAAGTCCCCAACGAGAGAGGAGAAAGAACCACCATGATTCAAGTTCTCAGGCTTATGTAAGGTCAGAACTGGCTTGTCTCAGTCCAGCCCACCCCCAACCCCACCTTCACACCCCAGGAGTGAGCAAGTGACAAGGAAAGATGAAGTGGGAGCCTTCGCAGCCCCATGAGCCTTCTCTGTATTCTTCCAGCTATCATACAACCTAAAGAGAAGTCTTAACTGTTTATAAAATCAAGAGAATTAAGGCAGCTAGAGTATTCTATTCTCTCCAAGAGACTGCTATTTCTTTGACTTTGGTTCAATTTAACTTTTGCCTGAAGTATTTTTTTTTTGAAATGTACTTATAGTGACTACTCCCCAAATTGTTTAAAATGTTCTCAGATATTTTTTTTTTATAAAAGAGTGAAAACAACTGCAGATAACATGTTCAACTATTCCAATATAACAACTTAGATTTTATTCCCTATAAATCTTGTACAAATTCGGAGGTAAAAGCCAAAGATACTAATGTTCCAGTAGGATAAAAGAAGAATGCTCCTGCCCCAGGGTTTTGTAGTTGTCACAAAAGTGCCTTGGTTTACCTAAGAGCTCAAAGTTCTTCTGCCAAAATAATTTTGCAAATTTTCTGAATTATTATGACCTCAGAATACTTTTTAAGCAAAATCTGTTATCTTATAAGACACCACTGGTCCTAAAAAGAGTTCAGGAAATGCTGTTTTAGAGGCTGTGCTTGGTCTAATTGGCTACAAATAAGCTGATTCATGCTGTTCAGGCTTATGGCTCTGTGATTTATTTTTCTGCTTTTAAGAATTTCCCCCAAACATAGAATTTTCTTTAGGAAGAACTTGGAGATTTTCTAGTTTAACTCCATTTGCCTGTAGGACCAGAGTGGTTTCACTGCACACTCAAGGCCCCATGGAAAGGAACTGACTCAGTCAGAACTAGATCCCAGGTTACTAATGCTGTCTCTTGGAAACCTTCCCCTAAACTCGGCATGAAAATCTCCTATTAACTGAATTGTGGCCCTCCAAAATTCATATGTTGAATCTCTAACCCTCTCATACTTCAGAATGTGAGTATATTTGGAGATAGGACCTTTACAGAGGTGATTAAGTTTTGGTGAGGCTCTAAGAGTAGGCCCTCATGTTACCTGATTGGTGTCTTAATAAGGAGAGAAAACTTGAACAAAAAGAGTCAGCAGTATGAGAAGCACACAGAGGAAAGATCACATGAAGATATGGCCATCTGCAATTCAACGGAAAAAAGCTTCAGAAGAAACCAAATCTGTGCTTGGACTTCTAGTTTTCAGAGATGTGAGAAAATTCATTTCTGTTATGTAAGTCACATGGTGCTGTGGTGGTTTGTTACGGCAGCCTTCACAAATGAATACAGGCCTTTCACTATCTGATCCCTTTATTTTCTCAGCCTTATTTTCCTTTACAAATCCAGCATAAAATGTACCTTTCAAGTATAGTGCATTCCTTGAAGATTCCTGCCTCCATCCTTCCCCAAAGAGTTATTTCTTTGTCTAGAATGTCATTTATTGGGGCAGCTTGTTGTCTCATTTGGTTAAGTGTCTGTCTGCCTTTGATTCAGGTCATGTTCTCCAGGTCCTGGAATCAAGCCCTGTGTTGAGCTTCCTGTTCAGTGGGGAGTCTGCTTGTCCTTCTCCCTGTGCCCTTCCCCCCAACTCATGCCCTGTCTCTCTCTCTCTCAAATAAATAAATAAAAACCTTTAGAATGTTGTTTAATGGAGCACCTGGGCAGCTCACTAGGCCATCCCTGACCAGCCCTGCTCATGGTGTTCATTCCTTTGGCTAACTCATCAAAAACTGTAACATATGAGTTACATTCTTTTTATACAGTTACTTATTACTAGTCATCTTTGCATGATTATGTATCTTATCTCCTAAACCACTTCTTTTAAACATTATTTCTTTGGTATTTCCACTGTGGCTAGTCTTGCTCTGTTGATTTTTCTCAACTTCTAAAAAAGCCAGAACCCATTTTCCCTAAAATACATATAGGGACATCAGTTTAATCCAAATGAAATTAAACAAAACTAGTGATCATGAGAATGTGTAATGGTGATATCATATCACCATTACAATATCATAAAAATAGGCAAATCATAAAAATATGGTTTTGTGATATTATGAATTATGAATATGATTTTATGAATTTATGATAGGCAATATCATAAAAATAAGCACACTTGGTCTGCTTTCCTGATGTAATGACAAATTACTAGCATTAATGTAGGTATACAAGAACATGATATCTAAGGCCAAATTGTTAGAACAGCCAGTTTAAAATAGATATTCCTTGGCCACTTCTTATATTTCTTCAGTCTTGACTTTCAGTTCCTTCAGTGAACCCAATCCATAATAACGGTATTCTTGCTATTTTGTGAGTCTTCTCTGTAATGATGTTTGGTATTAAAATATTGATCTGAATTGCAGGATGTATCTGAAGATTTAAAACAGCCCCTAAGCTGCTTGGCAGTATTTGTATCAAGATCCTTCTACTTGTTGAGTAGGTCTAAGATTTGGACTCTTGATAATTATCAGCTCTGAAAAACAAGAGAGAGGACAAAGAATGAGTTTAGGACATGCTGTTTTGGAGGCTATGCTTGGTCTAATTGATCAAGGGAAAATGAGCTGAAACTCTTTCATTGGGCTACTCCTGTTCAACAATGATGAATTAGGGGCATTTTGGTCCATGTCTTGTCAAATCAAATACCATTAGACTCAAGGATAGAGTTTCTAACCAAATGTCTTTTAAAATTACATGTAAGGGCACTTGGTGGCTCAGTAGATTAAGGCCTCTGCCTTTGGCTCAGGTCATGATCCCAGGATCGAGCCCCGCATCGGGCTCTCTGCTCGGCAGGGAGCCTGCTTCCCCTTCTCTGTCTGCCTGCTTCTCTGCCTACTTGTGATCTCTGTCTGTAAAATAAATAAATAAAATCTTTTTTAAAAAATAACTTAATCTCACGAAACAAACTGTGGGTTGCTGGGGGGAGGGGGGTTGGGGGAAGGGAGGTAGGGTTATGGACATTGGGGAGGGTATGTGCTTTTGGGTAAATTGGAAGGGGAGGTGAACCATGAGAGACTATGGACTCTGAAAAACAATCTGAGGGGTTTGAAGTGGCGGGGGGGTGGGAGGTTGGGGTACCAGGTGGTGGGTATTGTAGAGGGCACGGCTTGCATGGAGCACTGGGTGTGGTAAAAAAATAATGAATACTGTTTTTCTGAAAATAAATAAATTGGAAATTAATTAATTAATTAATTAATTAAAATAAAATTATATGTGAATATGCCCAGAAGCCATCAATATTTACTCATCCACTATTATTTTTTTCTCTTAAAAGCAAAACCTAATAGGATTCAAAACAAGAAGGCATTGTTTCCTCCTCAGCTTGGTACTTTGAGTCCCTTGGATAGTCTCATAAAATGTCAGTGATCCTTAGTTATTTCAGTTTTGTCCAATGTAACTCTCAAAAGCCAGGGGCACTGTGACACTGCTCCCCTCCAAACCAACTAAGAATGCTTCCTATGAGAGGATGTGGTCCTAGAACAAAAATTGCCTTTAGGTGAGTGTAGGGCTTTCTCTCTAATTTACTCCTAAGGAATATTAGATAAACTCTGATTCACTCAGTACCAACTCTTTTACTCAAAGTCTAATTGACTATTTTACTTATAAGCCACCAAAATTATTTGGTGTGAGGATGTTCAGGCTGAAAGAGCCCCAAGTAATTGAGTAATGGATGTACTATTGTTCTATGCTAATGTTTTAGGCAGAAAATAAAGGTCAGGAAAAGAAAAGCTTTGAAGATTATGTATAATGAACTGAGGGGAGGGTAGAGGTCCTGACACTTTTTGTCACAGTGGTCTGCCTTTTATTTTAGAACATAGATTTCCTTGGAGAGTGGCCATTATAATATAGATCATATACCTTCAAGGTTCCAATATGGTAGTACTCCAAATAGATGCTAGGGGACAAATAAAATATAGGAATTTAAAGGTGACTTGCCAAGCAGGAGACTTAATTGGATATTCACCATGACTATGCTGAATGTCAGCAGTAACTATTTGAGGAAGGAGAGGCAGGCCATAAGCAACTAAAAACTGACCTTTTAAAAATTCCCTTTAGGTTCCCAAAGTCCTTCAACTAGGAAATTATGCTTTGGAATGCAAATCCCAGGGACACTTCCCAGGAATCAAATAATTCCATAGTATCTAAGGCAAGAGAATTTCTAGTCAATACTTTTTTTCCCCTTTGATCTTAAAATTACTCACTGTTACTTGTGTACCTGTCATTGTACAAAGTTGAGTACATGATACCATTGCAATAAAAAAATAAAATAAAAATAAATTAAAAAAGAACACAGGCAGAAATGTAAAAGAGCTATTTTATGGGTAAGCATGATACGCTCTAGTTCCATCCATGTTGTCGCAAATGGCAAGATTTCATTTCTTTTGATGGCTGCATAGTAGACAAAAATGCATCTCATGAAATAGTTACACATTGATTGAAATCTTATACTTTATTATTTGAATTTAGTATGGAAAAATACAATTCTACCTACTTTTCTGGCAGGCATGCTCTATAATTCTCTCTCTCCTAAACATGCTTTAAACTTAAATATTAGTGAAAAGTACCTCTAACTTCCTAAGAACATTCTGTGACAGAAAAGTAATCAATGTACCCTCTGGAAATATTTTTATAATTTCAAAATTGTGTTTAAAATTCAAGTTATTTGCTTAACATACATGAAAACTTTGTTTCATTTGGCATCTTTTTTAAAGAATTATTTATTTATTATTTATTTACTTATTTATTTATTAGAGAGAGAGAGAGAATGAACTGTTGGGGAGGGGCAGAAGGAAGAGAGATGCATGGCTCCCTCCCAGGGCTTGGAGATCTCTACCTCAGTCCAAGGCAGATTGCTTAACTGTCTGAGTCACCTGCCAAGGTGCCCCATTTGGCATCTTTTATTGTTTCTAATCTAGTACAGACACCTAAACAAGTTATTGCTAAAAGCTCTATGCTTCGTGTGCATGTTTAATTGTTCTCACCACAGTCCCTATAGAAAGTACTACCATTAGCCACCAAAACAAGACTTAAAGAGGTCAAGTAACAGCTACTACATATTGTATTAAGGACTGAAACATAGAATGTTGTGACTCTAATGATACAGAGCTACTGAGAACATGAGAAATAGTGAGGGATAGACTGAGCTGGGATGGCTGCCATTAAGAAGTGGGATAAGAGAATTATAACAAAATGTAGCAATCTAAGATAATTTGGGAAAAAAACAAAATAATAACTCTAGGTCATGAAGAAAGTTTATATTTTATGCCATATACTCTCTTTAATAAATCAAGAGAATGCATAATACATTTTAGATTTATTTCTATGAAAAATAAAATACAGCTCACTGTTTAGATGGATAAGTTTCAATTCTTTGGAAATGGAGCTCCTCCTATGCAAAAATAAGCAAACTTGCCTCTAAGTACCCCTTTTTCTTCTCCATGGTCTATGGTTCACTCTATCACAATCTGTTTCTAGAAAAAAGACGTTATTAGTCACTTAAAAGTTAATAAGAGCCATAGTCACTATCAATCGCTTTTCCTTGGAACATTCACATTTTCAATCTCAATGTCAAAAAAAGAATAGAAAAATCTTTCTCATTAAAAAAAATTCGGCCTCCAGAGAATATTAAATTTGGGCATGCACACATGGAAAAAGTAAGAGTCATTATCAAAGTTCCTAAATCACAATACATAAGCATCTGTTCTACTTAAGAATAAGTTCAATCTGTGTAAAAACTGTACTTATGAAAAATACTTCATTCTTAGAGCTGTCTTCTCAGTGAGATAGCTCTGTGTTTATTTATAATATTCCCAAAGTATCTCTGGGACAGAAACTGAGACATATAAAACCAAGCAATGTGGAAGAACAATCAAAAGCTTTTACCCAGTGTAGAAAAAGACTCTACCCAAAAATTTCTAGAACTGATGAATTCAGCAAAGTTGCAGGACACAAAATTAAGGTACAGAAATTTGTTGTATTTCTCTACACCAGTGATGAAGCAGCAGAAGGGGAAAACAAAGAATTGATCCCATTTACAATTGCACCAAAAACCATAAGATACCTAGGAATAAACCTAACCAAAGAAGTAAAGGATCTGCACTCTGAAAACTATATAACACTTATGAAAGAAATTGAAGGCACAGGGAAGTGGAAAAAACATCCCATGATCATGGATTGGAAGAACACATATTGTTAAAATGTCTATACAACTCAAAGCAATCTACAAATTTAATGCAATCTCTATCAAAATACCCCTAGCATCTTTCACAGAGCTAGAACAAACAATCCTAAAATCTGTATGGAACCACAAAAGACCCTGAAGCGTCAAAGCATCTTGAAAAAGAAAAACAAAGTGGGAGGCATCACAATCCCAGACTTCAAGCTCTATTACAAAGCAGCATTAGTCAAAACAGTATGGTACTGGCATAGAAACAAACGCATAGGTCAGTGGAACAGAATAGACCAGAAATGGACCACAACTATATGGTCAAGTAATCTTCAACAAAGAAAGAATATTCAAGGCAAAAAAGGTCTCTCAACAAATGACATTGAGAAAACTGGACAGCAACATGCAGAAGGATGAAACTGGACCACTTTCTTATGCCATACACCAAAACACATTCAAATGGGTGAGAGACATAATGTGAAACAGGAAACCATCAAAATCCTAGAGGAGAACACAGGCAGCAACCTCTTTGACCTCAGCTGTAGCAACTTCTTACTTGACAGGTCAGTGGAGGTAAGGGAAACAAAAGCAAAAATGTACAATTAGGAGATCACCAAGATAAAAAGCTTCTGCACAGTGAAGGAAACAATAAACAAAACTAAAAGGCACCCTTTAGAATGGGAGAAGGTATTTGCGAATGACTTATCTGATAAGGGTTAGTATCCAGAATCTATAAAGAGCTCATCAAACTCAATACCCAAAAAACAAATAATCCAGTTTTGAAATGGGCAGAAGACATGAATAGACATTTTTCCAAGGAAGACATTCAGATGGCCAACAGATACCTTCGAGGATGCTCAACATCACTCACCATTGGGGAATACAAATCCAAACCACAATGAGATACCACCTCACACCTGTCCGAATGGCTAAAATCAACAAAGGGAAAAACACGTGTTGACAAATTTATGGAGAAAGGGGAACCCTCCTGCACTGTTGGTGGGAATGCAAAGTGGTACAGACACTTTGAAAAACAGTGTGGATCTTCCTCAAAATGTTAAAAATAGAACTACCCTACACTCCATAAATCGCACTACTAGGTATTTACTCAAAGGATATAAAAATATAGATTCGAAGGGATACATGCATCCCAGTGTTTATGGCAGCATTATCAACAATAACCAAACTGTAGAGAGAGATAAATGTCCGTTGACTAATGAGTGGATAAAGAACTGTTGTATATGTGGATTTGTGGGATACATATGTATATGTATATGTATGTGTGTGTGTGTAATGGAATATTACTTGGATATCAAAAAGAATGAAATCTTGTCATTTGCAATGACATGGGTGGAACTGTGTATTAGTTCCATCCATGATGTATTATCCAGCATAGTATATTATGCTAAGAGAAACAAGTCAGTCAGAGAAAGACAAATACCAAATGATTTCACTCATATGTGGTGGTTAAGAAACAGATGAATAAAGGGGAAGGGGAAAAAGTGGGAGGCAAACTATAAGAGACTCTTAACTATAGAGAACAAACTGAGGGTTGCTGGAGGGGAGTGGGTGAGGGATGGACTAAATGGGTGATGGGTATTAAGAAGGACACTTATTGTGGTGATGTGATGGACTGGGTGTCATGTGTAAGTGATAAGTCACTAAATTCTACTCCTGAAACCAGTATTACACTATATGCTAAATAGAATTTAGATAAAAACTTGAGACAAAAAACAAATAAACAAAATGAAGTTCAAAAATAAAAAAATAAATAAATGAAACAAAGAATCAATAAATTAGAAAAAAAATAATAAAAGCTAATAAAAATAAAACAATAATCTTTGTCCAGTGACCCACTTATTTTTTTATTTATTTTTTATTTTTTATTTCTTTCCAGTGTAACAGTATTCATTGTTTTTGCACCACACCCAGTGCTCCATGCAATCTGTGCCCTCTATAATACCCACCAACTGGCTCCCCTAACCTCCCACCCCCTACCCCTTCAAAATCCTCAGATTGTTTTTCAGAGTCCATAGTCTCTCATGGTTCACTTCCCCTTCCAATTTCCCTCAACTCCCTTCTCCTCTCCATCTCCCCTTGCCCTCCATGCTATTTGTTATGCTCCACAAATACGTGAAACCATATGATAATTGACTCTCCGCTTGACTTATTTCACTCAGCAGAATCTCTTCCAGTCCCGTCCATGTTGCTACAAAAGTTAGGTATTCATCTTTTCTGGTGGAGGCATAATACTCCATAGTGTATATGGACCATATCTTCCTTATCCACTCGTCCGTTGAAGGGCATCTTGGTTCTTTCCACAGTTTGGCGACCGTGGCCATTGCTGCTCTAAACATTGGGGTACAGATGGCCCTTCTTTTCACTACATCTGTATCTTTGGGGTAAATACCCAGTAGTGCAATTGCAGGGTCATAGGGAAGTTCTATTTTTAATTTCTTGAGGAATCTCCACACTGTTTTCCAAAGTGTCTGCATCAACTTGCATTCCAACCAACAGTGTAAGAGGGTTCCCCTTTCTCCACATCCTCTCCAACACACGTTGTTTCCTGTCTTGATAATTTTGGCCATTCTAACTGGTATAAGGAATAAACCTAATCAAAGAAGTAAAGGATCTGTACTCGAGGAACTACAGAACACTCATGAAAGAAATTGAAGAAGACACAAATAGATGGAAGACCATTCCATGCTCTTGGATTGGAAGAATAAACATTGTTAACATGTCTATACTGCCTAGAGCAATCTATACTTTTAATGCCATTCTGATCAAAATTCCACCAGTATTTTTCAAAGAGCTGGAGCAAATAATCCTAAAATTTGTATGGAATGAGAAGAGAACCTGAATCGCTAAGGAAATGTTGAAAAACAAAAATAAAACTGGGGGCATCACGTTACCTGATTTCAAGCTTTACTACAAAGCTGTGATCACCAAGACAGCATGGTACTGGCATAAAAACAGACACATAGACCAGTGGAACAGAGTAGAGAGCCCAGATATGGACCCTCAACTCTATGGGCAAATAATCTTCGACAAAACAGGAAAAAATATACAGTGGAACAAAGACAGTCTCTTCAATAAACAGTGCTGGGAAAACTGGGCAGCTATATGTAGAAGAATGAAACTCGACCATTCTCTTACACCGTATACAAAGATAAACTCGAAATGGATAAAAGACCTCAACATGAGACTGGAATCCATCAGAATCCTAGAGGAGAACACAGGCAGTAGCCTCTTCGATATCAGCCACAGCAACTTCTTTCAAGATATGTCTCCAAAGGCAAAGGAAACAAAAGCGAAGATGAACTTTTGAAACTTCACCAAGATCAAAAGCTTCTGCACAGCAAAGGAAACAGTCAACAAAACAAAGAGGCCACCCACGGAATGGGAGAAGATATTTGCAAATGACAGTACAGACAAAAGGTTGATATCCAGGATCTATAAAGAACTTCTCAAACTCAACACACACGAAACAGACAATCATATCAAAAAAATGGGCAGAAGATATGAACAGACACTTCTCCAATGAAGACCTACAAATGGCTATCAAACACATGAAAAAATGTTCATCATCACTAGCCCTCAGGGAGATTCAGATTAAAACCACATTGAGATATCACCTTACACCAGTTAGAATGGCCAAAATTAGCAAGACAGGAAACAACATGTGTTGGAGAGGATGTGGAGAAAGGGGAACCCTCTTACAGTGAACCACTTATTGTTCTGTTAAAATATATAGCTGCAAGGATAGCACATTGAGAAAAAGTATTTTTCTGGTGGTTAAGGGCACCATTTGATTCAGTCTACATTATTAGGCTGTTTTGCAGAGTTCTAATTCGTTATTTTATATTCTTTCTCTCTCTTCCCCAGAGGCTCCTATCCAAGCAGCACTCACAATTTAGGAAATTTTTCTGAAAGAGCCTTTAGGTTTCCTATATATCTGGTAATGGTCATGTTCACAAGACTGATACTCTACCTTTACTGATTTTATGGCTTTATTTCTTAATGGATCCTTTTAGAAAGTAAGTGACTAAAAAGTATATAAGGTATCTCCATTTGAGCTTTGAAATAGGAGAGGTCAAAGAAACGATCTTCCATCTCGTTGGCTGCAGAGAACTGTAGTTCAGTAAATGATAATAGTTCAGCTCCTGGTTCAGAAGACAGTTATGATTTTTTTTTAAAAAAGAAGTACCATTAACAATCATACCAATTTATTTGGGTGAATATCCTATTAAGCAGAAAATGTTCTGAATGCTTCTTGAAAAATATGTCTTAGTTCTACATGAAAGAAACTTTTTTTTTTCATTGCTGCAGTTCATAAGTTAATGAAAATTCCTTCTTATGGATAGTTAGAGCGATCAAAATGCTGAAAAAATATTTGGAGTTTAGAAATAGGCAATAAAATCTTCAATCTCTATCAGCTTGTTGAGATCAGCTAAGGCTGCTTGGGGACAAAAATCATTACTACTTGACGGATTCATGGTAACATATATGAAATTTGTTAATCATCTCAGCTTGGTACCTCCACTAGCTAATGGCATAATTGTTATTATCATGTGTGCAACAGGACTCTCATGAAGTACTAAAAATAATTTTAAGAAAAAGGCACCAAAAATCCCAGCATTGAATCAATATTTAAATGGTTATTTAATAATATTCAACCATTTTGTATCATGTTCCTGATACTACAGTACAGACAGCAGAAGATCCATAAAGGTATTAGTTGCCCTCTAGAGGCTCAAAGTCTAGTAAAGGAGTTAGACTAAAATTGAGAATCAGAATTGTGTATAAGAGCAGTAACAGACATATGCATAGTGCTCTGAATACAAGAAAAATATAGCTACCACCAGCAGAGGAAGGAAAGTCTTCACCATAGAGGTGACATCTGATATGGTTAAAGTATTGTTGAAGTATGTTAGAGACAGTAGGGAAACGTATTCTGATAGAAAGAACAGTATGTGCAACGATGTGAAGTCATGAAGGAGCATACTGTGTTCAGGGAAAATTAGTGTCTAGCAAAATGCTGAGTACATAGTAGGTGTTCAGTAAAGATCTCTGGGATACTTAACAAAAAAGGTAAAAGTTGTATTTGGCTAGAATAGAAACAGTTTTTATGAATAATAGGAACCAATTCTGGAGAAATCGATAAATGTAGGCAAGTACTGATAGTTTCCAAGGAGCACTGTTTTTGCAGTAATATAGTACTTTAAGAATTAGTTTACTGAAATGAATCAAAGTTTACCCATGGAGGCACTTTGATCCACCTATCTATTTCTGCTTTAAAAATCTTCAAATTTCATGGCTTAAAATACCAAAAGCATTTATTTTGCTCACAAATGTGCAATTCTGAGTAGAGCTTGGAAAGACAAAGCTACTCTCTGCTCTACTTAGCATCCGCAGAGTCCAGCACGGATCTGAAAGCCTGCCTACTCACACGTCTCGCAGCTGATACTGGCTATCAGCAGGGACTTTCAGTCGGGCTGTCAACCGAAAGTAGAACACATGGCCCTCCACTTAACATGGGCTTCTCACAACATGGTGGTTGGGTCCCAAGTGAGAGGCAGGCAGAAGCTATATAATTTTTTGATTTAGCCTTGGAAGGTCCATGATATCGTATCTGCTTACTCTTTTGGTCAAAGCGGATTCAACCCCTTCCAAGTTGAAAGAGAAAGAAAATAGATTCATACTTTTGTTTGTTTTGTTGTTTTGTTTTGCTCTGCTTTGTTTTGTTTTAAAGAGAGAGAGAGTGTGAGAGAGAGTGCAGGAGCAGTTGGGGGTGGGTGCAGGGGGAGGGAGAGAGGATCCCAAGCAGGCTCCACGCCCAGCACAAAGCATAATGCTGGACTCAATCTCAAAACCCTGAGATCATGATCTCAGCCAAAATCAAGACCCCAGCGCTTAACCGACTGAACCAAGCAGGCAACCCAATCCCGAGTCTTAATGGTGATACAGCAAGGATTACAAGACTACATAAGACCAGAAGTGCTGCTTTAAATATTTTTTGAAAAATGAAATCTACCACAAATGCTTTTTCCCCACCCATATAATAAAGAGTAAAAACGACATCCACAAAATAGGAGTCTAAATTTTTTTTTAGTGGACTCAACAGTAAAGACTACAAAATTCATCTTGTTAGGTTAGCTGAGGATTTATCAATTATCTTACTCTATTATAATTGCCAACTTACCAGTCTGATATTTTAAGCTTCGTTAGAGCAGGAAATGAGTCTTTTGTTTAATCATTGTATCTGTAACACCTGGTGGGATCCCATCCATTTTTTATGGATAGTTAATTGATATTTGCTAAATAAATGAATGCACAAGTATATATAAACTTAATATTTTCAGTCACTACTTCCCATATAACTGATTTCCATAGTAATCAATGTAAAAAGTATTCTTTTTACATTGAATATATTTTAAAGGCCAAACACCAATTTTGGTATCAATGTAATTTCTAGAGGTGATTCACTCAAAGATGATGATAATGAAACATTTTAAAGGATAATAGTCTTGCCAAAATGAGGAAGACGGTATTGTCAATAGCAAATAGTCAACATTTTTCTTATTACTTAGTAAGAGGAATTGGCCATCTGAAATCAGAACAAGATTTTAAAAATAAGATAGATTACAAAATATTCACTTACCTTCTTCGAGTAACTAAAATATAACCTGGAGTTAATTCAGTTACTGTTAAATACAATATTTAAGTTATTCAGTTAAATACAATATTTAAATACCTTTGACCAATTACATGATATTTGTAATTTACTTTAAATATACTCAAAACAGAAGACTCAAAAAGCTCAATTAATATGTTTCTCCCGTCTTACAGTTGCTGCACATATGCCTGATTTATGTTGAATAGTCCCTCTCCCTCCCTCTCCCCTCAGTTCAGTGTACAACATATGGAAATTGCAAGAACCTGATCTGGTAACAGAAGAAAAAAACTCTTTCTGTTTTGTGGTTTTCGAGATACATCAAACTTTTATCTCCTCACATGTTAAAGCATAGAATATGTGAATTAGAAGATTTACATTCTGTGCTACAATTATAAGAATTTTGAATGATTTACTTAGAAATGCTGCATGAAGTTTGGTTTGCTAATCAATGAATGTTTAATCTAATTTCATAAGCTATCACCAAGGAGCCTTGTCAGTTTCAATTCCCTTCAATAATATTTATAGCTAACAAGGATGCAATTACATTTTAAGCAAATTTGGAAGCGCATGTGATAATGTTTGAACGCTTTTCATTCTGAATATGGAAAGACAAGTTTGACTGTCATCAGTAAATTTCCTGTAGCCCCTCACCTCCTCAAACTAGTGCATCCTGAGTGGCACAAATGTTGACCATGCAAACAAAAGAGTTAGTCCTAAAATGACAGGAATAAAGTGGTTTGCTAAATTTCTGGTAAATCCTTATGAATACAGCATAAGGGTAGTAGGGAGAATGGGAGCAAGGAGAACCTGCCTTGGCTTTGTCATTTGCCTAGTTTTGCACTAGGCAAGTAACTTGATTTCTCTGGGCCTCAGTTTCATTATGTATGTAAGTTGAAGTCAGTATAATCATCCCTACATTCTTCTCTAGCTTTTGACATTTTATGTCTCTATTACACAAAATAGATACTCAATAAACATATATTCAGTGTTTGATGACTGAATGAGTAAGTGAACGTACTTAGTCCAACATCATTTCATATTACCCCAAATGAGTTGTTTAAACTGGCGTGTCCATGTCATATAAATTCAGAGCTACCGGGTGAGATTTTCCAAAGAATTTTTTCATGATTACTGAGAGAATTCTGCAGTGGCATAGATGGTACCTAATATTCATAAACATAAATGCCCAGAGAAAAAGTGGGGACTTTTTATGCTGAAAGAAAAATGAAACCAAATAGACATTTTAATGCAAGAAGATTGTGACTCAACCTTACTATTGCCTATGAATTATACTGCATGTTTTATCTTTACTGTGGTATAGTTTACATTCCATAAAACTTGCCCATTGAAAGTATATAATTCTTAGTAAGTGTACTGGGCTGTGTAACCATCACATTCCAGTTTTAGAAGATTTCCATTAACCCCCAAAATTCCCACAATCCTGTTTTCAGTCAGTCCTCTTCTTCACCCTCACCCTCTGTATCTACATATTTGTTCTAGACATTTCACATAAAAGGAATCAGTATGTATTCTTCAGCATCTGGGATCTTTTACTTAGGAAAATGTTTCTGACAATCACCCATGTTGTAGCCATTATCAGTACTTCATGCCTTTTTATCGTTAAATAATATTCCATGGTATGAGTGTACCACATTTTTTAATCCATTCACTAGCTGGATAATGGATTGTTTCACATTGTTTACTACTTTGAATATGTTGCCATAACATGTGTATACAAGTCTTGTGTGAACATATTTTTTCATTTCTCTTGGGTAGATTCTTAGGAGTAGAATTTCAAGATCATATGATAAGTTTATGTTTAGGTTTTCAGTGTTATGCCAAATTGTTTTCCAGAGTGTCTGTAGCATTTTACATCTTCACCAGCAACATATGAGGCTCTGAGTTTCTCCATGCTGTTGTCAACAGTTGTTGTCTCTTTGATGATAGCCATTCTAGTGAGTGAAAAATAGTATTCCATTGAGGTTTTAGTTTATACTTCACTAATGACTAGTGTCCTTGAGCATCTTTCACTGGCTTGTGGCCATTTGTATATGAAGAGAATAGTAAAGCAGGGTAATTGGGTAAAGGAGTGAGGTGGGAGCAGCGTTACTATTTTTAAAAGGAATCAATGGCGATCTCTCCAATAAGGGAGTATGTTGGAAGAAATCTAAAAGTAGGGAAAAGCATTCCATGTAGAGGGAACAAGTGCAAGTGGCTGGGAGTGAGAATAAGTTTTATACCTTGCAAGTAAACAAGAAAGATGCTATAGATGGGGCGCCTGAGTGGCTCAGTCAGTTAAGCCTCTGCCTTCAGCTCAGGTCATGATCCCAGGGTCCTGGGATCCAGTCCTGCATCAGGCTCCCTTCTTAGCGGGGAGTCGGCTTCTTCCTATCTCTCTACCCCTCCCTCCTGCTGATGAAGTTTTAGAATGTAAGTGAGGTCCAGAGCCAACAACCAAAAAAGAATTCTCAAGACCATCTCTGGTCCAAAGAAGATGGTTGGGAGTCTTCTGGAAGTTGGGCTATTGTAAATCACTAGGACATTTGTAAACTGAGGGAGACCCCTGTTCTGCAGGACTGTGATCTCTATTAGTTAACCATTTGTTCTTCCTTTAGGCAGCCAAGAATGCCTGAGGAATGTCACACATGTCACAAGGCCGGGGCGGGGCGGTGGTGGGAGGTGCGGTGTAGGGTGCCAGCTTCTGCTTTGTCGTTAGCTAGCCTTTTCCTCCCTCATCACTGCTTGAGCGCTCTCTCCCATTCTCTCTCTCTCTCTCCCTCTCCCTCTCCCTAATTGTCTGTCTCTCAAATAAATTAAATTAAAAAACAAAACACTGTAGATGGAGCAAAGTAGAGGAGGGATGAAGTGACGAAAGATGAAATCAAAAATGAAACAGAGTTAGGTTGGTAGGAGTGCAGATCATGTATGGTTTTGAGATTTATTGTAAGGAGGGGGCTTCAGTAGACTGACTTACACTAATTCAACCAAAAGAAACTTGTGTTTCACTCTCGTGTATTCACTTTCCTAGGAACTGTGAAGTCTGTATGTAGATAATGAACAATAAAGGCCCTTGAACTCAACTACCTAATCATTCCTCCATACTCAGTTGTATGTGGCAAGTTGCTAGCAATATCCAGGAAATAAAATTTTCCAAGTGCAATCTCTGTACCGATTACAGCAAAATGGTCCTCTGGCCTGGGTGGTGGATAGAGAAAATTCTGGGACTTCATCTGAAGAAGGACCCTGCTGCAGTCCAGTCTCTAGGTGATTTGTTTGCCAATAGAACGTGAAAAGGGATGTTCAGCATGCTTGTCATTTGCATTTTCCCATCAATGAGTCTGAGAGTCTTTCAATACAGTTCTTGGTCATTTGAATTTGCTCTTCCATGGTTCGTGCACTTAACCAATCCCTTACCTATTTTTATTATTGCTTGTCTTTGCGCTATCAAATATAAGAGCTGATTATATAGTGTAAATTTTAGGGGTTTGTTTTTTATATAACACTGAGATTTTCTTCTTATCAACCATGTACTTGACTTCACTCATGCTATCTTCATTGAAATTCTTTCCACTGTTTCTCTAATCAAATTTAAATATGTCCTTTTCCTCCTCAGATTAGGGATATACTCTTTTATTTTAAGAGCCTTCAAACTTACAGTTTATGAAATATCTGACAGACATTTTTTAATAATCTCTTTTAAAAGATATTATTTATTTAGTAAACAGAAAGAAAGAGCATGAGAGAGAGAGAGAGCACAAACAGGGGAGCAGCAGAAGAAGAGAGAGAGAAGCAGACTCCCCAGTGAGCAAGGAGTTGGATGTGGGGCTTGATCCCAGCACCCTGGGATCATGACTTGAGCCGAAGGCAGACGCATAACTAACTGAGCCACCCAAGTGCCTATAGACATTTTCCTTAAGATTATTGTTTTCTTGAGTTTTACTTACTACGTGATTATTTATGTATTTATTTGCCTCTGTGTCATGTATGTGAGTGTATTTACATATAAGAATAGAGGGGAGGGGCACCTGAGTGGCTCAGTCAGTTAAGCCTCTAACTCTTGGTTTCCACTCAGGTCATGATCTCAGGGTCAAGAGATCCAGCCCACATCAAGCTCCACACTCAGCAGGGAGTCTGCTTGAGATTCTCTCTCTTTCTGCCCCTGCCCCCACTCACTTGCACACACATACTTTCTCTCTCCAAAATGAATAAATTTTAAAAATGGAGGTGAGATCAAACTCTCTTTTCTTCCAGGAGGAGAGAGACTTTTAATACTACTATTGGTAAACATAAATCATCATTTCACAGTGAACAGAGTAGTACCTTTACCTTATACAGACTCACATATACACACTGTAACCTATAACTAAAACTTCTGTTTTACTGATTTCTTCACATATTCCTAAACCAATATTATGTTCTTGAATATCTTTTCTTTTTAAAAAATTGTAGGTTACTTCAATCAAAGAAACATTTCAGGGCCTCTAACTAAAATTTCTCATAATTCATACATTAAGTTGAGAAGGATTCTCACTTTTATGATATTAAGTGTTCCCATTTGGAACATGGTAAATCTTTCCTTCAGTCTACATCTTGATTAGTTCCCTTCAGAAGTATTTTATGGATGTCTTCATATAGGCCTCATACTGCTCTTTTTAAGATTACGCCTAATTATTTCATAGTTTCTGTTGCTACTTCAAATAGGATAACTCCATTTTCATTTACAGCTATTAAATCAAATATAAGGAAAATGTATTGGTGGTTGTATATTTATAGGGTACATGGCCACTTGGAAAATTTCTGTTAAAGGGACTAGAAGAATTTTATCTTTCTTAGGTTTCAATTTTTAGCAAAAATATGGGTAATCTCATTCTTTTTTCCCAATATTAGTATTAGATTAATGTTCTTTTCTTATTTGTTAAAATATATTTTTAATTTGAATAATAATAAAATGGACTTCTTATTGTTCATAAGTAAAAACAATCCTGTTGAAGTAATTTCTTATTTTAGTCAGGGCTTATGAAGAATATCTGTTATACTTTGTCAAATAACTTTCAGGATCTAGGGCCATATTAATTTGGTTTTCTCCATTGTTATCTTGGTATCATAAAATGTGTTTCTCCTGATTTTGTACTTACCCTCATATTTCTGCAGTCCTATCTGGGAATATCTCACTTCTAAATTCCAATTGATAATACTTTATTTGCATCCTATAAAGTATCATTAAACTGTATTTTCTTTGTATGTTTTTTATCATGTTTTGATATTTTTTTTCCAATTTATTTATTTTCAGAAAAACAGTATTCATTATTTTTTCACCACACCCAGTGCTCCATGCAAGCTGTGCCCTCTGTAATACCCACCACCTAGTACCCCAACCTCCCACCCCCCCCTCCACTTCAAACCCCTCAGATTGGGTAAATTGGAAGGGGAGGTGAACCATGAGAGACTGTGGACTCTGAAAAAACAATCATGTTTTGATAATATTATTTTGTTTTTTTAAATGAAGTTAGGAGCTCCCTCATTTTCTTAATGCAATTGAAATAAATTAAAACTATCCTCTAAAAATTAGATAAAACTCATCTTTGAAGCTCTTTGCTCATGATTCTTCATTTAGAGATACATTTTAAATGTTTCCAATCTGTTTTGCAATGATTGACTTCTCAAGTTTTCTGCTTATTCATGAGTCTATGTTGGTAATTTATCTTTTCCTAGGAAAACATCTACATAATCTAGGTTTCACATTGATTACAGTATTCTTATAATTCTTTAAACTTCATTTGTATCTAGATTATAACTCCGTTTTCATCCCAATATATGTTTTTTGCTTCCCTTTTTTTCTTAATTGAGCTCATAATTTATATTATTGATCTTTTAAAGAATCAGTTTTCCAATTTACTTATTTTTTACTGTATTTTGTCAGATTATAGTTTTATGTATTGTTTCCACTACTTTGCTTCAGCATTTTTTGTCTGATTTATCAAGATAAATACTAAGTTCCTGTATTTTTTTACTTTCTTCTTTAATAACGAAACCGTTTAAAGAAGTAAAATTCTCTATGAGAATAACTAACTGTGTCTCATGGGTTTTAGTATAAAAAAAATTTCCTTTTATAACTATCTAGATAGTTTATAATTTCACTTTTGAATTCGTGTTGCATCCAAGAGTTAAAAGAGATTGTTTCTTAAATTCCAAGTAACTAATTTTTTAGAACATCTAGATTATTAGATTAACTATTTGAGAATGTGATTGTAAAATCCTACTTTTAAATGTTTTCATTTTTTTCTTTGTCAGCAAGCAGAAGACTGATTTTAAAAATTAAAAAAATAAATTGCTGTTTTGACTATTTCTGAAATGCAAAGTTCTCTGAATTCTCTCTCCCCACTTTTTTTTCCTTCCCTACACACACACACAAGTGTGATTATGTTCAAATTTCTTCTCATCTTAACTGTTTTTTGTTTTCCTGACTTGACCTAATCTATCTGAAACTGAATATACTAATTTAATTGTATTTTTTAATCTCCTTAATTTCTCCTCATGTTTCTAATACATTTCCTTTGTATAAGCAGCTGCTATGTGGCTTGACAATACAAGTATATACTATTACTTTAACTTCATTAGGAATTTCATTTTATTGTCATTTATTATTATTATACAATGTTCTTTTTATCCCATTTAACCAAATTCCCAACTTGTCTGATATTAGCTTTGCCTTCCCCCTTTTTGTTTTTGTTTTGTTTCGTTTTGTTTCGTTTTGTTTTGTTTTTGTGCACCTTCACCCATTCCCCATTTCTCTTCTTTTTTCTTTTTAAGGATTTTATTTATTTATTTGTCAGAGAGTGAGAGAAAGAGAGGGGGGACACAAGGAGGGTGAAGAGAGAGAGGGAGAAGCAGGATTCCTGCTGAGCAAGGAGCCCAATTCAAGCTCCATCCCAGGACCCTGGTATCATGACCTGACCTAAAGGCAGATGCTTAACTGCTTTGACTGACTGTGCCACCCATGCGTCCCTCTCCTTTTCTCTTTAAAAACACTTCTGTTGGAGGGCACCCAGCTGGCTCAGTTGGTAGAGCATGCAACTCTTAATCTCACTGTTATAAATTTAAGCTCCACATTGGGTATAGAGATTACTTAAAAATAATTTTTTTTAAAAAACAAAACCCCAATTTTGTATATGTGAACATATTTGTAGGATTTTAATTGCATAATGTTTTTCCCATTTTTGTGAAATTTTTACCATAGTTTTTTTTACTTACTTATATGACCAAATTACTGTTATTTTCCCAGTTTACTTGGCTTCTTCATCCCTCCTCTTTCTTGCATCTTTATCCACATTATCTCCTATCAATATGAGCCCTCCCCACTTCCCACCCTATAATTCATGTTAGAAATCTAGGATTTGTTAGTCTACATTTTTCTTCATGCTGAGCATCATACACAAACCAAATGTATTCATGCATACAAACTTATAATTATCTAGATTTTCCATTGTTTGTTTTATAAAAATGCAATCATGTCATACATAATTTTCAGCATCTTCCTTCTTTCACTCATTAATACCTAATAGAACTATCTCCAGTTCAACTTATATAACTCATACTAATTTCCTTTAATTCTGCATAAACTTCCAAAGCACAGATATGATACCATTCATTCAATAATGCTTTTATTCATTATACATTGTTTTCTCTTTTCTATTTTTCATAATTTTGTTTACTTATTTGATCCAATGACTGTTATCTTTTTCTCTCGTCATTTTAGAAGTTCTACAGAAATTTTACCTTTCACTAAGGGTTGCCCATCACTTTCCAAGAGCACTTTTTTCTCCAGTGCATTACTTTCCCATTGCTTCCAGTTCCAAGTGATACTACTGCAATGGTTGGTGGGGAACATGCTGTGTCTGGCCCTGTGAGCAAGAGATGTACCAGCTACACACTTTTTGGTCACCTATGAAGTCCTTAAGAGAAAACCCCTCTGCTCCCATCAGTTATAAAGGTTAATGTCTTTCTAGCTGAAGAGATAAAGTGGATTCTCCCAAACTCTTGAGCTTTTGAGGAACTACTTGGGGGAACTGTGGGACTAGTAGGTTCCTGAGGGACCACAAATGTGGATGGACTAATGGATGCTAGCTTTCTTCTTAGTGCTCCACACATCTCAGTGGACCAAACTCTTCAGGAAGCACAAAGCTCTAATTTGTCCAAGATATCTTCTCCCTAGGATGCAAGATCTAAGCAGATCCAGATAATAGTAAGGTCTTGCCCATGGGTCTTTTGCCAGGACCTCAGTAAAGCCGAAAGCCTGGTTTTCCCCTTCAGGCTCACTTGTCTTTGGAAGGTGCTCCCCTGAGGATGAGTAATTGTAAGCAGAAAACAAGGGCAGCAGGAACATGTACTTAGCATGGCACTGTCTCTGAAATCCCTCTCATTTCTACCTCTCAAATATTAACATTTATTTTTTAAAATTTATTTGACACACAGAGATCACAAGTAGGCAGAGAGAGAGAGGAGGAAGCAGGCTCCCCGCTGAGCAGAGAGCCCGATGCCAGGCTCAATCCCAGGACCCTGGGATCATGACCGGAGCTGAAGGCAGAGACTTTAACCCACTGAGCCACCCAGGTGCCCCCAAATATTAACATTTATGACTTATCTCAACTGTTATCACTTCCATGAATCTTTTCTTGCTGGAGGAGAAGACAAACTTCTAGACACGGTACGACTCATCAGCGAACATGTCCCTCTCTAAAGTCATTTTTCAGATTCTGGTTAATAATAAAGACATCATTTATTTAGCATTTAATATGTGCCAAACACTGTGCCAAGCACTATATATGTACTTTATATGTACAACTTTATGCTGAACAGTCATGTGCTTGATTAGGGACCAAACTGTTGAGTCTCCCTAGCACCTGTACACCATGTTCTTTATGTTACTACTGGATCCTTTCTGTGATTAGGCTGATTATCTAGTTGTATAATTAGAAATGGTCACTTGGAAAATATATTGGGCATCTCTTCAATTTCATTTAATAGTAGGCATTTTAATGTATGAATAATCTGTCACCCTCATCAGCTTGATATCTGTACTAGCTTCATTATCATAGGTCAAGTTAATAATTGATTTCAAACCTTCAGCTGTCTATAATTTTCTTATTTCCATCTGAAAATCACTGAACACTTAAAGCCCCTAATTTACTTTTGTGACAATTTTCATTGTTCCTTAGACCGATGAAGTAAAATAAAATTCCTTCACATTTGACCATATTGGCTGGAATTTGCCTATGAGCAAAGTAATGTATTGGATCAGAATTTTTACCATCAGTATGACTGATATATAATTGGTAGTGATTTGAAATTAATTTCTTCTTAATATAAACAACACAGAGTAAAATTGCTACACTCCCAGTGCAGATAAAGATTATTTTGCATGTGTTATCCTGGTGTTTTGTACAATGAACAACTCAACCAAGACCCAAAGTCTCCTTTCACATCCTGTCTATAGCCTGTATTGTAAAATACCGTTGCAAGGAAGAATGTGATGATATCCAACTCTTAGAGCTGCAGAAATGGGTCATGACTCACTGTCCTTGTCACATATAAGAACCCTTTCTTGCTCTCCTAAAAGGATGTATTACTCTAAATTTCAGAGTTGAGTTTTTTGTACTAAGTTCTATAACACTTTCTGTGCCATCTGAAACACCAAATGAGTACTGAGGCTCATGGAATGTAGAATCTCAGGACATCAGTTAAGAATAAGGAAGAGTCAAATAATTCCAAGAAGCTCAGTTACACTCTTGATGCTCAGATACAAACAGAACTGCCCTTCCTGTCACTTTGTGGCATTCTACTGCTCATTCATTGAAGATTCACTTATTTAATAGACAGTCATTGAACACCCAGTGTGGACCAGACACTGGGCTAGACACCCTAGTGAACAATAAACAATTCCAAACCCGTTATTGATTAAAGGAAATTATATTTATTCAGTCTATCCCACACACCCCAGCACATAAGCTCCACGAGGACAGAAACCTTGTTTTTTTGTGAGTGCATCTCAGAATTCAGAAAAGTGCTGACAATAAAAGAATAATAAGTAAACAGCTGATGGTAATTCAGTGTAGCAAGTGCTATGCTATAGTACTAGAGCAGGAAGGAGGCTTTTTTTCCCCCCTTTTCTGTAAAGAAGCAGATAGTAAATATTTTAGGGTTTGGAGGACCATTAGCATTCTGCCATTAGCTTAAAAGAACTGTAGACAGTACATAAACAAATGGACGTGATTGTATCCTAATAACTTTTTTTTTTAATGAGGTGTCTCATTGAGCTCATCCTCCTGCTTTTTTTTTTTAAGCTTTTATTTATTTATTTGACAGACAGAGATTGCAAGTAGGCTGAGAGGCAGGCAGAGAGAGAGAGGTGGAAGCAGGCTCCCCACTGAGCAGAGAGCCCGATGCATCCCAAGACCCTGGGATCATGACCTGAGCCGAAGGCAGAGGCTTTAACCCACTGAGCCACCCAGGCGCCCCTCTAATAACTTTTATTATAGAAAACAAGCTGCAGGTTAGTATTGGTCTGAGGGCTGTAGTGTGCTGATTGTGTGTTAGAAATATCCATAGGAACCCTATAGGGGCACCTGGGTGGCTCAGTTGGTTAAGCGACTGCCTTCTGCTCAGGTCATGATCCCGTAATCCTGGGATTGAGCTCCACATCAGGCTCCCGGCTCAGTGGGGAGTCTGCTTCTTCCTGTGACCCTCTTCCTTCTCATGATATTTCTCTCTCTTCTCTTTCTCTTTCTCTCTCAAGTAAATAAATAAAATCTTAAAAAAAAAAAAGACAAGAAAAGAAATATACATAGGAAGCCTACATACATAGACTCATCTGTGGAGGATTTAGGAAGGCTTTCCAGAAAAAGTTTAAATTAGTAGTTTTCAGATGTTAACATGAATGTGCCTCAGAGTCCAACAGAGGACTCATTAAAACACAGATTTCTGAACACGAGCCCAGAGGTCTGAGGTAGTACCTGGGTATGTGTATTTCTAACAAGATCCAGGCAATACTGATATGTTCAGCATGTTTTTTAAATAATGCAGCTGTCATCATTGAAAACCTATATTTGAATATTTTTCAAAGTTTCAGTAAACTGTAGTGATTTATTAGGGGAGTGAGAATGTATATGTGTATATAGAGTATACTTGTCACCAAATGATTGGTGAATTTATCACACAAGCCTATCATGTACTAAGTGCTGTAAGAGCCCTGTGCTTATTCTCTTCAGACTCTCATTACAGGGTTTAATTTTCTAGTTTATGCATTCTCTAGTTTGTTTGTTTGTTTGTTTTCTTGTTCTGTCTCCACAATCAGACTGGAAGCTCCATGAGGCAGAGACTTGTCCCTTGTTTACCAGTGCATCTCCAGGGTTGAACCCCATGGTGGCATGTGACAAGTGTTGAGAAAAAAATGTGGAATAGAAGGAATTTCAAGATGTCACTAAGTTGATCAAAAGCTTGAAAAATATTCAGTTGGAGGATGTGTTGTAACAACTGTTGTAACAATAAAATATTAGAAAAATTTTAACAGACTGTTTTATAAGTATATAGTAGTTCAAAGACAAAATAAACAGTGACCATGAATAAGTGAAAATGTTCACCCAAAAAAAGGGGGATTTTTTAAATTTTAATTTTAATTTTCATACTTTTAGAAAAGAAAGTCTGATAGTTGTAAAGCAGCTAACTCCTATTTGGATTTTTCCCCATAATCCATAACTGATGTTGTGAACATTTATTCTGTGTTCTTCTCAAAAAAAGCAGAAAGTATGCAAAGGACAAAGTAAACAAGGTCCATATGATATATGGAGAAGCAAAATAAACAGCATAAGGAAAGAGCGACATTCCTTTAACAAGCCATCACTAATAATATGTCAGCAAGTGTGAGATCATCTTTAACTGGCACTTCAACGGAAATAGATCATTTAAGTAAGGAAGGCAGCCTTACTAAATTCAATACACCTATCAACAATTGCTTAACTATGTCACAAAATTGAAAGACAGCTGCACAAAATAAACACATAATAAAAAACTATAGCATGCAAATTAAAATCCTAGTCTTTCAAAATGACTTTGGACTGAATCTTCAATAAGATTTAACAAACTGAATTTTTAATAAGCTATCATCTTTTATGTTTCAAAGTTAAGGATTTGTCTTTAAATGGAAGAAACATTCTTAGCTTAGTCTCCTTAGAAGGAGGCTCTTTTTGAGGGAGGAAGAAAGTTATTTTTATGCTGAGTACCACAAAATACATATTAACAAAAACTGTTTTAGGCATGAACTATGTATGAATCTAATCTCTTTTTACCATAGATGTTCATACATTCTTTTGGCTCTTTTATGTCTCTAAGAAAAAGAGATGAACTACAATTCTTTCAACCATTGAAATAAATAATAGTTACAGTAATATTCACACAAACAGAATGTATTCTTTTTTTATTACTAACATACAATGTACTATTTGTTTCAGGGTTACAGGTCTGTGAATCATCAGTTTTACACAGTTCAGAGCACTCCCCATAGCACATACCCTCCCCAATGTCCATCACCCAACTACCCTATCCCTCCCACCCATCTCCCCTACAGCAACCCTCAGTTTGTTTCCTGAGATTGAGTCTCTTTTTCTAATCGCAATATAATCATAGGTCTCCAAGGAGAGAAAAGGAAAGTGTGAAGGGAGTGGTTCCACATTATGAAATGTTCAGTGGGAAAACCTTCCCGCAAATCCCCAGTGATCTTGCACAAGTTCCACATGAGAGCCACCATTTAGATGTTGGCCATATGCAACTCACTGGAAGCCAAGAGGATTAAAAGAAACAATAAACAATTCCAAACTAAGTAAAAGCACTAAGTAAAAGAGCAGTAAGTACAAGAAAAGTACTAAGTAAAAGAGCAGTAAGTACAAGAGCACTAAGTAAAACGATTTCTGCCCATTTCCAAATCCCTGGTCCTAGAAAAAGGCATGAGAAGAATGAGAAAGCCATTATGTTCTTCACACTGAGACACTCAGACTGAAGATTAGCCATTATTATGCATTATTATGAAGAATATGAGCTTAAATATGAATATGAGCTTAAATAAGAATATGAGCTTAAAATGATCAACTGATTTAATTGTACTTTATTGGACTGGACTTTTCTTTTTACCCAAAAGTGACCATAAAGTTATGGATTGCCTGAGACAGGAAAGAGAGATTCGGCATAGCATGTTTGAAGGTAAAAATTAGAATTTCTTTAAATGTTGTAAATATCATTGTCTCAGTACAAATATTTAATAAATTACTTAGAGACACAGGTTTTTAATACTAGACAGAATAATTCTTTTATCTAGTCCGATAATACTTCTTTGATGGTAGCCTCTAAAGGGGTTTTGGTAAAGAAGCAGAGTCATTTCCCTTAATATAAATTCCAAAGTTTAGTTGTATTTCCCTACCTTGATCTTGACTTCATCCTTTACTAAACTAAAATCTTTTTGACCTAATTCATGTTTAAGCCTTTAATATCTCTTAGAATTTACTTATGTACTCTCCTTTACCACAAGTTTATTCTTTCTAGATTGAGTTATTCATGTAAATAAGTCAATGTTAGCATTATCCATTGTCTTCATGATTTTTTTTTTTAACTCTTAGGTGACTACTACTCGCAGATTTTATCTTTTCTAACTGGAAATCTTATATTTTAAGGCTTGTCACACAATGTTCCAGGCTCTACATTATATTCGAATTAAATCTGTCAAAGGCAACACTAATTTTTGACAGCTTGAGAAGAGAGATAGTCAAAATGTTCTTTTAAACCAGAGAGCCCACACACGGTGTTGAATTGATTACATGATGGTGGAGTTCATTTATCGAGCAGTTAGTTAATTCTCCCAAGGCTAATAAATTTATTTACTGCTTAAGTAACTAAATTCAATTTTCTTTAAAAAAGAAATATTGGCTAAGTAAGCAAATACAACAATAACCTGTAACAAACATATTTTATAAGTTCAGTGGTTATCACAAACTGCATATATAAATATTATGCTTCTGGGATATTAACCAACCAAATAGTTCATAGTTAAATAGTTGAATATCTTGTGCTGTTCTCTCTTTTGCAGCAAATGTAAAGAGAGAAGCTCATATAATCATATAAGAAATGGAATATGTATAGACTTTTACTTAAGTAACCCATTCACATTGGGCTGCATTCCAACACAACTCTTAATTGTAGAACTATTATAATCATGGAAATATAAATATTTTCTTGTTGACTTTCTTTTATGTTGCTTAGAAGGGCAATTTCACTTCAGTACTTATGAAAAGAAAATAAAGTCAAAATTATTTTCTTCACTAGGTCTGTTATCCAATTTTAATATAAGATACTTTTTTTTAATAACTAGGATCAGTAAAATTAAAGCCTGTAATTTCTGATCTTTACTAATAAAAGCTGCCTGAATTTTATCCAAATTGTCCTCAACCACGTTATCATATTTCTGAGGCCAAGAACCAGAAATTTCAAATGTGGCTATTTCAGCAGTTTAGGACAATGTAGGATAAGGACTTCTATGTTTTATTTCCAAAATCTTTCTTGGTGTGAGCAACTATTTCTTGATCTTGTTTGGACACAGCATCATACTGAGAAAATACCATTAGTAGGTAGACTTTTAGGAATTTAGACTTTCCTGTGTTGGAAAGAAAACCCTAAAGTCATAAATCAGTGCTTTTGAAAATATTTAGTTTACTTTATGCAAAGAAGCATCTGACGATTCAAAGAGGAACAGGCTAAGTCTCTGCATTCAAGATATTCAGAGCTGAATGTACGTGGTGTTTTACAAATGTACAGGATAATTATAAATAAGGAGTGTGTTATAAAGCCACTGTATAATTACTAGTAAAGCAGCTCTCTTTAAAAATGTATTAATGATTCTCTAATTAAATTTAGTATACTTTTAAAGAATGATAGAGCATCAAACAGAAGCCTGAAGAATCCTAATTCTATATTTTCAATGTTTTTGAAGGCTTGCTAAGGGAACAGTAATTATTAGAGGCATTTAATAAATTTTAATTATTTGTTACAGGTTTCAAAACATTAGGATCCAGTGAAAAATAGGAGCTCTTTGGCTAGCCTTCGTTAACACAAACTTTCCATTAACCAAAATACCTTAGCGTTAATCACCCCTGGGCAAATGAAGATTTATCATACTGTCAGGAAACTTACATTCTAAAAATAAATTGATGTTTGGTTTTGAGGAAATATATGTTATGTACAGTAATCTTAGAATCAGATGTACTAAAAGATGTATTTCTCAAACTTGTGTCTTTTGAAATTAATTTTTCTAGAAAACCATGCATCGAGTTTTTCTCTTCACATTGGTAGAAGTATTGTTTTCCTATTTCTTCATTGCATTTTCTAGACTAAAATAAGTATCTGCTTTTTAATTCCTCTTTTTACATTTATTTCTTGAACATCTAGTCCCAGGATTCTATTCAATTCCCAATATTTAAGCCACAATTAAATTTGAAAAACCTCCCCCCCCAAAAAAAAACCCTCAATCATCTCAGCCATGTTACAAAATTATCTACCTGTGTCACTCTTCTCTCTCTTACCTCTTCACACGTCATTGTCTCATACACTCCCTAACAGAGACCAAAGAGAACATTTGTAAATTAAAGAAAGACTATCTAGTTAGTACACAAGTAGGAAATGAAAGGAGGGACAGGCAGGCAATAAATAATCAGGTACAATACGGCAAGCAGGAGGATGGGAGAAGAAGCCAAAAAATGCAGACGATAAAGTGCAGGAAGGAGAAGCGCTGTGAACTTTGTTCACAAAGTTGCCACAGAATATTTGTTAATGATGCCTAGTCTTTCCATTAACCATTTGAGGGCAAGGTTTTATTAGGGTAGCTTGAAGGCCTGAAGGCCTGAAGCACTTCGTGCATTGTAACACATTTAACAGGTACTGAATAATAGGCTTAATTACTATTAAGAAAAAAAAAAAAAAAACTTGCATTTCCGTACAAGCCCAAATATAATTGGTGCTCTAACTATGAAATGAATGAAGTACATACTATTATACCATGACATGTACAATTGATTTTTAAGGAATGCTGTTACATTTACTACCTGCATAATTGCAGACTTTGTTCTGGTTATATCATGGCATGTGAACACAGCTTAAGCAAATTGCAGTGGTTATAGATTTTCCCAGGGTTAATCTATATTTGGTTAAATGTGTTGAAGTATAAGGGTTTTTTTTTTTTTTTAAGTTTAAACATGTTCTCAATCTGTTTTTAATTTTCTGCCATTTAGTTTTACAAGGCTCAGTATTGTAGAAAATGGTGCCACTCATTTCTGGAATGCCATAAAACCTCTTGTACAATAATTAAGTCAGGCCCCATATAAAATTCATTTTTTGTTCATTCCTTTTGTACTAGAAGTTTATGTCCATGGTTTACCCTAAAAGAAATAGTGCCCAAACCACAAGAAGTAAAGACAAAACAAACACACAGAAAACAAGACATTCAAGTTTAACATAAACTCTTATTTATTTCAATTATTAATATGGGAATGAATTAATGCCCCTTTTAAATCTAAATACTCTTTGGGGTCTGCATTTTTCTGGCTTTCTTTTTGAAATGAAAGATCAAACAGTATTTTTTCCATCTGCTAGAACAAAGCAAAGATCAACACATACATAACACGTCCTAATCTCCTATATTTGTAAGAGTGTTTGAAATAGTAGAATTTCCCAAGGACAAAATGGGATGCAAAGAAAGTATTTTATTGTGGCAAGAACTCTGAACCTAAAGTCAGGTGGAAAAATCCCTCGACCTGCTCTACCGCCAACACTCTAGACACATGTGGACTATGCGTTGAGGTGCTCTGAATTAAAGCTCCACCTCTGAACTGATAGGATAAATCCATGCCATTTACATCATGTTCCCGAGCAGCTACAGGGATTCCATAAGTCTTTTATTCTAGCTATGTCTATATATAGTTGTGGTAAAATGCACATATCATAAAATTTACCATTTTAGCCATTTTAAGTGCACAGTGCAGTAGTACTAAATACATGCCCATTGTTCTGTAATCAATCTCCAGGACTTTTCATATCCAAATTCTATACCCATTAAACTCCCCACTTGCCCCTCCTCCTGCCCTGGTAACCAACAGGCTACTTTCTGTTTCTCTGAGGGTCCTACTCTAGATACCTCAGATAAGTGGAACGATGTGGTATGTGTCCTTTCGTGACTAGCTTTTTTCACATAGAATAATGTCCTCGAGGTTCATCCATGTTGTGGCTTGTGTCAGAATTTCCTTCCTTTTCAGGATGAATAATGCTCCATTGTGTGAAAATTCTACATTTTGTTTATCCACTCATCTGCCAATGGACATTTGGGTGGATTCCACCTTTTGACTATTGTGAATAACACTACTATACACATAGGTAATACAAATATCTCTTCAAATATTTTAATGTTTTTAAGTATTTAAAATAAACTAGAAATGAAAAAGTGAACATTAAAATGAGTTAAAAGCCAAAGTTTTACCTATTGCTGATCTCCAGTATATTAATGTGCCTTTGTATAAACCTTGAAAGTGATGTTTAGTGCTTTTGTGTTTACATATGTCTGAATTTTTACAAATACATCATCAGCTATAAAGCTAATGCAGTAAGATTGGCCTTTTATATAAATCCCAGCCTGTACATGTCTGTTTATGAACAGAGAGGACACTGCTTAAACACTCAGACAACATATACAATTAAACACCAGGCAATCGCATGGACATTTCTGCTTGTTCCATGTTTTCTTCATGGTATAGTAGCTTGTACAAGTACATGCATACTATATCATGTTATGATAATATCATGCCTTGATTATATTCTTAGTGTGTATGCATTGTTTGATAACTCACTTTTCATATCTCTGACAAGAATACCAGCAATTGTCACATAAGGGTGGGAGATCTTTTCGATCACTTAGATGAAATACCATTTATCAGCTACTAGTTTTCTCCCCAACTTTACCAACCTGGTGAAATCCTATGCATTTTGGCGGGGAGGGGGGTGGTCAGAGCGAAAGAGAGGGGGAGTGGCAAGCAGAGGGAGAAGCAGGCTCCGCACTAAGCAGGGAACCTGATGCAGGACTCAATCCCAGGACCCTGGGATCATGACCTGAGTCCAAGGCAGGCGCCTAACCAACTGAGCCAGCCAGGGGTCTCCCTACACATCTTTTTTTTTTTTTTTTTTTTTTTTTTTTTTTAAGATTTTATTTATTTATTTGACACAGAGAGATCACAGATAGACAGAGAGAGAGGAGGAAGCAGGCTCCCAGCCAAGCAGAGAGTCCAATGCAGGACTCGATCCCAGGACCCTGAGATCATGATGAGCCGAAGGCAGAGGCTTAACCCACTGAGCCACCCAGGTGCCCTCCCTGCACATCTTTGACAATAGAGCAAGAGTCACGTTCTCCTGAGAGCTCCCTAGAACTCAGATCCGTAACCTCACAGAGCTGCTCTTTCTTTCGTTTCTCCCCTGTAGCCTCTACATTGCGGCATGTTTCTTTCAGTCCGTCTTTGATATTTTGTTGCCATCATTTTTATGAATCTAATTTTCCCTCTTCACTGTAAATTTCTTAAGGGTAAAGGCTGTGTCTTTATTCCTCTCTGTATCTGTAGACCACTCTGCAGTAAGCACTCAGTAAAAGATTTATGAGAGGGTCCACCTTTATTAAGTTAAAGTTAAACCTCAGAGGACTTTATACATTGTAACACACTTAGCACATGCTTCATAATAGTCATAATTATAATCCATGCATGAATAGACTCAAGTTAAGAGTCCCTGCCCTTCTAGATAGTTTATTTGATGAGTATCCTAAGATTCCGAAATGATCTGCTTTAAAAAGTAGTTACCATGTAAAACAACTTACCTGTGTGACTGAGGACTTTTTCTGAAAAGTACAATCAAAGCAAAATACAGAAATAAAATTGGATATTGTGACTAATTGCAACTACCACATCAGATTTTTAGATATCTGTATTCATCAAAACAGTCTCATTGTCTTAAGTTTACAAATATAGCATTTTTTAAAAGATTTATTTATTTGAGAGAGAGAAGGCATGTGCATGTGCACATGAGAGAGGGTGCGGGGGGAGGGGCAGAGGAAGAAGCAGAAGTAGAATCTCAAGAAGACTCCCTGCTGAGTACGGAGCCCAACATGGGACTCGATCTCACAACTCTGAGATCATGACCTGAGCCTAAATCAAGAATCTGATGCTCAGTGGGGACCACCCAGGCACTCCAAAAATATATATATTTTTTTAATTAAATTGATTTATTTATTTTCAGAAAAACAGTATTCATTATTTTTTCACCACACCCAGTGCTCCATGCAATCTGTGCCCTCTATAATACCCACCACCTGGTACCCCAACCTCCCAGCCCCCCACCACTTCAAACCCCTCAGATTGTTTTTCAGAGTCCATAGTCTCTCATGATTCACCTCCCGTTCCAATTTACCCCAACTCCCTTCTCCTCTCTAACACCCCTTGTCCTCCATGATATTTGTTATGCTCCACAAATAAGTGAAACCATATGATAATTGACTCTCTCTGCTAAAATATATATTTTTATACACATTAACATGCACTTAGTGCCATGTCCTATGCCAGATTCTGGTAGTACTTCTTTCTTCTCTTTATAGAAATGTTTTTTTAAAAGAAAAATCTACATATTTCTCTCCTCCCCCTCCTTACCTTCCATTCCTTCTTCAGGCCTTCAGGTCTCCTTCCATTCAACCTTCAGCCATCAGGTTTATAGTCCATGACTCCATAGAAAGCACTCTGTAGAAGACCCTCATTACTTTCTAATTGTCAAACTCAATAGACTCCTGTCAATTTTCATGCTATTTTACCTCTGCTGCATTTGTCATGTTGTCATGCATTTTTCATGCTTAATTTAACTTGACTTCCATAAATCCCTCTATCTTCTGTTCCTGACTTTTTATATTTTTCATCTTAGAGTTCCTTTTTATCTATTTATACCTTAAATGTTATATTTCCCAATGCTGCGTCCTTTCTTCCCTTCTCTTCTTTTCTCTTCTCTCACTGGATGATCTCATCTGTATGCATGGCTCTCCGTTATATACTGATAGATCCCAAGGCCTCACTTCTAATCCAGAGCTTTCCCTTGATTTGTCTCTTCTTAAAAACCCAATAGGCACCCCAATCTAAATCTATCTAAAACTGATCTTGTCACATATCTTCCTAGATTTATTTTATCCTCCATTTCTTGCCTAAACTATTGCAAAGCCTCCCAAATTACCTCCTTGTTGCCAGATTTCCACCTTTGAGTCTATCCACTAAGCTTTGTCAGAATGAACTTATCTATCCACATATACCCACTAACCTTTGTCCCACATTTTCCTTATATAAACCTGGAAGTATTTTCACCATTTTGGAGACAGTCTTGAGGCACTAGTCTGCTTTTTCCTGGTGTTGGCCTCACTGATATAAATTCCTTTCCTGTTTCACCATCGAAAAAAAAAAAAAAGGATTTGTCACTTCCCTGACTAAAACTCATTCCTGACTCCAAGTACCCACATAACAAAGTTCAAATTCCTTGATGTGACATTAGAAGCTTTCCTGACCATATCTCTACCTACCATTATAGCCCTATCTTGTGTACTGCCCCACACAAATTTCCAGTTTTCAGATAAACAGCCCTACGCCTTTTTCCGCACTGGTACAACTGTGCAGAATATTCTACATCACAGTTTGTCAATCTGATGAGCTACACATCCTTCAAAATAGTTCAAGAGTTATTTTCTACTGAAGTTTTCTGTCACTCTACCTACCTTACATCCCATAGATGAAAAGACTCTATCTTTAGTGCATCTACTATAGTCCATATATACTTCCATCATGGCACCTACAGTTATTAACCCTATTTTTTATGTGTTTGTTTCACCTTCATATACTGTAAGCTTCTTAAAGTTATATCTTACCTGTCATTTTATCCCTAATCTGCCATAGACTAAATATGCAATTAGTGATTGACAAAAGCATGATTACATAAATAAATCAATGTAAATGTTTCTTCCCCTCAGCCATTTCAAAGCCTAATGGGGAAACATACACAAACATCAAAAATTATAAGAGAATATATATCTGCAATGGTTGACTTATTTTCCTTCTGACTGTTATTTCCAGTTAGGTCAAGGGAAAACACGTACATTCAGAAGTGTTTTTCTGTCTTTTGCAGTTTGTTTATATCATTCCTGTCATTTCCTAGTTCTATGATAGCTAGAAAGTTGGTTTTATATATATCCCCTAAATAAAGCAGCTAAACACAAAGATCTGAGTACAATTATATAATACAAAACCAGTCAAACGATCCATACAGTTTATTTTCAGAAGACTGAGTTTTATGAGAAATATGTGAGAAGATACCCCTTTTCAAGAAAAGTGTTTTTACCATGACTTGTATTCTCAAGTTAATGGTGGTTATGAATTAGAACTCATTTAAGGTTGTTGTGGTTTTTACCTGTTGACAAATTGTAGCACAGACTAAATAGGAGGATACCAAAAAAATCAAGTGGAAACAGGACCCAGTGTTTGAAATTCTGAATTGTTCCCCAGGCGTTAGTCATTTTTTTCCCATTGCAGTAGGGTCAGGGTGAGAGGGCTAAAGTAGATGGAGGAATGATGAATATAATGAGGGGAAGAGGTTGAGGAAATTATTCTAGAACCCATGATTTAGGTTTCAAATAAAGATACTTGCTAAAGGAAATGAAATTGGTGATCTCAGTTTGCTCCCTAGCAACTACTGTAGCAGAGATGCAATTTGAATGCATCAATGTATTTCACATATTGGGACTCTCTGTGGAAATGTAGAATGAGCTCCTGTTGGGGCAGTTGTCCATATTATGCGTCAGTGCTAGGGCATGCATTTGTCCGGATGTCTGTAGCATCCTGAGCTGCCCAACAAATTTTAAACATTTTGGAGATAAAAATAGTCTGAGGCTTTCCCTAGGCACTCTACAAAGGACCATGCTGATAACAAAAGTGCAGCCCCAAAACCTTAAAAATGGAAGCCTGCCTCACCTGGGTACTCTGCATGACAAGAAATTGGCTGACATTTCCAGGGAAAACCACATAGTCCACATGGCTATTGATGAGCTTATTTTCAGAAAGAAATACAGTTGTCATGTAATCAAAATGTAACACATTGGTATGGAATTTGATGAGCTAGCACAAAGTCAATTGTTTGATGTCTTATTTCCAATTAACTTAAGACATATTTTAATTTTCCCTGCCTCTTAACAGTTCACTTTTAAAAATCCATTCATAAAAATTAAACACAATGTGCTGAATTTAAATATCTATCTTTATCTGCTTCTATTTCCATCCCTTTCTCCTTCAATCCCTTGCTTCCTTTATTCCCCCCCTCTCGCTAAAGAAAGATGAGCCGTGAAGACGGACTGCCATCTACTGGTGTACAGGAAACATTTCCGAAATAGTTGAACAGTACCAGGGATTGTAGTGGTTTTACCAAGGACGTTTCCAGAAACAAAGAAAAGGACATGATGCTTTAAGCTCTTTAAATGAAACCCTAGTTGATATATTCATTCATTCATTCACTGATTTCAACAAAATTGAATGTAGAACTTCCAGTATTGCCAAGCACTGAGCTGAATCCGTAGAAGTCAGACTTCTAAATCATGGTACTTAATAGAAAAAAACATTTCATTTTCTTTCCCTCCTCTGTTCATGTACTGTTGATAGTATACAAATCTGTTTTTGTAGCATGCACTTGAGTTAATGGATTGAGCCTCTGAGGATAATTTCTGGAAAATATTAAATATTTACAGGCTATGCTGCCAGCAAAAAATCCCAGGAGGGCTCCAGGAGCATACAAATCTTATAAATGCCTTTTCTTCACTCATTCAAAATTCAGTCTACTTATTTCAATATATTTAATAAACCCTTTAGATATTATCATTCACAATGGAATGGAGAAAAGGTAGAAAAGTAGTTGTACTGAGTATGTTCCTTAATAGGAGACACAGAATAGGAATTTTGGAAGTGCTACAGAATAAACATAGATATTGATTTCACCACATTAATACTGATCAATACATCAAGAACATTCAGCATATACCTGGGAAGCTTTGACAAGTTTTCTGTAATACCTATGCTCCCGATTCTGATCAAACCAAAACTCACTCAGGCAGTGAAAAAGCCCACAATACATATGACCATAAAAGACCAGTAAAAGAAAAAAAAAGGGATTGTTGTACAAATATTAGAAGTTGGAAGCATATCATTTGTACCATTTTGTTATTTTTCCATAAACCTTCTTTTTCCCACTCCACATCAACTTTGAAGACATTCAGACTTTGAAGATGATTCAATGACTGAGCCCCCAACTTAATTTCATTATTGCAAATTCAAACTCTCAGTCTCTCTCTACCCATCGTTATAAAACTCGTAATTCTCTTTGGCAACTAAAATAATACATATCTTTCATTTGACTATATAAGCCTAATCATAGCATAGTGCATTCCTATTATAGTTTCCCAATACATTTCTATTAAAGGACTGAGTGAATTTCATTGGGGTTTTCTTGTATGTGGATAATTAGAGGGGCTCCAACCAGTGATGTGTCAGTGTTGTGCCTGTTTCCTGACTCTTAATTTTGTTCTTTTAAAAAAATTATGGTGAAATAATTTTTGACTTACAGAGAGTTACAAAATGATAGAGAGAATTCTCTTATGCCCTTTATTGTGCTTCTCCTTAATGTTAGTATCTCATATAACCACAATATAATTATTAAAAGTGAGAATTCAACATCCCTACAGTACTGTTAATAACTCAACTGCAAATGTAATTTCCTTGCTTTCACTAATGTCTATTGTTTTATTCCAGGACACCACATTGGACTTAGTTGTTATATCTCTAGTCCCTTCCAATCAGTGACAATTCCTCAGTCTTCTTATTTTTCATGACCTTGGCTCTCCTGAAGAATATTAGTCATAAACCTTGTAGAATGTCCCTCACTTTGGGTTGGTCTGATGTTAATTACAGTAGCATTATAGATTTTTGAAATAATTCCAAAAGAGAGGTGTGCTTTTCATCAGATTATATCAGGGGGTACGGGGATACCTAGGTGGCTCAGTTGGTTAAACATCCAACCTGATCTCAGGGTTGCGTATCAAGACTCACATTGGTCTCCATGTTCAGTATGGAGTCTGCTTGGAATTCTCCCTCTCTCCTCTGTTCTTCCCGCCACTCACACGCTGATGAAGATTGTATCTACCAGTTTTCTCCACTGTGAGCTCTACCTCTTGGAAGGAGGAGAGAATATCAAAGAACCTGTTATTCTTTCTCCAGGTTCAGGTAGTTTTCTCACTTCAAGTGCCAATCAGTACTGACTTGAAGACTTGAGGGGAATCCTTTTCAACTTCTATACTATTGCTCTATCCACATCTCTCCTGCCCAGCATGTTTCCTCTAAATTCCTCTCTGCATTCTCCACTCTGTTCTCTCAACTCAGGGAAACTCTGACGTTCTGCTTGTGTTCCTTCTCCCTGTACCAAGTCCTAGAAATTCTCTTAAGGCAGAAAGTAGGATCAATAATAGGATTCACTTCATTTGTTTTTTGTCTCTCAAATACTGGTTGTTCAACGTCCAGAAACCATTTTAAAAAATATTTTATCTTATATTTTTTGTTTGCTTAAGGTGTATGGGTAAATCCAGGCCTTTACTCCATGTGGCCAGAAACAGATGCCTACTCCAGTGTTTTAAATATCATCCATGTGCTAATGTCACCAAAAATTCAAATTTTAGTCGAGAACTCCCCTTGAACTACAAACATATCCTATTTTCTATTTTGTGTTTTTCCTTAAATTCTCATTGACATTCCAAACCCAGTTTATCCAAAGCAGAACTTGGGATTCACTCCCCTCCCAACTGTTTCTCTTCTCTCTTCCCAATCTCAGAACATGTCACCACCAGTTCCCTGGATGTTCAGTTCAAAAATCAGAGTTATTGGGGCACCTGGGTGGCTCAGTTGGTTAAAGCCTCTGCCTTTGGCTCTGGTCGGGATCTCAGGGTCCTGGGATCAAGCCCCACATCGGGCTCTCTACTCAGCGGGGATCCTGCTTCCTTCTCTCTCTCTGTCTGCCTCTCTGCCTAGTTGTGATCTTTGTCAAATAAATTAATAAAATCTTTTTAAAAAGTTGGGAGTTATCCTTGACTCCTCTCTTCATCTAACTGCCATATCCAATACATTAGCAATACTTTATCTTATTGTTATATTTCAAAATGCATATCAAATCCAAACTCTTATCTCTATCTACACTACAACCACTCTCAGAATCTCTCATCTGAGCTATTGCAGAAACTTTTTTAAAAGATTATTTAGTTACTTTAAAGACAGAGAAAGAAAGAGCACGTGGAGAAGAGAGCAGAAGGAGAGAGAAACTCATGCAGGCTCCCTGCTGAGCATGAAGCCCAACACAGGACTCGATCTCACAACCCTAAGATCATGGTCTGATCCAAAACCAAGAGTCAGAGGTTTAGCCAACTGAGCCACCCAGGCTCCCCAAGAAATTTCTAATCTCTTTACATCCAGTCTCTCTTCTCCCTTTTCATTCATTGTCTAGCAGCCAGAATAATTCTTGTAAAGTACACTTAAGATCATGTTACCTCCTTGATAATACATTGTCAGCAGCTTCTCACTGCAATGAGAAAACATTCCACACATGTGGCCATGACCTTCCAGGCCCTTCTCTATCTGGATGCTGTCTTCATCTCTAGCTTCATTTTGTACCTCTTTTTTTCCCTCCATTCTAGGCACATAGGCTTCCTTTCTCTTTTCAGAACATATCAATCATCTTCCCATCTAAGAGCCTTTATACTTTTTATGTCCCTATCCTAGAATGCTCTTTCCCCACACTTACAATATTTTTTTTCTTGTCATTCAGGTTTCAGCTTAAATGTCACCTTCTTCAGAAAGCCGTCCTTGACCACCTATTTAAAGTTGAGCTCCGACCTCCAATTACTTTCTTTCACGTCATGGTATTTAGTTCCTTTATAATACCTAAAATAAGTTTTCATTATCTTGTTTACTTGCTTCTTTGTTCATTTATTGATTTTCTTAGACAAACTCCTAGAGGAAAGAAAGTCGTCTTTTTCACTACTGTATCTACCTTGTATGATACAGTGTCTGGTGTGTGTTACGTGTTCCCCAGAATTTCTTGAACAAATGAATAAAGATATGAAGACCTTTTTTATAGACAGGAAGGAGGCTAATGTCATGATCCAGGTGAGATCTGACTTGGTAAGTAAGAATCTAGGTAAGGACTCAGAAAAGGACAGTCAGTGGGCTTGTCTCCTTGCTTTGTAAATAAAGTCCTGTTGAAACACAGCCGCTCCCATTTTGTTAAGTACAGTCTGTGGCTACGGTGGCAGTAGTTATGACAGAGATTGTATACCCAGGAAAGCCTGAAATATTTACCATCTGTCCCTTTATAGAAAATGTTTGCCAACCTCCTGATCTAGACATATGTAGAGATATACGAGATAGAGCAGGAAAAGTAGAATATCTAAAGCATTATCTCAGACCACAAATCTGTGTTCCATGCTAAGCCACATGCAATGCATCTCTCTCCTACTTCATGATCTGTTTCCTAAATTCTCCCCTACCTAACCTAATCCCAGAGTTAGGATAACCTTTTTTAATAGTTTATATCTTATTGTTTCTGAGACCTTGTCTATAAATCTTGAAACCTCCTCCTCCACTACTGTAAATGTAAAGCCAGGATCCGACTTAAACATTCTGTAACTTCTCATAATATTCCAGAACTTTCCAGTTACATGGACTGAGTGCTGACTCAAACACTGCCATCAGTCTTGCTATTTTTTTTTGTAGGTTGAAAATGTTGCCATTTCATGAAACTTATTAAAATGCATATTGTTTTTCTCAGAATTCCATTAAAATGGAACTTCAACCAGAAACAATGATCCATCTTTCTAGGACCATTAGGTCCTTTTAAAAAGGGCATTCAATGCATTCAACTTCCCAGCCTGTAGTAATACCAGCTCGGCCAGTAGAAATGCAATGTACATTTCCAGTGCTTTCCCAATTTCTTAAAATCAACCCAAAGAAAAGATTTTAGTCAACTAGCAATGTGTACTTGTAACAAAAAGTGAAATCATACACTTTTTCTGTCTTCCGGTAGTCTTATACTTGAAGGCAGAAAGACTAAATTCATCTGCCAGGGAAGCCTCGGATTTTCCCAAGATCGCCTCACTTTGTTACCATCCCGGCTTTTAGGAAGTGACTTGTCAACTTCATATGACCACATATCAGATACACAATATTACCACTTAAACATAAATGATATTATAATGTCACCATTTCCTGTTCGAAAATGAAAAGTGATTGAGAGGTCACCAGATTACAATGAAAAAAAGCTGAGTTTGGGGAGAACCCATGTACCTTACTCCCCTGGTTGCCCTACCTGATTGTATTCTTGAGTAGGATTACAACATGAATAATTAGGCTACTGATACCAAATATAAGTTTGTCATCCCAAGTAACGTTGGTCACTACAGGGGAAGATGGAGACATACTAAGTGATATGAATGCTTCAGTGGGTAACTATCTTAGATACTTTGTATCTTTGGAAAAACAACCAGCATGATAACTTGAATGCCTTGGAAGCCCCCGAGCTCATACTTAAAGCAAAACTGAAACAAAATGAAAGTAATCTGTTTGCCTACTTTCCATAACCAACTCTTTCATTACTTAGGACGTCATTCAGCAAAGGTCTAGGAGTGCTTTCAGCTAAGTAGAATCAAAACCAAAATGAATCAAAACAAACTTAAAAGAAAAAAAAGAAATGAGGAAACAGTCTTAAAAGTTTATTTAAAAGTTACTTACAGGGTTGCCTGGGTGGCTCAGTGGGTTTAAGTCTCTGCCTTTGGCTCAGGTCATGATCCCAGGGTCCTGGGATCGAGTCCTGCATCAGGGTCTCTGCTCAGCAGGGAACCTACTTCCCTCTCTCTCTCTGCCTGCCTCTCTGCCTACTGGTTATCTCTTTGTCAAATAAATAAATAAAATCTTAAAAAAAAAAGATACAGAGTGCGTAGTTTAATATTCAAGACTCTCAAATTAACGTGGTAACATCTAAAAAGTATATAAGTATGTAAATAAAATTATATTAAGGACCAAGAAACAGAGTATATCAAATTTTTAAATGTTCCTCAGAACATATGTCAGAACAAGGTATTAGTTTATCATTAAGAAACTAATATATATTATTTATATATGCTAAACTTCTGTTAACTAGAAAATAATCTTTTATAATTATTAAATTTATCGACTCTTTTCATCCCCAAATTTAAGAATATAGAAGTTATTTTTAGAGTAAGTATTGAGTATCATCAATTTTAACTTTTTTTTACTCTTTTTCAATTTAATATTGATCAAAACCAACATCTTACTGAAGAAGAAAAAAATCCAAATTATAAAAGTAACAGTTTGGATGTGTAAAGCAGCAATATTTATAATACAGCAGTATCAAAAAGTTGTTTACTTATCTGTCTACAAATAACTCATAATTCAATATGTGATGAGAGAGCATGGGAGTGGGTTCAGGTTTTCTTCAGTTTGGATAATTTTTCTCACCTATTCTATTAAATACCTAAAAAGATTCCAATTCTATTCTTTTTGTTTTTGTTTATTTATTTGACAGACAGAGATCACAAGTAGGCAGAGAGGCAGGCAGAGAGAGAATGGGAAACAGGCTCCCAGCTGAGCAGAGAGTTCAATGCGTGGCTCGATCCCAGGTCCCCAGGATCATAACCTGAGCCAAAGGCAGAGGCTTTAATCCACTGAGCCACCCAGGCACCCCTCCAATTCTATTCTTACCCTGACCAAAATTCTCTTAATTTCTCAAAAAGATAAGTTAGTATAGGAGGAAAAATTATTTTTATGCAGATTTTCAAGGTTTGGTTTTTGGGGTTTTTTTTCCCCCACATAAATGCATCTTCGTTTTTTTCCCTACAAGATAATGGTCTCCACATGGAGTGAGCAGTCTTACTTTTTTACCAAACCAACTAGTCCATCTTTGATACATATTTGCAGCCCTGAGCATTTGGTCATGCCATTCTTTCTATTGAAATGCCCTTCCCTCATGCTTCTTGCCTCAGGGAACCTTTCAACTAAAGTTGATACCAACAAACTGTTAGCACTATCAAGGCCAATGAATTCAGTTAGACTCTCCACTAGCAGTACTCTGCATGTTTGGCATTTCATGAGACATTCTGTTCATCCTGCCCACCTCTCCTTCTCTAAGTAATATCCATCAGCCACAGAAATAAATCTTCATTAAGCTATATTATGTACTAAATTCTGTTCTATGTGCTGGCACTACAGTGAGTTATAAGACACAGCAATTACATGACTGGGTACTAGGCTGCTTGCTGAGACTACAATAAAGCTTTCAATGTTTCCCAATTTAGCTGGTGTTTCAGCTCCTTTACATTAAAATAAAAATAAATAATGTAAACTATGATATAGTATCAAGTGCTTGTCCAAGTGTAGGTAAGAACAAACTTCAAAGAAGGGAGAGACTGTTGTCAATAGTAGTAGTCCGGAAATACATTTTGGAGTAAAAACAAGTAAAGTAGGAAAGAAAAATATTCTAATAAAGAAAAGGAGTCAACAAAATTGTGGAGGTGGGACTATATGGAGTATATATGGCGGGTTCACATAAGAAACAGAAAATTGGGGATTAAGGCCATGAATGCCAAAATAAAGGTCCTCAATTTATTTTATAGAATAACTAAGAGCAAATGGGACTTTTGAACTGTGGGTAACATGAAGAGAGAATTGTTTTACAAAGATTAATCTGGCATCAGAGTGCTATATGGATTAAGGGTAGAAGATGCTTTAGGAGATTTTCGTAGAAGACTGAGGATAAGTTAATTGTGCTCTACAACATGGTAGTGCCAGCAGGATTTTTTTTTTTTTTAAGTGTAGGGTTATTACAAAGAAAAATCAATAGAAATTTGTGAGTGACATAGAGAGTAATTTGGAGAGAGGCTAAGATTAGGAAAAAAATACTGGTTTATGAACTTTTCTACACAGAGCAAAGTCAAGATCAGTGCCTGGAAGGTAGAAGGCAGAGAAAAATTGCCATGTTATAGATCTCATTTTTAAAAACTCAAGTGGACAACACTTTTGCTGTGGCTTATTGCCTCATATTTTCCCTTCCCAAGTAGCCGCATCTTGTCTTTCTCTGTTTTGATCTATCCTTTGGCAAATAGAATCATTCAGTAAATCTTTTTCTTCTGTAATTCTTTTATTAGTCATTCATTTAAAATATACTTATAGAATGCATACTAAATAGTAGTCACTATGTTATGTAGCAGGGATACAATGATGAACAGAAAAGACCCAGTGCCTCCGTCATAATAATTATAGTATGAAGGAGAAAACATATATTTATGTAATAAATAATTGTACAAATAATTATTTATGTGATTATCATACACGCTATTAGGTTAAAATATAGAGGGCTATTAGAGTTTATAACAGGAGGAATTAACCTAATCTGGTAAGAGGTTCTGAGAAAAGGTCTCAGACAAATTAATATTTAATCTGAAACTTGAAAGATGAGTAGGAGTTAGCTAGGCTAGGAAGAAAATGTGTGTGTGTGTGTGTGTGTGTGTGTGTGTGTGTGAAAGAGAGAGACAGAGACAGAGAAAGGGAAGAAGGGAAGGAGAGGGAGAAAAGAAGAAAAGGGGAGGAGAAACGAATATCACACATACAGAAACAGGATTTGCAAGGGCTGTGAAGGCAAAAGAACTTTGTGTATTTCAGGAACAGAGAGGTTGGTGTGGATGGAGCAAAGTAAGGAAGAGAGAGAGATGAGTCAAAGATGGGGATAGAGAAACAGGTAGGAACCATATTGTCTAAATCTCATAGAACTTAGAAGTTTATCTGTAGAGCAACAGAAAGCTATTAAAGGCCTTTAGTGGGGAGTTTTAATGATCTGCTGAAAGTATGGGTACTGGAATGAAGAAAGACAAGATCAGAAACGGGAAAACCAATTAAGACACTATTTTTTCAAATCTAGGCAGTTGATAATGGTGGCTTGTGGTAGTAGCAATAGAGGTCGAGAGAAGTGAACACATTCAAGACACATTATCAATGTATGGGAAGTAAAACTAACAAGATTTGATAATGAGTTGGATATGAGTGAATGAGGTAAGGGACTTCCAAGGATGGCTCTCAGGTTTCTGAAAAGAATAACTCAGTGGATGAAAAAGTCACTTACCAAGACAGTTAATATTAGAAGACAAGCTGCTTTGATGGGGACAGATCATGGGTTCAGTTTCTGATGTGAGACACCAACATAGAATATTCAAGTAGGCCACCATGTGTATGGGTCTTGAGATCAATTTGGATTTAATATTTAATATTTGAATGAAGCATTTTGGGTGGGAGAGTTCTGATAAGTAATGTTATGTAAAAATAATTTTCATTACCTAAAGCTTCTATATTAGGTGAAAAAAATCTTCATCCAACATGAGTCTGGAAGCTTAAAAAATAGATACATTTTATTCATTTAATTAAAATTCTGATGAGAAGTATCTTTTCAAAAGAAAGTCAACTCATTTGTCTAATAATAGAGTTAAGTGATTGTTATTTATTTAAATGCAAGCAAGAAATGTCCAGGATCAAGTTTCTTCCTGTACAGAAAGTCATGCTATTTGACAAGCTAACATGCCGTCTCTCCCAATCATGTCATAGTTTCCTTTGTTTTTTCTGCACAAGTAGAATTTTCTCAAGGATTACCTGTGGATTACAAAGCACATGTCGTTGAGAAGAAACCATGTAAAATATACCTCCTTCTCTCAGAAAACCAAATCTTTAAGAAATATATAAACTGTTGAAATAGAAGCTGTCATAGGGATAATTATATCCAGCTTTTCTCTAATGAATAAATCTTTTCCATCTCTGAATTATGTTGTGACAAACTTTGCTTGAAATCTTCTAATAAAAGGAAACCTATATTTCAAGGTAATGATTCTACACAACCATTCAATCATGCACTTATTTCTTCATTTATTTACTTTTTTCATTTATTCGTTTGCTCTACATAATGGTAAATTAACAAAACACTATGGTCAATGCTCGGAAAGAGGTAATTGGATAAATAGATGAATCAGATCCCCAAGCAGCTTAAAGCCTGGTAGATATGAAAGTTGCAATAATAAAAGGAAAAAATAATAGTAAAAGACAGTACATAAAATGTCATAGTAATTCAGGAAGAGTCTACTTCCATCTGGTAAATGACTTAAGGCTTATGGCAGTCATTGTTGTCTACTCAGAATATAGTTTTTATCTCCATTATGAAGCAGCCTGTGAAGTTAATGACCTGCCAGCTCCAGGGGTGGACCTTGACGAGCTTAACTCAAAAGAAGCTAAGCTTCTTCAGTGACCTAAGCTAATTGACCTAAGCTAATTCAGTGCCAAGCCAAGGACTTTTATTGAATTGGGCAGGGGATGGGAGATTTCTCTCTGTCTTGCTGTCCATGATGTGGGATGCAAACAGAAGGCTTAGAACTGCAGCAGCCTTGTGGAACCATTAAGAAAACCAACCTGAGCAGAGAGACTACATGCAGGAATGGAGAGCCAAGGGAATCATGTATAAATGGCTTTGGAGCCTGATGAATGCACTTGAAGTATTCCCTTTATCTTCATTTTTTCAGTGGCATGAGCCTTTATTTCCTTTATTAATCATAGCAATTTGTTTGGTTCTCTGTTGTTTATAATCAAACTGTTCTAACTGCTAAAATATTTACAAAGGAATTAGCATACAAGCTGGAATTTGAAAACTGCTTAAGGTTAGAGCCTAGAGATGAAAAGAAACATACCAGGCAGAAGGAAAGTAGGGATTTCCTGCAGTAAAATGTATCCGTTTGACTATAATAAAGACTGAACAAGGATACAGTGTAAAGGGATGTTTGAGGTAACGGTTCTAGAGGAAATGAATGCCTGACTAAGTAACCTGGATATTATTCTATAGATTAGTGATTTCTAATTATTAATAATCATGCATTTTTATTAGAAAAATATCTTACTCCACACTTTTATATTATTCACTTATTTATAAGTATATCTTCTTTATTACTGTATTAATACAAAGAAAGTTTTCATATGGTTCTTCTCATATTGTAAAGCCCCATCTTGTGTTTTCGCTTAAATATGCTCACTCCTCTTTGCAGTCTCCTGTGGGACAATGACAAGCCACTGCAGATTTTTAAACGAGAACATTATATGTTAAGAACTATAGCTTAGAAAGATCCATAGGAAAGCAACATCTAAAATGAATTTATATAGCTATATTGGAAATAAGACAATTTGTTAAGTAAGGGTTTTGTTTGTTTGTTTTCAATAAGCCAGTAATCTAGGAATAATTGGAATTTTAAATTTGAGTAGAAGCAGTGAAAAAAAAGAGAAGGAGATGAATCCCATAGGTATCATGCAGGTAGAATTGGTTAAAAATATATATTAAATATCAACTCAAACAGTCAAATGATAGGAACTCAATACATTATAGTTTCCTTTTGATTTCTTTAGAACTGACCATACTTAGCAAGGGAGATAAAACTGGACTCAACATTAATCAGGCCGATTTCATGGCTATATCTGTAAATATGTGGAGGATGGGGAATAGAAATTTTTTTAAAAATACACATTTATGGTCTACTGTAGGTTGGACATTAGAAAATTAGGTAAAATGTAAAGAAAAAAGAATAGGGAAATCAAGGATTCTCAAAAGACTCTAGTTGAAAGTAGACGATGTGATCAAGACTGAGTAGGAAAGTGCAGGATGACGATCTTTTCTAAATAAAAGATGCTATAAAGTGACTAGACACATCAATCGCCTCGGTTGCAGAAAATGCAGTTTTGATCACTGTGAGCAGGAGAATTTGAGGACTAATTTTGTCTGACCCTGAAAAAGCTATAGTTTGTTGATACGCAATTTTCCTTGCTTTTATCAACAAATGCTATACCCAGAAAAATCAGATTGACACAAAATGAGAATGTTTTAAATGCATCACTAAGTGTAACCTGAAATTCAAGCACCATGTAAAGGTACTAGGTGGGAAATAAACCAGCAGAATAGTAAATCCACTGGCCAACTGGAAGCACTTATTTCCCACTAAAAGAAATGCCAATGATCTAGCCTCAGCAAATAGTCTAGTATTTGTCATTATAGAGTATGAAAATCTCATCTACAAAGTATTCAATACTTTGCTTTTTCTTTCACTGTTCCTCTTTATATTTACAGATCATTGTGCTCTAGGAAATAAAAAATTACATTCTGGATACTATGCACTGATGTGAAACTGATTTTTCTTGATTTGTCAATGAGTGTACGGTTCACTTCATTTCCTTGTGTATTTATCCATTTCTGCACATCAAAGCTAATATTAGATTTTTGTAAATACATGCTGCACATATTTTAAGTATATAAATGCTTTTAATTTGATACTTTCATCAGATATTACAAAAGATGTTCAGTGTTGAAGAAATTACACAGTTCACTAGATAGTTATATTTTTTAAAATACTATCAGTCAGTTGAACCGACTGGAAAATAGAAAAAGATGATCTTATTAGAATGACTCAGAGCTCTATCTTTTCATGTGTAGCTTCCAGACAGAAAAGGAGGGAAACATAGCACGCTGAAAAGATAGACAGAGGACCCAATCCACTAACCCCCTTCCTGTAGAAATCTCTCCATCACCTGTTTCCAAGTCCTGCAAAGACAGATCTATCAGAAACTCCTCTGGGTGACCACCCTTCCAATGTCATCAGCACTTGTAAAAGATTCTTTGTGAAATGTTTACTTAAGTAATGTTTAATGATATGCAACTATTGTTTGTATGTATTTCTGCACTTCACAACCTAGAACACCACCTACTACTTTTCGACATGGTGTCCTGAGAAGAGCCGTCGGCTGAGAAACCTGACTACCCAGCCAAGCTCTGTCACAAGTGTGGTAAGACTTGGGGCAGGATGCTCACTGACCTAAAAGTTCAGTCTCTTCCTCTGCCTCTAAATCTCTCAGAACTTAGGCTTTACACTACTTCAGAACTCAGTGCTCTCTATAAGACAAAACAAAACAAAGCAAGAATCAACTTATGTTCTCAGGTATTGTCATTAAAAATGTTAAATTACTTTGGATCCTTTGGGGGACAAAACAAACAACCGCTTTGGTACTCATTAGCCAGAAATTTGATTTTCTCAAGTATCAGCCTCTGGGATATATTTCTCCTACTGTTCCAAGACTATTCCCAAGAAAAAGGATGTCAAAGGTACTACACATTTGTATGCCCATTCTTAATTCCTAGCCAAGCCTTCTATAATCCCTATCTATTCTCTTCTGCAAAACAATAACATTTTCAACTCTCACTCTTAGTCCTAGACAGGATCAACTCCATGAATTTATTCCATATCTCTTTTACTCTTGGCCCCAAGAGTAAAAGAGCTTGTGTGAGCTTCCCAAGCAGAACACACACTTGACTTAACATCCCAGGGCAAAAGGTAGAAGAAAAATCTTCCACTGTAAGGGAAAAGAGAACCCTGATCTCTTTACTCCCACCTAATTCTGCACTTTGATCATTAACTTGTTCACCTTTCAGGTGTTATGCCAGAGCTTTGTAGGTATGTGCACAACACACATACACACACACACACACACACACACACGTCTTTTATATATAATCACCTTATGAAGTGTGCTGTCATAATAAATATTTTATAGCTGAATTATAAAAACATAGAAAGATAGGTGACTAACCCAAGACTACACACTTGAGAACCTTGGAGCAATCTGAATTTAGAGTGAAAGGGTGAGGATATATGACAAAATAACTGTGCAGAAACATGGCTATTCCTATTTACCTATAGCTTAGTAAAGGAACTTATGATAAAATCATAATTAGAAATCTGTTAAGAGCTTTATATTTGGGTAACTTTTTGTATAGAGATTTGTCAAAAGCTTTGTTGAACATCCAAAAAGTATATCCAATAGCTCACTCTTACCATACTTACATTTTATCATCTCATGTAGTCAGAAAAGGTTACCATGCATATGCACATTCCTTCTAGAAGTACAATCATACACTTTGGCCAGTTATGTGAAACACATTTGGGAACATTTACTATTTCATTTAATTCTCAAGGCAAAATATAAATAAATAGTAATACTCCATTTTTAAGTTGAAGACATAGAAGATCAGGTAATCTATTCATTTTTTTAAATTTACTTATTTAATATTGTATTTATTTATTTGAGAGCGAGAGAGCACAGGAGCAGGGGGAGGGGCAGAGGGACAAGGAGACTCTTCACTAAGTGGGAGCCTGACATGAGGCTTGATCCTAGGACCTGGAGACCATGACCTGAGTGGAAGGCCAATGCTTAACCAACTGAGCCACCCAGGCAAGCCTGAGGATCAGGTAATTTAAACTACTTGTTCAGAGTCACCCAATTTTATGTAGTAGTACAGACATTCGGACAGTTTCACTCTATAGCTCAGGGTTTTCTTTTTGTACTTTACCTTTCTGCTAAAATTAAGTATCCTTGAACTTTTCCTTAGTTGTTTCTCAAATTCCACGCCACTGCTGTAAAAAATTGCTGTAAAAAATTCCACGCCATTGCTGTAAAAAAAAAAAAAAAAAGTTTATTCATTTGTAATTAAAATAATAGCCCCTACTCTTTATTATGATAGATACAATATTAATGCTATATTTACATAATTTGATTTAATCCCCACATCAGCCTCATGAGGTAGATGTTATTATTGCTGCATTACAAACAATAGAATTAAGACTCAAAAGAGTTAACAAACTTGCTCAAGGTTGCTCAAGCAAGGAACAGAAACAGGATTTGTGGACACGTGAATGACTCAGATGGTTAAGCATCTGCCTTGGGCTCAGGTCATGATTTCCGGGTCCTGGGACTGAACCCCATATCAGGCTCCCTGCTCAACAGCCCTCTCTCTCTGTTCCTCCCCTTCACTCATGCTCTCTCTCTCTCAATGTCTCTCAAATGAATAAATGATAATTTTTAAAAAAAGAAACAGAATTTGACTGCAAATGCAATTATTTGATACTAAACAGCATACTTTTATTTTATATTTTATTTTTTTTAAGATTTTATTTATTTATTTGTCAGAGAGAGAGAGAGAGAGAGCACAAGCGTGTGGCACGGCAGGCAGAGACAGAGAGAGAAGCAGGCTCCCTGCCGACCAGGGAGCCCGATGCAGGACTTGATCCCAGGGCTCTGGTTTCATGACCTGAGCTGGTTTCATGACCTGAGCTGAAGGTAGCTGCTTAACCAACTGAGCCTCCCAGGCATCCCTAAACACCATACTTTTAATCATCACACTAAAGTTTGCAGACCTAGAGTTGCCTAGAATAAATTTTATTTATGGAGGTCATATTTAAATTCTGCCAGTTCTCTGGTACAACAATCAAGGAAGCATTAAAAATAATGAAAAATAATGGGAGAAATTCTGCAGGAGGAGAGGAGGTATATGAGAGCTCTCTTTACTTACTGCTCAGTTTTTCTGTAGTCCTAAAACTGCTCTAAAAATTACAGTCTGTTAATTTTTTTTTAATTATATTATTTTCTTCACAGACCTATACCCCTGGGGCAAATAAAACATTGTATGTTAATTTTAAAAAAACATACACACACTGTGTTATTTTCTCTTGAAGTTCCCTTAAAATCGCCAATGGATGGCCCAGTAATACAGTGATTGAGAAGCTCTGAAACATCCTAAACATAGATCTATGGAAGGATGTAAGGATCCACATAAGGCGAATAGGTCATTTGTCTCCTAACAATTATATGACTGTTTCTGAAAGGAGTTGAAAAGCACCTGGCAAAATTTACCATATTAAAGACATTTTCAGTATCAGTGAAGCTGAATACCCTCTTTCCCCCACAATAACTGTCTGCTCCCTTGATTCCTGTACCCAATTCCGTGCCTGTAACAGTTCTTGGGACCTCGTTGAGAACACTGGTTATTGATCCTCCCACAGAGTCAGGCTGCTAGGCTTGCTTCCGCATGTCTGTTGCAAAGCCCCTGACAACAATTTGATTTCCAGCTGAAGAATGCAGATCATACACACGTTAATGCTAAATTTCATATTATAATAGCCTTCACATTAAATTTTAAGTCAGAGCACATAAACTCCCCCTCTGCCACCGGCAGAGCACATCCAAAAAAAAACCGTAGATTAATACATAATTAACTTCTAAAAAAGTAATTTAATACTCTGATTTATCATTAAACATTTTGAATGCCAGGTAATTTATTTAATCTTGGTTCAAAAACATTTGATTGTTTAATCTTTACTAATAATTATATTAAGGCATAACAAAAATTACATGGTCTATACACCGAAAGTATCTGATAAAGCCTTATGCCTGAGAAAGGGAATGGGCATAGCCTTATATGATTATGATCTTGCTGTTTGGTCTAGCAAAAAATATCTCTAGCCTCTTCATTCTGACATATTTGTAGATAAAAATTATCTGCACATTGAATACTGCTAGTTTATGTGCTTCTTTGTTGATTTTCTTCTGCAGTGCAAATGGAAACATTTGTATTCTGTCCCTTCTACCTTTGGTATTTTAAAAACTATGCTATCACTTTATCTTACATTTTCATGAGTTATGGCCTAGACTCTAAATATAACCTATTCAGACCTTGCGAGGGATTGAAAATGTAAAGAAACCAGAAAAATAAAGCTTACATGACACAGTAACTGGAGGATATATTGATTTTAAAATGGATAAAATTAGATCTTTTTCCTTGCAGGGAGGCAATGTAGTGTAATATTGCAGGAAGGGAGAGATAAGAGTAATATATATTTTATATTTTATATTTTATATTTCAACATAGGAAAATATCTGACTAATTGACTAAAGGACTTTGTTAATGCTGATCTAGAATAAGCATTACGGAACTTAGTGACAGGAACAGTTCGATATTATAGTAGCTGACGCAGCACGTATCCAGGGATGTGTAAGTAAATACAGAAAATGAACAACAGCATAAACAGCCCTTAGGGATTCGATGATTCAGACTAAATTGACCCAGAGAGATTGTGTGAAGTTTTGAGTTTGTGATGAAAAAAAAGCTCCTCTGGAATTTTTGTTCCATTTGGGAAGATAGGCAGTAGCAACTCATATTTAGAGCTTGTGAGAATCATATGCAAAAAAGAGATAACCATGTATAAATAGAGTTTCAAATGGTATGGAAATAATATAACCTGAGTTTTCAAAATAAGCATATGATATGATACATGGAGAATATTTTGTAGGGAGGCAACAGTGAGAGAAGTATACATACATTATTTCTCCTTCCCTACATCCATTTCCTCATCTCTTGGAAATAGTGCCTTGATGTTCCTTTAGAGAATGAACTTTCTCATCTCTCTGTCCCCGTGGACTGAGCGGGGCTGCCCCACTTGAACCAGAATTTCACATAGCTGCTTTTGAAAAATTAAAGCAGTATCTCCTTCTGGTCCAGCACCTCATTCTGGGATGCCCATAGGACCCAGGCCAGGTTCATGAGAGCCCTACCCTAGATTTTTACTATCGCAAAAAAATTGGAAAAGAGAAGTGATATTTCTCTGGGATTGAGAGATTTTCTAAAATGAAGCCAATGCTGCTACGAAACTTTGGAAGTATCTAGAAAGGGATAATGGGTGACTTGATTTAGATGGGTGGAAAGAGATAGAAAGAGTAGGCATATGGCAAACATATGTTTGAAGTAGATTTGACTGAACTTTCTAATGAAATAGATAGAAATAATGAAGAAAAATACTTCAACTTTTGCTTTATGAGTCAGGATAAATGGATGATGATGTCAAATAGTGTGAGGAAAGACAAAGAAACTTAGTTTGGTGAATAACAAACTCAATAAATCTCTACTTGCACTTGTTCAATGTTGAGAGAATGTTGCCCCTCTTGAGTGGATACGTCAGGAAGACAATTAGGGATATGAATCTGAATTGTAAGAGAGTATATGAACTGTATATACAGGTTGAATTTGAAATAAGTATGGAATGAATACAGAGAATTTAATGGGGCCCAGATCAAGCCTTAAGAAATTCCAACAAAGTAAACTGAAAAGGAACAGAGGATCAGAAGAAAGATAGCAATTGTCAAATATTCATTATAATCCTTTTACAAATATGAATCATAAAGAAGAATCTTAATGGATGCTTAATTTTAAAATGCTAAATATGGCCTTTGCTGTGAAGAAACTCCTGTGATCCCTTAGGACCATTAAACCAAATTTCTCCAAGAAGTTACTATTTTATTGTTCTTTAGAAAATTGTGCCTTCTGAAATTTCTATTCACTTCTACTGAGGAAAGTTTTCCACTTGACCATTTGTTCCCAGAAAAAAATAAATGCCAAAGATTCTGAATTCTTCATGAACCTACTGGATCTTTCTAATCTAGAAACTAATTCACTTCATTTTGAGGGCTGTGAGAGGACGTCAAGGAGAGCTGCTACAGAGCAGAGGCCAAATGAGGGAGGAATGCATCAGTAAGTCGTCATACTTTCCCTGCCTCTTTCCAAGTGCAGGACTGTGGATGAACCAGATGTTCTGTCTTACAGAAGACTTAATTTTTTTAAAAAAGTGTAAAGTTTCACAGAAATAGTTCTAAATTTAGACAGAATATGATTATTTATATTATTGTACAACAAAACCATTAGTTGGTGTTTTAGTGACTCATCATGATTCCGTTTTTTGTATCCTAAGAAAGACAAATTCAAAATGGCAAATTACATCAAGTAGTAGGCACTTAACAGCAATATGATATTTTTATAAGGCACTTTTATAAGGCAAAATAACTCCATGTGTTAGGCTCCATATATCACCCTATAAGTCCCCTGGACTGAAAGGAAGAGGAAATAGCCCCCATTTATCAAAACTATCTAGGCCTTGTAGATGCTATAGTAAAGAAGAGAGAATCATTGCTCTTTAGGTCTTCAAATTCAAGTAAACAAAACATGTAAGTAAACAAGAATGTAATAGCTTAGGGACACCTGGATGGCTCAGTCAGTTAAGCCTCTGCCTTCAGCTCAGGTCATGATCCTGGGGCCCTGGGACTGAGCCCCACATTGGGCTCCTTGCTCAGCCAGGAGCCTGCTTTTTCCTCTGCCTGCTGCTACCCCTGCTGATGTGCTCACTCTCGCTCCCTCTCTCTCTCTCTCTGACAAATAAATGAATAAAAATATATATTTTTTTAAAATAGGGGTGCCTGGGTGGCTCAATGGGTTAAGCCTCTGCCTTCAGCTCAGGTCATGATCCTGGGGTCCTGGGATCGAACACTGCATCGGGCTCTCTGCTCAGCGGGGAGCCTGCTTCCCTTCCTCTCTCTCTGCCTGCCTCTCTGCCTACTTGTGATCTCTCTCTGTCAAATAAATAAATAAAAATCTTTATAAAAAAATAAAGAAGGTAATAGCTTAGATAATGATAAGGATCTATTCTTTATAGATAATAAAGACTAGATAAAGATCTATTCTTTATGGAAATAGAGAAACCGTAGTGATTGGAGTGTGGGGGCAGTTATGCCAATATGGTATGTTTGGGAATTACAGTCAATGTGCATCCTCTCTTACTTCCATGCGAGACCACATGGCTTGTGCTCGTCGACCCATACTCACTGGTCGCAGTTGCTCTCATTGCAGCTGATGACATGAGAAGGAAAGGAAATACATCACCTAGAGTATCTTTCTTCCAGATCACATATGCATGAATTCTGGAAGCCCAAAATATCCTTCCTTCCTCAAAAAAGTATTGCTACTAAATTCACTATATGCCTCATCTCCTCATCTTCTATCCCAGCTTCTGAGGAGTCTGTGTGAACTGTGTGCACTGTGGCAGGGACACTGTGGGGATGTACACTCTTTCATCTGTCTCTAGTTCTGCTCTCATGTCTATGATTCTCAAGTGTGTCTGCTCCCTCACCTACCAGCCCATGCATAGTTTCTTTTCCTCCAAAATAATGCCATTGGGCTTTTTGAAACTCTCCTTACAACCCCACCAGCTTCCCCAAACACGACTTTAACTAAAAAATAAGTAACTATCAAGAAAACTTTAATGGCTCTCCCAAAGAGAGGTTGTTCATTTAACATTCTAGAAAAGAATAACCAATAATAACAGCAAAGACTGATTGTGCATTCCCTCTATACAAGCACTAACTTAGACTGTACATGTATTTATTTCATGAATAAATTTCATAAATTCATTTCATTTAATTACTACAGCACACCCATGAGGTAGATACTTTTATCCATATTTTAGAGTATGAAACTGAGGCAGAAAGGGATTAAATAACTTTCTTAAGGTCACAGAAGTATAGAGAGATGAAGCCAAAAAGGGAACCCAGACAGTCTGATTAAGAGCTGATACTCTTGGACAATATTCTCTACTTTGATAGCTCAGGTTAGAAATGGAGCTTGAGTTCTCATTGTTGCCTTGTTCCACAAAAGTTCTTCCATATATTCCAAAAACTTTCATTCCTTGTTGTTTTCATCCACCAGGCTCCTGACCAATTCATCTCATCCACTAAGGATTTTGGTCCCTAGGCCATGGGATCCCTTCCCTCCTCAATTCCTGCTATCATCTCAGGAAATTCAAAGCCCATCTGGACAATCTATCCAGCATCACATTCTAATGGTTTCCTGACTTCCTTATCATTAACAGTATATCTCACATTATCTACCACCAATCCCCTATAACTTGTCACTGAAAAAATATCCACTTCCATAATCACAGACATTTTGCTCTCTGGTGAACATTCCATGTACCTGTTCAGGAACCCCAATTCTCACTGTTCTTCGGTGTTTGAAACTTCAGCTCCACTGACCTTTTCACTTTTTTTTCTTCCAAAATATACAACTCCTTATACTTTTTACTTATTCTACAACCTTTCATTCCAGTCATTTTGGTACCAAAACACTAACATCCCTTGTCAACAAGTTCTTTCAAAGCCCCAGTCAACAAGTGTCTTTGCCCCAGGTGGAATTGCACCACCCTTACCAGGGGCTTGGCTGAGTAATCCATTCAGGTTCCCTTTCGGGAGCATTTGTTCCCTGAAAGGTTTCCCTAGAGTTCTGGAGGACAGGAATGAAAATGGCGGCCTCCCAGTCTCCGGCCCAGAGGAGCCGAGAGCTCGGACCCCACTTGAGAATCACTACAACAGACCCCTCCCCCAGAAGATTAACAAAAAATCCAGCCAGGACCAAGCTCACCAACCAAGGAGTGCAGGTTCAATATCAAGGAGAGCAGCGTATTCCAGAGGAGGAGAAAGCAAAGCACTGAACTCGTGGCTTTCTCCCCATGATTCACTAGTCTTGCAGTTAATTTAATTTTTTTTCAATTTTTTTTTCTTCTGCTGCTAAATTTTTTTTAACTTTTACACTTTTTTAAAAAAAATGTTTAACTAGTTCAATAAATATATATTTTTTTCTTTTTTATATTTTTTCTTTATTTGTTTTGTTTTTTTAATTGTTTCTTTTTGTTTTTCTGAACGTCTTTTTATCCGCTTTCTCTCCCCCACGATTTGGGATCTCTTTTGATTTGGTTAAAGCATATTTTCCTGGGGTCATTGCCACCCCTTTAGTATTTTAATTTCTCCTTCATATACTCTTATCTGGACAAAATGACAAGGCAGAAAAATTCACCACAAAAAAAAGAACAAGAGGCAGTACCGAAGGCTAGGAACCTAATCAGTACAGACATTGGTAATATGTCAGATCTAGAATTCAGAAAGACAATTCTCAGGGTTCTAGCCCATGCTCAAAAAAGGCATGGAAGATATTAGAGAAACACTCTTGGGAGATATAAAGGCCCTTTCTGGAGAAATAAAAGAACTAAAATCGAACCAAGTTGAAATCAAAAAAGCTATTAATAAGGTGCAATAAAAAATGGAGGCTCTCACTGCTAGGATAAATGAGGCAGAGGAAAGAATTAGTGATATGGAAGACCAAATGACAGAGAATAAAGAAGCTGAGCAAAAGAGGGACAAACAGTTACTGGACCACGAAGCAAGAATTTGAAAGATAAGTGACACCATATGATGAAACAACATTAGAATAATTGGGATTCCAGAAGAAGAAGAAAGACAGAGGGGAGCATTCTCTCATATTGGAAGAATTATTGGAGAAAATTTCCCCAATATGGCAAAGGGAACAAGCATCAAAATCCAGGAGGTGCATAGAATGCCCCTCAAAATCAATAAGAATAGGTCCACACCCCGTCACCTAATAGTAAAATTTACAAGTCTTAGCGACAAAGAGAAAATCCTGAAAGCAGCTCAGGAAAAAAAGTCTGTAACATACAATGGTAAAAATATTAGATTGGAAGCAGACTTATCCACAGAGACCTGGCAGGCCAGAAAGAACTGGCATGATATATTCAGAGCACTAAATGAGAAAAACATGCAGCCAAGAATACTATATCCAGCTAGGCTATCATTGAAAATAGAAGGAGAGATTAAAAGCTTCCAGGACAAACAAAAACTAAAAGGATTTGCAAACACCAAACCAGCTCTACAGGAAATATTGAAAGGGGTCCACTAAGCAAAGAGAGAGCCTACAAGTGGTAGATCAGAAAGGAACAGAGACAATATGCAGTAACAGTCACCTTACAGGCAATACAATGGCACTAAATTCATATCTCTCAATAGTTACCCTGAATGTTAATGGGCTAAATGCCCCAATCAAAAGACACAGGGTATCAGATTGGATAAAAAAACAAAACCCATATATATGTTGCCTACAAGAAACTCATTTTAAACCCAAAGGCACCTCCAGATTTAAAGTGAGGGGGTGGAAAAGAATTTACCATGCTAATGGACATCAGAAGAAAGCAAGAGTGGCAATCCTTATATCAGATCAATTAGATTTTAAGCCAAAGACTATAATAAGAGATGAGGAAGGACACTATATCATACTTAAAGGATCTGTCAACAAGAAGATCTAACCATTTTAAATATATATGCCCCCAACATGGGAGCAGCCAACTATATAAACCAATTCATAACAAAATCAAAGAAACACATCAACAATAATACACCAATAGTATGGGACTTTAACACTTCCATCACTGAAATGAACAGATCGTCCAAGCAAAAGAAAAAACGGAAAAAAAGGCCTTAAATGACATACTGGACCAGATGGACATCACAGATATATTCAGAACATTTCATCCCAAAGCAACAGAATTCTTCTCTAGTGTACATGGAACATTCTCCAGAATACATCACATCCTTGGTCCTAAATCAGGTCTCAACCAGTATCAAAAGATTGGGATCATTCCCTGCATATTTTCAGATCACAATGCTCTGAAGCTAGAACTCAACCACAAGAGGAAATTTGGAAAGAACCCAAATACCTGGAGACTAAACAGCATCCTTTAAAGAATGAATGGGTCAACAGGAAATTAAAGAAGAATTGAAAAAAATTTATGGAAACAAATGATAATGAAAACACAACAGTTCAAAATCTGTGGGACACCACAAAGGCAGTCCTGAGAGGAAAATATATAGCGGTACAAGCCTTTCTCAAGAAACAAGAAAGGTCTCAATACACAACCTAATCCTACACCTAAAGGAGCTGGAGAAAGAACAAGAAAGAAACCCTAAACCCAGCAGGAGAAGAGAAATCATAAAGATCAGAGCAGAAATCAATGAAATAGAAACCAAAAAAAAAAAAAAAACAATAGAATAAATCAATGAAACTAGGAGCTGGTTCTTTGAAAGAATTAATAAGGTTGATAAACCCCTGGCCAGACTTATCAAAAAGAAAAGAGAAAGGACCCAAATAAATAAAATCATGAATGAAAGAGGAGAGATCACAAATAACACCAAAGAATTACAAACAATTATAAGAACATACTACGAGCAACTCTACGCCAACAAACTTGACAACCTGGAAGAAATGGATGCATTCCTAGAGACATATAAACTACCACAACTGAACCAGGAAGAAGTAGAAAGCCTGAACAGACCCATAACCGGTAAGGATATTGAAACAGTCATCAAAAATCCAAACAAACAAAAGCCCAGGGCCAGACGGCTTCCCGTTTACAGAAGAACTAATTCCTATTCTCCTGAAACTGTTCCAAAAAATAGAAATGGAAGGAAAACTTGCAAACTCATTTTATGAGGCCAGCATCACCTTGATCCCAAAACCAGATAAGGATCCCATCAAAAAAGACCAATAGACCTATAGACCAATATCCTCGATGAACACAGATTTGAAAATTCTCACCAAAATTCTCACCAAAATACTAGCCAAAAGATTCAACAGTACATTAAAAGGATTATTCACCACGACCAAGTGGGATTTATTCCAGGGCTCCAAGTTTGGTTCAACATTCGCAAATCAATCAATGTGATACAATACATTAATAAAAGAAAGAACAAGAACCATATGATACTCTCAATAGATGCTGGAAAAGCATTTGACAAAGTACAACATCCCTCCTTATCAAAACTCTTCGAAGTGTAGGGATAGAGGGCACATACCTCAATATTATCAAAGCCATCTATGAAAAACCCACCGCAAATATCATTCTCAATGGAGAAAAACTGAAAGCTTTTCTGCTAAGGTCAGGAACACGGCAGGGATGTCCATTATCACCACTGCTATTCAACATAGTACTAGAAGTCCTAGCCTAAGCAATCAGACAACAAAAGGAAATTAAAGGCATCCAAATTGGCAAAGAAGAAGTCAAACTATCACTCTTCGCAGATGATATGATACTATATGTGGGAAACCCAAAAGACTCCACTCCAAAACTGCTAGAACTTATACAGGAATTCAGTAAAGTGTCAGAATATAAAATCAATGCACAGAAGTCAGTTGCATTTCTCTACACCAACAACAAGACAGAAGAAAGAGAAATTAAGGAGTCAATCCCATTTACAATTGCACCCCAAACCATAAGATACCTAGGAATAAACCTAACCAAAGAGGCTAAGAATCTATACTCAGAAAACTATAAAGTACTCATGAAAGAAATTGAGGAAGACACAAAGAAATGGAAAAATGTTCCATGCTCCTGGATTGGAAGAATAAATATTGTGAAAATGTCTATGCGACCTAAAGCAATCTACATATTTAATGCAATTCCTATCAAAACTCCATCCATCTTTTTCAAAAGATGGAACAAATAACCCTACAATTTATATGGAACCAGAAAAGACCTCGAATAAATAGCCAAAGGAATATGGAAAAAGAAAGCCAAAGTTGGTGGCATCACAATTCCGGACTTCAAGCTCTATTACAAAGCTGTCATCATCAAGACAGCATGGTACTGGCACAAAAACAGACACATAGATCAATAGAACAGAATAGAGAGCCCAGAAATAGACCCTCAACTCTATGGTCAACTAATCTTCGACAAAGCAGGAAAGAATGTCCAATGGAAAAAAGACAGCCTCTTCAATAAATGGTGTTGGGAAAATTGGATGGCCACACGCAGAAAAATAAAATTGGACCATTTCCTTACACCACACACGAAAAGAGACTCAAAATGGATAAAGACCTCAATGTGAGAAAGGAATCCATCAAAATCCTTGAGGAGAACACAGGCAGCAACCACTTCGACCTCAGCCGCCACAACATCTTCCTAGAAACATTGCCAAAGGCAAGGGAAGCAAGGACAAAAATGAACTATTGGGATTTCATCAAGATCAAAAGCTTTTGCACAGCAAAGGAAACAGTTAACAAAACCAAAAGACAACTGACAGAATGGGAGAAGATATTTGCAAACGACTTACCAGATAAAGGGCTAGTGTCCAAAATCTATAAAGAACTTAGCAAAGTCAACACCCAAAGAACAAATAATCCAATCAAGAAATGGGCAGAAGACGTGAACAGACATTTCTGCAAAGAAGACATCCAGATGGCCAACAGACACATGAAAAAGTGCTCCACATCACTCGGCATCAGGGAAATACAAATCAAAACCTCAATGAGATAACACTTCACACCGGTCAGAATGGCTAAAATTAACAAGTCAGGAAATGACAGATGCTGGTGAGGATGTGGAGAAAGGGGAACTCTCCTACACTGTTGGTAGGAATGCAAGCCGGTGCAACCACTCTGGAAAGAAGCATGGAGGTTCCTCAAAATGTTGAAAATAGAACTACCTTATGACCCAGCAATTGCACTACTGGGTATTTACCCTAAAGATACAAACGTAGTGATCCGAAGGGGCACGTGCACCCGAATGTTCTTAGCAGCAATGTCCACAATAGCCAAACTATGGTAAGAACCTAGATGTCCATCCACAGATGAATGGATAAAGAAGATGTGGTATATATACACAATGGAATACTATGCAGCCATCAAAAGAAATGAAATCTTGCCATTTGCGACGACGTGGATGGAACTAGAGGGTATCATGCTTCGCGAAATAAGTCAATCGAAGAAAGACAACTGTCATAGGATCTCCCTGATATGAGGAAGTAGAGATGCAACATGGGGGGTAAAGGGGGTAGGAGAAGAATAAATGAAACAAGATGGGATTGGGAGGGAGACAAACCATAAGTGACTCTTAATCTCACAAAACAAACTGAGGGTTGCTAGGGGGAGGGTTTTGGGAGAGGCTGGTGGGGTTATGGATATTGGGGAGGGTATGTGCTATGGTGAGTGCTGTGAAGTGTGTAAACCTGGCGATTCACAGAGCAGTACCCCTGGGGATAAAAATACATTCTATGTTTATAAAAAAAATTTTTTTAATTTTAAAACAAGAATTAAAAAAAATACATCTTAGTGTGGATTGCAGAGGACAATTTATACAAATAGCCAGAACAAAATTTCTTAACATTACCTTACGAGGCATGATACACTGATATTTTTTCTTCTTTTCTTATCCTTTTTTTTTCTTTAATGCTGGTCCCCAATCACTAAATTAATGTTACAATGCACTAATGAGTCGTAACTTGCAGTTTGAACCACAGAGAATGATTCTATTCCCCTATAACTTTATATTTGAATTCTTTCATCTAAAATTTTTTTATAAAAAAAGCTCTCACCCAGGGGCACCTGGGTGGCTCAGTGGGTTAAACCCTCTGCCTTCGGCTCAGGTCATTGTCTCAGGGTCCTGGGATTGAGCCCTGCATTGGGAATCTCTGCTCAGCAGGGAGCCTGCTTCCTCCTCTCTCTCTCTCTGCCTCCCTGCCTACTTGTGATCTCTGTCAAATAAATAAATAAAATCTTAAAAAGCTTTCACCCCCAACTGCTCCTTCAGCTCATATCTTCTACACATTTAGACTTACAAGAAATGTTAAATAACTTTTACTCTCCACTTGGATGTACCATTAACTTCTCAGACCAGTCTATCCTGTCTTCTGCCCCCCTACTCCATGAAAGCCACTTTCCTTCAGCTTCCATTAATGACCAGCAACTAAATTCAGTGGACACATTTCAGCTTCAACCTAGTCAATATCTCAGCAGCATTTAATGGTTGGCCACTCCCTCCTTCTTGAAAGACAAATTTTTCCTGGCCTCCTGGGATACCACTTTCCATGGGTTTTCCCTCCCTTCTCTCTGCTTTACCTTCTTTCAGTGTCCTTGCTGTCTCCTCTGTCATACTCAGAAATATTGAAGGCCATCTCTTCATTTCTCTCTTCTCAGCATCCCTTTCTCCTTCTCCTTTAGCTCCTGCTCTAGCTCTTGCTCTTATTGTTGGAATTACCACTTGTATTTAAAAGACAACTGAGATGTCCTATTTATAGGCTAGAGGCCTCTGGACATTAGCTATGTAATACAACTCCCTTCCCCTGGAGAATATACAAATGTCCTTAGTAATTCACAATCCAAATCTCCTGAATCATTTCCAAGCATACACAGTTACATAACAGAGAACTACTGGTATATATATATATATATATATTGTGCTCATGATCCTGACTGCTTTAGCACATTTAGGATTGACTGTATAATTTTTGGTGTATCAAAGAATATCAGGAATTCGTCTGCATTTCCTATTTAGTTTAATTCAAGGTTTCCTTTTCTCCTTTTAAGACTTGTGTATCTCTGGAAGTTAACAGCTTCTCTTGGAAGTCAGCTGGAAGCCTTTGAAAGTTCCATGCTCAGTATCTGAGGCATAGTTTTTCATGATGTATGAATCATCACACCAACCTTTCTTAGCTTTGAAAATTCTGTGATCTCTTCCAAGAGATTTGGCAATTTCTCCTGTCTTTAATTGCATTGTCTGGAGTGTGACCAGAAGTCCTTTTTCAAAGGTCTCAATGAGAAAATGAAACTCATCATTATATTCTTGTGTATTTTTCTCTAATTGGGTACACTAAGTCATGTGGTTGATGCTTTAAAAATGTTCAGCTAATGCCCCAGCAACAAATATTTGCTCAATTTATAAATTTTCATCTTGCAGATCCACGTCATGCTCTTCTGTCTTTTCACTTGTGTTGTATCCCAGTGTATTAATTTTTATGAAGTTTGGGCTACAATTATGGTCTAAATTAAATAAAAATTCAATTTTCTGTTTGGCTACTGATTTGCAAGTAACCTAGCTAAACGGATAATTAAATAGTCACCTACAAATAGTTACGTTCAACAGGTATGGAGGATCATGTGGCAACTTACTGCTTTACCAAAGTTTTGGGATTCAGTGTGGATTATGATTAAAAACTGGCCAGAGGACCAGAATAAGAAGGCATCCAGAGGGCCAATGCATGAAAAGATGCTCAATATCATTCATCATCAGGAAAATGCAAATCAAAATGACAATAGACTATCACCTCCTCCTGCCTGTTAAAATGGCTAAAATCAAAAAGACAAGAAACAACAAGTGTTGGCAAAGATGTGGAGAAAAAGAAACCTTTGTGCACTGTTGCTGGAAATGTAAGTGGGTATAGCCTCTGTGGAAAACAGTATGGAGGTTTTACCAAAAAAAAAAAACTAAATAGAAACTTTACAGGATCCAATAATTCCACTATTGGGTATTTACCCAAGGAAAAGGAAAACACTAACTCAAAAGGATATATGCACCCCTATGTTTATTGCAGCCTTATTTACAATAGCCAAGACACGGGTATAACCTAATTGTCCATCAATAGATGAATGGACAAGGAAAATATAGTATATATACACCATGGAATATTACTTCACCATAAAAAAGGATGAGACCATGCCATTTGAGACAACATAGATGGACATAGAGGGTATTTTGCTATGTAAAATAAGTCAGAATGAGAAAGACAAATATATTCCTTATGTTTCTACTAATAAATTAAGTCTTTAAAAAATGAATAAACAAAATGCAGAATCAAAACTATAAATACAGAGAACAAGCTTAGGTTTGCCAAGGGTAGGAGTTGGGGGCTGGGCAACATGGGTGAAGGGGAGAGGGGGGATATAGTTCTCCACTTATGGAAAGAGTAAGTCAGGGGAATAAAAAGCAGAGTATAAAGAATACAGTAAATGATACTGTAATAGTGAGGTAATGGGACAGATGGTAGCTATACTTGTATTCATAGCATAATGTTTGAACTTGTCAAATCACTAAGTTGTACACCCGAGGCTAATGTAACATTGTGTGTCAATTATACTAAAAACAAAAACAAACTTAAAAAAAAAAGAGTGTAACGAAAATGGCAACATTAAAAACCAGTAACGGGGTGCCTGGGTGGCTCAGTGGGTTAAGCTGCTGCCTTCCACTCAGGTCATGATCTCAGGGTCCTGGGATCGGGTCCCACATTGGGCTTTCTGCATGGCAGGGAGCCTGCTTCCTTCTCTCTCTCTCTCTCTCTGCCTGCCTCTCTGTCTACTTGTGATCTCTGTCTGTCAAATAAACAAATGAAATCTTTAAAAAAAAAAACAGTAACAAATGATGTTATCTTTAAAAAATTTCAACATGGATTGTACAGTGTACCTTAATTTCAAAATGTTAAAGTGGGGAGACAATTCATCTCTAAATCAAATAAAAACATCCCTCACTAAAATTTGCTGATTAAATTAATTAGTAAAATAGCAAAGAGTTAGTATACATTTCGGTTTTCATGGTTTAGTTGTTATGGGGACATAAGCAATTATAAAATTATAGTGACATGCTGTTAATTAAATGGCTTAAACTTAGTGGAAGAAAGAACCCAAAATATTGAGTCATCTCTGAAAAAGGGTTAACTGAATTTTATATTTGGAATGTTTTACTCAATAAGAAGAGTACACTTTTAAAACATTTCATCAAGTCTTGCTAATAATTATTACTGAAGTTACTAACCAAAAAAAAAAAAAAAAAAAAAAAAAGACTTTTATCCCTGATTGGACTAATTCATGTATGTTAAAAGAATCAATAATTAAAATTTGACTTGAGTACAGAAACACCCTTTAAGATATATCAGTATAAACCAAATAATTTTCAACTCTAGTAGGGTTATTTGATCATAATACATTGTTCTCCTGATTCTTTTTATGTTTCAACATGACCAGTCATGAAATAAAACCTCCCCGGTAAATGCAGTGCCTCTACCAATCCAGCAAGGGGAGTCCAAAAAAGGGACAGCCATTCTGAAAAAGACTCCCAAAATCAAGTTAAAGATATTTACATAGTAGTAGTTTTCCTACATATGTAATCAGATTTGGCCACTGTAATGACCAAATAATTTCCACAGTTACCATTTCCAAAAATGGTTGTGTTAACTTACTGATTGCATTGGGAAAGGGGTATGAGGTGGAAAATATAACTTGTGGAATCAATTGACACAAAGGTTGGCCCTGGTCAGCCAACCTCATATTATTTCCCTTCTAAAGAAACAGTATTGAGGAAAGATTAAAGGCACAGACTACTGAATCAGATTGTCTAGTTTCAATGGTAACTCTGCCCTTTTTAGCTGTGGGATCTTGGGAAAGTTACTTACCTTCTCTGTCCTTTTAGTTACTTCTGTGAAAGAGGGAAAATAAGAATACCTACCTTATAAGATTATTTGTATGAATGAATGATATAATACAAATAAAGATCCTAGAATAGAACTGGAAAAAAGCTTTTGATACTGATATTACAAATTTAATGTGACTGTTTTATTTCCTAAACTGGTTAAGAAATTGCTCCAGGACAGGGACCAAGGCTTAATTTTATTTTCGCTTCCAATATTAGCATGCAGTAGGTATTCGGTGAACACTTGCTAAAAAATAACACAGAATGCATTCTATTTTAGAAGAACATTATAGTATTAACTAGAGTTCAGATTCTAGATGACAAGGATTCTATGTGAATCCTTCAGAATAAAATAATTATACCAAAACATTACTGTAGATAAATTACATAGACCCATTTTTTCAAAAGTCCATAGGTATGTTTGGGCCGATATTATTTTCACAAGACTGTGCTGTCAGCATTTAAGTAGAAAAATTCAAGATCAGCATTTCCTAAATGATGTTTTGTGGACATATTTAGGGGATTATTATCTATAAGGTTTTTTAAAACTATGATTTAATTTATATGTTAAGATATTTAATGTAAATATATTCTAGATTATCTAAAGACTATCTGAAATATAAACCAAAACTCAAGCCCAGATTGTGTTTATGATGATTATATTAATATCCAACTGCTTTTTATTATATTTCTTAATTTTATTCTTACACATTGAGAAAAATTGACATTATATAAACAATTTAATAAAATTTTTAATTACCTTTGGGAAACTTAGAAACACACAATCCATGAAAGAAAAATGGATAAATTGGACCTCATCAAAATTTAAAACTTTAGTCCTAGAGAAGATTCTGTTAAGAGATTTATGACATGAACCACAGTCTAGGAGAAAAGATTTGTAAACCACACAAAGGACAAATATCTAGACTATAAAAAGGACAAAGAATAAGTATCTGGATCATATAAACAACTTGCAAAACTCAACTATGAAGAGTAATCCAGTTAGAAAATCGACAAAAGAATAATGTCACCAAGGGATAAAATAAAATGGGCCATCTATATATCACCAAAGAGGATAGACCTATAGCATGTGAAGAACTGTTCAACATGATTTGCCATTACAGAAGTGAAAATTAAAACTGCAATGAGATCTTACTACATACCTATCAGATGGCTGAATTAAAAATAGTGACAATACCAAATGCTGGCAAGCAAGCAGAGAAACTGGATCCCTCCTACATTGCTGGTGAGAATATGAAATAGCATAGTCACTGTGGAACAGTTTGGCAATTTTCTTATAAGCGAAATGTGCACCTACTATATGACCCAGCAGTTGCACTCATGGACATTTATCCCACAGAAATGAATACTTATATTCATACAAAAACCTATAGAAAGATGTTCCTAGCAGCTTGACCTGTAACAGCTGAAAACTGAAAAAAACCTGCTCTGGCCAGTGAAGGGTTAAACAAATTGTGGCACAAACATACCATGGAATACTACCCATCAATAAAAGACAATGAAGTATTTATATGTATAACAACATGGGTAAGTCTCCAGGGAATTATGCTCAGTGGAGGAAAAAAAAAAAAAAAACCTAAAAGATTTCATGTTACATAATTCCACTCATGACATTGTAGAAATTGCCAAACTATAAAGACCACATTAACGGTTCTGGAAGGCAGAGGAACTGGAGAGTGTTTAAGAGGGTACAGTAAGGGGAAGCCTGGGTAGCACAGTTGGTTAAGCATCAGACTCTTGATTTTGGCTCAGGTCATGATCTCAGGGTTACAATTAAGTTTCTTTCTCTCCCTCTGCCCTTCCCTTTCCCCCCTTCCTGCCCCCCCCCCGCCAAAAAAACAAAAAAGGATACAACAGGTACTCCGGTAGTGATGGAATTGTTTTGTACCTTGATTGCCATAGCAGTTACACGAACTGATACAGGGAGACACAATTGCGTACAACTAAATACAGGCACACAAATGCACAACACTGCAAGGAGTACAGGTAAAACTGGGGAAATTGAAAAAGATGAATTGATTGTATTGATCTCAATTTCCTCATCACTGCGTCTGTGTTATAGTTTTACAAAATATCACCATGTGAGGAGAAACCATGTCAAGGGTCCTTGAGATGCCTCAGTATTATCTTTTTACAGCTGCTTATGAATCTTCAATCATCACAAAATTGGAATTTATATAAAAATTTTTTAAAGATTCACTTGTTTATTTTAGAGTGAGTGGGAGAATGAGAGAGAGAGAGAGAGAGAATGTGCACAAGTGTGGGAAGGGGCAGAGAGAGAGGAGAGAGAGGAAGAGATGGCCCCGCTGAGCATGGAGCTGGAGGCCTTGGGGCTCCATCTCACTTCTCAGATCATGACCTGAGCCAGCAGACACCAGGTGTTGGATGCTCAACCAACTGAACCACCCAAGGGCTCTGTTTAATTTTCTTTTTTTTAACTTCCTCTATAGAATAAAAGTAGCTTTAAAATATTGACCTTTCCCCTTTTATCTGAGAAACTTTCTCTGTGAAACTTTAATATATAACTTAACAAATATGCATCAGGCACCCACAGAGTTATATAATGACATTGTATTAGGCATTTAAAAGGGAAAGTAGAATTTAACTTCAGCTACAAGAGAACACTTACTGAGATGGTAATAGCAATTAACTACACAACTATAATAACATATATTAGTACTCTGTTGTATTAATTCTGTAACACCCAAATACTATAAAGTAAACTTATTTTAAATGCTTTAGACGGAGCCCCAAAATATGAGCTCTGCATTTAGAATGTCTGGGTTTGAATTAAGTCTTTGTGACCTACCAGCTGTCATAACAGAGGTGAGTTAATAAACTCTTTTATGTCTCATTTTCCTAATCTGAAAACTTAGAATAATAAAGTACCCATCTCTGTTCTTGTAAGGATTACTTAATGGAAAAAGCTGAAACAGGGTAAGTGTTCCTGTTGTCGTATTTAGTAATGAATGTAAAAAAATAAATGATCCCGTGTTCTCAACCATTATTAGAAAGTATGAAATCATATTTAGATAGACAATTTTAAACATGCATATATTTAGATATTGTTTTGCTAACTTTTGGTGTTTTTGAAGAGCCTTGGAACTGTCAGTTTGTAGTAAATATGGAATCCTCTATTTTGGAAATTTATGTTGATCAAATTGTTCTTGACTTCCGAACTTGTGGTTTGTGCAGCTAGTTTCAGACATATTTACTTATTTCCAATGATGAAAAATGAACTGAAACATCATGAAACAGATACTCTAAAGTTTAACCAGCGAAGTATTCTTTACCTTAGATCTTGAAAATGGCAATGCTTCCAGTAAAAGATTTTAAAAGGTGGGTTTTTTTCATAAAAACAGTAATTATTTACTTCTTAACACATCTGCAGCTGAAAAATCTGGATTTCCTTTTTTATGTTATTATAAATAAGAATATATTCTGAACTGGTCCCATTAAAATATGATGTCCTTAAATTTCCTAGCAGATGTTTTCCACTTCCCTCTTATTTATTTTTTCCTTTCCCTTATATTAGCCCCCTTGCTCTTCCACTTCTCAGTTTATAGGATTATTTTTCCAGAGAAGTAATATGTGTGAATGAAAATATAACATAGAGCCTGACAACACTTCATAACATTTTTTTATTTCCAAAATTCTTTGAAAATCATCATTACTTTTATTATTTGATAGGTCAGTAAAATGTGACTGCATTTTATTAAAAGAATCATGTTACCTGCACTGGTCACATTATTTTTTGAATTTCTATTTTCCAATGGCAAATACTGTGTAGAAGTTGCTATTTTATTTAAGCCATACTAAGTAGATATGGTAGAGGCCTATTAGGCTCCTAGTCAACTCAACCACTGTATAAAATTACTCCCAAGAGTATATTTCTTAATGCTATTTCCAGGCTAGTTTTGAATAACTGAAGTGTTCACACTTCCCATGGGAAAGATATTTCATAGCATGATTTTAGTTTTGGAACATTTTTCGTGAAACTATATTTATTTAAAACTTCTGTTCTTGTATTACAATATTGTTTCTCCTTACTTCGCAAACATATTCTGCTTTGATTTTTATGAATTCCTCATTCAGTTATCTCATGAACAACTCATGAGGATTTTCTTTTCGTTCTTTTTTTTCTTTTTAAGATTTTATTTGTTTATTTATTTGAGAGAGAGAGCGGGAGCACGAGAAGAGCAAGGGTCACAGGGAGAAGCAGACTCTCTGCCAAGCAGGGAGCCCGATGTGGGAGGTGATCCTGGGACTCCAAGATTGACCTGAGCCAAAGGCAGACGCTTAACCAACTCAGCCACCCAGGCACTCTCATGAGGATTTTATCACTAATATTTCTCACAAAATAATTTGTATTGCCTTCATTATTCAAAGAAATGGAAAAAAGCCTAAGCATATGTTATTCAGAACCCCAGATAATTGACCAAATATATGATATTTTAAAATATCTGTTTAAATGATAACTCCTAAACTGACTCATTATGCAGATTCTCAGAAAAGAAAAAGTGCATTATAAATATAGTTTAAGCATCAAGTAGAAACATTGCTAAGACACAAGATTATGGAAAAAATAAGAAAGGATTGGTTTATCTGTACAAGAAGCCGGCTGTGGACATTAGCTCAGTTTTAAACTATCTGAAAACAATTGTTCTATATATATTTTTTCTAACATTAGCCAACAGATGAATATAAACTTTTAGTCTTTTTTTTTTTAAAGATTTTATTTGCTTATATGACAGAGATCACAAGCAGGCAGAGAGGGAAGCAGGGAAGTGGGGGAAGCAGGCTCCCCGCTGAGCAGAGAGTCCTACATCGGGCTCGATCCCAGAACCCTGGGATCATGACCTGAGCCAAAAGCAGAGGCTTTAACCCACGAAGCCACCCAGGCACCCCTAACTTTTAGTCTTTAAGATTTGGATGACATGGATGGTACAAATATCCAAGACAAATACATTTGTAAATAGATAAAATTCTAGGTATTTGATGCAAGCACATTGGATTTGGTAGAAATAATGGTCACCAAAGAAAATTCCAGTAGCATAAATTATAAGTGATAATATGTTATATAGGCAAAAGACAAACAATGGATCTAATGTTAGTTAAAAACTTAATAAGAAAAATGATATTAATGAAAATAATAGGAAATTTAAAATGAAAATGATAAAACTGTGGAGAAAAAATTGATTAATAGATTAAACTGATACAATGACTTCTAGTCCCCCAAGTATATTTTTTATTTCCCACCAAATATTTTCGCACCAAAAAATAATGAGTTTGGTAATCTGATGAAAATATTTAATATGCATGAACAAAAGGTAAAATGATTTTAGGATCAAAATCTAAAGTTCAATACTCATTGACAGAAAAATAGATCAAAATATTCCATATTTATATTTAAGACATGTAATTAAGACTTTCTGATTTTTTTTCTTGCTTATTTTTTTATTTTTTTATTTTTTATGAACATATAATATATTTTTATCCCCAGGGGTACAGGTCTGTGAATCGCCAGGTTTACACACTTCACAGCACTCACCATAGCACATAACCTCCCCAATGTCCATAACCCCACGCCCCTTCTCCCAACCCCCTCCCGTCAGCAACCCTCAGTTTGTTTTGTTTTGTGAGATTAAGAGTCACTTATGGTTTGTCTCCCTCCCAATCCCATCTTATTTCATTTATTCTTCTCCTACCCACTAAACCCCCCATGTTGCATCACCACTTCCTCAAATCAGGGAGATCCTATGACAGTTGTCTTTCTTCGATTGACTTATTTCGCTAAGCATGATACCCTCTAGTTCCATCCACGTCGTTGCAAATGGCAAGATTTCATTTCTTTTGATGGCTGCATAGTATTCCATTGTGTATATATACCACATCTTCTTTATCCATTCATCTGTGGATGAACATCTAGGTTCTTTCCATAGTTTGGCTATTGTGGACATTGCTGCTAAGAACATTCGGGTGCACGTGCCCCTTCGGATCACTACGTTTGTATCTTTAGGGTAAACACCCAGTAGTGTAATTGCTGGGTCATAGGGCAGTTCTATTTTCAACATTTTGAGGAACCTCCATGCTTCTTTCCAGAGTGGTTGCACCGGCTTGCATTCCTACCAACAGTGTAGGAGAGTTCCCCTTTCTCCACATCCTCACCAGCATCTGTCATTTCCTGACTTGTTAATTTTAGCCATTCTGACCGGTGTGAAGTGTTATCTCATTGAGGTTTTGATTTGTATTTCCCTGATGCCGAGTGATGTGGAGCACTTTTTCATGTGTCTGTTGGCCATCTGGATGTCTTCTTTGCAGAAATGTCTGTTCATGTCTTCTGCCCATTTCTTGATTGGATTATTTGTTCTTTGGGTGTTGAGTTTGCTAAGTTCTTTATAGATTTTGGACACTAGCCCTTTATCTGGTAAGTCGTTTGCAAATATCTTCTCCCATTCTGTCAGTTGTCTTTTGGTTTTGTTAACTGTTTCCTTTTCTGTGCAAAAGCTTTTGATCTTGATGAAATCCCAATAGTTCATTTTTGTCCTTGCTTCCCTTGCCTTTGGCAATGTTCCTAGGAAGATGTTGCGGCGGATGAGGTCGAAGTGGTTGCTGCCTGTGTTCTCCTCAAGGATTTTGATGGATTCCTTTCTCACATTGAGGTCTTTATCCATTTTGAGTCTCTTTTCGTGTGTGGTGTAAGGAAATGGTCCAATTTCATTTTTCTGCGTGTGGCCATCCAATTTTCCCAACACCATTTATTGAAGAGGCTGTCTTTTTTCCATTGGACATTCTTTCCTGCTTTGTCGAAGATTAGTTGACCATAGAGTTGAGGGTCTATTTCTGGGCTCTCTATTCTGTTCCATTGATCTATGTGTCTGTTTTTGTGCCAGTACCATGCTGTCTTGATGATGACAGCTTTGTAATAGAGCTTGAAGTCCAGAATTGTGATGCCCACCAATTTTGGCTTTCTTTTTCCATATTCCTTTGGCTATTTATTCGAGGTCTTTTCTGGTTCCATATAAATTGTAGGGTTATTTGTTCCATCTTTTGAAAAAGATGGATGGAATTTTGATAGGAATTGCATTAAATATGTAGATTGCTTTAGGTAGCATAGACATTTTCACAATATTTATTCTTCCAATCCAGGAGCATGGAACATTTTTCCATTTCTTTGTGTCTTCCTCAAGTTCTTTCATGAGTACTTTATAGTTTTCTGAGTATAGATTCTTAGCCTCTTTGGTTAGGTTTATTTCTAGGTATCTTAGAGTTTTGGGTGCAATTGTAAATGGGATTGACTCCCTAATTTCTCTTTCTTCTGTCTTGTTGTTGGTGTAGAGAAATGCAACTGACTTCTGTGCGTTGATTTTATATTCTGACACTTTACTGAATTCCTGTATAAGTTCTAGCAGTTTTGGAGTGGAGTCTTTTGGGTTTCCCACATAGAGTATCATATCATCTGCGAAGAGTGATAGTTTGACTTCTTCTTTGCCAATTTGGATGCCTTTAATTTCCTTTTGTTGTCTGATTGCTTAGGCTAGGACTTCTAGTACTATGTTGAATAGCAGTGGTGATAATGGACATCCCTGCCGTGTTCCTGACCTTAGCAGAAAAGCTTTCAGTTTTTCTCCATTGAGAATGATATTTGCGGTGGGTTTTTCATAGATGGCTTTGATAATATTGAGGTATGTGCCCTCTATCCCTACACTTTGAAGAGTTTTGATCAGGAAGGGATGCTGTACTTTGTCAAATGCTTTTCCAGCATCTATTGAGAGTATCATATAGTTCTCGTTCTTTCTTTTATTAATGTATTGTATCACATTGATTGATTTGCGAATGTTGAACCAAACTTGCAGCCCTGGAATAAATCCCACTTGGTCGTGGTGAATAATCCTTTTAATGTACTGTTGAATCTTTTGGCTAGTATTTTGGTGAGAATTTTGGTGAGAATTTTCGATTCTGTGTTCATCAAGGATATTGGTCTATAGGTCTATTGGTCTTTTTTGATGGGATTCTTATCTGGTTTTGGGATCAAGGTGATGCTGGCCTCATAAAATGAGTTTGCAAGTTTTCCTTCCATTTCTATTTTTTGGAACAGTTTCAGGAGAATAGGAATTAGTTCTTCTGTAAACGTTTGGTAGAATTCCCCTGGGAAGCCATCTGGCCCTGGGCTTTTGTTTGTTTGGATTTTTTTTTTTTTTTACTTTTTTTTTTTTCAATTTATTTATTTTCAGAAAAGCATTATTCATTATTTTTTCACCACACCCAGTGCTCCATGCAAGCCGTGCCCTCTATAATACCCACCACCTGGTACCCCAACCTCCCACCACCACCCCCGCCACTTCAAACCCCTCAGATTGTTTTTCAGAGTCCATAGTCTCTCATGGTTCACCTCCCCTTCCAATTTACCCAAATTCCCTACTCCTCTCTATCGCCCCTTGTCCTCCATGCCATTTGTTATGCTCCACAAATAAGTGAAACCATATGATAATTGACTCTCTCTGCTTGACTTATTTCACTCATCATAATCTCTTCCAGTCCCGTCCATGTTGCTACAAAAGATGGGTATTCATCCTTTCTGATGGAGATGTCTGTTTCAATATCCTTACCGGTTATGGGTCTATTCAGGCTTTCTAGTTCTTCCTAGTTCAGTTGTGGTAGTTTATATGTCTCTAGGAATGCATCCATTTCTTCCAGGTTGTCAAATTTGTTGGTGTAGAGTTGCTCATAGTATGTTCTTATAATTGTTTGTAATTCTTTGGTGTTAGTTGTGATCTGTCCTCTTTCATTCATGATTTTATTTATTTGGGTCCTTTCTCTTTTCTTTTTGATAAGTCTGGCCAGGGGTTTATCAACCTTATTAATTCTTTCAAAGAACCAGCTCCTAGTTTCATTGATTTATTCTATTGTTTTTTTGGTTTCTATTTCATTGATTTCTGCTCTGATCTTTATGATTTCTCTTCTCCTGCTGGGTTTAGGGTTTCTTTCTTGTTCTTTCTCCAGCTCCTTTAGGTGTAGGGTTAGGTTGTATACTTGAGACCTTTCTTGTTTCTTGAGAAAGGCTTGTACTGCTATATATTTTCCTCTCAGGACTGCCTTTGTTGTGTCCCACAGATTTTGAACCGTTGTGTTTTCATTATCATTTGTTTCCATGAATTTTTTCAATTCTTCTTTAATTTCCCAGTTGACCCATTCATTCTTTAGAAGGATGCTGTTTAGTCTCCAGGTATTTGGGTTCTTTCCAAATTTCCTCTTGTGGTTGTGTTCTAGCTTCAGAGCATTGTGATCTGAAAATATGCAGGGAATGATCCCAATCTTTGATACCAGTTGAGACCTGATTTAGGACCAAGGATGTGATCTATTCTCGAGAATGTTCCATGTGCACTAGAGAAGAATGTGTATTCTGTTGCTTTGGGATGAAATGTTCTGAATATATCTGTGATGTCCATCTGGTCCAGTATGTCATTTAAGGCCTTTATTTCCTTGTTGATCTTTTGCTTGGATGATCTGTTCATTTCAGTGAGGGGAGTGTTAAAGTCCCATACTATTGGTGTATTATTGTTGATGTGTTTCTTTGATTTTGTTATGAATTGGTTTATATAGTTGGCTGCTCCCATGTTGGGGGCATAGATATTTAAAATGGTTAGATCTTCTTGTTGACAGATCCTTTGAGTATGATATAGTGTCCTTCCTCATCTCTTATTATAGTCTTTGGCTTAAAATCTAATTGATCTGATATAAGGATTGCCACTCCTGCTTTCTTCTGATGTCCATTAGCATGCTAAATTCTTTTCCACCCCCTCACTTTAAATCTGGAGGTGTCTTTGGGTTTAAAATGAGTTTCCTGTAGGCAACATATAGATGGGTTTTATTTATTTATCCAATCTGATACCCCGTGACTTTTGATTGGGGCATTTAGCCCATTAACATTCAGGGTAACTATTGAGAGATATGAATTTAGTGCCATTGTATTGCCTGTAAGGTGACTGTTACTGCATATTGTCTCTGTTCCTTTCTGATCTACCACTTGTAGGCTCTCTCTTTGCTTAGTGGACCCCTTTCAATATTTCCTGTAGAGCTGGTTTGGTGTTTGCAAATTCTTTCAGTTTTTGTTTGTCCTGGAAGCTTTTAATCTCTCCTTCTATTTTCAATGATAGCCTAGCTGGATATAGTATTCTTGGCTGCATGTTTTTCTCATTTAGTGCTCTGAATATATCATGCCAGGTCTTTCTGGCCTGCCAGGTCTCTGTGGATAAGTCTGCTGCCAATCTAATATTTTTACCATTGTATGTTACAGACTTTTTTTCCTGAGCTGCTTTCAGGATTTTCTCTTTGTCACTAAGACTTGTAAATTTTACTATTAGGTGTCGGGGTATGGACCTATTCTTGTTGATTTTGAGGGGGGTTCTCTGTGCCTCCTGGATTTTGATGTTTGTTCCCTTTGCCATATTGGGGAAATTCTCTCCAATAATTCTCTCCAATATATCTTCTGCTCCCCTCTCTCTTTCTTCTTCTTCTGGAATCCCAATTATTCTAATGTTGTTTCATCTTATGGTGTCACGTATCTCTCGAATTCTCCCCTCGTGGTCCAGTAGCTGTTTGTCTCTCATTTGCTCAGCTTCTTTATTCTCTTTCATTTGGTCTTCTATACCTCTATTTCTTTCTTCTGCCTCATTTATCCTAGCAGTGAGAGCCTCCATTTTTTATTGCACCTCATTAATAGCTTTTTTTATTTCAACTTGGTTAGATTTTAGTTCTTTTATTTCTCCAGAAAGGGCTTTTATATCTCCCAAGAGGGTTTCCCTAATATCTTCCATGCCTTTTTCAAGCCCGGCTAGAACCTTGAGAATTCTCATTCTGAACTCTAGATCGACATATTACCAATGTCTGTATTGATTGGGTCCCTAGCCTTCAGTACTACCTCTTGTTCTTTTTTTTGCGGTGAATTTTTCTGCCTTGTGATTTTGTCCAGATAAGAGTATATGAAGGAGCAAGTAAAATACTAAAGGGGTGGCAACAACCCCAGGAAAATATGGTTTAACCAAATCAGAAGAGATCCCAAATTGTGAGGGGGAGAAAGGGAATAAAAAGAGGTTTGGAAAGAAAAAAAAAAAAAAGAAAGAAAGAAAAGGAAAGAAACAATTAAAAAAAAAAGAAAACGAATAAAGAAAAAGTATAAAAAAGAAATATATATATATTAGATAAACTAGTTAAAAAACGTTAAAAAAGAAAAGGGTAAAAGTAAAAAAAAATTTAGCATTAGAAGAGAAAAAAACTAAAAAAGAAAAAAAATTAAATTAACTGCAAGACTAAAAAATCACAGGGAGAAAGCCATGAGTTCCGTGCTTTGCTTTCACCTCCTCTGGAATTCTGCTGCTCTCCTTGGTATTGAAACCGCACTCCTTGGTAGGTGAACTTGGTCTTGCCTATATTTCGTGTTGATCTTCTGGGGGAGGGGCCAGGTGTAGTGATTCTCAAGTGTCTTTGCCCCAGGCGGAATTGCACCGCCCTTACCAGGGGCCGAGCTGAGTGATCCCCTTGGGTTTGCTTTCAGTTTTTTTTTTCCCTGAGTGCTTTCCGTAGAGTTCCGGAGGACGGGAATGCAAATGGCGGCCTCCTTGTCTCTGGCCCGGAGGAGCTGAGAGCCCGGGGCCCCACTCCTTAGTGTGCCCTCAGAGAACAGCGCCCAGTTACTCCCGTCTGCCTGACCTCCGGCTGCTCTCAGAGCTCACCGAGCCTGCGACCGTTCAAGGTAACCCCAAGTTGAGACCTTACTCCTCGGCTCTGTCTCTGTCGCCGGCTTCCCTGTTCTAATACCTATAAGCTCTGCGTCACTCAGACACCCCCGATCCTTCTGTGACCCTGCGGGACCTGAGGCCACGCTGACCCCGCGTGGGCTTCGCCCCGGTTAAGCCTCTGGAGCGATGTCCCTCCCCGGAACAGACTTTTAAAAGTCCTGATTTTGTGTTCCGCTGCTCAGCCGCTTGCCGGGAGCAGCCCCTCCCCCCGAGGTCTATCTTCCCGTCGCTTTGGATTCACTTCTCCGCCAGTCCTACCTTTCAGAAAGTGGTTGTTTTTCGGTTTCTAGAATTGCTGTTCTTCTTCTCTTCGATCTGCCGATGGATTTGCAGGTGTTTGCAATCTTTAGATAAGCTATCTAGCTGATCTCCTGCTAGCTGAAGTAGTCTCAGCCTGCTACTTCTCTGCCATCTTGACTCCTCCCAGACTTTCTGATTTCTAAAACCAAAAATAAACTGTTTTAATGGGATTTAAGATAAGACCAATTATTCCCTATTACTTCATTTAACAAAAGCATTTGCTGAGGAACTTGGTTTTTTTTAAAGATTCATTTATTTATAGAGAAAGAGAGTGCAGGAGCATGGGACGGGGGTGGGGAAGATGAGCAGAGCGGGAGAGTCCCAAGCAGACTTCACGCTGAACCTGAGATGATGACCTTAGCCAGTAAGTTGGTGGCTTAACTAACTGCACCCTCCAGGTGCCCCTGTTAAGGAACTTTCTTTTTCTTCTGTTTTTGTTTTGTGTGTTTTATTTTGTTTTGTTTTGGTTTGGTTTTTTTCAGATTTTATTTATTTATTTTTCAGAGAGAGAGTGAGAGAGAGGCAGGCAGAGCAAGGAGCTCCTGCTGAGCAAGGAGCCTGATGCGGGCTAGGGATCCTACGACCCTGGGATCATATCCTGACCTAAAGACAGATGCTTAACCAACTGAGCCACTCTGCTGAGGAACTCTTTTTTTTAAGATTTCATTTATTTATTTGACAGAGAGATCACAAGTAGGCAGAGAGGCAGGTAGAGAAAGAGGGGGAAGCAGTCTCCTTGCTGAGCAGAGAGCCCGATGCAGGGCTCAATCCCAGCACCCTAAGGACCATGACCTGAGCTGAAGGCAGAGGCTTTAACCCACTGAGCCACCCAGGTGCCCCATGCTGAGGAACTCTTAACTGTCAACTCATGCTTAGTGATCAGAAGCAAAGGTTTCAATATGGACATAGAAATTTGTGAACCTATAGAGGATTGTATACTGTAATGATAATAAATCTTCTTAAACAAAAATTCTTTTACATGAATGCTTCTAAAAATGTTTATTAATATTTTTACAAGCTTTGTGGTTCACAAGTTTTCAACTGACACTCCTAACAACCTGTTTTTAGGTTAGAAAGCATGTGGGCCAGAGAGGTGACATACATTCGTACTCAGTGTCAGGTCGTCTAACTCCAAATCCTGGCTCTTCTTGTTATTTGTTTTTGATTATTATATTACTATCCAATGCTTTTTATATTTCTTAATTTTATTCTTTTTATATATTGATAAAAACTCATTATGAAAACAGTGTAATAAAATTTTCAAATCACTTTTTGGAAACATACAGAAACAAAGCAAGAATTACACATTTCCTATTGACACATCAAATTTAATTTACAGCTTATGTTTAATATTAGGAGAGAAGTTTGTGTTTTAAAAAAGCAGTGAATTGAATTAAATTTTAAGAGAACTGAATATATTTTTTGAAACTGAGCCATATTAAAACAAAGAACCCAGGCGTCGTACCTACACGGCTCAGTGGGTTAAAGCCTCTGAGTTCAGTTCAGGTCATGATCCCAAGGTCCTGGGATCGAGCCCTGCATCGGGCTCTCTGCTCAGCAGAGAGCCTGCTTCCTCCTCTGCTTGCCTCTCTGCCTACTTGTGATCTCTGTCAAATAAATAAAATCTTTAAAAAATAAAAAAACAAAACAAAACAAACAAACAAAAAAACCCATTCCACTACCTATAAGATTCTCTTATGTTGTCAGACCATGAAAGATCATGTACCAGGAATGTTCTCCAACCACCATCCCATTTATACTTGCCTTGCTTTTCCCCAGTATTCTGTGTACACGGGTAGTGTTATTGGGGATAACATTGACTAACTTGTAAGTTCCAGAAAGTGAGAAGTCACACTTGAACTAGATCATGTAGTGAGGATAGCTCTAGTAAGAAGCATAATTTGTTTTGGACCTTGAAGAATGTATAGGCTTTAAATAAGAAGAGATTGGAGACGAGAGAATGACATGAACAAAGCAATAAAGAAATTGTGGGGTGGATATATCAGGGCAAGAGGAAATAATTCAGTTTGATTCATGTATAAGCCACATGAAGTGTATTAGTGAAGGATTGAGACCGTAGTGTAAAAATCCTTGAACATTATTTTTTTAAGATTTTATTTATTTGAAAGAGAGAGATGGAGATAGCAACAGAGAGCTTGAGAGGGGAGGAGAGGGAGAGGGAGAGGGAGAAGCAGACTCCCCGCTGAGCAGGGAGACCACGGTGGGACCTGGGATCATGACTTGAGCTAAAGGCAGACTTCTTAACCGACTGAGCCACCCAGGACTCCCTTGAATGTGAACTTTCACTTCTGCACCTAAAAACTTAACTATACTCAAAAGGTAAATAAAAACAAAAACGGGGGTGCCTGGTAGCTCAATTGCTTAAGTGTCTGATTCTTGATTTTGGTTCAGCTCATGATATCAGGATCATAAGATCAAGCCCCAAGTGGGACCCTCCACTTAGTGGGGAGTTTGCTTGAAATTCCCTCTCTCTCTCCTCTCAAATAAATTAAGAAAATAAAATCTTTAAAAAAAAAAAATACCCTCTGTGTATAAACAAATACTTTGCCTAGTTTTATTTTTAAACCACATCTGACCATTTCCAGAATCTTGTTCTATTAGTTATTTCCTATTTGTCTCGTATTTTAGACCTCTCTTTGTCCACCTAGCTGTTTCTTCACAAATTATACTTACGCTTTAATCTCTTCCATTTCAAATGAATCTTCTCACAGGAAAAGTTCACAACTGCCACCCCTTCCTTGCTTCTCATCCCTCATTGTCATATAGCAGTCAGGCTAAAGCTATTCTGGCAGAGGTTACCACCACCCAGGATACTAACTGCCAAATCCAATCGATTGTTCTTAGTTCTCTTCTCAGTTAATCATTCTGTAGAACTTGACACTAAATTATTCCATTCTTAAAAGTCACTCAGTTCTTGTCATACGTGGCACTGTTCTCTAGATTCTCGCACAGCTTGCCTTTCCTTTTATATAACCAGTCTTCTTCAGTCTCTTTTGCTGCCCCCTCCAGTTTCTTTATCTCAACTTATTATTAAGTGAATTGCGGTTACAGAAACAGGATGTGTTTTATGACCCTATTTATGATCTTTTATATATACGTAGACAGTTGTTCAGAGTATGCACAGATAAGTTGTGTTTATATGTAAGATAAGTCCTTCTCTCTATTGTATGTTCATATATATATATTCTGGGTGAGTTTGACATTAACGCTCTCCCTTTTTTTTTTTTTTTAAAGATTTATTTATTTATTTAACAGACAGAGATCACAAGTAGGCTGAGAGGTAGGCGGGGGGGGGGGGGGAGTGGAGAAGCAGGCTCCCTGCTGAGCAGAGAGCCCGAGGCAGGGCTCGAACCCAGGACCCTGAGATCATGACCTGAGCAGAAGGCAGAGGCTTTAACCCACTGAGCCACCCAGGCGCCCCGAATTTCACATTAATTCTGAGTGAATTTCACATTAATCATTTCTATAGTTCTTAAATATTTTTTGTAATTATAATGTATACATTTTTAAATAGGGACTCAATGAAAAAGTTTGTCAGTTATATTTATATGCCCTTTGATTATACTTGTGTAATATAGACTTCTCTGAAGCCCAGACATTTTCCCTGAATTCCAGTCCATGATGCCCCATAGTCAAACTCCTCTCTCACCTTCCTCCCTTTTTTTTATACCACATCAGTCCCCAGATCAAGCTTCCTCCGGGTAAGTGCTTTGTGGCAGCTATGTCTTTACATGTTTGTAATACCCAAAATGAAAAGCCCAAGCATTATTCACGTTTCTATTCCTAGTGCCTATCATAGCAACTTGTACATGGAATATAGTTACTGAATAGATTGAGTGAATAAACTGAAAAGATTTTTCTTTATTCCACATGGTTTAGGAAATTATCGAAGGTTTTTCACTGTTGTTATTATTGTTGTTGTTGTTTTGGTTTGGTTTTTTGTTTTTTTAGTTAAGTGACATATTCAGATTTGTAATTTAAGATTAATCTGGAGGGATATAAAGAAAATGATATTGAGGCAGAGAGTATAAAAGAGAGAAGCATGTGTAGAGTCACAGAAACTCTGGGCACCAAGGATACAACCTTTCTAATGAAGTGATACCTCCCGGAATAATAAAAATGTATCCCCGACTTTCCTCACACATTGTAACTTTTTTTTTATTTTTAAAATTTTTTTATTTTTTATAAACATATATTTTTATCCCCAGGGGTACAGGTCTGTGAATCGCCCGGTTTACACACTTCACAGCACTCACCAAAGCACATACCCTCCCCAATGTCCATAATCCCACCCCGCTTCTCCCGACCCCCCTCCCCCCAGCAACGCTCAGTTTGTTTTGTGAGATTAAGAGACACATTGTAACTTTTAAAGACAGACACCATTTGGTGTAAAGGTGTCCAGTGATTCTAAAATAAGTCTTTGCTGCCATCTTGTGGCAAAAAGATTTATATCTTACAACAATGCTTAAGTTTTGAGAGACGTGGTGAGTCATTATTAACCATAATTAAGTTGTTTTTTAGAAATAGATTCCAACTTAAAGGTTTTCTTCTGCTGCTTTCATGCAAACTACCTTTTCAGTCTACATGGACTTTGATATTTTTAAATATTGTTTTGCTAATTGTAATATAAATAGCTCTGAATTATTTTCTATATTTACATTTTGTTCACTTTTCTCCAAATTCTACAAGCTAAAGAAAAAATTTGGTTGTAATTGACCATATTTTGAATTTGATTTTATTGCCTTTTATTTCTTTTCCTATTGAGCACATACAAATTCATTCATTCAATTTGCTCAACAAATACTTATTGAGTGCCTATCTTATGTGAGTCATTGTTCTAAGCATTCAGGATGTAATAGTGAATAAAGAGACAAAAATCCCTGTTTCAAAGATCTTACATGTTAGTTGGATATATAAAGCAGATTTGTATGTCTTAATGTTCTTTAAAAACAATCTCTGTTATCCACTTAGACAAACTGTGTAAATTTATAGTTTGTAGAAAAGAAGATATACAAGAAACTATCACAAAAAAAGGGCTTTCTCTTTAGAAAAGAAGTGCAGAATGTTCCAAAATCAGGACCGTGTATGAAAAATTTTGTAGAAATTGAAATTCTGAGTGATTATTCCTCTATTGATAGGATAACAGAAAAGTGAGCTACAAATAAATGAGTCAGCAACAGAATCTTTAATTTTGGTTATTCAAATCTGAACAAGTCATTTGGCACTCATATGCACCATCTAAAGAGCCAAAGTGTAATGAAAACTGAAATTGTTTGGAAAGGCCAGCATTGTAGACAATACAGGAGATGTAATGTTATGGAAATGCCAGCAATTAATTGCACAAGGAAATAAATTCTTCCTAATCGACAACAGCTTCAAACTTTCAGCCTGTAAAGTTGTTTTTTTCTTTTTTCTGTTAGTAGAATTTAGTCAATAAAATTCTGAGATATGATGAATTTCATTTTTTGAAGGCTTAATTTTAAAAAAGATATTCAGTAAGAATGTACCTATTTCAGTTTGGTTCAGCCTAGGTCCTCTCTGAAAGCAGAGCTGGAGACAAAAGCTTGCAGTTTATTTTAGGAAATAGTTTATTTTAGGAAATTACTCCAAATGAGAGGAGTGGGAAACTGGAAAGACAAGAGAGGGAAGAAAAATCGACTCCTAGGGTAAATTAATTGAGCAGCATTATTATTGTCATTAGTAGCTGGCAGTTAATTCCTTTAAGAAGACTTGTAGAATACACTTCAGAATTGTCTACCTGAGGCACAGAAGCAGAAGCATGTATCTACCAGTTCCCAGCCACGAATTGGTCAAGGGTTGCACCATACACTTTACTCCTTCCACTTCTAAGTTTGGTAGGTATCAGAAAGGCTAACAAGCATCTAACACATTGGCACCAGAGAAGCCTGGAACTGGACAGAGAAAGGTATGTAATGCAGATGAAATGAGATGTCAGGTTACAACCACAGTGACTGGAGTAAAGTGGTGGGCCGGAGGTGGGAGGCACAATATATGATTCTCATCTCCTATTTTTTAGGTCATTAAAATTAACAAGGACACTATCTTAGATTGGAATTAAAAGTTAAAAACATAAAGGGGCGCCTGGGTGGCTCAGTGGGTTAAAGCCTCGGCCTTCGGCTCAGGTCATGCTCTCAGGGTCCTGGGATTGAGCCCCACGTCGGGCTCTCTGCTGGGCTGGGAGTCTGCTTCCCCCTCTCTCTGCCTGCCTTTCTGCCTACTTGTGATCTCTGCCTGTCAAATAAATAAATAAAATCTTAAAAAAAAAAAAGTTAAAAACATAAATAAATGAGAGTTTAATCAGAAGAAAATGTACTTCACAATTTACTAAATTACTTCCATTGGGATTGCTGCCTATAGCAGAAATTCAAAATGGGGTAACTTTAGAAAAGTGGGACTCTTCAAATAACTGTGTGCATGCACACTAGAGTGTAAGCATCAGTGTATGTTTTTTAATATACAAAATTATCACCTCTAGTCCCCTTATTAGTTGTTTTATTTCCTCCTTGCTTTATGGGGATAAATTTCAATGTAATTCTTGTTTGTAATCTTTTTTTATCTTTGGGGTGTTTTTGTTCTTGTTTTTATTATTTTTTTTCAGTTGCAATAGTCTATAGACTTCAAAAGCTGATGGTTTTTGGAAATCCAAATTTATTAACTATTTCAGCTAAAGATGTTCAGTTTATTTTGAAAAAAAAAAAGTAACCAAATTTTGGAAGAACCATTTACAAAATATGCAGTACTGTTGTAGGACATTTATACTGATTTACAGAGTAGTGAAATAAGTTCAGGACTTTTTTTTTTCTCTTTAAGAATTTTATTTGTTTTTCTAGAAGGAACGAGAAGGGAGAAAGTATCTCAAGCAGACTCCATGCAGAGCACAGATCTCCACAGGGGAAGACCCTGAGATCATCATCTGAGTGGAAATCAAGAGTCAGATGCTCAACTGACTAAGGCACCAAGGTGCCCCAAGTTCAGGACATTTCTTAAAGTTTGATTGCTGCAGGGAAGCAACATGAAAATATGTACTGCTATAATGAGGTTTTTCCCTTTGATTCAACATAGGCTTGGTCACAAGAAAAAGAAATTCAGTTCAGTTATATATAAAAAATATTTGTAAATTCTGAACTTAGTATGAAATAAGTAAATTCTGAGCTCTTAGTATGAAATAAGGATTTTATGTCCATTCAAGTCCTCCTTCAAGTTTCAGGTCTTTAGAAGAAGGTGTTTTAAACATGTAAAAGGTCAGGGAATACTTTTCATAAATGATTCCTGTCAACTCTATTAAAAAATAAGCTTCATCTGACAAGAATGCCAGGAAACTTAAAGTAGAAGACTAGTAGTAACCAGTGAAAACATTTCTTAATATATTTATTGTAAGTAAATACATTTAGATAGATTTGATAAATATACATATATTGACATATAATTAACAATAAATATATTTATATAATAAGTAATAAAGCTAGGATTCTGGGTCAAAGACTGTATGCAAATACTACATTTTCTAAAAACGTAGAAAAAAACAAAATGAGAGGATAAGGAAGAAAAGAGGAGTACCCTCGTTGATTACCCTCAAGGAAACAACTGAAACTCAAAATCAATTAAATCTGACAGAGTAGGAAAGCCTAAGATATAAAAAGTAAGAGGTAATTAGGTATTAGTATACAGGGGAAAATTTGAACAAAAATACAAATATTCCTAATACAAAAAAAAAGAGAAAATTAAGCAAAACAAAATTTGTTGAAATAATTTGTCTGTTGAAATGCCCTATTCAAATTCGTCCCTGGGGGGAGGGGTTGTTTTTTACTTTTATTTGTTTACTCCACAATTTAAGTGGGATCTGAAAAGGGAGATAAATGTCTATGTTCAATATTACATGAGTAATCAAAATAATTAAGATCACTTCTTAAGTCCAGAGATTGGACTTCCTGCTGTCCATAGGATAGCCAGTTCAAGTCTATAATGGAAATCAGGATTTCCTGAAATGATTATTAGCTACTACATTGCAGATCTAGAACTGAATCTGGGTTTGAATCCAAAGATCCACGCTTAACTATTCCATACCATTGTTTTCATAACATGGAAAAAATCTCAAGATTCTGTGTAACAGTATGTGTGTTCTGGAGGAAGGGAATGGGACCTCTATTTAAGGGCTATATAAATTATGCGGTGTTAACTACCAGAGAGCTTCTCAGTTTGTGTGGTCCGCAATGGAGATAAGTGGTACTGTGGCTTGAATGGAATGGAATGTATTGTCTCTGTTTTCTTAATAAGAATGACTTAGGGGGCACCTGGGTGGCTCATTGGGTTAAGCCTCTGCCTTCTGCTCAGGTCATGATCCCAGAGTCCTGGGATGGAGCCCTGCCTCAGACTCTCTGCTCAGCAGGGAGCCTGCTTCCCTTCCTCTCTCTCTGCCTGCCTCTCTGCCTCCTTGTGATCTCTGTCAAATAAATAAATAAAATCTTTAAAAAAAAAAAAAAGAAAGAAAGAATGACTTAGGAGCCCCTGGTGAGTCAATTGCTTAGGCACTTACCTTCAGCTCAGGTCATGATCCTGGGGTCCTGAGATTGAGCCCCACATTGGACTCCCTGCTCAGCTGGGAGGGTGCTTCTCCCTCTCCTCCCAGCTCCTGCTCCCTGTTTGTCTCTCTCAAGTAATAAATCTTTTTTTAAAAAAGATTTAACTTTGTAGTTTATTAAAATACCCAAAAGAGGAATATAAACTTCCATATACATTATGACTTCAATTTTTGGGGGGGGGGGGGTGTTGTTGCTGTTTTTTTGTTCTGTTTAACATTTATACCAATATATAAGGCTCAGGCTGGGGGGGGGGGACTGGAAATAAATTTATTAGTTATTTTAGTGATTCAGTATTTATTGTTGGGTGGTAGAATTATTGGTTTGCTCTTAATATATTTCTGCATTTTTAAATTATCTACCAAGGTATTTATTAATTTGATTATAAAATGTAGCTGGAAAAAATGACAAATATTAAATGCATTAGGAAGAGTTTACTAATGATACTGGTAATATTGTAGTGATAGTAGGGCACTTAGACTATGAAATTAACAACAACCTAAACTTTCTAAACATCTTATCAGTCCATTTCTAACTGTATAAGATTAATTTCCATGGCCTGTTCTTCCAGGCCATGGCTGGTGAAACTGAAAATTGGTACCACCTATCGGAAACTATCGGCTGTATTTATCTTTAAAATCGTAAATTTATTTTAAAAGGCTTATGCCCTTTACCTCAGCACTGCCACTTATCAAAACTTATCTAGGAGGTAAATGTAACGTAAGAAAAACAATATATAATGAAGTTGATAAGATTAAAGGAAGAAGGGTCACAGTGCTAACTTATTTAACTGAATTTTCATTTATAATGATTATGAGACCAAAGTATTCAGGTTAGGTTAAATGAAAAATAACATATGGTATATATCCATGCTGAGATTACTACATAAAAATGTAATAGTTCTAGGTATAAAAAGAAGGGAATATTAAAAAAAAAAAACCAAGTGTTTTGTATTGGGGTGGGAAGATTTTTGAGCCCATCTCTAATTGACGGACTTGGTATCAATGGAAACATTGTATACCACTTTACTTCTACGTAAGAACAATGGATATTACTATTTTACGAATGTCAGTACACCTGTTTTTAAGAACTGTTTGCTCTTATTTCAAATGTCCCAAGTTTGGGAAAGAGACAAGCTGCAGCTGGTACCCTCAGCGTGCGCTCGTTAGTGATAACCCCGCTTTTTTTTGAAAATGCACTTGATGAAATCTTGTTAGCGCTTCCAGCACTGAAGAAACAAGTATTGGCAAACCGATCTAATGGAGGCTAACATGAAACAGCACCCATCTACCCCGGGGTCTTAGAGCCACAGTAACCATTTCTAGCACTGTATTCGATCAATACGATAGCTATCCTGATTTCAAGTGCTTTGTATTTTCAGAGTGATTCGGCCTCCATCATTCTGTTAACGCAACTGCCCCCGAGGCGTGCATTTCTTCAGCGCTCCAGAGATCAGGACCACTGAGACCTCAGCACCAGGGAGATTTCGTCCCCGTTCCTCAGCTCGTTTCCCGAGCGACCGCCTTCGAGGCAGAGGGTTCGCCAGCACTGCGCGGGGCGGCATCGCCTCCGGAACAGCCGAGAGGCGAGGTCGCCAGGCCGCGATCACCGCGGTCTCAAAAACCCGGAGGCGGCTGCGGCGCTAGGGCCCGGGCGGCCGCTGGGCGGCAGGAGCTACCCGGTGACGAAATCTGGAGAGAGTCCGTCCCCAGGATGCCATCGCTTTCTGCTTTTAAGGTGTCCCGTCCTCAAATATCCGGCACCACCTCCAAACCCCGCCGCCAGCCTCCGGAGCCCGACCCACCGCGGCCCCGAGGCGGCACGGGCTCCCGCCGCTCCCTCCGCCTCTTCCCATCGGCTCTGCGCCTGCGCGACCGGAAAATTCGCGAAGGTTCCTGAAGCGGAACCGGCCGTTTCCGGAAGCCGGCAGCCGCCCCAGCCGTCAGACCCGCGGTTGCGGCAGTGGGGTCAGACGCGCCCCGTCTTGCTCTCGCCTGGGTTCGGCCCCGACCTTGAACGGTGGGGAAAGGAAATGGCCCTGCTGTGCTACAACCGGGGCTGCGGCCAGCGCTTCGATCCCGAGAACAACTCCGACGGTAAGAGAAGCGCGCCGCCAGCCTTTCCTTCCTTCTCCCCCTCAGCCGGGGGGACGCCCTTGCGCCCAAGGGCGTCCCGGGTCAGCCCGCGAGCGGTCGTCGTCCTGCCCCGGTCTCGGCCCCTCCGGGCCGCGCTCGCCCCCCGCCCCCACCCGGAGCGCTCGGTGGAGGCGTCCGACCCGCTCCCCGCAGCCGCGCAGCCCCGCGGACCCATCTCCCGGCCCCACGTGTTTCCCGGCGGTCCGCTGACTCGCCCACTCGCCTGGAACCTAAATACCTTTCTCCCTTCCCTGTCCCCCTCTGCCCCGTCTCCTTGGGGGAGCAGAAGTTACCCAGGAGCTGCGGGGCTCGCGTAGCGGCAGGTGCGCGCGTGTAGGTGAGTGAGACGGACGGCTGGGAGGGTTGGGCAGCGAGCGGGCCGCCTCACTTCAGCGGGGAAGTCCGGCTCCTTGCACTAGCGTAGAAGTTTATTTTCCTGAAAGTCTTGTTTTCTGCTTGTTCAGTCCACCCGGCTGTTACAAAGTTACTTTTTTTTTTTTTTTAAGTGCCTTGGGTTAGGAAAATTACTCTGTATCTTTACGCTAAGTTTTGATGTATCTGGCGGGGTGGATGGTTCATTTCTTACCCTTGTCTCAGTAGCCTTATTTGTTGCGGAGTTTTTCTGTGATTTTCCCATTTTAATAACGTGCCATCTTTAGGATACAGTGATGGTTCCTACGTATACAGTTAAGGATGTAAAGTGAAAGTTAGTGGTGAGACTAGGTGAGCTGTCAGTGAATTTTAATTTTGAATGGTGAACGGGATAAAGTGAGTTGCTTTCTTGAATATTGTGGGAAATGACCCCACTTTGTCAAATTCAGTTAGCAGTTATTGTGTTTTCTATATGCCAGGCATTAATCTATCACTTATTACATCATCTCGTTTAATCTTCGCAACACCCCTATGAAGTGCGTGTTGATGTATTTTAAGGGGAAGCAGGGTTCAACACGGTAGCATCATGGTTCCTGCATTGTGACGGAAATGAAAATCTACGCCTTTTTAAATCTTTCTCACCTCTGAACTGTCCGAAGGACTTACTTGGTGCACAGGTGAATTGGTGACATTTAAAAAGATAAGGCTCGGGGCACTTGTGTGGCTCAGTGGGTTGCCTCTGCCTTCCACCCAGCTTCCTGGGATCCAGCCCCACATTGGGCTCTGCTCAGCGGGGAGTCTGTTTTCCCCTCTCTCTCTTCCTGAAAGATCTTGAAAAATAAATAAATAAATAAGACTCTTGGCAGAATTCAGTTGATAAAATTGAATCCGGTCTTTCAGTCTTTGTACAATATTCATGTTTTCATCATTGACATTTTTATGAAGTTATTCAAAGAGAAAATTGTGAGATTTCAGTGGATGACAGAATTGAAGAATAAGAGGTTTTAAAGCCTTTGTGTTTTTTTGGTGGGGGGGGTTTATTTGACAGAGATCACAACTAGGCAGAGCAGCAGACAGAGGGAGGGGGGAAGCAGGCTGCCTGCTGAGCAGAGAGCTGCATGGGGCTTGATCCCTGGACCCTGAGATCATGACCTAAGCTGAAGGCAGAGGCTTAACCCACTGAGCCACCCAGGCATCCCTAAAGCCTTTGCTTTTGGTAACCTTTGCAAAAAGTAGATTGCCTTAGTGTCTGCCATATTTTACTTTAATATTAAATAAAGGGAAAGACTTGAGGCTTTGTCTTAGGACAGTAATGTCCCAAAGTAAAAATGTTTGTTATAGAATGTTCTATACCAGCCTGAAATTATGAGGGAGATACAGCCATTTTCTGGAAGTCAGCAGCAAGTGTGTGTGTGTGTGTGTGTGTGTGTGTGCCTGTGTGTCTGTGAGAGAGAGTGTGTGTGTATTCTGCCTAGGAAAGAGATGGGCGTTGGGGGAGTGGGAAAATGAAAGGAGTAGACATTCAGGGGTTGTGTGATCAATACTAAATTCAGCAGGGAGCTCCAGTAAGGTTGTGGAAAGTTTCATTGCTTTGGCAAAATGGGGGATAGAGACTTAACTCCGAGTAAGTTGTTTCAGTGGTAAGTTAAGAAAATGGAAATAGAAAGTAGACGGTAGGAGCAAAGAGTAGAGTGTGGACTTGGTTAGGAGAGTCGTTTGGAATGGGAAAGGTTTGACCTTTGGGCAAAAAGTATCCTTCTAAGGTATCCTTGTAAGCTTATACCTGGTTTTAGTTTTGAAACACAAGTGAAATTAATGTTTAAAGAAGACAAAGTTGGTCTTCTTTATTAAGAAGTTATTTTGGAAGAAGCACCACTTCACAATTTAGTCCATATATGTGGACTAAATTGTATGTATATATTATACACATATACATACATATATATATTATATATATGGGTGTGTGTGTGTGTGTATGTATGTATATATATATATATACATACACATACGTACACTGAATCATCTGCTAAGAGGCAGAGCCTGTATTTGAGCCAGGGTCAGACCCAGAATGAAAAGCCCTTGGCTCTTAACTGCTACAATGTTACCCATAAAATACAACTTTGAGCAAAACTGGTAAACCTGATAAAGGCTAGAGAGGAAAATAACCATCTGCTTGTTACTTATATTTGAAAGCAGTGATTGTCAAATTCTGTTGCTACTAGTTGTAGGGTTAAGACCTGATTCAGTCCTGCTGCCATTCTGCCTAAACTGACCATTATGATAATTATGCCTCTTACAGTTGTTAAGCATTTTGTATTTTTTGTATGCCTCTGGTATATGATATTTAATATTTGAAAATGCTCTATTCTCTTTTTAATTCTGTTCTCAACTTAATATCCCTCTGCATATTCATTTCTACTTTGAATCTCCTTTTTTCACTCTTAATTCCATTACTTCCCTCAATTAATAGTTTGTTCTTATTCCATGGGTTTACTTACTGTACAATGAAAATACCTGACACTTTCTCACTCTGTTAGCCTAACATAGTATCTGTGTAATATCTGGTTACTAAGGAAGCCATACTGTCTATTAATAAAGGAGTAGGAAGATTTCTGTAAGTACCAGAAATATTTTAAGCAACAGCAGGAATCAGTGGTTGTGGGTAATTAAAAGCTAAATAGACAACAAGAGGTGGGGCAAAATAGCCGTATAAGAAAATCATGCAGATGTGGAGCTGACCTGTTTTTTTCTAAGCTCGGAGTTGTATCCAGTCAGAAAATAATTGTTTATGACTATCTGATTTTTTTAAATGTAATATTTCATATTGCAAACTGTATTAAGCTTGTTTGCATGAGTTAGTGAAAATTGATGGTGTTACGGGAAATGGTAGGGAGATACAGAATAACAATCAGTGGCAACCCTGAAAATAGACTGTAGAACTTAAACATCTATTGAATGAGTTTTGTATCTAGCTATTGATACCTGTCCACAATAGTTAAATTAGCAATTACATATTACATCAGTTTTTAAAATTTTGAGCATATCCTTCTAAAATTTCTTTTTAGAGAATCTCTTGGGCAATCTGTGGATCAGTGCACGTAAGAATGCTTAAGTTTGATAGTATTTTTGTAAATAGAATTGGAAGGATTGGAAGGTGATGGTCAAAATCAGAGCTTGAAGTCTTGGTACTACAAATATTAAAGGAATAGAATACAATTTGTTACACTTGCACTATTCTGTATTTTTATCTACAGCTATCATACTCTTGAATTACATGTTTAGCTATTGCTATTGTAATGCAATACTATATTAAGTGCTGTGTGCCATGGATAAAACTCAGGCATTTGTGAATTTTTAAGGAAAAGCAGAGTATTACCTGCATTTGGAAAAGGGATTAAATACTAACATCTGAAAAAAATAATGATTTTTTTTAAATTCATATAGCAAAGTGTATTTTTTCTCCTTTCTTTTTTTTTTAACCAGATGCTTGCACATATCATCCAGGTGTTCCAGTCTTTCATGACGCCTTAAAGGTAAGAACCTGGTATATTTCATTCTATTCATATTTGTGTATTAAATTTAGAGGTATAGGGCAACTGGGTGGCTCACTTGGTTAAGAGAGTCCCTTCGGCTCAGGTCGTGATCCCTGAGTCCCGGGATCGAGTTTGCATCCGGCTCCCAGCTCCATGGGGAGTCTGCCCCTCTCGCTCTTGCGCTCTCCCTCTCTCAAAGAACGAAAATCTTTAAAAAAAAAAAAAAATTAGAGGTGTAATACGGAATTTTTTTTTTCCTCAGCTTGTGACTTTTTGCTTTCTTAATGACTGTTTTGTGGTGCTTGAAGCAAATACTTCATTAAAGGCAAGACAGTTGATGGTGATCTTAAGATCTTTCTCAGTTATAAAATTATGTTATTTCCATTCCAGCTCTCATTTTCTGTACTCATTTCTTTTTAATCTTGAGGGGAAGTGAAATAAGTGTATTGAATTTTAATTTCTTAATCTGTCAGACAGCTACTGTGTAATAAGAACAGCTCTGGATTTTAGGAAAGATTGTTACAAACAGTGAAGGGTGCCAAACTGAGATACCACCTGTTTTCCACCTGTACTTCCTTGGTGTTCCAGAGAATTAGAGAAACAATAAAATGTTGTTTGAACAGGTTTTTCTTGGTGTGTTTATTGATCTTTCATGAGTTATGATAATATGGTAACATTTATCTCAAAAGAAAATGTTGTGGTGTGGCTGCCGTCATTTTATGTGTTGGTACTTTGGTTTTAGGAACATAAGCAGTCTTACATGATTAAATATTGTTGATGCATTTTGAATGTCTAATTTTCCTTCCAAGGAGTAGTTGGACCCTTTTGGTATTTAACCTGTAGATAGCCAAGTGTTAATAAAGATGTATAAACAGAAAATGAGTTTATGTTAGTCTGGTTAGTTCTAAGTGTGGGAAACAGATCATTTGTTAGGGCAAGTTCAGAGCTGACTCTTACATTTTTTTAGCTGCTTTACAGACTTTGGGGGGGATGGAAACTGGTTCTGGGAAATAGTCACCTTTGCAGAAGAGTGAGGGGAATCTTTCCAGAATTGTCATTTATTCTGTTTGTTTTTCTTACTGTATATTTTTCTTTTTCTTTCTTCTCTTATGGTATGTTACTGCCTCCTAGCCATAGATGTATTTCACCTTTGTCTTTAGCTTTCTCTTTTCTCTTATTTAGTGCATGTGTTTCTGTCCTTAAACGGCATCTCTGTGCCAGTAGCTTCTGTAGAACATTTCATTTGCAACTGCAAACCAGTTCACTTGAAAGTGAACTCTTATTCCATAAATAGCCTGCATCTCAACTTTGCTGCTGCTCGTAATGATGTCACAAACTTTCTAGTCATTCAGTCCATTGCTCTTTATTTTCTTTTTTTTTTTTTTTTTGAGATTTTAAAATTTTATTTATTTGACAGAGATCACAAGTAGGCAGAGAGGCAGACAGAGAGATGGGGGGAAGCAGGCTCCCCACCAAGCAAAGAGCCTGCTGCAGGGCTCGATCCCAGGACCCTGAGATCATGACCTGAGCCGAAGGCAGAGGCTTAATCCACGGAGCCACCCAGGTGCCCCCGTTGCTCTTTTTTTACTACCCAACTTTTAATCACCTTGTTGAATTAATCTTAAGGACTTCACTCAGAAGTATTTTTGTCTCTTTTCGAATCCTGCTGTTACTGTCTCTATAAATATCTCTTGAAGACCTGTTTTTTCTAATACTATTGGATTTCACCACAAATACATAGGCGGACAAAATAGGTAAATCAGTGTAATGTTTTCTGTTTCCAATTTATTGGCAGATAAGTTAAACATGGCATATACAAAAGAAAGAATATTTTAATATTCAAATTAGAAGTGGCATAGACAGAGAAGAGACAGTTCTTCTTAAGAAATGACAACCTTATACTCACTTAAATTTAGCTTTCATTTTTTTAAAAAGATTTTATTTACTTATTTGTGAGAGAGAGTAAAAGGGAGCTAGGGGAAGAATAGAGGAAGAAGCCAACTCACCACTGAGCAAGGAGTCTGATGTGGGGCTCGATCCTGGGATCATGGCCTGAGCCAAAGGCAGACACTTAACTGACTAAGCCATGCAGGTGCCCTTTTCATTTTTTTTTTTACTGAGGACTGCCATAGGTTGCAGATTGGCATTTGGGAACAAACACTATGTATTATGTCTGTTTCCCTACATCCCCAGAATATCTGCTGTAATTATTTATTTATGATTAAGACAATAAAGCTTTTTCTCATACAGAATAACTTTTCTGGTGACTAGATTATCAATGCTAACTAAATACTGTATTTTAAGATTATAGTAGGTTTTCATCTATATCTCAATTCAGAGTAAAAAGAATTCAATTTCAAAATAAAGGAAAATTTAAATTACAGTATATTTAACGTTTTCTTTAATTTTGTAAGAAAATAGTGTGAAAATAATCACTACCAAATTCTTCATATAGTACATTGAGAAAAGCAGTGAGGCTCAGATGGAGAAGTGCAAATCCTAGCCTCTAGTCTAATTTGGAACATCCCAAGTCTTGAAACTGCCGCATTTTTGTTTTCTTATTCTTTATGATACATTGGAATTACAGATGACAGCCTAAAGCCATTTTTTGGTAAGCCACTTGATATTTTGTTTAGTAATCACACATAGCATTTCAGTTTCTATATTTTTATGCTTGTCACTAATAAGATCCCTTAACCTTCAAAGAGCTAACAATTCTTAGGTTCCTATGCTAATGAGCCTATGTTCTGAAAATAGAATGCTTATTGTTGGGGTACACCTACAGTGAGTTCTTTAGAAGCTGAATTATTATCATTAATGTCTCTAATTTTCTGGATTTTTAAAGTAAAACACTTCACTTACTCCCCGTATCCTTTAAAATATATAATGCCTTTAGAAATTATAAAATGTTTCTCTTCTAAAAATCAAACACTGGTCTTGAAAAAGGAAGCGATTTTTATTTCCCTGTATTAAAGTACTTCCTTTTGTAATCAGTCACAGCACATATCACCTTTAACATTGGTTAATTAGCTTTTTTTAATCAAAAACTAAAAATCATTTTACTTGATTCATTTATAACACTTCACAACTATGAAATCTGTATATGTGCAAGTCACTGCCAGATTCAAGGACATAGGGGCAAGTAGACTTTTCGTGGGTTATGTTCTATGCATATTCAGTTTTCAGGGTTGTTTTTTTTTTTCTGTTTCATAGGGTTGGTCTTGCTGTAAGAGAAGAACAACTGATTTTTCAGATTTTTTAAGCATTGCAGTAAGTATCAACTTTATTTCCTAGAATAACTCCTGAGAAAGTATAAACAGTGGGAAGCTCCAGATTTGAGGAGTCTGATTTGGGACTTCTATTGAGTAGTCTTTTAATTTGCACATAGAGCCTTTTTTTTAAAGTGGAGCTTACCTCCTTTGACAGCCTTTAAAATAAGGGATTTATCTATTTTAGAGATAAAAACTTCTTGATACTAATTAGCCACCTGACAGTATAGGTTTGTCCTTGATATAAGTAGTCTTTAAAGTACATTGAGAAGGAAATGACACATGCACGTTAAGGAGTTTTTATAGTGAGGGGCAATGGGTATTTATCAAATCTAAGATACCACCAAGATGTACCATTTATTCTGTATACCCTTAAGAAAAAAAAGAAAAAAAAAAACTGTTAAGGAAATGACTTGCCATTAAAATTAAAATTTCAGGGATGTTATAATGAATGTTTGACCCATCTGCCAGATTTGACAACTACTCTATACTACTTAATCCTTTCAAAAAATATCTTAAGTGCCAATCCATCTATTTTGAGGAAACTAAAAAGATTTCCCTTGCTCAAGGTCAAATAGCTAATAAGGAGAAGAATTAGGGCTCAAATAAAGGCCCTTTTTGGGTTTATAGTTTGCAGAATTCTGTGTGAGATTTCCAGAATTTTACTGTAAAAAAAAAAGTTTATGCTGTGTATATAGGAGAACCTGATAGTCAGGAAGTGTAATTTAATGGCTTCTTTTAAAATACATTAAGATGTAAGAACTTATTTACAAATACTGCAAATTTAGAGTTTTGTTTTTGGTTTCTTAAAATAAGTCTGTGGAGAAAGCATACAATAGAATTTATTAATAAAGAAAACTAATTTTTCTATCATGGCACGGGAAACAGTTTCTAGGATAACTCTTCTCTTTCCTAACAGGGCTGTACAAAAGGCAGGCATAATAGTGAGAAGCCACCTGAGCCAGTCAAACCTGAAGTCAAGACTACTGAGAAGAAAGAACTTTCTGAATTGAAACCCAAGTTTCAGGAGCACATCATTCAAGCCCCTAAACCAGTAGAAGCAATAAAAAGGCCAAGGTACACTTTGTATGGTTGTATGTTTTTATCATGGGTGGATAATAGCATTTGTTCTTGGTATTTTATGATTTTGCATAGTACCATTTATAGCTGTTATGTAGGTAACCAACTCGTTATCTTTTGGATTTTCCCTTAAGTATACCTTCCATTTTTCGCCCCCTTCAAGTTGAGAGCATGTACACAGTAGACTTCTCCTGTATGTTTGTTCAGTGTATCATCGTAATATGTCAAAAGCAGAAGAGCCCACATCTGCCTTATGACTTGACATGTCTTTTTCACTATAGCATAGTGAAATTCTAGAAAGGAATTGTCAGAGAATCCATTTGAGTTGAAAAAATTTTAGACATCTTCCTCTTTATTCCCCTGCTGTTTTATTGATTATCTTCTAGGATATTCCTGAGAAGGATATTTAGTTTCCTTTCAAATAATTCTAGTGAAGAAGAATTTACTTTCATTTTAAAGTAAACCATTTTATTGTTACTAAGTGTGTATATTTTTTCCTCCTATTGAACCAAATTCTCTCTTTCATTTGTCCATATTTTGTCACTAAAAGAAGCCTAGTCCTCTTTTACTTTCAGATACCTGAAAACTGATAATTTTGCTATTAGTATTAAATTTTTTAATTTATTTTATTTAGATGGCAGATCTGTTAGAGTACTTTTAAAATACCATTTGTTCTTTTTTCAGTAGAATTACACAGATTCTTCATACTTCCCTTCTGGTCAACTAAACTCTGTTTCACAGTCTCACACATGGTGTTGGTTGCCACTGTTAAACCAGGCCTCCTTCATTTTGCATTTGAGTATTGCTTTAGAACCAAAATATAAGACTTAGATGATTTTTGGCCTCAAATATGGCCTGAGTTGATTTTTTTTTTTTTAAGATTTTATTTATTCATTAGAGAAAGAGAAAGAGCAGAAGCAGGGGGAGAAGGAGAGGGAGAAGCAGGCTTCCTGGTGAGCAGGGGGGCCGATGCAGGACTCAATCCCAAGACCTGGAGATCATGAACTGAAGGCAGACGCTTAACCATGGAACCACTCAGGGGCCTCCCCTCGAGTTGGTATTTTTATTCCCATAATGGACCTAATGGTTTTCATGACTTTTACTTTATTGATCTTAAATAAATTTTACAGCATATTGAATAATACTGGACCAATACAAGAGGCCTGTGAGACTTTTTGATAATTCGTTCGTTTAACCAAACTACTTAAACTGATTTCTATTCCATCTCCACCTGTTCACAATCATGAGAGACTTTATCAAGTGCTTTGCTGGCCAATTTGCCAGTTACAAAAAAAAAATAATAATTGAGGAAAAGACAACTTGGGCATGGCTCATTTGTAAGTATTACAGTGGTGTCTACTATAATTAGCAGTATGAATTAATATTTATTTTAAATAATGGACTATTAATTTACTTAAGTGAGAGATACTAAGTATTTTTCTGTAAATTCATTTGGTAGTATTGTAGAGATTGTGGGAATATAGGTTTTTATGTACTGTGTTAATACTTCGTACATCAGTTGTTTTCATTGAGGATGTGGATTGAATAATTTGGGATTTCTATTTTGTTGCATTTGTTGATATTCTTAATACTTACTGAATGGCTTTATATAAAGTGTACACATAACACTTTAACCATTATGAAGTGTTGGAGGGTGGTATTGATTTTTAACCCTATTGAAATTACTTTGTGGTATAAATCTATCTGAATGTATGGATGCATATAACCAGTGTCCACACAAAGTGAATTATCCCCTTGGTAGGAATATAGATTCCCTTAGTACTTATTTGTTGCCTGTTAATTATATTCCCAAAAAATAAAACTTGTATTCTTAGCATTTTGCTTGGGTGTGGAATGAAAAGTACTTTATGGTTCCTTGTTGGCAAATGTGGATTCCTGTTCACTTCCCATTAGACTTACTGATTAATAATTTTTAATAAATACTAATTATGTTGGCAATACCATGATTATTTGAGCCTTAATATATTTATTTATGTATTCATTTATGGGGGGAACAGAGGGAGAGAGAGAAAATCCCAAACAGGCTCCACACCCAGCGTGGAGCCTGACTCAGGACTTGCTCTCACAACCCTGAGATGTGACCTGATCTAAAATCAAGAGTCAGACACTTGACTGACTGAGCCACCCAGGTGCCTGAGTCATAGTATTTTAATTTCAGAATTTTTCTGTTAAAACTTGGAAGTATAGTTACGTATAGCAGTTATTTATAAAATACTATTTAATAGGAAAAACTTGATTCACAAAGCAGTTGGGTTTTTATAGATTCTTAGTGTATTTTTAGTAAAAAAAAAATGTGTGTGTGTGTGTATACATATGTATATTTTGGTATGTCAGTAGTAATAAAATTTAAAAATTCTCCAGCCCAGATGAACCAATGACAAACTTGGAATTAAAAATAGCTGCCTCGCTAAAACAAGCACTTGATAAACTTAAACTAACCTCGGGGAATGAAGAAAATAAGAAAGGTAAGATTTCATTTTGTGGGTTTTTTCTGTACAATTAACCAATTATCAAAAAGAGATAGCAGTATAGTTCAATGAATATAAATATAAAAAAGGTAGCACATTATAGTAAAGAATTTATTTTTCTGAATACCAGTAACATCACAAAATCAATTGGTGGTTTATTCCATAATGTCTTTATTAAAATGAGAAACTGCTAATTAAACATTTTTATTCTGTGGTTCAGTAGTTTTTAACTGTTAAATTTATTTGATAATTGTAAATGTTTCGTGGTGTGTGATATAAAATATATTCAATATATTCTGACCTACACTCAGTACCATGGAGGTAAGTAGTACCCATTTCATGATTTCTCTCTGATAGGGTTGAGATTTTGGATATTGTATTACATTAAAGAATAGAAATGTGTCGTATATCATTTGGGGACATGGGCAAAACCTAATCACAGTAATTGATTTCTTATCAGCTTTTTAAATATATTAACTGAAAGGTCATTTAGAAAACTTAATAATTCAAAATTGTTTTAAAATTTCGGTGTATTTTAGATTTAATATTTTTCCAAATACTTGTTTTATGAAAAAGGTTACTTAAGAATGACACTAAAGTATTTTAATGTTTCTAATTTAATTTTCTTTTCTTTCTTTTAGAAGAGGACAGTGATGAAATTAAGATTGGGACCTCATGTAAAAATGGAGGGTGTTCAAAGGTATATATTATAAAATTTGTGTTGTGTTATGGAAGTAAAATAATTTTTGAAGAAGAGGATGCAATTTACTGATTCAATTCAACAAATATTTGAGTGCCTATTACGTATTGGTCAGTGTGCTGTGGTCTAGGACTGTGAACAGGGATAAGAGACTTGGTCTTTGACAAATATATCTGACTGAATCATGGAATAAGTAATTCTAATTCAGTCAGCATTTACTGAATACTTACTGTGTGTCAGACACTTGGCGGGGGTGCTGGAAATACAGTATCAAGTAAAGTAACAACTTCTGCTGTTGTGGAGCTGATAGTCCAATTTAGGGAGAAGGATAACACATAGATAATTAAGTATTAGGAATTCAGGTAGACAAAATGTAATAAACAAGGACAGTAAAACTGTTAAATAAGGCTGTCAGGAAAGTCCTTTGGTAAGTGACACTAAATCAGAAATCTAATGAAGCAATGAGTTATGTAAACCTCCAAATTGATAGGGGAGCAGTATGTGTAGAGCCTTTAAAGCTTGGCTTTTCATGAAATTATGGGAAAGGTCAGTGGGGCTTAATCAGGGGTGGAAAATATGAAAGGTAGGGATAAGTTGGGGAACACAATTATGGCAATTATGGCAGTCCTTATAGGGCACAGTGAAGGGTGTGGGCTGCTTTTTTTTTGGATAATGGGAAGTATTCTCTATTTATTTATTTATTTTAAGATTTTATTTACTCATTTGAGAGAGAGACAGAGCACAGGCCGGGGGAAAGGCAGAAGGAGAGGGAGAAGTATACTCTCCACTGAGCTGGGAGCCTGATACGGGGTTTGATCCCTAGACCTGGAGATCATGACCTGAGCCAAAGGCAGATGCTTAACCATCTGCACCACCTAGGTGCCCTCACATTCCCTATTCTAAGGCAGAGTTCTAAAAAGACCTCTTTGGCTGATAATCTGGCATATGTAATGGGGCACTGGGGAACTAGAGGAGGGAAAACCAGCTAGGTTGCAATTGCGAAAGACCAGGCAGTGGGGTTGGAAGCTTATTTTTTAGAAGGGGTTAAATGTGGGATATACTCAAACATTTCAGTGAGTTTCCCCTACCTCTCCATGTGAAATTGCATGCCCTCCAATATCTCCATTCTCAACTATCCTTTTCTCCAGGACACTAATCACTTTATAACACACTACTTCTTTTGCATATGTGTTTTGTGATCTGACTTTACCTTCCCTTCCTTCTCTCGTGTAAGGTTCACAAGGATAGAATTTTGTTGTTGTTGTTCTTTGCTGTATCTTAAATGCCTCGAGCGGTGCCTGCCTGGCTCATGACAAATGATGCAGTATTAGCAGAACTTGCTAATGAACTTTAAGTGGAGGGGACATGGGGCTCCAGCAGCTGGGTGACTGATGACGCCGTTAACCAAGAAGGAGAAAACAGGTTTTGGGGAGCGGGTGTGTAATTTCCCTCATGTTAAGTTTGAGATCACCTTGCTTATTTAGGGTTGGAAATGGAAATGTATTTATACGTATGTAAGGTTAAAGTAGTAGATAGAAGTCAGAGCAACTAAATACTGGGGTAGAGAAGACAGTGCAAGTGGGAGGGTGGGTAGTGCAGGAAGACCAGAGAGAAACGATCTCAGACAGATTTTGAAACATGAATGCCAATTCTGTAAATGGACAAAAAGAAAGGGTATCTCAAGCAGAGGTGATAGCAGTATACAGCCAACAAAGAACTGTTTGTAATGTATAAAATTTGTTGGTGTGGAGATTAAAAGAGAAGTAGTTAGGACCAGATCTTTAAAGGCTTTTATAGGAAGGATAAGTTAGAACCTGCTGTAGGTTAGAGAGGCCCTTATTTGATCTTTTTCATTGAAATGTAATACTAAAAAGTATACAGATGTAAGTAAATTTATAGCTCAGGGATTTTCACAAAGTGGAGCCCTCCTTACACCTTCTCCCATTTATTATTTTCTCCCAAATATAACCATTTTTTTTTATCAGTGTTTTGCCTGTTTCTGAGCTTAAGGTGAATAGAATTGTAGACCAGGATTCTCACTCTTGTTTTCCTTGGCTTAATGAAATGTGTGTTACAGTTATCTTTGTTGCATGTAGCTGTAGTTTGTTCATTTTCATTGTCTTAAAATGTGCTGCTGTGTGAATGTTGCCCATCAACTTACCCTTTCTATTGTCCTTTAAATATTTTTGTTTAATGCTACTATGAACATTTTTGTGCCTGACTTTTGGGGACACATGGATACATTTCTATTAGGTATATGACTAGAAATGGAATTGCCAGATGATAGTGTGTCTGTGTCCAGCTTTAACAAATAGTTCCTCATAGTTTTCCAAGATGGTCGTCTTTACACATCGGCCAGCAGTATATGGGGCTGATTCCATTTGTTCTACAACTTGGTTAACACTTTGTAATATCAGTCTTCTATATTTTAGCCATTCTGTTAGTGCGTAGTGTTGCCATTGTGATTTTAGTTTGCATGCTCCTGATGATGAGGTTGGGTACCTTTCTGGGTGTTTATCGGTCAGTTGGATGTCCTCTTTTGTGAAATGTCTGAAATCTTTTACATATTTTTCTTTCTCTCAGTTGGCTTTTCTTTTTGGTTTTAGGAATTCTTATTATTTTTAAACAGAGAGAGATACTGTATATTTTCACTGTCTTAATAATGACTTTTGATAAAACAAAGGCTGTTTAATTTTAATGAAACCGAATTTGTCCATTCTGTTTGACGAGTGCTCTTCCTTTTCTTTTTAAGAAGTTTGTCTACATGAAGGCCATGAGTATTTTCTCATATATAGAGGCACTTTTAAAATGTACAAACCACCTGGAACTGGTAACTGTTAGGTGTGTGGTAGATGTAATTAAACGACTGTTGTAAGAGAGAGTGATACACATTTTAATTAGAGTACAGAAATGGAAGGCAAAGAAAAGAATTAGAATCTGTTAGTTCAGTCTCATTGTCTAAAATCTGCTAGGGATCATGAGGAAGGTTAGAAGATTGAACTGATACGTATTTTCAAGCTAAATTGGCAGGATTTCACGATAGAAAACATGGACGGAGGGAGAAAGCAGTTTTGCTTTGGGAGACTGAATGGATATGGTGCCATCACATAAGTAGGAAGAAGAGTAGGAGTTGAGGGGGTAGTAGTGATAAGTTCAGAATCTAACATAGCTGATTTTTATGTGCTTATGGAATCTTTAGGAGATACACAGGCAGTACGTTGGATTTACCAAAAGTAAATATACAGAATTTTATTTTCTGTACTTGTAGGTGGTTGCTATAAATACCAGAGTAAAAAATATACTGCTGGCTGCATCTGTGTTTTATTAACATTACTTTTTGTGAATTCATCTGTAGAGCCTTCACCTACAGCAGCATTGGGGCCCGGATCTTCCAGACAAACCCTGGATATATTTATAGGTCTGCAGCTCATTTTACCCTTCCTAGGGATAAGAAACAACACTATAGAACTTCCAGAATTGCTTATTAATTCATAATGCCCACACAGAGTTTCCTGTACACATAAATCATGCCATAACTGTATTTCCATTGAGAATACCAGTCCCTTGATTTCAATATTGTTCTATAAATTTAAATACCTAAATATGTTGAATTGTGACCTCATACCTGAATGTGTGAAAACATCTTAATATATCCCATTGCCTACTTTTCTATTTGCCTTTTTCACAGGGAACTAAAACTTAAGCATATCTAAAAAGGAATCATTTTCCATTCCTTATTGGAATACTTGGGGTGAATTTATGAATGTTTTAGGTAATTGTTATTTCTTGAGCATTTTCATAGTTCTTAGAGGTCACCAGTTCTACATACGTTTGTGAAATAGGACATTGAGATGTGAAGCTAATTTTTTCCTCTTTTTTCTCTTTTAGACTTATCAGGGTCCACAGAGTTTAGAAGAAGTCTGTGTATATCATTCTGGAGTACCTATTTTTCATGAAGGGTAACTTATACATGACTAATTAAAACTTCATGGTAGAGGTTAGAAGAGTTAATGTGCCTATAAACATTATTTGCCATGCAGCATTATTGGTGTTTTACTTACATTGTTAATCTTTAGAAAAAACCTAGAGTGTGGGTTTTATCTTTCTATATATGAGAAAACTGAAACAGTTACTACAGTGAAATGGCCATTGTGATTCATACCGCATGTTTTTCCTTATTCTCTTATTTTTCAATGGAATACTCTATTTGGGCTGGCTAGTTTTTAGTTGGAAGGACTGCTCTGTGCACTGCTGGACATCTAGAATTTTTGAGTCTGACTAATATCTGTCATCAATATTGTGTCATCCAGGAAAATCCACACTTTTCCACAGCCCTCAGCTGAGCCCTCTTCCATGCGTGTTGTAGTTTATAGAAATGCAGTAGCATGTTAAAGTCTTCACTCTTTTAAAACCTTTGGTCATTATCACTTTTGGGGAACTTTATGAGGAAAGTGGAGTGTGAGCAATTAGTGAAAAGCAGATTTGGAATTTTGTGATGGTTTTAAGCATCTTTACTCAGGAGCTCCAGAACTACTACAATAAATGCCATTCTGGTTTTAAAATGATTAGTCTCCTGATAGTTCTAACTCTTTTTAGTAACTCGGACTCTCTGTAGAATACTGAAGTTGCACATACTTATTTACCTTTTAAAATCACAGTGTCATTGTGGTAGTTGTAAGATTTTATTTCTGAAGTTTTTCTGTGATAATTTAAAGGATGAAATACTGGAGCTGTTGTAGAAGAAAAACTTCTGATTTCAATACATTCTTAGCACAAGAGGGCTGTACAACAGGGAAACACATGTGGACTAAAAAGGATGCTGTAAGTAGCATTTTCATAATAACATTGGGATATACTTATCTGTCATTTTTTAAAGATTTAAGATTATTCTGTCTTCAGAAATAATGTCTCTCTTGCATAAAGGTTTGATGAGCCTAAAAATTAAAATTAATTAGAGTCAAATGTCTATAGCACTGCCCTTTAATCCAAGTGGCCGTTAAGTGTGATGATGCAGATATGCAGGTTTTTGTGAAATACTGAAGCCTCTGCCAGAATTGAAGCATGTGTTTCTGTAATTCCATAGGCTCTCCCCACGTTCTGTTTTTTTGTTTTTTTTTTTTTTAAATCATTTTTCTTCTCCTTCCATGTTACTAATCACTTCGACTTTGGATTCTCTTCTGGCCTCTTAAAACTTGACTCAGCCATTTACAATGCAAAATCACTCCATCTAGTGGCCAAAGAGAAGGATGGCTGACTTTTTCCAATTGTCTTGAATACCTCTGCTTGCTAGAGGGTACTTTATCGAAACAACAAAAACTTTAGTTCTTACTTCACTGGATAGCTTTTTAAAAAGACATAGGCTATGCAAATAAGTGTCCAGAATCCCATTAAATTTTAAGAAGGCAGCCAATTTATTGTCAGTAAGTGCACCTTAGCCCTTGTAACGTATTTTATAATAAATTAGTTTTATGTGCTGTATTGGCAGTAACAACCCCACTAACAATGAACCTTTTCACTATATGTGCCTTTTAACTTACAGAACAATTGTAAATTTCCAAATTGCTTTAGGGATTCATTCAATTCTGCATTTGAGTATTCTGTATTTTCTGATTTTTAGTAACATGCTTTGGTATTATAAATATATACTCCTACAATAACTTGTCTACCACAAAACTTGCAGGAATATTTTATTAGCAAAAAAACTTAGTAGTCTTTCTGTATTTTCTCCAAAGACCAAAATTTTGAAAGTTTTAAGCTTAAAAAAAATAAATGTTTTTTATTATATGCAGAAGTTTTCAGAGTATAACCCTTGGTTAAATAATGTTTTTGTTATATTTTAATGCATACACTTAATCAAGTATTAAGTGTCTGAGCTAGTAGCTAAGGACAAAAAAATGTAAGGGATCCAAACAATTTAAAATTCAGTTAGCATAATTATACCAAAATGTAAATACTGCTTTTCAACAGTACTGTCTTAATTATCATATGATCTCAGTGATATAAGGAATTTTCTAAACAAGACAGGATCATAGGGGAAGGAAAGGAAAAATGAAACAAGACAAAACCAGAGAGGGAGACAAACCACAAAAGACTCTTAATCCGAGGAAACAAACTGAGGGTTGCTGGAGTGGAGGGTATGGGAAGGAGGGATGGACACTGGGGAGGGTATGTGCTATGGTGAGCGCTTTGAATTGTGTAAGACTGATGAATCACAGACTTGTACCCCTGAAGCAAATAATACATTATATGTTAACTAAAAAGAAAAGAACAGTAGTGCCTCACAGTTTCCTGCATTATGTAACTAAGTTGCTTTCGTAAATTTATGAAACTAATCACGACTTGTCTCTTTCTTCAGAACAGTCTTGATAAAGCAATGTTCTACTAGTAGGTAATAGTTATTTCAGTAATAATAACCCAAAACATTTCTTCCACAAATTATCACTTTTTTCTTCATTTTATTATTAGGGGAAAATAAACTGTTCTATAACAGCAAATAGTAGATTGCTATAAGTAGTCAGTTCCAACTTGTAGAAACTGGAAATTTCAACATGTCGTCAACTTCCAACTTAAAATAAGTGGAAGATTTCAGTGCATGAGGTTAAGATGTTATCTGGATTATTCACTAAGCAGATGTCCTGGTTTTCATAGAATGTTTTTATGACTGTGCTTAGTGGATTTCAGAAATGTTAAAATAGGATAAAATTTAATAGGAGTTTTTAAGTTGCCTTTTTCAATGTATAGTGATGCTATGGCCCTAAAAGGAAAAAACACAAATGGAAGAATAAGCATGTTCTCCAACCATAAGATTATAAAGATTATTTGTATTGTGATGTATTTTACTGTTTAAACCTTTTAGAGATTGTTTGCCCTTAAAAACATTAAGGGCTCAGTTGCACATGGTAATTTTTTTTAACATTATTTGACTCAGATTCCTCTTTTTTAGAGGTTATGTGGCACTTTGTAAATTCCTAAGTGTTTTCTTCTTTTACAGGGGAAAAAAGTTGTTCCTTGTAGACATGACTGGCATCAGACTGGGGGTGAAGTCACCATTTCAGTGTATGCTAAAAATTCACTTCCAGAACTTAGCCAAGTAGAAGCAAATAGTACATTGGTAAGTACACTAAATATCTTTGAGAAAAAATTGTCTTCATACATGATTCTCTATATTAATGTATTAAAAAATACTTTGGGTCAATTTTAAGATTCTTTTAATCTTTTCCATTCGAAAAAGTAGTTTGAAATTACTGTCAGAAACTTTTGTAAATGAAAATTTCTATATAAAATAGAATTATTTCTGAAGCATTCTGGAAATACTACAGTAGCTTAGAAGATTTTATTAAATAATATAGTACCTACTTCTCAATATGAAACTTCAGTTAATTTTTCTTCTCTGTTAATGGTTTCCTCAAAAAAAAAAATGCACAATATTAGAAGTTTGTTAAAATAGCTTAAAGGATTTATTTCAGTATCTTTTTTATTTATAATCATTGTTTAAATCTTATTCTTTCAACTTGGATTTGATCAGTTAACTTTCTGTATATTTTTCAGTTAAATGTGCACATTGTATTTGAAGGAGAGAAGGAATTTCATCAAAATGTGAAATTATGGGGTGTAAGTATCCAGAATTTTTTCTACTACTTCAAAATAAAGTTTGTACAGTAAGAAGACCATACTTTAGAAATCAATGATACAAAATAGATAATATAACTTACCATTAATTCTTACTAAAAACTTTAAATCTCGGTATAAAAATGGCCTTAGATGCTCAGAGTTGTGATTATTAGCATAGACAAGACGAGTATTTTTCTCTGGGACTTGAAAAACAACATCGAGGCTTACCATCATTCTCTGGTTTGTTGCAGGTGATTGATGTAACACGAAGTTATGTAACTATGACTGCAACAAAGATTGAGATTACCATGAGAAAAGCTGAACCTATGCAATGGGCAAGCCTTGAACTGCCTGCTACCAAAAAGCCTGAAAAACCAAAAGAAGATACGGCAGAATGAGTTGACAGGGATAGAAAGTTATTGCCTATTTCAGAATTCTTAGCTGTGTGGTAAAATGGTGGCTTGCTGCTGTCCTCTCTTGTTGCTGTGTTGTCATTGTTGTTGCTGTTATTGTTGAATCTGGCAGTTCAGGGTCAATGGTAGGTTCTTAAAAGCCAAAGTCAGTTTATCTTTCTGTGCCTCCCATCTTCTTTTTGAGTTACCTAAGTTTGATTATTCATTTCTCCTCAGTCGACAGAACTGTAGTTTCAAGTTCAGAACTGAACTTGAAAAGCTAGAAAGTAGCTCATAGTTACAGTATTTTTTCGTATAATATGTTGAGCAGAGAAGTGTAAAAGAACATTTGTTTTGTTCACATCTCTTTTCTGTTACCCCATAATTAGTAAAGCAAGATGTAATGTCGGATTTTTAATTAGTTTTTTCATGAGTTTGTGTTCCTATAATACTTGAAAATCTTTAAGGAGGAGATAAAGCTCTGCATTGTTTTATCCTTGGGAAGGTTACTTTTTCTAGGAGGAATAATTCTGAGGTAGTGTAGTAGCTAGTTAAAGGGGAATATATGCATTGAATAACAAATTGGAATTTGTTTACAACTAATTGAATTAAAACATTACATCAGTACCTGTATTACTTGCCAAGCGCTATGATTTAAATGTATAGAAAACATAAATAAGAGTAGAGGGGTATCAATTTGATTAGAATTTGCCATTTTATTAAGACTAAGCAATAATGGTACACATCTCTTTCCTGATTATTTTATAAGGTCTTTGTTTGGTGTTATGACTAAATTGTATCGGATTTATAGCCTACACCCTTTTAAAATCTTTAGTTACTTGTAAAGAGCAATTATATATCTGGCCTCCGTGATGGGAACCTTAATGTATTGAACCGTAGACTTAAAGGCTTATGGAAATACATTAGGGTATCAGAAAACTAAATATTTAAGCTTTTCTTTATGAGAAATACCTATTACATGTTAAATAAAATAGCTGAATTCTTTTAGAGGTTTTTTTTTTTTTTAGACTTTCATGAATAGCTTGACAATTCTAGGTGATACAATGTTGATTGTGTGTATACGTCATTAACTACAGGTATCGCAGGCTTAGATTGTTTATGCTAATTAAACCCATTAAAGATAGTTTACTTTTTGAGGCAATGCAGAGCTCACCAAGAAAACTAAAATTAAGAAATGTTTGAAGGCCAGAACTTCGGCAAAACTTAAGAAATTCGGGTATGAATTATGCTAATGTAGATTAAAATGATTATTTCCCAAGCCCCTTGAGTATTTTTCTTTTATTCTTAACAAAGAAAATTTGCATAAGTACAGTTTTAGAAGTTAATAAAGAGTATGTCTCACTCAACTAGCCAATAACTACTAAAGTAGTTACGTAATTATTAAAGGATTTAGCTCTGTTACAAATAAAGACACAAAAAACTTGGCAACTGGGCTTTCAGGATACATGGTATTTTAACAAAATACCGTGGAAACATTTCAGAACAACTGGGCCAAAAGAAAATATTATAAGTTTTTAGTACTTGGGGTTGTATTTAAATTTTTAAAAATTATCTTTCATAACTTAAGGACTTGGGTTCATGTGGAGACATAAAATCTTATTTATTGTTTAGGGGAGAGGTTGATACTTGATTTGATTTGAGGTGGTGATTAATACACTTTTTTTAATGTTTTCTTCTTGAGACTTTTTTCCCCCTAAGCAATATCTTAAGGTGTTACATGCAGTTGAACTATTATTTAAAGCAAGTGGATTATTCACCTGAGAGCTAGTTACAAAGCACTGACTCTGTGTGTGTTTTTGTGTATGTGTGCGAAAGTTGCAGCTTATATATTCAGTTATATTAGTGGTTACATTAGTGACCATCCTATTTCCTCTCTTACTCCTATGAACCTGATTTGTTGCCCAAATAAAAATATAAATATTTTTATCTTAGAGTCATACATAAAGGGACAGTTATTGTTGAGTAGAATTTGTGTCACTTTATCTGTCAAGAAAATTAAAAATGTTAAGTGTATTGTTTCTCTAGAAATATGTTTGTCTTTCATAGCATTCAAAGTAATTACTATAGCAAAGCAGTGAAAACTAAGTTTATTGTACACTTGGTAACTAATCTGACAGCTAAACTCAACATGGGAAATAGTACTATTTTTTTCTTGTTCAGTATCTTTGCTAGTATAAAGGTAGTAAGGTCCTAAGAGTTGAGTTTTTATTTTTCTTAACCTGTTATCTTGAGATAATTTTAGATTTATAGAAGAATTGCAAAAAAAGTACTTAGAGAAGTCTTTATTTCCTATAGTAATCTTTGCCTTGTATTAAAATCTTATGTGACCATAGAACATGTGCAAAACTAAGAATTAGTACAATAGGTACAATATTACTACGTAAATCAGAACATTGATTTTGACCATCCTTTTTTTAGTGGAACACTTGAAGGGTAGTTCTTAAAACCTGCCCTAGTTTTATTGTAATAATTTCAGCCAGTAACTTGTAAACCATTAAAAATAGAAATTGAAATCAACATACCATAGAGAGAAATGACTATATAGGTCAGTGATGTAACTTCTTGTAACCATATACAGGCAGAGGACTAATGATCTATTTTATCATTTAATGCTAGAGATTTTAATTCTTATTAAGTGTAACCTGTTTCATTTTGTTTAGACAATTCCTTAACCATTTAAGGGTGAAGAAAAACCTAAAGAGTTCTTGCAAATAATTGAAAGTGACTTCGGGGTATTGCTCTGCCACTCCTTACTTTTTTAAAAAAAAGTCAGCCATTCCCTAGCCTGAAGCTGCATGACACCCACAATAAATAAATTTTTAAAATCTCATTTATGAGTTCTGGTATCAGTTTTAAGGCGTTTGGTTATGTACCTTTTTTTTTTTTTTTTTTTTTTTTTTAAAGTAACTACCAGGTATTTTTAAGTTGTCTGTTAGAACATTAACATTAGGGTTTTGTTTGTTTCATTGCATATTAATTTTGAATAGACATTCGTATTGGGTATTGTTTTTATTCTTTTGCCTGTATTGTAAACCTATGTCATCAGTTCTGAAATGCAAGCTACATCTAGCTTGCTTTTAAGTTTTGTTAATATTTCCTTTCATTTATTTTAATTCTGTCGATAGGCAGTTGATTTTTTTTACCTGATTTCTTCCTTAACGCCTAAGTACCTTGGAACTTAAACTTAACTGGAGTTGTTGCATGACTTGCCTTTTTTATTTAAGTGTAAATGCCTGGGTGTTTTATACACATAGCATTATCTCTGAAGTACTGAGCTTGCAGTGTTTTTCTTCTGCTTCGTTACTATTTGATTTTAAGTTTTTATATAGTTCTTAATTCCTTCAAGAACAGTTTCTCCAAGGGGCATGTTTTAATTAAATGTTAATTAATGACCTTTCTTAGTTTTCCAATTTAGTAGGCCACCTTTAATGTCCATTAAAGTGAAATAAAACTTCCAGCCCTAAACATTTTTATGTTGATTAAAAATTATGTCAAAATAATTCGGTTTCCATTTTTTTTTTTTTTTGACCAAGCAGGTATATTGCCCAAATGATTGGATTGTTAAAATATCTCTAAGACTTTGCTAATTGAAGTAAGATTACTATTAAGCCTGGAAGAGGGAAACATCTGTGAACCTGTCATACTTTCCTGTCATCCTCCAAAAATGAAACTAGATGTGTATAGTAAGGCTACTGCTTTTAAAATAGTGTGGTCCTTTCCTGCAGATGTTTATTTTAGTTTACAGTGCAATATTCACATTTTTTTTGTATGATTGATTTGTTAATGTCTGTATACTCTTGTAGACTGACTAACCTTGACTGTTTTGGCCAATCATAATATTGCCATTTTCTAGTATAGTGCTTGGCGTATTGATTGGCTTTTGTAAATATCAAGAAGATCCACAACCTCCTCCTTATGGGCCACTCACTGTTTTAAGGACTTTAATGAATATGAGCTTACCCCTAATGATAACTCTGTGAGGTAGGTTCTATCCTTACATTACACGTGGGGAAAGTGATTGATTGCATAGGTTAAATAACTCGCCCAAGTCAGAGCTAGTGAGTTTATAAGGAGTAGTAATTTTAAGCTCAAGTAGCCTGGCTTTGTGTTCTGTGCTTTTAACTGCTCTGTGCTGCTTGTGTCTGCCACTTGGAGTAATAGTTTCCATAAAACATTGGCGCATAGCATGGAAAATTGGTAACACTGTGTTTGGTCACCAGGAACAAATTTTTAGTTTCATATGTTTTGTTAGAAAATAAGTTTATGAAATAAAATACGTAGTCCTTTTGTCTGGATTGTTTTAGTTACAATAATAGCTAGATTATAAACTCTTCATTTGTGATTTGACAACTCTTAGGTCTCTAGTTTCTCTCAACAGCCTCCAAAGAAGTTTCAGAATCCTCAGTTTCAGAAACAAGCGTCCATTGTCTTTTTGATAATGGTATGTATCCTGTATGTAGCTTTACAGATAGGAATTCATATCTGCATGTTAGAAAAATCTGTAATGAAACAGCATCAGATTTGTCTTTCTTTCCCCTTTAGTAGGAGACTTGCTTAAAGCAGTTATCTAAAGTGTCTGCAACATAAGATGCCAGCAGAGGAAAGACAAATAAGCAAGGGATCATTTGAGGTTTCTGACTTTCATCTTCTAGGCTAAGCCAGTGACTAGCAAAATACCATTTCTAGACCAGCAGGATCAACATCTCAATTTGTTAGAAGTGCCAGTTCTGGGTCCCCAACCTCAGACCTGCTAAATCAGAAACTCTGGGAATGAGGCTCAAAAATTTGCATAAAAATCATGTACAATAAAGTTTGTACTAGCAGCATGGAAGTGTGATTAGGTGTGCTTTTTTTTTTTTTTTTACCTCTTATCAGTCTAATTTCTTTTAAATTTACTTTCTCTTTTAGAACAGTTTTGGATTTAAAGAAAAATTATAAAGATAGTACAGAGAGTTCCCATATATTCCATATCCAATTTCTTCTATAATTAACATTGATAAATTACAGGAGATAAAAATTGTTAGTATGATAGAATTGCTAGAATTAGTGAACCAGTGTTGATGCATTTTAATAACTAAAATCCATACTTTATTCACACTTCCTTAATTTTTATCTAATGTCTTTTTCTGTTCCAGGATCCCATCTAGGATGCCACATTACATTTAGTCATCATGTCTTCTTGGGCTCCTCTTGGTTTTGAATTTCTCAGACTTCCTTCAAAACCCTAACAGTTTTGAGGAGTACTGACTGGTCAGGTATTTTGTAGACTGTCCCTCACTTGGCATTTGTCTTTTGGTTTTCTTAGGGTTGAATTTATGTGTATTGATAAAGACAGTCACAAGAAATCAAGTGTCATTCTCATTGGTGGAATCACGGGTACATACCATCCAGTAAAGGATTGTTCAGGCTTATACCCTGAATATGCAGTGTGTGCCACTGAAAGAAAAGTTATTTGCCAGAAGAATGGGGAAAGAAGGCTGCTGGGTTGACAAAACATCAATTCACCACAGACTATCTCTTGCTTTATTCTGTCAGTTCAGTGATTAAACAGTTTGGTTAGGCATGATATATTCTTAAGGTGGAAGAGAATGTAAAGATTATGTGTATCAGCAAATCCACAAATTATAAACATTCACTGCATTGAGTTCATTAGAATTAGTGGGTTTCTTGAAATTATAATTGTGTGTAAAACTTTAAAAGGCTCCCTACAAATGAAAGCTAGATTCTAATAACAGACTAGTCTCAGATTACAGACATTATATTGAAGGCCAACTTGGACTGGTTTTGATACCTTAAGGATTCCTTCCAGGGCACTCCCCCCACCTAACCATAAAACTCCTTAAATTATGAGCAAGAAAAGCCTGAGTTGGGAGGCAGAGGAGAGGAGTAAATTTAAGGGAGCAGAAAGCCAATATCAGGATAAGGAAAATTAGAACAATGGTATTCAGTTAGGTGGAATTCTAGTTCCATTTTTCAAGCAGGTAATTTTAAACCAGGAAAAGTAAGTGTCTAACATCAAGACTTCATAATTCACTAGTGATTAGGTTAGAAGACTTCATAGATTTTGGAGTTGAGGTTTAGGAATTTAGGTATTAGTTACAAGTAATTCAAGACTGTAGATGTAACTATATAGCTATTTTTTTTGTTCAGGAGTTTGGCATCTAGAAGTTGCCAAGTACTTTAAGTGTTTTTAATAGCTTTTCATTTAATTTTTGAACACCTCCATATGATTACATACTAATAGTCATATTTTACTGATAGAGAAGCAGAGGCGAAGGAAAACCACATTCATTGCGTCAGGTCACATAAGTAGCAAATGGTGAAATTAGATTTTAAATTGAGGGACTTTGATTCCTAAGTCCTTAAACTCTTTATCATGACACTAAAGACATCTAAACATGCAAAACGTAAAATTGTAACTGCCATTTGTTTATTAGTCTTAGTGTCAAATGACCAAATTATCATGAAAGGATAGTGGGTTTTCAGTTTTTGCACTGAACAGTGGAGCCACTGACATGCTTGATAAGGACCTTAATGGACAGGTGGGCAATTCAGAAGAATTATGGATGGAGTCTGCAAGACTGAATGAAAGTAATAGGGTGATGGCAATGAATTTGTCTTGTAAACTCTTGTGCCTGTAAGTTGGCCTTACTGTCACCTGGACTTTGGAACAACTTTCTACATCTCTGTGTACATAAGCAGATACATAGATACAGTACATAGGCACTGTAATGGGGTGAAAGAAGCAGCACATTAAAATTATTGGTGTGTTATGCAGACAGACTTGTTCTTTCAATTATGTGAAAACTGGATGGGTTCTCATTTGTGAAGAGTTAGGGAATATATTCCATCAAATTAGAAGGGACTTTTTAAACCTGAACTCTTAAGTGTTTAATGAATCAAAAACCACATTACGTTATAAATTACAGGGTCCGTCTTCCAAAGGGAAATCTCTAGCATACATGGTTGATTTACTTTTTATATATTACGCTTTGCCAGATAGCCTTGAGACTAGCTGATTTTTAGCTTTCTTAGTTATTCTCCAAGAAGTCCTGAGTTTGATAGGTATGAGATTTATAAGTTTTATTAACATTTTTAATAAGATCTAAAAGTCTGTAAGCATCTTCAGCATTGTAGCCATCCCTTTGCTTAATTACTTCATTTAACAAAAACACTTTAGTGACGACTTCATGCTGGTGGTAATTGACCAACCACACAGGTTTGCTTCCAAGGAAAGTTAAAGTGTACAACATGTGAATTTGATACACTTACATATTGTAATATGGTTGCCATTAAAGTAATAATTAGCACCTCTATCACATTACATAATTATTTGATAATTATTTTTGGAAGTTGGAATAATTAAGTTCAAATCTCTTAGCAAGTTTGATGAATTTAATAACAATTTGTTGTTTTTATTCATTGTATGGTCATTATATTTCTAAGGCATATTAACTGTGTATTACAAATTTGTACCCTTAAACTCCATCTGTTCTTGATCCCATAACCTCTGTCCCCTGGTAACTACCATTTTATTTTCTGTTTCTACAACTTTGGCCTTTCTAAATTCCACAGATAAGTCACAGCATATTGCACTTGTCTTTCTCTGTCTGACTTACATCACTTAGTATAATGTGCCAAGCCCTTCATCCATGTTGTCACAAATGAAGGATATCCTTCTTTCTCATGAGTGAATGTGTGTGTGTGTGTGTATGTATGTGTATACAATATCACATCTTTTTAATCCATTCATCTGTCAATGGACACAGGTTCTTTCCATATCTTGGCTGTTGTAAATAGTGCTGCAGTGCATATGGGTATGCATATGTCATTCTGAATTAATGTTTTCATTTTCTTTGGATAAATACCCAGAAGTAGAATTACTAGATCATGTTACGGTTTTTTAATTTTTTTTTTTTTAAGGAACTTCATACTATTACCTATAGTAGCTGTGCAAATTTATATTCCTTCCAGCAGTGCACAAGGGCTCCCTTTTCTCCACATCCTTGCTACGTTTGTCTTTTTGTTGATAACCATTTGGAAAGATATTATAATAAGGTGATACCTTCTTGTGGTTTTTGTGTTAAAGATTTTATTTATTTACTTGTCAGAGTGTGTTTGCACACAAGCCAGAGGAGCTGCAGGCAGAGAGAGAAGCAGGCTTCCGCTGACCAGGGAGTCCGATGCGGGATTCAGTTCCAGGACCCCAATCCCAGGATCATGACCTGAGTCTAAGGCAGACGCTTAACTGACTGAGCCACCCAGGCATCCCTCCCTGTGGTTTTAATTTGCATTTTCCAGATGGTTATTGCAGTGGAACATCTTTTCATGTACCTGTTGACCATGTGTATAGAGGTCTTTAGAAAGTATCTGTTTAGTTCTTCCCAGTTTTTGGACTCTTGGGTGTTTTTGTGTCCGGTTATAGGAGTTCTTTATGTGTCTTGGATTTGAGTACTTTGTCAGAGTCAGATACATGATTAGCAAAAATTTTCTCCCATTCCATAGCTTGCTTTTTCATTTTGTTGCCTTTTTTTTGCTTTCGTTGTGCTTTTGGGATATTTCAAACACTGCTATGACCATTGTTGAGCTGCTTCTTTATGTTTTCCTGTAGTTTTGTAGTATAAGGTCTTATGTATAAGTCTTTGATCCATTTCAGGTTGATTTTTGTGAGTGGTAAGAGGAGTCTAATTTCATTGCTCTGTGTTTATCTAGTTTTCCCAACACCCATCTTTTGAAGAATCCTCTTTTCCCCATTGGGTGCTCTTTGCTTCCTTTCAAATATTAGTTGACTTCTATACACAGGGGTTTAGTTTTGGGCTCTCAGTTCTGTTGGTCTGTATGTCTGTTTTAATGTTGGCACCATGCTGTTTTTATTGCTGTTGCTTTGTAGTATAGTTTGAAATCAGTGAATGGGGTACCTCCAGCATTGTTCTTTTCCCTCAAGAGTGCTTTGGCAATTTGGGGTTTCATACAGATTTTAAGATTGTTTTTCTATTTCTGTAAAGAATGCCATCGGTATTTTGATGGAGATTGGATTGAATCTAGATGGCTTTGGGTAGTATGGACTTCTTAATACTAATTCTTTAGATCCATTAACAAATGATGTCTTTCCATTTGGTTGTGTCTTTTCATTTTTTAGCTAAGTCTTAGTTTTCATTGTATATCTATCATTTCCTTGGTGAAATTTATTCCTAAATCTTTTGTGATGCTGTGCATGGGATAATTTTCTTCTCAGGTATTTCATTCTTAGTGTACAGGAAGGTAACTTATTTCTGTACATTGATCATGTGTCATTCAGCTTTACTGAAATATTAGTTCCAGCAGTGTTTTGGTTGTCTTTGGGATTTTGCGTAAGCAAAGTCCTATAACTGCAAATGGGACAGTTTGACTTCTTTCTTCCTGATTTGGATGTGAGGGAAAGCTTTCAGTTCTTCTCAGCTGAATATCATGTTAGCTGGAGGTTTCTTCTCAGGTATTTCATTCTTAGGGTACAGGAAGGTAACTTATTTCTGTACATTGATCATGTGTCATTCAACTTTACTGAAATATTAGTTCCAGCAGTGTTTTGGTTGTCTTTGGGATTTTGCGTAAACAAAGTCCTATAACTGCAAATGGGACAGTTTGACTTCTTTCTTCCTGATTTGGATGTGAGGGAAAGCTTTCAGTTCTTCTCAGCTGAATATCATGTTAGCTGAAGGTTTGTCACACATCGCCTTTATTACCTTGGGGTATGTTACTGCTATACTCAGTCTGCCAAAAGTTATCATGAAAGGATTTTGCATTCTGTCAAATGCATAGATGATCATGATGTTTCTTTCATTACATTAATGTGATTTCATTTCATTAATGTGATGAAAAGTCATGTATTGATTTGTGTATGTTGAACCATCATTGCAACCCAGGGAAAAATCTCATCTAGCCCTGGTGTATAATTTATGTGTTCTTGAATTTGGTTTGCTAATACTGTGTTGAGAATGTTTATGGTTATCAGGAATAGTGGTTTATAGTTCACTTTTTTGTGGTTTTGTTTGTTTTTAGGGAGAGAGCACGCGTACCATTGAACAGTGGGCAGACTAGGAAGGAGAGGGAGAGAGTCTTAAACAGGCTCTGTGCCCAGTGTCTGCATGGGGCTCAGTCTCATAGCCCTGAGATCATGACCTGAGCTGAAATCAAGAGTTGGATGTTTAACTAATTGAGCCACCCAGACACTGCTTTTTTGTTGTATTCTTATCTGGCTTTGGTGCCAGGATAATGCTGGCCTGTTAAGCTGAGTTTGGAAGTATTCCCTGTACCTCACATTTTTGGAAGAGTTTGAGAAAGACTGATATTAATTCTTTGAGTGTTTATTGGAACTTGCCAGTGAAGCCCTCTGGTCCTGGGTTATTTTTTATACTGGGAGGTTTTAAATGACTGATTCAATCTCTTGCTCATGATTGTCTTTTCACATTTGTGTGTGTGTGTGTGTTTGATTTGGTCTTGATAGGTTTTTTCTAGAAATTTGTCCGTTTCTTTTATGTTATCTAATTTTGGGTATAGAGTTATTCAGTAGTCTCTTATGATCCTGTGTATTTTGTAGTACCACTTATATGGTCTTTTTCATTTATAATTTTATGTCTTTGTCTAAGTCTGGCTAATAGTTTTGTCAGTTTTATCTCTTTGATGAACCAGCATTTAGTTTTATGGGTAGTTTTTTTCTGAAATAGGGTTTTTATTTTTTCTGCTTTGATTTTCTTTCCTTCCTTCTTCCTGTAAGCATGTTCTTTTTATATTTCCTAGAGGGGTACAGTTAGGTCGAGATCTTTGTAATTTCTTAAGATAATGCATTTCATGCTATAAACTTGACTCTTGACTGCTTTGCTTTTATCCCATAAGATTTGATGTCTCATATTCCCTTTTTCATTTGTTTTAATTTCCCATTTTTATTTTTTGACTTAACTGTTCAGAAGTATGTTATTTAGTTCCCATGTACTAGATTTTTCTAGCTTCCTCTTACTGATGTCTAATTTATACGATTGGGATCAGAAAAGAGAGTCGGTATACTTTCAGTCTTAGTTTGCTGAAATTTGTTGTGTGCCCTGTCATAGGATCTGCCCTGGAAAATGTTCATATGCCCTTGAGAAAAGTGTGTATTATACTGTTCTTGGATGGAATATTACTATATATATATATTATATATATATATATTACTATATATAACTGGTTTATAAACTGCTAAATCATTTTGTTTTGGAATATGTTTTGGTTCAATTCCAGTATTTCCTTTTTGATTTTCTGACTGCATGATTAATTTATTGAGTAGTATTAAAGTTCCCTATTAATGTATTGCTCATTTCTCCATTTAAATCTGGTGAAATTTTTTTAATCGTGGTGCTCTGATGCTGCATGTGTGTATATTTTTGAGCATTCTCTCTTCTTGACGTCTTCGTTACTTTATCATTATGTGATGACTTCTTTTATCACACTTACTAGTGTTTTTGGCTTGAAGTGTATTTTTTTCTGGCATAAGTATGGCTACACCCACTTTTTTTGGTATCCACCTGCATGGAATATCCTCTTCTATTCCTATACTTGAGTCTGTGTATGTCTTGAAAGCTGAAGTGAATTTCCTGTAGAGTGGAGTTAGGAGTTAGGTCCTTTTTTTTTTTTTTTATTTTTATTTTTTCATCCAGTCACTCTGCCCTTTGGTGAAATCAGTCCATTCATAATTACTTATACTACCATCTTATGTTTGCCTTCTAGTCTTGTATCTCCTGTGTTTCCTATGTTGTACCTTTTTCTATTTTCTACCCTATTTTCTACCTTTGTAAAGTGGATTTCCATGGTGATTTGTTCAGTCTCCCCTTTTTTTAGGTTTCATCACTAGGTTTTTGCTTTGTGGTTACCAGGTGGCTTACATAAACCATCTCATAGGTAAAGTACTCTTAGGGGAAGATGTTTTTAAGAAATAGTTCAGGCATGTTCTGTAATAGTTTGTAACATCCTTAATTACACTGTTCTACCACATAATCACTTTTCTTTTCTTAAAGATGAAAACAAAATAACTTTTGAAATAATAACTTGCAAAGGTTACTGTAGTTGACCCTTGAACAATGTGAGGGTTACGGGTGCTAGTCTACCATGCAGTCAAAAATCTGCATAACTTGGGACGCCTGGGTGGCGCAGTTGGTTGGACGACTGCCTCCGGCTCAGGGCGTGATCCTGGAGGCCCGGGATCGAGTCCCACATCGGGCTCCCAGCTCCATGGGGAGTCTGCTTCGCTCTCTGACCTTCTCCTCGCTCATTCTCTCTCTCACTGTCTCTCTCTCGCAAATAAAAAAAAAAAAAAAAAAAAAAAAAAATCTGCATAACTTGAACTCCCTAAAAATTTAACAGCTGATAGTCTACTATTGAGGAGAAGCCTTACTGATAGAAGATTGATTAACCCCTATTTTGTATATTATATGCTGTATTCTTAACAATTAAAAATAAAGAAAATGTAATCATCAAGAGAAAATGGATATACAGTACTGTATTTGAGAAGAAAATCCACGTATAAGTGGATGTGTGCAGTTCAGACCCATGTTGTGCAAGAGTCAACTGTATGTTTAACTTTGTAAAATCAATGAACTCTTTTTCAAAGTGGTTGTACCATTTTACATTTTTACCAGCAATGTGCCAAAGTCCCATGTTCCTTGACATTTAAGGGAATTTTCAGTTACTTTGTTTTTCTGCCCCACAACTGGGGTGTTCGTTTTTGACAGGATGGAAGTCTAAAGTCAAAACATGACATGAAAAGCAAGATTATATAGAATACTCTGGCATCATGAATTATCAAAAAACGAGAGTTTTATCCTCGGACTTTCAGTAACACTTTAAATGGCTAGCCACTTGGCTGGAACCTCACTATAACACTTCTGTCAGAGTCCCTGCTGCTGCTTGAATTGTAAAGGCTGCAATAGAAATGTGTTTCTTTACTTCTGCCCAGGCTGAATGGAGGTCTTCTTTATTTTCAATATCAAACATAGCATCATAGATCCCAGGAAATGATTCTCCAGCATATTTGTTGTGGCTACTTGGAGCAAAGATGATGTGCCTAATAAAAAAAAAACAGATGGTAGGTTGAGCTAGAGTATACATACATTAGACTTTATATGCTTTTTTATTCATTCCCTTTTGTCAGACCACACCTTAAGAATACTGTGTGTCTCCTCCTGGCATTCACTTTTTTTATTCCAAAATGAAGACCTACAAGTGATTTACAATACTTACGTAACAGTATAACTTTAAGCAAAGAAATCTGACTATGCATTCACTGCATTTGTCCTTTACTGGATAATTAGAGAGACAGAGTATAGCAAAAAATATATATAGATAGATACAAGGTTTGTACAAACCTGGTTTGAATCCTTGAATTGACATCTAATAATCCTGTGGCTTTTCACCTTGGTTAAGTTCTTAGATATTCTGTTCTTTTTGATGCAGCTGTAAATGGAATTATTTTTTTGTTCCTCCTCTTGATAGGCCATTATTAGTGAATAGAAATAAAATCAGTTTCTGTATATTGATTTTGTATCTTCACCTTACACTGAATTTAACTTGTTCATTCTAACAGTTTTTTGGTGGATTCCTTAGGTTTATCTCTACATAATGTCACCTGCAGATAACAATGGTTTTACTTCTTCCAATATGGATGGTTTTTTCTTGCCTAATTGCTCTGGCTAGGACTATCCATACTGTGTTGAAAACATCCTGGTCTTGTTCCTGATCTTAGAGGAAAAGCTTTCAGCCTTTTACCATTAAATACAATATTAACTGTAGGTTTGTCTTATGTGCCCTTTATTATATTGAGTTACATTTCTTCTACATAATTTTGATAAATTTTAATAAAGTGTATGTTGAATTGTGTCAAGTGCTTTTTCTGCATCTGTTAAGACTTTTTTGTCCTTCATTTTGTTACTGTGATATATAACATTTATTTGTGGATATTGAACTGTCTTTGTATAAACCATCTTTGAATAAATCCCATTTGTGGTACGTGATCTTTTTAATATATTGTTGAATTCGGTTTGCTAAGTTTTATAGAGGGTTTTTCCTTTTATGTTCATCATATTGGCTGGTAATTTTCTTTTGCATCCTTATTTGATTTTCCTATGAGGGTAATGCTGGCCTTTTAAAATGAGTTTGGAAGTGTTCCCTCTTTTTTTTGGAAGAATTTGAAAAGAATTGGTACTGATTATTTTTTCAGTGTTTGTAGAATTCATCAGTGAAGCCACCTGGTCCTGGACTTTTGTTTGTGGGGAGGTTTATGATTACTAATTCAATTTCCTCACTAATAACTGCTCTATTCACATTTTCTATTTGATTAATAAGTTCTGGAAGGCTAGGTGTTTCTAGAAGTTTGTCCATATCTATTACACTGTCCAATTTGCAGACAGATGATTGTTGATAGTAGTCTCTTACTTATTCCCATAGTATTAGTTAACAGTGTCTCCTCGCTTTATTTGAGCCCATTCCCTTCTTGGTGAATCCAGGGAATGGTTTATAAATTTCATCTTTTCAGACAGCTCTTCGTCTTACTGAACTTTTTTTTTTGGCTTTTTAATTTCTGTTTCCTTGATTTCCTCTTTGTTATTTCCTCCTACTCCTAAATTTGGGCTTTATTTGTCATTCTACTTCTTTGAGATGTTAGGTTGATTAAGAATTTTGCTTTTTTCTGAGGTATAGGGTATTCATTGCTGGTGAACGTCAATCTTAGAACTGCTTTTGTTACATCCCATAAATTTTGCATGTTGCACTTCCATTTTCATTTTTCTCAAGGTATCTTTTTTGTCTTTTGATTTCATTAACCTATTAGCTATTTAGTAAGTAGAATGTTAATTTCCACCTATTTGTGAGTATTCCACTTTTCTTCTTGTAATTGATTTCTAGTTTCATACCCCTGTGGTCAAAAGAGATGCTGGATTCTTAAATTAATTAAGTCTTGTTTTTTTGGCATAACATATGACCCATCCCAGAGAATATTCCACACGCACTTGTAAGAATGTGTGTTCTGCTTTTGGATGGAACGTTCTGTGTATATCTTTTCATTTCATATAGTCTAATGTGTCATTTAAGACTAATGTCTCCATAGTAATTATTTTGTTTGGAAGCTAGCCATTAATATGTGGTATTAAAAGTCTCCTTCTAGTCCTCTTGTTGTAGTGCTGTTTCTCTTTTGGTCTCAATTTATGTGTTCAGGTGCTTTTATGATGATGGGTGCATAAATATTTACAAATGCATCTTCTTGTTTGACCCTTTTATTGTGTAATTTCCTTTTTTGTCTTTTATTACAATCTTCATTTTAAAGTATTTTGTCTGATACTAGTATAGCTATCCCTGCTTTCTGTGGCTTCCATTTGCATTTGATATCTTTGCGCTTTCATCTTTAGTCTGTATGGATCTTTACATTTGAAGTGAGTCTCTTCTAGGCATGATATAGACAGGTCTTGTTTTGTTGTTGTTGTTTTTTACATTCAGGCACCCTGTCTTTTCATTGGAGCAGATTCCATTTACATTCAAAATAATCAGTATGTATGTACATATTATTTTGTCAGTTGTTTTCTTGCTGTTTTGTAGTTCCTCCTTGTTCCTTATTTTCCTCCTCTTGCCCTTTGTGGTTTGTTGGAACATATGCTTAAATTTTTATCTTTTGTATCTAATACAGGCTTACTTCATTTTATTGTGCTTGAAAGATACTACATTTTTGTTGTTTTTTTAATTGAAGGTTTATGGCAAACCTGCATCTAGCAGTTCTTTTGACACCATTTTTCCAACTACAGTTACTCTTGTAATATTTCAGACTTTTATTATATTATTTTATTGGAATACATTTGACAATACAGTGGTATTAGTTTGGGGTACGTACATTTTACATACAGTTTTACATTTACGTATAGTTACATACATTAAGAAATGCTCCCTGCAGTAACTAGTTACATCTGTCACCAAAGTTATTACAGTATTATTGACTATATTCCCTGTGGTGTACCTTTAATCCTCATGGCTTATTTATAACTGCGAATCTGAACCACTTAATCCCCTATTTTGCCCACCCTCCTGCCACCTTCCCTTCTAGCAACCACCATTTCTTTTCTTGGTTCATTTGTTTTGAAGTGAAATTGGATGGTATTTGTCTTTCTCTGACTTGTTTCAGTTAGCATAATACCCTCTTAGTTGGGTGCCATGTTGTAGATGGCAAAATTTCATTCTTTTTTAGGGTTAATGTTTCATTGTATGTATACCACATCTTTATTTCATCTATTCGTGGACACTTAGTTTGCATCCTTATGTTGGCAGTAGTAAGTAACACTTTGGTAAAATAAGGATGCATGTATTTGTATTTAGTTAAATATATATTTATACATTTAGTGTTTTACAGACTTTTTTGGGTAAAAACCCAGCAGTGTGATTATTGGATTATGTATTTCTATTTTTTTCTATGTATTTCTATGTATTTCTATTTTAAATTTCTTAAGGAACCTCCATACTGTTTTGTCTGGTGGCTGCACCAGTTTACATTCCCACTAACAGTGCAGGAGAGTTCCCTTTTCTCCACATTGTCACCGACACTTGGCTTTTTGATGCTAACCTTCCTTACAGTTGTGAAGTGGTGATACCTCAGTTTTCATTTGCATTTCCCTAATGATTAGGATGGGACCACATTTTTCATGTTTCTTGGCCATGTGTACTCTTCAGAAAGATATATATTCAGGTTCTCTGCCCATTTTTTCAATCGATTATTGGGGGCTTTTTGTATCTCAGATATGAACCCATTATTAGACCTATCATTTGCAGTTATCTCCTCCCATTTAGTAGGTTGCTTGTCATTTTGTTGGTTACCTCGGCTGCACAAAAGCTTTTTAGTTTGATATTCTACCAAAAGTTTATTTTTGCTTTTGTTTTCCCTGCCCAAGGAGGCCTATCCAGAAAAATTTTGCCAAGGCCAGTGTATAAGAGATTGCTGCCTATGTTGCTGAGTTTTTTGTTTTTGGTGGAGTGTTATGCTTTTAGCTCTCAACATTTATTTAGGCATTTAGTCCATTTTGAGTTGCTTTTTGTTTGATGTAGGGAAGTGGTTCATTGCATTTGTATGTTGCTGTCCAGTTTTCCCACCACCATTTATTGAAGAGACTCCACTGCAGTCTTGCCTTTTTTGTATGTTAATTGCATGAGCATGGGTTTATTTTTGGATTCTCTGTTCCATTCCATTATCTCTGGGTCATTAATTTCTGCGTGTATCATACTGATTACTGTGACTTTGTAGTATATCTTGAAATCTGGGATTGTATGTACCTCCAGCTTTGCTCTTACACAAGAATTGCTTCAGCTATCTGGGATGGTTTTTTTTTTGTTGTTGTTGTTTTTTTTTTAATATTTCAAAATATTTATTTGGACTCCCCCCCCCTTCACTTTTCTTATCAGTGAGTAATTTACAAATTATTGATCTAGGTAACTTACAAATATAAGAACCTTGGTAGAAAAACTGTTTATTCTGTTTATTTCATTCTTCAATCTGGGATGTTTTTATGATACAAACCTGAGTATTATTTACTCCTGATTTTTGGGAAATGCTGTTGGTATTTCAATAGGGATTGCATTTGTTTTTATTGTTCCATTTTAGAACTATCTAGTACTTTTCAGAGTACAGATCTTTCACCTCTAGTTAAATTTATTCACAGGTATTTTACACTTTTTGATAAAATTGTAAAGGAGTTTGCTTAATTTCTCTTCTGCTACTTTATTAGTAGTCTATAGCAGTGTAATAGACTTCTGTGCATTGTGTTTGTACTGAATTCATTGGTTCTCATTTTTTGTTGTTTTTAGGTTTTCTTTATTACCATGTCATCTGCAAACAGTGATCGTTTCATTTCTTCCTTACCAATGTGAATGCCTTTTATTTATTTTTCCTGTTTGCTGCAGCTAGAACTTCCAAGACTATGTTAAATAAAAGTAGTAAGAGTAGGAATCCTTGTCTTGTTCCTGATGTTACAGGAAGAGCTTTCAGTGTTTCACCAGGAGTATTAGGGTACAAGGGGGTAGGTCTTACATGGCCTGGCTCTAAACTCACTTTACTTAGTGATAATTTTTATCGTGAACAGATGTTGTATTTTGTCAAATGGTTTTTCTGCATCTATATTAATTTGGTCATAGGCTTTTTACCTTTTATTTTGTTGATGTCATATACTACATTGATTTGTGAATACTCAAAGAGTTGTATCCCTGAAATAAGTCAACTTGAGGATAGTGAATGATCTTTTTAATATATTAAATTCACTTTGCTGTTCTGTGGAAGATTTTTGCATCTCTCTTCTTCAGGGTTACTGGTCTTAATTTTTGTAATTATATTTTAATTGCTGCAATCTTACAGAACTAACAGATGAAGAGTTGCTGTTTACAGATAAGCGAAAGTCGTTACTTTAGATGGAATCTACACCTGGTGAAGATGCTGTCTGTGAAGGTAGAACAGTGCCTTCAACAGTGGCAGCAAAGGGTTTAGAGTATTACATAAAGCCTTGCTGCTGCTTTTTAATTAAGTTTGAGAGAATTGACTCCAATATTGAAATAACTTGTACTGTGGGTAAAGGTCTATCAAATAGCATCACATACTACAGAGAAATCTTATAAATAGAATAGTCAATTGATGTGGCAGACTTCGTGGTTGTATTCTTTAAAGAAATTGCCACAGCCACTCTAATCACCAGCCATGAACATCAGGGTAAGACCCTCCACCAGCAAGATTGCAACTAGCTGAAAGCTCAAATGATGGTTAGCATTTGGGGCAATAAATTAAGGTATGTACATTTTTTTTTTTTAGTAAAGCTTTGCACACTTAATAGACTACAATATAGTATAAACATAGCTTTTATATGTACTAGAAAATCAGGAATTTCATGTAACTTGCTTTATTGCAAATATCTGTGACCTACCTTGCAGTATATCAGAGGTAAGCCTCTATGTAGCTTTTGGTCTGTGGCTGTTATGGGCATTACATACACTAATGTAACAATTTAAAGTGGATTTTCATGAACAGTACAGTTTAACTTTGAAGGCATTCTAAAGCTCTCCCTTCTTACTCTTATATCAACCCTATCACCACGTTTTGTTTTCTGTGTCACATTTTACTTCCTCTTAATTCTGTGCATCCCTTATTATTGCAGTTATGCTTACTTTTATAACTCTTGGATTACCCTTCATATTATTTAATATATTGCCTTTACTATAATCTGTATCAGTAAGATTTTCACTCTCCTATTTTCTTGTTACTAATTAGCACCTTTTGGGGTGTCTGGGTGGCTCAATGGGTTAAGCCGCTGCCTTTGGCTCAGGTCATGATCGCAGGGTCCAGGGATCGAGCCCCGCATCGGGCTCTCTGCTCAGCAGGGAGCCTGCTTCCTTCTCTCTCTCTCTCTGCCTGCCTCTCTGCCTGCTTGTGATCTCTCTCTGTCAAATAAATAAATAAAATCTTTAAAAAATAATAATAATTAGCACCTTTTCTTCACAAGCTTTTAAAGAACTTCCTTTACCATTTCATATGACTAGTGGTGATGAATCCCTTTAGCCTTTGTTAGTCTGGAACACTCTTTCTCCTTCAATCCTGAATGATAATGGTGCAGAATACAATATTCTTAGTTGGAAGTTTTTTTGTTTTTAGTTTGAATTTTTTCTTCAGTACTTTGACTATATCATGCCAGTCCTATCAGGCCTGCAAAGTTTCCTCTGAAAAATATAAATATCTTATGGGGATTCTTTTGTACATAACAAGTAATTCTCTTGGTGCTTTTAAAATTCCTTGTCTTTGACATTTTAATTATAATGTGTTTTAGTGTGGATCTCTTTTGGTTCCCTGGATCTGCATGTTGGTTTCCTTCTCTAGGTTAGGGCAGGTTGTAGCCCCCTTCTGTCCCTACACTGGGAGTGATGTTTTCTATAAGTTCATTAAGCTTTTGGTGTTCTGTTTTGTTTTTTCCTCCCTTGCTCTGTTTGGGTGAAAGTCAGTGCCCCATCTCTGAGTTCAGTGATACTTTCTTCTGCTTCATCTCTTCTGCTGTAAACCCCTCTAAGTATATCCTTCAGTTTTATGACTTCTCTTTGGTACTTTTCTTTTTCACCTTCTCAGTGTGTTCATCCATTCTTCCACCTTTGATTAGCATCTTTATGGCCATACTTTGAACTCTTTATCAGGTAGATTACTTATCTCTGTTTCATTAAGCTATTTTTCTTTGGTTTTACCTTTCATTGGTATATTCCTGTTGAATTTTTTTTTTTTGAACTTTGTATTAGTTTCTATGCCTTAGATCAAACAGCCACCTCTCCCAGTGTCGAAGTAGATGAACCTTTTCATCTAACCTTGCTCTATCTCTATTTGTTTCTCAAATTTTGTGATTGTTCCAACAGCCTCTCTTTAATAACTCCTCTTGGTAGTTGAGGGTGTGCCAAGACTTGTCACTGTCCCCTTGACTATCTCAGGCCTTAAATTCATGGTGATTAAAAGTTGCTGCCTGAGGGTTTGGTTTCCATAGTATGCAAATATGTACCACCTTATAGGACTGTAAGCAATCTGGGGTGGCCACCAGAGCCACATGATAGGGAGGTGTCCCTCAGACACAGTAGTAAAAACTGGGGCTCCAACTGAGTACATAAGTTGCTTTCTGGACTATAGCAGCAAGCTGCAATAAGAAGGAGCACAAAGGTGTTACTGCCCCCACCTCCATGGCCTGAGAGCATTGCCATAGGCCTCTAAAAGAGGGCCTGATGGGAGGCCTGCCCTGCAGCAAGCTGAAGCTCCAGGGTAAGTAAATATGCTTATATTTCAATCTGCTATCTGGAACAGGAAGAGTGAGAATACGAAAAATAGCACCTGCCCTCCGATGTCCCTGGTAAGGTTTATAATTAATGCTTAGACGTGTGTTCAAGTGGAAGTCTGCCCCTCAGGCTGTAGCCATGATGATACTTAGACCTCCGTCACTTGGAAGACTGAGCTGCTTGGGTCTGTTGCCCCTTGCTGTCTTAAGACCTCTTTCTCCATTGGTTTCAGTCTTACAGGACCTTACTGGGCCCCAGAGCCAATGGACAGGTGTGCCCTGGCAGCAGTGGCAAAAACCGATGCCCAACAAAAGTATAACCTCCTTTTTGGGATATACCATCAAACTAGGGCAGGTCAGAGGGGGAGTGGAAAGGCTCTTGCCATCAGCCATAGGCCCTAGAGCTTTCTTCTTAGGCCAAACCTCCTGTACCAGCAGATACTTGTTTTTCTTAGAAAAAACTCTTCTAAGAACAGCCTTCAGTTGTTACAGTCTCATGGGACTCAGGAATGTAAGTAAGCCCCATGTGTTCCAGAGCCACACAATTAAAGGGCATCCCTGGCCAGCAGCTGTAAACACTAAGTACAAGACACAGGTAAAAAGCTGCCTTCCAGGAGATACTGGTGCTCTGGAGTTTAGCGGAACAACACAAAGATGGCACCCACCAGCTGCCTCCAGGTGATGCATTAAGACTACCAGATGAATCTTTTACATGAAGTCTGCTTTTCAGAGGGCTGCTTCTGTATTGGCCCTGTGGCAGGTGAGTCTATGCAAGCTCTTTAAGACCTGTTGGTCTGTTCACTGTAGCCCTTTGGGTAGTTGGTGCCCCATAGCCAGATATTTTAGAGGCTAACCTCAGGTGCAAGTCTTAAAAGTTGGTGTACCCTGTTTGAACCCTTCTCCTCAAGGGAGAAATTCTGGATTTATAAATTCCCTTCTAATTGTGGGTTGTGTACCTGGAGATGGGTTTATGGCATGATTAGTTCTCGGACTCTCCTACTACTCTCTTTTTCTTGTTTAATATGAAGCAGTGGCTCAGCTAGTCTTCTGGTCTTTTTGAGAGGAAACTGTTACATATATAGTTACAGCTTCAGTGTGTCCCTGGGTTGAGGGGAGTTCAGGATCTTCCTACATTACCATCTGGTACTGCCCTCGCTTTAGAATATAGCCTTTAATATTCAGTTAATAATTCCCAATAAGTTTTTTAAATATAGTGCAGTCTTTTTGGAGGACAGTGTAGCAGTTACTTAGAACGTGTTTACTCTTTGACCCTGAAATCCACTTACTGATGATATAGATATAAAAACAAATGTTCAAAAGGGCACAAGGACATACTATGGCAGTACTTTACTAAAAGTAAATGAGGGGGAAACAAATTGAATTAAAGAGTCAACAGAGACTTAAAAATTATACATACATGCCAAACCAATACTATATTCCAGATAAGAGAGAGCTAAAACTATATTACTGGCATGTAAAGATCTCTGAGATAAATTGTTACGAAAAAAGAGCAAGATGCAAAATGTATGGTCCCATTAATTTAGATACAGATGAAAAAATACATATGTACACATGGATATAAAACAATTTTCTTTAAAGAGAATAGCAAATGCCTGGGTGTGGGTTACAGAAGGAAATGCTGAAGGACCATGGTCCCTTTTTCTTCTACAAGCTTCTGTAAAGTCTGCATTCATTTTGAGAAAAAGGTGTTTTGCTTATGAATAATAGGCTAATACAGGCAAGAGGGGGTTAACATGTAGATTTGCTTTCAGCTTTTTATTTGACATGTACATACTTAACCGATGGCTGTTTTATTTGTATCAGTAATGAATTATTACTGTTTATAACTTTATTAAAATAGCTTCTTACTGAGTACATTCCTCTCTGAGCTAAATCTGCCACATGCCTGAAATCTGTAAGTCTATGGGATGATAAGGTTAATACTAGTCAACTAATATTTATAAGAAAACTAACATGCAGAACTATGTCTGGCACATGGTATCTGATGATAAGTCCCTTCACAAATTTTCACCAAGGACCTGCAGTTTAAGAGATACCTAGAAAAATGAGACTGTCCAAACACAGCCAAGACAGTGAAATAAAGCATAGAGGTACAGATACAAAAAGAGGATATTGCTTCAGCAGAACATGGCAGCCATCTTCAAAAAACTATAATGTTCTATGGAAATAGACCTAGATTTATCCTATTGGATTTTGAAGAGCTGAACAGGGAGGAAGGAACAGGGTCAGAGATCTTTCTGAGGAAAACTAACATTAGACCTTTCTTAAAATGAGGTGGTCTCCCTCATGAGGGTAGTAAGCTTCCTATGGACTGGAAGATTCAGAGGCTAAATAGCTACTTGCCTCAGATGCTATAGAAAAGATTAATGTAGAAGTTTGAATTACAGAAGCTCTAAGATTCCCTCTAAATTTTATAGCTTTTAGATTTTCTTAGAGTTATTTTTCATCTACCGTTTATCATTTACATCTGCAGCAAACCAATAAACATGAAGTTAAGTTTTCTGATACTACAACTTATACTACTATACATAATCTTACCCATGTTCCTCATACATACATATTCGCCTTCCGTTCATCTGATGGCAAGAGTTTAAAGCATGTTGGTTTTGGTCACAGAGAAGTAGCTAATGTCCTTTAGTGAAACACCTGTTGCTTCCTTACCTATAGAACCGCCTCCCTGGTAAACCAAGGGGATCGATGAATGCCCTCTCCAGGAGCATCAGTTGGTCGTTCATGATTCTCACTGCAATGGGACTGGGAAAACAAGAAATAAGTAACTATAACCCTTACCATGGAACTGTATTTTAAAATAATACAGGATAAGGCATGGAAAAATGAATTTCTAAAATCAATAGGTTTTTAGAAAATGCGGATTAATGGTAATGCCTCATATGTAAACCATATATGACAACAGAGGCATCTTTCTAATATTCACAGTAAGAAAGACCTATTGGTAGTGGTTCATTGTTTTTCAACATCACAGAAAGAATAGAAAGACATTTTTAATTCTTTCTAGGAGGAGAGCCCGGCCTCCTGCAGAGGCAGGTTGGGTGTGCTATCAAGTTCTTGATAAGCCATTTAGTGCCACCGAAAAAATGCTGAACAACAACAAATGAAGTTGCTTCATTCTACAAGAAGGATGGAAGGTATTGCATGCCAGGACTCCCCTTTCACACTTGGAATCTGCCAGCTCTCTTTCTGGGGTGCTACATAAGTTCTCTGGGCTTTCCTACAAGCCAAGGAGCTTTTCATTATATTTCAAGCAAGTGCTTAAGTGAAATGTAACAATTGTATCAGTAAAAACATTCTGCATTAGGACAGGGAAGTATTGGAATCATAGTGAAATTCATACTACAAATGCTCTTAAGCCTGTGGAACTGTGAATTCCCAGCTCTCCTTCTTGGCTTTTGTCGTGGGGATGAGTTTTTGTCTACTATTTAGAGTAAGGCTTCTCAAACTTCAGTGTGAATAAAAACCATTCTGGAGCGTCTTATTAAAAAGTATGGAATTCAAATTGAGTGAGTCTTGGAAGGCATTTGATACTCTCATTCTAACAAGCTCCTAGGTAATGCTGATGCTGCTGAATCACAGACCTCAAGAGCGGTGAGGTAGAGCCAAGTGTAAGTGTACATGACTCATTCTAGTAACCACATCAGTTTTCAGAATGATGGAGAGCTTGACATTTGAAACTTACTTATTAAGATTAACTTGTGTAAGTCTTCTGTGAAAATCCAAAGCAGCATCTGAGAAGTTCTTCACAGCAGAAAATAAAGAATCTTTTAAAAATACAAAAGTGGAAGGTCAGTAAGTGCTGCTTATTTCACATGTTCGCTTTCCTGATGTCCCCATTCCAGGCTGATCTGAGTGAATAGATAGGCAAACAGTGTTGCGCCTTCCTGCAGATCCGTGGAAATTATCAGAAAATACTATAACAAAGAAACAGTGTGTATATATATATATTTTATATAAAAGTATATAAAGATTTCATACATATATAAAATAGAAAATGACTAAATTTTTTCTTCAGGAAATAACTTCCAGAAGTCTAGGACATAAATAATTCTTTTAACTCCTAATTTACCAGAAATGCATCATTCATGTATGTACTCATTCAGTACATGCTATTGGTACATCTGTATGCTAGATACTAGGTACAGCTATAGATAGTTATGTTTTTGCAATATTATAGACTAAAACAGTGTTAAGCTCTCTTTGTAAGGAGTGCATTTAAGATCTTGTTTAAAGTCTGCCTGTGACAAGCTGATGTATGTGGACACAGAAATAGGTTCAGGTTTTTTTTTTTCTGGTCAGGCTTTTCTCTAGTTTACAAAGATTCTAAGTAAAGTGAGAAGGTTCTCAGTGTACTTTTTATTACAATTACCTATTTATCATTTTGTATCTTTTCTAAATTGAACATAAACAAATTATTGCTATCCTCCTTTCATTCATCTGTAAAGCAGGGGAGACAATATTCATTTTACAGAGAGAGTACTTACTGTTCCGGACACAGCTATTAGGTCACACAGCTAGTAGTAAATAGTGCATTCAAAATAAAAAATAAGAATCTTTCTTTGTCCTAGATTTCCTTTAAGCTCTAATTAGTATAGTTATTTTTAAAACCATGTACCAAATAATAATAGGTACTATGGAAGCTACAGAAAAGTATTGAGGAAGGAATTTTAAATTTCCAGTGAACCACAGTAGTCCAGATGGATAAGAAGTAAATTGTGTCCCTGGTATTTAGTAAGAGGGGAGAGTGATAACTTTGGCATAAACAGTTTCGGGAGACTAGTAGGAAGACCGTGCGCTGTAATGGTAGAAGGAAGTAAGGAACTGGAGACCAGGAGTGCAGATTATATATCCATCCCATCAGTCATTCCTTTATTAAAACATTTTTTGAGTGCCTGTTTTTGCCTGGCACTTAATGGTGAATTTTGATTGGGAAAGGAGTAGGGCACGTTAGGTAGGAGATAGAAGATTATCAGTGTTTAATCCGGATGGAGTGTCACCAGTGAGTTGGAGAGTTTGACAATTGGGAGGCGGGGGAAAGGCTGAGAATTAAGAGATAGATTAGGTTACTTAACCTGTGTAAAGAGAGTCATTCCATTTTAAGTGTGTGCCCTCTCTTGGTTGGATACCGACTTCAATTGATAAAAAGTAATTCACTAAAAGAAAAATCGAGCATCTAGGACAAGAACTGGGTACTGGATAGCCAAAGAACCGTGAATGTCCATCTTATGTCTGCAGTTTCATCTTTTTTTTTTTATTTGCCCCTTCATTAGAGAGGTTCTCCAATCACTGATATAAACACAATTTCCTAAATTTTCTTTGCATCATCTTTCTCTAGAACTTAGTACCTACTGCTCATCATAACTTTGAAGGTGACGAATTTGGATGTAGTAATATTCAAAAGCCACTACTGACTACTCTGTACTTACTCTTTGTATTGCTGTAGTACTCTCTGTATACTCCTATAACAACTTGTCCCCAGCCTTTTGCTCTTCTCCCTCACGTGAAATTCTGTGCTCTTTGAGGGCAATGATTATTTTTCACACATCCTTCTATCTCCCAGGAATTAACACAGAACTTGTAGATGGTAGACACTGAATACAAATTTGATAATTTTGGTGTATACTAAGAACATATACTCCCAGATTAAAATGGTTACAATAAAACCCTACTAGTAGATAACATTGTTTCTATGTATTAACCAGGTCAGTCACCCGCAGCTGTCTTAGAAACACATTATATTCTTTACTGTTTCACTCCTAAGAAAGCTGAAACACACATAAGGGCCAAGTATCTTTGCCAGCATCATGCAGTGATTAAATATTAAAGCCAGGATTTGAATTGAACTACTTTCACACCCATTTCATCCCTGCTTTGTAAGGGGTACAGTATAAAATGGTAACCACAAAATGGCTACATAAATATGAAACAATGATTAAAACCATGTAAAAGAAATCCTGCATGTAGACAAATATTATGCAATAATAATGATACTTACATATATAGTGGAATAGGTTTTCTCATCTCTGTATTGTAGTATTGTTCTTTTAACGGTAAAAATATTTTTAAAGGCAGCAGCATCAGGAAAATACTTATAAACCAATGTCTGTAGCATTAACTTAGCAATATGGATTCATCCTATAAGTATCAGATGAAATTACATTCTTTAAAAGTGCTTAGGTTTTTTTCCAGAGGTAAGAATTAAGTGATGCAGGTATATATTCTAGGATCAGAGTGTGCAGTGATGACAAGAGGAGACTGTCTTAAAGCTCTGACTTAAAGATTATAAAATACCCAGCCATTCTTACCAAATGGTCTTACCAAATGATACTCCGTGGTCTCTCAGTTGTTGGTCATGTTTCTTAGATAAATTGTAGATACTTGATGCATAGTTTTTCAAAGCTTTTGCATAGTCTTCAATATTGAAAGGAATGATTTCAGAGTCTGCAAGCTCATAAACCAGTGCTCCTCGTAACTGAGCCACAGAAAGCTGTTTTTTAAATGTTGGATCATAAAAATTCTCTACTAATTCAAATGTCTCATAAATCGTGTGGTATACCGGGTAGCTGCTGTATTTATCTGTTTTCTGGAAGGGGTAGGGGGGAAGGAAGAGGAGGAAAAAACCAGGTACTAAATACAAACATTAAATATTCAAATTACAGAATTGATATAATAAAAATGATTGCAGGAAAAATACAATCATGTGGCACCCTGAGTTTTATCACAATGAAGCAGAATAAACTTTGTATCTAACTAAAACACTATCATGTTTTACCATTCTAAATTTCACTGTTGTTTTATAATTCATGTAATCTTCATTCAAAATACTTCCTGAAAATTGTCTTTTTGTATTTCTGATAACTGAAATTAAGGAATACATACTCAAACTGTATATTACACAGTTTAAAATTATCAATTGATTGCAAACGAAAGGTTCTGGTTGGCTAAGATACATATGTTTAGGAATTTGATATTTAAGTACCTTGTCTCCTTTCCAAACTGTATAACTAAATGCTGTTTATCCTTTATTACATAATTATGGGCTACCAGGATAAATTATTACATAGTGGTATTTTAAGTAAATATTTTTTGACTTAGGACTGCCTTTCCTAAATTTAGTTTTTATCTATTTGCTACTTTGCTATAAGGTTAACATTTTTATTGCTTTTAGTATCACTACAAGGAATCCTCCATGTCAGTCTCTAATACTCTGCTTTTAATCTACAATGTCTTAAAAACTAGATAACTTTGTTCGGATTGATGCCAGAATAGGACATCAGTGAACAGTGAATAAGCCTTGAAAAAGTTTAATGAGTATTAGTATACAGACTTGTGCATTTATTTTGGGTTATTTTGGAACTGTTTCTGCTTTCTTCTCTGTTCTGTCCAGTTTGCAAGGGGTATGTATTCTAGAAAAGCAAGATGTTGGTGTATTGCAGTTATTTCAAAATTACTAAAATCTGTGACTAATCTGAGTTTACTGTTGGAATCTTCACCTTGGTTTATTACATAATTTTTTTTTAAGATTTTTTAAATTTATTTATTGACAGACAAAGATCACAAGCAGGCAGAGAGAGGAGGAGGGGAAGCAGGCTCCCTGCTGAGCAGAGAGCCCAATGCGGGATTCAGTCCCAGGACCCTGGGATCATGACCTGAGCCGAAGGCAGAGGCTTTAACCTACTGAGCCACCCAGGCACCCCAGTTTATTACACGATTTTTACATAATCAAGCAGACATATGGTGTATGTTGGCATATCCTATGACTTGCACATCATCAGTATGTTTGAGTGACAATGGTGTAAAGTAGTCAGTGCAGAACAGAAAAAAGATTCAGCTGAAAAATGAGGAACTTGTTTTATTCCCTAGTCAGAAGCCCTGGGATCAGATGACAGGCAGGAGTAGGTATGTGAAGAGGGGTTACTGACAATAAAGACTCCATAACCAGTAAAGACTCTGGCATCCCCTGTAACCAAGAGAGGTTCTTCACCTGCTTGTTTTCCTCAAGAAAAGATGAGAAGAATGAGGCTTTCCAACAAAATCTACACCAGAAAAGATATGAACTACTTGGTTCTGATACCAGCTAAGTATCTGGCATTACTTCGTTAACTACTGCTTCACTGAATAATCCTGCAGGGAAGATACACAGAATAACCCAAATTCCTAGTCCATCTACAAAGGGAATAAAGTCAGCCCTTATCCGTGGATTTTTTTCCTGGGCCACGTGACCTGGTGCCAAAAAAGTAGACTTTTTAAAATTCCTAACAAGTTGGTCGTGCTGTGTATCCAAAATAATACAATGGCTTACCCTATTCTTAGTGTAACGGGCTCTGCCTGAAGCAATTCCAAGTCTCTGAAAATAAGCTTCAAAATCACTTCCAGATCCCAATTTGTTGATTCTGGATGTAGAATATAAATATACACAAATGGAGAAATAAATAAAAATTATGAAGTTAAATGGGACAGTGAACCAAGTAAGGAATTGCATAGCATATTTACAGGAATTAGGAAAAGGTAACCACTCCAAAATACTTTACTACATGGAGTTAAAATAAACAGTGCCACCAAAGACAGCAACCTAGGAACTATATAGAGTGCTTTTGTTTTGTTTTGTTTTGTTTTTAAAGATTTTATTTGACAGTATACAAGCCAGGGGAGCAGTAAGCAGAGGGAGAGGGAGAAGCAGGCTCCCTACTAAGACAGTAGTCTCTAATATTGTCAGCATTTTATGGTATTTATTTAGAGGGAAAAATAAGATTTCATCATTCCCAGAGAACTATAATCTAGGAAGAAAACTGCCATGAAGGACATCTCAGTGGCTCAGTCAGATGTCTGCCTTTGGCTCAGGTCATGATCCCTGGACGGTTGGATGGAGTTCCACATCCCATCAGGTCCCTGGCTCAGCAGGAGTCTGCTTCTCCCTCTGCCTCTCTCCCCACTTGTTTTCTCTCTCTCTCTCTCAAATAAAATCTTAAAAACAAAAACAAAAAACCCTGCCATGTTAACGTATATTTAAAATAAAGAGAAACAAAAAAAGATCATTAAGAATCTAAATGTGACTTACTTAGAAATTTAATTAAAATCGATTTCTTTGCATATAGTAAAGAAAACCATTATACACACGCATACACATGCACACATATATATACTAACAGAAAAATTCTTAATGGTGAGTAAAGCAGAAAGTAAAATTACATTTGCATTAAGAACGTAACTATACACTTTCAAATTTAGACCCTGGATTTTTTTTTTCTTTTTTAAGATTTTTGAGAGGGAGAGAGCACAGAGGGGCATAGGGAGAATTAGGCCTCTTGCTGAGCAAGGCACAGACATAGCTTTATCCCAGGACCCTGGGATCATGACCAGAGCCTAAGGTGGACACTTAACCAATAGAGCTGCCAGGTGCCCCCAACCTTAGATGTTTTTCAGACCTTTTTTTCTACTCCAGTAATTTTTTTTTTAAGCATGTGAAACTTTCATAGTGGAAACAGACTTTCACAACCCTTATTTAGAATATGGAATGAAGCTATACACTCTACCATCCTCTGCTAGTTTTTAGAAATAGTACTGCAGGAGAAACAAAACAAACAAAAAAAAAAAAAATCAAGAAAGCTGCTGTTGTATGAATAGGAAGTAAAAAAATTAATACTTAAACAGTCTAAATTGATTACAGGTAAAGACAATCTGGTGATTATAATGCCCCTTTAGAAGCAAATAATCCTGTTCTTGTACTTCATCATTATCATTTGGAGTTACATGATTTATTAATACATATATTTGAAATTTAATTCAGGAATGCAAAATAGTACCTGATAATGTGGCAAAATAATTTTTACTAAAACTCTGCAAAACTAGACTCTCATAGTTTCAAAGACAGCTATTCTGTCCAGTTAGCAAATCGAAGGCTACAAGCAGGATTCTATGGGATTCTCTTTAGTCAAATTGTTGACGCATCTAAGAATTGCATGTTTGGAGAAACAAGGGGCAAATGGGAATTCATAATTTATCCTATGGTAAGAAATACACAAGTAATTTACCTAGGAAAGTTTATATTTTCAGATGAAGGGTCCTTTTCCAGCCAGCTTTCATAAAGAGATTTACTCTCAAAACCATCATCTGGGCTAGCGATCTGGAATGAAAAATCGAATACTGTGAATTAGACGCAGGAGCAACTAAATTTATGCCAATAATAAGACCATATGTTATCAGCTTTTAACTATATGGATACAGGTCATGTTCTTTATGGAAAAAAAAAGCAAATGGCAGGAAAAGAAAATCCAACCAAATTCTTTTTATTTTTGTTGGCTGCCTAATGGTAATTTTGCCCTATACCTGGGATAAAATCTCCTGCTTCTTTTGGTAAACTTTTTACTAGAGTTCCAGCAAATGTCATCACTATGATTTCTGGGAGCTTAGATCTCTTTTAGTAGTAAGTTACTGGGCCAAACCAGATACAGGATTTACTTTAGTAAATTGCTTTTGTCCATGAAGACCTATAAAAAGAGGCCTCAGGGCAGGAGATGAGGCTGAAGACACTAAGTGTGAAGTTGGTTTTGTAGGGCAGGTGGGGTAAGGAGGTACTGCTATTTAGAAAGTCAAATTATATTTATTTTTGCAAAGTTGGAATTTGCAAAATTGGGTTGTAAAAGCTCTGTATAAGCTCAGATTTCTATTTGGAAATTCTAAGACCTTCTGTAAATTGCATGAACCTTTTATACTATCCTCATTAAAAGTATGCCCATAAACATACTTTTCTTTCTTCACTTGAAGCAGGGCAATGTGTGGAAAAATTGCAGACTTGGAAGGCTAACATGTATTTTAAATCCATATTACCACACATACCCACCTGTAATTTGTCTGGTTATAGCTCTTTGTTTAAAAAAAAAAAAAAAAATGGGGGGTTCGGAAAGCATACCCTACTTACGCAGCTCTGGAAGCCTTTTAACCTTTTGTGTATTGCTTCCCCCCTTGAAGCTCTAGTTTTCTCACCTTGTGGAAGTGGGAATAATGGTCCCCATCTTAATATATATACAGAGTTGGTTGTTGCCTTATCACTGCACATGAAGCCCTAGCTTAAAAACAGTGCCAGCACTCCACAGTCATCCCTCTGCCTGCCAGCACGTTGCAGCTGCAGAGATGTTCTGTCCATTTCCAGCCAACTCATCGGGTTCTACTCTAATCCATTTCTACCAACTTGCAGTAGCTGAGAATCTGCTCCAACTCCCATATCCTGCTTAGACTGAATTTCCTGAAAAATCCTTTCATTTTCTGGAATCACCATCTCAATCTACCACTAACCAGAACGGTGTCCCTTCAGCCTGGTCTCCCGAGATCATACTTCTGTCTCTAATAAACACATCTTCATAGGTGCTGACCCTCCTCCATTATTTCAACACCTTGCCATTTCTTTGATCAGTCAGCTGCCCTTCTCTCTAAGCTCTGCCCTGTCTACAACTCTTATCTTACTCTCATATTAGCAGCATGATGTGACTATGCTAACACATACTAGGAGTTGGTAAAAGTATAATAATCGGTTCACAGGAGAATACAAAAGTCTTTTTCTACTGGGTTTTGGTGTGGCCATAGATAAGCATCTGCCTCTTTACAAAGGGGCATAGACCTAAATTTCAACCTATTGGCCCTAACATTCTTATGGTTGGTTTTTTGTTTGTTTGTTTTAAGAGCGAACACAAGCATGGGGGGGAGGGGCAGAGGGAAAGACAGAATCTCAAGCAGGCTCCATTCTCAGCATGGAGCCCGACATGACTCAGTTTCACAACCCTGAAATGATGACCTGAGTCAAAATCAAGAGCCAGACGCTTAACAAGCCACCAAGGCACCCCTAAAATTATTCTTATCCTTGACATCAAAGGCAGGAGCCATCTCTCTAGGACAGCACAAAGCATAAATGCATATGCTGAAAAGGATTTTCTCAGGATTTTCCTTACAGCTTGCTTTTAAAGGAGATGTTTTTATGGGACATTCCAATAAAAGGATCAAGAACACGAGCTATCCAATTTGTTGCCAGTTGGGATGGGATAATCAGAGGATTCCTTTGGGAAAAGTAGTTTTTAGAGACACTAATAGGAAAAAGAACAATAATAAGGGAAAGTAGGAAATAGTACCTTCAGAAAAGTGACACATACTTCAAGGAAATATTTCTGTAATTCTACAACGAACTATTTAAATGAAGTACAGAGATGTTAAGGGAATAGGTTATATAACTTTTAGAGTACATTAGGGAGCTCAGAATACTTCTTTATCAATATTTACAAAATTCCTATATGATGATTATTTCTGTTTTGCTGTTAGAGTTGCTACAGCTTAATCTATACACTGACAGTGATCTTTCTAATGGGTAAATATGATAATGTATAACCTTGTTAAAGATTTTTTAATTTCTCCATCACCAGATGTCTGAACTTGGCCTGTTTGTCATGCCCCATTTCTTACCATCTCCCCACCAAAACCTTTCACTTATGTCCCACTGAGCCACCCAGAGGTCAGGAAATACTTTTTTCCTATTTTCACATCTGTTTTAGGTATTGTGTTCTGTGCTGAGAATGCCTTCTCTCTTTCATATCCTTCCATTTTACAGCCCGTGCACTAAATATTCTGTAAACCTCTTCTGATGCCTGCCCACCTACCCCAGGATTTCACATTTTCTATTCCATAATTGTTCTCCATTGCTTGTAGAATCCAATATTCTAGTGAAGTATAATTCCTCATTTATGAGTATATATCCTCTCTGGACTACTAAGTATTTGGATTCAGTAACCATGTCTTTTTATTATCTTTGCTGCTAAAATTCACTTTGTTGGGCCTGAAACCAAGGCTTTTTCCAGTTCAGCTCACTGTACTACCAGAATGCCTCTACCACATGACTCTGTATACCTACAACATGACAACAGTGCACACAATTATTAATAGCTACTATTAGAAGAGACTAGCAATACTATTCTTATAGTTAGGTCATACAAATACTGTATTAAGGTCTCTTTCCAGTTTAAAAATCACTACTAATTAAGAAAATAGGTATTATTCACTTACCCATTCATTAGTAAACAAGACAGATTTATTTACCTCTTTTGTCAGTTTATACACCAACTGGTAAAGAAGGGGTGTACAGTCAACTCGGAGAGTATAATTGCCTGGAAAAATAAAACACAGTGTGTTTTAATACTTGCAAATGAAATTCCAATAGAACTCTAACTATTTCTAATTATAAAGAAGATACAGTAGACTTGAAATTGAAGGCATCATTCCCAAGGAATTAGAATAGAGTGGAGGGGCACCTGGGTGGCTCATTGGGTTAAAGCCTCTGCCTTCGGCTCAGGTCATGGTCTCAGGGTCCTGGGATTGAGCCCCGCATTGGGCACTATGCTCAGTAGGGAGCCTGCTTCCTCCTCTCTTTCTGCCTGCCTCTCTGACTATTTGTAATCTCTGTCTATCAAGTAAATAAAATCTTAATAGGGTGGAAATAGTTCTTCAGGAGCAAGAAAGTGTACACTTCAAACAGAGGAAGTTATAGGAGGGTTTTGGCTGCTGAGGCAGCAAGTCCCACCATAACTTCTAGAATCATTCTTAGGGTGGTATTTCTTAGGGGGACTCTGGCAAATGAAGTGATAATGCTATTCCCTTTTTACGCAACTCAACAGTATCACGACATGAGACTAGAGCGTTTCAGTAATAAGTACGCTCTGACATTTATCTAGACATCATCATAAAATGCAAGCCTAGAGGGACAATTGTCACATGTCAGGTTCCAAGGGAAGTCTGTAGTTTGTGCTTGCTTCAAATTGTTGCAGTACATACAGGAAGTATTTCTGTATGGAATATTCTGTAAAGTATTCTTTTGAAATATTTTAGCCTAATTTTTTAATATCTCCACAGGAAGACTGTAATTAATACTAGAGTTTTAAGTAGTAATTCAAGATAGGCAAATGGAAAATATACTAAAGAAATTAGGATCAGTAGCTTAGTTATGAATCATACATGGACTCATTTGAATCATGGTTTTCTCTGTGGTAAAGTGGAAAATTAAGGTATCAGTGAAGAATTTGACAGGAAGAAAATAATCTTTGTAAGTTACAATTTGCACATTCAAAGATATTTAATAATCTAAAATAAAATATACCTTCTATAGATGAATCTGAGTTGATATAAGCAACACTTCTTTCCTGGAGTGTTTTTGCATTCTCCTACAGTTGAAGCAAAGTTGTTAGTTAATTCACAATATTTACAATTGTGGGAATGTAAAAAAAAAAGCAACTTAGTATAAAAGTGGTCTACCAATATCTTTATGAATCAAACACCTATGCCTTTGAACATAATTTCTAAGAAAATGCAGATAACTGGCTGATTAAGAACGTTAATGCAGTTAAAATCAGTAGGAAAAATATTGCGTAGCTACTGTTATAGCAATAGCAGGAACTGTCACAGAAAAGTGTGGTTCCTTGATTTCTTGCATTAGAATATAGGGTGAGGCTCCCAGACTCTCGGCTCCACTGCAGACCTAATGAACAAGAATTTCTGAAAGTCCTAGAAATCTGTATTTTCTACAAGGTATCCCTGGAAACCCTTGCATACACTGAAGTTTGAGAGATATAGTGAGACTGGATACCCATGTAAAGTAAAAGTGAGGAAATAGAGAATTTCCATTTATCTATTTTTAAAAGAGGAAATATAAAGAGAAAGTAATTTGGAAAAAACTACAGGGAAAGAAGTAAAGACATTAGGACAGTCTACCTCTCTCCTGCTTCCCCTTGCTTTCGCTCACTCTCACACACACAAAAGATAGAGAACGCTATCACACAGATGGGAATATGGTGAGAGAGCCTCTTACTTCTATCTGGCTTGCTACCTTATAGGAACATGCTATAATAGGAGGTGGTCCAAGATAGAAGCACAGAAATACCCTGAACTCAGTTCCTAGACAACAAATCTACATCTACATGTAGAGCAATTCCTCCTGAAGAATAATGAAAGCTGATTGAACAGCTTCTGCACAAGAAAGATAGAGGGACCACATATAGAAGGGTAGAAACAGCAGAGACACAGTAACATTGGGAACAACTAACCACAATGTGACAACCTATAGCAGGGAGAGATATGACCGAGGGGCCCTTTTGCAGACTTGCCCACCCTAGGTCACAGAAAAACAAAACAGAGTTCAAAGGGAAACTAGACTATTAAGTGAAGGACATTCATTTACTAACCCTACAAGTCTGCCAAATGAGCTTAACTACTGGAACTCTTTCCAGGATCAGAGGTACTTGGTCCCCTCACCCACACCAGGTCCAGCTGTTCCACCAAGGTGACCCAAGCACACACCCGGCCTGTGGGTCACCACCCAAGCCCTCCCACCAAAGCAGCCACAATGTGGAGCTCCCCCAAAACCCTGGCCTGAACCTGCTCCCTTTCAGCTGTCCTTCCAGGGGACCATGGTGCAAAGTGCTCTAGGAACCTCTGAATTACTCTTGCTTTAGCTCAAGCTGACCTGACAGGGTACCTCTGTGCAAAGTGCCACAGCCAGCACCTATCCAGCACCAATCAGCTAGCCAAAGCCACTAAGCACACAGTCTACACAGGGGCATTGTTACATAAGGCCACTTCTTCAAGACTGAGATAGGTCCTGTTCCACCTAATATAGAAACAAACACAAAGTCAGACAAAAGGAGACAGGGGAAGATGTTTCATACAAAGGAACAAGACCTCAGAAAAATAACTAAATGAAGATATGCCATCTACCTAAGAAGGAATTCAAAGTAATGGGCATAATGGTGCTCACCAGACTTGAGAGAAGAGTGGATGAATTCATTAAGGACTTCAACAAAGAGAAAGTATAAAAAGGAACCCACCAGAACTGAAAATAGAACTAAAATGAGAACCCTAGAGGTAATTCCACACAAGAGTAGAGGAAGCAGAAGAACAGATCAGTGAGCTGGAAGACAGAGTACTGGAAAGCAACCAAGCTGAACACCCAAAAGAAATAATTTTTTTAAATGAGGACAAGTTAAGGGACCCCTGCAACAACATTAAACATAGTAACTTTTGCATTATAGGGTTCCCAGAAGAAGAAAGAAGGGAACAGAAAACTTACTTGAAGAAATAACAGAACTTCCCTTATTTGGAGAAGAAAACAGACATCCAGGAACTCCTAAAAAAAGATGAATCAAAGGAGGTCCACACCAAGACAGAATAGTTAAAATGGAAAACTTCAATAATCTTAAAAACACCAAGGGAAAAGCAAACAGTTACATACAAAGGAAACTCAATAAGGCTTTGAGCTGATTTTTCATCAGGAATTTTGTAGGCCAGAAGGGAGGCCATAAATCTATTCAATGTGCTAAAAGAGCACTGGGGGAACATGGCCATGAATACTCCACCCACCAAGTTTACCATTGAGGAAGAGCTAGAGTTTCACAGATGAAAAACAGCTAATGGAATTCATCACCCTAAACTGGCCCTGTAAGTGTTAAGGGAATTCCTTAAGTAGAAAAGAAAAGGTCCAAGTAGAAAAAAGTATGAAAGGAAAAAATTTCACTGGTAAAAGCAAACATCTAGTAAAGATAGTAGATAAATCACTTACAAAGCTAATATGAAGGTTAAAAGAAAACAGTGATCAACTATATTTAGAATATTAGGCAATATGCAAAATATGGCATCATATAAATAAAATTTGTGTTTGGGGGGTAAAAGTTTAATGCTTTTGAATGTGTTCAAATCTAAGCAACCATCAACTTATATAGATTGCTGTATACATGGGAACTTTATGGTAACCCCAAATCCATAATACACAAAAAGAGAAAGAGACCTAAGTATAACACTAAAGAACACCATCAAACACAAAGGAAGAAGTCAGAAGAAGAACAAAGGAACAGAGCGAACTACAAAAAACACCAGAAAACAATTAACAAAATGGCAATGAGTAGTATCTATGAATGATTACATTAACTATAATGGACCAAGTACTCCAGTCAAAAGACAGAGTACCTGAATGGATAAGTAAACAAAATCTATCTGTGTGCAATCTAAAAGAGACACCTCAGATCAAAAGACACACAGACAAAAAGAGAAGGGAAAGGAGAAAGATACCCATGCAAATGGAAGCAAAAGAGAATTGGAGTACCAATACTTATATCAAACAAAATAGACTTTAAAAGACAAAGACATTATAGAAGAATAAAGGGATCAATCCAACAAGAAGATATAATAATACTAAATAAGCACCTAACATATAAAGCTAATGTTAACAGACATTAAAAGTTAGAAACCAAAATATACAGTGGAAAAAAGACAGTCTCTTCAATAAATGGTGCTGGGAAAACTGGACAGCTATATGTAGAAGAATAAAACTCGACTATTCTCTTACACCGTACACAAAGATAAACTCAAAATGGATAAAAGACCTCAACGTGAGACGGGAATCCATCAGAATCCTAGAGGAGAACATAGGCAGTAATCTCTTTGATATCAGCCACAGCAACTTCTTTCAAGATATGTCTCCAAAGGCAAAGGAAACAAAAGTGAAAATAAACTTCTGGGACTTCATCAAAATCAAAAGCTTCTGCACAGCAAAGGAAACAGTCAAAAAAACAAAGAGGCAACCTACGGAATGGGAGAAGATATTTGCAAATGACAGTACAGACAAAAGGTTGATATCCAGGATCTATAATGAACTCCTCAAACTCAACACACACGAAACAGCAAACACATCAAAAAATGGGCAGAAGATATGAACAGACACTTCTCCAATCAAGACATACAAATGGCTATCAGACACATGAAAAAATGTTTATCATCATTAGCCCTCAGAGAGATTGAAATTAAAACCACATTGAGATATCACCTTACACCAGTTAGAATGGCCAAAATTAACAAAACAGGAAACAACATGTGTTGGAGAGGATGTGGAGAAAGGGGAACCCTCTTACACTGTTGGTGGGAATGCAAATTGGTGCAGCCTCTTTGGAGAACAGTGTGGAGATTCCTCAAGAAATTAAAAATAGAGCTTCCCTATGACCCTGCAATTGCACTCCTGGGTATTTACCCCCAAGATACAGATGTCGTGAAAAGAAGGGCCATCTGTACCCCAATGTTTATAGCAGCAATGGCCACAGTCGCCAAACTATGGAAAGAACCAAGATGCCCTTCAACGGATGAATGGATAAGGAAGATGTGGTCCATATACACTATGGAGTATTATGCCTCCATCAGAAAGGATGAATAGCCAACTTTTGTAGCAACATGGACGGGACTGGAAGAGATTATGCTGAGTGAAATAAGTCAAGCAGAGAGAGTCAATTATCATATGGTTTCACTTATTTGTGGAGCATAACAAATAGCATGGAGGACAAGGGGCATTAGAGAGGAGTAGGGAATTTGGGTAAATAGGAAGGGGAGGTGAACCATGAGAGACTATGGACTCTGAAAAACAATCTGAGGGGTTTGAAGTGGCGGGGGGGTGGGAGGTTGGGGTACCAAGTGGTGGGTATTATAGAGGGCACGGCTTGCATGGAGTACTGGGTGTGGTGAAAAAATAATGAATAATGTTTTTCTGAAAATAAATAAATTGAAAAAAAAAAAGAAACCAATAGTAATACTCTAAAGGATTTTAAAGGCCCACATCTAGCAATAGATAGATTTTTGGGTCTGGATAATCTGTTATTAAACAGTGGTTTTGAATAAGTCATTAGACCAAATGGCTTTAACAGATACATACAGAATATTCCGCCCCAAAACAGCAGAACACACATTTCTCTAAAACTGCACAAGAAACTTTCTCCAAATTTGATCTCGGGATATGTGCACAAAACAAATTTCAGTAAGTTTAAGACCAAAATCATCTTAAGCATCTTTTCTAACCACAATGGTATAAGATTAGAAATAAATGACAAAGAAAGACCTGGCAAAAACACAAATATGTTGAGGTTACAACAATATGCTACCATACACCCAGTAAGTAAATGAAAGAATCAAAGAGGAAATAAAAAAAAAAATACGTGGAGACAAATGAAAATGGAAACAACAATTCAATTCTTGGGGACACAGCAAAAGCAGTTCTAAAAAGAAAGTTTTATAGAAATACATTATGGTCTACACTTCAAGAAAAATCTCAAACAATTTAACCTTATACCTACAGGAACTAGGTAAAGAATAAAGCCCAAAATCAGTGAAAGGAGAGAAGAAATAATAAAGATCAAAGCAGAAATAAGTGAAATGGAAACTTAGAGAAAATACCTATGAAACTGAGAGCAGGTTCTTCAAAAAGATAAACAGCATTGATAAAATATTAGACTCATCAAGAAAAGAGGACTCAGGTAAAAATCAGGAAAAAAAAGTTAAAACTAACACCACAGGAAATACAAATGATTTTAAAATACTATAAAAAATTATACAAACTGGACGGTCTAGAAGAAACATAAGATTATAGAAACATACAATCTTCCAAAACTGAATCAGGAAGAACTAGAAAATCTAAGTCCCAATTACTTGTAACAAAATTGAATCCATAATCAAAAAACTCCCAACAAACATAAGTCCAGGCCCAGTGGCTTCCCAGATGACTTTTACCAAATATTTATGAAGAGTTAATACCTCTCTTTCTCAAACTATTCCAAAACACAGAAGAGGAAATAAAACTTCCAATTCATTCTATAAAGCGAGCATTACCCCAATACCAAAATGAGATAAAGACACTAAAAATAATAATAATAATAATAATAGGCTAATACCCTGGTGAACACAGACTCAGAAATTCCCAACAAAATATTATGAAACCCAATTCAACAATACATTAATAGGACCAACTATCATGATCAAGTGGGATATTTGTTGAACAAACCAAAGCTAATAGAGAACTGGTGGTTGCCAGAAGGGAGGGCAGTGGAAAGATGAGCAAAATAGGTGTAGACATTAATAAGTGCAAACTTTCAGTAATAAGTCATGAAGATGCAAAGTACAGCATAGTCAATAATAGAACTTTATATGATGATAGATGGTAACTACACATATTATGGTAGCTGCATAATGTATAAGGTTGTCAACCGACAATTTGTACATTAATACAACATTGTCAACTATACTTAAATTTAAGAAAAAATATATTACAATAAAAAATAATTAAAGCTGTGAGTGGTTACTGGCACAAATGAGGACTGTTCCCCATCTACACTTGCCCACAATGGCTGGATGGCAGTTGCCTGTATTATATATACAAAGTCAGTTTCCATTGCAACACATTTTTATTAGAAATAAAGAAGATTCCTTAACTATATTTAAAGCATGCTGTTGAATATTGGAAAGTGTTGAAACTGTCCCTAACCCACATTTATTAAATTACTGCAAAGTATGTTTATTACTTATATCTTAGATTGTACTTTAAGCTGCTAAATTTAGAGAAACGGGGACATCTATTTATATATATATAAATATATATATATAAATATATATTTATATATAAATAGATGTTATTATATATATATAATATATATTTATATATATTATAGAATTTGCTTTTCTAAAAGTAAAGGAAATTTGATTTCTCTAAATAGTCTACTTCTAAAATGCATATTCATAATTACCGATGTGATGATAAAACTTTGCAATGTCAAATGAGTATAAGGATAAGTGACAGGAGACAAGAAACTGTGATTTTACTTCCATACTTATTTCATTCACATTATCATTTAAAAAGGAAATGAGTCAGGAGGAAATTATTTTTAAAAAAACTAGATAACAACAAGAAGTGTATGACATGCTTTAAAACAATGCTATAAAATCTCAACTCATAAAAGATAAATGCATGGTGCAGGGAGACTATGTGCTTATATAGTGCACCATGTCTTTACAAAATGCATTTCCTTACCTTGTACATTAAAGAACTTAGTTACTTGATAGGAAGGCTAAGGGAAGAAGATGAAAGAAGGGGGCCTAGGAGAGACACTTAAAGATAAAGCATTAGGAGGCAGTGTAACATAAAAATCAGTCATACCTTTAGAAAAAATAAATATCTAAAATTATAAAGACAATTTACTAAAGTAATTCCATTTACAAAATTATCTTCTCCTCTACAATCAAGCATAATCTTTTGTAGAATGGCGAAATATAGCTATGGTTGCAATTTATATGGAATCTACAAGTGTAAAATTACAACCCAAGTACAGTCACCTTAGTTCTCTTAAGCAAGAATATCATAGGTTTTTCCTAAGTAGAACTCCAAGGAAACTTAAAAACTTGAAAATTAACTCCAAGGATCTGTATCCATTTTACATAGGTCAGTCCTCTCGTCAGAAAAGCTTGCTAGTTTTGTTTATTCTCTGAGCTTACAAATTTTACTTATTCACAAAACAAATGCAAATGGAAACCAAAATGCTTTGACAAGAATAAATTTGGTTTTGGCCCAGTAATTTAGAGATTATTCTGCTTTGCCAAACTAATGTGAAAATAAAAACAAAGTATTTCTCAAATGGGATCTGTGCTTATCCTGAGATACATGTATTTGTTTCCCTGCTGACCAAGAAAATAACAAAAGCCTGTAGTCATATTTACCTCAGCCCATTCTGTGGACCCCAGCAGCCCAAACTCTTCTGCATCCCAGCTGGCAAAAATGATAGTTCTTCTAGGTCTCCAGCCTGCAATCATTGTTAACATGCATTAATTAGGTACACCTATCTAAAAACAGAGGACAATTAAGTGAGTCACTTTTTGTCATCACCAACCAAAGAAACATTATTTACCTCCGCTCATGAGTTTTCCGAAACTCTGGACAATTTCTTGCAAAACAGCAGCTCCACTGGTTGGGTCAATAGCTCCAAACACCCAAGAGTCCCGATGACCTCCTAGAATAACATACCTGTCTGGAAAATAATGTGTTCAGAAGAACTACAATTTTCAATATATTACAAATAGTTGTGATTTAGGTATTTATTTATTTTTTTAAGATTTTACTTATTTATTTATTTACTTGAGAGAGAGACATGGAGAGCACAAGCATGAGAGGGGGAAGGTCAGAGGAAGAAACAAACCCCCTGCTAGGCAAGGAGCTGGATGCAGACTCTATCCCAGAATTCCAGGATCATGACCTGAGCTGAACGCAGTCACTCAACCAATTGAGCCACCCGGGCGCCTGCAATTTAAGTTTTTAACTTAAACTTCCTTTTGGTTGAGTTTCCTCCATAGGAAAAAAAAATCAACACTATAAGATAGGGGTTTCTTTTAGCATTGTACAATTTTTTTTTTCAAATGTAGCTGTTTCACATCAGAGAAAAAAATCAATTATTGACTGAAGTTTATTTTCTCTTACTCTTTTAATCTTTGTAAAAATGAAGTGTTTAAAAATATTCAGACTCACCAGGTTCCACAGATCCTCTGATCGTTCCAATTACATTGTAAATCCTTGTAATTTTATTGGTGTTATGAACGTGCATTCTAACCTTCCTAGGATTTCAAAGGGAATAAATTACTTTATATAAATTATTACATCTAACAGTTTTGTTCCACCATTTTATTATGAAAAATCTCAAAATTACAGATAATTATATAATAGGACAATGAATTCCCATATATCCACAAACTAACTCAATAATCATTAACACTTGTTATGTGCAATGTGTAAATGGCTAATGCATTTTACTCTTAAGTACTTACGCATGCTTAAAGTCAGATTTTAAAAACTGACAATATTTTTATTATTCCTCCCTCATAGCTATATTGTTGATATTTAAAGTCCAAAATACTCTTATTCAAAATGTTTTGGGTATTCATTCTAAAATTTTTAAAAACACTGTATAAAGTGCAAATATAAGGAAGGCAGCCAGTTATGTCTTAAGGGAGAGAGAAGCATTTTTAAATTGTGTCTTTGTATTTGCATTAATGCCTGCTGGTGCAATATTGTTGAAGCAGAATGTCAGTAATTGTTAAGTAAATAGCTGGCTGAGTACTGCCTAAAAGCAATGGGAAATTTGGGAAGGAAATGGGAATTTGGGAAAGCACCTGCTAAAATGTACCAGACAACTATATAATGAAACTTTTCTATCCATCCATCACTGTTGATTCTGATTTGGGCCAGCCTTTTAAATATCCATTCATGAGATATAATTAACCAAATTAAAGGGAAAATATAGTCAGGCTAAAATAGAAAAAAAAAAGTCATTCACATCTATGAATCCAAAATGACATGGGAAAATACTGTCTCATTTTCACAAGGAAACAAAACGAATCTTGATCTATGTGGGAGGCGGGCGGTGGAAGAGAGGACTCCCAGCAGTTTCTAATTTGTGGTTATTTATGAGTGGAAGAACTAAGAGGTTGTCAGAACCTGTACTGATTTTTCCCCTCTACAAGCATATTGTGCTTCTGAATGCATATTTAAATTGTGTGATATTCAATAAAGTGCCTTTGGAGAAAAACTAATTAATGGGTATTTTTTATATTTTAAGACATTAAGGACTTATTTTGCTGAGAGATAAAATTAATAGCAAAGAAGCAAAAAGATTTCTAGCATGTTTCTAAAAATGAGCCTAAGATTTATCAGTAAGAAACCCTGTATCATTGATATTATGTCATTAAATGAATAAAAGAATATTACAAACAAGAATGAAGAAAAAAATCTATTTTAATCAAAACCTGAAAATAAACATAGATTATCTGTTCAGATCCTCAGAGGAGCTCAACCACATATGCAATACTTCTGTCTTTCTAGTTTTTAGAATTAATGACTCAAAAAGTTTTTTAAAAAAAGGATCTGTTGGTCCTGTTATCACTTCAAACTCATCATGTTCCAAACAACATGAACTCTATAATGTAAGCTCCACAGGGAAGGAATTTTGTCTGTTTTGTTCACTGCTGAATTCCCAGTATGCAGAATAGTGCCTGGGTTACAGTAAATACTCAATAAATATTTGTAAAATGAATGAATACACTCCTATTAGGAAAAAGTGAGAAAGGCCTTAGCTCATTCATCAGTTACCTCTGCCTATCACTGTCTTTGACTAGAATATTTCACAACTCTGTTGAGATCAAGATTAACTTGTGGAAATTCCACATCCACTGAAATATACAATCTGTCTAGTGAATATTTAATGGATTCCTTCAAGGTAGAAGAAACTAGTTTTCTGCTATTAAGTACTTCCATTTCAGCATTCTTGATGTGCTGATTTTTTTGGTATCATCATTGAATTCTCCTTTGAACAAATTTTAATTCCTTTGTGGTTCCCTTACTATTTAATGAATTAAATGAAATTTTTGACACATGTTCATTTTATATTTGTAGAAGAAACATGGTTTTACTTTAAAAAAATCACCATTTGTTCATTTTTTTGAAGTCCCACGGAGATGTACAATGGATTCACCTTGTAGAACCAGGTATGGGTAGCTTAAACCCAGACATGTCTTCTTTTGGCTCTGAGGTTAAACCAAAGCAGTGACAGAATTTTCACTCTGCTGACTCTGTATCTCTTTTTAATTAGGAAGTGTTTAATGTCAACACCAATACAGTTAACATATAGTGTTGTGTTAGTTTTCGGTATACAATATAGTGATTCAAGAGTTCTATACTTGACTCAGTGTTCATCATGGTAGGTGGACTCTCATTCTCCCCACCACCTACTACACCCATCTCCTCCACCTGACTTCCCTCTAGTAGTCATCAGTTTGTTCTCTGTCATTAAGAGTCTATTTCTTGGTTTGTCTCTCTTCCTGTGGACTTCTAACTTTATACTATCTTTCCTACTGATTTTATTTTTTTTTTAAGATTTTATTTATTTATTTGACAGACAGAGATCACAAGTAGGCAGAGAGGCAGGCAGAGAGAAAGAGAGAAGCAGGCTCCCTGCTGAGCAGAGAGCCCAAAGCGGGGCTCGATCCTAGGACCCTGGGATCATGACCTGAGCCGAAGGCAGATGTTTAACCCACTGAGCCATCCAGGTGCCCCATTTCCTACTGATTTTATGTTTTGTATTTCTAGTTTTCTTATGGCAGGTGAATTATTCCCTATTGGTGGCAGCAATGGTTGGGAATTGGGTTTTATGTCTTGTCACTTGGTAATCTCTGTAAATGGATTAATTATCAAGAGCTCTTCTGGGTGAGAAATGATAATCTGGACAGTTCATCTGGGTGAAAAATGACAGAATCTCTGTAAAAGCTCTTTTTGGTGAAAAGAGAACAAGAGATTTTTATTTGTGTATTTGGCCATTTTGAGCTCAAATCAATTAGGAATTTTGTGCCCATGGTGAAGGAGAACATTTTGATATCTAGACCAAGGGATTTGTATGTTTCTGAATTTACTCCTGAACTGAAATTACAGAACTGAAGCCATATGTTTTCTCTGTTCTCTGTGTCATTATGTTTCATTTCTAAATCAGAAAGGCCTTTATCTTTCACTGTGTATGTTAGGTTTTCTTGCTACTGTATATAATAAACATCTATATTAAAGTAACTCTTTGTTCTCAGTTATATAGATAAATAAGCACTTACAGTATTTCTAAAATTCCTTTAAAATAAAAGGAATTAACTACTAATACTTTAAAGTGCTGAAAAAACATTCTTAAACTAAAAAAATTAGTAAGAATCCAAGTTTGCACAGTTAATGTAAAGTTACAGCAAACAAGACTGATCAACTGATTTGGGCTTAATCAAAAGACTTAACCAAAACACTGATTTATCAGTGTTAAATTTCCCTTTCTCCCACAGGCAAATCAAACTACTTAATTTCTAAATCTTGCCAAGTTGATCTCTACACAAGTTGATCTCTCCAGCTAGCATTTCCTGCCTGCCTTGATCTAGTGGGAAACTTACAAGCTCAAAGAATAAATATTCTGGGATCACTCCTCTCCAACAGGGCCAATGCTAACGCATTGAGCCTTACAACAGTTCCGTGCTTACCTATTTTAACTCACTGCACAGCAAGTGATCAATCAATGTGAGCTCCTTTCTCTCTTCTCTTTTACTCCTTCACTTAAGGTAACTTCCAAAATGTTATACATTTAAAATACTGGGTTATCTGAAACATTGTTTTAAAATTTTGGATGAAAAAGGCAGTTAAAATGTTAAACCTGAACTCAAATGTAGTCATGTTTAAGACTTTATAATACACGGGGCGCCTGGGTGGCTCAGTGGGTTAATCCTCTGCCTTTGGCTCAGGTCATGATCTCAGGGTCCTGGGATTGAGCCCCACATCGGGCTCTCTGCTCAGCAGGGGGCCTGCTTCCTCCTCTCTGCCTCCTCTCTGCCTGTGTCTCTGCCTACTTGTGATCTCTGTCTGTCAAATAAATAAATAAAATCTTAAAAAAAAAAAAAGACTTTATAATACAAATGTTGTGATCTCTCTTTTGGAAGAAGAATTCAGGACATCATTCTATAAGTACTCCTTAGGTGATATAAAATGATCAATTGTTCGTTATGAAAAATGAGAAAAAGACAAGCAAAATATACCTGGAAGAAGTTACCTTGACATTTTTCCATTAAACATAGAAAACTTTTCCAGTCTATTAAAGTAATATAAAATTACCTGAAGGAATCATGCCCTGCAAAGCCAGGCCCAATGTTATAATCCACATTAAGACTTCCCTTCCAGCTGTCATCGGGTACAGCAATTCCTCCCATGTGGCTGTTGAGAGAAAATAAAAGTAATAGAAAAAGGCTGAGCATCATAATTTCTTAGAAGAAATCATGGAGGCTGATAATGTGATATTTCATTCATACATTTAACAAATATTTATTGAGCCAAGTACTATTAATATTCCCTTTCTTTGTGGAACTTACATTTTATCAAGAGAGCCAAAATTGAAATATATGAAGTATTTAATATGTTTGTGGTAAGAGGGCTTAGGGGAAAAAAAAAATAGGGAGTGGAAATGAGATGCATCAGCCTCCTTATTTTTGACTTTATGTAGGGAACTGTTAGATCTAAGAAATAGTGAAAATAGGAAATTCATGACTATGTAAAGGAGAAGAAATTAATTTCTAGGGAAGCTGGTGATTACCTAGCAATTATTAAATTTTATTGGTACAGACATCTAAAAAACAAAAGTTGGAAATTTGTGAAAGAATATCAGTGACAGAATGCAACATTAGCAAACATTAGTTAAATGTTTACTATATTCTAGATACTTTACACACTTGCATTGGTCTCCTCTCCTCCTCATAATTACCCTATCAGGGAGAAACAATTACTGTGCTCATTCACAGATAAGCAAATTGAACCAGAGAAAGATTAAGTAATTGGTCCAAGTTCACACATCTAATAAGTAGTGGGCCCTGTAATATTTTTAAAATACAAGTCAAGTACAAACATCAAATGAATATCAAAGAAAATCCAACTATTTGAAAAATCTCCAGTCAGTATTTTTATCTTGGACACAGTTTTGCACTTGATACTTTCTTTTGTAGGAGACTAATGGTTTCTTGCCATTTCTTGGTATACTCTGTTATTCCTACTTCAGGAAGTATTTTCCTACTTTGTTTCCTTAATTTTTAAAAAATGTTTTTGAGGTATAAGTGACATATAACATCGGTTTCGGGTATACAACCAGACTTTACTTTTAACATAATTAGATTACATTGGTTTTAGACAAGAAAATGGACACATTAGTATAAAACGTCTTAAATATCATATCCAATTAGAAAATCCTACCGTAGTAATATTTCTGCATCATTATACCCAATAGGATGCACAGGGATCTTGGGAATTCCTACTCCTTCTTTGACATCAAGTCTAAAGGTGTACTCTGCAGAAATTGTATAAAATGAAAACATCTGAAAAATCTGGGCAAGGGGTATAAAGAAATGTCTTTTATTACTATATTTACTACATGGTTAAAATTATATCAGATTTACTACATGTTTGAAATTATATCAAAATTTAAAATTCCCCCAAACCCACTGATTGTTTTATCTAATATGACCTATTTAATTCAACAGTAAGAAATTAAATCACTCAAATTTTAATGTAAAATCAACTGTGGGGATTATAAATTTCCAAATTTGTTTTGACATTGCATGTAAATCTCTTGAATTTTACAAGAATATTTTATTTCCTTAGGGATCTCTTGAATCCTTCTTAGGGAAGCTTCAGTTAACTAGTTGCCTGGAAATTATGTCCCAAATTTTGAAACTAGGTATAACTGAAAAAAAAAAAATTAAAGGGAATTTATGAGATCTTGGGAATAATAAAGATCTTGTTCAAATGGTAATACAACATTCTCTTTAAAGGAAGACGAAAAAGTACTGTCAGACTTACAGCCTCATTGGGACTTTGGCTTTCAGCCAAAATAGTTGTATAGCACTAAAACACCTAGCTTAGAAACAAAGAAAGATTCCAATCAAATGACAGCAAGGTTCCACCTGTAGAAAATAGGAAGAAAAAAAAAATGAAGCAAAAATAAGCAAGGAAAGAACATAATAAAGATCAGAGCAGAAATATAAGAAATAGGAGACAGAAAAATGGTAGCAATTATGAATAAAATCCAAGCAGATTCTTTGAGAAGATCAATAAAACTCATAAATCTTCAGCAAGACAGTTTAGGGGAAGGAAGGAAGGGAGGGAGAAAAGTTGCCATGACCAGGAATAAAGAAGAGAATTTCATTCTCGTACCTGTACATGCACGTGTGTATGCACACGCACCTGCACACACACAGCATGAGAATATTACGAACAACTCTATCAAGTTTAACTTGGATGAAATGGATTAAATATGTTGAAGACATAAACTACTGAAGCTCACTTAACAATAAATGGACAACCTAAATAGGCATATACCTGTTTTAAAATGGAATTTGTAGTTAAAAACATGCCTACAAACAAAATTGTAGGCCAAGATTTTCTAGGGAATTCTACCAAATGTTTATAGGTCAAAATCTCTTGAAACTCTTACAAAACAATGAAGATGAAATAGTTTCCAACTCAGCGCATAAGGCCAACATTACTCTGATATCAAAATAAGACCAAAATGTACAAGAAAATCAATCTACAGGCCAATATCCTTCATGAATAAAAGGAGATACGCTTAACAAAATTTTAAACTCAACAATATACCAAAGCATGTGAAAGGATAGTGCATTGTGACCAAGTAGAGTTTATCCTAGGTTGGGAGGGTTGGGTTAATGTCCAAAAATCTATTAGTATAATTTAATGAAAGTAACATAACAACTTATTATCATCTCAAGACTCAGTAAAAGCATTTGACAAAATTCATTATATAGTCCTAGATAAATGTGCTAAAACAAAAGCTCTTAGTCCATTAGAAGTAAACTCCCCCAATCTGACAAAAAGAATCTAAAATAAAACCTATAGCCGAAGACTGGATTTTTTCTTCTTGAGGCAGGATCAAGGTAAGAACATCTCTGCTAACACCTTTTTCCAGGAATGTACAAGACATACTAGCCAGTATACCAAGGCAAACACATTTTAAAAAGTAAAAGTCCTCCAGACTGGGAAAAAAAAACATACTTGCAGAAAACATGGTCGTCTATGTAAAAACTGATGGTATCTATAGAAACCTACTAGAACTATTTAGTAAGTTCAACAAGTTTGCAGGATACAAGATTGATGTATTTCTTCTACAAATTAAGTTATTTCTACTTACTAGCACTGAACATAGGGAAATAGAAATTTCAAATATATTATTAAAAAGCATACAAGTAGGAAACACATATGGGTAAATGAGAAAGATGTGCACAGTCCATACAGCGAAACTACAAACATGCAGAGATAAAGAGTATCTAAGTAAACAGAATCGTGCCAGGTGCATAGATCAAAATATTCATTATTTAAGATGTCGATTCTCCCCAAATTGACCTACAGATTTAATTCAATCTCAATCAAATTCCCAGGAAACTTTTCAGTGGAAATTAATAAACTGGTTCTAAAATTCACATGGAAAGGATCTAGAATAGCCCCCAAAACTTTGAAAAAAATGTAACTTGGAGGGTTAGCATACCTATTAGAATGTAAAATGAAAACGACTGACCAAACTAAAGGTAGCAAGGATACAGCAACTGCAACACTCCCGCACTGCTGCTAGAATGTAAAATGGTACAACCGCTTGGGAAAACAATTTGAAAATCCCTCTGAAATTTAAATACGCATATCTCATATTATCCTGTCGTTCAAATTCCCTCTGAAATTTAAATACACATATCTCATATTATCCTGTCGTTCAAATTTCTATATATTTACCCAGAAGAAATAAAAGCATATGTAAATATGAAGGCTTGTATACAACTATTATAGAGGTTTATATATGAGTCCCCAAACTAAAAAAACAATCCAAATGTCCATCAACAAGTAAATAAACAAACTGCAGTGTCTCCATTCAAGAAAATACTTGGCATAAAAAGGAATCAACTACTGACACAGACAGCAACATGGATGTGATGAGGGAGCAGGAGGCTGGCTGAGGACAGAGCAGAAGCTGGCGCCTTGCACCCCCTCCTCACCCACTCCCCTCCATATGTGTACCATTCCTCAGGCACCCCTGACCACCATAAAACGATAAATAGTGAACTTGCAGGGATCGCAATCCTGCAGAACAGGAATCTCCCTTGCTCTACAGGTATCCTAGAGATCTAAACAGGGAGGTTACCTTATCAATAGCACAAATTTCCAGAGGCAAATAACTCTCATTTCCTGAAGCCCTAATGTCCCCCTCCCCACCATAAACTGGAGGACACTGAGGTAGAAGGGAATGTAAATGATAGCAGGGTCATAATACCCCACTAAGAATCTCCCAACTATCTTGATGTTAATGCCTGACCTAAAAACGACATTGATCAAGCCATAAGGGCAAGGACTCCCTCCGGCACCTTGTAGGCCCTCCTTCGCATGTGAAAACTCTGTTGAAATCTCCCATCCCTTCACCACCTCCCCCCAACCGCAAGGTATATAACATGCCTACCCTCAAACAACCCGGGCCAGCAGCTCTTCCTGCCCACGGGTCCTGTCCCCTGCTTTAATAAACCACCATTTTGCACCAAAGATGTCTCAAGAATTCTTTCTTAGTCATTGGCTCTGGACCTCAGCCCACCGAACCTCACCTAGGTTCTAGAACTTCATCAGATGCATCTCAAAACAACTAAACCGACAGAATGCAGATCAGTAGTTGCCTAGGGACGGGCAGGAAGTAGGTAGGAAGGGTTTGGAGGAAAGCATTACAAAGAGAGGAGTGAAAACTTTTGGGTAATGGATATGTTCTTTATCTTAATTGTGAAGGCAGTTACACAGACGTTTTAACATGTGAAATGTGAAAAGTTTTGACAACACCCCAAAACTGACAGGTATTCAAAAAAATAATAATAATACAAATGTATGATAGCTAGAGAAGTATAGTATCACCAAGCAATTCAGAAAACCAAAGTTCTAGTTTGGTAAAAGTAGTATTACTTTGGGTATGGGGGTCTGTGTTTCTGCACCTCTGCTAAAAGTAGAGAGAAATCCAACTGACACTTCCCCCTCCATGTGCACACCTCATGAAAATATAAAACAAAAGTAATACATGGGAAATGTTTTTTTAATTCTTAGCTATAGTAATCCAAAATATTGTAACTTTTGCAGTTTGAAGGTTATTCAATAGATGTTCACTTTTAGGTCTTCACTAAGGGCAAGTAGAATTTGTGCAAAAATGGGTGAACCAGGGCAGGCCCATCCATGCTTACCTTTAGCCGGATAGCCTGGAGTGAGTGGGTCACCAGCACCATTCAGATTTAGCACATTCCCTCTCTGCACTGCAGTTCCAGGAAGGTTCCATCCTTTAGGATAAGGCTGTACTGCAGGGGCAAAGTAGTCCGCTGGATCTGAGTACAAGATGATTCCTATGGCTCCTGCTAACATGGCATTTTTAACCTGCAGGGGCAATGTGCAATCCGTAATGGAGAACTGGCAGATGATTAATTTGTCTAAGAGAAAATCAATTTAATAATGTAAGGAATTGGAGACTCTGCTTTTTATGATGCTGCTACACATTCAGTTTTTTATGCCTTAATTACAGTTTCTCTCCTGGGGGAACTAAGAGCTCTCATTTATTTTAACAACTCTAAGCAAGCTCCTCTCTCTTCTATGAAACATTCCTATTGTGGCCAAAACTGCAAAATTAATGACTCCCTTCTTTCTACCTCTTCTATTTTGTACATATTTCTGTGATAGGATGGATCATTGTATTTTAAAATACCTTTAAGATAACTTTCTCTCTTGCTAGACTGAGGATGTTTTTAGAAAAGGGACCATGTCTTGTTCACTTTTAACTACCCACCCTCCAAAGCCTGGCACAGCACAGAAATACTTGGAGAACTCAACTAATTTAAAGTTCTATACAGAGCGTGTGAAAAATTGCTGACTGTATTTTGTAAACATTTTCTAACAATGTAAACTAACCACAAATAGGAAAATCTTTCCAGCAGGATTCTGAAGTCTCCATTACCAGAAATATTGTAGTGAAAGGTAGATAACAATCAGTTTTGGCTAACTAAAACACACTTCAATATTCAGAAAACATTCCTACAATATGAATGGGAGAACAATCTGTCACAACTTTTTTGAAGGGCAATTAGATGATGCCTTCCAAAATTTTGAAAGAATATACATGTTGACTTGGCCATTAAATTGCTAGGAATCCATACTACAAAAATCTTCATATAAATATTCAAGTGGGTATGGACAAAGATGTTCACAATGGAATTATTTTTAATAGTAATAAATTCAAGCCAAGCATCTGTCAACATAGGAATGGTTACACTACTTATCACTTCTATAAAGTATTATGCACCCATCCAAAATAACAACATATTTACTTAGGAAGCAGTTCTATAGAATTAACTACCAATTAAGTACCAGGCACTATCATAAGTGCTTTCTTTTTTTTTTTTAAGATTTTATTTATTTATTTGACAGAGAGAGATCACAGTAGACAGAGAGGCAGGCAGAGAAAGAGAGAGGGAAGCAGGCTCCCTGCTCAGCAGGGGACTAGATCCCAGGACCCTGAGATCATGACCCGAGCCGAAGGCAGCGGCTTAACCTACTGAGCCACCCAGGTGCCCCCATAAGTGCTTTCAAACATAAAGTCATTTAATCTTCGTAAGGATTCTAGGAGATCAATGCTATTATTAGCATTCCCACTTTATGTATAAGGAAACACTGACAAAGGAAGATAAGTAACTTGTTCACAGTAAAAGATCAATAGAACAGAGAGCCTAGACTAGACCAGAATCTATGGTGTATGGATCTAATCTAGAGTCCTCTACTCTTAATCACACATTATACAACAACACTCAGTGTTTTGATGTGGAGGAGTACCTATATATTTTTGCTGAGTGAGAAAATAAAATTAAATATAGTATATGATGGCATCTTTGTAAAAAATGTATAATATTTGTAAAATCAGCATATAAAAAAAGATATTTATATTCATATGTCACAGAATTAGGTCTAAGAAAAGCTGTGAAGATTGATCACATGTGGGCAATAAAATGGGTCATGTAGGGGAGCTTTCATTTTCAGTTTACATAAAATTTCCCTCAAAAAAATTTAAAAAGCATATTTTGTTGCTGTAATAAAAGTAATTTCCCTTTCTAGATGTATGAGGTAACATAAAAACAGGATTTCCTGGGTCATTGTCCCAGAGTCCTAGGATCGAGCTCAGCGGGGAACCTGCTTCCCTTCCTCTCTCAGCCTGCCTCTCTGCCTACTTATGATCTCTCTCTGTCAAATAAATAAAATCTTAACAACAACAACAAGATTTCCCATGCAACCATGGCCAATAGGAAGATTTTTTAAATACATATAAATTGAGGTAATTCTGGAAAACATGATGCAAGCTGATCATTTACATTTAGAGGATATACACAATCCTCTTCTCTCTAGAAAAGGAGGTGATACAATACTTTATTTCCTCTGAAGATTTTTCCATATCTTGCAATAACAATCTTTCCACTGCAATTGATGTTCATCTCTCTCTCCAGTTTGAAAAAATCTTCAGTACGAGCATAGTTCACATATATAAGATCTCCCTATAAAAAAAGAAAAAATTTGAAAATATATAGGCTACTGCTATAATTAAAAGGAAAACCAATGAATAAGTTTGATCCACAATATCACATCATCAAAAGTTATCTTTCCTAGATTGGCCCTAAAAAACTGGTATGTGCTAATTCTGTATGTTTTTAGAAAATATTTCAGTACTTCAAAAGTTCGAAAAAAATGCCAGTATGTAACACTTTAAACAGTGTCTTCTGTTTTGAAGAGATTATCAGCAGGTACTGAACCAAAGGAAATAGAGATCATTTAAAAATCCCAGCTATGTTTTAAACAATTGTAAAATAATAATAAAAATAATAAAATGCCTAGGAATAACTTAACCAAGGAGCTGAAAGACCTGTAACCTGAAAATTATAAAATACTGATAAAAGAAATTGAAGAAGACACAAATAAATGAAATAAATAAATAAATATGCCATGCTTACAGAGTGGAATTCATTTAATATCATTGAAGTGTCCATACCATCCAAAGCAATCTACATATTCCACACAATCCCTATCAAAATACCAACAGCCTTTGTCACAGGACTATGAAAAATGATACTAAAATGTGTATGGAACCACTGAAGACTTCCAAGAGCCAAAGGAAGCATGAGAAAGAACAAAGCTGGAGGTTATCACAATCCCGATTTTAAGACAGACTACAGCACTGTAGTCATCAAAGCAGCATGGTACTGACGTGACAACAGGCATAGATCAATGGACCAGAATAATGTCCATACGTAAACCCACACTTACACAATCAACTAATCTATGACAAAGGAGGAAAGAAAATATAGTGAGGAAAAGACAGTCTCTACAATAAATCGTACTAGGAAAACTGGAGAGCTATATGCGAAAGAATGAAATCAAGATACTTTCTTACACCAGCCACAGAAATAAACATGGATTAAAGCCCTAAAGAGGAGTCCTGAAGCCATAAAACCCCTAAAAGGAAACCCAGGGGAGTAATTTCTTTGACATCAGCCTTAACAACATTTTTTCTAGATCTGTCCCCTTGGGCAAGGGAAACAAAAGCAAAAATAAACAATTGGGACTTCAGCAAAATAAAAAGATTTCCCATAGTAAAGAAAACCACAAACATAAATAAGAGGGGAAAGATAGTTGCAAATGATATATCCAATAAGGAGTTAATATCCAAACTATATAAAGACCTCATACAGCCCAATACCAGAAAATAAATACATACACCCATAATCTGATTAAAAAAGGCAAAAGACTGAAATAAACAATTTTCCAAAGAACATATACAGATGGGCTACAGACACATGAAAACATTCTCGACATTAGCAATCATCAGGGAAACATAAATCAAAATCACAATTAAATATCACCTCACATGGGTCAGAATGGCTTCTATTAAAAAGACAAAAAATAACAGGTGTTGGCAAGGATGTAGAGAAGAAAAAATCCTTGCCATTATGTTAGTGGAAATGTAAATTGGTGTGATCACTGTAGAAAACAGTGTGAAGTTCCTCAAAAACTTAAAAATAGAAATACCATAGGATCCAGTAATTCTGCTACTGGGTACTTACCCACAGAACGCGAAAACACTAATTCAAAAAATATATAGGCACCCTAATGTTTACTGCATCATTCTTTACCAAAGTGTCTGTTGATGGATGAATGGATAAGGAAGAACTGGGGTGTGTACATGTGCATATACTTAACCATAAAAAAGAATGAGATCTTGCCATTTGCAACTACATGGATAGACGTAAAGGATATTATGCTAAGAGAAGTCAGTCAGAGAAAGACAAATATGATTTTACTTACATTTACTTACATGCTGAATCTAAATAAACAGACTTCAAAATACAGAGAACAGAGGGTTGCCAGAAGGGAGAAAGGTGGGTGGTAGATGAAACAAAGGAGATTTTTAAAAGGAAAAAGAAATCCCATGTTTCATTTTTAAATACCACTTGTGTGGTATGATCTATAAACCTGTAACAAAATCAGACTATGAACAAAGGAAAAGAGCTTGTGGAAACTTCTACTGACATTACCGTTTTGAAGATTCAGCAGCTTGTTATTTCAGAGCGGCATCTGCTTTACAAGGCTACAGTTTTTATGTATTTGTTTTTTTCTTATTCTTAAATTTTTTTTTAAAGATTTTATTTATTTATTTGACAGACAGAGAGATCACAAGTGGGCAGAGAGGCAGGCAGAGAGAGAGGAGGAAGCGGGCTCCCCGCTGAGCAGAGAGCCCAAAGCAGGGCTCATCCTAGGATCCTAGGACCCTGGGATCATGACCTGAGCCAAAGGCAGAGGCTTTAATCCACTGAGCCACCCAGGGACCCCTTAAATTATTTTTAGAAAGTGTGTTCGTAGCACTGAATCTTTAAATATGGATCAGCAAGTATGATTTACCTAATCTCCTTGGTTCTAGTCCTTTACAGATGCTTTAAATAACAAAGGAAGGCTTAAAGAGTTGAGTAAAAGTCGTTTTACCTCTGGCATGCCTTGGGCTGAGAAAGCGTTATATGGTGGAACAATATTTGTAACATTCTCATATCCATCAGGTGGCGGCTCAAGGTAGGAGGTATTGAAAATCTAGCAAGAATTGAAATACATGAAGTTGGAAAACAATATTCCTGATTTTTATTAAAGAATAATGCCCCCAAGTGTACACTTAAGACTAAACATTCTGACAGTAGGTTCAGTAATTGATCAGGTAAATTCCACTGGCAACAATGAGCAAGAGCTTTATCGTTCTTACCACCTTCAAAGCAGTAGCAACTTCAACAAATGCACGCAATCTCGGGTGACTAGGAGTTACCATATCAAAACAGGGCTGTGAAGGTGGCACCCCCAGGATTCTCCTCCATTTCAACTTTCTTTGTTGGACCCCTTTTCTTTCAAATGCATTTAAATACTTCCTGTGTTTTATCCCCGTCTATGATCTGCCTCATTTTATACTCTCTTGTCGTCAGATTTCACTGACTCCCCAAATTTTATCCATAGTCCGTACGCTTATAATGTCCACCTTTCCAGATATGTATACTTATGTACATTTATATATGGACATCTCCATCAACACAAGGGCCGGATGATTATTTCAGCTTGGATGTCCAGACTCAACATGTCTGACTTTGAATTTCTCATCCCTCACCCCGGCCTGTTGCTTTCTGGCTTTCCTTGCTATTACTAGTAGCATCACTAGCCAGCCGCCCATACCACAGATACTTCAGAGTCATCCTGAACTCTGTCTTCATCTCCTTACTCCAGGCAATCACGAATGAATTTCCACTAGTATTGCCACCTAACTATTTCTTAGATCATCCCTCTTCCTCATTTCTACTAACATCCTGATTCAGGGCTTCATCATCTTTTACCTGGACTGTTCTCATAAGACCCCAATTTGAACTCCTTGTCTATCAAGGTCTAACCGGCAGATGACCCAAACTATCTAAATAATGCCTCTCTTGCCACATCCTTCCATTTCTTAGGACTTGTCAATGGTTTCCATTCACTGAAGTTGAATTCTAAGCACCTTAGGACAATGTATAAGCCATTCTGTGACCTGCCCCCAAAACATATATACTGGTTTATCTCCTACTCTGGCCAAATTTGTACTTTACATTTTTGAAATACAGAAAATTTTTAAGTTCCCCAGCAATACTAAGTTAGTTATGGGTCTCCAAATCTTTGCCATTATTTTCTCTTCTGCCTGGATTCTTCTACTTTGCTTTTTCTTTTTTTTTAAGATTTTATTTATTTATTTGACCCAGAGAGATCATAAGGAGGCAAAAAAGACAGGCAGAGAGAAGGGGGAAGCAGGAACCTGAGATCGGGACCTGAGCCAAAGGCAGAGGCTTAACCAACTGAGCCATCCAAGTGCCTGCCCCCTACTTTGCTTTTTCATGTGGTTAACTCCTTAGGATCTTTCATGACTCTCATATCAGAAAGGTTTTCTTTTAGGAAACCTTCTCTAAGTCCCAGACTGGGCTAAGTGAATCTTTTCTGTGTAAAGATCCCAAAACATAATCTTCATAACACTCACCATATTGATTTAAAATGACGTGTTCCAACAACTGCCTTGACTTACTTAATACAAAAAGAATCCTGTTCCTAGGCTTCATTCCATCTTTAAAACTTAGCACTGTGCCTAATATATAGTAGACACTGAATCATTAGTTTGCAACTTATCAATTTTCCAAAAAATATGAGCTCCACTGCACTATTAGCCAATTTCTATTTTTACTTGACTCTACATCCCAATTCACATGAACAACAGGGGTTATAAACCACAATAAGTACCAACAATTCCACACCTCAATTCCATGTTCATCCATGATTGATATATAGTTGGCATTTGTCTCATTAGGGTAGGATAGGAGAACATCATAATGAACCAACTTGGCTGAATCCAGTCCAAATTTCTTCCACTGGGTTTGGATTTTCTTGGCAAGAAGTAAATTTCGTTCTGTTCCTGCCAGATGAGGGAGCTTTGTAAAAGAACTACAATGAAAATAAGATACAAGTGGGAATTAAAGACTATATTCAGACAATATGCCTCAGTACTATTCTAGATGCATCACTCATCCTTTAGGTATTATCATTTCTACATCAAAGATTTTTAAAAAAGCTAATGGTACCAATTTCTAGGTATTCCATTTTAAAAATTGTGTTTAAATACAATATTCACAACATGATCCCCCGGAAAAGAGCATATGCCATGGTAAACACAGGCAGTCAGCAGTATGAGAAAGCACCTTGGGAGAAGATCAGGCCTCCATACGAATGGTGCTCCTTCCTGCTGATCATCAGTAAGGGAGGATATTTTGGGTGGTAGAGGGGGCAGGGCAGTTCATAATGTTTGCCAGAGACCAGCTGGGCAGTCTAAACTGTATACTTCCACTGTTGTCGTATTTATTCTGTTGTTTATTGATCTCATTAAAGTTGAAAGTCCACGCATTTTTATTTTTATGTTGCCTACTGCTTAGTTTCTGCCTATTATTCAGATATTATACAACAGATTTGTTGAACTGAATTAGGGCAATGTTCTCTTGGTTCTGAGTATAAATGGGTTGCAGCATTTAAGGGACCGCACAAAAATTATTTTTACATAGGCTGATTTTACATGAAGGTAAATAATATTTTAAAAATAATTTCTCACCTTTCTCCACCCCACCACCCCTTCAGTAAGAGAATAATATTTTTATAAATTGTTTTTTTTAGCCAACCAGGACACAACCAAAACAAGATAGGCAGTAAAGGAAAACAGACGTTTGCTGAGAACTTACTACATCCCAGGCATGCGACCAGGCACTTTCACCTGGGTTACCTCGAGCAGCCTTCACAACCCTTCTCCCATTGTCCTCATTTTGCAAATAAGGGAATTGAGAGGATAGTTAAATAATTTCTTCATAATGTCAGTCATTAAATGCTGGGACTAAAATATGAAAGTCATAGTTGTCTGACCTTGAGAAATAGTGATAATTTGAAATCATTCATCTGATATTATTCAATTGCCTGAACTCCTTGTATGGCTCTCTATATCGTGAGTTTTTATAGAGTTCACATTCAAGCATGGCATACTGGGCCCTTTTTTATCTGAGCCACCCTTCCACCTTTCCATTTTCATTTCCCACCACTCTCCATATAAAATTCTCCACCCATAAATAAATAAATAATCTCTGCCCCATGGCATTTGGTAGACTCCTTTTCCTCCTGCAGTGGCCACCTATGACCTTTGCACAAGGTCTTCTCTGAGACATAAATATTGTCCCATCTACCTCAGTTTCCCTGTCACCACTTCTTTCATTCTCCTTTTCTACAAGAGAAAGCAAGCTACTTATCACCCATGAGGACTCCTCCAGCATCTTCTCCTATTAAGCTTTCCCTTTCTATATCATTAAATGAAACCTACAGGTTATGGATATTTAATATCTTAGCATATTTGTTTTAAAAAAAGCATTGTGTTTATAGACAGAAGGTATTTTGTATACATTAAAAAAGAGTGGGGCTTGAGATATTTAATTTCTACTTTATATAATTATTGTCTTATTTTCTACAGTGAACAGAAAAATTCTGAAGAAAATAATGGATTAAAAGTAGATGGAAGAAGATATACCATGTATACATAAGTGTAAGGAGGCTGATGTGACAATATTTCTACCAAATAAAATAGACTTAAAGGTAGCGATTACCAAAGATAAGGATGTTTCATAAAGATAAAAAGGTAGTCTGTCTTAAAGACCTAACAACAGGGGCACCTGGGTGGCTCAGTGGGTTAAAGCCTCTGCCTTCGGCTCAGGTCATGATCCCAGGCTCCTGGAATAGAGCCTCACATCTCTCTGCACAGCCAGGAGCCTGCATCCCCCTCTCTGTCTGCCTCTCTGCCTACTTGTGATCTCAGTCTGTCAAATAAATGAATAAATAAATCTTAAAAAAAAAAAAACTAACATTAACATGTATATGCCTAGTCAATGGTCTTCATAATATAGGAAGCAGAAATTTACATAATTAATGGGGAAAAATATGCATTTTCACACTCCTGGAGATTGTGACTCCTTTCTTGATATAATTTGATTCCAATGTCCCTAAAATCAGTAAAAGAATAACTAGATTCCAAACCAGATAAAGAAAAAAAAATCATGATCATAGAAATTGATGTGGAAAAATAATCTTTTGACAATATCAATATCCATTCAGGATAAAAGAAAATGCTTAGCAATCTTGGAATAGAGGAGAGTTTTCTTAACTTGATAAAGATCATCTACAACAAATTTTTAATTTTTTTAAGATTTTTATTTATTTGAAAGGGAGAGAGAGAGAGAACAGGTAGGGAAACAGGTAGAGAGAGGGAGAGATGGAGGGAGGGAGAGAGAGAGAGGAAGAGGGAGACGCCCATGCAGATTCCCCACTGAGCATGGAGTCCCATGCCCACCAGAGCTCAACCCCAGGACCCCAAGATCATAAGATCATGACCTGAGCCAAAATCAAGAGTCAGATGCTCAGTCAACTGAGACACATAGGTCCCCTACAACAAATCTATGAACATTATCATACTTAATCAAGAAATTCTGAATGTTTTCCCCCTAATCTTAGAAATAACAACAACAAAAGATGTTCACTCTCATTCCTATTCAACATACTACTGGAATTTCAGTCAGCACAATAAGAACAAGACAAACAAAAACCAGACAAACAGGGGGTATAGCTCAGTGGTAGAGCATTTGACTGCAAAAACCAGACAAACAGAAAAACCCAAGTGTAAAATGCATACAGTTTAGAAAGACAGAAATAAAAGTGTCCCTATTTGAAGATGGCATGAAAATCCCAATGAATCTACATGAATTTAAACAGGCCACAGGATACAAAATCAACACAAAAATCAACAGTATTTCTATATATTAACAACAAACATGTAGAAACTGGAATTATACACAATATGACTTACAACCACTCCAAAGAAAATAAAATACTTGGATGTAAATTGAACAGTACATATCCAGGATCTGCATCCTATAAAATTACAAAATGTTATAAAAGCAAACAAAGGAGATCTAAATAACTGGACAGACTATGTTTATGGATTAGAAGACTGGACATAGGAAAAATGTCAAGTACCCTGAATTGTTCTATAAGATTAGGACAAATACTTTCAAAATTCCACAGAGACGTAAATATGTTTAGTCTATATTTTATATGAAAAGGAAAAGGATATGGAATAGCTAAAACAATTGTTTAGAAAAACAAAATGAGAGGAATCATTCTACACATTACTGAGCCTTACTATATGGCTTCAACAATCAAGGCTATGTGGTATGTGCAGAGAGAAGACACACAGATGAATAGAGCAGAATAGAGAAGCCAGAAATAGACTCACACAAATATGCCCAACGAATCTTTGACAAAGGTGAAAAGCAATTAAATAGAAAAATAGCCTTTCAACAAATAATGCCAAAGCAATTGGACATCTACAGGCAAAATAACGCACCTCAGCCTCACATGATGTCTTATGCAAAAATTAAATGAATCACAATATTCATATAAAATGTAAAGTATAAAGTTTCAGGGTGGAGGGAAGAGAGGGGAAAAGAGATCTAGAATAAGCGTTCTTAGATATGAACCTAAATGCATGATCCATAAAAGGAAAAAGCAATAAACTGGACCTCATTAAAATTTAAAACTTCTAATCTACAAATAACTCTGTTAAGACATGAAGAGACAAATAACAGAGAGGGGAAAATATTTGAATACCACAAAGCTGACAAAAGGCTTATCTAGAAAATATAAAGAACTCTCAAATCTCAAGAGGAAAAAAACAAATAAAACTATCCAAATAGAAAATAGGTCAAAGACATGAACAGACATTTCACTGAAGAGAGTACACAAATGATGAATAAGCACATGAAAGGATGTTCAATATCATTAATTATTAGGGGACTGCAGTTTAAAACCACAATGAGGTATCACTATGCGCCTGTGAGAAGGGGTAAAATTAAAAATAATGATGTCAATGGAAAACATTAAACAATACACCTATACTGGAAAGCAGGCAAACTCATCTAAAACTAAAAATGTATTTACCATACAACTTAGCAGTTTTTATCTTTGGGCATTTATGCCACAGAAATGAAAACCTATGCTTATGTAAAACCTGTACATAAATGTGAATTGCAACGTTAATCATAATATCCAAAAACTAATCGTAAATGTCCCTCCATGGTTGAAAAGTTAAACTATAGTAACCCCCCCATGACAAATAAAAAAAGAGACTGGCAGACTCTATATTTTAAAGGTGTTATTTGTCTTCCAAATTTATCTATAGAGTTGAGTAAAAGAGTTTAGTAAAAATTCCAGGTTTTTTGTAGGAATTCAGAAGGTGGTTCTAAAATTAACATGGAATACAAATGGCCCAAAGTAGTCAAAGCAATTTCTGAGAATAAAAGTTTATAGGATTAACTCCACTGGATTCTCGGACTTATTATTAAGCTACACTAACCAGCAGTATATAGTGTTGAGATCTATAGATCAATAAAAGAAAATGTAAAAATCCAAAACCAGGCCACACATATATGGTCAAGTAACTTTGGACAAATATGCAAAAGCAATAAAATGTGGAAATAAATGTTTTTCAACAAGTATTGCAGAAATAATTGAATATTTCAACTCTTATACCATATCATACACAAAAATTAACTTGAAGTAGACCGAGGACCTAAATATATAAGCTACAGTTATAAAACTTCTAAAAAAAAAAATCTAAAAGAAAACATAGAAGGAAATCTTCATACTTCTAATAGCCAAAGTGAGATAGAACATAGACTATGAAACAAAAATTGGGGCGCCTGGGTGGCTCAGTTGGTTAAGGATCTGCCTTCAGCTCAAGTCATGATCCCAGGATCCTGGGATTAAGTCCCACATCACTCTCCTTGCTCAGTGTGGAGTCTGCTTCTCCCTCAGCCTGCCACTCCTCCCGCTTGTGTGCTCTCTCTCTCTCTCTGGCAAATAAATAAATAAAATCTTAAAAAGAAAAAAAGGAAATCAAAACTTGGTCAACTGGACTTTACCAGAAATTTTTATTTCTGCACTTCAAAAACTCCACTAACAAAAAAGTCCAGCCAAAGAACAGAATAAAATATTCACAATACATGTCCGACAAAGGAATTGTACTCAGAATAAATAAAGAACTCCTACAACTCAATAAGAAAACAATTTAAAATAGGAAAATAGGGGGTGCCTGGGTTAAAGCCTCTGCCTTCGGCTCAGGTCAGGATCTCAGGGTCCTGGGATCAAGTCCCGCACTGGGTTCTCTGCTCAGCGGGAAGCCTGCTTCCTTCCTCTTTCTCTCTCTGCCTGCCTCTCTGGCTACTTGTGATCTCTGTCTGTCAAACAAATAAAATCTTAAATAAATAAATAAAATAGGAAAATATGTGAACAGATGCTTTTTGAAATGTGCAAATGTCCAATAAACATAGGAGATGATGCTTAACATCACTCGTTATACGGAAGATGCAAATCAAAACTAAAACAACAGACAAAACTAAGTGTTGACTGGGATGTGCTGCAGCTGGAGCACTCATGCATAGTCGCAGGAGTGAAAAACTGTTACCACTTTTGAAATCTGTTTGACATTCTCTTAAAAAGCTAAACATAATGCTTATCATCCAATACAGCCATTCCAAAAGAAATGAAAATGTATGTCCACACAAAAACTTATAAACACATGTTCATAGCAGCTTTGTTCATCATCATCAAAAATAAAAAACAACCCACTGGGTGCCTGGGTGGCTCAGTGGATTAAAGCCTCTGCCTTTGGATCAGGTCATGGTCCCAGGGTCCTGGGATCGAGCCCCACATCAGGCTCTATGTTCTGCAGGTAGCCTGCTTCCTCCTCTCTGCCTGCCTCTCTGCCTACTTGTGATCTCTCTCTGTCAAATAAATAAATCTTAAAAAAATAAAAAATAAAAAACAACCCAAAAGTCCAACAACTGCACATTATAAGATATCCATACAATGGAATACTAGTCAGCAATAAAAGCAATAAACTGATATGTGCAACAACCTTGATGAATTCCAAAATTATTAGCTGAATGATAGAAAACAGACACAGAATAGTACATATTGTATGATTCCATTTATATAAAATTCTCAAAAATGCAGAGAAACTCAATGACATAAAACTGATCAGTTGATGCGTAGGGCTAAAGGTGATGACAGGAATAAACTGCAAAGGGCATGATGTAAAATTTCTGTATCCTGACTCAAGAATTGGTTTGCTGAGTCTACTATATATCCGTCAATACTGTCAAACTTAAGGTTTTATATGATGCAGTTCCTTTTACATAAATTATACTTCAATAAAGCTGAGTTTGTTGTTGTTTTTGTTTCTTTTAATGACCCTCCTTTGAGAGAGTCTGAATATAGAAACAAACATCATGGTGACTGCCTTTAAGGAGTTCATTATCATTTCCCTGAAATGTTACATTTTTTCATGCTTAGAGGATGGTGGATTTGCACTGATCCTTTTGCTCTCATTTTGTCTAGTTTGTGTTACTTATATTTGCAATGTGGCATAAAGGTTTAGTTTGTGGCAGACAGTCTAAAACTTTAATCTCCCCTCCTTTAAATCTGAGTTTACAACCATCTAAGTCTTCCTGACAGAATGACCTTCAAATAAAATTGCTGATTAAAAGCAGGCATAAGGGAGAAACAAGATTCAGTTGCTGTCTAAAGTTACATGAAGTTGAAACATCTCTTTAAAAAGCAACCAGATCCTTTTTCTGTACATGAAGCTAAAGAAAGACCCAAGACCCACTTTTGCAACATTCAGATACATTTTATCCTGAGTGGTTAAAAGGGACATTCTGAACTATCATAAATTAATGTGAGATGGTATAATTTCACATAAAGATTACCCAGGTGAATATAACCAGTTGTAATATGCTTCTCCCTCTGAGATATTTTCAACATTTTTAAGACCAAACATCAAAACAAACTTACCGAAGAAATGATTTGATATTTTCAGCTTTCATCTCAGATACGAGTTTCCACCGTGTACTTTGATGATAGGGCGGTGAAGTTGTAGTTTCTTTCAAAGGCTTAATAAACCAGCCTAGGGGAGATAATTCATGCATCTATACTTGCCATATACTTACATAATTGCTTTTGACTTTACAAAAATTAGAAGCCCAAAAATTGTCCTTACTTCAGAAATAGCTCAAGGTGAGCTTTACAAAAATATTCCTATTAAGTATAGAAATCCTTCAAATTCTGCTATGCAGTGTAATTTTGAGTTGGTTAAAACTAGTTTTAGGAGATAATCTTTTCATTTTCCTACATGTTATGCACCAAGGCATGGGACTCTAACTTTCTTTTTCTCCTTGGGGTGATCTAGTTCGTAGTACCGCGTCTGACACACAAGAAACATTCCACAAATATTTATTTAATAAATGATGAAGGAAGGGCAATTTTTGCACTGCTGTTCATATTATTTGCTAGTTTTGACTCATTAATAGTGCTTGTAAATGAAACCACCTTTTTCATGCCTGTGGGGAATGATAGCTCTGACCGAACAGCTTTTGACAAGTATCCTGAGCTCACTGAACCTTTAATGAATTTGAATTTCAGTCACACTTCATTAAGAAGGTCAAAATGCATTCCATTCGGTTTCCAGTTGGGCTGAAATCCCTGGAGTTGGCCACATGCAGGGAGCTCAGGGAGCCCACACAGCCTCCAGGGTTGCTTTCTCTCCCTCCCCAGCCTCGGTAGGGTGAAGTGCCAGCCCTGCACTGGGGAGAAGGGGTTCATACTTACCCACCATAAGTCCTGCCAGGAAAGATGCCAGCGCTGCAGCCAAGTACATCCAAAGATAGAGACGGCCCCTGGACGTAGCCATGACTCCCTGGGGACGGAGCTTGGTGTTCGGGAAAGAGCCAGCCTCTAGCCTGCAGACCAAACAGAGGGCACGGCAGGGGATGGGGTGAGTACCTGCCCACCAGCAGGCTTTCTGCAAAGCAGGGGCTGCCTTACTGCCCTCCAAAGCACAGCAAACAACTCCAGTCCCCTCTGGTCCTGAGGGGGCCTTAACGGGAAAGAGGAAGTCTGGCGAGGGGAGGAGACAGAGACTTGCTGTTGGCAGGCAACTTCCATAATGTTGATTCTGCAGTAACCAGGACAGTCTGCTGTGGGGAATGTGGAATGGGTGGCTAAGGAAATGTGTCCCTAATGGTTTCCTAAAGAACTCAGTTGTTAACTTTAAAAATAAAACTATGTTGTTTTACCAGCAAAAGTGGTTGAAGAATAGCAGACAATTACCATTGCAAACATGCAGGCTACAGCAAAACCACAGGCAAGGGGGAGAACAAAGCAGAGCGCTGGTCTTTTATAGGGGAAAGCTGGAGGCATTTGGTAGGGCTGTTGTAAAAAAAAAAAAAAAAAAAAAAAAAGTCCATCAGCGTACACTAGGGAGTTTAAAGTATAGTGGCCTTTCATTGGCTGAGCTGTTGCTGGTGGGGGGAGAAAATCTTTATTCCTCCTGCTGGGGAGTAAAATGGGATCTACTTGCAAGTTGTATCTCTTCCTGTTGGCATCTCCAATTGGTGGTGAGTGGTAGGATGTGAGAGCTTCCTTCTTCTGGCTTCCCTACTCCGTTGAGTGAAGTCTATCTTTATTAATATTTACATTTCCTCCCTTTAATCAAGACCTTCCCTCAAAAGCATCAATGATTATGAGTCAGGTTTTCCACATTTCGTGGTTTTTGTCCCTTGTGTCCAGGATGGACCTTTCCTAGGTCCCATGTTGTTATGGCCCATGTTCCACTTAAGGCCGCATTACAGTAACAGGGAAGGTTTGGAGAGAGAACTCTCAGGCACTTCCCATTTCAAGTCTGTATCTTCTCAAGGTTATAAACATTGGAAATCATCTTGAAGTACTGAGTCACCAGCATCACCTTTTTGAGTACATTGATTTTTACAAAAGTGTGACCGGGAACAAAATACAGCACTTGAATTATACAAAGCATGACAATTTCAAATTGTAGAAGAGAGGACAACTGGTACCCTCCGTCTGAGAGTAGCCAAATAACATGCTTATTGGCACTTATTCCAACTTAGGGGAGTTTCTCCTACAGAAGGTTCTCCTTACAAAAACAAGCCTGTAGTAATACGCTTCCAGGAAGTCTCCGCTTAAAGCAACCATGAAAGCAGGTGAACAAAAGCACATGGAAAGAATTAATGGAGTGCATTTGGGAAGATAGAGGGCAGGTATAAACATGAAGCAGGAGCTGATGAACTTGCTGCAAAACGAACACTTCAAAGATGTTTTAAAATGGTACTATCTCAAAAGAAGTGTTTTGAAGCAAATGTGTCATCAATAATATCGATGTAAAGTTGTAAATTCAGAAACCATGAATTTGGGTAAGACTCAGGAGTCAGATCATGGTTCAGATGAAAGAATTCTGTGAGTTCTGCCCTTCTCACCCTTCAGAGAAAGCTCTCAGGATTGTGAGAAGGCTGTTTCCAAAAGGTCCTGTCAAAAGGAGACATTCTCACTTTTGCAAGAGTTTGGGAAATATAGAGCATTTTCTTTTCATAAAAGAGAAAGTAGTAAGGAAAAGGGACACAGTCCTGGTCTGGACATTATGGGAAAGTGGCCTCATCAGATATCATCTGCTTCAATTCCAGGAAATCTTCACTTTCAGATCACCAGCTGGTGTGCAGATCCAGTCAGGGTTCGTAGCTTTTTTTGATGTGTCATATGAGCCCAAGAATTTATTCCCTGGACTTTGACAAATCTTTTTTTTTTTTTTTTAAAGATTTTATTTGTTTATTTGACAGACAGAGATCACAAGTAGAGAGGCAGGCAGAGAGAGAGAGAGGGAAGCAGGCTCCCTGCTGAGCAGAGAGCCCGACGCGGGACTCGATCCCAGGACCCTGAGATCATGACCCGAGCCGAAGGCAGCGGCTTAACCCACTGAGCCACCCAGGCGGCCCAAGGGTTGGTTAGCAGTTCCTGATAAGGACCATTCCAGTGAGGTTGATAAGTTTCTCTGGAAGTATCTATTTCAATAGATGAAATCTCCAAGTTGCAGAGTACTTGAAGTCTGTCTCCCATGTACTTGAGTACATGGTGAAAAGATTGCTCTACCAAAAATCATGCTTATCTTCAGCAGAAGCAACTAGGCCTTTAACAATGTTAAAGGAGATCCCCTTCTATCTACTCCATGTCAAAGGAGGCAGGGGCCAAATGCTTAGGATATCCTGTGACTATCTCAAAGGGTGAGAGTTTAGGAATCCCAAGGTGGGTGGATCTGAAATTTAGAAGACCAACAGCAATGTTTTCAGCCAAGATATCTGGAGACTCTGTAAAAAATTTGTCAGTTAGTGCTGTTAGTGCAAGTAAACAACCCCAAGGACTTGAAGATGGTATGCACAATGAAAGCTGTAAAACTGGCCAAACAGCACAGACTTGCTAAAGCATCTGCCTGGTAAAATGACCTCCCTAATCACTATGAAGTTCCAAGGTGGGGCTGTTCCCCAGGGAGGGTAATCTTTTCTATTTTTTTTTTTCAAGGTTTTATTTATTTGAGAGACAAACAGAGAATGCAAGCAGGGGGTAGCATGGTGAGAGGGAGAAACAGGCTTCCCTCTAAGCAGGGAGCACATCATGGGGCTTGATCCCAGGACTCTGGGATCATGACCTGAGCTTTGAAGGCAGACACTTAGCTGACTGAGCCACCCAGGCACACCAGGGATAATCTTTTCCTAAGAGAATTTTAGCCACAGGATAAGCATTGGTCTGTCTACAAGGTGAAAGCCTTGGTCCAGTGAGATAATGAAGCATAATAATGAAAAGACATTTATATCCATGAGACAGGGAAGCTGTATAAAGTTCGTTTGTGTGAACAGGATTTTTTGGATTATACTTCAGACAGGTGTGACAAATAATGTGGGCACTGTTTGCAGCCTTAATATTTCCCCACTAACATTCCCAAAGACTTATTTTGTCAGTAGGCTAATGGTTTAATGATGGTGAGATGTTAAGTAGTGGGAATTCTAGGACTTCTAGCAAGGCAGGAGCGTTGGGTCTATACCAGAGTTATCTTTTTTTTTTTTTTTTAATGAAACCAATACTTATTAGATTTCCACTATTTTTCTCTCTCTAGTGTCAATTATTGGATAACTCTTATCATTTTTTTCCCAACTCATCATTTGAGAGAACATCCCTTTCAACTATGACAGGTTTTGGTCTTGGTTTCCTCAAGAACAGTGTTTTGTTGGAAATATCAGTGAGGTGGTTTCCTTTGGACTCTAGGAGTTTGAGTCTGGAAGACCCAGAAAGCTTAGTAATAGGCAGAGCTGCAGGCAATAGTATGGCATCTAATAAATTTGGGACATTGGAGCCATTTTTAATTTAAATTTTTTTTAAGATTTTATTTATTTATTTGTCAGGGATAGAGGGAGAGAGAGCGAGCGAGCACAGGCAGATGGAGAGGCAGGCAGAGGCAGAGGGAGAAGCAGGCTCCCTGCCGAGCAAGGAGCCCAATGTGGGACTCGATCCCAGGATGCTGGGATCATGACCTGAGCCAAAGGCAGCTGCTTAACCAACTGAGCCACCCAGGCGTCCCATTTTTAATTTTATTCCCACTGTTTAGGTAAACAAACTGCATTGCTTCCACAGCACTTCTAAAGTCATGAGCTACTCCAAAGGCATACCGACTATTGGTATAAATGTTTGTGACTCCACCCTTGGCTGTACAAGCCCAAGCATGGCACATAACTAAACCTGCGAGGCCAAAATAGCCACAGGTAAAAGTATGGACTCAGTGACTTCCAAAGGAGTTGTGACAGCACCCAACACAATATTCTCCATTTTCAGTCTTTATAGAAAAACCATCATTAAACCACGAAAAATATGCATTGGTTAGAGGAGTTTCCCATAAATTGTCAAAGGGAGTCAAAAGTTATCTGTCAGCATTAGGCAGTCATGAGGGATCTCATCCATGAAGGAGAGGATAATAGCAGGGCTAAGGTTACTACAGTGAGAAGAATGATATGAGTAGCGCTTAGCAGGAAGATGTCCTAGGAGGCAAGGCAACTGACTTAGTGTTCAGTGTGATGAGAATTGTTGTGGGGGGGGGGTAGCAAGGGAGTTCTGTACATAGGACACAGGACGGTTAAAGAGGATCCTGTGATTATTTCTCCAGAGTGGCCCTTAAGCAAAAGGGCCGTGGCAGGAATGACTCTAAGGCAAGGGGGTTATCCCCCTTCTACAGGGTCCAATTGTTGGTTATAATGCCCTGTTGGTTGATGATGTTCTCCTATTTTGGGGTGAGTTCTCCAAGGGCATTCCCTTCCCCCTCACATACAATGAGGAATAGGGGTAGTTGATAATCAGGATGTCTGAAGACAGGGAGCTTTATTAGGCTTTACTTTAAGGTCCCCAAAACTATGCCATCATGATCTTTCCAAATAATAGGCTCATTTTTAAATAAAACATATGGAAGTTGAGCCTTAAGAGAGAAGTTTGGAATCCATTTCAACAGTAGACAGCCAGTCCAAGGAAACATCATGAATGGCACTTGGTTTTAGGTTTTGGGAAGTTCAGGATTCCATGAGCCTACCTGGATCCAAATGTAGTCCTTGTTCTGAGATCAGATACTCTAAGTATCAAAACTGAGTTTGAGCAAACTGCATTTTTTCTTTGGAGCCTTTCTGCCCCTGTAAGGCCAGAAGTTTTAACAGGCGGATGCTGTTTTCCTGTAAAGATGTTTGAGAAGGGGAGCAGAGAAGCAAATCATCTATGCATTGTAACAAACAGAGCCTGCAGAAAACTTTGTATTATCCAAATCAGCTTTTGAGTTTTGTGAAAAGGAAAAGCTAATTGCAACCCTGGGCATTACTGCCCAGGCATAGTTCCACTCTTCCCAAGTGAAAGCAAAAAGACACTGGCTATCCTTATTAATAGGGATACTAAGAAATGCACTGCAATAGTGAAAAATTTGCTTTCAGTGGGAATGGGTATCAGTAGGGCATGGATTAGGAATAACAGGGTGCCAGGGGATAACAGTGTTATTTATTGCTCAGAGGTCCTGGACAAACCTCCATACTCTGCCATTGGGTTCTCTCACCGGTAAAAGAGGGGCATTATAAGGACTAGTTCAGGGGATCATGAGGCCCTGAGCCTTGCAATGTTATATTAGGGGACTGATGCCTTAGAGGGCTTCTTTATATATAGGTTAGTTTCTTAATTGAATTGATTAGTAAAGCTTTATTAATTCTGAGGAGAAGTTCTGATGCATCTGAATCTTGATGGGAAGTGCACTGTGGATTCTGCCAATATAATCTGAAAAGCCTGCCCATAAAGAGACTGGTAGCTGATCCAGTAAGAACAAGTGTTCACTGTCTGCAGATTCAGCCACAGTGATATCAGAAACAGAGTAAATAAGAGCGATCAAAGAGTTATTTAATTTCCCTGGTTGGCTACTTAGATTACTACTGTCAGATTCCAGAATTATTTCTTCCTTTTGGGAGAAAAATTCCAGTATGGTTATTTTCTAAGCAATCTTGGCCCAGTAAATGAGTAAGCCTGGAGGAACAAAGGAGAAGAGTGTGCATCTCACAAAGGGCCTAGATAAAAGGAGAGACAGACAGATAGGAACCTGTTGAGGTTTATTAAAGACCCTTAGTACTTGGAGACAGAAGCTGCTTTAGAGCGGTGGGGTTAGCACTGAACATGCCACTCCAAGGTCAATCAGGACAAATAGATCCCCAACCCCAGAGAGTGGTTTCTCCAAGCAGATTAAGAGGGAGGACTGGGAAGAGCCCCTGTATTTCCACCGAGTGCCATTACTGGGAATTAGGAAGACATTGGAAAGGCTGGCTTGGGGACTGATGACACCTGGTATGCTTAAATTTGTAAGTTATTTTGTCCAATGTCCTGGCCCTTTGCAATAATGGCAGAAACTGGGATTTTTGGTTCTGTAGAGGAGCCTTAATTTTCCAGAACTGAAAATTGAGACTGGTAGACATCTTTCTTATAGGTGACTCATCTGGGATAGGAGTAAGCTAGTTTGCCAAATTGACTAAATCTGGAGTGCACACAGTTTCTCATTCCATCATCATCCTTTTAACTATAAGAGAAAGAGCCTCTTTCAATACATTAATAAGCAGAATTAAATGCTACCCAAGTGGATTCAACAACTAAACAAACACCAGAATTTCCTTTAAAGATTATTTGCACTTGACTATAATAGATAGTTTCACCAGGTTTTTGTGTACAAACATGAATTTTGTTCCAATTAACAGGCTTAGGAAAAGCTACTCTAATTGCTTGGTGGACATTTCCTATGAGTGTTCAAGCATTTTGCCAAAAGTTAGGGTTTATTTCTCTAAATCCCTTTCAGGATGTTCTCACTGAGCTTATCTTTTCTCATATTTGACCTGGCTCTCACCAACAGGCATGTGGACAGATAAAAATCAAGAAGCCAGGTTGTACATTTAAATAACTATGCTAGGGGCGCCTGGGTGGCTCAGTGGGTTGAGCCGCTGCCTTCGGCTCAGGTCATGATCTCGGGGTCCTGAGATCGAGTCCCGCATCGGGCTCTCTGCTCAGCAGGGAGCCTGCTTCCCTCTCTCTCTCTCTCTGCCCGCCTCTCCGTCTACTTGTGATTTCTCTCTGTCAAATAAATAAATAAAATCTTTTTAAAAATAAATAAATAAATAAATAACTATGCTAAATTCTTCAGCAAACCTAAAGGGGTCTTTGGTTACTTTAGGAAACTATGGCCCAAAATTCAGCCTTAGTCCAAGGAATGTTAAGACATTTGAAGTTTAGTTAGATTCTCCAAAGACTTAACTTTATAGGGTAGATTTTAATGCATTTGGGATAGGAAGTACTGATTAGAGATTTGGAGGAAAAATGCAATTCAACAAGAGGATTAGAATGGGGGAGGGGGCCAGAAGAAGGAAAGGCAGGCACAAAGGAACAGAGGAAAATACCACTGGAGGAAGGGCCTGTGCACAAGGTGGAGCCCACGTGTCTGCAGACAGAGGGGGAGGGGGAAGAAAGTTCTCAGAAGCCATTTTGATCCCTTTCAATTGTTTGCCTCAGTTAATTCAGAAGTAGTATTTCACAAAGAAGCAAACTTAGAACCCTAAAAACACTTGGAAGCCTCAAGGTACCAATTAAAGAGGCATCCCATTCAGTTTTTTGTTTAGCTGGGACTTTCTGACTGAAGACATCCTAGGTTCCCCATAATGGCCATTAAAGTTCCCAAAAAGCTTGTGATTAAGTTGCTCCATTTAATTAGAAATGCACATGAGGAGGGATTTCTGTTTTTAAACAGAAATTTCTGTTTTAAACAGGAGGGGTGCCAGAAAGGAGGACCACCTCAAAGCATTTTAAAATCCCATTTTTTCAGAAGTGTTCTCTAGAGCAAAAAGAAAAATTCCTGAACAGCACAATTCCAACAGGAACATCCGGATTCCAAAAAGGAGTCTCACCAAAGCACAGCAGAGTTCCAAGAGGCACAGTCCAGTTCCAAAGAGACCAAATGCTGATCAAGTACTCTCAGAAGAGACGAGACCTTAACACAGATTCCAAATAAAGCCCCTAGAGATCAACACAAACACGAAGAGCAGAGATCCAATCCAGGAGAAAACTTACCCCCAAACTCCAGGGTTGGTAATAAAGCAGTGAGCTCAATTGGCTCTTTGGGTTCTGGCACCTGTTTGCTCACCAGCCTTGGAGTTATTGGGGGGTCTTCTTGGGATCCCATATCTCCTAACCAAGTAATGTCAACCTTAAAAATCAGCTGTCAGTTATTTCACGAACAAAAATGGGTTGATGAGGAGTTGCACAAAACTCCAGTTGGGACAGGCAAGCTGCTAGAGAACAAAGGAGAAGAAGGTTCTTTTATGGGGGCGGGCAAAGAGGGAGGAAGAGGACTTGCTGTTGCAAATGAAAAGTCTGTTGGAGTAAACTGGGAGTTTGAAGCATAGTGGCTTCTCATTGGCTGACTGTGACAGTATCTCATTGGCTGGGCTGTTGGGGTGGGTTGTGAGCGTTTTCATTCCTGCTGGAATAGTAAAGTAGTAGGACTAGAAAGATACACCTATTCCTGTTAAGGTCTCCAATTGGCCATGAGTGGTACAACATTAGAGGCCTCCCCTCCAATGTCCTCCCCTCTCCATTTTAGGGAGATTCCCCTTTATTAATTTTCACACTATTGAACTGTCTCTTTGCCACCCCCACTCCAGGAATTGCTTGAATTTCAGCAGCAAGGTGTATTTAAATACTGCTTTTTCTTCCCTGTTGCCCAATTCTGTCCTAATTCGTAACTGGTCACACTCGGGAAGCATTTCTGATCCTGGCTGCTCCACGGCACCACATTAGTTCCCTAACCATATATCAACATAAAAAATCCGATGGGATTCAGTTGTTCTGTCAATCTCTACCTGAGCAAGACATCAAGTTTCTGTAATTCTCAGTTTCTTCTTCTGTACTAGAGTTTTTCCTTACCTTACTAAAATAGTGTAGGTTCCAAGTAGTAAGATTAACCACTTTAAGTGCCTAGTGCCATAATGGACAGTAGGTTCTCAACAAACGTCAGCCTCCCTGTCATCCCCTTCTTATCAGTTATAGAGCATTTCTCTTTAAAAATATTTAGAAGGGGGTGGTGCTTGGGTGGCTCAGTTCGTTAAGCATCTGATTCTTGATTTTGGCTCAGGTCATGATCTCCAGGAAGTGAGATCAAGCCCCACATCAGGCAACATACTCAGTATGGATTCTGCTTAAGATTCTCTCCCCCTCCCTCTGCCCCTTCCTGTTTGTGCATGTGCACGTGCTCTCTAAAATAAATATATTTTTTAAGTGTCTAGAAGGTTTGCAAAATGGTGGTCTCTGTTAATAGGACTCCTGCATCCATCTATTTCATCCCAAAGAAAATATTTAGCAATTCATGACTGAATTCCTTGTATCTAACCAAAAGCAGTTTTGCCGCCAAACCAAACATGCCTGCTAAGCAAATTATGAAGGGGACAGTTACATCTATGGTTATACTCTCGATCTTTATTGCATTGTCTGTGGCCTTGATGATCTTAGTTAAAGCATCTCTCTTTGGTCCTAATAAGTTACTAGAGGAGACTAAATTCATTTCTAGTGAACTATAATTGCTGCTAGACATATTTGATGGATTTTTCCCTTGGAACTTTTGTAGAATCCATAAGAGTTAACATTGAACCAAATTATCTTTAGTGAAACTAATTGATCTCAAAATATATGTAATTCAGGGGCACCTGGGTGGTTCAGTGGGTTAAGCCTCTGCCTTCGGCTCAGGTCATGATCTCAGGATCCCAAGATCGAGTTCCACATCCAGCTCTCTGCTTGGCAGGGAGCCTGCTTCCTCCTCTCTCTCTCTGCCTGCCTCTTTGCCTACTTGTGATCTCTGTCAAATAAATAAATAAAATCTTTTAAAATATACATATATATATGTAATTCAATCCCAAAAGCCCAAAATTATCTGATTACAAAATGGGCAGAGGACCTGAATAGACATTTTTCCTAAGACAACATACAGATGTCCAACAGACACATGAAAAGATATTCAACATTACTTATCATCAGGGAAATGCAAATCAAAACTGTAATGAGATATCACCTCACACTTGTGAGTGTGGCTAAAATAAAAAACACAGAAAATAACAAGTGTTGACAAGGATGTGGATAAAAGGGAGCCCTTGTTCACTGTTGGTGGGAATGTAAGTTGATGCAGCCAGTGTGGAAAACAGGATGGAGGTTTCCAAAAAACTGAAAATAGAAATACCATATGATCCAGTAATTTCACTGCTGGATATTTGCCCAAAGAAAACTCAAACACTAATTTGAAAAGATACATGCACCCCTATGTTTATTGTAGAATAGCCAAGATATGCAAGCAACCCAAATATCCATCCAGAGATAAATGGATAAAAAAGTAGTATATATACACCATGAAATTACTTGGCTACAGAAAGAATTTGTCATTTGTGATGACATGGATGTATTTAGAGGGTATTATCATAAGTGAAATAAGTCACAGAAAGACAAATAGCATATGATTTCACTTATATGTGACATCTAAAAAACAAGCAAATAAATAGATTCTTAAATACAGAGAACAAACTGATGGTTGTCCAAGAGGAGGTAGGCACATGGGCAAAATAGGTGAAGGAAACTAAGAGGTACTAAGTTCCAGCTATACAAAAAGTTAGAGAGATAAAAAGTGCAGCATAGGGAATATGGTCAACATGGTAATAACACTGTATGGTAGCCGACTGTGACTACACTTCCTGTAGTGAGCACTGAGTGGAGAATCACTGAATAAATACATTGCTTACCTGTAACTAATATTACACTGTATGTTGATTACACTCCAATAACAAAGATTTTTGAAACACTTTTATATTCCCAAAGAGCCCTAACTTGAAAGACCCCAGCTCTTGCAGTCCGTTACCATACTTTAACTGATGACTCTAGCATTTTCTAGTTTAGAGATGAATGACTTCAAAAATATATTAGTTTTATAACAAAACAAGTCCCCCCCGCACTGCAACTGCATATATAGCCAACTAGAATGAAGTTATTCAAACAGAAGCAATAGCCAATGAAGTAACTACACTCCTCAGAGTTTAAGAACCATTTTCCCCAGAATATCCATTATTGTTTTTACTTAAAAATATTGGAATTTTAATAAATGTCCACTTAACAGTGGGTTGACAAGGGTCCTCTTTGGGTAACAAACAATATCAAACATTTGTGTATCAGTATACACAAAAACATGCTATGCATCTACTTTTTGAGGACCTATTACATCATTTATCTCCAGAACCTTAGCTTTTTCTATCTGCCACACAAGGGACCGCTGGCTATTGACTACATCTCTCTCATCTCTAGATGGAGAAAGAAGGTGGGAACTAATGAATAAAAGGACTTATTTGAGGGGTGCCTGCATGGCTTAGTTGGTTAAGTGTCTGATTCTTAATCTCAGCTCAAGTCTTAATCTCTGGGTTACAAGTTCAAGCCCTGTGTTGGGCTCCACGCTGAGCAAGGAGCCTACAGAAAAAAAAAAGGTAGGGGGGTAGCTTAAGAAAGGAACTTATTTCATAAATTTGTTTTCATATTCCTAATTCAATTTTTTGAATTAACTAAAGTTTGACTACTAGAAGACATCAGCATATTAATCAGCATTATTTCCCAACTTGATTGATCTTCCCAAATTAAAATTATTTATTCAATAAATATTTACTGAAAGATTAAAGCATGCCAGACATTTTTTTTTTTTTGACAGCAAAGAAAAGTTTACTGAATAATAGCAAATGGATAATACAAAGCTCCTGAGGAGGGAGGGGACCTGAGAGGGGGCCCTAGTATGCCAGACATTGTGATAAATCCCAAGGCTATGATCTTTGCCTTTAGAAAGCCTACGATACACAGACAAGGCAAACATCGAATATGTAATTAAATGTGAATATTTCTAAGAAGAAGCAGTATTACCTTAACTCTGGAGGTCGTCGCTGCCTCAACAGGTGGGATCTGCAATCTTTATCTTGCCAATCCATTGTAAAAAAGTCTGGTTAGCTGGTTCAGCAAGTCTTTGGCTTTTTGTTAATATGGATACAAATTCATTAGTAGGTTAAATTGCTTTTATATCTTTTCTCCCCTCCCCCTTCTCACACGCTAAAAGGGCCAATCTTATAACTTCAAAGTTCAAATTCCATCAAATGGGTCACAGTAGGACTTGAAAACAAGGTGTGATATGTACTAATAAAGTGGTATATATCAATTCTTTAACATACCAATAATTAGGATTTAATAGAAAAGGAACAGCCAATAATTAAGATTTAATAGAGAAGGAATGGTGTTTAGCTGTGCCACACATTTCATGTTTTGTCTGAAGATGTTGTCTTATCTTTCACATGAAAGGGATCACCTAGATGTCCATTGTACTGATATGGACATTATGCCATTAATGATGTCACAAGGTGATGGGATGATCTGTTTATCCAGATAGCAAGGTTCGTCTTCAAACAACTGAAAGGCAGTTATCATGATGACTGTAATTAGTGACAAGAGATACATCCCAGTTGAGCATTTCTAAAATCCTGGGTGCAAAAACTGCCAAAAATCAGTTTCAAGCTTAAAATAAGATGTTAGAATGTTAATGCATTGTATGGTATGCTATGATCTCGAAGGCAAGTGAGAAGTAGAAGAAGTATGATGGTGAGAAAAGTGCAAAAGACTAATAAAAGTGGAAACAAATTTTAAAAGAAAAGCAGAAAACCATGATTGGGTGATTTTCTTCTGATGTCACAATTACTCTACTCAACAGTAAATGTAGACATTAGAAAAGGCCCACAGAGACGGGGCCTCCACCCAGGCCTTCCCATCAACATAGGATGTGTGTAACCATGATGCTAACATTCCAGACAGAAGCTTGGTACTGATAAGTATATTATTTGGCCTTTAAGGTAAATTTTCCTTCTCAGCATTTCTCATCCCTTATCATGAACATGTGCCTTCAGCCCATTTTTCATGACAGCTTTTACCTAATAATGCTAACATCAGGGGACTCCTCGTGCTTTTTCTTACAACACTCTCATCACCCAGCCTCATTTATTATCTTCTATTATCCGGTATCTTCAGTATTATTCAATTAAGAATAATTCTCTTTAGATTTTTGACCTCCCTTCTAACCCTTTCTCTACTCCATCTTACCTAACACCAGTTTTCACTTGATGATACCCCTTTCCTAAAACCAGACAGATTTCCATTTCCTTGGGAAATGGAAATGAGTCCCATCATAATTCATGGGGTCAGAGAGAAAGGATGATCCTTTGCTTTGCATCATTATTCCACTGTGTATGCTTTTTCAAAGTTGCTATCCTCTGATTTTATCATTTGTTTACTATTCTCATTCTTAAACCCAGCTGAGTGCCAAGATGTTCTCCCACCTGTAGCAATGGTTTTAATGGCTTCCTTGTAGATTCTGGGTGTACTTCTGGGACTATGCTCATTGTTTCCTTCCACACTTGAATCCAATCCACCGGTAAGTTCTACTGGCTCTGCAATCAAATTGGAGCTTGAATCCAGCCACTTCACCAGTGTTATAATCTTAGCCGCAATCATCTCTCATCTAGACCTTTGCATCAGCCCCCTAACTGGCCTCTGCTTCCACTGTTGCTCCTGCACAGACCATCTCTGACTTAGTAGAGTTTTCTTCCTGAAGTAGCAATCAGATTTTGTTACTATCCTTCAAAGTTTTCCATTACACTTAAAAACAAAATTCAGACTTCTAGAGTGACAGCCAAACCCACTCGATCTAGTTTTAAATCTCCCCTCTCTTCAGTATAAGGCAACACTAAGGAAACATATCCAAGCGATCACCAGCATCACAAAGAACCAGACAACCCCAAAGGGAGGCCTGTGGTACTATACCATCCCAATGATAGTGTAAGTGTGGCACACCCATTTGTCTACAGATGAAAGAGGCTTGGTAAACGGTAAATGGCCAAGAAAGTTCTTAACTTTCTTCCACACTATCATCCAAGGGACCCTAACAAGGTAAAACAGCAAGAAAGGAGTATTCAACAATTTTGGAATTGGAAATTATTATTGGAAAAACTAAAATGTCTTTATTCCAGTTATTAAATAACTCTTCTTGACCTCTCAAACTGACCAAGGACAATATGACAATATGATCACTATTCTATAAGCCTTAGACATAATGAAGTTCGATCCTACAGTTTCCGAAGTTTCATTGCTAGTATTTGGGACTCAGTGCTTAATCTCTTCTAAATCTCAAACCATCCCAAGAAAGGCTTCTACCAGGCTTCTCAGTAGCCTTAGCTTTCATGTAGAAGGCCTTCTTTTTCTTAGACCCACACAAGCAAGGGTGTTCATGAGTAAGTGAAAGAGGTTTTCAGATAACCAAGTGGTGAAGTTATTACAGACCTTGGCTCATAGAAAGAAGGTAGGAAAAGTTCCAGGGGAGAAGAGACAAAAGGATAAAAGAACCATGGTGTGTTCCAAGAGACTGTGAAATAACTGATTCAATGAATGTTCTCTGGCTTTTACAAAGACCAAAATTTTAACAACCTATCTACCCTACCTCTTAAAACACAGGTCATTCTCTCAACAACACTCAATTTTTAACCAACATAGACACTTTATTTACTTTTCCTTAAAGTCTCTTTTCATAAGTAAGAATGCTATTAGGATATTTTATAAAAGTTACTTTATGTTGATACAAAATATCTGAGGGTACCTTACATCTTGCAGAATAGGGTTGAAGTCCCTAGAACTAAATCTGTAAAACTGGACTCAAGATGCATAAAAAATTAAAAGACATTCTCAGAACTTTTACTTCCAAAAAATTTAAAGAGCACTAAACTGCAACAAACTTGGAAAGATTGTTAAATGCCAGGACTGTTACACCAGTCATGCCTGTTATCTTTTGAAGAAAAAGGGTGTGGTGAGCAGGCTTACTATAAAGACAACATCTTAGTATCCAAACATTGTATTTTCTGTACTGCTTAGAGAAAACTGTCCTTGCAATTTATTGGCCTCGGGAGACACATGATCCCTTCCCTTCCCCAAGCAAAATACAACCAAGGAGAGATACCCTATCCTAGTGGACAATCAGCTCTAATGAATTTTATACTATTTCTTAGTTAGTTTTGGTGAAACCAAATTTAAAACTAATCCAGAAATACAGAACTTAGAGTGAGATCATTCTTATTTACATTCCATTTTAGAATGGAATACTAATAATAGAAAGGATACTTGCTCTCTAGGCATTGGGAGCATCTGACCCAAATGAAAGGGTGTTGACTATACTTAAAACAACTTAAAAATTAAAAATGTAATTACCATATTGATCCAGTAATTCCACTTCTGAGTATTCAATGAAGATGAAAACACTAGTTTAGTTCAAAAAGATATCTGCAGCCCCATAATCATGGGAGCATTATTTACAATAGTCAAAAAACAGAAACAACCTGCATGCCCATTGATGGATGAATTGATGGGTATTAAGGAAGACATGTATTGTGATGAGCACTGAGTGTTTTATGCAACTAATGAATTGTTGAACACTACATTAAAAACTAATGATGTACTATATGCTGGCTAATTGAACCTAAGTGGGGGGTGGGGGGAGAAAACGTGAGAGAAGGAAGATGACAGAGAATTCTGATCCTGAGTCACTGCCTCCTACAGACACACCTTGGCAGAGGACCCAGCACTGGAGCAGCAGTTTGAAAATCATCTGAGTTATACATAAAGAAAATTTATTGATTAATTTTAGGACATATGCCAGAGAGTCAGGGATCTGCAGGAGCTTTCTCTTGAAACAGGAGTGGTAGCAGGTGCCGTTTTTCTTGCCCTCCTTCAGCCTAGATAACCAATGGTTGCAGCACCAGTTCGGACACTCTCCATTTACCTAGTTAGCAGCAATTGCCTGCCCTGACATTTCCCTATAGACCTGCCCCACCCCATCTGCTTACCTCAGCAGGCAACCCCTCTAAACAGCTCCTGCCCTGCCTCACCTAGGAGGCAGCTCTAGTAAGAATTGGTGTCCCTCCATAGTGACTTCTGCCCTGCAACACTGGAGAGGTGGCATGAGCTGGGATGGCTTCCCCTTCAAAGGGATGGGAAAACCAATCCCACACACTGGTGTGCCTGCAGTAGCTGCAGCTGGGCTTTTCAGCTAGCTGTGCCAGGAGCAAAGCCTGCTCCACCGGTGCATCAGCAGCACATGCAGCTGATCACTGTGGACAGATGGGATGAGGGGTGGCCACATCCACCAGCACACCTGCTGGGGCTGCAACAGGGCTTCTCAGTCAGCCATGCAAGGGACAAGCCCTATCCACCAGTGCACCCAAAGAGCTGAGGCTGAGTCACACGGGGAGCAAACACAGGCCACACAGGGGACACCCTTGGAGCTTCTGGTTTTGGTGATGAGGGGGGGGTTGTGTTACAGGGCATCACTGGACACCTTCTACATAAGATCACTACTTTTAAAACCAAGAGAAGTAGTGGAACTATATAATACAAAGGAAAAAAAAAAAAAACAACAACCAGAAAGACAAAATAAGGAGATAGAGAACATGTTCCAAATAAAAGTATACAATAAAAACACAGAAAAAGAACTAAATGAAATGGAGATAAACAATCTACCTGAAAGAGATTTCAATGTAATGGTCACAAAGATACTCAATGGACTTTAGAGAATGAACCTAGTGAGAACTTCAGAGAGATAGAAAATAAAACAAAGAACCAATCAGAACTGAAGAATAGTTGAAAATTTTAAATATGTTAGAGAAAATCAACAGCAGATTAAAGGATGCAGAAGAACAGATCAGCAATCTGGAAGACATGGTAGTAGAAAGCACCTAAGCTGAACAGCAAAAAGAAAAAAAGAATTTAAAAAATGAAGACAGACTAGGACATCTGCAACAAAAATCAATCATAGCAACATTTATATTATAGGGGTTCCAGAAGGAGAAAAGAAAGCGGGAGAAAAAACTTAAAGAAACAATAACAGTGGGGCACCTGGGTGGCTTAGTGAGGTAAAGCCTCTGCCTTCAGCCTAGGTCATGATCTCAGGGTCCTGGGATCGTGCCCGGCATTGGGCTCTCTTCTCAGAGGCAAGTCTGCTCCCCACCCCCGCCTGCCTCTCTGCCTACTTGTGATCTCAGTCTGTCAAATAAAAAAATAAAATCTTGAAAAAAAAATGAAACAATAACTGGATAAATATGTAGGATAAATTTCTAGGAACACACAATCTTCTGACACTGAATCAGGAAGAAATAGACAATTTGAACAGTCCAGTTACTAGTAATAAAATTGAATCAGTAATCAAAATAAAAAATAAAACCAACAAAAATCCAGGATCAGATGGCTTCACAGGTGAATTCTACCAATATTTAAAGAAGAGTTAATACCTATTCTTCTCAAAATATTACAAACAGTGGAAGAGAAAGAAGAATTTCCTAATTCATTCTATGGGACCAGCATTATCCCGATACCAAAAGAGGACAAAGAGGACAAAAAAAAATTATTGACAGATATCTCTGATAAGCATAGATGCAAAAATCCTCAACAAAATATTAGCAAATTGAATTCAATAATACATTAAAATGATCATTTGCCACAATCAAGTGGGCCTTATTCTAGGGATGGAATCATCATCTTCTTATCAGTCAATGTGATCCATCATGTTAATAAGAGGAAAGAAAAACCATATGATCATCTCAACAGAGGGAGAAAAATATTTGACAAAATACAACACCTATTTATGATTAAAACAAAACAAAACAAAACCCTCAACAAAGTGGGTTTAGATGGAACATATCTCAACATAATGAAGGCTGTATATGAAAAACCTACAGCTAACTTTGTACTCAATGATGAAAAGCTGAAAACCATTCTTCTTAGATCAGGAACAAGACAAGAATGTCCACTTTCACCACTTTCATTCGTCATATCTCTGGAAGTCCTAGTAACAGCAATAAGAAAATAAAATGATATAAAACACATTCAAATTGGCAAGGGAGAAGTAAAACTTTCACTATTTGCTGATGACATGATACTATATAGAAAGCCCTGAAGTTTCACCAAAAAACTATGAAAATTGAAATGAAATTCAGTAAAGTTATAGGATTCAAACTCAATAGACAGAAAATTTCCTATTTCTATAGGTCTATAACAAAGTGGCAGAAAGAGAAATTAAGTAAACAATCCTATTTACAATTATACCAACAATAAAACACCAAAAAATAAATTTAACCAAGAAGCTGAAAACCTGTGCTCTGAAAATTAAGACATTGATGAAAGAAATAAAAACAACACAAACAATGAAAGATATACTATGCTCATGGATTGGAAGAATAAACACTATCAAAAATGCCCATATTATCCAAAGCAATCTACAGATTCAATGTAATCTCCATGAAAATACCTAGAGCAAAACATTTTTTGCAGACTAGAATAATCCTAAAATTTATATGGAACCACAAAAAAACCTAAATAATGAAAACAATTTCCTAAAAGAACAAAACTGAAGATATCACAATCCTAAATTTCCAAACTATACTACAAAGCTATAATAATCCATACAGGCTTGTATTGGTGCAAATATAGGCACATAGATAAGTGGAACAAGATAGAGAGCTCAGAAATAAACTCACACTTATATAGTCAATTAATTACAACAAAGGAGGCAAGAATATACAATGGGGAAAAGATCATCTTGCAGGGAACTGTACTGGGAAAGATGGACAGCTACATGTCAAAGAATAAAGCTAGAGCACTTTCTTACACCATATGTGAAAATAAACTTAAAATAGATTAAAGACCTAAATATGAGACCTAAAGCCATAAAACTCCTAAAATGAAATGTAGACAGTAATCCCTTGGATATCACCTGTACAATATTTTTCTGGATATATCTCTTCAGGCAAAGGAAATAAAAGCAAAAATAAATAAATAATTGGGACTATACCAAAATAAAAAGTTGTTTTGCACAGCAAAGGAAATCACCAACAAAACAGAAAGGGAACCTACTGAATGGGAGAAGATATTCACAAATGATTTACTCAACAAGGGGTTAATATCCAAAATATATAAAGAACTGATGTAACTCATTTTAAAAAAAAAAAAAAAAACACCTACTTAAAAAATGGGCGGGGTACCTGGGTGGCTCAGGTGGTTAAGCACCCAACTCTTGATTTTGGCTCAGGTCATGATCTCAGGGATCTTAGGATCCCTATGCTGGGCTCCTCACAAAGCATAAAATTCTCTCTCCCTCTCTCTCTGCCTCTGCCCTATTTCTAAGAAAGGAAAAAAAAAAAAAAAAAAAAGGAGGGCAGAGTACCTAAATAGACATTTTCCCAAAGATAATACACAAATGGCCAACAAACACATGAAAGGATGCTTTACATCACTCATCCTCCTCATCCTCCGGGAAATGAAATAAAAACCACAATAAGATAGCACCTCACATATGTCTGAATTGTTAATAAATAAAAGACAACAAATAACAAGTATTAGTGAGAATGTGGAGTAAAGGGAGCCCTGATGTACTGGTGGGTAGGAATGCAAACTGAAGCAACTATTATGGAAAACAGTATGGAGGTTTCTCAAAAAATTAAAAATAAAGATACCATGTAATAGAGTAATTCCACTACTGGGAATTTGTCCAAAAATAATGCAAACAGTAACTTGAAAAGATATACACATCTCTATGTTTATTGTAGCATTACTTATAATAGCCAAGATAAGGAGACAATACAAGTATCCATTGATAGATGAGTGGATAAAGATTATGTGGTATATATGTACAATGCAATACTAGCCACAAAAATGAATGAGATCTTGCCATTCATGACAACATGAATGTACTTAGCAGGTAATATGCTAAGTGAAATAAGTCAGAAAAACAAATACCATATGATTCCACTTGCATGTGAAATCTAAAAAAAAAAAACCCTAACAAGAAAACCACCAAAAAAAAAAAAAAAAACCAAAGACAAAAATCCCATACAGACTCAAAAGAACAAACTGGTGGTTGTTGGAAGAGAAGTGGTTGGGGGAATAGTGAGGTGAAGGGGATTAAGAGGTACAAACTTCCAGTCATAAAATATGTCAACATAAGGAATACAGTTAATATTATAATAATGTCATATGGAGACAGATGGTGATGATACTTATCATGGTGAGCAATGAGTATAAAATTGTCAAATCACTATGCTGTGCACCTGAAACTAATATAACATTTTATGTCAACTATACTTCAATAATAAATTTCAAAATATGTATATACAAAGTGGGTAATTAAGCTTAAATATATAAGTACTTACACTAAAACATGAACATAATATTTCAACTAAGAAGAAAATATTGTCAGAAATAAGAAAGAATACCTGAAAACTCCCCTAATCTCAGGAAGGAAACAAACATTCACCAAGTTCAGGAAGCAGAGAAGTTCCTAAATAAGATGAACTGAAGAAGGTGCACAGCAAGAAGCATAATAATCAAATTGGAAAAATTGGGGCACCTGGGTGGGTAGTCAGTTAAGCCTCTACCTTCACCTCAGGTCATGTTCTTCGGGTCCTGGGGTCAAGCCCCGCATTAGGCTCCCTGCTCAGTGGGGAGTCTACTTCTCCCTCTCCCTGTGTTTCTCCCCCCCACTCATCCTCCCTCTCTCTCTCTCTGTCCCTAATAAATAAAATCTTTTTAAAAATTAGAATAAAATTAAAAATAAAGAGAAAACCCTAAAAGCAGCAAAAGAAAAGCAAATCGTTATGTACAAGGAAAACCACATAAAGCCATCAGCTGCTTTTTCAGCAGAAACTTTGCAGGTCAGAAGAGAGTAGCATGATATATTCAATGTGCTGAAAGAGGAAAAAATCCTTCAACCAAGAATAGCCTGCCCAGCAAGTTACCACTCAGAATTAAAGGAGAGATAAGGAGTTTCTCAGATAAACAAAAGGTAAAGGACTTCATCACCACTAAGTGGGTTAAACTACAAAAGAAAAGGCTATAAGTAGAAGAAAATTATGAAAAGAAAAATATTTCACTGGTAAAAGCAAACACACAGTGGTAGTAGTAGATCATTTATGAAGCTAATATGACTGTTAAAATACAAAAGTAGTATTACTAGTAATAGCTACAAAAGTTGGGTAAGGGATACATGAAATAAAATATGTGAAATATGATATCCTGTACATAAAATGTAGAGGGGGGTGTAAACATGTAGCTCCTTTAGCATGTGTTCAAACTTAAGCAACCATTAACTTAATATAGACTGCTATCTATACAGGATGTTATATATGAACCTCATGGTAACCACAAACCAAAAATTTATAATAGATTCAGAAACACACACACACCCACAAAGAGAAAGCATTAAAGAAAGTCATTCATATAAAGTATCATGTCATCTGTGAAGAGAGAGAGTTTGACTTCTTCATTGCCCATTTGGATACCTTTTATTTCTCTTTGTTGTCTGATTGCTGTTACTAGGACTTCTAATACTATGTTGGACAAGAGTGGTGAGAGTGGGTATACTTTTCATGTTCCTGATCTCAGCGGGAAGGCTGTGAGCTTTTTCCCATTGAGGATGATATTTGCTGTTGGTTTTTCATAGACAGATTTTATGAAGTTCAAGAATGTTCCCTCTATCCCTATACTTTGAAGTATTTTAATCAAGAACCGATGCTGGATTTTGTCAAATGCTTTTTCTGCATCAATTGAGAGGACCATGTGGTTCTTCTCTCCTCTCTTATTGATTTGTTCTATCACATTGATTGATTTGCGAATGTTGATCCACCCTTGTAAACCATGGATGAATCCTACCTGGTCATGGTGGATAATCTTTTTAATATGCTGTTGGATCCTATTTGCTAGGATCTTGTTGAGAATCTTAGCATCTATATTCATCAGTGATATTGGTCTGAAATTCTCCTTTTTGGTGGGGTCTTTGCCTGGTTTGGGGATCAGGATAATGCTGGCTTTATAAAAAGAGTCTGGAAGTTTTCCTTCTGCTTCAATTTTTTGAAACAGCTTCAGGAGAATAGGTGTTATTTCTTCTTTGAAAGTCTAGTAGAACTCCCCAGGGAATCTATCAGGTCCAGGGCTCTTGTTTTTTGGGAAGTTTTTGATCACTGCTTCAATCTCGTTACTAGATATCAGTCTATTCAGGTTGTCAATTTCTTCCTGGTTCAATTTTGGGAGTTTATAGTTTTCCAGGAATGCAGCCATTTAATCTAGGTTTCTTAACTTATTGGCATATAACTGTTGGTAATAACTTCTGATGATTATTTCTATTTCCTTGGTGTTAGTTGTGATCTCTCCCTTTTCATTCATAATTTTATTAATCTGAGCTTTCTCTCTTTCTTTTGGATTAGTCTGGCCAATGGCTTATCAATCTTACTGATTCTTTCAAAAAACCAGCTTCTAGTTTCATTGATACGCTCTACTGTATCTCTAGTTTCGATCTCATTGATATCTGCTCTAATCTTCATTATTTCCTTTCTTGTGTGTGGAGTTGTTTTAATTTGTTGATACTTTATATGGAAAACCCAAAAGACTCCACCCCCAAACTACTAGAACTCATACAGCAATCAGTAATGTGGCAGGATACAAAGTCAATGTACAGAAATCAGTTGCTTTCTTATAAACTAACAATGAAAATACAGAAAGGGAAATTAGAGAATCAATTCCATTTACTACAGCACCAAGGATCACAAGATACCTGGGAATAAACCCAACCAAAGAGGTAAAGGATCTGTACTCAAGGAACTATGGAACACTCATCAAAGAAATTGAAGAAGACACAAAAAGATGGAAGACCATTCCATGCTCTTGGATAGGAAGAATAAACATTGTTAAAATGTCTCTACTGCCTAGAGCAATCTATACTTTTAATGCCATTTCGATCAAAATTCTACCAGTATTTTTCAAAGAGCTGGAGCAAATAATCCTAAAATTTGTATGGAATCAGAAGAGACCCCGAATTGCTAAGGAAATGTTGAAAACAAAAAACAAAACTGGAGGCATCACGTTACCTGATTTCAAGCTTTACTACAAAGCTGTGATCACCAAGACAGCATGGTACTAGCATAAAAACAGACACATAGACCAGTGGAACAGAGTAGAGAGCCCAGATATGGACCCTCAACTCTATGGTCAAATAATCTTCAACATAGCAGGAAAAAATATACAGTGGAAAAAAGACAGTCTCTTCGATAAATGGTGCTGGGAAAACTGGGCAGCTATATGTAGAAGAATGAAACTTGACCATTCCCTTACACCGTACACAAAGATAAGCTCGAAATGGATAAAAGACCTCAGCGTGAGACAGGAATTCATCAGAATCCTAGAGGAGAACATAGGCAGTAACCTCTTTGATATCAACCACAGCAACTTCTTTCAAGATATGTCTCCAAAGGCAAAGGAAACAAAAGCAAAAATGAACTTTTGGGAATTCATCAAGATCAAAAGCTTCTGCACAGCAAAGGAAACAGTCAACAAAACAAAGAGGCAACCCACAGAATGGGAGAATATATTCACAAATGACAGTACAGACAAAAGGTTGATATCCAGGATCTACAAAGAACTTCTTAAACTCAACATACACAAAACAGATGATCATGTCAAAAAATGGGCAGAAGACATGAACAGACACTTCTCCAATGAGGACATACAAATGGCTATCAGACACACCGAAAAAATGTTCATCATCACTAGCCATTAGGGAAATTCAAATTAAAACCACACTGAGATACCATCTTACACCAGTTAGAATGGCCAAAATTAGCAATACTGGAAACGTGTGTTGGAGAGGATGTGGAGAGAGGGGAACCCACTTATACTGTTGGTGGGAATGCAAGTTGGTGCAGCCACTTCAGAAAACAGTGTGGAGATTCCTTAAGAAATTAAAAATGGAGCTTCCCTATGACCCTGCAATTGCACAACTAGGTATTTACCCCAAAGATACAGATGTAGTGAAAAGAAGGGCCATCTGTACCCCAATGTTTATAGCAGCAATGGCCATGGTCGCCAAACTGTGGAAAGAACCAAGATGCCCTTCAACAGATGAATGGATAAGGAAGATGTGGTCCATATATACTATGGAATATATGCCTCCATCAGAAAGGATGAATAGCCAACTTTTGTATCAACATGGACGGGACTGGAAGAGATCATGCTGAGTGAAATAAGTCAAGCAGAGAGAGTCAATTATCATATGGTTTCACTTATTTGTGGAGCATAACAAATAACATGGAGGACATGGGGAGGTGGAGAGAAGGGAGTTGAGGGAGATTGTAAGGGGAGATGAACCATGAGAGACTATGTACTATGAAAAATAATCTGAAGGTTTTGAAGGGGTCAGGGGTGGGAGGTTGGGGGAGCCAGGTGGTGGGTATTATGGAGGGCATGTATTGCATGGAGCACTGGGTGTGGTGCATAAACAATGAATTCTGTTACATTGAAAAGAAATAAATTTTAAAAAAAAAGAAAGTCATTCAACTAATTCAACTATAAGGAAAGATAAGAAAGGAACAGAGAAGAACGACAAAAACAGCCAGAAAACAATTAACAAATGGCAATAAATACATAGCTATCGATACTTTAAATGTAAATGGAGTAAGTCTCCAATCAAAAGACCTAAGGTGACTGGCTGGATTAAAGTTAAAAGACCCATCCATATGCTGCCTACAAGAATCCGTTCAGACCTAAAGACATATACAGACCACAAGTGAAGGATGGAAAAAGAGATTTCATGCACATGGAAGCAGAAAAATGCCAGGGTAGCAATACTCACAAAACAGATTTTAAAACAAAGTCTGTAACAAGAGCCAAAGAGGAGCACAACATAATGTTGGGGGGGGGGTCAATTCAACAAGAGGATAAAACAATGTAAATATCTATGCACCCAATATTGGAACATCTCAATAGATAAATATTAACAGACATAAAGGAAGAAATTGACAGTAATACAAGAATAACGGGGGACTTTAATACCCTACTTACATCACTGTAGAGATCATCTGGATGGGAAATCAGTAAAGAAACAGTATTTTTGAATAACACATTAGACTTAACAGATATATACAGAACTTTCCATCCAAAAACAGCAAATCAGATGTTCTTTTCAAGCTTCTTTTCAATGTTCACATAGAACATTCTCTACGATAGATCCCATGGTAGGTCACAAAACAAGTGTCAATAAATGTAAAAAGATTGAAATCATATTAATCATCTATTCCAACCACAATAGTATGAAACTAGGAATCAATTACAAGACAACTGGAAGAAGATCATGTCAAGACTTAACAACATGCTACTCAACAACTAATGAGTCAAAGAAATTAAAGAGGAGATTAAAAACCTGGAGACAAATGAAAATAGAAACACTACAGTTTAAAATCTGTGGGACACAGTAAAAGAAGTACTAAGAAGGAAGTTTATAGCTCTATTGTCCTACCTCAAGAAACAAAAATTTCAAATAAACAATCTAACCGTACACAAAAGGAACTAGGAAAAGAACAAAGTCTAAAATTGTTCAAAAGAAGTAATAATATCAGAGCAGAAATAAATGAAATAAAGCACAGAAAAAATAAGGGAAAAAAAAAAGACTCATAGAAAAAAAAGACTCAATAAAACTAGGGCTGGTTCTTGTAAAGATAAACAAAACAGATAAATCTTTAGCCAGAACACTCAAGAAAAATTGAGAGGACTCAAAATCAGAAATGAAAGAGAAGTTACAACCAACATGACAGAAATACAAAGGATAATGGGAGACTACAATGAAAAATTGCATGCCAACAAATTAGACAACCTAACAGAAATGGGTATTTCTAGAAACATACTATCTTCCAAGACTGAAGAAACAGAAATTTAAACAGACTGGTTACTACTAATAAAACTGACTTGGTTTAAAACAAAACAAAACAAACAAACAAAAAAACTAAATTGGTTAAAAACCAAAACAAAAAGAAAGACAAAAAGAAACCTAACTCCCAACAAACAAAAGGTCCAGGCCCAAATGGCTTCATGGGTACATTCTACCAAACATTTAGAAAATAATTACTACCTATCCTTTTCAAACTATTCGAAAGCTAGAAGACTTCCAAATTGATTTCATGAGGCCACAGTTACCCTAATACCAAAATCAGACAAAGTCACACCAAAAAACTAATGAAACTATAGGCCAATATTCCTGATGAATATAGATGCAAAAATCTTGAACAAAATATTAGCAAACCAAATTCAACAATACACTAAAAGGATCATTCATCATAATTAGGTGAGATTTATTCCAGGGGTGTAAAGATGGCTCAGTACCTGCAAATCAATGAACATGATACACCTCATTAATGAAATGAAGGATAAAAATTGTATGATCAATCTCAATAGGTGCAGAAAGATAATTGGGTAAAATTCAAAATCCTTTCATGATCAAAACTCTCAACAAAGTAACTACAGAGGGAATATACTTCACCATAATAAAGGCCATATTTATGGTCTACAGCTAATGTCCTACTCAAAGGCAAAAAGCTGATAACTTTTCCTGTAATCTCAGGAATAAGACAAGGATGCCCACTCCTTTTTTTTTTTTTTTTAAAGATTTTATTTTCATTTGTTTGACACGGAGCGAGAGCACAAGTAGTGGAGCAGCAGAGGGAGAAGAAGCAGACTCCTCCCCACCCCCAACCCTGAGCATGGAGCCCAGTGCAGGGCTTGATCCCAGTACCATGGGATCATGATCTGAGCAGAAGGCAGTTGCTTAACTGACTGAGCCACCCAGGTGCCCAGGAATGCCTGCTCTGGTCACTTTTATTCAACAGAATTGGAAGTCATAGAACAGTTATACAAGCAAAAGGCCAATCAGAAAACATGAACAAAAACTGAAGCAGCTCATCTGCAACCTATATCATTGCTACTAGCCTATATCTTTGGTACCAGTAAGGTTCCATTTTGTAAGCAATAAGCACTGACTTGGACTAACTTGAACAGGAAAGTAATCATAACTCACAATCTCTGGAAAGATAAGAAAATATCAAAAACGTTAAAGTGGGCAGAAATCAAGGCAATCGGGCATCCATAACTATGGCAAAATTTATGTCATGGGAGTAAAATGGCAAAGATAGTATGGCTGTAGCAGCAGGGAACCAGATCACATTAACCATGCTGCTCTGCAGCACTTTGCTTAGGAGACCATCTTTATTCCCACCATGGAAACACTTAGATCATGTGTCTGTGCTCTAGCTTTCAAGCTCAGGGAACAGAAAGGTCTAGACCTTATAGCTTCTCTAGTGGAAAAGAATCCCAGAGCCCTGAATTATCACAGAGTGGAATATTCCTCAAACATAGCTAAGGGTTTCAAATACTAGACAACCAAAAACATGCCAGCAAATAATCAAAGAGTCCATTCTTTCCTGCCCAACATCCATATACATCAGTCTTCCTATAGCTATATTTCCAAAAAAATTCTCTATAGTCTTACGATTTTCACACTTAACAAGAGTCCACTCATTCCTTCTCTAAACAGAAAAAATGTGTTAGAGTACTATTTAGGGAAGTGGTTTTCAAAGTGAGGTCACCCCACTAAAAGCATTGTTATCACTTGGCAGCTTATGAGAAGTGCAAATCCTCAAGCCAAACCTAGAATTATTCAATTGGAAACTTAGCAATCTGTGTTTCACAAATCCCTGACTGTATTCTGGCCATGCTAAAGTTTGAGAACCACCGGTCTAGAGAAATTGACGTTGACAGCCAAAGAGAAAGAGAGGTGTTTTTACAGATTTATAGGATGGAGGAATAAACTCCCAGTTCCTGACACCACCTGCCAGTCTAGTATTTCTGGGCGATGCTCATTCTTTGTCTAGTTGCATGATGGGTCCATCTAAATGGTCTCATCCTGTGAAAACTGGAAAGATAGCCACCAACATTATACCCTGCTTACATTTTATATGCAGTAGGGAGTGAGAGAGAAAATAGATAGAAAATATACACCTAAGGCAGTAAAGGAGGAGACAGGATTAGAGTTCTTGGGTCACCAATAGATCATTGTTCATGTTCAAATCTCTTTAAATGTATTTGACTGTTTAAGAAAAAATAATACCAGTGTAGTATGGGTTTTATAATATACATAAAAATAAAATGTATAAAAATAGTAATAGGGTGCCTGGGTGGCTCGGTGGGTTAAAGCCTCTGCCTTTGGCTCAGGTCACAATCCCAGGGTTCTAGGATTGAGTCCTGTCATCGGGATCTCTGCTCAGCGAGGAGCCTGCTTCTCCCCCACCTCTCTCTGCCTGCCCCTCTGCCTACCTGTGATCTCTCTGTCAAATAAAGAAATAAAATCTTTTAAAAAAATAATAATAAAAGTTCTAGTCTATATGTGTCCTATAAGAAATGTGCTTTAAGTGTAAGGATAAATTGGTTAAGGATGAAAGGATGAAAAAAGGTATAACAACTTGATAATGCTAAGCCAAAAAAAAAAAAAAAATCAAGATTGGCTTTTACTATATCAGAGAAAGTATGTCTTAGAACAAAAGTTTAAAGGATAGGTAGATAATTATTTTAGTATATATATATTGGCCTATCATAAAAATTTGAAACTTGTTATTTTCTTTTTATTGCCTTTTTGGACATTTCAATAATTTTTTCCCAATTATTTAATTGTGGTAAATAGGCTATTTTAGAAAGATAAAATGTTCAATTCACCAAGGGAGTATAATGATCCTAAACACTTATGCACCTACTAACAGACCTTCAAAATTCATGAGGCAAATACAGATAGAATTGCAAAAGAAAATAAACCCACAATTATAGTAGGAGATTTTGATACTCCTTTGTCAATATTTGACAGAACAGATATGAAATCAACAGATATAGAAAATGGTGACTATACTGAACAGTGGTGAGTACTATGTAATGTATTGAATTGTCAAATTTCTATGTTGTGCACCTGAAACGAATAACATTGTATATTAACTATACTTTAAAAATACATGTAGAAGATGAACGACACATTAACATTTAAGAAACATAGCACTCAGGGCACCTGGGTGGCTCAGTGGGTTAAAGCCTCTGCCTTCGGCTCAGGTCATGATCCCAGGGTCCTGGGATAGAGCCCCACATCAGGCTCTCCACTCAGTGGGGAGCCTGCTTCCTCCTCTCTCTCTGCCTGCCTCTCTGCCTACTTGTGATCTCTGTTAAATAAATAAATAAATAATCTTAAAAAAAAAAAAAAAGAAAAGAAACACAGCACCCAATAACAGCAGATTATTCTTTTCAACTGTGCACATTTAACAAGGAAGTTCATATTCTAGGCCATAAAATTAATCTAAACAACTTTAAAATGATAAAAAATCCACATAGTATGTTTTCTGAGCATAATGGAATTACATTAAAAACCAATAACAAAGATTTGGGAAAAAATCTCCAATTATTTGGAAGCTAAGTGACATTTCTAAACAACTTATAATTCAAAAAAGAAATGTAGGAGCACCTGGGTGGCTCAGTGGGTTAAGCCTCTGCCTTCAGCTCAGGTCATGATCTCAGGGTCCTGGGATTGAGCCCCGATTCGGGTTCTCCGCTTGGTGGAGAGCCTGCTTCCCCCTCTCTGCCTACTTGTGATCTCTCTCTGTGTCACATAAATAAATAAAAATTTAAAAAAAAGAAATGTAAAGGAAAATTGGAAAGTGTTTTAAGCTTGATTAGAATAAAAACACAGCATACCAAAATCTGTAGGATTTAGTAGCACTTAAAAAAATAAATGTCTGACACTAACAGCCTCTGCAATTAGGAAAAAAAGGTCTCAAATCAGTGACTTCATATTTAAGAATAATTAAAAAAAAAAGAAATTAAAGCCGAAGTAAGCACAAAAATAGTATGAACAGACATCAGTGTTATACAGAAAACAATGGAGAAAACAAAACAAAACCTACTGGTCCTGGAGAAGATCAATAAACTTGGTAAACTCAGAAACATCACTGTTGATTATACAGATACTAAATGAAAATAGTAAGAAAATATTATGAACAACTTTCTGCCAATAAATTAGGCAATTTAGACGACACAGAAAAAGCCCTAGAAAGGAACGTTAGTTAAAGACCACCAGGAACACACTTGTAATTGAACAAGTTTACATTTAAAACTCCTTTCGATGAGGGAAAACTCATGCCAAGGGGAACCCTGAGGAGGTGTGAGGAATACAGTATTAGAGAACCCATTGTAGGACTGGAGCTTTGGCTGATGGATTTGAAGGAGAATTGAAGGAAAAAGAGGATAGCTCTAATTGGATGCTGTCAGCAAGCAGACACATGGGTTTCATCCATTTTGTTCTTAGGTCTGTCTCAAACTAGAAACAGTATTTGCATTAACAAGTACGTGGTTAGACGATGTTGCATCCATTCAATCAAATAGCTTTCAGCAACAAAATTATGCCTATAACAACACAGACAGATCTCAAAGTAAATGTTAAGTGGAAACAACTTGGCAGAAACAGCTATATAGCATATGAGGTATGTATACACAATCTAGAAAATGCAAGCTCGTCTCCAGTGACAAAAGGCAGATCAGTGGTTGCCTAGAAAGGGGCAGCCTGAAGGGTCAGGGGAAGGAGATCAAAAAATGGTAGGGGGAACCTTTCTGGTAGGGTTGTTCATTATCTTGATCGTGGCGGTGGTTTTAGACATGTATACATTGGCCAAAACTTACGGAACTCAATTGCTGAGTCAATTACATGTCAATTACAGTTCAATAAGTGGTTCAAAAAAAAAAAAGATTGAGTCCTTGTTTCCCTGAGTTTTAGACACAGTCACTTGCATTAGAAACAAAACTCAACCATTAGCCTCTTTCTTCCTCTATAGACATTAGAAGTTTTATCTTAGCTAGCATACAGTTGTGTTTTTAAAAAATATTTTATTTATTTGTCAGAGAGAGATTAAGTAGGCAGAGAGGCACGGGGAGAGAAAGAGGGGTAAGTAGGCTCCCCAGTAAGTGGAGAGCCCAATGTGGGGCTCGATCCCAAGATCCTGGGATCATGACCTGAGCTGAAGGCAGAGGCTTTAACCACTGAACCACCCAGGCACCCCAGCATAGTTTTTAATGGAATGCATTTGAAAGTAACCTGAAAGATTAATTGAAAGTCAAGACTTTTATGCAAGTCCCTATTTCCCCATATGTATCCTAGGTAAAAAAACATTTTCTCCCTTTCGTATGTTGGTGATGTTATGACGCCCTACTACTTTAACGCTTATTACATTTATATGTAATATTATAATAAATTACAGGCTTGAGTTAACAGAATCCAAGTAGGAAAATTCAGAGAACATTTTTGTTCTTCTTGACCAACAGTGATTTTTTTTTCTGCTTCTCTACCCAGAAATCTTGATTCCTACCCAGTACAAGATGTCCAGAAAATTCTTATCTGCCCTACATACAAGAACCACTTCATTAATGACATGCTCTCTGAGCATGGGTTATGGGCTGAGACAGGCTGAGAAGTCTTTAATTTGATTTACTCAAAAGGTAGACTTTATTTTTACAGAAAAGCATGTTTAACAATCAAAAAATGCATCATGTGACTGTTTAAGAATCAGTGAGCACAAAACTGAGTTTTTAAAAAGATTTCAAAACAAGTTTATACAACTTTTTATCCATTGCTACCACTCCCTAGTTTTATTGGGATATAATTGACATACATCACTATATAAGTTTAAGGTGTACAGCATGATGGTTTGACTTCCAGGTCTCACAAAATGATTATGCAATACATTGACCTAGCAACCAGTATCTCACATAGATATAATAAAAAGCAAAAAAGAGAGTAAAAGGTTTTTCTTCGGAATGAGAACTCTCAGGACCTGCTCTCTTAGCTTATCTATGTATTATACAGCCGTGTTAGCTGTGGTGGTTGTGTTGTACATTATATTCCCGGTGTTTTCCTTATACTCAAATTTATACATTTTGATCCTTTTCCTTCAATTCTTCCTCCTTGCACCCCATCTCTGGTAATCACAAATCTCCTCTCTTTTTCCTGGAGTTGAATTTTTAGATTCCACATATAAGGGAAATCACAGTATTTGCTTTTCTCTAACTTATTTTATTCAACATAATGCCCTCAAGGTCCATTCATAAATGGCAGGACTTCCTCATTTTTTATGGCTGAGTAACATTACATTGTGTACCACAATTTCTTTATCCATTCATCAGTCCATGGACACTTACGTCACTTCCAGGTCTTAGCTGTTATGAATAATGCTGGTATGAACATGGGGATGCAGGTACCTTTTTGAGTGCTTTTGTTTCCTTTGGATATATTCCCAGAAGTGGAATTGTTAGGTCATGTGATAATTGTATTTTTTGAGGATCTTCCATTCTGTTTTCTATAATGTCTGTACAAGTTCACAAATCCATCAACAATAAAAAAGTCTTCCTTTTCCTCTCTATGTGCACCTGCATTTGTTGGCTCCTTTTGATGATGGCTACTCTAACAGGTGTGAGATAATAGCTCGCTGTGGTTTTTGTTTGCATTTCCCTGGGGCTAGTCACATGGAGCATCTTTTAATGTACCTGTTCCCCTTCTGTAAATATACCCTCTTCCTGGAAAATTTGCATTGAGGTCTTTCGCCCATTTTGATTAGATTTTTTTTTTTTTTTACTGTTGAGTTGTAGGAATTCTCTATAGATCTTAGATATTAACCCCTTATTGAATAAATGGTTTGCAAATATTTTTCTCATTCTGTAGGCTGTCTTTTCATTTTAATGGTTTTGCTGTGCAGAAGCTTTTTAGTTTGGGGTAGTCCCACATGTCTTTTTATTTGTTGCTTGTACTCTAGGTGTTATCCACAAAAAAAAAAAAAAAAAAAAAAAGAAAAATCACTGGTGAGATCCACTTCAAGGGGCCCTTTTCCTAGGTCTTACTCCAGGAGTTTCATCAGCTCATGTTTTATATTTAAGTCATTAAGCCATTTCCAGCTAGTTTTTGTGACTGATGTATAACACAGGTCCAGTTTCATTTTTTTTGCATGTGAATATCTAATTTCCCTACCACCATTTAAGAGACTTTCTTTTGGCCTTTGAGTATCCTTGGCTCTCTTGTCATACTAATTGACTTGGGTTTATTATAGGCTTGGGTTTACTTCTGGACACTTGATTCTGTTCCATTGATTTGTCTGTTTTATCCTAGTACTATATACTGTTTTGAAGCCAATAATCATGTAATTTAGCTTGAAGTTTGGAAGTATAATGCCTACTGTTTTGTTGTTCTTTTTCAGGATTACTTCAGCTTTCATGATTTTTTGTGGTTTCATTTAAGTTTTAGGACTTTTTTCCCTACTTTTGTAACAAATGCCATTGAAATCTTCATAAGGATTTCATTAAATCTATAGATGGTTTATGGTAGTATTGACATTTTATTGGTATCAATATTTCCAACCCGTGATATGTACGATATTATGTGATATGATACCTTTTCATTTACTGATTAGACTTAATGACTTAATTCTTTTTTTTTTTTAAGATTTTATTTATTTGACAGAGATCACAAGTAGGCAGAGAGGCAGGCAGAGAGAGAGAGGAGGAAGCAGGCTCCCTGCTGAGCAGAGAGTCCGATGCGGGGCTCGATCCCAGGACCCTGAGATCATGACCTGAGCTGAAGGCAGTGGCCTAACCCACTGAGCCACCCAGGCGCCCCTAGACTTAATTCTTTTTAAAGACTTTATTTATTTGACAGTAAGAATGTCCGTGAGAGTGTGAGAGAGAGAACAAAAGCAAGAGGAGTGGGAGAGGGCAAAGGAGAAGCAGGCGTCCCTCGGAGCAGGGACCCTGACATAAGGCTTGGTGCAGGGCTGGACCCCAGGACCCAGGGGTCATGACCTAAGCCGAAGGCAGATGCTTAACGACTGAGTCACCCAGGTGCCCCTGGTTAGACTTAATTCTTAATGGTTTACAGAAACTGACCTCATGCCTATGCATCGGGTATACAGAGGTCTATCAATGGCCTTCCATGTTAGGTATTTTCAGAATCATTTTGGTTTCTCTGTCCGACAGAGAATGCAAACTTCAAATTGCATTCACTTGAGATTTCCAGGAAGATAACAACAATGCTACTCCTTGTACTTTTTTAATTAACAGAGGTCTGCTTCTCCCTTATATGGTATTTCTTAGGTTTAATACATAATGTCTTCATATTAGAATCACCCGAGAGCTTTGAGCATGCTGATGATTAAAGCCCAGTCCTAGAGATCTTAATTTAATTGATGTGATCCAGGTATTTATAAAGTTAAGAGCTCCCCAGGTGACTATGCAGAGAGGTTATAGACTGGTAGTTCACAGCCCTGTTACTCAAAGATTGGTCAAAGATCACCACCTCGGTATCACGTGGGAGCCTTCTCAGGCTTCCTTGTTAATTGACTCATTGTTATATTTATTCATTTTGACAAAATACTCATGTTAACTGGGAAAAAAAAAAATAGCCAACCTCAAAATAGGTCAGTAACTGCCCTCTGTCTTACTCAGTATTTCAGATTGCTCTGAAGAACTGCTCCGAAACTTTTAGTTTATAGGGGATTGTATGCAAAGAGGGGAAGGGGTACCCATGCTTGCAAGCAGTTCTCCAAATCCCTGTGCATTAGGAGGTATAATTAGCCTGGTTGTAAATCAGGTTTACTGATTCCCAGAGATACATGAAAGACCCTTAGGTAATCTTAATACATTATGTACCTATCATATCTGATTTTTCAAAGTTACTGCCTGCATACCTCTGCCTAACTTGTTTACCAGTTCTAGTGTGTGTTATCTCCTTGAGGTCACCTGAGATAGTCGCAGAAAGCGAACAGCAGTCACCTATTGCAGGTTTAGTGCACACCCAGCTGACCTCAGTGTACTTTAATTTGGAGAAGCATTGGTCTGGAAAGCATACAAACTCCAATGGGACTTATGTTCTTAAAATAAGTTATTTTGAGTTCAAGCCCTTCAAAATGTGTTTTTCAAGAGACCGTAAATCTTTATAATTTTTAGATTCAACTTTCATTTTTCACAGGAAAAAACCCCTCACTCTTCTTGGTTTGTAGTTTAAATTTTAAATCAGATTATCTGACATATATTTAACAGAATAAATTATTAAAATTTATCTGATATTATTTAACAGATTAAACTATTAAAATATATTACCACAAATAAAGTTCCTTGAGACAAATACCTACAAACTCATTTTAAGAAAGGAAAAAAGCCCTCTCTAAAGTTCCATCATATTTGAGAAATCCAGAAAGCAGAAAATGGCTCTCAGGAGCTCATACTACCCTCATTTCTTTTTAAGAGAGCCTGTAATGGGAGAAAATTTCCACAAGGTGGCAGTAGAGCATCAATTCCAGTCTCAAGCAAAAGTTAATGCTTCAAGGATAAAAATGGGCCTTTCTGAACTCATTCTACTGTATGTAAAAACCCATTAATTCAAATTGCATTAATTATTTATGGCATAATATAATTTCAGTTGATTAGTTTTCATTTTTATATTTTTAAGAGAAGTAGTACCAGGCATACTGACCAATTTGACCTGTGAGGTTGGTTTTATTCTATTTTCAGAGGTAGATCTTCTAAAAAATATATATATATTCAACTTCCATAACTGATGAACATTAAGTCTTTATTTTATTAAGAAGTAATGGACCTGCACAAATATGCCTAACTTATTTTTTCAAAGGGTGCAAAAGCAATTCGAAGGTAGGATAGCCTTTCCATTAAACAGTGCTAAAGCTATTGGATCTCCACAGGCACAAAAATGAACTTTGACCTCAACTCACACCTTATACAAAAATTACCTCACACGATCAAAGTAAAACATACTTAAAGGTAAAACTGTAAAACTTTTAGAGAGAAACAGGAGAAAAATCCTCGGGACTTGGTGTTAGGTAAAGAATTTTTAGGCTTGACAACAAAAGCACAATCCACAAAAAAAATTATAAAACTGGACTTCCTCAAAATTAGAACTTCTCCCTGGGAAAGAGTCTGTGGCTGAAAAGACAAATCGCATACTGCAAGAAATCATTCGCCTACCACATGTCTGAAAAAGGACTTGTATCTACAAGAATTCTCAGCAGTTTTTAAAAACCTATCCAATCAGAAAATAGGCAGAAGTTATGAACAGACATTTAACTGAAAAGGACATACAGATGGTAAATAAGGAAAGTATACTCAGTATACTTAGCCCTTAGGTAAATGCACGTTGAAACCATAATAAAAATCACTGTTCTCTCAGAATAGTTAAAATAAAGTGTCAGTGCCAAATGCCAGCAGGAATGCAAATGAACAGAACCACACACACATCGAACAGGAGCACACATACATCGCTGATGGGAACGTACAACAGTAGACTAACTCTGAAAAAGAGTGTCGCAGTTCCTTACAAAATTCTGTGGTAACCATAGGACCCATCAGCTGAGCTCTTGGGCAATTAACTCAGATATAAAATACGCTTATGTTCACATGGTAACATACACATGAGTATGTATGGTTTGTATTCATATTAAACCTAAACTGAAAACAACCAAATGTCTATCTATGGTTGAATGGTCAAACTATGGTACATCTGTACCATGAAATACTACTCGTCAATAAACAAGCTATAGAAATAAACTATGAATACAGGCAAAAACCTAAAGGGACCCCAAGGGCATGAGATTGATTTTAAAAGTCAATCTCAAAAGGTTTTGAAATACAGGATCGCATCTATTAAGTTCTTGAAATTGAGAGACTGTAGAGATGGAGAACACATGGTAGTTGGTGGGGATTAAGGACAGGAAGAATGAGGGAGGACAAGGGATCCTTGTGTAGCATGTTCTGTATCTTGATTGTGTTGATGGTTACATACAATGAAAGAAAAGTCATAAGGAAGTATAAAATTTGAAATCTGAGCGAGTTCTGTGAAATGCATCAATGTCAATTTCCACGTTGTGGTAATGTACTCTAGCTATGCAAGATGCTACCAATGGGGGGAAATGGGCAAAGATCATAAGGAACCTTTGTGTATCAGTAGTTTACCACTGTAGGTGAATCTATGTTACCTCAAAGTTAAAAATGAAATAAAAACATTAATGCCTGCTTCTGGCATACAACATATTCACAGCACATAAAATTACGTAGTTATTAAACCCTTCACTCAATCTAGTTATTTTTTTTTTAAAGATTTTTAAATTTATTTGTCAGAGAGAGAGAGAAGGAGAGAGAGGGAGCGAGCACAGGCAGACAGAGTGGCAGGCAGAGGCAGAGGGAGAAGCAGGCTCCCTGCCGAGCAAGGACCCCCCCCCCCCCATGTGGGACTTGATCCGAGTATGCTGGGATCATGACCTGAGCCGAGGGCAGCTGCTTAACCAACTGAGCCATCCAGACATCCCAATCTAGTTATTTCTTAATGTGTGTACCCATTTACTTGAGGATGTATGCATGTGTAGTTATGTGTGTGTTTACAATAATGTTGTTGCATGAGTAAATTTGAAAAAACTTAAGCCTCTAGTTACCTCTATGCACATTTGCAGTCCCTCATTTGTAACAGCTGCATGGTATTTCAATTTATGGTTATTGGCTGATGGCCAGGTTTGTGTTTTGTAATTATAGTCTCATGTTCTATTAAAAAAATGTTGTAGTGCATGAAAATACAAGCCCAAGGAGGCTCTTCTGTGTCTCTGCCAAATAACATGGAATTAAAATCACAGCTTTAAATCAGGTACACATTCAACATTTCAATCAATAGGGCTTCTAGGCAGGAGGTTAGCAGCAGCATAGTTGTAGTATCTCTGAATTTGCCACCAGTACTGACAGAGCAAGAGAGACAAGAAGACAGCGTCTATGAGAAAATAACATGATGGGGTGTCCCCAGGAACCCCAGATTGAGCAAGTAAAACTAAACTGCTGACACCCAGGGGGAGATCATCAGCCATCCTGGAGGACGTGAAGGAAAGGCAATAGGGTTTCCAAGGGTTTGGGGAGTCCGAAAACTTAGAAACTCAACTGATAATAAACAGGCACCCCCAAATTTGGAGATTCCTACTTGGCACAGAGAGCTCAGTAGTGTAATGTAAGAACAGCAGCAGAAGCCAGGAGAGGCTTCTCTGGTCCCAACGTGCAGGGGACAGTGAGGATGGCAAAAGCAGATGGAGTGAGCGGTCTGCACCCCGGGAACCCACCACACTAACCACCTCCAGGACAGAGCCCCAGGGAGAAAATTCAGGAAATCCAAGAAAAAGATTAGACATGGAGGAGGTAGAGAAGACAGGCCTCACCAAGTCCAAGTACAGATAATTTTCTTACCTTCTAGTTCCAGAAACACCAGAGGCCGCACGTGGAAAACAGTCTTAGTTTAATGAGATATGATCTTCCGGCCTTTTCGCTTACATAAGAGTATCGAATATTTTCTTGGGAAAGAAATGCTAAGAGAGTTTTCTCACAGTCCTACCTGCGGATCGAAACCTTGATCTGAAACATCACTGGTTCTCGCTTCTGCTCAGCTTTTTATGAGGGGCCGGCTTCCCTCCTCCCAGGAAGAGCTACAAACTTCACCTGCTCCCAATCAACTCTCCTGTGCTGCTCTCTTGGAGACCAAGCTCAGTGTGACCTCCCCTCCCCCCAGAAAAAAAAGATTCCTTCACACTCTTTCTCTCTCTCTTCCTGCGACAAGCGGATGCATTTTTGTGTGCTTTCTCCGGCATTTTTTAAAAAACCTTCTTCTTTTAGTGGTGGTGGTGGTGAGTGAGGGTATATTTAACTTTAAAAGACAAAAGAATAGGCAGGATGACATGGACGGAAAGGAATTTAAATAGGAGGTGCTCTGATAATGGAGAAATGACAGGACTAAGAAGAATGGGAGAACACGAGGAAGAAAAGCATTGCACAGAATGAGCTTGCAGACCACCTTATCCAGGATGCCTGGAGTCCCAGGGTCTTGTGTGTAGAAGTGTAGGCTGTAGGCACATTGACTACTGCCAAGGGAAACATTTAATGTTAGTATTATTACATCAGAGTGGAAGATGAAGAAGCATGGAGGGGGAAGCCAATGCTGTTGTAGTTTGCAGACAATGACTAGGTCTAAAGAAACAGATGACTGAAGCGAGTTATGTGCGGAAGCCATCAGAACAAAACCCAACCTTGCTGAATATCTTAATACAGAACAAAAGCAACAAATACAAGCAAAATAGGAACAGACAGCGGCATATAACACATAGTAGAAAATACTATAACCAAAATAAAGCCGCTCAAAATCCTCTTATCAATAAAAGTAAACGGAGTTATAAAAGAAAAAGATACTGTCAAATTAAATCACGGCGCAAAACTCAGTTCTGTGCTGAATGGAAGATGTATCTCAGAAAGGCTAAAAGTAAAAGGATGGAAGAAAAATAGAAGGAGTAATAGAAGGATTTCTTTACGGAGCTGCAGCAGAGAGAGCCCGTGATGTCTGAGCATGTTTTGACACTCACGCAGCTGGAGGCATTTACACTAGCGCGAGCTTATTTCAGAGGTGTTTACACTGCTCGTGTGAGTTTATTTGACCATGTAAAGAAACCACTTTTTAAAAGATTTTTTTATTTTAGAGAGAGAGGGAGAGAGAGAGATTGCGCCAGTGGGGTTTGGGGGAAGGGGCAGAGGCAGAGGGAGAAAGAAGCTCCAGCAGACTCTGAGGTGAGTGTGGAGGGGAGTTCCATCTCACAACCCCGAGATGGTGACCCGAACCGAAACCAAGAGGCGGATGCTCAACCCACTGTACCATCCAGGCGCCCCAAGAAACCACTTGCATATTATTAGGAATAGAAAGGGTAACAGTGAGCGAAAGAAGAAAATACCATCTCTTTTTTTTTTTTAAAGATTTTATTTATTTGACAGAGAGAAATCACAAGTAGATAGGCAGGCAGAGAGAGAAAGAGAGAAGCAGACTCCCTGCTGAGCAGAGAGCCCGATGCGGGACTCGATCCCAGGACCCTGAGATCATGACCTGAGCCGAAGGCAGCGGCTTAACCCACTGAGCCACCCAGGCGCCCCAGAAAATACCATCTCTTTAAGGGCAGAGAGGAAAGAGTCATTGTCGGTAGTGATCGCATCCCCATAAGGCAAGCTATTACCAGTTAAAATGCTTATGCCCTTCTAGTGAAATCACGTGGGATCCCAAGAAAGGGTTTGCGGCTCGCAGGTCTGCCATCAGCTGTGCTATTGCTGTCTACACCCGTCTCTAACATCAGACTTAGGTTTGCCTTCATTTGATCATATCGATGGTCACATTTTTCTCTTTAGAGAAGTTACGATACTGCAATTATATTTTGGGTAACTGTCTGGTCCTAGACAAGTAATCCTTCCAGAATGTGGATGAGAGATATCCCGGATCCATATGGAGTGACCCTGGTAGAGATCCAGAGACTGCGTTTATTGGCAATTACTGCAGCCTCCTGATCAGGTTGGAAAACAGCAGACGCCGCTCAGGAGGTTTCTGGGAGCCTGGTATCCGGCCGGGGCCCTGCCAGGCCCAAGCGTCCCTCCCCCAGCACCGCACACTCAGGGGGTCAATGTCCTGAGCCCACCCTACTGGTGATGGCCCTGCAAACTCCAAGTCCCACTCCACCACATGCGCACAAACACACACATTTCTCTAGGAAAGCCAGTCTCCTTGGGGGAAGGTTGCTCCAGCGTGGGAGCCTAAACCCAGATTGTGGGCTGCCTTCCCGCCCTGGAACTCTGGCAGCCAGAGGGCCAAGCCCAGGGAACTTGCCTAATCCCCTTGGACTCAGAAGGTTTGTGTCAAAACTGGGACCTTGAACCCAAGGAGCATATGGGGTCAGCAGTCTGCACACCTGCAGGGTCAGCCGGTCCTGAGAGGTCCCTCTGCTCCTGCCCCCGACTTGGATGGGGCCTACTTCTGGGCAGTTGGGATTCATCTGCAGGGCTCTTGCTGAAGGCAAGCTGAAGGCTTTATTTAACAGCTTTAATTCAATATTCAATTTATTATTAATTATTATTTATTTATTATTAATTATAATTAATTATTATTAATTCAAATTAAATATTTCAATATTTAATTCAATATTGTCCCTTAACCCAACATTTTTTACTAGATGTATTTGCTTTTTAAAAATTAATTAATTAATTAAAAATACTTATTTATTCATTTGAGAGACAGAGAGAGAGCAAGCAAGCACACAAGCAGGAGGGGCAGCGGTAGGAGAGAGAATCTCAAGCAGACTCTGCACCAGGTGCTGAGGCGGACTTGCTCTCAGGACCGGAGAACAGGACCCCAGCCTAAACCAAGAGTGGGGAACCCAAGAGTGCTAGCCAGGCACCCGCAGGGGCATTTGTTTTTTAAAGCAAAATTCATATTGCTATTGCTCAAAAGCAGGAACGCTTGGTATTTTATTTTATTTTATTTATTTATTTATTTTAAGATTTCATTTATTTATCAGAGAGAGAGAGGGAGAGAGCGAGCACAGGCAGACAGAGTGGCAGGCAGAAGCAGAGGCAGAGGGAGAAGCAGGCTCCCCGCCAAGCAAGGAGCCCGATGTGGGACTCGATCCCAGGACACCGGGATCATGACCTGAGCCGAAGGCAGCTGCTTAACCAACTGAGCCACCCAGGCGTCCCAGGAACGCTTGGTATTTTAAAAGGCAACACAATAAATACTATGAAAACTATGTGTCTAAATTCAGTAAAAGAGACAAAAAGAATAACTACAAATAATAAATCTAAACATTTTACAAAAAGCAGAGAGTACCATGAACTCATGAATAGGGAGACCGGAATTGTTTATAGTAAGAGAGTCAGAAATAACAAATTTATTTCACTTTACATATTCTAGAGAGAGTATTTCCTTATTTAAAAAAAAAAATCTACAGGGCACCTGGAGGGCTCATGCAGTTAAGTGTCTACTGACTTTGACTCAGGTCATGATCCCAGGGTCCTGGGATGGAGCCCTATGTCTGGCTCCCTGCTCAGTGGGGAGTCTGTTTTTACTTCCCCCTCGCTCCCCACTTCTGCCCCGCCTTGTGTGCTCTCCCTCTCTCTCTCTCTGACAAATAAATAAAATCTTAAAAAAAAAAAAAAAGAAATAGGCTCAAATTCTACCACAATGAGGACAAGATAGAAACTGTCCTATAGCCCATTTCCAGGCTTTGCCATTCTGGACAGAACTTGCCGCTCTTCTTTTCCATGCCTGTTCCCATGAGGTGATTTATGGCAACATACTCTTGAGTTACAGGTCTTGTTCTATATAGGAGAGAAATCAGGCCACAGTATTTCCCAAGTAACTACTTTCTTATCGATAAGCATTCCTGACATAGTCATCTCGTTAAAAACTTTCATGACTTAGATTGTTTATACGAAGCCAGATTAGATCTTCCCAAACTGTTTCCTGCGAAGATAGGACAGTATTTACTGATGGCCTCAGTCTCCAGAGTGAGCGTTCTCAGATTGGTTCAGTAAGAAAAAATATAAATGGGGGATTTTCCTGCCCTCCCAAATTAAGGTGATTTTAGTGTTCCTTGGTAAAAAGGAGGAGAGATTGGGAACAGTGGGCTGGAGGAGGGGTGGGCCCTCAAGGACAAGGAGGGCCTCCTGAGAAGGTCAACACTCCGTTGGCCCCTGGCCTTTTGGTATTTACCCTTCTGGTTCCACTTCATTCTGGTTACTATCTTCCTTTATCCATCAGGACTCCTTTTTCAGCATCCTTGGTAGATTGTGATTCTCTAAGTGTGATTTGCATACCTCCCACAATGAGCTCCATATCCCTATGGCTTCGACCGTAATTCACTAACCCAGATTTCCCAATAGAAGATGGCTCCCATGTTCCAAATTAGTATTTCTAAATATCTAGTGGGCACTACAACGGAATGTATTATGGACCGCTCACTCCCAGTGTGTTTTATAACGCCCTCCGTAGCTTCGCTCCACATCCACCTTCAATCATCTTTTAAATCTGTTTCTTTTTTAACTTTCTTTTGTCAAGTATTTATGTCAAAGAAGAATTGTGAGAAACGTTGGGATAGTTTTTGTTGTGTCTGCAGTTTTCTTTTTTCTTCTGTCCTATTATATTTTGTTCTCTCTTCTTTCGCTCTCTGATCTGGTCTTTGCCAGCTCTTCAGTATTTTTCTGAAGGAGATGAAAATTCCTGCCCAGCAGGTATCTCAGGAACACCTGGTAAGGTCAGAAGCCCAGACAGTCCAGCTCCTGCATCAGCCTCTTAGAGAACAGACCTGTTTTCCTTTCCCCGTTTGACAATTTTATTGTCCCTATGGCTTAGAGGAATCAGTCATTCTCTTCCCTGTATTTGACAGGAAATTTGCATCAAAAACTGTCCCGGGGTGACTGTATCTCTGTTTCTTCTCTCCAATCCTTTCATTTTATCCTTGATCCAGGTTTTTGAATCCTGCGTTCAAAGGGCCGCGGAGGAGGAGGAGCAGAAATCCTTCTGAAACACAGGCACGTCCTCGTGTAAAATGCGAGGAGCGGTAATGACCAGTGAGGTTGCCCTAAATATCTGGGGGATGGGAGTGGGGGTGGGGAGGAGGTCAGAAGGAGCTTGTGCGCTTTGGGCCACCCCTTCTGTAAAGTCTTAGAAATCCCGAGTAAAGGCTTTTTGGGGTGGTGTGTGTTGGGGGGGGGGTCGCCCAGTCGGCGATTTGAGTGGGTTCACATTCTATTTTTAACTTCTCGGAGTCCTCACATACAGAGTTCTTACTTTCGGTGGTCTGTTCAGACGTCTCTAGTTGTCATCCGTGGGTGAGTTGGACTCGAGGATTTATTCCATTTTGGCCAGTGCCAGAAGTCCACACAAAACTGTTAAGTATGTAGCGACTCTTGGAACCTTCCAAGAGATGAGGGGATCAGGATTGTCAGATTGCTTTAAAGACTCCCTAGGCAACACTCTGAAAATCTAGGTGTAGCTTTTATGCTGCTACATTTTCACAGAAGTGAATTTAGTTGCCAGAATATTCACTACTGAAGATTCTCTGGGAAGAGAAGGAGAGCAGGGATTCCTGGAGAGAATTACTTTAATGTCTGATTACTTTGTCAACTTGTAAGATCTAGGTCTGGAGCATTTTTTGAAATGAAATTGAATGTTGGCTATTTGATATTTTGTGTGGTTGAGAACTGAGGTTTACACATTCGCCCAAATCTGTGTGTGTATGTGTATTTTGACTATTTATATAATATCCTTAAAACTAGTTCAGTATCCAAGCATCAAGGCATTATTGTCTGTAACTATCATTCTGGTAAAATTTGTCTGTATTCCTGGAATACTGTGCTCATTACTGAGTACTTACAGCAACACTGAGGAGTCAGATTATATACAATCTATATTTTTCTTTTCAGTTAAAGGGAATTTGTGACCCATGAATCTGAACAGTAACATAACTCATTTCTTTATTCAATAATGTTTCTCAGCACTTCCTGTCTTACTGTGTCTTCATTATCCTAAATTTCTGTTGGTTCTGTACCCTTTGCTTTTAATATTTTTTATACATTCTTTTATTTATTTATTCAAATATTTTGTTGTTATCTTTCATGCCGCCAGGCTGGTGATTCATGCTTGGAATGTGGTATGAAGAGCCCTGAGATTGGCCATCCATCTTGTGATTGGCAAACCAGAAAAGACCTGAATCCTGTTGTCGAGTTGTTGAGTTTTACAAAGGGAAGAGATAAGCTGTTCTTGAGGTCTTGTTAGAATGGAACCTAATCTATTCCAGTAAAGGGAGAACGCATTGGGGAGGGACTTAGCCAGACGAATGGAGGAAGAGGAGTGACCCAAAGTGACCCTGGGTTTTGACAAGAACAGTCTGGAAGGAGAATTCTCTGTGCTTTGTGTTCATCCATTTAGCGAGCTTCCACACCCATGCATTCCTCCACTTCTAGGAAGCTCAGCAAATGAAAAGTGCCCATATCCCACACAAGAAAATAAGAGAGATTACTTTTATTTAAATAAAACAGAAAAGACAAAGGTATATCCTTCACATTGCCACCACTTTAAAAAATAATACAGATAAATCTCCTGAAGGTAACATGAAGTTCAAGTCCATGAGGTAGAAGTGATTTTCCCCATTTGAGAAGTCACCAGGATAGGACACTACCCAGCTATTAAAATTCCCAAGACCTTGGACAGGTTTATGAGCTGTTCCTCATCATTTGGGTCCACAGCAAATGAAAGGTCTGAAAGGGCAAGAAAAGGAGCATGAGAGGAAATTACAAATAAGGGAGCTTTTGTAAACAAAGCTTACTGTACTACCTTCATAATCTAGAAACACCCCTCTTTAGCCCTGGGGTCTTTGGATGTAGTGGCACAATAGTGGGGAGGCAGAGAAGAGGTGTCAGAGGTCGTCCACTTGGATGCACAGAAGTAGAAAGATACCCTCAGGGTTGAGCAGCATATCACTGTGATTTATCCAGGAATCCTTGCAAAGTCCTGTAATCCAGTTACGAGAGTTTCCCACCTCTACCTCGCAGTAATGTTTGCTGGAGGTGAAGGTCTGAGCTCCCCACAAGAGTGTGTACCATGGACTTGCAAAACTGGGGGGCATGTGTTCATGTCAGGACTGCATTGCAGATGTCTCAGGTTTCAAACAGAGCCACATGGGAACTGCTTATGTTGTGGTCCAATGTAAGACACACTTCAGTAAGAAGAAAACCGTGAAGTCAAAGAACAGAGTTTAAAAGTTCTGGGGACAAAGTGCAGCTGGTGAATGCCGAACAAGCACATCTCTAAAACCAAACGAAAACTGGTTTGCTTCGTTTCCTGAGAACACTCCCACCCCACTGTGGTACTTACCATTTAGTAATTCCTCACTAAGTTCTGGAACATGGAACAGTTAGCTTTCATGACAGAGCCCATACTAACTGCTCCAGAACACTCTTTTACCGCAAATGACTAAACAGAGTGTGTCACTGAAAATCCAGAGACCTCAGCAAGGGCTCCTTGCCTATGTACAGAGCAAGTAAGGTCTCTTCATAGAACTAGAGGAAAGACAACTTTGAGAATACAGAAACACGTAGGATGTCAGGTTCACTTTATTTTCACTAGTTCACTGAACATTTAGGAGCCTGCACATCGATGCCAAGTAAATACCAATATGGCCCTTTACTTGCTTAAGTCTTCTCATTCACCAACTAGCACAAAATAAAGTAAATATAATAACAGTAATGAATGTACTACAGATCACTTTAAAAATATGATATTATTATTTTTATTAGTCCTAAATAGTGACCACCTTTCTCAAACATGGGGACACAACATGCAAACAAGCAAAGGTAAAATAAACCGAAAGTCCGTATTTGCCTTTTTTTTAAGAAGTGGTTTTTCTCGGGGCCCCTGGGTGGCTCAGTGGGTTAAGCCGCTGCCTTCGGCTCAGGTCATGATCTCAGGGTCCTGGGATGGAGTCCCGCATCAGGCTCTCTGCTCAGCAGGGAGCCTGCTTCCTTCTCTCTCTCTGCCTGACTCTCTGCCTACTTGTAATCTCTCTCTGTCAAATAATAAATAAATAAAATCTTTAAAAAAAAAAAAAAGAAGTGGTTTTTCTCTCTGAATTTCTAACTCATACATCATGGAATCCGAATCCAACTTATCCTATCCCAGGCCTGCTTTTCCTGTCTGCCAGCCTCACCATCTGTCCCTCCACACAACAAATCATATGTTCCATTTGTTTTCTGGTTGTACCTATTGTTTATAAATATATGTTTACCCCTTTGTTAAGTCTTGTGATTTTTCAAATACATTCCTTAAATTAAATTCTTAAATAAACATTTAAATAACCACTAACGGTGCTTCTAAGAATCTGAACATCTCCATACAACCACAGTTAACATCTGCAAATTGAAATAGCTGAATTAATACATAGCTTTTTTTAAAAATATTTTATTTATTTATTTGACAGAGAGAGAGAGAGAGAGATCACAAGTAGTCAGAGAGAAAGGAAGAGGGGGGGGGAAGCAGGCTCCCTGCTGAGCAGAGAGCCCCATGTGGGGTTTGATCCCAGGACCCTGACTGAGGTCATGACCTGAGCCGAAGGCAGAGGCTTAACCCACTGAGCCAACCAGGCGCCCCTAATATGTAGTTTTAATGCCACAGGCTTTCATGGTTTTAAACTCAATGCAAATTGTCGTAAGAAAACGGTTATATTCAATTGTCTCTGACAGACTTCAGATAGCTTTTACTTGTTAATTAACAATAAAATATAATTAGTTATAAGGGTATTCATATTGACCTGCTTCCCTGTTCTCTGAAAAGACCAATAGAGCAATGCAGGGAGGTCCTCCAAGTGTATCTCCTCCTTGAGGAAACAGTGAGGTCTCACCACAGCGGCTATTCTCACCTCGGAAGTTGTTAAGCCTTTCGGACATCCCCGTGATGGTCTGTGAGCTCAGCTGCGGGTTCACAGGCTGGGGAATGTGCAGCTGCATTAACAGACTCCTGCAAAGAAAAAGAGCTGCTTACTATCACGTCCAGTGGGATCGTAAGCAATCCCTTGAAGATGCTCCATCAGAATCCTCTCTGTTAGGTGCAGAAGGTGTGACTTCAACTCCGCAAATCAAGGGATACTGCAATTGTTCTTGTATTTTATAATTAGCTACCCTGCTCTTCCCACTTCAGTCTCAGTGAGATATGTCACTTCACTCACAATTGTATCTCTTTCTTGCCTTCGGCTTCCCTAGGGGAGTCATATAGCCACTTATTTGCCTTTCCCATAGAAGACCTGGAATAATCCTCAAATAATTGGGATCTTGAAAATTAGAGATAGGAAAAATAAATACCTTTTGGCAACTTCTGCATTAAGCCTTACAGCCGAAACCGCATCCCTCTCAACCCTCACTTTTACCTAAGGGTGGCCAGTATAAAACCTAGAATTGTTTAGAGAAGACTGCCTTGGTTTCTAAATGCAGACAGAAAGAAACTTGCCACAAAAAGGTGTGTGTCCATCTCAGCAGAAATAGCCTGACCACTGTCACCATAAACCAACTTGAACAGAGGGACAAACTTACCTTTTCATGAGGTCTCCGAAATCCTGTGAAGAGAAAGAGAGGAAGCCTTAGCTTTGAGCTCAAGATATGCTTAGTCTAGTCTGAGGCTATGAAATTGGACTGGAAAATTCTGTATCTCCACTTTTCTTTCTTGGGTGAAATCATTTGCTCTTTTCCTCCTCCTTACAAAGATGAAACTCTTCCTATATTTGCATACATTGATATCATCATGATCATGATAAAATTTAAAACAGAAGATGTTCTTAGAATAAACAGTTGTGTTTGTCCTAATCTATGGCGAAATTCACAGAGCTTTCCCCAAAGTTCTTACAAGGGTATGTGGGCTCCAAATCTAAAATTTCAAAACAGAAAAAGAATGGATACATTCCACATTCCCACATATTGACAAGTCCAGATACAGAGTCGAATGATCTATTCACGAGCTCCTCTGTTGCTGTCAGAAACTGAAAGTTCAGTAGAAGAGTTAAGAAGGACTTTTTTTTTTTTCCTTTTTTCCTGTATCTGTTCCACAGAATTTTCTACAGAGTTTTCCTTTTTGTATAAGGTGAATGTGACCCTGAGCTTCCAGGTTATACTGGAGGAGCAAAGCCCGACATCCCAAAGTGAAAGAGGGCAGAATTGGACCTTGGAAACAGGAAAATAATGGAGGTCCAAGGGTATAGACCTCAGTGAACATAAATGATTTCTGAGCAGTCTGGTGTTCAACACCCTGACATCTTTCCTTAGCCTTTACCTGGTTCAGGTCCACATCTGTTTTGCAGCAAATTTCTTTTAGTTCCTCATACATTTTTCTCAGGGGTTTCCTCCTGTGACGCATTCTAGCTACATTTCTCCGTAGTTGATTAAAAACTATCTTGCCTTCCACTGCCAGGCTCTCTAAATGTTTTTGCTTTTCCTCATGGAGATAGTGGTTTACCTTAGGATATTCAGCCCTGATCATCATCATCTGTAGATGTACAAAACCCTGAAATGACATTGGTTTAATTAGGCCATATATCTGGATGCTTTTTTTCTTCCAGTCTGTGTGCTATGTACAGTGTTCTGAGTCTGTTTGAGCTGCTTTAACAAAAGCACCATAGACTGGGTAGCTATATATACAGAAATTAATTTCTCACCATTCTATATGCTGGGAAGTCTAGGATTGGTGCTGGCAGATTTGATGAGAGCCCACTTCCTACATAGCTATCTTTTCATTGTGTCCTCATATGGCAGATGGGACAAGGGACATTTCTAGCATCTCTTTCAGAAGGACATGTGTCCCATTCCTGAGGACTCTGGCCTCGTGATCTTATTACTACTCAAAGCCCCCACTCCTACTACCATCACCTTAGGGGTTAGAATTTGAACCTACAAATCATGATCTAAAGCAAATATTCACATCATAGTAGTACTACATATAACTTTATGTCTTTCTTCTAAGAAACCACACATTTGGTTTCTTTCTTACCTTTTTCCTTCCTTCCTTTCTTTCTTTTTCATTTATTTATTGCCTGCACCATTGTTTACAATGACTTACCCTCAAACATCCATGTTTTCATGTAAAAATAGAAATTTAAAATCAATTTTTATTGTTTTATATAATTCATAATATTTAAATCATAATTCATTTTCCTGAACATTCATATTCATAAACTATCTGCTCTCAGCAAAAAAGGAAAAATTGACTTCCTCGGGCAAATAGAGGACTTTGCACATGATCTTTCTAAATTATCTTCATTTCCAAAACTCTGTGTTTCACCAGAGCTTGGCTCCACCTGCCTCAGGACCACACCCACCTCCTCTTGATTGGTCCACCCTGTCTGACCTCCTTAGAGACATCAGCTTACAATCCTACACACACATTCTTGCCTCTCTTCTGTCTCCTACATCTCAGTGTCTCTGAATCCCTTGTTCTGTGGGTCTGTCTCCAGTTCACTTTCTCCCCTTCTCTTCATACCATCTTTAAACACATGTGGATTTACCAAATTATTTTGGAAGTATCAACATTAAACATCCTTGTTAAAATGGCTTTAGCTAGCTTCTATGCTAACGCTTTTATTGCCATAAAAGCCAACTTATTGACCAAATGGAATCAAACTCAGTGTGTCCATGGGTGTAATTTCCAGTTATTCATCCAAGCAATGACTCCTTGCTTCTGTTCCCTACTCTTTCCTGAGCTACACATTCCAACTTGCCAAGAGCCTGCTTTTACTAAATCCAAATAATATGATTCATTCTTATATTACTTCACCTTCTTTCCATGTTTGAATTATTTCCTGCCCATTGCTTTTACTAATCCCTCTGTTTCCTACTGCAGAGAGCTGTGTTCTCAGAGAGGGCAATTGTCCCCCAGCTCCCTCACCCCTGACTAGCTCCTTCTGATCTCTGCCCAGGTGTAACCTTGGCCAGCATACATTCCCCAAGCCCACACTCCTTATACTCATTTTCTGCTTTCATTTTACCCAAGCACTTCATAAACATGATATATCACAACTTTTACTTTTTAAATTTCTGGATCAAGTTCTTGTACTGATTATAAACTCCTGAGCTCAATGATTTGTTTCTCTTTTTGCCCATTCCTGTATCTCTTTGTTGGCCTAGAACAGTGAGCAACACATCAAAAGTCCTCATATGAATGAATGACTCATTAGAAATCCATCTGGGTGGGAGTGTAGGACTCTTAATTTCTGCTCAGGTCATGATCTCAGAATTAAGAGATCAAGCCCTGTCTCAGACTCTGTGTTTAGCGTGAAGTCTGCTTGAGATTCTCTCTCCCTCTGACCTTCCTTACCACTTCTTACCCCTGCTCACGTGCTCTCTAAAATAAATAAAATCTTGAAAAAAAAAAAAAAAGAAACCCATCCTAAATGATCAACATAATGTTCTTATTCCTCTTTGGCATTCTCATGGTACCACGCACAGATAACTGTTCAATGAATTTTTATTCTCTAATACTGGTCTCTCATATGTCTCCTTCAGTATTGCTTGAGTTCTTTGAAAAGAAAGGTCTAGTTGTCTTCTTCAGATTCAGGTTCTCAGTTCTTCTTCATGAATCAACAATGACACAATCCAAAATCCTTAGCTAGGCATTTGTATTCTTGATCTGGGCATAACGACATTTCTAGCCACATCTCTCATCACTGTCTGCCTCGTGCCCCATGTACTAATCAGTAGGAGCAGCAAGCAGATCTCGAACAATTTCATGGGTTGTCTGGTTTGTCTCATCTTTACTTTTCTTGTCCCTCAGATCTCTCTGCCATCAATATCCAGGAAATGACAAATTCTACTAACATACAAACATCACATTGATTTTCACTTGTTTGAGAAGCTTTTCTTAACATTCAAAATTTGCTAAGTTCCTGTAGAACTCTGTATTTACCTCCATCCCTGTGATCATTGCATTCTGTCTTGAGAGAGTGCATTTTCTTATCCCTGATGATGTATTGCTGGTAGATATTGCTTTATCCAGAAAAACCAGGAAAAGTCTTTTAGTTACACAATGGGCTCAGTGTGAAATCCTGTACTGAAGGCCATGTTTCCTGTAGAGAAACAGATGTAGCTCTTTTTCTGATTACCTGCTCAAGAAACATTATGATTTAATTTAAGTTCTTCCACTGTCAGTTACCATAGTATCTCTCCCAAGCTGGTTCCAAGGGAAACAGGGCCTACTCTTAACTTCCATGCTCTAAACAAGTTGTACTCTTTGTTTAGATTTTTCTTATTTTTCTGTCTGCTTTTCCAAATAGACTTCATTTGCATCAGAAGTTTCTCCTGTAAAAGAACTGCAAATTTAAGCACTAGAAAAACAGAAATAGCACTTTTCAGATAACTCAAAAATTGGTAAGGGGATAGACATGAGAAAAATAAAAAAGTAAAGAAAGCAGATATGTCAATGATTTTCTCTGGGAACACTAATAGTCAAATCTGGGAGACTGATCAAAAATAGAGTTCCTGAATTTAGAAAATGTAATCCATAATCTGAGGAATCTACAACTTACATTATATGTAATATGGACAATGTTCAGAAGTGAATCTCGATTCATATTTAATTTTGAAATGATGGCCATCACTTTTTCTATGGTATGATTACAATACATTATTTCTAAATCTGCTATCGCTGAAAGATGTTTGTTGTCATCTTTGCTAAAGTAGCCAATGACTGTCACTGTCTCTAGAGATTACATACCCTGTTAGTTATGCTGAAATGCCAACACCCTACTCAACTCATCACCATTCTCCTTCAACCCAACAGAATTTAAACTTTAGGGGAGCAAAGATGTTTGTCTAGTTTCTTCAGTGTCATATCCCTAATTTTTCAGAACAGTGCATGTCACATGGTATCTTGCAATTCTATTTGCTTGAGAAAAATAAAAATCAACAACTGTTGCTCATTGCCTGATAAGGCATGGAGTCTTCCACATTTCACAGTGATGGTACTTACCCTGCACTGCTCAGCAGCTTGTGACACTGGTGAGTGTCTGTGAGTGGCATGCCTTTGGGAACTGGAGCAGTGCAAACACAGCGGGCTCTTTTCAGTTGGACAGAAGAGGTCCTTTAATACTAGGTGTATCCTACAGACTTGCTTGGCAGAGTTCGGTAACTGGCAGGAAATGGATTCTTTGGAAGCACGAACTTGTTTCACAGCGAAAACAATGCCTTTGAAGTCTATTCATGGAGATACTGTCCTGCACACAGAGCAGTGAGTAGGATGCTGAGCATCCTCTCACAGGAGGCAGAGACAAGGAGTACAAAAGTTGTGCCCACAGCTAAGGGTTAAAAGGTCTGTGAAATAGTCCTTGCAGATGTAGTAGATAAGCCTCCTGGGGACATGCTGCACAAAAGTAGAATTCATGTTTCTGAGGAAATAAAAGGAAAAGAAAACGGAATTGAGTTAAGCCTTCTCTCACTAATACACACATGCACAATAGCAGCATAGGTAGTGCTGGGGATAAGTTGGTAAGGTAGAAGGGGAGTCCTCCAGACCGACAGCCGGCATGCTTGTTTTCCAGCCATACCATGTAGACCTGCTTCTCAGTTCCCATTAGCGATTCGGGATTTGTCAACCATGTTGTCTCCTTTACAGAGACAAATACATCAGAGGTTCTGGCTCATCCCTAGCCATAAGCAGGGGGGCCATATTTGGTCCCCAAATCGTCATACTTTTCCTTTATTTTCCTCTTTCTGATTGGTTAGCACAAGGCATGTGCTCCAATTTTGACCAGTGGATTAAAAAGAAAGACTCCTAGGAGAGTCTATAAAAATATTTCTTGCTCTAGAAGAAACATGGGAGACAAATCTGTTTTGTTTTGTTTTTGTTTCCAGACATTACTGGGATACAGTGCTAATTTGCATAGCCATTTTATGGTTTCAAAGCCTAAGGATAACAGCCAATAGCCTGGAGCTAACAAAAGGGATGGGAAAAAACTTTCTGGATTTGCAGAAATGTCATTAAACACTACTTATCTTTTCTGGAGAGACCTAAAGGAGAGGTAGAAAACAGGCACTTTAGATACACTGGAACATTAACTAAATCAACAAGAATCATCAATAGATTCTAAAATAACTAAGATAAAAACCTTTGGGAAGAGAGTATTCATATAACAAAGTTATACCCCACATATTAGTTCCTAAATGCAAAAAAGAAAAAAGTACCTTTACAAGGCAAATATTTAGCTGACACATTAACCAAGTAACCAAACTGCGGCCATGGATCTCATACATTCATAAGTGTAGACCACTTAAGGACACAAAGGCACATCTGTATCCCTCCCAGAAACATTTAATCTGTAAGTAACCATGGAGGAATGCTAGACAAATACATTTAGGAGACATTATGTAAAACAATAATCCAGGGCTATTCAAATAATGTTAATTTCTTAGGAGAAAATGGTTTGAAAGGATTATACATGAAAGGTGAGTAAAGTATGAAAATTCACTAAAATAAGCCATCCTTGACCCACTCCCAGATTGAAAAAAATAACAGCCAATAGGACAACTGGGGGACATTATAAAGATAATGGGGTCTTCCCATTTCAGTTCAGAAATATGGAAAGCTGGAAAAATTGTTGCTGCCCTCCTACTGCAAGAAAAATGCTAGACAAACTAAACATTAATGATTTGTGTTCAAACCATTAGAAAATTGAGGAAGCATATCAAACAACTAAGATTATGCATAGTGGCAGGCACAGGCATGGAGGAAAACAGGCTCTCTGCATGTTTATCTGGAGGAGATTTTATTACAGGACATATAAATTGTATGAAGATATGCTAGTTTTAATTAGCCACTAAAAACCAAATGCAAGTGAAAATAAGCATGTAAACGTCCTTAGGATTATCAATGTAGAGGTCAATACAGGTAGAGAGATGAAAGAGATAGAGTTTCTTTAAAAGCAGCACAAAGAGAGGACCCAGAGCCAAACCAAGAAGTAAAACAGAGTAGTGCCTCTCAACTGAGACCTACCCCGAATCAACCAGGGAAATTTGGTACTCTTTAGAGACAATTTTGGTTATCATAGTTTGAGGGATATTACTAGCATCTAGTGGGTAGGGGCCAGCGTTGTCTTTAAATACCCCACAGTGAACAGCACAAGAAAGAATTTACAACAAAAGTTATCAGCCCTAATTTGCTAACTGTGCGAGGTGGAGAAAACCTCTACCAGAGGCATTGGAAGTCTCTGGAACACATAACATTAACATACTCTAACTTTGGTAACCAGAGCAATAACAAACTTCAAACACATGTCAAGTCCTGACTAGATTAACACAACTCCCCATAGTAAAGGTCTAGCAGAAGAAAGTGTGTGCTTACCAAGTAACATGAAAAGGACTTAGCATCTACTGTCATAATACAGTATCTATTGTCATATATAATGTCAGGTATTCAACAAAACATAAGACATGTCAAAAGGCATTAAAAAAATCAACCTAAACTGACAAATACTCCTCACAACCAGACTTAGATACAAAACAGATGTTTGAGCTTTTAAACAAGGACTTCAGAATAACTTATAATTAGTATATTAAAGGCTTTGATGAAAAATGTCAACAACGTGCAAGATACACAGGTAATTTCAGGACAGATGAAAACTGTAGGATAGACTTAGATAAGCTAGAAACAAAATCTATAGAAAATGTCATTGTTTGGCTTCAAAGTATATGTCATATAACCAAGGAAAGTCAATGACCACAAAAATAGGTCAATACAAAACACACAATCCAAATACAAAACACACAATCCAAACACAAAGGAAAAACAAAGAGTGGAAAATAAAAACAGAATAGAGTAGCAAAGAGCAATAAGGCAACATTAAATGATTTAACTTATGTGTAATTAGATTACACATAAGCAAGAAAACAAAGAGAACAGGGCAGAAAGAAACAACTTAAGAAACACCTTTTTTTTAAGATTTTTAAAAATTTATTTGACAGACAGAGATCACAAGTAGGCAGAGGAGCAGGCAGAGAGAGAGGGCAAAGCAGGCTCCCTGCCGAGCAGAAAGTCCGATGTAGCACTCGATCCCAGGACCCTTGAGACCATGACCTGAGCAAAGGCAGAGGCTTAAACCATTGAACCACCCAGGCACCCCTGAAAAAATACTTTAAAATTTTTTTCTAAAATTAGTGATAAATTTAAAAAAAAAAGATTTTTTAAAAAAGATTTTATTTATTTATTTGACAGAGAGAGATCACAGTAGACAGGGAGGCAGGCAGAGAGAGAGAGAGGGAAGCAGGCTCCCTGCTGAGCAGAGAGCCCGATGCGGGACTCGATCCCAGGACCCTGAGATCATGACCTGAGCAGAAGGCAGAAGCTTTAACCCACTGAGCCACCCAGGCGCCCCCCAAAAAAGATTCTTGATGTTCAGAAAATATCAAACAGAAAAAAATATATAAAACAAACAAGTGAACCAACAAAATCTCCAACACCTTAGCAAGTCACATTCAAACTGAATGAAAACAGTAACAAGGAGAAAGTCTTGAAGGCAGCCATAACAATGGATGGGGGAAGATTATATACAGAGGAGTAAAGGTAAGAATTATGCCAATAAGCCTATCAGAATCTATGCAACTAAGAAGACAATGGATGATGTTTTTAAAGCATTGAAAGAAAATAAGTCGTCCCACAATTCTATATCCACTGAAAATATCCTTCAAAAGTAGGAGATTTTTTAATTTTTCAAAGAAAGAAAAATTAAGGGAATTGATATCAGCCAATCAAATGTACAAAAAGTACATTTACAAAGTTTGTACAAATTTCTTCAGAGAAAAGGATGTCACGCTGAGAGGAAACTTGACTCTATATAAAGACATGGAGGGCACTAGAAATTAGATAAAATGTGAGGGATTACAATATTTTCTTTAATAATAACTAAAGCAAAGATAGTCACAATGTACTATGTGTTTATGACATATGTAAAAGTGAAATGATCACAATGATGCAAGACAAAGTAAAGAAGAATTAGGACTATGATCAAGTTTTGACATCACATGTATAGAGTGTTACTCTTTAGAGTAGAGTATAGTATTACTGAAGGTGGACAAAATTAGTTAAGGAGGTCTACAGGAATGCCTTGCAGATCTTACATGTTTGGTTCTTTTATAAGTTCTTTTTTTTTTTTTTTAAAGATTTTGTGTATTTATTGACAGAGAAATCACAAGTAGATGGAGAGGCAGGCAGAGAGAGAGAGGGGGAAGCAGGCTCCCTGCTGAGCAGAGAGCCCGATGCGGGACTCGATCCCAGGACCCTGAGATCATGACCTGAGCTGAAGGCAGCAGCTCAACCCACTGAGCCACCCAGGCACCCACATGTTTGGTTCTTAACAACTGCCATAAAACAAATATTGTGATAAAGTGAGTCAAATAAATTTTTTCATTCCCCCCACATATAAAAGTTAGATTTACATTCTAACCAAGTGTGCAAAAGCCTTATGTATAAAAAAAGTATATACTTTAATTAAATATTACTTTATTGCTGAAAAATATTAACCATCATCTAAGCTTTCAGCTGGTCATAATCCTGGTTACAGATCACCATAACAAATATAATAATAATGATAAAGTTAGAAACGTTGTGAGAATGACTAAAATGTGACACATGGACATGAAGTGAGCAGATGCTATAAAAAAAATGGTGCTGATAGACTTGCTGGATGAAAGGCTGCCACAAACTTTCATTTGTAAAATTCTCAGTATCTGTACTGTGCAATAAAATGAGGTATGCTTATATTTTAAACTCTATGGCAGACACTAAAAAAAAAAATTAAAGTAGAGGTATAAATAATGAGTGAGTCACTTGAAGAAATAAAATAAACTTGAAAAGTACAGGCCTAGACTTCCAGTTTCTGGTGTAACATGTGAGAAGCTCAGAAATCACACTATGTCCCAACAGGTAAAAAGCTGAAAAACTGAAAAATCAACAACTCTAGATCCATTAGCGACATGAGGTCACAGGTCAAAGGGCTGCTGCTGCCAATTGGAGAGCATCACATAGGCAGATACAGAGAGTCTCAGTGTACCAGAGCAGAAACTCACTGGCAGAACTGTCCATGGGATATGGTGCTGGGTAGGAAAACCTATACTGCAGTTGATGTATGGCTAGAGGCTCAGGATACACAAGGCTGAGAGTTAAAAACTCTAGGGGAATGCAAACATAGGAAGGACCCACACTTTTGAGAGTTTTGCCTAGAGGAACTTTATCAGGTCCTTACTGTGAATATTGAGGGGAAAAAACTGCAGCTCCTTTGACAGGGGGAGGGGAATAGTAAGTAACCATTTTGAAGTGTGTTAGAGCATTCTATTCTTCTTAAAGACGACTGTCCTCTTTAAAAGGAGAAACTATTTAACCAGAACCAACCTCCCTGGGAGAAGGGATGACTCAAGCAAAGAGTGGGGAACTGAGAAGCACTGCTGATCTCTACAGCTCAAGGACACAGGATCACTAAAAGTCTGACCTACTCAAAAAGACTACACTCACCAAGGAGGTGGGGGGAGATGATATATCCCCCTTACTAGCACATTACTGGAATTGCACATTTACTGCAATTCCTTTTATCTAGTATGTCATGTTAGCCTTTTGAGAAATTACAGGGCACACTAATTAGCAAAAAACAGTTTGAAGAGATTGAAGAGGCATTAGAATTGGAGTCAGATATCCCAAGAATGGTGGAAATATCAGATGAGATATTTAAATTTGAAAACCTATGATTAATAAGCTAAGGGGGTTAATGGAAACAGTAGACAATAAACAAGAACAGATAGATAAGAAGTAGGGAGACCAAAGTGCTAAGAGAGTATTTCTAAGAATGTTAGAGGTAAAAATAATGTAACATAAATGAAGAATGCCTTCGATGGGCTCATTAGTACACTAGACATTTCAAGGAATTAGAGCTTGAGCTCCATAGAAATACCTAAATTTAAAAGCAGAGAGAAAAAGGAAAGCAATAAACCCCAAGAATATCCAATAACTGTAGGACAAGTACAAATAGCGTAACATACCCATAATGCAAATACTAGAAGGAGAAGAAAGAAAGGAGCAAACATTAGTTGAAGTAATACTGAGTGAGAATTTTCCAAAATTAATGTTAGGAACCAAGCCACACATCAGAAAGCTCAGAAGACACCAAGGAGAATAAACACCAAAAATGTAATATTTAAATTTTAACAATTAAATATAAAGAATAAATCTTGAAAGCAGCCACGGGTAAAAATATCTTACTGACATAGAATCAAAGTATATCTCACTTTTCTTCAGGAATCATGCAGGCAAGAAGAGAGTAGATGAAATACTTAAAATACTGAGAGAAAATAAACACAAACCTAGAAATATGTATACTGCCCAATCATTCCTTAAAAGTGAAGGAGAAATAAAGAGTTTATCAGATTAAAATTAATAAAAGAAAGAATGAAGAACACCTGGGTGGCATAGTTGGTTAAGCATCTGCCTTCTGCTCAGGTCATAATATCAGGGTCTTGAGATTGAGTCTGAGGTCAGGGTCTCTGATTAGCAGGGAGTTTGCTTCTCCTTTTGCCTCTGCCTCTTCCCCCCAACTCCCCAGTTCATACTCACACACACACTCTCTCTCTCAAATAAATAAATAAAATATTTTTTTTTTTAAAAAGGGAAGAATGAAAAGAATGTAAGGGGATATATGGCCAGGATCCACACCTTGTAAGAAATGTTGAAAGAAGTCCTTTTAGACAGATGAAGGTGAAATAAATCAGAAACTAAGGTAAAGAAAAGAAACTCAGTAAGAAAATTTAAAAAATGAACAAAGCTTCTGACAGACACCGTCCTACAGAAGATATGTGTATCTTTGTATGTCATTAGGGAACTGCAAATTAAACAATTAATGGGCCAAACTTAAAATACTGACAACATCAAATGTTGATAAAGATGAGGAGCAACAGGAACTCTCATTCACTGATGTTGGGGAATACAAAATGGTATGGGTAGTTTGGAAGAGTTTGGCAGTGTCTTATAAAAACAAACATGCTCTTCCAACAATCATGTTCCTTGGTATTTACCCAAATAAATATAAAACTTATGTCCACACAAAACTCTGTACATGTTTATTGTAGCTTTGTTAATAACTGCCAAAACTTGGAAGCAATCAAGATGTCTTTAGGTAGGGGAATGGATAAATAAACTTTCGGACATCCAGCCAGTGAACAGTACTCAACACTTGAAAGAACTGAGCTGTCAATCCATGAAAAGATAAGAACTTAAATGAGTATCACTAAGTGAAGGAAGCCACTATGAAAAAACTACATACTACATGAATCCAACTATATGCCATTCTGGGAAAGGCAAAATTGGAGACAGCAAGAAAAAAAAATCAGTTTCCAGCGGTTGTTGTGAGGATGTATTGGATAGGTTAAGTACAAAAGATTTTGGGGGCAGTAATACCATTCTATATGATACTACAATACCATGTCATTATGTTGTTATAACCCACAGAAGGTACAATACTAAGAGTGATGCCTAATGTAAATTACAGACTTTGGTTGATAATGATGTGTCCATGTAGATTAGTCAATTGTCACAAATGTGCCACTCTGGTAGAAAAGGTTGTCTATAGTAGAAAAGTTTATATATAGTAGGAAAGGTTGTAAGTGTGTGGTATACAAGAACTCTTTGTACTCTCTCCTGAATTTTTTCTGTTAACTTTAAACTTCTCTGAAGATAGTTTATTTTAAAAAATTAAAAAAGTTGAAATTTGATCTCTTCTAAACAGTTTTATATTTTAAAATGCCCACTTAATTTGCTTAGCATAATACTCTCTAACTCCATCCATGTAACTAACTGGAATTTAAATAAAAACTTTAAAAAGTATGCCTACTTAATCTCAAGAAGGCAGGAAAAAGAGAAAAATAGAAAACAGACATCTAATGTTACCATTTAATTTAATTACATCAATAACTATGACAAATATGAATACTTTCAGCTCACCAATCAAACAGAGATTGTTAGAATGCATAAAACATAATCTGAAATTCTGTGCAGTCTACAATAAGCCTACTTAAAGTGTAAAGGCCTCAGCTGCAAATAAAAGGATAAGAAAGATACACATGAACCCTAACCTAAAGAAAACTGGAGTAGCTCTGTTAATTTTAAAGACATAGGAACAGGGAAGAACATTAAGGATTAAGAAGGTATTACACAATGATATAGAAGTTGATTACCTAAGAATACATAAAAATCCTAAGCATGTATGCATGAAACAAAAGAATTTCATAACGCATGAAGCAAAAACTGATATACACAAAAAGAAAAAAAATTCACTAGTATCTTTGGAGATTTCAACATTCCTCTTTAGGTAATTAATAAAATAAGTAGGAAGAAAATTATAAGGATATAGACACCCTTAGGAGCACTATCAACTGACTGAACTTAACTAATACTTAATAAATCATTCCACCCAACAACACAGACTATACATTTTTCCCAAATGTACATGAAACATTAATCAAGATAGATCATATTTTGGGCCATTAAAAAAGTCTTACATGTTTGAAATAACAAAAATCTTACAATATATGTTCTTAGACTAAAATGGGAATTAGTTAAACAAAAATATCAGGAGAATCTCAAGATACTGGAAATTTTTTTAAAAAGCATAATAATCCATTGCTCAAAAAAAGAATCATAAGAGAAATTTTAAAATATGTTAACTTCAATGAAAAATGTCATATAGCACATCAAAATTTGGAATGTAGCTGAATTAATTTTTAGTGGAAGAATTATAGCATTAAATGCACATATAAGGAGAAAGGAAAGATCTAAAACAATAATGTAATATACAACTTAAACTAGAGAAATAAAAGCAGGTTAGAAATAGAGCAAACAGAAAGGAGAAACTAATAAAAGTTACAGCAGGAATGAGTAAAGTTGAAAACAGAAAGACAATTGAGAAAACAATTGAATCTAAAATCAAACAAAAAGCTGTACAAGAAAGCATATTCCTAAATGTCCCTTAAACACCAAGGCAAAAGTCCTTAATAAAATATCTGCAAGAAAAGAATCCAACAATATTTAAAAAGGTAATATAGAATGACAAAGTTTGTTTGTTCAAGAAAACATGAGAGTACTTCCACATTTCAAATAAAATCCATGTAAATTACCTTATTAAATTACTAAAGAAGAAAAACCACATCATATCAATATAAGCGAAAAAAAACACTCAACAAAGTAGAACATCCATTCATGATAAAAAGTTTCAGCAACCAGGTAGAGAAAGGAGCTTCTTGGACTCAATAAGAGTTTCTATGAAAAAAAACTAATGCTGAGAACATTCTTAACAGTGAGAATCCAAATTCTTCTTTTCCAATTTTAGGATAACAAAAGAGATGTCCTCTCTCCCCACTTCTGTTTAACATTGCACTGGAAATCCTAGGTAGTGCAGCAAAACAAGAAAAAAAAAAAACCACACACACAAAAAGACAAACATTGGGCTTGTTATGGGATCCCAGACCAGGTGGACAGTGGGTGTGATGGAGGTGACCTTGGAGCAGCACTTGGAGGACACAATGAAGAATCCTTCCATTGCTGGAACCTTGCACACAGATTCACAAGGACTTAATTTGGGCTTCTGTGAGAGCCTGTCAGATGAGCATGCTGGAGTCATATCTGTTCTAGACTAGCAAGCAGCAAGCTAACCTCAGACCCAAATGATTCTCCTGTGGTGTATGTAGAATCAGATAACGGGAGCATTATGATCCAGAAACATGACAGCATCACAGTAGCAGTGTGCAAAATGACCTCTTAACATGTCATATCAGTTCTCCAGCAGTCTGTTATAGGGGCTGCATCCTACCTATGCTAATTATATTGTAGAACTATTAAAGTTCCAGTGGGTAGACCATTCATTTGGCATGCATTGGGCACTTCCCTATTAATTTTAGAGTGAGCTTCATTTTGATACTCAATAGACTGAGTTATCAAAATATTAGTAAGAAAGGATCATGTTTTGAAGTAACAAATCCAAGTCACTTTGTATATAGAATTTTCCTGTGTTCAATAAATCTAGTTGGAGGGGAAAAAAATTGGGAAGGAAGAAATAAAATGTATGTATTCACAGAAAACATGATTATGAGTGTAGAATATCCCAAAGACTTTACAAAAAAAAAAATCTTGAATTAATGAATGAGTTTAGCAAGGTCACAGGACAAAAGGTCAATATGTAAAAGTCATCTTGATTCCTACATATACGCAATGAAAAAGTTGTATCTGAAAATTTCTTAAAATGCCACATGTATAGCTTCAAAATTTGTATTTGAAATTTTTAAAAAGCCCACATTTACAAAAACTTCAAGAAGGGAATTAACTTGATTCGTAAATTCTAGAGAGCTGATGTACAACATTCTTACCAATACTGTATTGTACACTTAAAAATGCATTAAAATGGAACATTTTGTGTTAAGACTTCTTACCAGAATAAAGAAGTTGAAAACAAAAACAAGGGTCAAAGAAACTTTCACAGATGATGAATGGATAGGTTCATTATCCTTTTTTTGTTGAAAGTTACTTATGTGTACCTATGATGAAAATTTCCAAATTATGCATTTTTAGTATGTGCAGTTTGCTGTATGTCAAATATATCACAGTAAAATTATTAAATTTTTTAAATTATTAGAATTTTTAAATTATTAAAATTATTAAATTTAAAATTATTAAATTTCTTTCTTTTTATTTATTCCAGTTAATATTAGTGTAATATTACTTTCAGATGTACTATTTAGTGATTCAATACTTCCATACAATACCCAGTGTTCAGCACAATAAATGTACTCCTTAATGCCCATAACCTTCTTAATCCTTCTTACAATCACCTTCTCTCTCTGATAACCAACAGTTTGTTCTCTATAGTTAATTGTCTGTTTCTTGGTTGGCCCCTCTCTCTTTTTACCCCTATACTCCTTTGTTTTGTTTCTTAAATCCCACATATAAATGAAATCATATGCTATACACCATATACAAAAATAAATTCAAAATGGATTAAAAAGACATGTGAGACATGAAACCATTAAAATCCTAGAGGAGAACCCGACAATAACCTTTTTGATACTAGCTCTAGAAAGTTCTTTTAAGATAGGTTTTCTCAGGCAAGAAAAGAAAAGAAAAAAATGAACAATTGGGACTTAATCAAAATAAAAAGCTTCTGCACAGTGAAGTAAACAATCAACAAAACTTTTAGAAAACCAATGGAATGGGAGAAAATATTTGCGAATGACATATGTGATAAAGAATTAGTATTCAAAATATATAAAGAACTTATAAAAATGTTAAAAAAAAACTAGTAATTCAACTAAAAAATGGGCAGAAGTCATGAATAGACATTTTTCCAAAGAAGACATCCAGATAGTTAATACACACATGAAAAGATGCTCAACATCACCCATCACCAGTGAAATACAAATCTGAGAAATCACCTCACACTGGTCAGAATGGCTAAAGTCAAAAACACAAGGAACAAAGTGTTGGCGAGGATGTGGGGAAAGGGAACCCTCTTGCACTGTTGGTGGGAATACAAACTGGTACAGCCTCTCTGGAAAACAGTATGGAGTTTCCACAAAAAGTTAAAAAAAGCACTACCATACAATCCAGCAATTATACTACTAGGCACTTAACCAAAGGATACAAAAATACAGATTTGAAAGCATACATACATCCTGACATTTATATCAGTGTTATCAAGTTATGGAAAGAGCCCAAATGTCCATCAACTGATGAATGGATAAAGAAGTGGTAATATCCATTGTGTATATATATATATATATATATATATATATACACACAATGGAATATTGCTCAGCCATAAAAAAAGGATGAAATCACCATTTGCAATGATATGGATGGAGACCAGATTATTATACTAAGTGAAATAAGTCAGAGAAAGACAAATTGTTAACTTTTAAGAAAGTAAATTAACTAGGTATAAACTTAACAAAATATGTGCAGATCAGTACAGTGGAAGCTACGATGCAATGATGTAAGGAATAAGATCCAAATAAATGAAGAAATAAACCACGTTCATAGGATGAATAACTTATAGAGTTATGATGATATTCTCTCAATTTGATCTATAAATTCAGTGTAATCTCTAACAAAGTTCTAGAAAATAGTTTGCAGTTACAAACAAGCTGGGTCTAAAGTGTATTATAGTACACCAAAGCAAATAGAATAGCCAAAACAATCCTAAAACAACAAAAAAATTAGAATATTCACATTACTGGATTTCAAGGCTTACTAGAATCACACAGTAATCAAGACGTAGTATTGACAGAAGGATAGACATATGGATCATCAGAGCCAAACAAAAGGTGGAGCAGAGACCTGCTCAGTCATGTCAGCTGATTTTCCACCAAAGCATACAGCACTTTGAGGGAGAAAAGACAACCTTAGCTAAAACATCAAAAGCTCACTTCATGAAAGGAAGATTGTTCAATTTAACTTTATCAAAAATAAAAACTCTTGCTCTCTGAAAGATTTTAAGAATATAAACCAAGCGACATTCCATAAGAAAATATTTTAGTCAAATAACTGATAAAAAATTTATACTCAGAAGATACACACAAAAACATTTAAAACTCAAACATATAAAAGCAAACAATCCAATTTTTAAAATGCATGAAAGATACAGACATTTCACCAAAGCAAATCTCTGGATGGCAAATAAGCATATGTAAATACTCTGAATCATTAGTCATTGGAGACACTAGAATTAAAACCATAATTACACACTACTATTTATCTAATACAATGGCTAAAATAAAATACAATAAAATAAAATAAAACTGACAACACCAGATACTGAAGAGGATGCAGAACAACAGGAAATTTCATTTAGTGATGGTGGGAATGGATAGCACCAGTTACTCTGGAAAACAATTTGACATTTATCTATCTATCTATCTATCTATCTATCTATCTTTAATAAAGTTAAACATAGACTTAGCATATAACTCAGTACCTCACTCATTGGTATTTACCCAAAGGAACTGAAAACTTATGTTCACACAAAAACCAGTATAAGGATGTTTATAAAGGTTTGCTCATAATCAAAACACCAGGAAGGAAACAAAATATCCTTCAGCAGGTAAATGGATAAGCAGTATGTGGTACATCCCTAAAAGAAAATGCTATTTGGGGGCGCCTGGGTGGCTCAGTGGGTTAAGCCTCTGCCTTCAGCTCAGGTCATGATCTCAGGGTCCTGGGATCCGGCTCTCTGCTCAGCAGGGGGCCTGCTTCCCTTCCTCTCTCTCTGCCTGCCTCTCTGCCTACTTGTGATCTCTCTCTGTCAAATAAATAAATAAAATATTTAAAAAAAACAAACAAAATAAAACTCATAAAAAATGCTATTTGGTCATAACAAGGAATGAGTTACTCATGTGCATAATAATATGGATGAATATTAGATGCATTTTTCTGAGTAGAAAGGAGCCAGATCCAAAGGGATACTTATTTTATGATTCCACCAGGGGAAGTCCCCCAAAAAGCTAAACTATAGGGATGAAAAACAGAATAGTGGTGTCTCAGGGTTATAGGAGTGGGGACTGGTTGACAACAAAGGGGACACACAGAGGAATTCTTAAAGTAATGGAACCAGTAATGGAACCTCTTTTGGATAGGACTGGAGGATAGATTCATGCCTCTCCACATTTCTCCAAAGCCACAAAATTTTATATCACCAGGAGTGATTTCTAATATATGCAAATTAACAAAGCCAAATAGGCTATCCAAGGAACCTAGGATGGAATGCCAACTGCCACAAATGATCTCATTGTATTACAAATGAACGGCATGGCCTCTTTGAGGGAGTGGGGGAAAGTAGATCTAAGTAAATTTGGAAAACAGTATTTTGATTAGAAATTGTAAAGTGAAGACAAAAAATATTTATACATAAACACTAGACTCAAGTTTATAAATTTGTTCCTCACAGGGGTGTGTATTAACATTTCTGAAGGAACTTTATATCTGTGTCAAGAATGAACATATAGTAAACAAAAGGCAGATAATAAAAGCCTGGCTTTTCATGTTAGGGAAAAGAACTGACAAATAAGGGATGGGGAGGGCTGGAATAACCACTGTGGTTCTGAATAGAATCCTGCAATAAACTATGATTTCATGTTTAGTTTAAAAATACGTTGATGGATAAAGAAATTATATTATACATACCTCTAGATGTAAATGGATTCATATATAGGCATATATTTCCTAGTTATTTTCTGCTGGAAAGGTTAAGTCAGCAACATGCTAATAACAACAAACACATACGATCCAGATCTTGGTTGGGTTCAATATTGTTCTCCAATAAAAAGGACCAGAGTAACTTGGAGAATGGCTGATTCTAGGTCTTGAGGAAGGAAAACACATACGGAATCGTCAACACTTCACAATACCAGCAGGTAAGACATGGCTCAAAGAAAAAAAAAAAAAAGTGGAAGCATGCCAAAAGCAAAAAGGAGCCAACAACCTGAAAAAGTCCCCAGTGGCCAAGACTGGAATAATTTTTGCAAGAAAATAAATAATATAATATAGGATTCTAATCCAAAGTATAAAATAAATACACGTGATATAAATTAATTCATATTGATATAAATTAAATCACTGAATACATGCATATATGCAAATACATATGAGAGAAGTGGCCAAATCTTCCTTATAGAGTATTTCAATAATATATGTAGGCCTTAAACCCCTTACCAGGAGATTCAACTTAATTCCCAACATCATTACTCCATATACCTTTGAGATGGGGATAGACAGTGATTTAATTACAAAGAATAGAATAGGGAAAGAGAAAAACTACTTTCACAGTATGTAAAACATACATTCACCAAGTAATGAAAGTGAACTCGTCAATGATAAATCCTGTTATGGCCATTTAAGGCCTCATGTAGAGCCTTATATAATGATATGAAAAGGATACTTCAACTCTGTGGTATTCTTTCCCCAAACCTATAACCACAGTCTAATCATGAAATAAAAAAACAGTCAAACCCCACATTGAAGACATTCTTACAGTATACCTGGTCATTATACCTCAAGATTTCCAAGATCATGAAAAATAAGGAAAGACAAAAAATGTCACAGGTCAAAGGACATTGGGGACACCCAATATTCCAATTCAGTATCATACTCTCGATTGGATCCTAAATAAAGAGAGCTTACTAGTGGAAAAATTTATGAAAGCCAAGTCAGGTCTGAGTTTAATTGGTGGTAATGTACCAGTGTCTTTTTTTTTTTTTTTTAGTTTTTGACACATGCGTCATGATAACATAAGATGGTTCACAAGGGAGACACCTTGAATGAGGGGTTGTTATGGGTTGAAGTGTGTCCTCAAAAGAAGATATATTAAAATCCCATCCCCAGAACCTCGTAATTGATCTTGTTTGGAAATAGATCTTTGCAGAGAAAATCAAATTAAGAAGAGGTCATTAGGGTAACCCCTCATCCCACAATATACTAACCATACAAAAAGGGAAAATTTGACACAGGGACAGGCATGCATAGGGGGAAGTCAGCCATGGGAAGACCAAGGATTGAATGAAGGATCTGTGCACTGAGGAAAGCCAAAGATTGCCAGCAAACAGCAGACACCAGGAGGATTGTAAGCAACAATTGCTCCCTGCAGGTTTCAGAGGAAGGATGATCCTGCCAACACCTTGATTTTAGTAGCTCCAGCAATGTAAAACAATTAATTTCGTTTGTTCTAAGCCCCTCAGTTTATGATACTTTGTTATGGCAGCTCTAGAAAAGCAAATGCAAAGTTATACAGGAACTCTTCATAGCAATAGTGCAATATTTTTCAAGTCCAAAATAACAAGTTTATATAAAAGAAACAACAACAACAAAATCAATGTATTATGTGAAAACCAAAATAAAGATACCATTTACAATATGTTAAAAAAAAAAAAGAAAGAAAGAAAGAGAGAGAGAGAAAAGAAAAAAAGAGAAAGTAAGAAAAATGTAGGGAAATTTATCAAAACATGTACAAAATCTGTATGCTGTAATCTATAAAGTCCTAATGAAAAAAATAAAAAAGACCAAATAAATGGAGAGAGACATAATTTTTATGGTTTGGAAGACAATATAGGAAACATGACAATTCCTTTCATTTTGATTGATAGATATAGTGCAATTCCTACAAAAATTTCAATAGGATGTTTGTAGATGAAGACAAGCTGATATTAAAATTTACATGTAAAGGCAAAGAAGCTCAAAGAATTAACAATTTTTGGAAATGAAGAATAAGGTTAGAATAATATTTTCTAAATTTATTTTTTTCCATACTTTCTAATTTTAAAAATGACTATAAAGCTATGGTAATCAAGACAGTGTAGTGTTGGTAAAGAGACACACACATTGATCAATGGAACAGAATAGAGCCCATAAGTTGACTTAACATCCATATGAATAGTTGATTTTTGATTAAAGGTATAAAATTAATTCAATGGAGAAAGGTTTTTGCAACAGTTGGGCATACCCTCCAACTAAACTTCACTCCTTATGCAAAAATTAATTCAATATGAGTCAGAGATATAAATGTAAAATGTAAAATTATTTCAAAAACTTTTAGAAGATATTGATTAAAAATTCTTGTGACTCTGATTTGTACAAAGATTTCTTAGCTACAACACCAAAATCATGAATCATAAAAATAAATGCTAACTGAACATCATCAAAATGAAAGACATCTGCTCTTTAAACAGATAATATTTAGACTGTGAAAAGACAGCCACCAGATTAAAAGAAGATATTAGTAAATCATATACCTGATAAAGGATTTCTGTCCAAAACCTGTTAAAAATTTTCAAATCTGGATAAACAGACAACAAACCAATTAAAAATATAGGCAAAAAATTCAACAGACACTTCACCTCAGAAAATATACAACAGGCAAGTAAGCCTAAGAAAAGACGCTAAACCCCATTAGTCATTAAGGAATGCAAATTAAAACCACAATTGAGATCCAACTACATACCCAATAGTATAGCTAACATTAAAATCAAACCAAAACAACAAAACAGATGACTCCAAAACATCGGCAAGGATATGGAGGAATAACTTCACTACTGGAATCTGGACCTTACCAGTAAGTGTGGCCCCGAAGAGAGAGAGAAACCTCAGCCCCACTTTCAGACTGTGCTTGTTCTGTTCTCATGGTCCCTGTATTGCTCATCCTCTGAAGGGACAGTCAGGCTAGTTCTTAGGACCTCTCACTCTCCTGAATCATGAAGGTTTTGATGCTGGCTCAGAGACATACCATCTATTTGCTAAAATCTAGTTTATATTAATACTCTGCACTGAATGGGGAGGACCATAAGGTCTGACAGAATCATTCTGATGTTCTTCTCCTTCTTCAGTCCAGATCCCAGTACAGAAGTCTAGAAGATTTCTGCCCACATTCCAGGGCTGTGTTCTTCTTCTTCAGGTTCACCACATGAAATGAGCTGATAATCTAAATATCACAGAATGAGAAATGGGGGCTGCTGTTCTTACCTGAGATCTAGCAATAAGAATGTAAAATCCTCAGGTTGAGGGGAGGAGGCAAAAAGCGAGGTTTCTTAAACTGTTCGGTCCTATTCTTGTGGCATGACTTCATTTCAAATAGTTAGACTGAAGGTTCTCCAGTCTTGATTGATCCCATAAACATATGAGGAGAGCATGTCTAATTGGACAGGAGATATTTAGGATTATGTAAAAATCCCAAGAGAGAAAGAGAAAAGTAATATCCAGGTAAAGAAGTAGAAAGGAGAGTGAGACAAGAGAAGCATCAGGACCAGAGAGGAACTTCGGGAAAGCAGTACAAAAAGAGAAATGTAGTTTGAGCCAAAAAAGCTTCTGGGGGTGCTGAGGGCAGGTTCAGAGAAAAAAGTTCAAACAGTGCCTGCACAAAGTAAATTGCCCTTCCTTTAAGTGAATGCACCCATGAATCTGGGAGGAAGATATTCCTTGGGGAACAGCAGCCAAGTTGTAGAGAATATGGGATGCTGACAGAGGAGGTGACAGGCAACACGTCTCGTATGTTTCAAAGTTACTCTCAGGTGGACTAAGATTCGATTTCATGGAATTGGCACAAAACTGCTGTTTGTTAAGGCCCAAAGGGGACAACACAGCTGAGAGTAATATGGCATCATAGTTAGGAAGTCCCAGTCCCATTGCTCACCAGCCCAGATATGTTGAGACGCCTGTTTCTTCATTTGCAAAACAAAGTGTCTGTCTCACAGGGGGACAGGGGACCAGGGTCTTGCACTACTTTTCACCATTACTGTTGTTATGTGTATAAACGGAATGACAGTAAAGGAGAGAGGGAGCACACTTGAGAGAAGGGCAAAAAAAGAGGGATGAAAGGAAAAGTAGAGAAACAAGCAGCGAGTGGTAAAAACCCAACAAGAGATGCAGAGAAAACCCATATCTGAGCCGTGATTGGTAAAAGGGCCAGGAAAAACCCTCAAAGGTTTTTAACACTTTAAAATTGGTAAGGGAAAAATGATGTTGGGAAATGGACTCCCTGGATATAGTCCAGGGTAGAGATCTTCTCCGTTTCTCACACTCAGGGTTCTAGGACCCCATGGTCATGTCCACCCCCCAGGGTCATGTCCCACAGTAGTAACAGATCTCAACTATCACTTCCTGCAGCTCCCTGACCTGGCTAAAAGGTCAGCAGAGAACGGCCAAAGTTCTCAAATAAGGAGCTGGTCAGTAGACAGTCTGACCTCCTTTCCTTCAGTTCTCAGTCTGTAGGCGGGGCATGATGCCAGCTGTGGACTCCCACAACCCCCAGAATGAATCTACAGATCACTCCCTCATGCTCTTGAACCTTTCCAGAGGTTTTAATAAGAGCTTCTCAGAGCCACAGAGGGTCTCAGCTGCCTTGAGACATGGGTGAGATCAGGAACCGCCGTTAGGTTCCTAGCGGAGCCTCAAAGGGATGGGAGAATTGAGGGGGTGTGTGAAGTCTCCAGGCATGGCACGAGAAGTGAACTCATGAGTTCCGCGAACTCCGCAAACACCCAGCAAAGCACACATCCAAGACTCAACTTTGTGTGTTTAATGAAGCCATAGCCTCTCAGGTGTCCCCAGACATGGCTCCCTTGGACTAGGGAGGAACTAAATTGAGAATGTTCCCATTCTAGCCTTGAGAGCAAGCAGCCAACTGGCACACAGAACAGAGCTCCTTATAGCTCTCCCCCATTCCTTGTTCTCTGGGAGACAAGCCCCTGGCAGCGTGAGAATAATATTCCTAAGCAGGACACTAATCACACACTCCCAGGCCCCATCCTAGTTTTCTTGAAAATAGGCATTTAAACAGCCTTTTGGGGTCAGAGGTTCTAGGTAGGGCACTCCTCTTGTTTGTTCCTCAGAAGGCAGAGTTCCTCAGCCTCTCAGAGACAGAGAACAAGAAGAAGAAGAACAACAAAAATAAATGGGATGAATTTCCTCCTTTACCCCAACTGATTGATACAAATCAAAGCCACGAAAGAGAATAGTAACCACCTGTAATGTTCCTCTCAAAGCCCCTAAGTGAAACCTTTCTTCAGTATTCACCTCTGCTTAGCCCAGCCCTTATTTCAAACCAGCTTCTCATAATACCAAAGGGCAGAAAATAATGAGAGGGAAGGGAAGGGGACAAGTTAGGGGAAAGGGAAGGGGGAAAGAAAGAAAGAAAGAAAGAAAGAAAGAAAGAAAGAAAGAAAGAAAGAAAGAGAGAGAGAGAGAAAGAAAGAAAAGGAGGGAGGGAGGGAGGGAAAGGAAAAAAGAGGAAAGAAAAGGAAAGAAGGAAGCAAGGAGGAAGGGAGGAAGGAAGGATTGATCCTGGATCTCACTCAGCCTTGAAAAACAGGACCACTTTTTATTGCTGTGTTTCTCCAGACACAAGAGCTCCTCAAAAATTACAAAACTTTTGGGGCGCCTGGGTGACTCAGTCGGTAAGCATCTGATTCTTAGTTTTGGCTATGGTTATGATCTCAGGGTCCTGACATTGACAACTGTACCCAGAGCAGAGTCTTCCTGAGGTTCTCTCTCTCCCTCTCCCCTACTCTCTTTCTCTCTAAAATAAAATATTTTTAAAAAATTACAAAGTTTTCGGGAGGGATGGGAATATCTCCTTCCTTCTCCCCGCTTCTTGTGTGCACGTGCTTGCTCACATGCGCTCAGACTTCGTCAACAGGATACAGACATTGCTGTGATTAGGGCTAAGAAATACATCTCAAATTATTATTGATTCTATGGAAGTTTTGCTAATCCTTTATTTTCCCAAGAAGCATTCAAAAATGCACCTGATTTCACAGCGAGGAGCTCTCTCTCTTTTCTCTCTCTCTTCCCATGGGTCTGTCTCTCAATACATATGAAAGCAACCTTACCAGTCAATTCCAATTTTTTGGCTGATTTTCTTAATAACGTTATCTTTCATTGAATCACAAAAATTGAAAAAAAAAGTAACCAAAAGCATTAGCAAAAATTAACAATATTACTGAGAAAAACTTTCTATATTACGGGTCACAATGATTTAATGTAACATCCTTTCATTATGTAGCATTTTATAAACATATTACAAGCAGCAAATACATGTGTGCACAGTTGTGTTGGGAGAGTGGAGGAAAACTGCTGTTCCTATGGCGTTCACAGACCTTTGCATGAAGAGCACAAATCCTCTTTCAATGACAGAAATGAAACTCAGAGCCTGCCAAGGAGCTCTGGAGGCATGTCTCCAGGCACAGAAGGGGGTTCTCCAGTTCCACTTCTGTGAAGGCTTTCTGGATAACCTGCCACCATCAAGGGGACCAGGGGTTAGTGTGTGTGTGTTCCGCACAAATATGCTGATTGAAGCTGGTCCCACCTCCACAAAGGGGGTAGAGATGAGGCTAGCACTTTGAATAAGGCCTCCAGGAAAACTACAAGGGAAGAAAAGCAACAGTAACCAGAAGCAAGGCAATCTCGTTTTACACAACTCACTTTGCTCACCTTCCAGTTGCTGCTTCTCCTCAGGGAACTTCCCTCCCTGGCCTGTTGCCATCAGCCCCCACCACCCAGAACTGACGCTCTGAATCTCTACCTAGACTGTCTAGGCTCAGAAAGGGGAGGATTTGAGCGGGAGAGGACAAAAGAAGCTTCCCTTCCCAGCTGTGCCGTGTTTCCTTCCTGAGAAAGGACCCTCGTCAGGGATTAGCCTCCAGACTGCGTTCACCTAGGAAGAGCGTCTGAATCACTGGCAAGGTTTGTTAGAGCACAGACCACTGGGCCTCCATCACAGAGGTCCTTGATCAGTAGCTCTGGGGTGCAGCTGGAGGGTTTGCCCACCTAAGAAGCTCTAAGACGCTGGTGCTGGTCCAAATGCCTGGACCATCCTCTGAGAACCTCTGCCTTAGGCCACTGTTTGTGATCAATGATGCTTTTAAATTGTACTCTGGAAAGCATGTGGATGGAAGTTCAGGTTGCAGACTCGCTGCTGTGGCTTTCTGTGACATGTGGTGGGAGAAGGGGGTGGTGGGAAATGCAGGTCCTTCTGTCCCTGCAGCCCCAGTGCCTTGGGAGGGGGTCGGGATGGCTCTGATGCAGCACCCTTGGCAAAGGCATTCTGCACTTTCTTAAAATATTAAGATTAATTGACCAGAGAACCCAGAAACTCCACTCCTAGGTGTACCCAAGAGAACTAAAAAATGTATGTCTGTACAAAGACCTGAACTCAAATATTGATAATAGCATTATTATTGACAGTTAAAAATGGGAGCCCTCAGATTAACAATAGCTCTTCATAATGTGATTCTGCAAAAACAAACAAAAAAAAACCTAAAACAAACAAAAAATACTGTAAAAAACTATTTTGGCTGGTTTTACAGAAATGATTCTGTTGATAATATGTACATATTTATTCACATTTTCTATTTCATGAATAACATATGCCCTTATTAAAACTGGTAATACAAAAAAGAACCAGCCCTAGTAAAATATTTATCACCTGAAATCTATTCCTAGCTGCTAACAGTTGAATATACTGAATAAATGTATAATTTTTATATAACAGCAAATGACTTAGCTTACATCTGACCATAGCTTCCATTTTTGCTTTTTTTTTTTTTTAAGATTTTTATTTATTTATTTGACCGAGATCACTAGTAGGCAGAGAGACAGGAAGGGAAACAGGCTCCCTGATGAGCAGAAAGCCCAATATGGGGCTTGATCCCAGGACGCTGGGATCATGACCTGAGCCGAAGGCAGAGGCTTTAACCCACTGAGCCACCCAGGTGCCCCCAATTTTTGCTTTTTTAAAATGTCATTCTTTTTATTTATTAAGCAACGGACTCACTGGGAGACTGAATCACATTTCAGTTTTCCACTACAATTCACTCTTCATCTTGCAAATAATACTACAAGGAAATACTCAGTTCTGAAAGGTGTTTGTGGTCAAATAAAGCACTTATTTCTGAAAATAATTATAATAATGAGCAAAAGGGGAATGAGTACCCATACAATCCCAACAAAAAGTAATCATCTATCTAGAGTCTCTCTCCTAATAAAGCAGGTGTAGGGATGGAAATATATTTTTGGAAACAAATGATATAAGTTTAAGAGAATATAGATTTGAGCTGAGAGTAAGAATTTCCATGCAGCGGAATGTCCAGTGCATTGATACACCAGTCCTCATTTTTAGCTGGAGGAGATCCTTACCTGGCTTATAGCACTTTTTTTTTTTTTTTTCTTAAGAGTTCTCTCTCACGACCCATTCTGGCTGTATTTTCCTGGAGTTACTGACAAATCCCCATGTCCTCCCTTTCAGGTCTCTCTGTATGATGCTGTTCCTCATGGAGACATGGAGGCATCTTCTAAAACCAGCTCGGATTGCTTCTCTCCTTAAATTCACATAATCCTGCCAGGACATTGGGTTACTCAGAATATAACCCTATTTTTTTAAAATTTATTTTTTATTTATTTTCAGCATAACAGTATTCATTATTTTTGCACCACACCCAGTGCTCCATGCAATCCGTGCCCTCTATAATACCCACCACCTGGTACCCCGACCTCCCACCCCCTGATGAAGTTCTAGAATAGGTGAGGTTCGGTGGGCTGAGGTCCGGAGCTGATGACCAAGAAAGAATTCTTGAGACATCTTTGGTGCAAAAAAGGTGGTTTATTAGAGCACGGGGACAGGACCTATGGGCAAGCAGAGATGCGGCTGCCCAGGGCCTGTGAGGAGTGGCCGGTTATATACACAGGAGTTGGGTAGGTGAGGACAAAGGGGTGTTCAGAAGGGCTACTGGGGCAAAGAATACTATCAGGATATTGAAGGCCTGGTTACTATCAAGCCAAGGCCACTTTCCCTCTAATGAGGCATTAACATAAAGACAATTGGGAGTCTCCTGGAGGAATGTTACATTCCTGCTATCAAGTGTTCTTGTTTAGGTTAGAAGAAATTTAACTTTATTTACTTTTCCTTCTACCTCAGCCTCCTTCAGTTTTTATGGAGGGGAGGGTGACATTAGGGCTTGAGGAATTGAGTTATGTGCCTTTGGGAATTGACAAGGTTAATTGGGCTATTGATAAGGTAACTTTGTTGTAAATCTCAAGGACATTTGTAAACCAAGGGAGACTCCTGCCTTGCAGGATTGTGATCTCTACAAGTTAACTATTTGTTTTCCTTCTAGGGTAGTCAGGGGTGCCTGAGGAATGTGACACGTATTACCAAGGGGAGTGGGTGGAGAGGGGGTGCAAGGCGCCAGCCCCTGCTCCTTCCTCAGCCAGCCTCCTGCTCCCTCATCACCCCCCACCCCTTCAAAACCCTCAGATTGTTTTTCAGAGTCCATAGTCTCTCATGGTTCACCTCCCCTTCCAATTTCCCCCAACTCCCTTCTCCTTTCTATCTCCCCATGTCCTCCATGCTATTTGTTATGCTCCACAAATAAGTGAAACCATATGATAATTGACTCTCTCTGCTTGACTTATTTCACTCAGCATAATCTCTTCCAGTCCCGTCCATGTTGCTAAAAAAGTTGGCTATTCATCCTTTCTGATGGAGGCATAATACTCCATAGTGTATATGGACCACATCTTCCTTATCCATTCGTCCATTGAAGGGCATCTTGGTTCTTTCCACAGTTTGGCCACCGTGGCCATTGCTACTATAAACTTTGGGGTACAGATGGCCCTTCTTTTCACTACATAACCCTATTTTTATCTCTTCTACCGAACCTCGCTGATTCTCTGTCTCACGACAGGTCAATCTGTTACACCTAGGGCTTAACCTTGTCAATTCCCAGAGCTCTCAGAACTTTATTTCTCCCTCCCTGCTCCTTCTCTGTACCAGGATCAAAATTCTTTTATCCAACCAATTTCACTCACGTAATGAGTTCCTGATGAAGTGCACACCAGGAGCCTCCCTGGCAAGTGAATTCCTGACTCCTCTCTTCCAACTCATATTTGGAAAGTAGTCCCGCTGGTGCTCAGAAGGTGGGTTTGGAGCGATATGGGCTGGATGGCAATCCGTTATTTACCCCTGCTTCTGAGATCTGGGGCATCCTCTGTTCTCATGCCCACTCCCTGCTCCTCCTTTCCTCTTCCCTGCTTTACTGTTCTCCAGAGTACTATCAGACTCTAATACATCATATATTTTACTTCTTTAATGTGCATTATATACCTTCCCTGAATTAGATTGCTGGCTGTATAACAAAGGGATACTGTTTGTCTTGTTTGCTACTGCATTTCCATTAACTAGAGTACACAAAATATAGATACAAATACATGTGGCAGAGCTGTCCCTCCCCCCTGCTGGTACTCACAAGCAGTCTCTCTCTCTTTTAATAAAATGAACAACAACAACAAAAAATAAATAAGGGAAAGTGTTTCAATCAACACTTACTATGTTGAATCATCTACCAAAAGAATGTCTTGATACAATCTGTGACTGAATAATTGCATCACTTTAGTAAACATTTCTTGTGTCATCTTCATAATATTGTAATGCAAATAATGTGATTGAAATTCTGGTTTCTTAAATCACCCAGCTGGAGCTTGAATGATATCAGTGTATTGTTATTTTTAATCTTACATCCTTTGGAGTATGCGTTGCTTTGTAATTTTGGCTGCCATGTGGATGCATTGGTTTTTAGAGTATTAACAAATCACTTAATTAAAACACACATCCACAAGATATCAGGCACTAAACTTACATTTATCAATATCTTCCTTTGTATAATGTGTTAATTATTATAGTGTTTTATTTTAAAATTATTTTAAATTTATTTAAAATTGTTTTATTTTAAAATTATTCTCTACATTGTAGACTTTTCAAGTTATTTAGTTATTCAGCTGTTGAAAGTGGCAAATTGCCTCTTGATGCTCTGAGAACATTTTAAGATCAAGTGATAATAAATAGGGGCCTAGAGAATGGGCCTAAAACAAGTGCTGCAGAACCACCCAGCAGCTAGGGAGCACGTAAGAACCTGGGTGGGGGAGGAGGACTGCAAACACATTTAGAGAAAGAACCTGGGTGCCTGCGTGGCTCAGCTCGTTAAATGTCTGCTTTGGGCTCTGGTCATGATCCCAGAGTCCTGGGATCTAGTTCTGCCCAAGGCTTCTTGCTCAGCAGGGAGCCTGCTTCTCCTTCTGCCCCCCTCCTGCTTGTGCTCTCTCTCTCTCTGACACTTAAGACAAAAATAGAAAAAGAACCAGAGCCCTGAGTGCGGTGGGAATACTGCAGAGGAAGGACGTTCCAATCTGTAGTCCCCAGCTTGGCCCCACATCCCCCCCCCCCCACACACACACATACACACCTGATAACACAGCAGGTGAGATTCCAGATTCCTCTCCTGGTTGCTGCAGAAAGGAGGTGCCAGGGCTAAAAGACCCAGTGGGGCCTTTCTTGGCTTCTGGTTCCAAAAGCACCACAGCAAATTCTCCTGATCTTGGTTTTGGTGCGGATGCTTCAAGGACTGTCCTGCTACACCTCCTGTCCCAAGTTTGAGATCCCTCTGCCCTAAGCTGAGGGCTGACAGGACACCTGGAGATGACTGAGAAGCTGTTAGGGAGCTGGAACTATGGCTGAACAGTCTGAGGACAGTTGGTAGTGTTTGAGGCTAGTACACAAATAGCCCCAGTTTAACAAAAAATGTCGATCTATATCATTCTATTCTTATTGAATTCTTGTAGGATAACCTTCACTGTTTTCTCCTAGATATCTAATGGGACTGATAATGCTGCCTTTAATTTTTATTTGGCATAAAAACTTCACCCCCAAAAAGGATTTGAATTTATTAGTGAGAAAAATTAATGTTTGATTGCTTAATAAGAGCTTATTTCTCCAAACTATTTTGAAAATACAATAGGAAATAGATTTTTTTTTTTTTTTTAAACAAAAGATTATGTGGCCTGAGTCACGTTACTCCTATGTTTCTCAGGATTGGCTGTCCAGGATAGAGTGTCAAAATATTATTAAATATGTTTGTGTTTTTTGTCTTTTTTATTTAGACACACAATTTCACTGTTTTCATTACTGCCTGCAGTGCCCCCATCCTCCAGTGCCCCCATCCCGCAGGGTCCTCATTTTGCAGGGCCCCCATCTTGCAGTGCCCATGTCCTCCAGTGCCCGTGTCCTGCAGTGCCCCCATCCTGCAGTGCCCCTGTCTTGCAATGCAGGCTGCTGGGACAGTGCTTGCTTCCTGTAGTTCATAGTGGCCAGAACTCAGCAGCCGGGAGCTATTTCTAACACTGCCATTGGTTAGTTTGGTGGTAGAGAGCCTCTAGAGGCAAGGCAATTCCTCTGAATCAGCTTCCCACGGTGGGCTAGAGTCCAGGGTTCTGGGGAGTTTTTTTGCACTCTGCTAGCAAAGCACCACGGTGCCTTCTCTGCTGTTTAGTAAGGCCCATGGTGTGGGGAGAATCCTTCACTGGCCACTTCATCTCACACCTAGGGATGGTGACTGCTCCTTGGACCTGCTATAAAGGTTCTTGTTACCTTTACCTAGTTAGATACTAGGTAATGCTACTATGACTAATCATTCTCTATATTAACTTTCCCTGCTTATGTTGCCATATGGTTTCTCTGTCTTAACTGGACCCTGACTGATAAATGTTATGTTCATGAAAATGAATTGCTCCACATCAGTGACCTGAACTCCAGCCCCATATACCTTCAAAGGTGAGTGAAAAAAATCAAGTGTTAGAAAATAGATACACAGTATGATTTTATTTACAGTTTAAAAACCAAACAAACCCCCAAATACATAAAGAATATAGCCATGTGTGGAATAATGATAAATAACAGAAAAGATTCATGTAAGATTCAAGAAAGTGAGTATCTCTGGCAGAAGAGGAAGGCACACTCGTCAGTGGTAGATGGGACATTCAGAGATATGGGAAACATTCCTTCCCTTAATCTGGTTATTTGTGGGGGGCAGTTCTACAAATCTTCATTTCTTTATTATTTTTTACTGTACATACATTACATATACCCTTTGGTAGAAATAAGATATTTGATATTTTAAGAAAAGTAATTATCCTTTATAGCACAGAGTGACTATGTTTACCAGCAGTGTGATTAGACTAGTGTAGCTCAACTAGTTGGTTAAGATAGTGATCTCTCAGCCCCGGGTGACCAATAGGGCCAATGCCAGTGCAGAATTAGCCTCGATTCCCTCTACTGCCACACAAGAGTTTTAATACAGTAGGTGTTTGCCTTAATTTTAACTCTTAGTTCAAATTCAGAATATCCTTCTATAATTATAGAATAAAAATTGTCCATCTTTCTTTTTTGATTCATAGGGAGAAGAAAGAATGCTAGTATGTGTGTGTGTGCGTGTGTGTGTGCATGTGTGTGTGTGTGTTAACTTTATTTTTTAGAATATGCCTTTTTTGATTCTTTCTGAGTGACAGACCATACCTAATCAGTACGGGTTCTCTGAAGAACCACCTCAGGCCACTTCCCTCAGAGTCCTGGCTGCAGCCTGCACCGTAAAGGCTGCGATGGAGATCTGCCTCTTCACCTCTCCCCAGGCCTTGGACGGATCCACTCTGTTTTCAATATCAAACAGAGCATCATAAATTCCTGGGAATGACTCCCCTGCATACTTGTTGTGGCTGCTGGGAGCATAGATGACGTGCCTGTTGATAAAAACAGTTGGCTGTTTTCGGACAGTTGCTGTCCAAACGATACACACAAGAGAAAAACAGGAGCGCTCTACAAATCCTGGACTGCAAAATTCTAATCTCACGATTTGAACAAGTCATTTGTCAGCTAAACTGCCAAGTTTAACATCTCCAAAGTCCAGTCTAGGAAGTATATGTTTTGGCTTTAAACAGAGGACTTCATGTTGTTCAGAGCAACAAAAATAACATAGTCCCAATAGCTTGTCACCTACTATGGATTGTGCTTGTGATTAAATGATTTGCCTATAACTTTTCTATTCCTTAAAAATAAATCCTAGCGGGGTTCCTCGGTGGCTGAGTCGGTTAAGCCTCTGACTCTTGGTTTCAGCTCAGGTCATGATCTCAGGGTCTTGGGGTCCAGTCCCTCATCAGGCTCCCCGCTCAGTGAGGCGTTTGCTTCTCTGCCTCTCTCTCTCTCTCTTTCCTTCTGTCCCTCCTCCCACTTGCACACGCACGTGTATCCTCTCTCTCTCTCTAAAATACATAAATAAATCTTAAAAAAAAAACTCAACAAAGTTGATACTAGCATTTCAAAAAGGAGGAAACTGAGATCTGAGAGATGAAGTGATTAGTCTCAATCTACATTGCAAGTAAGTACTGACTTTTCACTGTCCCACGTCACCCCCGGAAATGTAGCCCAGCAGTGATGATCAAAGTCCTATTTGTGACCTGCCTACCTACTACTGTGTTTTTTTTCTCTTTAAAAAAAGGAGACACACTAACATGTGAGAATGCCTAGCTTAAAGCATGAATGATCATTAAAAACAGCTTTGAAAGTGTAACACGATCTGGGTAGAAGGTGATATTTTATTGAAAGACCTATGTCAGTCATGTCAAAGCACATGAAGGGAAGGGTAAGTTCCCAAGCAGAGGTAAAGAAGGAAAGAAGCACACTTGTGCTGCCATCGGGAGACAGTCACCATGTCTGGTGATTCCCTTACTCCTAATTCTGATCCTTTGATAATTCATAAACAAAAAGACAGGGCCATTTCTCACTAGTCATTGATCTAATCTATTCTCCAATTCTTAGCAAGATCAATCTAATGCTCATCACTGATGTTTATCAGAAATATTTAGAATTGTCAAAAATTAGAAAAAAAATCTGAACATTAGGGGAATGAGTATGTAAATACATATTTTATACATTTTACATATATTTATCATGTCTTATGTGTATACATACATAAAGACAAATATATTTAAAATGAGAGGGGTCTAAAGTTATATAAACCAAATATAAACATGATTTTATAACTAACTGACAGAATTGGGGTGGTTTTATTTTCTACTTGTGACTTTGTTGATCTAAGTTTCCTACAATGAACATATGTTCTTTTATAATCAGAAGTAAATAATATATTAAAAAGTATGCAGCAATCACATTACATTATATGAATAATATATCATTTCCTACATATATTTTGAAATTTCTATTTGCTTACAAGAAATCCACTATATTTTTTCCACAGTACAAAAAATAAGAAAAAAAAGAATATAATCAAGTGTCATATTTGTATCCTTACCTATAGAAAGGCCTGTCTGGTAATCCTAAAGGATCAATAAATGCTCGTTCCAAAAACATCAGTTGATCATTTATAATTCTCAATAATATTGGGCTAAACAACAAAACAAATACAGTTGTCACTTCTTGAGAAAACATGCAACACACAGCAAACTGAAAATTCACAAAAAAATTAAATATAAAGTCTTAAATCTCTATTATATGCAAATTAAGAACAATAGTGTAATGGTTACCTTTTTAAAATTTTATACAATACTATTCTGCTGAGGCTTATAAAACCACATGAAGTTATAGTGGTTGAAAAGGACAACAGTAATTTTTATTTATTTTGAAATAATAATTAATTGGCAAGAGTTTTTAAATATAAGTAAGATTTTTTTTTATCTTAGGAATCCTAATAATCTACTCAAAGTAGTCATTCGATATTGAATGGGACAGTCTATTAATGGTTAGTAGGGCTCCTGGAAAATTATGCATATTTACCAAATAATAGCCAATGTTCTATTATTATTTTTTTATTATTAAAGCCAAATGTCCTAGTACATCATAATCCATTCCTATAAGGCACTTTGCCAGAGGGAGGAAGATCATAGTTTTTAAAGACAGAAAATCAACTTCATAGAATTTATGGTGTTTGGAATCTCCTTAAGATTTATTGCTTATTGTTGCTATTTTTTTAACCCACACAAAAATTTGAAAAAAACTGTAAAGGACAAGGGAAAAAAATCCCATGTTCACTCCAGGATGACCAATTATTATACCAATTGGTCTACTTTGGATATAAGATCAATGCACAGAAATCAGTTACATTTCTCTACACCAACAACAAGACAGAAGAAAGAGAAATTAAGGAGTCAATCCCATTTACAATTGCACCCCAAACCATAAGATACCTAGGAATAAACCTAACCAAAGAGGCTAAGAATCTATACTCAGAAAACTATAAAGTACTCATGAAAGAAATTGAGGAAGACACAAAGAAATGGAAAAAGGTTCCATGCTCCTGGATTGGAAGAATAAATATTGTGAAAATGTCTATGCTACCTAAAGCAATCTACACATTTAATGCAATTCCTATCAAAGTACCATCCATCTTTTTCAAAGAAATGGAACAAATAATTTTAAAATTTATATGGAACCAGAAAAGACCTCGAATAGCCAAAGGGATATTGAAAAACAAAGCCAAAGTTGGTGGCATCACAATTCCGGACTTCAAGCTTTATTACAAAGCTGTCATCATCAAGACAGCATGGTACTGGCACAAAAACAGACACATAGACCAATGGAACAGAATAGAGAGCCCAGAAATAGACCCTCAACTCTATGGTCAACTAATCTTCGACAAAGCAGGAAAGAATATCCAATGGAAAAAAGACAGCCTCTTCAATAAATGGTGTTGGGAAAATTGGACAGCCACGTGCAGAAAAATGAAATTGGACCATTTCCTTACACCACACACAAAAATAGATTCAAAATGGATTAAGGACCTCAATGTGAGAAAGGAATCCATCAAAATCCTTGAGGAGAACACAGGCAGCAACCTCTTCGACCTCAGCCGCAGCAACATCTTCCTAGGAATATCGCCAAAGGCAAGGGAAGCAAGGGCAAAAATGAACTTTTGGGATTTCATCAAAATCAAAAGCTTTTGCACAGCAAAGGAAACAGTTAACAAAACCAAAAGACAACTGACAGAATGGGAGAAGATATTTGCAAACGACATATCAGATAAAGGACTAGTGTCCAAAATCTATAAAGAACTTAACAAACTCAACACCCAAAGAACAAATAATCCAATCAAGAAATGGGCAGAGGACATGAACAGACGTTTCTGCAAAGAAGATATCCAGATGGCCAACAGACACATGAAAAAGTGCTCCATATCACTCGGCATCAGGGAAATACAAATCAAAACCACAATGAGATATCACCTCACACCAGTCGGAATGGCTAAAATCAACAAGTCAGGAAATGACAGATGCTGGCGAGGATGCGGAGAAAGGGGAACCCTCCTACACTGTTGGTGGGAATGCAAGCTGGTGCAACCACTCTGGAAAACGGCATGGAGGTTCCTCAAAATGTTGAAAATAGAACTGCCCTATGACCCAGCAATTGCACTACTGGGAATTTACCCTAAAGATACAAACGTAGTGATCCAAAGGGGCACGTGCACCCGAATGTTTATAGCAGCAATGTCCACAATAGCCAAACTATGGAAAGAACCTAGATGTCCATCAACAGATGAATGGATCAAGAAGATGTGGTATATATACACAATGGAATACTATGCAGCCATCAAAAGAAACGAAATCTTGCCATTTGCGACAACATGGATGGAACTAGAGCATATCATGCTTAGCGAAATAAGTCAAGCGGAGAAAGACAACTATCATATGATCTCCCTGATATGAGGGAGTGGTGATGCAACATGGGGGCTTAAGTGGGTAGGAGAAGAATCCATGAATCAAGATGGGATAGGGAGGGAGACAAACCATAAGTGACTCTTAATCTCACGAAACAAACTGTGGGTTGCTGGGGGGAGGGGGGTTGGAAGAAGGGGGGTAGGGTTATGGACATTGGGGAGGGTATGTGCTTTTGGGTAAATTGGAAGGGGAGATGAACCATGAGAGACTATGGACTCTGAAAAACAATCTGAGGGGTTTGAAGTGGCGGGGGGGTGGGAGGTTGGGTACCAGGTGATGGGTATTATAGAGGGCACAGCTTGCATGGAGCACTGGGTGTGGTGAAAAAATAATGAATACTGTTTTTCTGAAAATAAATAAATTGGAAAAAAAATTGGTCTACTTTGAATTTTTCTCTATATTTGTTCAATTAAAATATAATCAAAGTGTTCACAATCTTAAATATTTTTGGTTTACTTCACATTTTTAGTAAATATCTTATATTTCATTTATAATCAGCCCTTTCAATGCTTATGAAATGTTCAAATTAGTGGACATTTAATTTTTTAGTAATTTCTCTCCTCTTAGGTATTGATTGCTTTAAATTATTTGATACATTTTTTAATAAACTTTCCTATTTATCTTTATTTTTATTTTTATTTTTAAAGATTTTATTTATTTATTTAACACAGAGAAAGCACATAAGCAGGAGGAGAGGCAGAGGGAGAAGGAGAAACAGGCTCCCCTCTTAGCAGGGAGACCCACATGGGGCTTGAACCCAGGACCCTGAGATAGTGACCTGAGCCAAAGGCAGATATTTAACTGACTGAGCCACCCAGGCATCTCTGTTTATTTATTTGTTTGTTTGTTTGTTTATTTATAGAAAGATAGAGCATGAGCTGGGAGAGGTGTGGGGGAGGGGCAGAGGGAGTAGGAGAGAATCTTAAGCAGGCTCCATGTTAGGCATGGAGCTCCATCTCACGTGACGTGGGGCTCCATCTCACGACCCTGAGATCATGACCTGAGCTGAAGTCAAGAGTCATATGTTTAACCAAGTGACCCACCCAGGAGTCCCTTGAATTGTTTGGTGTTATAATTTGTATCTTTCTCTGAGGAACTCTTTTTCCTTTCCAAACTTGAAATTCTTTCCTGAAGAAAAGGTCTAAGAAATGGAAATACAATGGCAAAGTCTAAGAACTCTGTAAATAGCTCTTGAAACTTTAACAGTATGTATTTATGCTTTTCAAAAAGGTTTTTATTTTTTGTTTTTATTTATTTATTTTTTCCAAAAGGTTTTTAAAACAATTCACAACACTACCAGAAAAGAGCAAGAGCATCTGCTCCAGGATGCCATCTGGTGCAATGGGTTCAACCAGGTTTTAAATCATTACTAAGTTGAAACAAAAATAGTTATTTTGAAAATGGTATATCTTTATTTTTACCTGTATTTTTTAATCAGTAGGGAATTTGAATTTTTTTGTGTGTGTTGTCTGTATAGGCAGTGTCTTCTTTTTGAGTTGTCTTGTCCATTGCCAACATTTTCAACTTTGTTCTTTTGTAGCTTCTTTTTTTAAAAATATTTTATTTATTTATCTATTTGACAGACAGAGAGCACAGGTAGGCAGAGAGGCAGGCAGAGAGAGAGGAGGAAGCAGGCTCCCTGCTGAGCAGAGAGCCCGATGCGGGGCTCGATCCCAGGACCCTGAGATCATGACTGGAGCTGAAGGCAGAGTCTTAACCCACTAAGCCACCCAGGTGCCCCTCTTTTGTATTTTCTTAACCAATTTTCAAAAAACATTTTTTATGATGTTCATATTACTCCCTTTCCATATTTGCTGGAAAAGAGGTTTCCCAGCCTTCTATCTTTGCTTTTGATGATTAACTTTCATATTCTGAACCATTTCAGTGTTTTCAAACCTGATTGCCTTTTCATTTCCCTGTTGCTTCTAAACTTAGAATTTCACTTCCAGGAAATTTCAACTTTTAATAAAGAATTTTTCTACAACCATTGCTTATGTTTGCATGCAATGTGAAGTGAAATTCAGAACTCCCTCTTTTATCAGTTGCTGAGAGCTTAAACAACATTACTGTTGAATATGTTTTTCTTCCTCCATTAATTGTTGGTATGTCCTTCATTACAAAATACCTATTTCTTACCCAAATGCATTATTATATGTCACTCATCTATTTCTGGACTGATTGCTCTTATCTTTCAATGTATTTTTGCATCAGTCCCCAAGGACTTCATATTTGTGTCATCATAATAGGCTTAATACACAGTCAATGTTTACTCTCAAAATTCTACTTTAAAAAAATTTCCTTGGGGCGCCTGGGTGACTCAGTGGGTTAAGCCACTGCCTTCGGCTCAGGTCATGATCTCAGGGTCCTGGGATCAAGTCTGCTCAGCAGGGAGCCTGCTTCCCTTCCTCTCTCTCTGCCTGCCTCTCTGCTTACTTGTGATCTCTCTCTGTCAAATGAATAAATAAAATCCTTAAAAAAAAATTCCTTAATATTGTCTCATTATTTTGCTCCCATCTGAAAGTTCTATTCCAATTATGTTTATTTTTGTGATTTTACACAGAATCAATGCTAAATGCTTAATATTGGAAGAAAACTGACTTCTCAATATTGTTCTAGAGAAAGAATTTTACCAGGTAGAAGTGGAAATGAGGAACTCTGGAGGTAATGACATTAAGAAGAGGAAGAAAAGAATGTATGTTCTGGAAATAGGAGAAGTTGGTTGAAGAATGATGGACAGACACTGAAAGAACATGAGATGAGGCTAGAAAAAGCTGGGGTCACACAGTGGAGGACCTTCAATGCTAAAGTGGGAATTTTGTAACTAAATAGCTGGTCATTAAGGAGCTGCTGGAATTTCTCAGCACACGGCTGCCACTTAGAAAGTTAGAGATGGGGGAGCCTGGGTGGCTCCGTGGGTTAAAGCCTCTGCCTTCGGCTCAGGTCATGATTTCAGGGTCCTGGGATCAAGACCCGCATCTGACTCCCTGCTCAGCTGGGAGTCTGCTTCCCCTTCTCTCTCTGTCTGCCTCTCTGCCTACTTGTGATCTCCATCAAATAAATAAATAAAATCTTAAAAAAAAAAAAAAAGAAAGTTAGAGATGGGTCTTGCTGAGATATGGCAGCCCTGTACAGGATGCCTTAAGGTGGAGAGACAGAAAGGAACAAAACACTTCCCAAAGATATTTCAGCAACAAAGATGTCAATTAGTATCTCTTTCTCATTGTATCTGTTCTAGCCATAAGTTAAAAATGTGGAGCATACTTGTTTTTGTCCAAGTCTTGAAGTCTCTCATTGAACTTAGAAGCAATTTCTGTAAAGTTCTTCACGGCAGAGAAAAGTGCATCTGAAATAGAAATCAGGGCTTAGGGGCATTGTCCTATGGCTTATGCAAAGGGGACAGTATAGGAAGCAGTTTGTTCTCTTCTGTACTTTACAAGGTTCTTATATTTATCTATTATAAGAGGGACATCAGTGAAATGGCAAATACATTTATAGATGTAAACAATGTATCTGATCTCACAGACTGGCAATAAGTAACACGTGGACTAAGGTTGGTCATTACATTTTAAAGATTAATTGAAAGACGGAGATGTTTTGAGGGAGGAGGTGTAGCTTACCAAATGACACATGGTATGTGTTCATTTCTTGTGGATGTTTCATTGAAATATTGTAGATCTTGTCAGCGTAGTTTCTCAAAACAATAGCATAATCTCGACAGTCAAATGGGAGCACTATGGAATTGGCTAGTTCAAATACCATCCCTCCTCGAACCTGTGCCACAGCGAGGTGGTACTTAAAAGTTGGATCATAAAATTTTTCCACCAATTCATATGTTTCATAGACACTGTGATACAATGGATAGCTCCTGAATTTGCTTGTTGCCTACAAAAAGAAAAGGAAAAAGAGTCACACAAAAGAACACAAAAACCAAACTATATCTCTTATAAAATAGCTTATAATAAGATGCATAGTACCATATTTACTATTAATATTAGTAAAACTGTTTTGGCCAGTAATGAATAAAGAAATGTATTTAAGAACCTTAATAATACACTTACTAAAGGGTCATATTATTTATATATATATATATAATATGTATATATATTATATATAATTCATATTATAATATGAAAATATATCCCAGATGTGTAATTAAAAAATATATGTATACAACATAAATGATAGAATAACAATTATCTGGAAAGATCTAATGGTCTTGTCTTCAACGACATAGGAGATGTGAAAACATTTCTGAAACAACGACAAGATAATGTTGCATTTCAGTCTAAATAATTTAAGAAGATAGGGAATTGCTAGAGGTGATGGTATATGAACATTATACAGCATTATATATGGTAGAGCCGCAAAATGCTAATGACTGAAATTCCACGAATGGATGATCTTCTGACAAGTAGCCTGTGGAAGTGAAGAGTCCGCCCAGTGAGGAGAAATGTAGAGGATCCAGAATCTCACAAAGGAGAGAGAAGGAATGCTCAGATATATATAAGACACCAAGAACATAAACAAAAGGCCCGAGGCAAGGACTTTTCAAACTTTGAATTGCTGATTTATATCTTTTGTCTTATTTAGTTGTGGGTTTGTTTTTTTTAATTTAAAAAAAAAATTAAAAAATTTTTTTTAAATTGACATGAAAGAACATTTTATTTAGCAGTGTGTTGAAGAGGCTAGGAGTCTAAAATTAGACAGCTGGAGTTTGAATCCAGCCCATACGACCTATTACCAAATAACTTTGGTTATTAACCCAAAGATTATTAGCTTTTCTTTAGTATTCTCGTGAGTAAAACATAGATAATATTAACATCTAGCCTCAACCCACCCCCATCTAACCCTGCCTAACTTCCTACCCCAGTGGTAGGATTAAAGATTTCCTGTCTGGAGAGAATAACTAGTCCAAGAGAAAAGATCGATAGATTCTATAGACCTATAGTTGTTGCCTCCCCATAAAGCATTGAGAACAGGCATTCTCGATCACTCTTCTTTGAAGGCTTCCATTTGACAGCTGCCGCCCTTGCATACATGGCTGCAGTCAGCTTCTCATGGACTAATTCCTAAATAAGACAGGTGGCCAAAGATGACCAGGCACTTGAAAACAGCCTTTGACTTGAAAGATATAGACCAAAACCACAAACTAAAATAAAATCAACGTAAGAGTAAGGACGTACCGCAAGGAATGGAGGGAAACTTATAGTAATAATAATAATAATAATAGGGGTGCCTGGATGGCTCAGTGGTTTAAGGCTTCAGCTCAGGTCATGATCTCAGGGTCCTGGGATAGAGCCCTGCATCAGGCTCTCTGCTCAGTGGGAAGCCTGCTTCCCCCTCTCTCTCTGTCTGCCTCTCTGCCTGCTTGTGATCTCTGCCTGTCAAATAAATAAATAAAATCTTTTAAAAAAATAATAATATAAAGATTTCAATAAAAAAGAATTACAGAGTTGAGAAAGATTTTTTTTTAAGATTTTATTTATTTATTTGATGGGCAGAGGTTACAAGTAGGCAGAGAGGCAGGCAGAAAGGAAGGGAAGCAGGCTCCCTGCTGATCAGAGAGCCCAATGCAGGCCTCGATCCCAGGACCCTGAGATCATAACCTGAGCCAAAGGCAGAGGCTTTAACCCACTGAGCCACGCTGGTGCCCCAAAATATTTCTGATAGTAAAAGAACAAAACAAAAAACAAAAAAAACCCCACAGATAAGAAACAAAAGATAAAAAATAAACATCAGAAAATAATCCCTAGATGTTAAACAACTAGAAATAGTTCAAAAAAGTCAAAAGAGGGAAGAAGTGATCAAAGGGAAAAGCATTCCCTCCAACTGCAGGATGTGGGTTTCCAGACCAAAAGACCCACTCTGTGCCTAGCCCAGTGTAAGGAAAAACGGTGTAACCAAGGCACACACATACAATGAGGACCACATGAAAGATACCAGAATCTTCCTTTTAAAAAAGTCTCCTTTTCAAGAAGTTCCTGAAGGATGTGTTCCAAACATACAAAAGATACAAAATCCAGGAAAGAGAGGATGCAGAACAGGAGAGAATTGAAGGTACTCTCAGACTTTTCAGAAAAAGAAAATTTCACAGGCAAGAGCTGTGTCACAGGGAAAGAGAACCACCAGAGAACACAGACGAGCAAAAGAACCCAAGAGGGAAAAAGAAATCTGCCAGATCACGATATGTTGGAATATACTAAAAGTTCGGGTGAGTTAGTTATGGACACATGGAGGGGGAAAAAAAAAAAGATACTCTAATCCACAAGTATGGTACAACAGTATATTGAGAAAATGCAATGAGGGAAAATATTTGAGAGCTGGGAGAAAAGTTGATACAGAAGCACAAAAAATGCCTATCTTCCCTAATGAGAAGTAAATGGAAGATATGTCAAACTAAAAAAGAAATAAATGGCACCAGGAACACAGTATGTGTAAGCATGCATGTAGATATCAGAAGAAACCAAGGAAAAAACTGAAAAAATGTGAATCTGTTGAACAGAATCAGAGGTGGGACAAGCCCACAAGTAGAATGAGGGACCAGTGTTTTTCATCGGACACACTTACAGAACTGTTATGAGCTTTTATGAACTATGTTCTTATGCTACTTTGGTAAACAAAAACTGTAAAATTGTCATTACCAGCAGCATGAACAATGGTAGGGGAAAATCATGAACTATATATGTGTTCATTGTTCCTTGTGCCTTAGAGCATAACTTTCACGTTTACTGACTGGAGATCAAATGGGATAAAAATCCAAATATTTCTAGTGTAAGTAACTGGGTGAAAGCAATGCCACCTAGTGAAACCGAAAATAGATTTAAAGGAATACAAGCAAGTAAGTTCTAAGGCTCAGGACGCCGGATGCGGGCGTTCCCCAGTGTGACAGTAGCCCCGCCTCAACCACTTCTGCTTCAAATTCCTCTATTTCTTAAAGGCTTACATTACCTTTTTTTAAAATTCGGAATTATTTGTTTAGCTAAAATACATTCATAAGCAATCTTCAAAAACATACTGACAGACTTACCCAGTTTTTAGTGTACCGTGCTCTGCCTGAAGCAATTCCAAGTCTTTGGAAGAACACCTCGAAGTCATTACCAGATCCCAGTTTGCTAATCCTTTTAGGGATAAAATAGGAGATTACCTGAGTAGTTTCTTCATTGACTAAAATGAAAGCTTAATTAAACTCCATTTTTGCTCTAATAATTTTTCTTTATAAAAATCATATCAGATGAACAACAACAAAAAATAATTGAGAGGAAAAATTGAGAGAAATACTTGATCACAAAGTATCTACTTCAATAAGACTGTTTGGGTAGTAGTGACCATTGTTCTTTTGGATTCCTGGACCCAATTCCAACATGTGGAGGGGGATGTGTGGTGTTTCCCGTACCAGCGACAAGCAATGCTCTGGGACACCAGCTGGGCGTCCTCCGATTCAAGTCAATTCTGACACTGAAGGTAGCACAGATTCCACAGGCGAAGAGCTCAGTGCTACAGGACTGCCTGTCCACCGATTTCAGAACCGACCACAAATCCAGGTTGTCTTCTGTGTTTCTGACTGACCAGCTGCAGATTGGAGATTCCCAAGTTATGTTCCTTGGGTTCAATTAATTTGCTAGAACTGTTTCCAGAACCCAGAGAACAATTTTACTTGGTAGATCACCGGTTTATTATAAAAGGATGTAACTCAGGAACAGCCAGATGGAGGAGGTGCAGAGGGCAATGTGTGCGGAAAGGGCACACAGCTGTCCACACCCTACCCAGGTGCCCCACTCGGCTCTAAGTTCCATGTATCCCCCAACATGGAAGCCCTCGGAACCCTGTCTTCTTGGGTTTGAATGCAGGCTTCATTACAAAGACACAATTGATTAAATAATTGGCTACTGCAGGCTGATTCAACCCCTGCTTATGGGGTGGGACTGAAAGTCCCAACCCTCTAATTATATGGTTGGTTCTCTTGGCCATCAGCCCCCATCCTTAGGTGGGGTCCAAGGGTCACCCTGCTAACATAACGAGAGATGCCCTTGTCTCTTTCATCACTTAGAACATTTTAAAGGTTTTAGGAGCTCTCTGTGCCACTCAAGGGGCCAAAGATTGAATATATACTTCCTGTTATAAATCATAATATTACAATTGCATAGGTTAATTTTTTTAAAGATTCATTAAGTTGGAAAATATTTTCCCTCAACTTATTTTATCATCTGTATTTGTTATTCATGATAAAGTTAATAGAAGCAGAATTATTTTTAGATAATCCTGATGTAAATCCTACCTTAAAATTTTTTAAATTTTTAAAATTGTTCATACTCTTGATAGGTATCTAATCTTATCTATAATCAATCTATGTCTCTGAGATATTTATTCCTTTAACCTTGCCTGTGAAGACACACCCAATATTGAAATGATGCCTGTATTATTCTTAGAGAAACCAAAATATTTTTTGACTGTATGATATTCAGAAAAAGGAAAACGTATTGAGTAACTTAGGTACAGAAATGCGAGGGGAACTTCTTTACAAATTATAACTTTGGACTTATGGAGCATGCTATGTTTTGCCTTCTCAAAAAAGAACCATTTTTAGATGGCCTACAGATTTAACTTCAAAACACATGGCAATATTTTATTTGTGAACCAAAGCATCACCTTCCCTTTGAAAGAAAGCACACTTTCATTTTCAACCCAGTCCTACACTCTATCCAGTAGAAAGTCTTATTTGTTTACCTCGGCATGCCACTGAACTCCGGTGAAGGACTTTTTCCATTCCAGCTCTCATAAAGAGATTTGCCTTCAAAGCCTTCATCGGGGCTTTGGAGCTACAGATTAAAAATACTTATAAATAAGATATTTTAAAATTTAAATGTCCATTAACCAGGGAATAAATAACTAAACTATATTTAGCAAAATGCGGAATAAATAACTAAACTATATTTAGCAAAATGCATGATACACAATTTGCACATTAGCTGTCATGAAGAATTGCAATAATGAGTTTCTGACAATAGAGAAAAATGTTCATGCTACTATATATAAATGTGACTATTATAAAAAATACATGAAGTATATGGAAAAGCAGGCCATATTATTACCAAGCCACTTATGCAAATGAAAGGTCCTATTGTAAGACTTTTTGTCTATTTTTTCTGAATTGAGGGAGGCTGCTCTCAAAAACACATGTTTCTTTCCTCTTCTAAAAAGGAAAATGAAAAAAAGCAAGGTGATTAAAAGAAGGTATTTCTTTTAATATTGCTTCTTGACAGTAAGGTTGCTAAAGTCATTAAAACACAATAAAACAAATGCATTAATTTTTATTTAATTAATTGAGTATTTATTGTAATTTTGTTAAATACGGGGCTTGAAATACATTTTCTGGTTTTACAGATAAGAAAACTAAGGAAAAAAATATGACCTATTATGGAGTTCTAGACCAATTCTTGAAATCTAGTGTATAAGATGTTAAGCTGAAAACACTCACAAACTAAATTTTAATTAATGTTCCATCAACTACTCACAGGTCATACATTATATGGTATACAATTTTTTATTTTATATTTAATAAAAGTCCTATGTTCTACTTTTCAACAAATTCCATTTTTAAAACCTTTAGAGTACCTATGTCATTTAAGACTTTGTGCAAATGCCAGGGATACGATGCACAATAAGACACATTACATACTCTGTAAGAGTGGGAACTGCAAGTCAAAAATGTGGAATTCAGTGTGCTAGGTGCAAAAATCTACAGGAACATAAGTGAATTTGCATAATCACAAGGAGAGAGTCAGAACACAGGTTAACAGAAATTATGTTATTAACCTCTTAATTTGTAAAATATGAATAAATAAGTCAACAAAAGAATTTCACTCAAGCTTAGAAGTTGACACCAAATTTTGATATAAGGGACAGCACTGCTCCATTTATGCTAAAAAATGCACATTCAGAACCGTGTAGAAATACAGTACTAAATTTTCCATTTATCAGTCAAATGTAAAATGCTATTAATCACTTTCCCCAAAGAAAATAGAACAAAGCCAACCCCCAAACTGTCAACCATCAGGTAATTTCAGAGCTGACCTATTAAGGTGGTGTTTTTGCAATTGTCCCTGGGGGCCACCAAACCAGCCTGAAAAAGAATATAACTGCTGAGCTTCCTTAGCATTTACCTTAAATTACATGAATGTGCACATTCTCAGAAACACCCTGTCGCAGATACATGGTGTCACCTAGCCTCTGCCCCAAACCAACCAGACCCTGGAGTCAGCGGTTGGTGTTTCCATACATACTCCTTCTCAATCACTTGAAATTTTAACTCTTCCTGTGTCCTGGGCTAATTGATATCAGCACAAGAAGGAGTATAAATCAGTTTTAAAATTAAGGAGTGAAATCACAGGACCAAGTCCCAGTTCAGCCACTGCACGAGTTGTGTGACTCAGGGGCTAATGGTTTTTGATCTTAGTTTTCTCAATTTCTAATGGGGATGGTAGACACAATGCTACCCCAAGGCTGCTCAGGGTAGTTGGGAGAAATGGGGTAACATGTGTAAACAGTTTATTAGATGTAATGTTCTCTGGAGTTTAGTAGATGCAATATTTGCTATGCAAGAGAAAGGACATAATAATCGTACCTCAAGAAAGCATCATTTGTAGAACTCAAACTTTCTAAAATTATACATAATTATTTTTACCTCCTTTGTTAGGTTGTATACCAAGCTGTACATCAGTGGGGTACAGTCAACTCTCAGAGTATAGTTCCCTTAAAGATAAAGAGAGAGAGTTTATTTTTTAAATTTCATTTACTTTATTCTTTCATTCAAAGATAAATCCTAACTCTTTAGCCAAAAGGATCTTTTAAAACCTAAGTCCAATAAAACTCTCCAACTTATTATTTAATAAAGATATCATGCTCATCACAGCCCTCATTTCCAAGCATGAAACAACCCCCACAGCCGCTCCAGATCTTTACCTCCCACTCTGTCTACTCTGCTGCTCAGGGGCTTTGCACATACAGTTCCCTTGGCCTGGAACAGTGTTCTGCACTGATCTGCATGACTCTATAGTGTACTGTCATGTTTTCTGAGAGTTTCCCCCAAACATCCTACCTAGAGGAGCACACTTTCTTCTCTTTATCCTAGCCACTCATTTTTTTTTTTTCTGATGGTGCCTTATTTTTCTCATTGGTTATCTCTCAAACATGTTAAATATTTGCCTTTTTCTTTTCCATCTTCCCACCAGACTAGAAATTCCATGGGAGCAGGTGTTCTCTTTTATTGTGGCCCTATCCCCAGGGCTTAGCACAGAGTCCTAGCCTTTAGCATTTACCCAATAAATATTTGTTGTTAAAACGTATCTATGGGGGTGCCTTGGTGGCTCAGTCAGTAAAGTGTCCCACTCTTGATTTCGGCTCAGGTCATGGTCTCAGGGTCCTGAAATCAATAACCCGCATCGGGCTGCATGCTCAGCTTGGAGTCTGCTTGAGATTCTCTCTCTCCCTCTCCCCTAGCCTCTCCCCCAAGCTTAGATGTGTGCACACGCACATGCTCTCTTTCTCTCAAATAGAATAAACAAAATCTTTTTAAAAAATGTATTTGTAAGGCAGATACTCTCCAGCTACTTCTTAATAAAGAACAGAGACAATGTTCCCATTCCTCAGGAATTCTGACTGATGAGTTTGAGAATCACATGAACAGGCAGGAGAGGTGCCCCCAAGAAGATGTGGGAGCACAGGGAGGGGACGCTAAAGCAGGTCGGGGGCCTGGGGAAGGGGAGGTTAAGACAACTTCATCAAGGATCAGCCCGTACAAATACCCAGAAATAAAAAAGTACACAATGTACTCAGAGAATGGCCAGCACTTCTTATCTCAAAACTTCAGATCCATGTCTGGGGACAGAAAAAGTTGAGGTTTTAACAATAAGTAGACACCCCAGCAGAACTTTTCATAGAACCTGAAAGGCTGGTTCTAAAATCCAACTGGAAGAATACGTATGTACAGATTTTACCACTGCCATTTTAATTTTTTTAATTTTTTCATTTTTAAAATATTTTATTTGTCAGAAAGAGACAGAGAGAACACAAGCACAGGGAAAGGCAAGCAGAGAGGCAAGCAGACTCCCTGCTGAGCAAGGATCCTGATGGGACACGATCCCAAGACCCTGGGATCATGACCCAAGCTGAAGGCACATGCTCAATGGACAGAGCCACCCAGGCATCCCCAGCCACTGCCATTTTTAAAAGCGGTAAGAGTTAGTAGGCGTGCAAACCAGAAAGTCAGAGAGGAAGTCTGGCAGCAAGTATTACCACGTAATGCACATGTAGCATGATCCAGCCATGATACTGTAGCTCTCCACTCTCCACTTGTATAGAAAAAGGCAAGGCAGGCAAATAAACAAGATATTTACTGCAGCAAACTGAAGCCATCTGACCATCAGCTAGAGAACTGAGACATAAATCACTCTGTTGAAAACACTGTACAAGTTTTTGTTTTCAAGGGATAGATCTATATATACTGGCATGGGAAGTTTTCCATAAGATGCTGTTGAATGGAAAACGAGAAGACGCGGAACCACATAGCATGTAGTACGTAGTACATAATATGTAATGAAAACCTGTATAAGGTAGTGAGGGGCAGCAGAATACAGTAGTTAGAAGGATAAAGTTGACCAGCTGGATTTGAGTCTCAGCTCAATCCTTTACTAGCTCTGTGACCTTGGGAAAGTTACTTAATCTCTCTGAATTGGTGGTTTTCTCTTCTATACAAGGGAGATAATAATAAAGTACTGCCTTATAGGATTATTAGATTGAATACATGTTTCCATGTAAAGCACTTAAGACAGCACCTTCAACACCACTCATGGTTTGTAGAGCTAAGTTCTATACGTGAATGTCAGTGTGATGGAAATATCCCAAATTTAGGACAGTAGCACCTTTGGAGAGAGGGCTGAGTTTGAAAGTGATATTAGTAAAGGTTTTTGCTTTAATTATCAATTTTGCATTTTACCATGAGAAAGCCAATGCATCACTTTTTATTTAAAAAAATAAATATTTAACAAAAATTTAAATATAAAGCAAAGTAAGATATAAATGGCCTAGTCATTGAGTACCATGGTGTCACATGCTCTTGATCCTGAAAATCATGGGGAGACAATGCAGCATTGCAAGGCAGGGAGTGACATCAGCAGCAAATTCCAGTGATTTAAAACTATTAAAAATCAAATCTTACAAACAGAACTAGCAATAAGGTCATTATTCTACTTTTGAAAAATACATGTTTAAGTTCTTATTCTCTTGTAGCAAGAGTGTTTCATCTGATTATGTGTTTCTAAGTTAGGTAAAAGTGTCAAATACATTAATTTTTGAACTTTTATTCTGTGAGAGGCACAGGTCTTGGAGTTTTACAAATATTAACAGCTTTTGCCCTGATAATAGCTTTGGAGATCTGTGCTCTTGGTAACTCAATTTTTAAATTTTTTTTAGTGTTTTTCTTCTTCTTTTTAAAATATTTTAATTTATTCATTTGAAAGAGTGAGTGAGCAAGAGAGAGAGAGCACAAGCAGGGGGAGCAGCAGAGGGAGAGGGAGAAGCAGATTCCCCGGTGAGCAGGGAGCCTCACCTGGGGCTCAATCCCAAGACCCTGAGATCGTGACCTGAGCCGAAGACAGACGCTCAACTGACTGAGCCACCCAGGCAGCCCAGTAACTCTATGCAGAGGTGAGAAAACTGAGACACGGAAAGTAAGTCACAACCTAAGGTAACTTAACTAGGAAGTGGCAGTGCCACAAGGAAGGCCATGCCCTTCCCCGGAACGTAAAAGAAGCAGGGCAGGATGGCTGAGATGCACTGCGTGAGCTCCCTCTGGGACGATGTAACTCGGACAGGTGGACGAAGAAGAAATGTACGTGACAACATGCCTCTGGCAAAATGCAGTATCTTAATTACTGCTGACATGGAAGATTTACTCCTACACTAAAGGGAAGATTCTAAAAGTCCACCCTGCGTTCATTGACTCATTCATTGGCTGCACCTGGGCAACACGTGTTTCTTTAACAAGACTTTAGGGAAGCCATGAGTCATCCACATCCTGTCTGTTCCTCCTGAAGAATACAGACTAGTAATAGAAGTCCTTTGTAAAGCAAATCATGTCGTGTAGCCTTGACAGTGATGAGTGCTGAAGACAGGGCTTCCCTGGAAAAGTTACAGTTCAGGGGAGGCTGTAAGGGTAAGAATTCAGCAGGTAGAGTGTGCTGGCAGTCATCTGAGTACTGGGATCAGCAGCTGCCCGGGCTGGGAAGGTGCACACGGTCAAGAACAGGAAGATGAGTGGCTGGAGGGTAGTGGCAATGGACTGCTTGATCTTGGGAACAGACCCAACAATGTCCTTTCATTCGAATCTCTGCTTATCAAAAGCAAATCCATTCTTAAAGGCCAGTCTCAAGTGCCATTACTCAAGCCTTTCTTGAACTTACTTCTATTCTCTCTTCTGAACACCCAGACCAGTCTGATTATAGCAGTTTTTTGAAACTAATATGATTTTTTAAAAATTTTATTCATTTATTTGAAAGAGAGAGAGACACCTGGACCAAAGTCAGACACTGAGCCAAAGGCAGTGGTTTAACGGAGTGAGCCACCCAGGTGTCTATATGGCCTTTTCCTTGTACCTGCAGATATTAGAAAGCTAGACTAATTAAGCATTTGTGCTGAGCCACAAACTCCTTTGTGCAAGACTGTTCTTCACTAACCTCTGATCCCTTTGAAATACTGGAAAGTGCATTACAGAGAGAAATGCTCAATAACTATTTGTTAAATTGAAAAAATATTTTTAAAAATACTTGGACATCAGTATTTTTTTTTCTAAAATCTATATGCATGATATGATAAAAACAGGATTATATTTAAATTATACTTTTTTTGTTACCCCATTCTAAAACCACAGGAATCTGTAGTTCTGTGATTTACTTATTGATTTCACTAGAAATTTTTAGTTCTATGATTTATTTATTCACTTACTAGGTAGTTACGATCCTCACCACAGACAAGGTAATCTGCCAGATGAGGCAAATCAGAGAAGGCTGCTTTCCCCAGTTAGCATGCTTGGGCTCACAGCTGCTGTGAGGCAAGTGCGCAGCCAGACCGGCCAGCAGCAGAGTCCCTAGCCCCATGTACTGGATTTGCCTTCCTTATGGGAGCATCATTTATGAACTAAGTGACCGCTGCTACCATGATCACATCTTTTCCTATGAGACCAACGTTATTCACCTTCTATGGAAGAATCAGCATTAACATAGGCCACAGCACGTTCCTGAAGGAGTCTGGAATTCTCCTATAATAAAAAAGAAAAAAAAAATCATAAACATATACCATGACCTCCCCCTAAAACAATATACATCTGCTTGTGCTGTGAGCAGATTTTGGAAGTAAGCTGACCACAAAATTGATACATAAGATTCTGAAAACTGAGTTTGTTTAGAAGAATTCTGATAAGGATCATTCTAAGAAATAATGAGTAAAACATTTTTAAGACTAAAATTTAAGATGAACTTGCCCATATTCTTAATATGGTAAATAGAAAATGAGCTGATTCCTTAACCATGCCATGGTTTATCCTTTAAGAAATTCTCTTAGCAAACACGAATGACCTAAGAAAGAAACCCCTTAGTGGAAATCTTCCCATGAACATCTCTCTCTCAATCCCTCTCTCTTTCTCATTTTTTAGAGTAGGCTTTAAGACCAGTGTGGGGCCCAACTGGGCTTGAACTTCCAACCCTGAGGTCCAGACCTGATCTGAGCTCAGGAGTGGGATGCTTAACCAACTGACCCACTCAGGCAGGCCCCCTCCATCCGAACATTTATTTAAGAAAAGAATCTTGCCTGATTCAATAATTTCAAATTTCAAATTTATGGATTAAAAATATATGAAATTTCTGTACTATACTCAGAAGCATGAAGTTTTCCTGTGGGATGGCACCACCTACTGGTCAAAATTGATCATTGCACAATAATAAAATGCTGAGGAAAAGTGCTGCTGGCTTTTTTTTAGCTATCAAATGGATTTTGAATCTCCAAAACACGTGATTTCCTAAGCGTCTGGACAGTAAGAAGAGAAGTGGAAAAAACATGAAGCTCAAGGTGGTGAATCTGGAAGAGAAACACCTCGAAATATTTAGGATCTTTCTGATGCCACCATAAATCTTTCCTGTCTTCAAGAGAATTACTACACCCCCGTCCCCTGCCCACCACACAAAGACAGTTGAAGTTTATGCGGCTTCTTCAATTCCTAAAGTATATAATAGAAGCCAAATAAGTTTTACAGCATGACTGGCAGTTAATGAGATAAACATTAACTTTGCACATGTGTACAGCTAATGCTCCTATTCCACAAGGCCAACAATATTTGCAAGTTTAAATATATGCAATCTACATTTTAAATCAGTACAGTTAGCATATATTATTAGTCTCAGGTGCACCATATAGTGACTCAACAGTTCTATACACTACCCAGTGCTCATCATGGTTTCTTAATCCCCATCACCTATTTCACACACACCCCCCCACCTCCCTCTGATAACCATCTGTTCGTTCTCTGTAGTTAAGAGCCTATTTCTTGGTTTGTCTCTTTCTCTACCTGCCCCCCTTGGTTGTTTCTTGAATTCCATATATGATATTCATCTTTCTCTGACTAACTTATTTTGCTTAACATTATATTCCCTAGATCCATCCATCTTGCAAATGGCAAGATTTCATTCTTTTTTTTTTTTACAGCTGAATAGTATTCCATTCTATACATATCTATATAGATCTCACATCTTCTTTATCCATTCATCTATTGATGGACACTTGGGCTGCTTCCATAATTGGGCTATTGTAAATAATGCTGCTATAAACACATAGGTGCATATATCTTTTTGGGTTAGTGTTTTTCACATTTGAGTAGTGGAATTACTGGATCATATGGTGATTCTATTTTTTTAATTTTTTGAGGAACCTCCATACTGGTTTCCATAGTGGTTGTACCAGTTTGCATTCCCACCAACCATGCCTAAGTGTTCCTTTTTCTCCACATTCTTGCCAACACTTTTGTTTTTGATTTTATACATTTTGACCAGTGTGAGGCAATACCTCATTGTGGTTCTGATTTCCATTTCCCTGATGATGAGTGACATTGAGCATCTTTTCCTGTGTCCATTGGTTATCTGTATATCTTCTTGGGGAAATGTCTGTTCATGTTTTGTGCTCATTTTTTAATCAGATTGGTTCTTACGTGTTTAGCTGTTCAGTTCTTTATGTTTTGGATATCAACCTTTTATCAAGTAAGTTGTTTACAAAAGAGAGTAGCCTATCTTTCAGTACTGTTTATTGTTTCCTTCGCTGTACAGGTTTTTGATATAACCTCAATAGTTTAATTTTGTTTTAGTTTTCCTTGACTCAGGAAAAGCATTATTGAGCATGATGTCAGCTGTGGGTTTTCATATATGGTCTTTTTATGTTGAGGTATGTTTCCTCTAAACCTACTTTGTTGAGGGTTTTCTTCACAAATGGATGTAATACTTTGTCAAAAGCTTTTTCTGCATCTATTGAAATGAGTATATGGTTATCTTTTCTCTTGCTGATGTGATGTATCAAACTAGCTGATTTGCAAATATTGAACCACCTAGGTTTAAAATCCCACTTAGTTGTGGTGTATGTTTTTTTTTTAATGTATCATTGGATTCAGTTAGCTAACATTTTGTTCAGGATTTTTGCATCTATGTTCATCAAAGATACTGGCTTGTAGTTCTTTTTGTGTAGTATCCTTACCTGGTCTTGGTATCAGGTTAATGCTGGTCTCATGGAATGAATTTGGAAACTTTCTTTCCATTTCTATTTCATGGATTAGTTTGAAAAATAGATATTAACTCTTTTTAAAGTTTTTGGTAGAATTCTCCTGCGAAGCCATCTGGTCCTGGACTTTGGTTTGTTGGGAATTTTTTGATTACTGATTTAAATTCATTGCTGGTAATTGATCTATTCAAATTTTCTATTTCTTCCTGATTCAGTTTTGATAAATTATGTAAGTTACATGTTTCTAAGAATTTATCCATTTCTTCTGGGCTGTCCAGTTTGTTGGCACATAAAATTTTTCATAATATTCTCTTCTAATCCTTTGTATATCTATAGTGTTGGCTGGTATTTCTCCTCTTTCATTTCTGATTTTGTTTATTTAGAGTCTTCTCTTTTATTTTGGTGAGTTTAGCTAAAGGTTTATCAATTTTGTTGATCTTTTCAGAGAAAAAGCTCCTGGTTTCATTGATCTGTTGTATTGTTTTTTGTTTATTTTGTTTTTAGTTTCTATTTTATTTCTGCTCTAATCTTTATAGTTCCCTTCCTTCTATCGATTTGGGTTTTGTTTCTTCTTCTTTTTCTAGTTTTTTTAGATGTAAGGTTAGGTTGTTTATCTGAGATTTTTCTTGCTTCTTGAGGTAGGCATGTATTGCTATAAACTTCCCTCTTAGAACAGCTTTTCCTGTATCCCAAAGAATTTGGACCATTGTGTTTTCATTTTCATTTGTTTCCATGTGTTTTTTGATTTCCTCTTTCATTTCTTGGTTGACCCACTCATTGTTTAGTAGCATGTTATTTAACTTCCATGTGTTTGTGCTCTTTCCAGATTTTTTTTTTTTTTTTTTTTTTTTGGTGGTTGACTTGTAGTTTCACGTGTTATGGTCAGAAAAGATGCATGGGAGGCCTTCAATCTTTTTGAATTTGTTAAGGCTTATCTTGTGGCAGAATATATGACCTATACTGGAAAATGTTCCTTATAGACTTGAGAGGAATGTGTATTCTGCTGTCTTAGAATGGGATGTTCTGAATATTCTGTTAGATCCATCTTGTCCAAAGTGTCATTCAAAGCCCCTATTTCCTTATTGATTTTGTTTGCATTATCTATCTGTTGATGTAAAACAGGGTGTCAAAGTCCCCTACAATTACAATTAGTTCCTTTATGTTTGTTGTTAACTGCTTTATGTATTTGAGTGCTCCCCTGTTGGGTGCATAAACACAGTTGTTACATCTTCTTGTTGGATAGTTTCTTTAATGATTATATAGTGTCCTTCTTTGTCTTTTGTTACAGTCTTTGTTTCCAAATCCACCTTCTCCAATGTAGGTATTGCTAGCCCAGATTTCCTTTCACATCTTTTTGCATAAATGTTTCTCCATCCCTTCACTTTCAGTCCGCATGTGTATCCAAGTCTAAAATGAATCTCTTGTAGGCAGCATGTATATGGGTCTTGCTTTTTTATCCATTCTGTCTCAATGCCTTTTGATTGGAATGTTTAGTCCATTTACATTCAAAGTAATTATTGATAGTGATGTACTTATTGCCATTTTGTTACTAGTTTTATGGTTGTTTTTATAGTTCCTCTCTGTTCCTTTCTTCCTTGGTTTTCTTCTCCTGTGGTTTGTTGGCTTTCTCTAGTGACATACTTGAATTCCTGTCTCTTTATTTTTTGCACATCCATTACTGGTTTCTGATCTGTGGTTACCACTGGGTTTGTGTATAACATCTTCTGTGTAAAGGTAAAATTACTTCTAGAGGGGCCTATCAAATATTCTGCAGTGAGGCTTCCTGCCTTATTTTTACCACGATTTAATTTAGAGTCAGTCATATAAGGTACATAAATGTGAAAAGTATACCTTACTGTACAGGCTCAAGGGGGGATTTAAATGTGGTTAGCTTTAGGAGCTAATTTGGAAAGTGCAATAGAAACATGATATTTTATTTTGATGTTTGGTTTCTAGTGAGTTTACTTATTTACTGTCATACTCCCAGGTAGTGAAGAGTAATCATTTTGACTATTGGCATTAGTGGCCTAAAAAGTTCAAACAAAACAGTTCCTTAATGCAAAGAGATTATTATTTTGAAACAAGGATGTTTTGTTTCAGATTTTGGAAAAAAGTGAATATGTTCTCATTGAATTTACTTGTTATTTTTACATCCTTGAGAATCAAGTCCTAACTGCTTTGCTATTATGAAAATTTATATTGTAGCAAATTATCAACTAACCTCTGCCCACTCAGTAGAACCAAGAAGACCAAATTCTTCTGCATCCCAGCTTGCAAACAAAATTGTTCTTCTAGGTCTCCATCCTAAAATATATGTGTAGACACATAAATGCTGGGAAAATGCATAATATATCCAAGACATTGTAAAACTCCACAGAAAAACAACACTATAACTTCATTGGCTGTTTAGAAAAGGTGAACTCTGATGAGAATTTTTACTTATATAATTTCCTTTCATGAGATTTTAAAGCCAAATTGTCAATAAAAAAGCACAATTGCACTGAAAAGGGGGGAGATGTAGACACATCAAAAATTCTGTGAGGTCCTAATATTTTAATGGGTGTATAACGACTGGATATACACAGGCACCATCTGGCTCTGCAGCTGCCCGGAGAGAAAGAAGAAAGTGCTAGATGTGGTCTGTGTTCTGAAAGCAGAGGGAATGGAGAGAAAATTCCTTACAACTCTTCCACGTTCTGGCATCGTACAAACAATTGTTCACTGTCAGCTGGTTGTGTGACTTCACTCCATTCTCTGCCAGAATCCATCAACAGAAGCTCTGTTAGCAGTACCGATGTCTGTGGCTGCTGCAATAATTCAGCAACACTCAACAAGGAAGTGATACGGCTGGGAGTTATGAACACTGACCTCGGAGTTAAAGAAAGATCTGATTTCAATTCTTGGTTCTTTTGCTTACTAGCAGGAGGACTGAGGGGGGAGTTATGCAAGCTTCCTCAGTTTCCCTTTCTTCATCTGTACCCCAGAAGTAGCAAGGTAAAGATGAAGATATTACTTGATTTGGGGGAAGACTGAATGGAGTCATGTTTACAAATACAGCACTTCATATGTGCTCTAGAACTTGTCATCATTTTGGTAAATAGCTCATTTGTGCTTATTAAGAAGATGGATCCCTACAGCTGAGTCTAATGTTCTATTTTTGTCAAGTTTGTTCATGATATTATTCAAATTTTCTACGAATTGTTATTCCTCATCATTGCATTCTTTGGGCACGCTATTTTTGTCATTGCGAGGTTTTGTATTCACCATAGGGAGTCTTATTGCAAAATCATGACTTTTTTTGTACTACTGTTAAGCACTAGCTAATTTATGAGCTATGCAGATTCAAGCTTTCATAATTCTATGTTCTTTAAACATAAGATAGCTGTGTGGGAAATAAAAAGAATAGAGCCCTTTATCATTTTGTTTTAAAGAGAAACATGGCTTTGTGGACTGGTAGCCAGAAATATGATTTGAAACCCTGGTTCTCTGACTCTGCCATACACTAGCTACATCACACACTAGCGAGCGATACAACTGGATTCTATAAACCTTAATTAGCTTATTGGTGAAACGAGAACAGAAATAACTAAATTTCTCCGTGGTTGCTAGGAGTTCAAAATAGAGAACACACAAAAACACTGGTTCTCTGAGGAAATGAGCACCATGCAAACTGAACATATTTTTGCCATTGCTTTTATTGTTACTAAAAAACGCTGGATCACATTTCCAGCCCCAAATCCTTATTTGCAGGGTCAGTATACAGAGTGGATTTTCTGCTCTCAAGGTGTAATTTATTTTCAAAAGTAGCTGTTCCAATTCAATCTTATCTTTGTTTTCAAAGGAAGATTCTAAAATGCTTGGAGCAACAGTGCTAGGAGGAGAAGGCTAAATCTTGAAAGAGCAAACAAAGGCTGGGGCTGTGGAAAGGCAAACATCAAACCTTGAGAAATTCTATAAGGCAGCAAGACCAGTACTTTTCTGAAAAAGTTTCCATCTCCTCACTTGGGACACCTGACCTGACATGTGAGGCTAGAAGGGCCCAAGGAACTTCTACTCACAGTTCTCTGATCAGGACACTTCGGCCTATGACCTATTTTGGTTTTTCTCTCGTGTGAAGAAACCCATTTCCGCCTTCTTTGCTGTCAGAAGCAACCCCTAACAGCGGAACTCCTTTGTTTCAGATTATAATTTTATGAATACCAATAATGTAAATAACATTCTATAAATAAGCAAAAATAAACAATATAATTAACTAACCCACATGAGTAATATAGCCACTCGTTACTGAAAGCTGTTCTAAGGACTTGATGCTACGAAGGTGGTACACTTTACATCCACGCTCTCAGGTGACCCTTCACACAATCCTGTAAGAATGCGGTGATTTTACACACTTCACAGAGGACTACACTGAGATTCAGAGAGGTTGATCTTTTTTACTTTGTTTATATTACCTTCTTTCTTCAGTGTTCCAAAACTTCTCACAATTTCATGAACAACAGCTGCTCCGCTCTGAGGGTCAATGCCACCAAACACCCATGAGTCACGGTGACCTCCAAGAATGACATATCTGTCTAGAAAGCATCATTGCAGAATTACTTGTCATTCCAGGTCAACAACAGAGCAAACTGCAAATAACTCAAGAGCATCCAAACACAGAGCTTTCGTGACTCAAAGAAAGATACCACGGTTCCTGAAGACTTGTATAGATACACTATTTTGTTCTGATTTTGATGCGTGAAGAAAATATGAATGTGATAAGCAAAGAAATACTTCAACATATGATAGTAATCATAGGTACAGAAGTAATGTTACGTCTAGAATTATAGAAATTATTCTAACCATGTCTTTTTATAATTCTGTTACTTCTCTCTTACCTACTTATCACTTTGCTTCCAGTATTTTCAGAGTTAAGAGAACTCAGTGGCCACATAGTATGTTCTCCATTTCCTACTCCTTCTGGTCAATTTTCAAGGCACAGCTCAGTGATTTTCCTCCTCTATGACTCTTTCCTAGCTTCCAAATGGGAGGGAAATTATCCCACGATCCAGCTGTCAGAGCAATCCTATCATATCCGACAAAGCAGTTACCACACTTCAATGTATGGCTCCTTGCCCATGGCTCCTTGTCCCATTTTATCCCTCCCTCCATCGTGCCTAATACAAAGCCAGCACAAAACAGGTTCTCAGAAAGATTCAATGAATTTCCCATTATATATTATTTATTACTGACGGAAAGCATACCAGTATTCTTCATCCCTGAAAGCAGCACTGGCTGCTTCTAAGAAAAATGTGATTTAATTCTAATGCCTGTTGTCCATTTAATTCTAATGCCTGTTGGTAACAAATATATAACCTTAATTCCTAAGGAACTGAAACATAATGAAGTAAGGCTATTTTATAAAACTTATTAATCTGTAATTTCATCTGAAATTCTATAAAAATCATGTGTCTATATATCTTATTAACTTCAGTGCAAAATAAAACTATATAAAGGATTCATTCCTTACTTTTCTTTCTTTTTTGTGTTTCAGAGAGTGAGCACACATGAGTGGGGCTGGGCAGCAGAGAGAGAGAAAGACAGAGAATCTTAAACTGAGTGTGGAGTCTGATGCAGGGCTTGATCTCATGACACCAGCACCTGGTCTTGTCTCCTGACACCAGGACCCAAGCCAAAAGTCAAGAGTTAGATGCTTAACTGACTGAGCCACCTACGCACTCCAAGTTTACCTTTATTTTCTAAGAGTGTTATCTTTTATACGGATGCTTGTAGCTATCATGAAGATATTTCCCCAAGCAAAATACATGGTAAACAAATCCAGAAACCCTGAGAAAATACCTCAAAATGACCTCTCCCTGTCCTTCCTCCCTTGATCCTTTACTTGAAGCATGCACAGTTTAACATTAACTAGCCTTGGGCATCTAGCCAACATGGACCCACACTCCCTTTTCTTGACAACATGTATCACAATACAAAATTACCTCATATTTATGAATTCCATGCTTATGTAAGTTCCCTGAGGTCAAAGAATTGCTGTGCTCTGTTCATCTCATGGTCCCAGAGCTCCGAGGAGAGTCCCTGGCCTAGAAGAACTGCTCGATCAATATCTGCTGGCCAAATGATTAATTTACCTGGTTCTACAGCTCCTCTGAGAGTCCCAATCACATTGTATATTCTCGTCACTTTGTTGTTAGAATGGATGTGCATCTTGACTTTTCTAATGCAAAAATAAAGGACACATTTTGAAAATACTAGTTAATGCTCTGTCACCCACAATTCTTTAACTCTTACATCATTTTAAAGATTTCTAGATGTACACATGCAAGAATTCCATTGTTCAGTGTCTGATACTAAGGATGTAAGTGCTCTCCCCTCCACCACCTGTGGGATTTCTTTTTCCTGCTGGTACTAGATACATTTCACTTTTTCAGTCATCCTTTGTAATTTTTTTTTTTTTTTGAAAACAGATTTCCTCCCCCGAGAGAGAGTTACAATAGTAAGAGCCTCTTAACTGTGTAGAAAAGTTTCCAAGAAAGCCAGGTCCAACATTGTAGGGCACTTGGAGACTTCCTTTCCAGCTGCTATCTGGAGGCGGGGCCCCACCCATTTTCCTGTTGAATGCAAAAAGTGTTATTAGCTGAAGGAACACTTTGCAGCTACCAGTTAAAATGTCTGTGAGCTCACCTTCTTGAGGGCCTGCTCCTAGGCTTCTATGAGTCAGGGAAATGCCATTTACCCCTTACTGTGTCTCTTATGACGCAGGATCTACTGTCACTCCCCATTCAAAGATAAGATGCGTGAGGCTTCAAGGGACAGGTAACACGCGTGAAGTCATGCAGCTGGTGTGTGGTACAGCTGAGGGTCAAACCGCTGGTAAGAATCCAGACTCTGCGTTCCCAGTTTCTAACAGAAAGCCAGTTTACAAAAGTGCTTTCTAGAGCACACACTGGGGAAAGAGCTCTGACGTCATACTTGGGGATTTTCTATTTTGTAATTTTTCCCACTGATAAATACCATCTTTCACAAAGTCCTTCCATACACATCTATTAGGGAGTGAAGAAGAGCAAAGGAAAAGCTTTCACTTCAATCAACAGGCCCTAAAAGCTTCATGCTATTTTTTTGTTTTGTTTTGCTTTAATTTAAAAAGGTAGAGAGGCGCCTCAGTGGCTCAGGTCATGATCCCAGGGTCCTGGGCTGGAGCCCCTCATCAGGCTCCCTACTCAGAGGGGAGCTTGCTTCTCCCTCTGCCTGCTGCTCCCCCTGCTTGTGCACGTGCGCTCTCTCTTTCTGTCAAATAATAATAATAATAAAACTTTTTTAAAAAGTAAAAAAGTAGAAAGACTCAGGCAGACCAGCCAGTACATGCCACTGGCCCTGGTTATTTCTCAGAGAAAGATAATGTGATAAAGTTTATGGAACGAAGGGGTTCTTGTGGTTTTACTTCAACATAACTGCCTTTACTCTTTTAAGACCCCTGATTCATTCATTCTTGATTTCGACACGGAAACCAAATGTGCCCTTGCTACACGCTAACAAAGAGAAGAATGTGGTTCAAGGGAAAATTAAGAGCAAGAGAAAGATCAATCTATCTTTTATGACCTTATCTGTCCTCATACACAACCCTACACACCCTCGGCTTCGCAATGGAGCAAGGTCTCCAGCTCCCTCCTTTGTTCTGGGCCTACACACACCTGCTCTTCCCTGCCTGCCTCTTTGAGGAAATGTGAACAATCCAACTTGACCTAGAAGCTACTGCACACACAATACTAAAACAACTAATTAGATAATCTTCTCACAGAAAACGAATTATAAGTAATATTCTATTTTAAAATGCTCTAACAGAGAGTAAATGCTTACTTTTTTTTCCCCTACGAGTTTGGCTAACAAACATAATTTCAAGTAATACACTACATGATTTGTTTATTTATTTATAATAAAATTTCACATAAAGACCATCAAGTATCATGAAGAGGCATTTTACATTGGTAAAAAGCATAATCAGTCAAAACAGCAGTGTATTAAATATGCAAAAATGTTGCAGAACATATGTGAAGAAATATATACCTATGCTGGATTATACATAAAATATTTCTATAATGATACATTGTAAGTTAACGATACTAATTGCTTTGGGGGGGTAATGGATAAGATGGAAACCTTTTACTGTATACCCTTTGAATTTTAAACTGTGTAAATGTTATTTCCTTCTTGAAATAAAAACATGATAAACAAAAGAATGTAAATTCATCAGGAAGAATAACAGTAAATTTGTGTATTATAATACAAGGAAGGAAATGAATAGTCCATATTCTCACAAAATAATAAAATATAAAGCTACAATTGTAGTGCCCCACAAGACAAACAAACAGATCCCTGGAACAGAATTTAATAGTTGTATATAAGATGCTGATGTATCCATGTGGGAAATATAATACATCTATGGAGAACATAAGTTTTAGTCAATAAATGTTACTGATATAATTAAGAATAAATTCTGCTTTAGGTACTTATTTCACTCTATAAATAAAACATAAATTCCAAGAATATAAAAAAGTTGAATATTAAACTTTCAAACCACAAAAATTTCAGGAAATATAAGTAAATGTTGAAAATGTCTGAAAAGATTTGATTGGATAGGTGATGTGCAACAAATATGTATGAACAGCATTGCATTTAAAATCTATATCCTGCAGCAAATTAATTTTTATTTGTCCATTTGGCAAAGATTTATTGTCTACAATGTTCAAGACAGTGTAATCTACTCACTAAGGAACACAGATAATATACATGCCACGGTGGTTCTACCAAAGAATGTAATCAGAAGTTAATCAGATATAACATCAACTATAATATAAAACAAAGCAAAATTAATGATGAAGAAAGTTGTAAAGAATATAGACAAAAGAAAAAATATATATATAGACAAAAGAAAGCTTAATTTAGCTTGTGGGATCATGAACAACTTTTTAGAGGTTTTACTTATTTGAATTTTAAAGGATTAATTAAGATCTGGACATGGGAAGATGATGTGAAGAATGTTCCAGGTACGAAGTATGGTACAAAGAGGTACAGAAGCAAAAAAGCATAGGGCAAGTGTAAGGCATGGTGACTATTTTGGCTGCAGTCTAAGATGACTACGGTAACCATGACAGAGGCCTGAAAAGGAGTAAAACTTTGTTTCTAGGAAAATGGAAATGTGCTTTACCCTATTCTTCCTGATAAGTACAACTAAATTCTCTGGACCATAAGTGTATAGAAAATAAACATTAGGCTCTGAAGGGTGAAGAGAAGAAAACATACTAGCTTGGGACCTCAGAGGATAAGAAAAGACACAGTGATGAGTTCCTTGAGTTTCTTTTTTGGTTTATCTACCCCAGACTTGGAGCTGAAGAAGCTGGCAAGCCAGAAATGTCCCAAGGCACATTAGGAACACGCTATCTGACAAAAGCTGAATACACATTCTTCTCAAGTGCATATGGAACATATCACCAGGACAGACTATAGATTAGGCTGTGAAATGAGTCTAAATAAATTTAAATGACTGAGATCAGGCAAGCCGCTTATTAATTATATAATGTTTATTAATCCAACTACAAAAGAAATAACTTAGCAATCAATAATAGGTGGGAATTTGGGAAAAATGCAAATCTATGGAGATTAAACAGCTGACTCCTAAATACCCAATGGCTGAAAGAAAAAAAAAATCACAAGAGTAATTAGAAAATACTTGGTGTTGAATGGAAATGAAAACACAACATATCAAAACTTACAGGATGTAGCTAGAGCTGTGATTAGAGAGAAATGTATAGCCATAAACATTTATATTCAAGAAGTAGAAAGACATCAGCCAATAAACTAGTCTTCCACCTTAGAAAACTGGACAATAAAGAGCAAACTAAGCTAATATCAATCATAAGAAAGGGAAGAATAAAGATTGTAACAAAAATAGGGCGCCTGGGTGGCTCAGTGGGTTAAGCCGCTGCCTTCGGCTCAGGTCATGATCTCAGACCTGGAATCGAGTCCCGCATCGGGCTCCCTGCTCAGCAGGGAGCTTGCTTCCCTTCCTCCCTCTCTGCCTGCCTCTCTGTCTACTTGTGATCTCTCTCTGTCAAATAAATAAATAAAATCTTTAAAAAAAAAAAGATTGTAACAAAAATAATTAGAGAATCGAGGAAACAAATAGAGAAAACCCAGGACACCAAAAGTTGATTCTTTGGCAAGATCAACAAAATTGACAAGTAATAGCATGACATGTTATTATTATTGCTGTCATTATTGTAGGTGTTGCTATCACAATCCTAGTTACTCAGGGAGGCAAATGAAAGCCATGTAATCACATTCCCCTCAGTATCGATGGAAATCCCTCCCACCCAAGGAAATGTGGTTTTGCTTTACTTTAATTCACATCTCATCATCTTCTATTGAAATGCTCAGCATTCTTGGGCCATTATATGATTTTGTATCTCCATCGTCTTACAGTTTTATTAGAAATTCTCTTTTAAGATGTATCCAACTTGTAAAACATCTTTTGCAATTAATACATCATGTTAAATGGTTAACTATTCGTGGACATCTGAGAATTAACTGTCAGGGACAACAAGCATAATCCTCACCTAAGTGTGCTGAGGGAGAAAATTTACACAGTGAAATTCATAAACAAATTATATATTTTTTGAAAAAAAATGTATAAGACTAAATTCAAACTTTGTAGAATGTTTCATTATATCTTAGAAAGTATGGGAAAAGAAATAGGAGAGGGGCCCCACTGGCTCAGTCGGTGGAGTATGCGACTCTTGATCTTGGGGTTGTGAGTTCCAGCCCCACCGTTGGCTGTAGGGATTACTTAAAAATAAAATCTTAAAAAAAATAAAGAAAAGAAATAGGAGCTGTCTTCCTGCTTTTAATATATAAAGATCATCTCCTATTTCCAAGTAGACTGTGCTTCCAAAGTTCATTTTTAATTACGATGTCTTCAAAGCAAAATGCACTTTTCCATGGTAGTGATGTTATTAATGGTGATTGCATTTACAAGATGGCTTAAAGAAGCTGACTTAAGTACAGCAGAGACAAACTGCATTTGTGATTTTTTTTTCTGATCAAGGAATTCTAGCCCATATTTAGGACACAGCTGACACTGAACTAACTAATCAGAGCAGTCAAATGGTAGACAAAATTAAGTACACCTCAAATCAATTCTATAAGATCTTTCCTTCTTTCCTCCCATGAATTCTTTTTCTAATTAAAAAGATAATAGAGGTTTTTAAAAAACTTTTACATAATTGAGATTATTCTCTCTGTATGTCTCTGCATATCTATATATTTATCTCTAGATATCTAGATAGCTAGATAAATCTGCCATTTCCACTTAGTAGTGTAGCATATGCATGTTTCCATATCATTAGATATTCTTGTAGAAGATATATTTTAACAGCTCCATGTACTATCATAGGCAGTGATGTATCCGACTACTTATCGATTATTAAAGATATCTGTTATTTATAGTTTTCCACTATTATAAGTAATGTTATAATCACTTTCATCTTTTAAATATCAAAGATATTTAGACTTTATAAATATGTTTAGATAAACACAGAGACATGGTACCCTCAAAAGTTGTGCCCGGATCCTGAATTCTAATCCATGTGGCAAAGCTGAGTCTAAAAGCAAAAAAGACCAAGGTGCTATTCCTTAATCTGCCCTTTAATGGGACAGGTCCCTCCACTACTCCAAATGTCAGCCTTCTCAACTGTAAAAGGAGGTCATAAGCAGTCTCCTTATGGAGACTGGAATTAAATGATTAAGAATGCCTTAAATTCAAATAAGAAAAGGTACTACCAGATGCTTCTCTCACTCCTACTTACAGAGAAGTCATGCTCTCTTTTTCCTAAAGGAGACTGGACAAGGAGGTACAGGCAGATGGAAAAAAGCAGGGCAGGAATGGGGAAATGGTTCCAATATCAGGAAAGCAAAGGGGGAAGAAGAATAGAGAGGAAAATAAAATGGAATTGTTCTCCCAGGGTGTTATCAAAGGTCACCCAAGTTGTGGACAATACGAGGATGAGATGAGTAAGAGATTTCTTGGGAGAAAAGCTTGTGAGAGAAATAGCCGGGCGGGGGGCGGGGCAGGGGGGAGGCGGGACAAGGCTGAAAAGCCAACAGACTGCAATGAAGGTCTCATGTGGAGTAAAGGAGAAAGAGAAGGAAGGAAAGGGTGGTGGGTGGTGGCGTCAAGTTGGGCAAGCCTGCCTGTCATAGAATCCTGAGACAAAGTCTCCCCTGAGCCTCCCAGCGATGGGCCTGTTTCCAGTTGTCCCTGCTGCAACCAGTCACTGACTGGGAATGCCTGTGGGAAGTGCAGCCTTGACTCAAACAGGGTGATGGATTTCAAAGCGCAGTAGCTAACACCACTGATCAATCATGCCCCTACAGCTGGAGAGCCAGAAGTCTCATTTTTATGACTGTTACACACTGGATACCACTCCGTACTATAAATTCCAGGCTAGAACCACTATTCTTTAGCATGGTGACAAAATCATAGGTTCTACCATCTCAGAGAATTTCAGTATTTCTGAATATTGAAGAAATAGTCAGATGTTGAATACTGTTGATAGTTGAAGGCGGCCAATAAAGAGAAATATCTCAACAGCCACCTGTTTGCTGCTGACAAACTTACTCCAGGAGCTTCTGTGCATCATCATACCCAATTGGATGGACAGGAATGCTTGGAAGACCAACAGCCTCTGTGATTTCACGTCTATAAGCGTATTCTGAAAAAAGTGGAACACATCTTAGTAAAAATTCAGTCCCTTTCTTTTTTTTTTTTCCAAAGTCTTGTTTTTTTTTTTTTTAAATTTTATTTATTTATTTGACAGAGAGAGAGATTACAAATAGGCAGAGAGGGGTATATGTCTGTGATTTAACAGTCTTGCATTCAACACAGCAGCATTCACCACAACACATTCCCTCCCCAATGTCCATCACCCAGCCACCTCATCCCCCCCACACCCCTCTCCTTCATCAACCCACAGTTTGTTCCCTGAGATTGTCTCTTATGGTTTGTTTCCCTCTCTGGTTTCATCTTCTTTCGTTTTTCTCTCCCTTCCCCATATGATCCTCTGCTTTGTTTCTTAAGTTCCACATATCAGTGAGATCATATGATAATTATCTTTCTCTGACTGACTTATTTCGTTCAGCATAATACCTTCTAGTTCTATCTGCGTCTTTGCAAATGGGAGGATTTCATTTTTGATGGCTGTATAATATTCCATTATAGATACACCACATCTTCTTCATCCATTCATCTGTCAATGGACATCTGGACTCTTTCCATTGATTGGCTATTGTGGACGTTGCTGCTGTAAACATTGGGGTGCAGGTGCCCCTCTGCATCACTACATTTGTATGTTTGTGGTAAATACCCAGTAGTGAAATTGCTGGGTGTAGGGTAGCTCTATTTCCAACTTTTTGAGCAACCGCCATACTGTTTTTCAGAGTGCCTGCACCATTTTTCAGTCTTACCAACAGTGTAGAAGGGTTCCCCTTTCTTTGCATCCGCACCAACACCTGTCGTTTCCTGACTGGTTAATTTTAGCCATTCTGACTGGCGTGAGGTGGCATCTCACTGTGGCTTTGATTTGTATTTCCCTTATTTGGTGACCTATTTTATTTAAGATATACACCTTAGCTATTTTTAAACCACACAAGCTCAGGAGTGCCTGGGTGGCTCAGTGGGTTAAGCATCTTTCGGTTCCAGTCTTAATCCCAGGATCCTGGGATCAAGCCCCACTTGGGGTTCCCTGCTCAGTGGGGAGCCTGTTTCTCCCTCTGCCCCTGCTCAAGCTCTCTCTGGCTCTCTCTTTCTTTCTCATAAATAAATAAAATCTTTAAAAAAAACAAAATATGCACACACAAACTCAGGGATCACAGATATTTGTAAACCTTATCAAATAGCGGAGTACATTAAAAATGAAATGGCTCCCTTTGTTCATGATCGACAATTTTACAGGGAAGCACTTCAGCCCTACACAAGCATGGGCATCCGGAGCCTGGCTGCCGGAAGCGCTCACTTCTCAGTGTGATGATCTGGGCAACGGCCCTCTTGTCTCTGTTTCCTTCTGTCAAGCACAGGCAGTGATATTACGAAGCTAATAGGTCTGTTAATACATGTAAGAGCTGTCATTAAGGAAACACTCCTAGAAAGTTATCACTATGGTATTTATGTAACAGATGCAATAAGCATTTTCTGGACTCTATACTTTATTATTTTTTAAGATTTTATTTATTTATTGGGAAACAGAGTATGGGCAGGGAGAGGGGCTACGAGAGAGGGAAATAGAGAATCCTCAAGTAGGCTCTGTGGAGTGTGGAGCCCGATGTGGGACTCAATGTCACAACCACGAAATCATGATCCGGCCAGAATCAAGAGTCAGAGGCTTAACTGACTGAGCCACCCAGGCACACCAGGACTCTATATTTTAAATGTGTCACTTTGGAGGTTTATAGAACTTCTTTTCTGCTGTCCCTTATCCACAAATAGGAAATCCAAAAACTTAAAAACCATAAATTTGGAGGGATTACTTTGCATCAAACCCTGATCTGAAAACAAACAAACTAGCAAACAAACAAAAAAACCTGATCTGATGCAAACTCATTTGACAGTGAAATCTAGTTTGAGCAGACATGTGGTTATTCATATTATTTATCCTTTATTACTTACCTCTGCTTATGATTATCCATACATTGTTGCAAAATATTTATATGCCTGCTTCCTGTATTCTATCCCAGCATCCTGGGTGTCAGGCAGTATAGGGGATATGCCCCATAGTACTTTTAAATATCTGAAAATACCCGAGTTCTAAAACCCATCAGGCCCAAAGTTTCTGAATAAGAGATAAGGGAGGGGTGCCTGGGTGGCTCAGTCGTTAAGCATCTGCCTTCAGCTCAGGTCATGATCCCAGGGTCCTGGGATCGAGTCCCGCATCGGGCATCAGGCTCTCTTCTCGGCAGGAAGCCTGCTTCTCCCTCTTTCACTCTCCCTGCTGTGTTCCTTCTCTCACTGTCTCTCTCTCTGTCAAGTAAATAAATAAAATCTTTAAAAAAAAATTAGAAAACAATAATAGGTAAGGGACCTAAGCCAATAATTTCCAGTTACTTCTTAGATGTAAAGAGAACTTAAAAAGTCATACTTCATTTGGAAACTCTTTAATAAAATCACTTAAAAATTTTTTTTAGTCTCCTGTGATGATTAAGGTCTGATCACTCACCATTTGCTGGGTAACCAGGTGTGAGAGGGTCCCCTGCACCATTAAGATTTAAGATATTTCCACGCTGGACACCACGTCCGGGCAGATTCCAACCATTTGGATAGGACTTTACCCCAGGAGCAAAGTAATCAGCAGGATCTGAATACAGAATGACTCCTTTGGCCCCTGCCAGCTGGGCATTTTTAACCTGGAAAACACAATGTCTCTCTTATTTCAGGTTGGTTGTTCCAGATTTGATAATATCATTTTTTTTTTGAAATTACAGTTAAATGAATAGCTAAACTTTATTTTCAATTTTTTATCATTAGACCTACAACAAAGGACATCTCACAGAGGACTGGCTTTTGCTTTTTCCTACGTCAGGTTCTAAAATTGAGTTTCTAAAAAAAAAAATAAAAAAATAAAATAAAAATGAGTTTCTAGGGATGGATCATCCTTCAGAGCTGTAGCTTTCGGAAATGTCCATAATAGTGGTAGCAAGTACTTGCTATTTTTTTCACTAGTCTGGAAGCACAAGAAGAAAGCTGACTCTACAGGCCAGATTTCTATAACTTATGACCAGAAGGAAATATTTTTGAAATTTAATGTCTCGCACAAAAGAGGAAAAAAATGAACAGACCAAATGATAGTAATTTTTAAAAACTGCTATGTAGAATTTGGTTTCTCTGATTACCTATAATAAAAATTCAACATTAATTCAAACATTAACATTAACATTGAATTTAGTTAAATATTTTCAAAGATAATATTAAAAACAAATATACTGATGGCAACAACAAATACAGTGAATGCTTCTATGTAGACCACAGATATAATGGGCAGGTTTGGAAAAATCTGCTTTGTTCTCCTTGAACTTCTACACTGGTTCAAAGTCCAATGACCCAATTTAAAACCCCTGTCTATAAGCTAGTAAATGTGTCCTCCCCATAACGTGGCTGTAATAAAAAATATGAAAGGATCATGATCCTCAGAAAGTTTTAAGGATAAGCTTCTATACAGGTAAGATACAATATATTTTTTTATATTGGGGGTAAAGAAAAAAAATGATTTTTACCTTATTTCCTCTGAAAATTTTCCCATATCTAGCAATCACAATCTTCCCAGAGCAATTGATTTTCAGGTCCCTCTCTAGTTTAAAGAAGTCTTCAGTCTGGGCATAGTTAACATACACGAGATCACCCTGTTGAGATCAGGAATGATTTAGTACAAGTACGATTTAATCTGAGGAGGTTTCTCTACATGAGGACTATTTCACATCTTTGAATGAGGGGAGAGGTAAGAGCAGGCAGGAGAAAAGGAGAAAAGCACAAGCCTCACGTAAGAGATTCAAAGGAGAAACGGACTTGAATTAAGACAAGTGGCTGAGTTAGAGATGTATGAATTTAACAGTAAGCTTGGTCTATATGTCTTCTCTAGAGCGGCTATAACGCTACAGAAGAGTTCCCTCCAAAATGTACATGAATATACACGTTGCTGCATGCAGTCTGGAGGGGTCCAGGCACACTAGGCCAAGAAACCCTTGAGGAGGGGTGTCTGAGGGGCTCAGTGGGTTAAAGCCTCTGCCTTTGGCTCAAGTCATGATCTCAGGTCCTGGGATCAACCCCTGAGCATCAGGCTCTCTGTTCAGCAGGGAGCCTGCTTCCTCCTCTGTCTCTGTCTGCCTCTCTGCCTACCTGTGATCTCTCTCCGTCAAATAAATAAATAAAATCTTTAAAAAAAAAAAAAATCCTTGAGGACAGCTTCATTCTTAAAGTATATTCACAACTAGTAGCCTAATGGGTCTCCACTACCACCCATAAGGAAGAGAACTGCTTTAGGAGTCTGGTTTCATATCATTAGTGTGACCTCATGCAAGTCTTAATAACAACTCTGAATCTCAGCATTCTCATTTGCAAAATGACCTGTTAGATGAGACCAGGATTCTTCATTTTTTTCTCACCTACTTCCTCCATTAATTTTGAAAAACAACAATAGCCCCTCATATATTTACTTGACATCTAAAATTGTTTATCACACCTTTAAGTAGCTACAACAAATGCAATTGCCAGTATACTTATAACTACTAATATGATGAGAAGCAATTTTACATCACTTTTTATATGTATCCAAAGAAATATACACACTATACTGATTTTCTATTCAACATCATCCATTTGAAAAGGAAGACGCTTTTCAATCAGAATTTTATCACCTCTTTTCTCTTCAAACTTCTGTCTTATTCCCCTTTCCCCAGAGAATTTTACTTTAAGGTAAAATATATTTGTGCTGGACACTGAGATGTGCTGCCCAGATTCCCCTTCGATGAGGACCTTTTGGCTCCAGCTGCAAGGAAGGCTCTCGGCAAACAGCCTTCAGTTCTCAGGTCTCTTCAGTAATTGCCTCAGCTACAGACAACAGCCCTGCTCAAAGTCATGCCCCTTCGTGGGGTGTCACAGTCTATGACTGGTCAGTGGGAAGTATAAAGCGTTGGACATTTTAGTCCCACCCAGGACATTTCTGAAGCACTCTTTTGACTCCAGAAACGCCCTCAGGCCAGCCTACGCTGTCCCTGAGCTGCCTGTGAGGTTCATGGCTCCCTCTGCTCAAACCAGCTTCTCTTCCCTCCCTGACACAATTATTGATCCCAAAAGAATACCTCTTAATTAATGTCTAGGATGCTACATTTCATTTCAGTTTCTGTGACCTAGAATCTAGGAATGCCTGGAAGTCTTTTCTTGATCACTACCAAACTTCCCTTGATTAAGAATATACGTGTGTGTGTGTGTATGTGTGTGTGTATGTGTATGCACATTTTAAAAATGTCTTATAATAGGAAGTGTGCACTAAGAAAATTCTTTAGGAGTAAGCTAATTATTAGCAGTATCAGATTGAGTCCAACAACATTACAAATTTGTGAAAATTATACCCAACCATAAAATTTTACTTGAAATATATTTCTTAATGCTATTAGATATTAAAACATCAGGTCGCTGGATGAAAAAATTGTTGCTAGAATGAGACAGGACTCCACATTAGTTCTATTCACATTTCTTGTTTTTAGGCTTAATTTCTGAGAAACCTTAAGACGGGAGTAAAAGAAGTTCTATTGCATAATTCTAAGTTATTTAAACTCCTTCCAAGTTACAATGCCCCAATCACACACCGATCTATTATCCAAGTTACTTCTAATGATGTCAGCTAGACGCTCAACTAGGCTCATCTAATTTTGTTCAATTGCAAACCATATGACTTGCCGAATCTCTTGTTACCAGCTATGAGAATCTTACACTATTGTCTCTTTGTTCAGAACCTCAGAAATTTTTATGACTCAGAGATATGCTTCATATTGTTTTAGGATGGGTGACAGATACCTTTCATTTGTAAAAATAAGATAAAAGTGAGTATAAATAAGAAAGTGGGAACAAAGTACCAGCAGGACCTGACCATTGGCTAGTTCTCAATCTAATGTCATTGTACTCTGAGAAATCGGTAGTGGACACCGTTCTCTTTAAAATGATCTGTCTGCCTTTGGAAAGTCTTCACACATCCTAGTTTAAAGTCGCTGGGCTGGACAATTTCTCATATCTCATATCCTTATTTTTATCGTTTCCCTCTTCAGCTACATTTCTCCTAGAATGTGCACAGAAAATGTACAACAAATACTAACAAAAAATTGTTTCCAAGCTAATTCTAGGATTCATTTTGATGAGGGAGCACAAGGCTGGCTGAAGACAAAGCAAAAGCTGGCACCTTGCACCCCCCTCTCCATCCGCTCCCCCTCAGTCACATGTGTAGCATTCAGGCAGCCTGGACTGCCATGAACAATAAGCAAATAGTTAACTTGCAGGGATCACGATCCTGCAAGACAGGAGTCTCCCTTGGCTTACAAATGTCCTAAATCTCACTAACAAAGACGACTGATAGCAGGATTATGACATCCCACCAAAAAGTCTCCCAACTATCTTGATGTTGGCCTAAAGACGACATTAATCAAGCCACAAGGGCAAGGCCTCCCTCCCGCACCTTGTAGGCCCTCTTCAACATTTGAAAACTTCATTGAAACCTCCCTTCCCCACACCTTCCCCCAACCGCAAGGTACATAACCTGCCATCCCTCACAATCCGGGCAGCAGCTCTTCCTGCCCATGGGTCCTGTCCCCGTGCTTTAATAAACCACCATTTTGCACCAAAGATGTCTCAAGAATTCTTTCTTGGTCATCAGCTCCAGACCTCAGCCCACCGAACCTCACCTAGGTTCTGGAACTTCATCAATTTGACAAACATGTTGAAAATATATCATTATGATTCCAGCAATGTTCTACGATCTAAAGATACAGCATGACCCTGTCCTTGGAGGAACTTACATTCAAGTGAAATGCAGAAAGATAAGATAATAATAGCAATAATAACTAACAGGTAAATTACATAGTATATTAAAAAGTGGTAAGTGCTGTAGAAAATTATTTCAAAGTTTAAATAGAATCTAATACTTGGGTGCATGCAATTTTAAACTCAACGAGGAAAGTCTACTGAGAAAAGGACATTTGAATCTTTGCTTCAGTAAAAGGGTTACTTTTAGTTCTTATATTTCTTCCTCAGACAATGCAATATTAATGCACTATTAATGGCCATACTGTATGCCTCATTTATAATTGTTAGCCCTCTCTTGGAGCTCACTCTTAGTCTGTGAATATAGAGAAATTAACCAATTTAGTTTCAGTGAATTTTGTCTTAGTGTCAGTGTCCTACTTGAAATTTATCTCTATTTAATATCACCAGCTTTGGGGAGACTCCTTCCTTAAATGTCTGTAAGTGGTGGCTGTCTTTTGATAAATCTGCAATCCTCACAAAACAAATGAGGGATCGGAGGAGACATTAGTTTAAAAAACGACAGTCCACTGTGAAAATGAAAACAAGCATGATAGATATGTCCTCTGGGCAGTTCACAAATAAAAGCTGTCACCGTCACCGTAGGTTAGAAAAAGGCTTTGTTTTCAGACAATGACCTTCTTGTAAAGTTTACACTGTACCATTGTTCTATGACTGGGAATAAATACAATCTTGCACTGTTAGCCTAGAATTTTCCATTTCTTGCAAGCTTCCATCTTCCTGTTCTTGTTAATTGAAACAGTACCGGGAGGCGAGGTCTTTGGCTCCCAAAACAAAGCTCTTAAGCCCTCAGAATCCATGTCACCTGGGGCCTCCTTGGAAATGAACAATGAAGACCTATCCAGACTCAAGGGCGTGGGAATTAGAACGCGTTTTACAAGTCTTCCAGTCTATCATGGTACGTGTTAGTGGTTGGCCGGTTAGCTCAGTTGGTTAGAGGGTGGTGCTGATATCATGGTACGTGTTGACATTTGAGAACTGCTAGATTAGATTATATTTTTAGTTTAGTTTAGTTTCAGTTTTTAAAAAATATTTTATTTATTTATTTGTCAGAGAGAGAGAAAGATCGAGAATGAGTACAAGCCAGGCAGGCCGATGGAGAGGCAGGCTCCTCGCTGAGCAAGAAGCCCGATGCAGGACCCTGGGATCATGACCTGAGCTGAAGGCAGACACTCACCTGACTGAGCCACCCAGGTGCCCTGCAGTGAAACATTTTAAGCACAGACATATATAACTTTAAAATGAATTAGCATTGCACTGGCTAAGTATAGGTGATCCAGTAAAGCCCATTAGCCAGCAAACTCATCTACTATTTGAACACACACAAGAAACAACAAATATGGGAATAATTTTCTCCCTATAGCATTCTGCCTTCTCATCTAGAAACATTTTTTTATACATAATATTTTCACTGCTCAATAAATTTTACAGTGCTCTTTAACTACTTCACACTCATTGAAGACTTTTAAAGTGTATTTATCATTTTATGGCTCTTTATTATTATTTTTTAAAATATTTTATTTATTTTACAAGTAGGCAGAGAGGCAGGCAGAGAGAGAGAGAGAGAGAGGAGGAAGCAGGCTCCCTGCTGAGCAGAGAGCCCAGATGCGAGACTCGATCCCAGGACCCTGAGATCATGACTTGAGCCGAAGGCAGAGGCTTTAACCCACTAAGCTACCCAGGTGCCCTTATGGCTCTTTTAAATTAAGGTTTTTTTTGTTATATTTCCTGTTACTATATACTACTTGTCCACATGCACTTAACTCTAATCTGATAATATTAATGCTATTTTAAAATAATGATGTATTAGTATTTTTTGTATATTCTGATTATACAGATATATCACTGTAAATAATGAATAAAGAAGACCCAAAGTATAAAAACATAAGGAGAACAATTGAGCAATAATAAAATTAAAGGCATCTTTTCAATAAAGGGCAACTTGGGGTGCCTGATTGGTTCAGTCAGGTAAGCATCTGCCTTTGGCTCAGATGGTCCTGGGTCTGGGCTCTCTGCTCAGCGGAGAGTCTGCCTCTCCCTCACCCTCTGCCTGCCCCCTGTTTGTGCTCTCTCTCAGTATCTCACAAATTAAAAAAAAAAAAAAAAAATCCTTAAAAAAATAAGGGTGCTTGGGTGGCTCAGTCATTAATCATCTGCCTTCAGCTCAGATCATGATCCCAGGGTCCCAGGGTCCAGCCCAGCATCAGGCTTCCTGCTCAGGAGGAAGTCTGCTTCCTCTCCCACTCCCTCTGCTTGTGTTCCGGCTCTCGCTGTCTCTTTCTGTCAATTAAATAAAGTCTTAAAAAACAGAAAAATAAAAATAAACAAATATATCAAAAATAAAGGACAGTTTAAATAACATAAACAAATGGATGGAAAATTGGAAAAAGGTTTTGTAATATTTAAACTGTAAGGACCTATTTTATATTTTTATATTTTAGCCAGAGGCTTCCATTGAGGTTAAACAATAACCTTGTTGTTTAACCCTTAAACAGTCCCTGCTCCCCTTCCCCCAGGGGACTTACTTAAAACACAAGTCCCGGAAACCAGCCCCAGGTAACAAAGCTCAAATACAAGGGTGGGTCAGGCCAGGTGGAGACATCCAATCAGTGGGGGCGCATACTATCTCCTAGTTACAAGGTGATGGGCTAGATTCTGTGGCTACTGTGGGGTGAATTGTAATTCAATTAGCCACCCAGTGTGTGGCCAGGCCCAACCACATGGCCTTTGCTCTATAAATGTTAGTCTGGAAAGCAGGGAGAGGTCGCCCTCTCTGTAAGAGGTGCAGCCCAGGCTGCCCAGTTTGATTCTTGATGCTTGGCGCGAAATAAAACTTTGCTTGACCTTCGCTTTGTATCAGTCTCGCTCCTTTAATCGCGGACCCATTATTGGGGCATAACAAAACCAATATGGAATAAATAATGAAAATTTTTAAGAAACCCTTAAATTTAATCAGAAAAATGTTGGAAATTCAACAGGAAGAAGAGAAGGCCTTACTTAGTCATTGCACAGAATAAAACTGTAACAGCTAATAAATAAATATGTTTACAGATGAACCACCTCACTTGTAATCAGAGAAATATCAAAAATCATAAAGTCAGAGAATTTCAAGTGTTGATGAAAATATATGAGGAAACACAAATACTCATTTAGTGTCAGTGGAAGCAATTAACTGCTACTGCCTGGACACTGTGAAACTGAATATTCCTACAAAACAGCAATCCCACAATGGGTTTACTGTAAACAGAGAAACCCTTGCAAGCCCAGACAGGGACACATATGAGGATATTCCTGGCAACGCTGTGCTGATGAGGATTTCGGAGTAAAGCAGCACTGTCCTCAAAGAGAATGGGTAAGTTCCATGTGGTGTGCATGCAACATGGAATGATAAGCAACAGTAAAAAGTAATGAACTACCCTAACATAAAGCGACACAGACAGAGTTTTTAAAGGCCATTGATAGAAAAGAGTAAGAGAACAAGGAAGACCTAAAGTTTCATGCTATTTACGTAAATTTAAAATACATCAAACACAAAATAAGGCCATATGTTTTCATATGAGCCTGGGTGGCTCCGTCACTTATGTGCCTGACTCTTGATTTCGGTTCAGGTCATGATCTCAGTTTTGCGAGATTGGAGCTTGCCTAAGATTCTCTCTCTCCCTCTCCCTCTCCATACCCTGCACAGCCTGCTCTCTTCCTCTAAAGAAAAACAAAAAATATATATATATATATGCTGCAAAGGACACAACTTACATTGGGCAGGCGGAGAGGAAGGAGATGGAGAGTGAGAATGAGAGATGAAAAGAAATTAAATTAAGGTTCATACATGGGCCCATGATGGTAATGATGAAGTTCTAGAATCTAGGTGAGGTTCGGTGGGCTGAGGTCTGGAGCTGATGACCAAGAAAGAATTCTTGAGACATCTTTGGTGCAAAATGGTGGTTTATTAAAGCACGGGGACAGGACCCATAGGCAGGAAGAGCTGCTGCCCCGGGTTGTGAGGGATGGCATGTTATATACCTTGCGGTTGGGGGAAGGTGAGGGGAAGGGAGGTTTCAACGGAGTTTTCACATGTTAAAGAGGGCCTACAAGGTGCGGGAGGGAGGCCTTGCCCTTGTGGCTTGATCAATGTTGTCTTTAGGTCAGCCATTAACATCAAGATAGTTGGGAGATTCTTGGTGGGGTATTGTGATCCTGCTATCATTTACATTCCCTTCTACCTCAGCCTCCTCCAGTTTTGTTTATGATGGGGAGGGAGACATTAGGGCTTGAGGAACTGAGAGTTATTTGCCTCTGGAAATTTGTGGTATTGATAAGGTAACCTCCCTGTTTGAAGATCTCTAGGACATCTGTAGAGCAAGGCAGATTCCTGCCCTGCAGGATTGTGATCTCTGCAAGTTAACTATTTATCATTTTATGGCAGTCAGGGTGCCTGAGGAATGCCACACATATGACTGAGGGGGAGCGAATGGAGAGGGGGTGCAAGGCGCCAGCTCTTGCTCTGTCTTCAGCCAGCCTCCTGCTCCCTCATCGTAAGGCACCTTAAGCTTGGAATAAGTCTAAGTGACCTCAGTACACCTGAGATCTAAAATATATATTTTCACTTCCAAAAATAACTCTTTACTTCCAAATGTTATATTTCTCATTCCCTATCTCATGTCAACTATGAAATAATTATGATTGCGAGCATTCTATTTATGTGCTAAATATTAGAAAAAATTTTCTAATATTATACCATTAAGAAGCCAACTATTCATGTGAAGTAAATTTCATACAACCAATGGAAAATACTCTTTCATTCTAAGTTTGCAGGAGTTTTTAAATTATGAGTTAATAAATCCAATACATTTGAAAATAAAAAAATAATATCTTCTCTCCTACTTATTAAAAAATATGACACTGCCTGGTATTAAATCATTTTTATGTTCTTGCAATAAATCCTAATTGACTAATAAAAGCCTTCCATTAAGTGATACTTCAATATACCCAACTGTCAATTAGCAATTTCTTTTGACTATATCCCGGGCACTTTAACCCAATACATTCAAAATTGAATTTACTTACTGTCAAATATTATAATAGGAGAGACAACTTTTAAAAAGATAGTAATAATTATAGTGAACTCTTTCAATTTAGCTTCCTTGTAAAAAACAAATGTACCTCACAGGAATCTGGGGGTTGACTACAGAATTTCAGATGATAGTTATGCACACTGCTTAACTGAGTAGACCAAACAGAATTTTCTAGAATGGACATTCATGCTCTTCATTTGAAAATGGCAACAATACTATTATTCAAGTTCTTTAAAACTTAATCAGTGCTATGTAACAGTAGTAATTAAGGCAGTGTTTTCATACAATGGAAATTACTTAGCAATAAAAAGGAATGAATTAAAAGCTAAAACACGTGAATCTCATAGACCCTAATTTAGTGAAATTAACTGGACACAAATGATTACATGCTGTATGATTCCATCAATACGGATTTTTAAATAGGCAAAAGTAATCAATGTGGCAAAAACAATTAGAATGACTGCCTGGCAGGGGGTCAGGGGTGTGATACTGACTGAGAAAGGGCATAAAGGTATTTTCTGAGGTGATGGTAATATTGTGTGTGTTAAGGGGTCTGGATTACACAGGTACATGCATTTATCAAAAGTCAGTAAATGTACGTTTTGGATTTCTGCATCTCACTGCAGTAGATTTTACCTTTAAAAACTGTCAACAAAGCAATAAATGGTGCTTTTTCTTATTAAGAAATTTTAATGTCCTATGAAAAGGGGGTAAATTTGAATTATGTCAAAATCTCCTTATCATTCTTTAATTGTTTCCTGCATGTATGAGGGGGTTCTGTCTGTTATTTGTATATTATTGTATTGCATTGTTACCTCTGGCATCCCCTGGGGAGAGAAGGCATTAAAAGGTGGCACAACATCTGAAACATTTTCATATCCTGGAGGAAGTGGTTCAAACAATGACGAGTTGAAAATCTGGAAAAGTAAAAATAAACTAGTCGAAACTGAGTCAGGTAAAGTTTGACTACTACAAACAAACAAGGAAAAATGTACTTTATCGTTGCTGCCAATAAAGGGTTTTGTATTTTGTATTTTGAAAATACATATCAAATCCCCAGCACTGTGCTAGAAGAATAAACTACAGACCCTACAGAGAGCATCTACAGAGCACCAGGTTTGACTTAGGAGGGAAATTTTAACACCCAAATAAAAAGCAGCATTATACTGTAATCTTAAACCCTTATAACATTGCTAAGATATTATTTTACAACAAATTAAATACCAAATTCGCTTCAATAAAAAAAAAAACTTACATATGGGGGTGGAATCCATATCAAATAGTATCTAGATACACTGAACAACATTCACACTGAAAAGAACTAAAGATGCTGAACTATATATAAAATATTATCTTTTTAAGTGTATCATCAAATTGGAAGGGAAAAAAAAGTAGGGAATCTCAGAAGCCAAAAAAATGGGGTGTGAAAGCAGGAATCTCAATAGATTGCACTAAAGCCTGCCTTTGCCTTCGTTGGACCCATGAGAGCCAAAACAGAAATTCTGAGATGGTCCAGATAATGGAATATAATAAGATACCCCTGCATAAAGCTAGGTTGCCAAAGAACACCCTTTAGGGTTAAGGTTAGTACATATGAGGGCTTATAAACTGAAGAGAGGGGTGCCTGGGTGGTGCAGTTGGTTGGGCATCTGATTCTTGGTTTCAGCTCAGCTTGTGGTCTCAGGGTTGTGAGACTGGGCCCCACGTTGGGCTCTGCACTCAGCATGGAGTCTGCATGGGATTCTCTCTCCCTACGCCCCCACCTCTAAAAATCAATCAATCAATCAGTCAATCTTTCTATAAAAGAGATAGAAGAAAATAGAAAGGATATAAAGGAGTTAAATTTGAATATACAATGATTAAGAATTTTCCAAACTGATAAAATTATGAACTCTTAAGATTCAGTTGGTCCAGTGAATCCTGGCCAAGCTAATAAAAAACTAATCTACCTCCAGACCGGTCACAGTAAAAGTATGATATTCAATATACTACTTAATGTTCAAAGTTACAAAAGAGATTATAGAAGAACCCTAAACAGAATAATAGACTGCCACTCACTTCTCAACAACATTAATGGATGCCATAAAGCTGTCAAATATACTCTCCATGTGTGAAGGGTCAGTAACTGCCAAACTACAAATCTAGGTCCCACAAAAACCTCCTTCCTTTGGAAAATGAAATGGGGATGCCTGGGTGTCTGCTCAGTCGATTAAGCATCTGACTCCTGATTTCGGATTGGGTCATGATCTCAGCATGTTGACATTGAGCCCCATGCTGGACTGCAAACTGGGTGTGGACCTGCTTAAGATTCTCAAAAAAAAAAAAAAAAAAAGATTCTCTCTCTTCTTCTCTTTGCCCCTCCCCTCGTGCATGTACCTCCCGTCCCCCCCCTCCAAAAGACTTAAAAAAAGGAAATGAAAGACACATTTCCTACCAAAAATTAACAGCTTGGAGCGAAACTTTAAAAAAAATCTCTAAAGGATATCATTGAACAAAACAAATAAAGCCTCTAAAAGAAGCTCAAAGATGATTCAAGAAAGACTGATAAGGAAGGTATCCTGATCATGTGGGAAAAATGAATAAATATGTACTGTACATAATAATGAAAACAAGTATTATTCAAGTTGACAAGATCAAGATTGAATTAGAATTATGGGCATAAACGGATAGGGTATGACCAAAGTGAAAGTATTCTAAAATGTCTGTATTGTAGAAATATTGACTGAGTCCCATACATACTTCAAGGTTTTGCTGAGTCATTTTGACCTCGGTAAACGTTCCAGTATAGCTTCTCTGGGAGCCCGGGAGCAGAGCCCACAAACATAAGAAGTTGAACACTTCCTTTCTTTTATCACAACCAGGAGTTGATTTGGGGAATATTTATTTCTATTTCTTTATTTTTTTAAAAAAGATTTTATTTATTTATTTGACAGACAGAGATAACAAGTAGGCAGAGAGGCAGGCAGAGAGAGAGAGAGGAAGGCAAGCAGGCTCCCTGCTGAGCAGAGACTCCGATGTGGCTTGTCCCAGGACCCTGGGCTCACGACCTGAACCGAAGGCAGAGGCTTTAACCCACTGAGCCATGCAGGTGCCCCTCTATTTCTTTAAATAACATGCTGTATTTCAGATTTAGGCATTATCTATGGACATTGTGACAGTTCAACTGTTTTTGTCCCTCTGTCCCACCTGTGAATGCTTTTGTATTATCACCATCTCCCAATGTAATTTAATTACTGTGACTATTCAGAGCTGAGTTCTGTGGTAAACTGTAAACTTCTACTCTCCTGCAGAACACACACAAGTTCCTCTTTCCACTGGCAACAAATATGACTAGTGTTCTATAGATGCTACCAGAAATATTTCAAATATATATAGACACATTATCTTATCTTTGTTCATGTAGAGATAACGCATGATATAGATTGAACTGTGCACTGCCTTTTTTTAATGTCACAAAAGGTAAACAGAATTTTGTAAACTAAGTTGTTTTAGTTATATTCAGAATACATAATTTGAGGCTAATATTAGTGAATTCTGGAAAGTGAGCGATGCTTTCTGGTATATAGTCTACCTTTGATAAAGTTCCTCTAATAAAAGTTGTTTCCTTGATCTTACAAATTTCTCCTACTTGTTAGAATAACTTATAAACTTGCTCTAAAATCTCCTCGTACAGAGAAGCTGTAAAATCGAAGATTACCATATCAGCAAATTGAGTGAGACCAACTTGAGTACTCCCTTGGCTGAAAGACGTGCTGATGCAAGAACTTGTTTCTAGATGGATTTGTATTGTACTTTATTACAGTTTCTTTATAATCTTTTTCAATGATTCGGATGAGTTTCGTACCTTATGTGGGTCACAGAAGAATTACGGGCTATATGGAGGATGTGGGGATTTTTGAAGGGTAGCGGTTGCTAGGGTTTCATGTTAGGATCTGTGGGCCTCAGGAAAGGTAGATATTTGGTCTCTTGTTGGGATAACATAACGTCAGGTTCACTCCCGGTCTCCCATCACTGTTCGTACCCATGCCTGGGACCAGGGCCGTGTACCATGTTGAAAAGTAGTGACAGATAATCCAAACTCGAAGGGAATTTTTTTAATGTCTCACAATTAATTTTGATAGTTGCTATGATGTTTCTCAGGTGATGTAAATTAACTTCCTTTCCAAGTTTACTAAGCGTTTTTATCATGAATTCAACTTCCATTTCTTCAACGCTTTTTTGGGGGGGGGATTTTTTTGAGATAAGTATGTAACTTTTCTTTTTCATAATGATAATTATATTACTTATATGTATATATTACACATTTGTCCTGTATTTTTGCAATTTGCTTGTTGGGTTATCATTTCTAGATTATACTTGCCTTATGAAATGAGTACATTTTTAACATTCTTTGAAGTAGGTTTTAGTATATTTAAATGATCTTTTAATCTTTCAAACTTAAAGGAAAACCACCTGGTCTTGATGCCCTGTGTTGTAGGAATTTTTGAAGAACTGATTTAATTTCTTTCAAGTTATTTGGATTTTTAATAATGCATACTTGTGTCAATTTTCATTTTTTTTTTCCATTTCATCTCAGCTATGAATTACTGGCACACATCTTTCTAGCATTATCTCTTCTTATCTTTCTTATTTGTGTGGCATCTCTAGAGATGACTCTTTTTTCACTCCTTATTTATTTAGGTTTATTTAGGCTTTTCTTATATTTTTCCTTATTGACTTTGTCCTTTAGGGGACAAAAGGGACTATTTGGGTGGATTACCTCATCAGTGCTGACCGGGTAATTCCAGATTGACTAGTGAAAGGTCACATTCCTGGGAGAGGCTGAAACTGCATTAAGTCTTGGTTTGCTGAGGGGGGCTCAGTACAAGTAACTCCATCTGGGGCCTGTTGTAACTTTTCCTTCAACAGATAAGAAGAAATTTAGAATTGTTGGTGAAATGAAACACTTAGGTAGTGACCCTCTTTATCTCTTAATAAGGTTTTTCACTTTGCCCTAAAACTTACTTTATAAGATAAAGCCATTTTTTTAAGTCAATATCTACTTGGTGTTTCTTTTTCAGTTTTGTTTCTTTCAAACTTGTTATGTATGTTCAAGTCACTCCTTATAAAATAGTACATAGCTGGGTGCCTGGGTGGCTCAGTGCATTAAGCCGCTGCCTTCAGCTCGGGTCGTGATCGAGTCCCGCATCGGGCTCTCTGCTCAGCAGGGGGCCTGCTTCCCTCTCTCTCTCTCTGCCTGCCTCTCTGCCTACTTGTGATCTCTCTCTCTGTCAAATAAATAAATAAAAATCTTTAAAAAAAAAATAGTACATAGCTGATTTTACTTAGTCTGACACACTATGTTTTTAATCAGATTTTTTCCTTTAAATATTTTTCTAATTACTGATACACAGCATTTAAGTCACTTTTACTCTCCTATTATGTGAATTTTACTTTTCCTTCCCCCACTAATGCTCCTTTTTCTTACGTGGAAATCGTGTATCCTGGGCAGCTGTCTTAACTTGGGTTCAAATAAAACTCTTTTGCCATTCCTTTAAAATTTAAAAGGTTTGTTCATTTTGTGTCAACAGTTGAATAGTGCTTGCTTCAGGAAAAGGAGAATGAGGGAGGAAGCATCTTTATGTTCAGATGTACTTTGAATGAAAATAAAAAAGGAAAATGAACTAATGATATAGCTTTATAGGAACTAATGATAGGAAGCTTTAGGCAGTGTGATATTGTGATTTATAACAAATGTATATTTGATCTTCATCCTTGTCTGGCACTGAGCTCCTAAAACCTCCTAAAAGGAATTTCCTGATGAAAGCAACAAAGCTGTCTATTGTTATGTTAACGACTTAACTTTTGGATACCTCTTAAGGATGGAAGCTGGTAGCCAGGAGAACCAGCTTAGTGATGACAGGGCTGGAACTTTCAGTCCCACTGCCAAACTCCCAACCAGGAGGAGAGATGGAGCTGGAAGTTGAATCAATCACCAATAGTCAAAATTTAATCATCACACCTATGTAATGAAGCCTTCGTAAAAACCCAAAGGACAGGGTTAAGAGATTCTGGGTTGGTGAACACATGGAGATGTCCAGGGACTGGGGCTCCTAGAGAGGACATGGAAGCTCTCTGCTCTTTCCCACATACTTTACCCTATGCATCCTTCATCTGGTATTGATTTGTATCATTTACCATCCTTTTAATAAATCAGTAATCTGAATGTAAAATATTTTTGCAAATGTTAATTTACTCTAGCAAATTAATCAAACCTGAGAAGGAGATCATAGGAACCTCTGATTTCTGCCCATCTGTCAGAAGTACTGTTAACAACCTGGACTTTCAACTGGCATTCTGTGTTGGATGGGGTCACTGGAACCTCCAGTCTATAGATGGTAGGTCAGAAACACAGGCTGGGCTTGCAACTGGAATCTGAATGGGTGGGGGAGGGGCAGTCTTATGAGACTGAACTCTTACCTATGAAATCTGACACTATCACCACGTAAATAGCGTCAGAATTGAGTTGAATTATAGGGCACCCAACTGGTGTCTGAGAATTGATTGTTGTATGTGTAGGGAAAACACTCCCCATCCCAACAGAAACTGGACAAGGAAGCCAAGAGACAGCTAACACCATTGCAGAAAATCTCCAGAATGATGTTTCTACATGATACCTTTATATTATGTGACAAGGTTGAAGAATTTAATATATGCCAATAACGGCCAAACAGACAATGAAATGGAATAATAAAAGCAAAGTCACAGTAAAAACTGGGAGGTGAAAGAAGGAAAAAAGAAGTGCAAGTTTGTTATTTTTCTCATTGTATATAGATCATCCCCAAATCTGACAGATCAAGACAAAGAAAAAAAAAAATACACACACACACACACACACACGTATATTTATTTAACATTATCTATCTCTTATTTCATCATTAAATAACTTTCCTAAACATACTTTTATAAACTGCTTAGTACTTAATTATATAGATATCTCCCCACTTATTTAACAAATGTTATGGGACCATATGTGGTATACTGATATTCCATATAACTTTTTAAAAAATACTTTTTAAATTTTGAGAGAGTTTAATATTTTAAAAAGATAAAGTATTAACTACAATAATTTAAATAGTAGTTAAGATGGAAAGTTTTAAATCATATTAGGAAATTAAGCATGGGATTACATCACTGACAGGAAAATGTAACAGCATATTTGCCATTAAAAGACTGATTCATTAGTTGATAGAAGGTGATCGACATACTAGGGAAAAATTTTTTTAAATTTATATATATTTAAATCACATGACATTTTCAGGTCACTGATCAAGCTGGACATATTTCAAGCAATATACAATTGAGAAGGCCCAACTAACAAAAGGACAGAAGGAAACTATCTAGATTGAAAGGGGCTATTTCAGTTAAGATACAACAGCTCTAAAACTAAGGTATGATAAACAGGGGTATGCAAAAGAGTTTAACTTTACCAGCTTTCATACTGAATACATATCATACTAAGAAATACCTCAATTACTTGTATTATCTTTTCTTTCTCAAGTATATACCCTAACTCGCAAACAAGATTATAAATTCTTTAGATAATCATTCTATAGACATTCTCTCCAAACTCTCTTCTGCCTTCAAATGCCCACATCCAAGTTCTGGGCACAGAGCTGAACACATGATCCTATAAGTCATGTCACTGAGTACAAATAAAAAGCTGCAGACTCAAACTATACACCAGGTGTCTTGAGTTTCCTCACACCCCCACACTTAGACAGTATCTATTATAGTCCAAACCTATAAAAAATTGTGTCTATTTCATTTGCCCGGAAGTACTAATATATCATATTCTATATCAGCACGCAATACTAAAAAAGAGAATATACAACTGTCATCAAGCATTAATTTTTTCCAACATCAATCCAAATTCAAACATCATAGGAAAGGAATTGACAATGGCTATGAGATACTAAAGACAACATTCCCAAGTTTCAATAATTTGATTTCTATCAATACTTAGAGATGGTATGAGGGCATACTCTCATAAAAGCTGTTTAAAAATAATAGAGATGAGGATGGTTTCTTATTTCTTTGTTTTACCTCATTTCCGTCTTCATCAATTATTGAGATGTAGTTGGGATGAGTCTTATTTGGATAGGACAACAGGACATCGTAATGGGCCAACTCAACAGAATCCAGGCCAAATTCTTTCCACTGGGATTGAATTTGCTTTGCAAGCTGAAAGTTTTGTTCTGTTCCTGCTAAATGTGGCAGCCGTGTAAAATTACTGGTGAACAAAAATTGAAAGTGGTTAGAAATTAATGTTTAGTCAGCCTTTATCCCAAATGAACAACCAAGGAAGGCAGATTGACGTTTAAAAGGTGCTTTGAAATGTGGTGTGTTAAAAAGGCAAAGTCGTACTATTATCGCATCAAAGAGATTATCAAAGCATATTTTGAAGTTTTCATGCTCTAATTTGTACTTATTCAAGAGCAAAATTGGAGAAACTGATCTTTGTAGAAAATTGTTATGTGCAGTCCGATGGGTGTCCCTATATAGTAGATGAAGAAAGTGTCCTCTTCTTTTCTTAAGGCTCATACATCTTAGAACTTTCATGGAATTACTTGTTTCACTACGTGAAATAGATTTAGAAGGTAAAAGATATTTTCATACAAAATGCCAAGGTGTGACATGCCAAGAATGATTGATAAATACATTTATTTTTAAATACTTCAAGTTATGGGCAAGTGAGAAACTTTTTGATTAGCAACCTTTATAAAGTATCTTCATTAAGGAAAAATCTAAACATATTTTGAGAAGCTCAGACTGAATCTCTTGTACTCCATTGATTGTGCATAGTAATACACTTAAAAATCAATTATGATAATAAGACTGACCAGGAATGTCTCTAATGAATAAGTTATGTGGGCAGAATTTAAGCTACCAAATATAATATAAAAATATTATATTACTTTCCCATTTAGTATATCTGGATACTAATGCCTTTGTTGTTTAAATTTCTTTCTCTTCTGGAAATGTGTTGTTTCCCTGAAGATTCAGCTCATTGGTATTTTCATCTTAACCCACTTAAAGAAAAAAAAAATCCACATGCCATCATGTATCATAAAAAGACATTTATTTCTAGATCTTCACACACTTCTGCTTTTGAATATGTAGGGTTTTTTTTTTTTTCTAAAACCAACACATGTCTATCCTTATAGGGTTTTTTTTTAAACTAACAAATAGGCAACATGACTATGATAATTCCATTTTCAAATGTTTACTTTTACTGTAAATTTATCTTAATTTTTGACTTGGAAAATCAACTGCCCAGAAGAATAACTCTCAATTTTTAAAAAAATGGAGTTCTTGTGATTTTTATAATTCTATTAAAATAATTTAAACTGTATTTACAAAGATAGTATTAAAATCCTTATTCAAAAAACGTTCATTCAAAAAATAACACTATAGGGGTCAAAAGTGGGCTGCCCCAAGATGGGCCACTTCGGCATGAACATTCTTCTGAGCTTAAGGTCATCAAAACCCTTATAGTCTCAAAAGAAACTTTTGCCACTGCCTTCACAACACAGAAGACTAAATTGGTGATCTTTCTCAAAATAAGGATTATTAGCAGAGATCAATTTTATCTGAGTAATCCATCTGTATGGCAGGGCAAATATCTAATTACCAAACATCTGATTTTCTTATCACCCTACAAAGTGCATTCCTTTGATATACCTCATTTTACCTGTCTTTGGAATTCCCATGTCTATATGGATTCCCCACACATACACTATTAAATCTGATTTTCTCCCGTCAATCTCTCTTGTGCCAATTTAGTCCTTCTGGTAGGACCTTGAAGGAACAAGACATTCTTGCTCCCTTACCACAACAGACACAAAATTTTGAAAGTGTATTCACAAAAGGTAGTTACAAAAATAACACAATTCTAAGAGGCAGTTGAGCTGTCTTTGTATCTTTTCAATGTATACCTGAAGAGATAACAGAAAAAGAGCCAACAAGTTATTTTTTTTCTATATTACACAGATCACAAACTGTAACATAACTCAAGTAGAGGCAGATTATGCGTATTTCTTCAAGTCAGAGTGATCACTGTCCCTACATGTAAGAAATAGGGCACCTGGCTGGCTCAGTTTGGTAGAGCATGTGCCTCTTGATCTCGGGGTTGTTGAGTTTGAGCCCTATGTTAGGAGTAGAGTTTACTTAAAAAAAAAAAAAAATAGGAAGAAGAAAAAATAACAGTTGCCAATAGGGTCTCTTGAAACTGTTCTCCCTACCACCAAAAAAGAAAGGAAGGAAGGAAGGGAGTGAGGGAGGGAGGGAGGAATTGATTATCAGACCCGGCCACGATGAGTGAAATTCCTCGTAACACTTTTGTAATTACCAATGAGGATACAACACAGTGCTACAATCAGGGCTGGAACCCATACATTTGGAGCAAAGCTGATCCTAATGAAGAGTAGGAGAAAAATTCATTTCCAATGATAAACAAACTCATACAATCCTGTAAATGGTATAGTAGAGGTTTTGCAACTAATCTCTGTAATCCTGGCTAAATCTTCAGTTTCTCATCTATACCTGCGGAAAATATTGCTACCTCACTACTTTCCAAAGCTCTGTAGCTCAGTTAGGTAACTTAAACTGCACATTATAATTTTTCTTGTTTTAATCAATTATGAAGTGTGTTGCAAGTAATTTGTTGATTCTACTAAAATATCAAGTTTTCTTAAAAAATAATAATTTACAGATCATCCCAAATAGCCAACAACTTGTATTTAAAAATGGGCTCTGTCTGGCTAGAAAAGTGCCATGTATCATTACAATATCTCAATTAATAAAGAGACCTGTTAGTACTCCTGTTTTAATACATTGTGTCTGGTTTACAAATGATGGAAAGGGCTTGCAGGACCTAGATGTCTGGAAGGCAGCTAGTAAAAGCACTCAAAGGCGTGTAACGGAAATTCTGAGCCCAGAGGTCTAAAACAGTTTTCCAAAATAATCTTATTTTTAGGAACCTGGTAGAAGGGAAGGAAAATTTCCCTAAAGAGGTGCAAAGTAGTGAACAGAGCTGAGAATTCAACCAGGTGTTTTCAAAACAGAAGAGAAAGAGGACAACCCTGTATCTGAGGGAGGCTGGGATCCATCCAGCTACAACGGAGAGGCAGACAACTTGGAAGTAGAGAGGATCTTTACAGAGCAAAGGAGGATAAGATGGCAGATCTGAGGCTTTACCAACCCCTGGCCTATTGGTAGAATTAGATTGAAAGCTCTCTGATGGTTGAGTGGCAAATGGGAAATCTGGAGAGTCCAGGAAGTTTCCGGTAATTCTGTGGTCCTTGTCATGTGGGAAACAAAAGCAGATGAAAAATTATTAAATTTCCTTACTACCTAGAGCCCACTGATACTTCCTTGAAACAGGTGGAGTGACATTCCTCTAGGGATCCAGCTGCCTCAATGTTAATATTTTGCTAAGGGCAAAAGGCACTCCTAGCCTGAACCACCCCTCCTGCCCCCAGTCAGGATCCTGTAGTCTTCTTTAATGTGTGAAAATTCCTTTGGAAACTTCCTTTATCTCTAACTACCCCAAGATACATGTTGGCAATCATCCTCAAAGCATATGACTCACTGATATACATCTGAAGGGTCTCATGACTAAGGTTTTATTAGATGGTAATAACTGACATTTTCCCAACACCAGCTAGCCCCCTCAAGGTCCTGGAAACCTTGCTTCCCAATTCCTTTGAGACTTATACTATCCCTAACCCTATCCCAACTTGAAAGTGTATAATGGGCCACTCCTCATGACCCTGGTGCAGCTCTTTCTACCCACAGGTCTTGTCCCTGTGCTTTAATAAAATCACCTTTTGAGGCACCTGGGTGGCTCAGTGGTTAAAGCCTCTGCCTTCGGCTCAGGTCATGATCCCAGGGTCCTGGATCAAGCCTCACATCGGGCTCTCTGCTCAGCAGGGAGCCTGCCTCCTCCTCCTCTTTCTCTCTGCCTACTTGTGATGTGATCTGTCTGTCAAATAAATAAAAATCTTTAAAAAAATAAAATAAAAAAAAAAATAAAATCACCTTTTTGCACCCAAGACATCTCAAGAATTCTTTCCTGGCTGTCAGGTTCAAACCCTAACATCGTCTTTCCTACATCACTTGGAGGTATGAACTGGGTTCTCATAATTTCTTTCTTTTGTGCTAGTTGTAAAAATGCTTGAGCTCTAAACAGTTAGAGGAGTTTGGTTGGGGTCATGGAGAATAAGCAAGAAACTAACTGCTTTCATTTTACTCAGGGTCTAGAAAGATAAGTGAAAGCATTCATGTTTCTTCCTTGCCGGTCAGTCCATTTCCCCGATTAGGAAAGGAAGCAGGGTACAGTAGCTCTGTCTAGGAGTGAACATTATATCTTGCCAGAACTCCACTTTTATTTTATCTATTAAACATAATTATAGCGAAATAACTCCAAGAGGCAGAGGAGGGGTTTCCACAAAATTTAAGCGTCTGGGTCTCTCAGTTGAAATGGCCCTTCCAAAGACCTGGAAGTTGCCCTAGCACATTTTTATTCATAGTTTTAATTCTATTGTAATAGGAAACACCTGGGTAGCTCCATTAAGTATCTGCCTTCAGTTCAGGTCATGATCCTGGGGTCCTGGGATGGGGCCTACATCCAGATCTCTGCTTACTGGGGAGCCTGCTTCTCCCTCTCCCTCTGCTGTTCTCCCTGCTTGTGCTTTCTCTCTCAAACAGATAAAGAAAATCTTAAAAAAAAAAAAAAAAGAAACTAAAAAATAAAACAGACATCTGTGTTTATATGATCATGTATGTGCACATCTATGCATTTTTTGTGCATATATATGTGTGTGTATATAAACTGTCTTTTATATAAAATTGTAACTTGTATTCACTAAGGAATCCTTCAATCACCATCAGGAACTCCAAGTATTTTACTTTGAAAAGGCTAAGTATTCTAATCAGTTATATACAGTCATTCCACACAAGTGTTTTATTTTTAGTTGCTTTGCAAATACTCTTTAAAATTTACTCATTTACATCTTTTGCTCTACACTACAGACAGCTATTTCGGAAAGAGGGAGCTAGTTTTCAAACCATGTTACGTATACACTCTCTAATTCATCTTCATCACATCGGTATCATGGTCATCATTTTTTAGAAGTGGAAATGAGAGCTTAGGAAGGTTAAGTATTCACTCCAAGTGACTTGACTGTCAATGGGCAAAGATGGAATTTAAGTTCAAGTATATCTGAGTCCAAAGGCCAAGTTTATTCTTTTGACTAAAATAGAATTTCTTCTAAAACAAGAGTCAGCAAATTCTGTTCCTCTGACTGGGTCCAGCCCACTTCCTTGTTTTTTTATGGTCTACAAGCTGAAAATGGTTACTATATTTTGAATAGCTTAAAAAAGAGAAGAATATTCTGTGACACATACGACATTCAAATTTCAGTGCCCATAAATAATTAAATTATTGCAACTGCCACTCTCGTAGGTTCATGTATTTTCTCTGGCCTCTTCTGTGCTATAGCAGAGCAGAGTAGTTGTGATAGAGATCGGCTGGCCTACAAGGGCTGGTCCTTTACAGAGAGTTTAATGACTCCTGTCCAAAATTTTCTCTAGTGATACAGTTTAGCTAATCCTGTCTAGAGGAAATATGAAACAAGGTTTTCAACAAATAAAACTTTTTTTAAAAGTCAGTTCCTGTATGTGAAATATTGAAAAATTTTCTGAACAAAATAACAAATTACCCATATAACCTCTCAAGTATATGCTTACTATAAGAACCTCTTGATGTTCTCAGCTTTCAATTCATCCAAAAATGCTTTCTTCACATTACGCTGTGGGACAATGTTAGTAGGTTCATTAGAGGATCTTATAAACCGACCTGTAAAATATATACAAAGATAAGAATGAGACATGAGCTCACAAACAGGACCTATTTTCCCTTATTATTATATTTGTCATGCATGAAACACAAAGTATCAATGACCTCCAGTAGTAACTGAGATTCTCTTACATTTAATTTCTCTTGCTCTTCCACTGGGGGAAAAAGGAATCATGGAAACACTTTTCAAATACAGATCAGTCACAACATATTTTTAAATTCAATTTCAACAACAGGTATTGCTGTGATTCTAAAAAAACAAAATATTTTCTAAGACGACTAAATTAAATATGTTTCAACTAATGGGGATAAACAAGATCTCTTAAAGGTTACAGCCAAAAGGAGATCTACCTATCTTCTCCTGAGAGCTTCTATCCCAAGTGACTGTTCCTCTGGTGACTCATAATGAGCATTTAGTAAGTGCTGATAATGAATTAATGATGAATCTATTTCAAGCACATAAATTATTGTTCTGTTTCGAAACTAAAGCAAAATGTATTGAGATTCTTTCTGTGTTTCCAGTTGAAGCAGCTTGAGACTTTGAACTTCAGAAAGCTAAAAGAAAACTACAATCTACCCAATGGCTCTGCACGATGCCCAGTGCACACAGAGGCCAGAGGGAACAGGTAGCCAGATCATGTAGAGTGGTTGGTTAGCTCTGGTAGCTGGCTTTTAATCTGGGGGAAATGAGGCATCTTTATAGGCTTTATTTAGAGAAATGACACAATCTGGGCATAAAATAGTTATCAAAATCACCCATCCAGCTTTCGTGGAACTTTCCAGTTATTAATCATATACATGCATACACACGCACACACACACACACACACTTGCATACTGAAACAAAGGGGTGGCAGCAAATGGAAATACAGTTCTACCCCTACATAAAACAAAAGGACTTGGATTCGACTGGGATCAGGGAAAAGCACACTGAGGATGAAATGCTTTAATCCAGAGCTGAAAAATGAGCAAAATGAAGAGGTGGGATGCTTGTGGGGGAGAGGAAAGCAGAGAATCCTAGGAAAAAATTAACAATTAGTAAAGAACTTTTTCTGTGTCATCCACTGGGCAGTGAATTCAGGACAGGGACGAACTACTGGTCCTGTGGGCTAGCGTCCAGTTAGACACATCCCCTCATCGAGAAGGAATAAAATGACGACACCCCAACACCGTGCTGGGAGCTTTAAGTGCTGTTTCATTTACCACTCCGAATATATTACAGAGATTTCCTCATCTTAAAAATTTGAAAACTGAGGCCAGGAGAGACTCAGTAAATTGTTCAGAGCCACAGAGAAGTAGCTGAGGCAAAATTAAAATCTAAGAGTCTGAGCTTTTCTGTGTTGTCCTTGGTTCTTTACGGAGTCGGGTTAAGTGTGCCAATCAGTGCACAGAGCAACGCAAAAGACCTACCGGTAAAGATGTGTTCGGGGCGCTGAAAAATCATAGCCCGTTTCCAAACGTTCCTCTAATTATCTGACTGCCAAGGACAAAAGAATGAGGAGAGAAAAGAGCCTCCGTGCAACAATGCCCTATGTATAACCACTGCATACATGAAGCAGCCCAGGTATCCGATGACCGAAGACCCCAAACAGGTGAGAGTCCTTCCGGCAAAGCTCCCTGGGCGGCCTGGTTCAACTCCCCGGGTCGTCCTAACACGCACCAGTTTCTCAAAGAGCTCGAGGGGGTGGCACCGGCTGAATGAAGTCCAGTTTCAGGGTCTCTGCGTTCCACTCCTTACTCCGGGTAACCATAGCCTGTCCTGAACCCCACTGTGCCCCGTCTCCAGTGACCTCCCCCAACTAATCCGTGGGGGCCCGGTCCCCACCTTCCCGCAAACCAAACCACGGTCCCCGGGGGAAACACGCTACAGGACCGCACTCGACAGCGGCCCCTGAGTCCCGGGAACCGCGGGCCCGCGGGGTAGGCGCCGGCGTGCGCCAGTCAGCGCGCCCCTACCGAAAAGGAAGCCGACGATCAGGAGCCCGGCGGCCAGCACCAGCGCCCCGACGCACAGCCAGCGCGGGCGGCGCCAAGCGACAAAGGTCGAGTCGGCTTCGTGCAGGGGATTCCACATCTCGGCGCGCCCGGCGCCCCCCACCCCCCGCCCCGGGTCCTGCGCCTCTGCTGCGGCCCCTCTGCAGCGTGGCGGCGGGACCCAGGCGTCCTCCCACCCTCGCCGCGCTGATCCGCTACTGAGGGCTGGAAGGCGCTTCCTGCCGGGACTCGAGTTTCTCCGCCCCAAAGTAGTTCTAGCTCACTCCGAACCAATCAGCTTCGGGGGTTCTCAAAAGTGCAAACAACGGTCATTTCAGCATCTTGAAGCTGTCCGATGGTGACTTCTGTACTTTTCTGTGTGTCTGTGTACAGCAAATTAAAACCTTTCTTTAAAAAAAAAAATAAGGCATAGCATGATCTCATTTTGAGTTTCTTGAAGTATTTTGTGTGTGTGCATAGAAAAATGTCTGGATAGGATTAGTACCGAAATGTTTAGAGTATTTACCTGCGGAGGGTGGTATGGTGAAGGCTGGGAGAGGGGCGTAGAGGATTTTCTTGAACTTCTTATTTTATATGTATATATGTATATATATATAGATAGATAGATAGCTCTATCTATCTATATATATCTTAATATCTTAAAACAAGCAAGTTTCACTTAGCAATAAAAATTAACAGAAAAATATTGCATTTTGCTTAAATGTGACAAATGTGGTTTTTCTTCAAAACTAAGAAGCTATTTTCTATTGAGTATTCTGCTTTTTTATTTTAGTTTTGTAAGAATTTTTATTTTTTATTTTTATTTTTATTTTTTTTAAAGATTTTATTTATTTATTTGTCAGAGTGAGTACAGGCAGACAAAGTGGCAGGCAGAGGCAGACGGAGAAGCAGGCTCCCGCTGAGCAGGGAGCCCGATGTGGGACTTGATCCCAGGACCCTGGAATCATGACATGAGCCGAGGGCAGCGGCTTAACCAACTAAGCCACCCAGGCGTCCCAGTTTTGTAAGAATTTTTAAATATATATATGCCTGTAATTTTAAAATTTATTTCTTTGACTCAATAATGAAGATTTTCATATCAATATATAAATGATTTCCTTTATTGTTTTTAGTAGCTTTATATTTTCAAGGATAGATGTGAATGCAATTTTTATTCTAAGCATACCAAAAATTTCTATGTGTAGCTGATTCATATAAGAATTTAATATATTGAATTAAAGCTAAAAGCTAAAAACAAAAAAAAATTAAAGCTAAAAGCTGTTTTGAAAAGTAGCACCACAAATTTTGTCAGGAATAAACATTTAAAAAGGAGTGGCCCTTAAAGAACTTGAAATATGAGCAGGCGTTCTCCAGACAGACGAAGGGGACATATTCCATGCACAGCAGAATAATCAGAGAACCTTAGTGATTTCAGTGTGATATGAAGCAAGGTGACTGTGATTTGCACAGAGCAAAATGAAAACTTAATGAGATTTGTTTGGAATATAAAAGTAAGAATTCAGCCAGAAGCTGATTGGGCATAAATATTGGCAAAGGTCGCAGTTGTTGTCGTTGTTGTTTATTTTAAGATTTATTTATTCCAGAGAGAGAGTGTGTGTGAGGAGGGCAGGGGGTGGGAAGACAGAGGGAGAGGAGAGAATTCTCAAGCTGACTCTGGCTGAGCACAGAGCCTAACAAGGGGCTGGATCTCATGACCCATGAGATCATGATCTCAGTCAAAATAAAGAGTCAGACAAAACCAACTGAGCCACCCGGGCAACACTAAAGGTCACAGTTTTGAATGTCTGTAAATGGGAATTCGGAAAAAAATATATTAAAACCAAAACTGAAGGGAATTGAGTTAGCATGTGGCAGAAGAAAGATCTTCTTCAAAGCTCTTGGCAGAATATGGGGGATAAGATGGGGTGACTGGGTGGCTCAGTCTGTTAAACATCTGCCTTCGGGAAAAAAAAAAAAAAATCTGCCTTCGGCTCAGGTCATGATCTCAGGGGTCCTGGGATCCCACCCTGCGTTCCCTCATTGGTCTCCTGGCTCAGCAGGGAGTCTGCTTCTCCCTCTCCCTCGGCCCCTCCCTCCCCCTTGTTGTCTTTCTCTCCCTCAAATAAACAAAATCTTAAAAAAAAAAAAAGAATATGGGGAAGAGGAAACTGGAGATTCAATTAAAATGCAATTTTATTGGGAAATGAGAGGAACATGGAATGGAGGAATACTACATTGTTTATATCTAACTAGAAACTGAAAGCTAGAATCTCTGTTTTTGTTTTATTTTGTTCTGTTTTGTTTTAAACAATTGAAATTTTTGTACACTGTTTGTGGAATGCAGAATGGTACAGCCACTATGAAAAACAATGTGGAGTTTCCTCAGAACTTTAAGAAGAACTACCAGCAATCCCAGTTCTGAGTATTCATCCAGAAGAATTGAAAGCAGGATCTCAACAAGATATTAACACTGCCATGTTTATTGCAGCCCTATTATACACAATAGCCAGGATGTGAAAACAACTTAAATGTCCACCAATCAATGAATAGGTTTAAAAAAATGTGGTATATACATACAGTGGGATATTGTTCATCCTTGAAAAAGAAAGAAATCCTGCCACAAGAAACAATATCAATGAACCTTGAGGCCTTTCTGCTAAGTAAAATAGCCAGTCACAAAAGGGTAAACACTGCGTGCTTCCACTTATATGCCTAAAAGAGCCAATCAAACTCAAAGCAGCCAAGAATAGAACAGTGATTACTAGGGAGTTGCTAATCAAGGGCTATAAAATTTTAGTTGTATAAGATGAAAAAGATCTAGATATATGGTGCACATCATTGTACCTATAAATAACATCGTGCTTTATAGATGACAATACTGTTTTGCGCACTTGGAAATCTGTTAAAAGAGGGCCAAGATATGAAGGCAACCCAAGTGTCTATCAAGAGATGATTGGATAAAGAAAAGGTGGTATAGATATACAATGGAATACTACTCAGCCATAAAAATAATGGAATTTGCCATTTGCCACAACATGGGTGGATCTACAGGGAATAATGTTAAGTGAATTAAGTCAGAGAGAAACAAATACAGTATGATGACAGTTATATGGGGAATTTAAGAAACAAAGCAAATGAACAAAGAAAGAAAGAAACCCACCCCCCCAACTTCAGACTCTTAACTATAGAGAACAAACTAGTGCTTACCAGAGGGGAGATAGGTAGGGAGCACGAGTGAAGTAGGTGAAGGAGAGTAAGAGATTAAGATTTACAGCACTAGGTGATGTATAGAATTGTTGCATCCTATATTCCACACCTGAAGCTGATACAACACTGTATGTTAATTATACTGAAATTAAAAAATAAAATAAAAACAAAAAGCAAAATAAATAAATAAATATATAATCTGTTAAAGGTTAGATCTCATATTAAATGTTTTTACCACTATTTAAAAAGCACACTAGATGGCAATTCTAAAAACTAAAGGATGCTAACAGGCTCATGTTATAACCCAAACAACAAATTCATAAAGATTTGGCTTCCAAAATGTTGAATCTTAGATTCATTGAGGATATTCACCTCATAAAAAAATAAACAACAACAACAAATATTATTGAAAAGACATAAACATCCCCACATACAACTAAGCCAAATACATCTCCTCAAAGTCATGGCTTTAAAATCATCCATCCATACTTGATTTTAAGTCTATCTCAATTACTCACATACACAAGTATAGATCAATTGTTCTGTTGTTGAGTCCGTTATTAAAGGAACGAGACTGAGACAAAGTTATGCAAAGCCTTATTCTATGCCAAGCATTAGAAGTTGGGCCGACCGGCCAGGGAAATGAGGCTGAGACAAAGTGAAAGTTATGTAAAGCTTTATTCTATGCCAAGCATTAGAAGTCAGACTGACCGGCCAGGGCCACCTCCGAAGAGAGCGACGCCCCTTGGTCTTACAGGCTAGTTTTTATAGGGCACAATCACAGACATCTGCATTTGTTGACCATTTGTGGCTTTGGCTGATTGAATGTCTCCTACCTGTGTGTTTTAGTAACGGTTACCTGGAACCAATACTAGTAACAGTTGAGGCGTTTATTAAACAACAAAATGGCCTTGTTTTAGGTGTGTGTTTTAGTAACAATTATCTTGTTTTATGTGTTGTTTTTTGGTAACACATACCTGGAACCGAGAGCAGTAACTTTTCTAGACAACAAAATGTCTACATAGGCAACATGGAGTCACTATGGCTAAGTAGGCCCAGGCAGGCCCTAGGGGGTTAACATGTTTTAACGTGGAGTCGACCCCATCACTGTCTTCCCAAAATTACCGAGGTGGTAGTCAATTCTCTTTCTCTGTCCATCCAGCCCCAGCCTATCTCCCCCTCCTTCTCTCTCTCCTCCCACCCTGCCCTTTCTCTGTCAGCAGAATGGCTGAAGCTTGGGATGCCATTATCTAGAGTTATCTAGGCCCATAACGGCATCCGTTCCAACCAAACAGGAAAAGCATGACAAAAGTGTAGGTTTCCATCAAGAGCACAAGTAACAGACTTACAGATTTGCTTGTTTGCTTATTTTAAATAACATAAGAACCAAAGAAAATTAAGTCTAGTGGTATAACCACTGGGTTGCAGAGTCTTATGAGAAGATGTATTAGGTTAAATCCAGATCCAAGCATGTAATCTACATGGATTTTGAAATCCACATGACCATTTAGTGGGTTGTTACAGGGACGACAATAGGGCATCACAGGCACAGATGTGAGTATCCCTGCTCAGTATCTCAGATAGCTACGCAAATCTTAAATATCTAAGGGAGTATCCTTGAAGACTGTGATGACACCAATGTTTCCTTTGAGAAAAGCTTATTTTTACCTCCAGAATATTTTTATTTAAACACAGAAATGTATGGGTAATTATAAGAAATTTAGGCATATTTAGTATTTCAAAAATGTAATGTGTGATATTTGAGAGAATTTGGCCTATTCAATTAGACTTAATTATAAATTTAAGTTGTATAATCAAGTAATTGAGTTCACATTCTGGGTTTTAAATTGAAATTACTCAGTGTATTTATATGCAGTTTTACTGGAATATGTAAAAGAAATTAGGATTCTCCATAATTATAAATTAAATTTATTAGACTTATAAAAATTACTTTTAAGTACTTAAAAATTTTGTTAAATGATTGAAGTGCCTAAAAATTAATAGAATCCATTAAATGACTAAATGCTATTTAAAATGTTTAACAGTATTTAATCAGATGTGTAAAGTAAGACTAAAATGAAAAAAATGTCGCATAGTATTGTTAAAATTTATTAGGTTTATAAATAGAATGAGATACGTACACTGAAATTAAAGCCTCTGAGAAAGAACGAGGTTTTAAAAAATTTCTAACTTCAACCAAATAGTGATTATAAAACCAAATGCTGTTTATAAAAATTCAACCAAATACTGATTATAAAAATCAAAATGAACCTCTGAATATTTTTTTTCTGTATAAAACCTGCCCTCGAGAACATTAAAAAAAAAAAAGTCACAGTGTCTAGCAAAGTTAATTACTAGTTCCCCAATTAACATTTTTTTTCTAGACTAGACGACACTCTCAAACATACTGGCAATCCTTAGTTTCTGTTGCCAGCTCCTCCTTAGCCTATCCCTTAAATGTGGGAGTGTCTTTAAGGTCTGCCTTTGGCCCTGTGTTCTTTTCTTTCTATAGCATCCATTAGGGGCGCCTGGGTGGCTCAGTGGGTTAAAGCCTCTGCCTTCGGCTCAGGTCATGATCTCAGGGTCCTGAGATGGAGCCCCACATCCGACTTTCTGCTCAGCAAGGAGCCTGCTTCCTCCTCTCTCTCTGCCAGAGAGCCTGCTTCCTCTTCTCTCTCCCTGCCTGCCTCTCTGCCTACTCATGATCTCTCTCTGTCAAATAAATAAATAAAATCTTAAAAAAAAAAAAAAATAAATATAGCATCTATTAGGTGATTTCAAACTCCAAGTGCCAAGCACTCCAGCAGAAACTGGCCTAGAGGTTTGCCAAACTTTGCCCTGTTTCCTAGGCACACAACTAGATTACAAGTTTCAGTATCCCTTAAAACTGGGTAGGCCACTTTCCTGTGTAATGGTTACTGAAATACAGGAGAAAATAATGTCTGGCATGGCCAAGCCTGGCCCTTAAAAACCTCCTATACAATCGTCCACTCTCCCTCCTCACATCAATCATTTGGCTGAATGCACACAATCTTAAGAGAGGAATCAAGGCCTATGGAATGGTATTGCCTCAAGATGGAAAGAACATTCATTCCTAAATCATTTCTTGGAGGAGCGACCAGTAATCAAGAATGTCTAACTGGACTTCAAAGAAGTGAAAAATAAACGTCTATATTTTTTAACCCAACAGATTTCTTTGTGACAGTAGCTAGTGCCACTCAATATTACTGATGTTAATGGAATGTTCCATTTTTTCATGTTTATTGCCAGCTTAAACATCACAGCCTTGAGATACAGGAATTAAATATCTAATTGCTAAATTGAGATTTTTGCCTAGAAGTCTATTTGGCCACTCAAACTTCACATGACCAAAGAGAAGTTGGTTTACTACTCAGGTGTGTTAGTCAAAGTTCAGCAAAGAAAGTGAACCAATAGGATACACATGACTATATATAAGAGAAGATTTATTATAGGAACTGGCTCAGTTGGTTGTGGAGGCTGAGAAGCACTTAATCTGCTGTCTGCAAGCTAGAGACCCAGGAAAGCCAGTGGTATAATTCAGTCCAAGTCCAAAATCCTAAGAAGGGGTATTGGGTGGAGAGGAAGAGCTCTGGGTTAAGTCCCTAAATCTGAAGACCCAAGATTCAGTTGCTCTGAAGTCAGAAAGCAGGAAAAGATGTATGTCTCCATTCAAGAAGAACGAAAAGGAATTTGCCTTTTCAAATCTTTTTATTCAATTAGGGTCCCAATCACATTAGTGAGGGAAGATCATTTTTATTCAGTCTATTGAATCAAACACTAATCTCTTCCAGAGACACCCTCACAGACTAAGAAATAGTATTTATCAGCTACCTGGGTGTCCCCTTAGCACAGTCAGGTTGACATGAACTTAACCATAACACCTCGTCCTGACATCACTCCCACCTCCTGGTAGACTTCTGTGTCTGCCCTGAGTAAATGCACCACTCTCCAATGCTGTTCAGGATGAAATCTTAAGTCATTCTTTATTCATTTATGATATATTTATTTAGTGTCTTCTATGTGCCTATGCCAGGTGCAGCAGACACAATCATAGACAAAGTAGACCTGATTCCTGTTATCTCTTTTACTCATATACCCAACTATCGACAACCAGTGTCTCCTAAAAAATAAATATCATCATTTCAATCTTTTGTTTGAAAATCTTTGTTTTTACTTGCTTTCCCCCCTGCAAGATCAAGATTAAATTCTTCATCAAGATCTGCACATTTTTCCAAAACCTTACTCAAATCCATTCTTGTAATGGACATCAACCTTGAAAACCTTGTGCCTGTGGGCATAATTAATTGAATGAAGAACACACCTCATTTGGCTTAGAGGAAAGTCTTTTTTGCTGAGGTGTTGAGTTGGAGTTTGAAGGGGCTTTGTGTTACACAGGCAGCCAATCAGCTTCTGCCTACCACACAGAGAGAAGAGAAAGAAAGCAAGATTAACTAGAAAGTAGAAGGAAGCAAGTGTCTAGAGAAAAGCAGAGGTAGTATCAGAAATACCCTAGTTCCTGAACTTTAAGATCTTGGTTCCAGTGTTTCTAGAGACCCAGTGTCATTCCTGCTCTTGGGTTCTGTGGAATATTCCTTTGTATTTATAATGAACCCTTGTTCCCTTACTCAGTCTCTTTTTTGTATAAACTAACTGGAATTGGTTTCTCTGCTTAAAATCCTGAGTAATTAAGCTCTCCAGTTTCATCACTCATTCAGCTCTAGTTCCCCATTCCCAGCCCGCATCACCTCCAGAGGCAGCCAGAAAGCAGAACTTAAGAGGCTCAGCAGGTACCTTTATCTGGTTGCTCATTTGCTCCTGGGGGCCATTGTGGGATGAGGGAGGCCTCCTTTGGTTCCCTCTTATGAAACCAAAACTATTAAAAGATAAACTGAGGCAGATTAAAATTTGAAGAGTTTACTTAAGAAAAATCAATTCAAGAGACAGAGGGGCAAGATAGTGGAGGAGTAGGAGAACTAAATTTTGTCTGGTCTCAGGAATTCAGCTAGATAGCTATTAAACCATTCTGAACACTTATAACTCAATAAGAGATCAAAGACAAGAATAGCAGCAATTCTAGGAACAAAAGTAACCACTTTCTGGAAGGTAGGATGTGTGGAGAAGTGAATCTAAGGAGATATATGGGAAGATAGACTGTGGGGGAGGGCTGGCTGCTGGCAAGTGGTAGAGCAGTTGAGCACAAAATTGGAACTTTTAAAAGTCTACTCCACTGAGGGACATTGCTCCAGAGGCTGAGTGGGAGGGTAGATTCCTTTTGGGGACAGTGTGGTCTCAGGACCTGCAGGGACACAAAAAGACCAGGGATCCTGAGTGTGCAGAGCCCCCAGGTATCAGACCTGGGAAGCTGGATGCAGAGACAGAGCCAAAGAGGGGGCTTTCAGTTTGAGGTTACCTTAAACAGTGAGCTAAGGCACAGTCAGGCCACTGGTCTTTGAGCAGGGACCCCACAGGTGGCAGATCTGGGGATACCTCCTCCTTCCTCTTCCAGGAAGAGTGACACAGGACTGCACTGCAGGAATCTGCTGGATCTGGAGACATAAACAAGGGCCATGTGCCAGAGATAGAAACTCTCAGTCACAGGCTGGGTGAGCTTGGAGTGCAGCCAGAGACCTGGGAGATGGGAGTGATTGACTGCTTTTTTCTGAGGGTGTGCTGAGGAGTGGGGCCTGAGCTTTTGGCTCCTCTGGGTCGAAGACTGGGGGGCCACCATCTTCATTTTCCCCCTCCAAAGCTGTACAGAAAGCGTTCAGGGAACAAAATCTACTGAGAAAAACCCAAGCAGATTGCTTAGCCTGGCCCCCAGCAAGGGTGGTGCAATCGCCCCTCAGGCAAAAACTGCAACAGATTCCACACCCAGAAGACTGGCAAGAACATCCAGCCAAGACCAAGTTCACCAATCAATGAGAACTGCAAAACTCCAGAGCTAGGGGAATGCTGCACATTGAATTCATGGCATTTTTCCTCATGATTCTTTAGTCTTTCAAAGCTAAATTTTTTTAATTCTATTTTTTTATTCCATTTTTAAAAAATTTCCTCTTTCCTATTTTAACCTTTTTAAACTATTTTATCTGATCAATACCTTTTAAAAAATATTTTAAAATCTTCATTGTTATAGTCATATTCTATCCTTCATTGTATTTAACCTTGTTTTTTGTATACATATAAGTTTTTCTTTCTTTAAAATTTAGGGATACAATTTCTTCTAACAAATGAAAATATACCCTAAATCTAGTGTATGGCATTGTTCTAATCTCCAGCCTGACCACATTTTCTCTTTTTTTTTTTCTTTTTTAACCAACTGATTATCTTATCAATTTCTTTTATAGTATCTTTTTAAATTTTTCATCTTTACAGTCATACTCCATCCCTTTATCATATTTACCCTTATTTTTGTATATATGTAAGTTTTTCTTTCTTTAAAATGTTGGGAGGCAGTTTCTTCTAACAGACCAAAATACACCAAGAATCAAGTGTGTGGCTTTGTTCTATTCACCAGTCTAACCGTATATATCTATATCTATATCTATATCTATATATTTTTTTCCTCCTTTCTTCTGCCCCCAGTCTTAGGTCTCTTCTGATTTAGTTAGTGTATATTTTTCTGGGGTTGTTGCTGCACTTTTAGTATTTTGTTCTCTCATTCATCCATTCTTCTCTGGATAAAATGACAAGGTGGAGAAACTCACCTCAAAAAAAAAAAAAAAAGAACAAGAGGCTGTACTGACAGCTAGGGACCTAATAAATACAGAAATTAGTAAAATGTCAGAACTAGAGTTCAGAATGATGATTATAAAGACACTAGCTGGGCTTGAAAAAAGCATAGGAGATACTAGAGAATCCCTTTCTAGAGAAATAAAAACATTTCTGGAGAAATAAAAGAACTAAAAATATAACCAAGTTGAAATTTTAAAAAGCTATTAATGAAGTACAATAAAAAAATGGAGGCTCTTAATGTTTGGATAAATGAGACAGAAGAGAGAATTGGTGATATAGAAGAACAAATGATGGAGAATAAAGCAGCTGAGAAAAAGAGAGATAAACAACTACTGGAAACAATATTAGAATAATTGGGATACCAGAAGAAGAAGAAAGAGAGAGGGGGGCAGAAGGTGTATTAGAGCATATTATAACAGAGAATTTCCCTAACTGGGGGAGGGGAATAAGCATCAAAATCCACGAGGCACAGAGAATGCTCCTCAAAATCAACAAAAATAGATCAACACCCCATCATCTAATAATAAAATTTATAAATCTCAGTGACAAAGAGAATATCCTGAAAGCAGCTTGGGACAAGAGGTCTGTAACATACATTTGTAGAAATATTAGATAGGCAGCAGATCTATCCACAGAGACTTGGCAGGCCAGAAAGGACTGGCATGATGTATTCAGAGCACTAAATGAGAAAAGTATGCAGTCAAGAATACTATAACCAGCTAGGCTGTCACTGAAAATAGAAGGAAAGAGAAAAAGCTTACAAGACAAATGAAAACTAAGAGAATTTGCTAACACCAAATGAGCCCTACAGGAAATATTGAAAGTGGTCTTCTAAGCAAAGAGAGAGCCTAAAAGTAGCAGATAAAAAAGGAACAGAAACTTTACTAAACATATACAGTAAACTATACAGTAAACTATACTAAACATATACAGTAATAGTCACCTTACAGGCAGTATAATGGCACTAAATTCATATCTTTCAGTAGTTACCCTGAATGTAAATTGGCTAAATGCCCCAATCAATAGACAAAGGGTATCAGAATGGTTAAGAAACAAACAAACAAACAAAAAATCCAAAAAAACAAAACAAGACCCATTGATATGGTGTCTGCAAGAAACTCATTTTAGACTCAAAGACACATCCAGATTTAAAGTGGGGGGAGGGAAAATGTTTACCATGCTAATGGACATCAAAAGAAAGCTGGGGTGGCAATCCCTATATCAGATAAATTAGATTTTAAGCCAAAGACTATAATAAGAGATGAGGAAGGACACTGTATCATACTTAAAGAGTCTGTCCAACAAGAAGATTTAGCAATTTTAAGTATCTATGACCCTAACACAGGAGCAGAGACTTATATAAACCAATTAATAACAAAATCAAAGAAACACATTGACAATAATATAACAATAGTAGGGTACTTTAACACCCCCCCTCACTGAAATGGACAGATCATCTAAGCAAAAGATTAACAAGGAAATAAACGTTTTAAATTATACACTGGAACAGATGGACATCACAGATACATTCAAAACATTCCATCCCAAAGCAACAAATACACACTCTTCTCTAGTGCACTTGGAACACTTTCAGAATAGATCATATTCTGGGTCACAAATCAGGTCCCAACTGGTACCGAAATATTGGGAGCATTCTCTGTACTTTTTCAGACCACAGTGCTTTGAAACTAGAACTCAACCACAAGAGGAAAATTGGAAAGAACTCAAATATATGGAAACTTAAGGGTAACCTGCTAAAGAATGAATGGGTCAAGCAGGGAATTAAAGAACAATTTAAAAAATCATGGAAACAAATGAAAATGAAAACACAACTGTTCAAAATCTTTGGGAAACAGTAAAGGCAGTCCTGAGAGGAAACTATATAGCAATACAAGCCTTTTTCAAGAAACAAGAAAGTTCTCAAGTACACAACCTAACCCTACACCTAAAGGAGCTGGAGAAAGAACAGCAAAGAAAGCCTAAACCCAGTGGGAGAAGAGAAATAATAAAGATCAGAGTGTAAATCCACAAAACTAGGAGCTGGTTCTTTGAAAGAATTAATAAGATTGATAGACTCCTGGCCAGACTTATCAGAAAGAAAAGACAAAGGACCCAAATTAATAAGATCATGAATGAAAGAAATGAATTAAACAGAGCACAAAAAACACCAAAGAAACACAAATAATTATAAGAACATATTAGGAGCAATGATACACCAGCAAATTTGACAATCTGGAAGAAATAGATGCATTCCTAGAGATGTACAAATACCAAAGCTGAGCCAGGAAGAAATAGAAAACCTGAACAGACCCATAACCAGTAAGGAGATTGAAACAGTCATCAAAACTCTCCCAAAAAACAAAAGCCCTGGGCCAGACAGATTCCCAGGGGAATTCTCCCAAACATTTAGAGAAGAATTAATACTTATTCTTCTGAAACTACTCCAAAAAATAAAAATGGAAGGAAACTTCCAAATTCATTTTATAAGGCCAGAATTATCTTGATCTGCAAATCAGACAAAGACCCTATCAAAAATGAGAATTAGCAACTTCTTTCAAGATACGTCTCCAAAGGCAAAGGAAACAAAAGCGAAAATAAACTTCTGGGACTTCATCAAAATCAAAAGCTTCTGCACAGCAAAGGAAACAGTCAAAAAAACAAAGAGGCAACCCACGGAATGGGAGAAGATATTTGCAAATGACAGTACAGACAAAAGGTTGATATCCAGGATCTATAATGAACTCCTCAAACTCAACACACACGAAACAGACAAACACATCAAAAAATGGGCTGAAGATATGAACAGACACTTCTCCAATCAAGAAATACAAATGGCTATCAGACACATGAAAAAATGCTCATCATCATTAGCCCTCAGGGAGATTCAAATTAAAACCACATTGAGATATCACCTTACACCAGTTAGAATGGCTAAAATTAGCAAGACAGGAAACAACATGTGTTGGAGGAGATGTGGAGAAAGGGGAACCCTCTTACACTGTTGGTGGGAATGCAAGTTGGTGCAGCCTCTTTGGAGAACAGTGTGGAGATTCCTCAAGAAATTAAAAATAGAGCTTCCCTACAACCCTGCAATTGCACTCCTGGGTATTTACCCCAAAGATACAGATGTCGTGAAAAGAAGGGCCATCTGTACCCCAATGTTTATAGCAGCAATGGCCACAGTCGCCAAACTATGGAAAGAACCAAGATGCCCTTCAACGGATGAATGGATAAGGAAGATGTGGTCCATATACACTATGGAGTATTATGTCTCCATCAGAAAGGACGAATATCCAACTTTTGTAGCAACATGGACGGGACTGGAAGAGATTATGCTGAGTGAAATCAGTCAAGCAGAGAGAGTCAATTATCATATGGTTTCACTCATTTGTGGAGCATAACCAATAGCATGGAGGACAAGGGGCATTAGAGAGTAGTAGGGAATTTGGGTAAATTGGAAGGGGAGGTGAGCCATGAGAGACTATGGACTCTGAAAAACAGTCTGAGGGGTTTGAAGTGGCAGGGGGGTGGGAGGTTGGGGTACCAGGTGGTGGGTATTATAGAGGGCACAGCTTGCATGGAACACTGGGTGTGGTGAAAAAATAATGAATACTGTTTTTCTGAAAATAAATAAATTGGGGAAAAAAATGAGAATTATATATCAATATCCCTGATGAACATGGATGCAAAAATTCTCACCAAAATACTAGCCAATAAGATCCAACAGTACATTAAAAAGATTATTTACACGACCAAGAGGAATTCATTCCTGGGCTGCACGTTTCATTCAACATCTACAAATCAATCAATGTGATACAATACATTAATAAAAGAAAGAATAAGAAACATAGGCTACTCTCAATAGATGCTGAAAAAGCATTTGACAAAGTACAGCATACTTTCTTGATCAAAACTCTTCACAGTGTAGGGACAGAGGGTATGTACCTCAATCTCATTAAAGCCATCTATGAAAAACCTGCAGCAAATATTCTCAATGGGGAAAAACTGAAAGCTTTTCCCCTCAGGTTAGGAACACAGCAGGGCTGTCCGCTATCACCACTGCTATTTAACATAGTGCTAGAAGTCTTAGCCTCAGCAATCAGACAACAAAACTCAGTCAAACTCTCACTCTTTGCAGATAATATGATGCTTTTTGTGGCAAACCCAAAAGACTCCACTCCAAAACTGCTAGAACTCATACAGGAATTCAGTAGTGTCAAGATATAAAATCAATGCACAGAAATCAGTTGCATTTCTCTACACCAACAGCAAGACAGAAGAAAGAGAAATTAAGGAGTTGATTCCACTTACAACAGCACTCAAAACCTTAAGATACCCAGGAATAAACCTAATCACAGAGGCAAAGAATCTGTACTCAGAAAACTATAAAGTACTCATGAAAGAAATTGAAGAAGACACAAAGAAATGGAAAAACGTTTCATGCTCATGGATTGGAAGAACAAATATTGTGAAAATGTTTATGTTACCTAGAGCAACCTACACATTTACTGCAATCCCTATCAAAATACCACCAACTTTTTTCAAAGAAGTGGAACAAATATTCCTAAAGTATATATGGAACCAGAAAAGACCCTGAATAGCCAGAGGAATGTTGAAAAAGAAAGCCAAAGTTGGTGGCATCACAATTCCAGACTTCAAACTCTATTACAAAGCTGTCACCATCAAGAGAGTATGGTACTGGCACAAAAACAGACACATAGATCAATGGAACAGAATAGAGGATCCAGAAATGGACCCTCAACTCTATGGTCAACTAATCTTTGACAAAGCAGGAAAAAAGTCTCTTCAACAAATGGTGTTGGGAAAATTGGACAGCCACATTGAGAAGAATGAAAATGGACCATTTCCTTACATCACACACAAAAATAGACTCAAAGTGAATGAAAGACCCCAATGTGAGACCAGAATCCATCCAAATCCTTGAGGAGAACACAGGCAGCAGCCTCTTTGACCTCAGTCGCAGCAACTTCTTCCTAGAAACATCACCAAAGGCAAGGGAAGCAAGGGCAAAAATGAACTATTGGGACTTAATCAAGATCAAAACTTTTGCACAGCAAAGGAAATAGTCAACAAAACCAAAAGACAACCAGCAGAATGGGATGGGATATTTGCAAATGACATATCAGATAAAGGACAAGTATCCAAAAATCTATAAAGAACTTATCAAACTCAACACTGAAAGAACAAAGAATCCAATCAAGAAATGAATAGACATTTCTGCAAAGACATCCAAATGGACCACAGACACATGAAAAAGTGCTCCACATGACTTGCTATCAGGGAAATACAAATCAAAACCACATTGAGATACCACCTCACACCAGCCACAATGGCTAAAATTGACAAGTCAGGAATCGACAGGTGTTGGTGAGGATGCAGAGAAAGGGAAACCCCCCTAACACTGTTGGTGAGAATGCAAGCTGGTGCAGCTACTTTGGAAAACGGTATGGAGGTTTCTCAAAAAGTTGAAAATAGAGCTACTCTACGATCCAGCAATTGTAGTACTGACTATTTACCCTAAAGATATAATAGTGATTCAAAGGGGCACATGTGCCCCAATGTTTACAGCAGCAATGTCCAAAATAGTGAAGCTGTAGAAAGAGCCTAGATTCCATCAACAAATGAATGGATAAAGAAGAGGTGATATGTATAATGATGGAATATTATGTAGCCATCAAAACCCCCAAATCTTGCCGTTAGCAATGAACTAGATGAAACTAGAGGGCATTATGCTGAGTAAAATAAGTCAATCAGAGAAAGACAATTATCATATGGTCTCTCTAATATGAGGAATTTAAGAGGGAGGACAGGGAGTAATGGGGAAAGGGAGGGAAAAATGAAACAAGATGGGATCGGGAAGGAGAAAAACTATAAGAGACTCATAATCTCAGGAAACAAACTGAGTGTTGCTGGAGGGGGAAGGGAGGGATAGGGTGGCAGGGTGATGGACATTGGGGAGGGTATGTGCTATGCTGAATGCTGTGAATTGTGTAAGACTGATGAGTCACAGATCTGTACCCCTGAAGGAAATAATATATTATCTGTTAATAAAACAAAAAAAGAAAAATCCAGTTCAAATCAGGGAGAATCAGACTGGAAGTGCTTAAGAATATTCCACTGACAGAAGCATGAGGAGTCTTCACAGGGAAAAGGCAGAACAAAAGTGAGGAAATTACTGACTGATTCTAGCTTAAAGACCAGTTGGCTGATTGTGATTGGTTGTCCTTAGCACTTTTTTTTTTTTTGTCCTTAGCACTTTTAAAGAAAAGATTTTATTTATTTGAGAGAGAGAGAGAGCATGTGCACAAGTTGGGGTGGGAGAAGCAGGCTCCCCACTGAGCAGGGAACCCTCCACCAGGTACTCAGGACACATGGAATTTGATCCCTGGGCTTGATCCCAGGACCCTGAGATCATGATCTGAGCAGATGGTAAATGCTTAAGAGACTAAGACACCCCTGTCCTGAGGATTTTGATTTCTTAATCTTGTGTCTTGGATTTGGGTTTGCTTCCAGAGGCTGTCATGGTATTAGAACCACATCAGGCTAACAGCCTCCTGGTTTCATTAACTTAACGATGTTCATTTATCAGTTTGGGATTTTGGATTCCTCCAAGTCTAGTGGGTATAAAGAAAGGATCTCTTAACAAAAATATGCTTTAGCGCAAGTCATTTATGGAGGTTTATAAAGACTTTTTGTTGTTGTTGGCGTAGGAATTTGTTAACCAACCATTTGAGGGTTTAGAAAAAGTTGCGAGCTATTTCACACTTTTTATATTGGGGTTCTCGATGCCCTCTTACACTAGAATATTGTGTTATTTTCTTCAGAAATGTCTATTTTATGATTGTGTACTTTTCTAATATGTACTATATCTTGGTTAAAAAACTCCTAATGATTGTCCACCTTTTCTTCAGCCAAGAGCTGAACTTAAATGTTTTTTTGAGCTCCAGGCCAATAATATGCAAATAAATTCCTTGTGTGGTATAAGGTTAGTGACTAGGTAGGACAGCCTTGTGAGAGGAAAAACCTCTTCACCCTCCTGTTCCTCAGGATTGACTTCTCCACCTGTGATTCTGACATGATTATATGGTGATGTATACTGATGTATGCTTGACCATTCATTTCATAGTTTCTTGCCCTTTCCAGTGAGGAATTTGATCTGTTCTTCTATTCCAGCTCCTCCCATTAGGAGGTAGGTGCTAAGGAGAGTAGAGAATTATCAGAGAAGGGTGACAGACACCTGGGAGTGAGGGTTTCAAGGTGATATTTTCCAGAAAGCCTAAAAAATTATGTCAATCACTCAAAACACATTTGAATTAGAATTTCTTTCTCTATGTCTTTTGGTTCCGGTTTTTAAAAATTTTCTCCTTTAATTTTTTTTTTAAGTACAAATTAGATAGAAAAACTCTAGCTTTGTCCTAGCTGAACAAACAGGACAAGGAATGCTTCTAGATCTCAGACCTAAATATGTAGAGGAACAGCTTCTTTCCAAAGAGGCAAGCTAGTGGGGGAGGACCCTCTTAGGAAAGCCCAGTAAAGAAAGTTGACATGAAGTGGAAACTGGCGGTTGTTTTGCAAAATAAAATTTTACCCTTTGGACAAGGACAAAGAGAGAGAGCTGTAACATAGTTTCAGATCCCAGAAGAAAAGGCATTTCTGCCCTGGATTGCCAAGATACCCTTCTGTTGTTTAGCCTCTGCTTGGAATGCTCATTTCCATCTCTTGTACCTACTCTTCTTCCTGTTTCTTGGGAAAGCTGCCCTATTCCATTTATGCTCCTACCTGGATATTTTTAATTTATTTTGTTCTCATTAGCATGTATTACTCCTATATTATTCAAATGGATTTTGCTGTTTAATGGAAAGAACTCTAAGTCAGGAATCAAGAACTATGATTTTATATATTTAAAAGATTTAACCATGTGATCATAACTGTCATTTCTTATTTACTGTATGTCTGAGACTGTGATAAATGTTTACATGGACAGATGGAAATCAGTGAAATGTTAGGTGAGCAATGAACTAGAGGGTAGATATATATGATACAATTTACTTTGGTTATAGAATAAAACATAAATAGAATTATCTATAGTGTATAAGCAGTCATTACTGTGTTTTATGCTTAGGCATAAGTAGAGAGTATTTTAGACAGATGTTGCAATTTTTATAGCCAAGCCAAGTAACTCAATAGAAGTCTGCCTTTATTATTTTATTATTATTTTTTATCAAAGCTAGGAAGCTAGATGTCTTATTCCCACTAAAAAGCTGTACCCCCAGGGGCACATGTATGGGTCAGTCAGTTGAGCATCTGACTCTTGATCTCAGGGCCGTTAGTCCAAGCCCCATATTAGGCTCCACACTGAGCATGGAGTCCGCAAAAGAAAAAAAAAAAAATGCCATACTCACAGCCTCGGCATTGTAAGACCAGAATTTTACTGTGATAGATATGAAATAGAACATTCAGGGCAATATATGCTATATAATACGGTGAAATGGGAAACAGGGAGAAAGGGAAATATAACTTTTACTAGGATGTGAATCCAAGATTCTTAAAAAGGAAAAGTAACTTTCTCATTTTTAAGTTGTTTGTTTTTTTTTTTTATTTCCCCTTGGGGAATTCATAAATATTTCTTTCCCCTCCCCATTTCACTTCTGACTTTTCATAAAGATAGAGTAAGTTATTGACAGAAAGACCTTTTTTTGGAAGTTGTCATTCCAGGTGAATTCCATTATTCAATTAAAACTCTGCACACAGGAAGGGTGCCTGGGGGGCTCAGTCAACTGTGCATTCAACTCTTGGTTTCAGCTCAGGTCATGATCTCAGGGTCGTGAAATAGCATTGAGTCTTGTTTTGGAACCAGCATCTGCACTCAGTGGGGAGTCTGCTTGAAGAATCTCTCCCTCTGCCCCTCCCTCTACTCATGCCTGTGCTCTCTCTCAAATAAATAAATAAATAAGTCTTAAAATTAAAAAAAAAAAACAAAACTGCACACAGGAAAATAATTTGGACTAGTAAGCAAGTGGCATAGATGTTTGTGCTACCTCAATAGGTATTGTGCTATTTCAATAGGTAGGACATCTTTATTAGTATTTTTTATCTTCATTATAATTACTATCATCATTATTATTATAGCTTACTATAGGTGTCTACATTCTGGGTAGTGGATTTTGTCAGCAAGAGTAAGATGAAGTTATCACAGCCCAAAATATGGAGGAGTTCTAAAACTCAGGACTTTGCAACACAAAGATTTTTGAAAAGACTAAGAATTCCTTTCTTCTAAATAAAATAATAAAAGCTATGTCCTTTGTTACACCACCAACCTAACTCTCATTATGGGCTATATATTACCAATGATGAATGTCAGAGTTCTGTCAGAACCAGCCACTGCATAGCTACCCTTGAGGCACACACAGCGCTCAATGTGGATTGTTTACCCTAGGGCTCTGGTCAGGTATAAATATTTAATTCCAGTTTAGTAATCCCTTAACTTATACTGGCTGTGAGAATCATCTTTATTCTAGTTTGGTTGAATTCTTTTTGCTTCATCTAAATTTTGCAAATTCCTTTCTAAATGTCTTCACATTCTGTTCTTGTACCATATCCTTCTGCATTCAGATATTTCTTGGTAACGAAATTAACCATACATATGTACAGCCATAATTTTCAGCCTTCACTGTACAATGTACCTTTATTTTTCCACTTTTTCCCTCCCAGTGTATGCTGAGTACTGATCTGCCTGCACCATTAAAAATGTAGTTGTCTTCCCAGGAAGAGTCTATTCATGGAGATCCCAAATGAAAAATTTCCTTTCATTGGACAGAAATGGGGATGAAGACCTGGCACTTCATATATAACAACATTTATTACCTTTGAATGAAACAGTTTAGAATTATTATTGGTTAACCATTTTATGTGCCATAACATTTTAGGGATGCATGCTAATTTAACACATCTTCCCTATATCCTTATTTATTTTTTATTCTGTTGTACTTTATAAATCTTTTGTAAGCCATCTCAGATCTTTCGGTGAATTAAGTCTAGAAATGAGTTACTTGTCTGCTCTAGCCAAATGTATATGTGCCTGTTATATGTTAAATATTTCCCCCCAAAATTTACACATTGAAATCCTAACCCCTAGTACCTGAGAATATGATCTTATTTGGAGACTGGATCTTTACAGAGGAAATTGAGCTAAAATAGTCCAGTAGAATACTCCCCAAAGCACTTATGCAACATGACCAGTGTCTTATGCAAAAGGAAAATGTGGACATAGACATTCAGAGAGGGAGAATGCCTTGTGAAAACAAACCAAAGATTAGGGTGATGCTTCTCCGTGCCAAGCAACACCAGTGATTGTCAGCAAACAATGGAAGTTAGAGTAGGGGCCTGAAACAGATCTTTTTCCCACTGCCTTTGGAAGGAACCAATCCTACCAACACTTTGGTCTTGGACTTCTAGCCTCCAGAACGGTGAGATAATAAATTCCTCTTGTTTAAGCCACTCATCTCTGGAATTTGGTAGTAGCAGTCCATGGGGAATGAAGGCAGTACCTCTATAAAACAATCATCTTATCAACTGCAGATTTTTTTTCCTTTGGTATTTTTTTCTACACTGGAATATGTCTTCATCAGGGCAAGTAACCTATACTGTCACAGACTTTATACTCTGTGGCAGTTTTGTAAGGGATAGAAAATGTAAGACATGATTCCTGCCTTAAGATCCAAAATTTATTCATCAAATATTTATTAAGTGCTTGATGTAACTATGTAACTAATAGTCAGCTCAAAGGTCATACAATGCTGAATGCAAGAGATGCTGATCCCTACTTTCATGGGGCAAATTGTCTGGAAGATGGTGGTGGGGTGGAGCATTAAGAATATACACAAAGGCAGCTCCTGGGTAGCTCAGTCAGTTGAGGTTGAACATCTGACTCTTGATTTTGGCTCAAGTCATGATCTCAGGGTCCTGGGATCAAGCTCCACATCAGGTTCCACTCTGAGTGGAGAGTCTTCTTGAGGACTCTCTCTCTCTCCTCGCTGCCACTTCCCCTGCTCTCTCTCTCTCTCTCAAATAAATAAATGAATCTTTAAAACAAAAAGATAAAACACAAAGAAAATACAGAGAGAGAGATAAAACAGTTGCAAATCGTTTGAAGGAAAAGAAGGCAAGCCATGTTTTTATAACAGCAATTTCAGTGCATACAAATATGTGATAATTGTCAAGCAGGAAAGCAACAGCTGTGTGTAGAGAACAGTGAACATCTATCTACCAATAGATACCAATAGATCACCCTTGGCCGTGGGATGGTCTGGGAAGGCCTCCAAGGAAAGGCATGTGAGCTCCGCTTACAAAGAGCAGTTGATTTTGACAGACGGTGGGGAGAGAGCCCATTTATAGATGTCAAGATGAGAATGAGCGAGAACCTCTGGGTCATTAGCAGTCCATCTGTCTGGAGCATAGAGAAGTAGAATAAGTAGAATGACATGGCACTGGTAGCTATTATTACTTTTTTAAGGCTTACTAAGTGCCAGGGACTGGAAAAAAGACTTATATTATCTTAGGTAGCCTATAGTTGTCCCACTTTACAGATGAGTTTACTGGAGTTTGCTCAACCATTGCTCTGAACTCATGTTACTATACCGTGCCACTCCCCACCTGGACTTTTTCATCCAGACTTATTAACCCTGATTGGGATTAAGGTCTGTAACTCCACAGCTCTTTTTTTTTCCCCCATGAAAAAGACTGACTTCCAAAACACAGAATCTGAAGATAGATGGCAGGTAGATTTTAGAACATTGCATATTCTTAAAAAGTCTGTAAATTTTGCTTTAGAGTAAACGGAAGAGAAACAGAACTTCTGCGAAGTAGTAACATGAGCTGAAGACACTGAGGCAGGAAGAAATTTCAGGAAGTAGGGTCCCTTAGCACTTACTAAAGGGAAGATCCAGATCGGAAATATAGGTGTGTTATTAGGATGGCATAGTGTACACAAGAAGCATTTGAGGTTCCTGCTAATCGTTCCTATTTCCAGGCACCACCCCCAGGAGGTTGCTAATGTGAGGAGGCTTAAAACAATATTCTGTTCTTTCCTGGCCAAAGGATTAGGGAGGCAGTGTGAACCAAACTTCCTTTCTCACAGCAGGCTCGGGGCCTGCAGGGACCAGAATTCATTCATCTTTTTACTCCCTTTCCCCCTAGGACCTGAGATCTTGTTCACTATAAGCATGTGGATGAATTGAACTATCAGACTGAAAGACTCTCGTCAAAGAAGAATCATTACGGTTGTGTGAATTGAAAACGAGAACAAATTCAAGAAAACACAATTTGTAAGCCTGGGAGTGAGAACACATGGGGTACAGGGGTGTGACATGTGACCAGCAAAAAAAGATTAAAATGAAATCTCTGGCCAATTATATTTGAGTGATCTGCAGCTTAGGGTATGTGATTAAGCTCCTAGCAGCTCTGATGTTTTGGGTACTTTTCCTCTGCAGACTCTGAAAGCACTTCGAAGAGACTGCGTCCCTGTTAGGAGACAATATAAAACACCAACTGATTAGAGTTTCCCATTCTGGAAACACGCAGGCATCGTTCTTGCTGCTGAACACCACAGAGAGGAAACAGAATAGCCCATCTCTCTATTTCTTTCTTTCTCTCTCTCTCTCTCTCTTTCTTTCTTTCAGATTTTATTTATTTATTTGGCAAAGAGAGACTCAGTGAGAGAAGGAACACAAGCAAGGGGAGTGCAATAGGGACACGGAGAAACAGGCTTCCTCCTGAGCAGGGCGCCCAATACAGGGCTCGATCTCAGGACCCAGAAATCATGACCCAAGGTGAAGGCAGATGCTTAACCGACTGAGCCACCCAAGCACCCTGAGAAAAGCCATTTCAATCTAAATAGCAGGAACATATGTAGGAAAGCACAGACTGGTCTTCTGAGTTGGAAATTGGCTAGAACTCAGGGATATGAATACCCATCTTCCTCTCAGACATGCTGGGTGCCAATAGATATGAATGAAACCTATGAAAATGGCAGGATCAAATAATGCTAGCCTTTATTTATGAAGTCCTTATTTATGGGGTACCTGGGTGGCTCAGTCGGTTAAGTGTCGGACTCTTGGTTTGGGCTCAGGTCGTGATCTCAGCGTCATGAATGAATGGTATGGAGTCTGTTTGAGATTTTCACTCTCCTTCTTCCCCTTCACTTCTTGTGGACACTCACGCTCTCTCTAAAATAAATAAATCTGTAAGTAAAATATATTTTTTTAAAGTTTTCATTTAGTGACCTGAATATTGTTGGCATTCTAATAAATATCTTTTGAAAGAATAATAGCAATAACAAACTTAGGGAATACACACACTTAAATGTTTGCTGGTTTGTCTCCCTGACTTCTTCTGTCACTGGACCTAGATTTAGAGGGGTCCTTTCTCCTAGGCGACACTTTCATTTTTTCTCTGTCCTCCTTAAAAATCCAAGTCAGCAATTAAACTCTCTTTCTTCCTTAAGTCACATTTTTTTTTCCAGCTCAACCAGATCATTCTAATAAACACACAGGCATCCCATAATATCTTTTGAAAAATAACTCCCTTCTTTAAAATAACCTCCAACTATCACCTGATTTCTCTGCTTCCCTATATTTCAAATTTCTGTGAAAGAGATTTCTTGTATTCATTCTCGTGTCCCCTTTCTCTCTTCCTGTTCTCACTTGAATCTACTCCTAAAGCAACTCTTCTCAAGATTACCCATGACTTTTGTAGTTGCTAAATGCAATGATGTAAAATCTCAGTCTTTCCTAACTCACCTCTCAGCAGCAGTGATGCCGTGAATGAATCTCTCCTAGAAATATTTTCTTCACTTGGCTTTTGGAAGCTACTCTCTCACTTCTCCTAGTCCCCTTTGCTGCTTCTTGCAGCTCCCTTCACTGATTCTTACCATCTTTCCACTGGAGTTCACTGGGGTTCTGTCCTTACTTCCCTTCTCTTCTCTCTCAACACTATCTCCCAAAGCCATATCACCCAATATTACAGTTTTAAATATTACCTGTATTTTGATGATGCCCAAATGTTCTTTCCTGGGTTTGGAATTCTATTAAACTGCTACTGAACATCGTCCCTTCTGCAGTTAATGGACACCTTAAATTTAATACATCCTGGAGCTTGATATCCAGCTCCTCCAAACCGGATCCTCCTGGGCATTTAATGTCAACTTCCTCTTCCAATGGCTTAAGCAAACTGGAGTCAAGCTCCAGTGGACTTTTCTCTTTTTCTCATACATATTTGGTCCATCAATCAGTTCTGTTCATTGTACCTTCAAAGGGTATAAACAATATGGTGACTCCTCTCCCACTGCTAACTCTTCTCCAGGAAGCCATCATCTGTTTCCTAGACAAATATGATACTCTACTTTGGGTCTTTCTGATTCAGCATGTGCTTCCCTTCTGTGACCTGTTCTGAACATGGCAGCTGGATCGGATTGAGTAATGTCTCCCCTGTACCCTAAACTCTACAATGGTTTTTCACCATCCTCCTTACAGTGGCTAACAGGCTTTGTATGATCTGTCCCCCCTTTTTTATTTAGATCTATTTCTTCTACTCTTCTTAGGCTTCATTCATTAGTCACAACATCCTCCTTGGTGTTCTTCGTGCTCTACACGTTACCAACACAGAATTTTTACTCTTACAGTTCCCCCTTCTCAGGGCTCTCTTCCTCAAATACCTACATGTCTTCCTCCATGCCTCCTTCATTAAAACATCAGTTTTTCCAGGAGGCTTTCCCTGACTACCATCTTGAAAATTATCCCTCCCAGCACTATCTATCTCCTGCCTCTACTCGATTTTTTCTAATAATACTTATAGCTATCTGACTACCATGTTTTACTTAATTATTGACTGTCCTGCCCTCTAGAATGTAAGTATAATGAGGGTTTGGATTTCATTCACTGTTTTGTCTCCAGCATGATGAAGAATTTCTGACGCATGGTAGTCACTCAATAAGTAACAGTGGAATGCTTTAAAGTCAGACATCTCTGGGTTCTGTCCCCCAGTTTCTCTACCCATCAGATATAGAAGTAAAAATAGTGTGAATATTAGAAGCATCCTTGTGGTATTGACTAGAAATAGCAGCCTAATCTTCTCTATGAGAACCCAGTTGATAAAAATTGAAGAAATATAGTGTGACAGTCATAGTCATTGAATGAACTTTAATAAAAGTACATTGAAATGTTAGATGCTTTGTGTTATATTGGAAAGAATGAATTGGGACCTTTTGCTTTCTAAGTCAGATGGACTCCCAAATGCTTTTTAAAATTAAATTAAGAAGGTTTCATTTTCTCTGAAGCCTTCCTGATTTCTCAGTCACTCCTTCCTCAGAATATTTTACACATATCTTCACTTTAGCCCTTCTCACATCATAGTATAGTTCCCTGTAATGACTTTATTTCCCCAGCTAGGCAGTGAGGTTCTTAAAGGGATGATAGATATCTATATTTGTATCCCCAGTCACTAGAACTGTTTCTGTCACATAGTAGGGTCTCATAAACCTTGGTTGAATAGATTAGGTAATTTAGACTCGGATGGCACAAGATGGGAAATAATTCACTGTTATTACAAATAAGAGAATTTTTCTAAAACAAAGCCTTGTTTGTAGACATATTAATGAGGAAGGGAACCATGAAAGACTATCTTCAAAAATTAGAACATATCTTCCAAATTTTGGATTTAATTACCATAGAAAATGTTAATAAAAGTGCGAAGGGGCTTTATTTTCATTATCCTATATTTTGTATTACCCTGATTCAGTCACCAGATGTCAGTAGGAGACTGTGGTCCAAGTCGCTCTTTCTGTAAACAAGAAGGAAACCAAGATTTGACATTGAGACATGGAACAAATCTATTTCCTTGTACAAACTCTTCTGAACGGTAAGCCTAGTAGCCTTAGCATTTTATTTTTGGCCTGATTTTGATGTAGTCTGGTGCAGAAGAAAGGACCCCAGACTGGGAATCAGAAATCTTGGGTTTTAGCTCCAATTCTGACATTTTTTAGTTCTTTGACCCGCTGGTAAGTTTCTTTATCTTTCTGGACTCCGAAAGGTTTCCTCATTGGAAAGTAAGGGCAGCAAAAGAAGATGACTCCCATAAATCTTCCAGCTCTAAGTTTTGATGACTCTATTCCCTCTTCTTGCTAATTCCTTAAGAGAGTGGCAAAGAACTATTCACCTCTAGTGGTGACTGGGAAAGTCGGCTCACATGAGAATTCTGGGTACCCTTATTGCTCACTCAATTTTAATTCTAAACACAGAACCCCCTGGATTGTGACCTTCTGTGCAGCTGGGAAACCTTTATATTCTTTCCCACTTTCATACAATCAATCTCCAACTGTTGGCTAACATGTGTAAACTCCTTTTTCCATCCGGAGAATGATCCATTTTATTATAAAAACATTACAGAAAATTCATTTAATAAGTCATGTAAATGTAATACTTTTAGCACGTGTCGTGTTTGGGGTTTCACTTTCACGGGGGAATGAATTATTTATTTTAGGTATTTCTGAATATTCTCCCTCTTTGTTACCAGCTCTCTGCACTGCCCACCCATCCACCTACCTAAAACACATACGGCCTCATCTTTTATTCATGAAGTTCCACAGAAGCCTGCAATCATCAACCACTTCTAGAAGACTCAGACACTGTTGTCGTATGAATGTCTCATTCATCTCTTTCGTGCATATTTATGTATCCGTTAGATACTTATATTGCATATAGCTCATTTCATGGGAGGATTCTCACATTCTCAAACCATGCCTTTTTAATTCTTCCCCTCACAGTTAAGCCCCAGAGGAAGTACATTTGAGAATAGCCTGAATTAGATGGAGCCCTTAACACTTAGAGCCACCATTCTTGTACCCGAATTGTATAGACCAAGTTCACATATGGTTTTGTAGAATATATTCCATCCTGGAACATATATTGATTATTTACTAAGCATTGCGCACTGCTGGTGTTCTGGAATCTAGACCACAAATACACGGTGTGGCGTGGAGACAGTGTGGAGAGGCACTGACCCAGCATAGTGGTGACAGCTACAATGGGATCTCATGTCCTGTGCACTGGGGCTCAAGAAAGGTGAGCCTAGCCTGTCTGGGGGAACCACAGAGCGCTTCACAAAGGATTTACAGACTTACCCTTGAGCTGACTTTCACAGAAAGTCAGGTTTGGATGGGAGCTGGGGAGACTATTCCAGGCAGAGGGGGCAGCAGAGGCAAAGAAACAGAGACACAAGATTGTGTATTAAACTGGCGATCTGCTTGCCTACGGTCTGTGTTGGCTGGTTAGGAAGTGAGGGGGTGAGCTGCTGAGGAAAGAGACTGAATTCATAGTACCCACTGTTTTCTCTTTGAAATTTAGAATATGTTCTTTTGCCTCTCCCTTCCTCTTTACGTATTTTGGTATCATTCAAACGTCAGTTCTGGAGCTTCAAGGGGAACTATTTTTCACAATCTTTGTTAGTTTACAGAAAATCTACATTGTGTATCGTCTGTGACACATTGTTACTCTTGAATACATATATGGGCTCTTCTCCTGGCTAGACAGTGAGTTCCCCCAGGTCACGTTTGTACTTTATAGTCACTTCAAATTATTATTATATGGAGTGTAGAAGGAAAGAAAGAAGAAAAGAATGGGGTTCGGGGGAGAAAGCAGGAAGGAAGGAAAAAGCAAGGAGGTGCAGGATGGATGTTGGTAGTGGGAAGTGGAATTAATATTTTTCAAGAGTATATTAGATTCTGGAAAGTAAATAGAAATCATTAGTAATATAGCTGAACAATCGGTTTTAGAATATTTGTCATTGTCCAGTACTCAACCAAGCAGGTGAAACAGGAGGAGGCCCCAGGGTAGATATCCATATCTACTAGCCATAGACAAGCATACTGACTATGTTTTGAGAGGAAGAAATTGGGGGAAAAAACAGCTTGATAGAGAGCTCTGCTCCAAAATACTGGGCAGAGAATGAAACTCAGCGTGCACGGATTATATAAAATAATATCACGTTCTAAGATTAGATACTAAGAGAGATCCCTAGAAGGGCAAGAGTGCAGGTCCTTTCATTGCTCTGCCTTATTATTTTTAAGTCAAACTGCTTTTTGGTTCAAGGCAAACTTTGGGGAGCTTCTCCAAAGGTAACCGCCAGAGGTATAGAAGCTGCCTAGGGAGAGGGGGAGGGCAGGCTGACCTCAGGCAGAAACGGGTGTGGGTGCTGGTTCCACCCCTTAGGAGCTCTGTGACCTTGAACAAGGTGTTCCTACTTCTCCCACAGGCGTTAGTTTCCTTGCCAGTGAAATCAGATAATAACGTTTCCTTCTCGGTGGGATCTGGCGTTGATTGAACACATAGTAAGTGCCTGGTAAATAATAGTTATTACTGACAAGCGTGGAACCGTGAAAATACAAAAGACTGGACTCTGGGTTAGAGAATATGAAGTATGGTTCCAGCTTCATTATTCACTTGCTGTGTGATCTCAGTCACACATATATTTCGCTCCTCACCTCTACAGTGGAGACCTCTACGTATTGTGCCTCACTATCCTGTGCGATAGTGCATGTAAATCACTGTACAGTTTAAGGAATCATTTTTATTACAACCCTCATTTTAAAAATACAGTGTTGCAAGCCTCCAAGATTGAGCACCTGTGTCTTGTTCTGCCTGACAGCCTAGGACTGATCTACTTGCAGAATTTTAGTGCTCTGGTTGCTAAAAACAGCATCACGTGGGCACTGTGCAAAGTACAGTACCCATTTCATGGGTTGATGATAGCACACATGCCAAAGTTGAGAGTCTAATTGGAAACCGGATTGTCCTGTCTGGTGTCTTACGGCTACTTTACATTGTGAAAGAAAATCCCCAGAATTTAGCGATCCGGGGTTTGGTTGTCATGATTACTATCAACTTTCAGGTCACATCTGCAGGTTGTTTAGCTAATTCTTCTACCCCCTCTTCTTAGAAAGTGGTATGATTTAGAGATACTACTGTTCTCTCTGGCTTTCGTGTCTGCAATTCAGCAAGATGCACTAGCAACAGTTTCCTTTATTAAGGCTAAATCTCACTTGCAAATGTCAGGTTTCTTCTGAATCTTTTCCTTAAATCATACTTTAAAATTCTGGAGCTCAGTTGCCTCAGCTGTTAAGAATGGTCATTGATTTGGGGGCCTCTGTGTTTTCTTGAAGCCCTAGAGATTTGCACAAGCTCCCATGGCATTAGTGGGAGACTGTTAAATCTTCTTGTTTATATGTCTTCTCAGATAGATCATATTATCCAGAAAGTAGAGTCATTAAAAGAAATGTGGTTTATTTTGCAACAGTGGCAGAAAATATGAAGTTACTGCAATATATATCAATTTTTTGTGTATACTATTTTTTTTAAAGATTTTATTTATTTATTTGAGAGAGAGAGACAGTGAGAGAGAGCATGAACGAGGAGAAGGTCAGAGAGCGAAGCAGACTTCCCATGGAGCTGGGAGCCTGATGTGGGACTTGATCCCGGGACTCCAGGATCAGGCCCTGAGCCAGAGGCTGTCGTCCTACCAACTGAGCCACACAGGCGTCCCTTTGTGTATACTATTATATTTTGTTTTATCTGTAATAATTCATTAAGTTATTATAAGTGTAAATATTTTATAAAGTAATTGCACATTAATCATTTTAATTGTATCTTATCCACACTCATTTGAAGAACATAGGGTAGATAAAACTCTGTTATTCATTTCATGTTCCTAATGATCATACACAGAGTTTGTGATCTTGTTCCATGCCATCGAGTTGGCAAAAGGAGTATTTAAATGCAGGTCTACTAACATAACATAATGAAGAAAAATTAAAAAATAAATAAAAAATAAAAAGTAGAACTTCTAGAAATGAAAAAACCAAACCAAACCAAAACAAAAACGCAGGTCTTCTGACTCCAAACTTACTCCAATCCACCAAAACTGTTGTTTAAATAAAAATATTGGGGCACCTGGGTGACTCAATCAATTATGCATCTGCCCTCAGCTCAGGTCATGATTCCAGAGTCCTGGGATCTAGTCCGGCATATGGCTCCCTGCTCAGTGGGGAGTCTGCTTCTCTCTCCTTCTGCCCCTCCCCCTCACCCACACACGCTGTCACTCGCTCATGCTCTCTTTCTCTCACAAATAAATAAATAAAATCTTTTAAAAAGTAAATCAAAGTATTAGTTGCCCAGAGAAAGTAAACTTGAAGAAATAAGTTAATCAGTTTTAAGTGATTTCTTTGCTTAGAAGTAGAGATAATACTTTTCATTCTCCTCGAAGCACTGGTTGCATGGGGAAACTGGACACTTCCTGGGTTTCCTTAATGGGAATTTCATCATTTAATTTGAAGTATCATTAATTCTTAAGACATTAGGCACAGTCATGTTAATATATAATTTTGTAAGCCTAGTTTAGAGTTAGACATAACGTAATTGTGTTTAAATTCTCTGCTAATGCCTCTATCCATTAGAGCTGATAAATGAGGTGTCCTTCTCTATACGTCATATGCATGGACTCCCTCAAGTTAGCAACATGCCACTGAACTTGGCTTCCTTGTTTTGGAAATCTCTTAGTTCTTTCATAATACTGCAACATTATAACTCCAGAGGAAAATGTAATTTTGATCATTTTGTGTTTTTATGAAGAAATAATGGTCAATTATTGAATGTTGATTCCATTTATGTTGAGTTGCTTTTGAAATACCATATAGTGATTTTTAAATTACATGCCACATCCTTTTAAAAATACTCGGAGAGGGGATCACATATGCAGATTAATAAAATATAAGTACATATGAAAAATTAATCATAGTTGAAGAATGATGCATAATGCTTGGAAAAAAAAAGAAGAAAGAAGTTTTCCCCAAATTTAGGCATTATTTATTCTTTGCCATCATATAATTCTAGACCAAAAGGATCTCTGGGGTTTATATTATTGAATAGCTTTTGTAATGGCTGAGGAAACTACAGACATAAGTGTTTTGTCAAAAATCGCACAGTTAATTGGTAGCAACACCAAAAACAGAACATAAGCTATTTTTCAACCATGTGCCAGAATCCCCTCTAAAATCAGACTTCCTTAATAATGTATTACTTAATAATTAAATAGCATCTAGCAGTTTTCTCATCCCATGTGCATTGCAGATAACTATCATAAATATTGTAAGCCCCTTCTAGAACTTTCTCTTTCCTCATTCCAAAAGAGGGGAGAAACCTCATCACGCTATAGTCGGATCATTGGCTAACACAACTCTGAGCCCTTCTCTCCACTCCCAATCACTCCCAGCCTCCATATTCCATGCTTCTCTAATCTGATGGACAAGACCATCTTTGTAAAGTCTTAAAATTTCTCAGAACAAAATCTTCAATGACTCATTTAAAAAAATATTAAATATAAACTTCTTTAACAGGGTTGTATAAAATCTAACCCAATCCACTAGTGTTATGATGGAGAGGGGAGGTACATATGAGACAATTTTTAAATTATAAGCTGAAGAGTGGTAAAGGCTGTTTGGAAGTGCAAATGGGGAGGTCCAGTCCTAATATTGAAATAAAGCATAATTCATGACAAAGGGAAATCAGAAGCAATGGAAGCAAGATGCAGTCTTTTCCTCAGAGAAGAAGCTTGAGCTAACAAAACACTTCTTTATTTATTTTAAAATTTAATTTATTTTTATTTTTTTAGGAAGAGAGAGTGTGCAAGTGGGGTGAGGGCAGAGGGAGAAGGAGAGAGAGAATCTTAAGCAGGCTCCATGCCCAGCACAGAGCCTGATGCAGGGCTCCATCTCAGGACCCTGAGATCATGACCTAAGCCGGAATCAAGAGTCAGATGCATAACCAGATGAACCACCCATGTTCCCCTATAACACTCTTTTCAAGGAAAAAGGCATAGGTAAATTTTCCTAAGGGCTCTTCTCCATGTGGGGAGGATTGGGCCACCCAGGCATTTTCTGGGGCCTGGGACACAGCTGCTGCAGTCAGAAGAGGTTGCCCCAAGTAAAATGCACGCTTTACCTTCTTCCTTAATCTCCAGCCTTTCCCTAAACAAGGGTCACTGAATCTTGATCAGCAACAACTTGGGCTATTTGAAATTCTTTTGATCTGCATACTTGGTTGTGCATCATTCATCAGAAGGTACCAAGATCAGTTTTTACCCCGAGACCAAACATACCCTCTATAGGTACATGTTGGAGTCATTCTTTAAACAAGTCAGAAAAGGAGGGTGGTGTCTGAGGTTATGAACATAGGCCATGTGTGACAGGTGTTGGAATGCACACATCACCGCCTTCCCAGCTAAACTGAAGAAGACCTCTGCTCCAAGGATACTTTAAAGAATATGCAAAACAACCAATTGTGCTGTAAGAGGAATATATTAAGACTTCTGCTAATCATCATTTTGATCTAAATTTAAAATACTTAAAATATAATTTAGGTTTATTTATATGTAATTAATACAATGCATATATCTTAATATTTTTATATTTTTAATGTATACTTCCAGTATATGAACAATGAATATATATATACATATATTCAGTATTCACATATATGTGTATATTCATTATTTGTATATATACATATATTCATTATTCATATATACACGTATTCATTATTCATATAGTCACATATATTCATTATTCATATGTATTCATTGTTCATATATTGGAAGTACGTTATCTAAACTTCACTGATCAGTTGAAGCATCAAAAAAAAATTGGAGACTACTGGGGGTCCTGGGTAGCTCAGTGGGTTAAAGCCTCAGCCTTTGGCCCAGGGTCCTGGGATGGAGCCCTGCACTGGGCTCTCTGCTCAGTGGGGAGCCTGCTTCTTCCCCTCTGTCTCTCTGCCTGCCTCTCCTCTACTTCAGATCTCTGTCTTGTCAAATAAATAAATAAAGTCTTAAAAAAAATTGGAGACTACTGCCATAGACCTCTTTCTCATTTGCTTATGAACCCTGTGAACCTACTCATGTCAGAATTTTGGAATGCCACAAATTGATTAGAGATGAATTTTTTAGCCTCCTGGAGTAGCTAGGAGATGTGGTTGTGAAGACAATGTGGGTTTGCTAAAACACCTTGTTTTTCTCCTAGAATATAAGCATTCACTAGACAACACACACACACACACACACACACACACACTCACACATGAGGAACCCTGAGGCTGAGAGAGGTTTATTAAATTGTTTAAGATAACAGACTTCATTGTAAGCAAAGTAAACGCTTCAGGTCTCTCCTGCATCTTGCTATGAGAATTTACTGTACTTGTTCCCTTGTTTATGTTATTCTTATGACACGATAGCCTTTTTTCTGTCCTTCCCTTTATCCAGATTCTTCCTATCCTGCAAGACCCTGCATCTCTTACATGAAGCCTTTATGGATGACTCCAGTGCTTCTTTGCCTCTTTTCTAAACTCCTGGTGTGAGCTTTGTTTATGAGGGTCTACTCTATGTCAGATAAAGGTATTTACTATGATCTCATGCAACACTGTGAGTTTTAATAGGTGTGACCTGTGATGATGTTATATAGCAAGTAGAATGTCACAAACTCAAGTGATGAACCTTAAAATAGAGGGCTTATCCTGGGTTATATGGGGAGGCCCAATCCAATCACATGAGCTCTTAAGTAGAGGAGGAAGACAGTGAAGTGCATCAGAGATGTAGAAGAAGTCGTTGCAGGAAAGATGTTAAGCAGGAGGGAGGCTTGTCTTACTATTTTTCCTTTGTGGAGGGAAGGTGGACCACAAACTTCTGGAAGCTGGGAGTGGCCCTCAGATGATAGTAAAGAAATGAAGACCCCAGTGCTGCAATAGTAGAAACCAAATTCTATCAAAATTCTGTATGAGCAAGAAAATGGATTCTCCCTTGGAGCCTCCAAAAAGGGACACAGCTCTGCTGACATTTTGCTCACCTTGTGGGATCCCAAGCAAATGAAACTGGCCAACCCCACTCGGACTTCCGGCCTACAGAATGGTAAACTAATAAATCTATGTTGTTTTCTGTTGGTAAATTTGTAGTAACTTGTTACAGAAGCTATAGAAAATTAGGATAGCTGTTATCTATAATTTTCAAATAAAATTTTGAACCATAGAATAGTTAAGCTCATACAACTTGTATGTGTCAGAATGGACTCTTTCAAATATACTCTATTTCCTCCTGAATGTGCATGTTCCATGATCTCTTTTCCTTAAAGTGGAGAACAATACCTTAAATATTTTGTCTATCTTCTCCATGTTCTCTGGTATAGCCTTGAACACACAGGCATTCCAGGGGGCTAGACATTTGCTGTGCTTTCCTTCAGTGAAGGACTCAGTGCCCTGATAGCTGAGAGGGCTATCAGTTGTAACCTTCAGCCACCAGCCCCTTCACAGACCATCCCAGCTACATAGTTACCTTGCCCAAACACACATTCTTCCCAGGGTAACCCACATAAAATGACTAATCTGTATCAAGTAAAGACCTAGCTATGTTGATTGAAGTTGGGAGACCACTGAAAGATATTTGCAGCTACAGAGCTCCCCAGGGGGTCAGCCAAGGCTGTTGATTTTCCCTTGTGGATCCATTTCTCCCTACTCCTTCTTGTTCCATTTCTTTCCTTCCACAGGCATAGAGGTGTGGATCCCAGGGACACTTCTCAACTTCGCAATTAAGCCCATGAACCTGCTTCTCAGAATCTGCTTCGCAAGAGCCCAAGCTGTGACAACCTACCAATACCTCTGGTTGGTTACCATATCCAAACATTTGGATGAAGTTTATTTTTCCTCTTCGTGTGGGTAAATCGTTAGCTTCGAGTCACAAATCTCCCAAGTGTTTGAAGAGACTATTTAAATAGTTCTTGTCATTTCCATCTCTCATTTTATGAATTTGAGGGCTGCAGATGGCCAGTTTTATAAATAGTCTCCACTTTGATTAGTGTTTTTTAATGGTGCAGGTCCATAGAGTGTACTACAATGAAGTAGGATGTATTCTTACATGATAGATCTATCAAGCACCCCAGGGATAGAGGTATACCAGCATGCTCAAACAAAATCCACACATTTTATGATTAACTGAGAGGGTGCCATAGAAAGTAGATGAATACCCTCTATATTTCCCTCCTTCCTTCTTCATTCTTGCTGCCATGTTCCTGGCCTGCGAGTTAGCTAACTTACTTAGGAGTGCTAGGTCTAAGGGAGGTTCTTCTGCAGGTGTCTTGGCTTCTTCTTATTCTTATTAAAATCAAAGAAGCCATCTTCCTGGTACCTGTGATGAGCTCTCTCCCTGGCCTTTGTGGTGCTTGTTCTGTGATCTCCGTACCTCCTGCCTGCTTTCCAGGAATTCAGTGGGCCTCTGGGTAGCCTTTTGCTATTTCCAGTTAGCTTACACACTCTCAAAACTTGTAGTCCAAAAGCAAAACCTTCTAAGTGTCGCAGCTTGAGGTAAACAACTCCTTTTATACCATTGCTGTAATCTCCTTTCCTTTTTTCCTCCATCATTTTTGTTGTGAATGAAAAGTCTCCTTCAATTCCCCTTGGAACATCTTCTCACTAACTTGTCAAGAGCCTCTTTTTCCTCAAGCACAACTTTATAGATATTTATAGAAATATCTTATTTCTATAGATATTTCTATGGCTATTTCTAATTTTCTGCCAGAGAATTATAGTTCAGCATTAGGTTTTTATAATATTCAGTTTCTCTTGGCATCATGTTATCTATTCTTACCACTGTTTTATGCCACAGAAAGTAGAAGTACTCAACATAGTAATATTTTTAACTCTCAGAACTCCAAACTGACATCAGAATAGGCTTAGAGTGAATGAGGAACTTTAATTTTATACATGACTTCCACGCAGTGGTGAGCACTTGTCCCTTTGGATAATCAGGAGGTCTTCTCAGACCTGAGGTCAAAGTCCACATTTAAATCCCCAGCATTCAGCTTCCTACAATGCATGCAGACATCCTTGCCCTTTGAACACAGTACATCCCATAATAGTTGTTTTGCAGTGAATGCACATTTGCGGGAGAAATGAGATTGCCTGCTCCCCTCTAATGCTCTGTGCTATACTTCTACAGCAGGTAGGTTTTCATGGGCAAAGTTGTTGCCTTTGTGTTTCCAGTGTCCAAATACAGGCAAGACTGTAAGTCATCAGGATAGTATCCTAAAAGTACCTCTCTTTCTTCTTGTGGCAGAATATCCCACAAGACTAAGTTTTACCCATTATTTCATTTTATTTTTGGCAAGTCCATTTTGCAAAAGATATATCTCAACAATAGCTAAGCACAAGTAAACAAACCTGGATTTATATTCTTAATCCCACTTCACCCCTCAGTACCATCATCATTTTGGCTAGATGTCCACTGTGATTGAATGCCTGCTCATGTTCTGTTGTTGTTGTTGTTTGGTTATCTACAATTTTGAGATTTTTCAGATTATCTTTTGCTCATCTCTTCTCCTCACCTGTATGAAGTCTATGTTTCACTCTTGCTCTTATCTGGTCTGTGCCCATCTCTTAATGACATCCTTCTTCTATTTCAAAATGCCACAGATTAATTTGATTAGCTGCCTCGTTGCCTCTATCATATTCTCCCCCACCTCCATTCTTTATGCTCTAGCTTCCTTTGCACAGATTAATTGGCTGCAACAGGCACTCATTACTGAGTACAGGTACTGTGGTAAGCTGGAGTCCTGGAGACACCAATCTGATGCTCACAAGAGTCTTCAAAGCCAATGAGCAGAAGCTGGGCTTCATCTCTTCATGGAGCAGTGAGAAGAACAGCTTTCTCCCAGTTTTAGTATGGCTTTATTCCACATGAATATAAAAAAATCTATGTGTATCTCAACAATTTACAAATTTATAGTGAAACAGCTCTTTTATTTTTTTACTTACACTGCCTACTTTCTCCACCACTTCTTAGCAAAAATGTGAGTCCATAGGGCCTTGAAAAGGAGAGCAACCTAGGAGCAAAACAAACCTCAGTGTAGATAGCTAACACCTAAAGTGTTTTTCAAGGAGGCAAATTTGGGATGATAGTGAGCAACACTCATTGGCTTCAGTCTCCCCTTTGTGCTAAGTCACAATCTAGCCCCACTTCCGGGGGAAACCACATGAAATTCATGGACTGAAATGTGGAGGTAGAGCAGGGAGGAGATCTGGATGGGAAGTGGTCTTGGAGGAAGTCATAGGGTTCTGATGAGAAAACCTAATAGATGGGCAGTAGGCAGGGAGTAGAATGGAATTACCCTCAAGAGGTTGCCAAGTACGTATCAATTACCAGTGCTGAGAAACTGTGTGGATGACAGAGCAAGGCTTGTCACTTGTCTTACAGACAGCATTCTCAGAAATGAGGGCACACAACCTTCCCAGAAGGAGGTCTGGGTGGTTCACATCTGTGTCCATCATCCCTGTTCTAACAATATCCTACAGGAGAGGCAATCAAGGTAGAGTTTATAGCATTGACTCTGGCACTGGATTTAGAAACCCGACTCTACTACTGACTGCAAGTTACTTAATTTTTCTGTGTCTCTCTCCCTTGTCTGGAAAACAGAGATGATAAAATCTATCTTATAGGCTATTGTGATAATAAATGAATGTTTATAATCATACACAACACTTAATCTATTCAATAAATGTTAGTTATTTCACACTATACAATTTTGAGAACCAAAACATTTTCAATAATCTGTCGTATTTTCAAGTCACTTAAGAATACCCAACCCAGGGGCGCTTGGGGTAGCTCAGTGCGTTAAACCCTGCCTTAGGTTCGGGTCATGATCCCAGAGTCCTGGGATCAAGCCCCACATCGGGCTCTCTGCTCACAGGGAGCCTGCTCCCCCCCATCCCCCACCCCTGCCTGCCTCTCTGCCTACTTATGATCTCTCTCTCTCTGTCAAATAAACCAATAAAATCTTAAAACAAACAAACAAACAAACAAAAACCAACCAAACAAAAAAGAATGTCCATCCCCAGGCACCTGGGTGGCTCAATCAGTTAAGCATCTGCCTTAGTCTCAGGTCATGATCTCCGGGTGCTGGGATCAAGTCCTGTGTTGGGCTCCCTGTTCAGCGGTGAGACTGCTTCTCCCTCTGCTGCTCATCCTGCTTGTGCTCTCTCTCTAATAAATGAATAAAATATTAAAAAAAATACCCATCCTGAGGATTGGGTGGTACAGACTTCTGGTTATGGGGATGAAATGTACAGCCTAAGGAATATAGTCAATGGTATTGCAATAGCATTTTAAGGTGACAGATGGTAGCTACACTTGTGGTTGGTATAATGTAACGTATACAATTGTCAAATCACTATGATGTATACCTGGAACCAATGTAACATTGTGTGTCAACTATTCTTCAATGGAAAAAAGAATAGTCATCCCAATTTTCATTTAGAAAATGGGGGTTCCATAGTTTCTCTGTATATTTATTTTAGACTTTTCTCCTTGTGTTTTACAGTAGCCCACTTACTTTCTCTACAATCAGTGGGAAGCCCAAGATTGCTTCCCTGGACAAAAATTTAAAAGTTATGTTACCCCATATATACCCTTCAGCAGGACCTATAAAATGTGAAAGCCCCACACTAAGGTAATGCTTTGTATAGTTTCTTTTCTTTTCTTTTCTTTTTTTAAAGATTTTATTTATTTATTTGACAGACAGAGATCACAAGCAGGCAGACAGGCAGGCAGAGAGAGGGAGAGGAGGAAGCAGGCTCCCTGCAGAGCAGAGAGCCCGACGTGGGACTCGATCCCAGGACCCTGAGATCATGACCTGAGCCAAAGGCAGCGGCTCAACCCACTGAGCCACCCAGGCGCCCTGTATAGTTTCTTATACTTCCAAAAGACTTCCTCATTCCTTATCTGCAACATTTCATGTCTATGTCATTAACTCAGGGATGGAAGAGGCTATGCATATTCAGCATTTCTCTTGAAATCCAGTCCCTTGTTACTCAGCCACTGATTTTCTTCAATGTGTGTCCTTCAGATGCCCACAAAAAACACTAGACCACTTCCCTGTTTTTCAGGAGACTCCAAATGTAGGCATGCCCTAACAAACTCACAGTTGTAAATCAATTTTTTAGGAGCTAGGATGAAACATTAAGATCACAGTTTGGACTTTGTTTCAAAAAAGTAACTCTTTTTATTCATTTCATATGTCCAGAGAAATTTCCTGGAGGTTCAGCTCTTAAGATATTCTGTAGAAATAAGATCAATTAAGCAATTTTAATAAACTAGAATCAGAGAAACATTGGAAGGAGCCTAAAGAGACATACTGACTATATATTGTAGGACATTCTATAGATGAGATCCGAAGACAGGAAATGGACAGTGGGTAAAATCTCAGGAAATCTGAATAAAGCATGGGCTTTAGTTTATAACATAATATCAATAAAAACTAATAAGTTGTAACATATGTGCCACATGAATATAAGATGTTTAGTCATAAGGGAAACTGGATGTGGTATACAGGAACTCTGTACCACCTTCACAACTTTTCTGTAAATCTAAAACCATTCTAAAATAGAAAGTTTAATAAAAAATAAGTGGAGGTTCCCCCAAACATTTGTTGACAAGAGCATTCTCATATCTGTCTTTTTGTTCTTACTAGTTCTCACAACCCTGCTTCCCATGCTCCCTGTTTATGGTAGACGAGTATGTTTCCTTTCTTGTTGACTTTGTCCTTGGCCCTATGACTTGCCTTGGCAAGTGGATGTAATTGAGCAGAATGTGTGTGCACAACGTGGCTCAGTGCCTCTAGCTCTACCCTCTACCATGAAAACAGTATAACCCAGAGAGTGGGTCCTGCTTTCACCTGCTTTCCAGAATGAGAGAACAGGTAGAGCTGAACGGAGCTGAGCCCTCACGTAATCTGAGTAAGACAAATGTTTGCTGTTGTAAACCACAAAGAAGATGGGAATATTTGCTGCTACAACAGTAGTAAATTAATACTCTTGTTGATACCTTTCAAACTCGATTCAGTTCTTGTACTATCTCTTTCATGAAGCCTTCCCTAGGTATCTGCATGACTCATTTATACCTTCCAGATTGAGCAAATAAAAATAGAGAACTTACTGCATTTTAAAAATCTGTAGAGCTTAATTTGATTATAAATTCTTTAAAGCAGGTCCTAATCTTATTCAAACACTCAGCAAAATATGTTGTGCCCTATTGTTCCTGGCACTTTATTAAGCTTTGTAAGTACAATGATGTATGAAAACAAATGAGCCCTACATTCCTCAATGTTTTAAGCTACTGGAGAGGACAGATTAAATAAATAATATAATAATCGATGTAAAACTATAGTTCTAACCAATGCTGTTTAAAGATGCCAGCGCATGGTCCTCCGAGGATCTATGGGATGTTTGACAGAATCTTAGCTTTAAGGCAAGGAAAGGTTTCCATGAAAGAGTGATTTAAGAGGTAAAAAGGTTGGGAAGACTAATGGAGCCTCCGAATAACCCATGGATAGAAGTAGCCAGTATGGTTGGAGAAGACACAGTGAAGTTTCTATGAGATAAGATTGGAGAGGTAGATGGTAGACAGACGTGGCATTGTTAACACTAACACTAAACTTGGTGTCACACACATAGTATGTGCTCAACAAACAATGATGACAATACATGGCTTGACTCAGGTTAGCTAAACTTTCTAACAAACATACTGGATGCCTGTGGTTAGGTAACAGAAGTGCAAAAGTGAATTAGGCAGAAGCCCTCACCCTCAGGGAGCTTAGGTACTAGGGGCTAAAACCATCCACCAGCCATGGTTGAATACTCTATGACCAAATCACACCACTCCAAAATGAAATGAAACACAACACACACACACCCTTTGTGGGAAAAAAGAAAAAAAAAAGGAAAATTACTTTATTGACTTACGGAATCCAAACACAGGCTAAGTGATGAAGCTGCAGGGAGGAGACTATAGCTGGTCTTCCCAAAGACCTGGTGCCCTGGAGGTAAAGACCCCAATGCTGCCAGGATTCTTTCTGTGTTCTGTATCTGTTCTTTCATTTTCGACTAGCTTTCTTCACATAAGGATGTATTACTATCTTCAGTTTGTGAGCTCTACATTTCCTGACTTCAGGCATCAGAGAGATAATACTGAAACCCTTTCTTACTAAGGTTGGCCCAGAGACCCATCCTTGGAGCAGTCAGTCATTCAGGATTCGGGCCACAAAATCAAGTCAAGGCCATTAAACCACACGAAAGGAAGGATTCCTGAAACACACAGCAACACAGATGAAAAGATTATGGTAAGTGAAATAAGCTAGACACACACACACACGCACACACACATACACACAGAAACTACATATTATGTGATTTCCTTTATATGAAATTTTGAAAAAGACAAAACTATAGTGAGAAAAAGAAGACAAATGATTGCCAGAGATCAGGAGGAAGAGATTGAATGTAAAGGAGTATGAGAGAACTCTTTGGGGGAATGGAATTGTTTTATATTATTATTTTGGTAGTGGTTACATAATTTTATAGATTTGTCAAAATCCTTTGAACTGTACTGTTGAAATTGGTACATTTTGCTGTATATAAATTATTTCCGAATAAAGCTTTTTAAAAAGCAGTACAACCATGCAGTTAAGTGACAAGCTGTTCTAAGAGAAGATGCTGGATAGATTATACAAAGCGTCCACCACAGGTAGAGTTTGGTAAACGGTCCGCCAATGAGAAAACAGAGAGCCTTGGGGGCAGGGGGTGGCACTGAGAGATGGGAGTGATTTACATGCAAGTGAAGCGGTGTCAAATGTGTGTTTTATCTGTGATTGAGAACAAACGTCAAAAGGAGATATTCCCATGTAGATTCCTAGGTATTTGTGAAATGTAACAAAACAGGCATTTCAAAGAATGTCACTAGTTAAGAAAGAAATGTGTATGTGGGACATGTTTGAGAAAGGGAAATGGCCTGAGAGAGACAGAGGGGAAGAATGAACCGAATGAGAGAGTCTTTCTATCCTACGACTGAGCATTCTTAGACAAAAAGGAATGAAGAATCCTGTTTCTTTCTATAAACGGAGACCAGAAAATGGAAAGGTAGAGTTATCATTTTCATAATTTATGGTTATTTTTTAGAGAAAAGGAAAGTTATTTCCTTCTGACTCTGACTCCCCATACCCCTTCAACTTTATAACAATCAGTGACTGTAGGTTTCTATCTTGTTTGCTTAAGTTTGAGCCTACTTAAAGATCAGCCAGAGAGTGGCAGAGACTTTCTCCTTAGAATTGCAAATATGCTAGCAATGAACTGAGAACTGTTTGTTTATGGCTAACACTTGTTTTTGTGCCATGCTCCAGGAGTGCCTTTCTTGCTAGGGGATTTGCAGGAGACACTCAAGATCAGCCAGAGTGTGGTACAGCCATTGCACAGCCAGGAACTGAATTCTGTAGCCAGGCTGAAATGCCTGAATTTGTTCCTCTTGCACTGCCTGTGGTAGCAAATTTATATTGATGATTGTGTTTTCTCGTTCTTTTAAACTTTGCTGCGCTTTAGTAAAGTTGCGTGCTGTGATTTAGTGAGCTCCGGTACAGGAATCAAAAACCTGGCTTCGGGGCGCCTGGGTGGCTCAGTGGGTTAAGCCGCTGCCTTCGGCTCAGGTCGTGATCCCAGGGTCCTGGAATCGAGTCCCGCATCGGGCTCTCTGCTCAGCAGGGAGCCTGCTTCCTCCTCTCTCTCTCTCTCTGCCTGCTTCGCTGCCTACTTGTGATCTCTCTCTGTCAAATAAATAAATAAAATCTAAAAAAAAAAAAAAAAAAACCTGGCTTCTGATGACGTTAGTAGTGCTCAATTCTTCATTCGATAGGTATTTATGGAGCCCTTACTATGTGCTAGGTGCTGCTCACATGGAGCTTATGCACTAACAACCAGGTAGCCAAGTAATGATGGGATGTAAGAGCTACATTTGGGCAGGTAAAGGCAACTCCAAGAGCTAATGTTACCAGTGGCTAACAATGTTAGAAGGAAGGTATAGAGACATCTTCTTCAAGTCAAAATCAAGAGATGAAAAGGAGCATGCCAAGGGGAAAAGGTTAGATTTCCCTCAAGATGAGGAAAATCATGGGGGTCTTAAGAATTTGGAAGATGTTTCTTGATTAAGGGGTGTATGTAAGAGAGTAAAATAGGTAACTTGGAGAGACCATCTGGAGTTAAATTCTGAGAAAACTTACAATTCAATTTAAGATTATATTTCATGCTAAGGGTAACTAGTCATTTGTCATTAGTACATTGTACATTGGAGGTTGTATCGGGCAGACATTATTTGTTTACTCAGTATTTATTTCCTTGGGAAACCAATCCCCCCCATGCAGCAGTGGTGTTAACTCTGTCAACTTAACCCAGCTATAGGCATTACACATGTGACAATCAGAATGCTTCATCTCTTTGGTTGTAGTGATTGGTTCAGGGTTAAGAACTTGACCCAAGCAAGGTCACTCAGAGGTTTACTGTGAAATTTGATATGCACATGTCAAAGAAAAGGAGTTATCCATCTTTTGATGGGAAGCTATAACAGACTAATGGCTATTGAAATGGAAATACATCTTATTATCCAATAGAGAGTGAACATGAAGCCAAAATACAAAAGAAAACACTGAAAAGGGAAGGAGAGTTCTAGCTTCCTAAGTTCCTGGATCCAGCCATGCCTGATGCAGCTATCATCCTTAAACTTCTAGTTATATGAACCAATTGTCTTCCTTTTCCTCTTAAAGTAGCTTGAGCTGCATTTGTTAAAATTAAAATATTCTTCTTTAACACACAGGTGATTCTGACTACCCATGGGGCTATTAATGAAAATCAACCTTTAATATATATAAGAATGAATTGTAAACTCTAAAGAGTACCTGGGTTATTATGATACTTTTAACATAAGTCCACTTGGCCATGGAGACAAAAAAATTTTAAATAATTATTCACATCACATAGTGGTAAGTTATTCTTTTCATTAAGTAAGCTACCATAATAGATCTTTGCCTCTGCTTTGATTTAGAATTGTAACTGGTTTCAATTGCCTCTGTGTGGGGCTTAGTTCTGAACACTGTTCTTTGTTTTTATTAATGTATGAAACCAGCAAGTATTATGTTTATTCAAATGCTTATGGGCAAGTATACTTAATTACTTAGAAAAAAGTTTTGTTTCTACCCAGTGTTGTTTTGATAGAGAGATTGGGGCATTTTTTTCTTTAATAAGATTGAGATAACAAAGTTGGTTTCTGTAACACTATTTCCTCAGAGATATTTATTTGTTAGAGAATTAAGGAATTCCCTGCTATTGCCATGTATATGCTATATCTAGTTGCTATCTTACCTCCTCTCCCCAATATTTCAAGCTCTCTCTGCCAGTGCATCAGGACAAACAAACAAACAAAAACCCAACCACAACATTTATTTTGGTCCTCAAATGGCTTATCATTAGTTCTGTCATATTCTGGGATGCTCATAGTATCTTTTTCAGATTCAAAGACAAATGTGCCAGCATTTCCAGTCATTCTGATGATGTAGTTAGGAAACAGGCTGATAAACTCTGTCTGGATCATTCACAATGCCAGATGTTCTTGGCAATATTTCTTATGTGAAAATCTATCTGATATATTCTAGAAATGGAAATTACCCTCACTTTTCCAGTGTCTGATGTATTTTTCTCAAGTATTTCTTCAGTAAGCCACCTGGATAAAATGAGTGTAGGAGTGATAACAACATTGGCTTTTCACTCAAAAGTTTGGAATCTTCCCTTCACACAAAAGTATTGTTTTCCTCATTCTTCCTTGTTAGGAATCCACCACTGTAGTAGAGAAGGTTGAACATCTCTTTTAAGAGCTTATTCCATACATTCTGAGAAGCTAAAATAGAAATGATAATTTACAAAACAGAGCATGACTTGCACAACAGACTACACTAAATTACAGCATGCAGCATACGCTGCATAAGCCAAAACTGCTTTAACATTGCCCCATTTAGACCCATGTGTTCCAAGATAAGACCACAGATGAATTGATTAATCCTAAGTCTGAACTCATATTTTTCAAAGAGAAGACCATGACTGTCTTACTGATTTGTCTTATTTATAAATTCTGACCAACTCGGGCCTAGACCATGCTTATTAAGTTCTGCTCTAAAATCACTATGTCTATCAATTATCCCCCAACCCCAATTCTAGAAGTACCTCTCCCTAAGTTTTCCCTCTTGAGAACTATGGATACCCTTGCTAATGTTTTGCTGTCACTTGCTCAGAAAGCTTAAGAGTCTTGGCTTTGTGTGATCAACAGGTGTCCCTGAGGATCTTTAAGGAAGGAGTTGAACTAATCAGAGACCTTGGTATTGTTTTCCTCATCATCCATCATGGTATCCACACAGTGCTCTTTGCTCCTAGAATTTGAATCCTGGTACCTAGGGATATAACAGATAGTCCCCTCTGATTAGTTAATGAAAAGGCATCTGAGAAGAGATGATGACCAGGGATTTATTCTTGTTCAAACACTGTTTTTGGATGGAAGTGAATCAAAGCCATGTGATGACTTCCTGTTCTCTTCATTTGTCCAGAATCCTTACTTTACGCCAGTATCCAAGAGCTAAATTCTCACTCATGTGATTTTATTTCCTGTGCTGGACTGAAACAATCAGGCTTAAATTTTCAATAGTTGAAGGTTTCAAGTCTGGGAGGTATTTGTTTTATCAGAATATTCCTAAAAGAAAATCAATGAAACAAAATTTGATGTTGGTACTCCATGTATCAACCATATATTCGTTACCTATTTTTCATATGCGTCATGTCAGCCTCGGGTAACAGTATTTTCTAATTTCCTTTAGGAGTACATCAAGGACTCAGTCAAACATCCTGTCTTTCCACCCAATGCCTAGGCAGATTCAAAAACTGTGCATAAAGATTAACTGGCTTATACTGAGCATAATTATGTGCTAAACTATGCATTTTATGTGTTTATCTCATTAAATTCAAGTAACCTCGATAGAATGGATTTATAACCCCCATTTTCCAGGTTTTAAGAGCTTGAGTAAAATGCTCAATATCACTCATTTGGGAAGTGTTAGACTTTGCTCTCAAGAAGCTTTCAATCTGGCTGAATAGATAACGATATTCAGAGAACAGTTATATAATAACACGAAAACAGAAGACATATCCCAAGACAGTACCTTATTCATTGTCCCACCTGATTTGTGGAATCTAATTTCTCTGAATTCAAAAAAAGAGGAGATTATGATGGAACAGACTCTACTTTGCAAGCTTCCTAAAGCAGATGGATAATTAATTACACTGGACTTCAAAATATATACAGTGGTAGAATGTTTTGTGAGAAGGGTCGTGGTAAGCAGAGGGACAATACATTCTCAAAAGGAGAAACTGGCAGGGGCAATGATTTGGATTATGAAACTACCAATGGCATTTTCAGTCACCAGTGAAGTCATGAGTGGGGCATGGAGGACAGAGGCATCTAAGGAATGGCTAGCTAGTAACGTTGAGGAAGGTGAAAAGTGTCATTTGCAGCTACACTATCCCTTCTTCTCCAGAGCCATGTCATACTATGAGAAGACTGGTAACTCAGTTGTATTCTAGCAGAATGTACCTGCGCTGAGAGTGGCCACAATTTGAAAGAGAACTTGGAAAGGCAGCCCAAGCCACTTCCAAACACCACGCGGAATCATTTGTTCGTTAGCTTGTCTGTCAGCGTGCTTTTGATGTTCTCATTTTTTTCAGTCTTTTGAGCAGTAACAAGACAGAAAAGCGTACAGCTGAGAGTTAGAGAAAGAAAAATCAATAAATACTTGGCTCTGATGTGGATATGGTCAATGAGGAGGAGACTGATACTTATAAGTGCTTACGGAGGGATCATGGATCATGGATGGTGAACAGAGGTAAGATTTTCTTGGTACACATTGTTTTACTTAATCATTACAACAACAGCTAAGAAGTTGATGTTATTTATCCTACTTTTTTTTTCTTTTTTTCTTTTTTTTTTTTCAGGAGAGAAAGCTGAGGCTTAGGAAAATTTAATACGTGCCCCAAAGTCAAACATTTACATTAAGAAGTAAGTCTTGGGGTGCCTGGGTGGCTTGGTAGGTTAAGCCTCTGCCTTCGGCTCAGGTCATGGTCTCAGGGTCCTGGGAGGGAGCCCCATGTCTCTGCTCAGCAGGGAGCCTCCTTCCCCCTCTGTCTCTCTGCCTGCCTCTCTGCCTACTTGTGATCTCTCTCGGTCAAATAAATAAATAAAATCTTAAAAAAAAATAAAGTCTTTATTTAAACCAGATCTCATTGATTTCTAAGTCCATGTTTTCTCATCAAATAAATCTCTTAAACAAATGGAAAAAAAACCCTCAAATTTTAGTGAGCAAGCATCCATAGGAAATTTAATAAGCAAGCGATTCAAATAATTCAGTGTTTCAATTATGTATTGCTATGTTGCACACTACCCAACATTTAGTAACTTAAAATGGCTTTTAATTTCTTTTCTTTATTTTGTGTTAAATGGGCTCAGCTATATGGTCCTTCTGTCACATTAGACCAGATGTTAGCTAGTTCTGCAGTCATCCGGAAGCTCTGCTGAACTAGAACTTCCAAAACAGTTCACTTAAATGGCTGCAGTTGGTGCTGGCTGTTGGCTTGGATCTTACGTGGACTTGAGGCTGCTGACCAGAGTGTCATGATTCTCTTCCACATGGTCTGGGCTTCTCACAGCGTGGTGGCTGGGTTCCAAGAGGGAGTGTCCAAGTGCTCAAAAGTATAAGCTGCAGATCCCATAAGATTCAGTTTTAATGTCCATACTGGGTTTCTATTGCCATATTCAATTGCTCAAACAAGACATCGGACCAAGCTAAACTAAGCAGGTGGAGAAAGAACTTCCACCTCTCAGGGAAAGAGTGGCTAGGATTTGGGGCCATTTTAAAACAATTACCACTTACTTCTCCATGGTGAAAATGGAGATAGAGGACACAAGGAAGGGAAAGGTGAGTATCAAAATCAAAGCTTTCCACAGACACATTAGAATGCAAAAGGTATGTACTTGGATATCAAGACTGTGACTCCAAATGGGCATAGAAACAGGAAATTTCCTCATGATTGGAAACAAGGCAGATAGACATTTATAGGTAGTTTCTTGTGGTTTCCACACTCAGGCTGCAGGTACAAATCTAGTTTAACACATTATCTGTTAATTAAACTTATTTATTAACAATGTATCAGATGATTAGATATCACTAGAGGGCTAAGAGATGATGTTGTTCCGAATATTACTGGTGTGGGACCCCTGTGCAATGAAGTGTTTTTAGCTAATTTTATGTGTATGTATTATTCCGCCATTGGTACTTTAATTACTACCCCATGGGGGTAGGAATCCCACCCCCATTTCACGGTGCTGTTTATTCTTCATGCTCAATAAATGTCATGACTTGCCCACAGATTCAACTCTTTCAGATTGTTGTGAAAATAAACGCAGCTCCAGAGAGGTCTCCCTGTCACCCTCAGGTGACCTCCTGAGCAAAAGGAAACAGAATGAAATCAGCCAACCATTTTATTTCACAAAGATCACTGTTTAGTCATTTCAAACAACAACCTTTTAGTTAGTATCCTCAGTGCAGAAACCTGCAGCTTCCACGGGGGTGAAAAGTTTTATTTTACATTGACCTCTTAGGGACAGGCAAGCACTTGCTGAAGAAGCAAGTTCTCATTATTAATTAGTAATTCATTATTGCATGGTTGCAAAGAAACCTTATGACCTGCTGAGACTTAAAATGGGCACAATCATCAAGGTTTCCATCTTTTCAGAATAAGAAACAATTTCAGTCTAAAGTGCATGATTTCTGGAACATATTTCTAGATGTTTCCGTTCTTTTACACTGTTTTTGGAAGACAAGTTAAAAAAAATAAGAATGTTAGGTTACTTTAGCCTAAAATGATTACTTTATCCTAATACAACAATTAAATAGAATTTACTACTAATTAACTTTTCATTTTTTCCCTACAAACATAAATTTACTTTAATCAGAAAAGTCAAGAAACAAAAGTTTTAACTAATTTCTTTGGATTTTAACAAGACTTTTTAAGTGGGATATTTTTTGTTAAATGTGAAATGTGTTTGGCAGAGTAAAGAAAGAGCAAATGAGTATCTAATCACTCTGAGAAAATAACTAATTATAATTGTGTGAAATCATATGATAGGAATATGAAGCATGAGAACAGATACAAGTAATAATAAAGAAGTCGTTTGTTACTTTTTTCATTAATCAGAGGGCAAGTGTTGCAAGGAGAAAAATAAAGCTACTGATGATTGTGTTTTAATATAAAAAATCATTGTTAGGGTTTATTGAAAGTGCAGCTATCTGTTCTTCAGGGTCTTTAGTCTAAAAATATTGCACATCAAAACAAAACAAAACTCCAAATAAGAGTTATTTATATTGGTATAGAGAGAGAGCTTTTGATACTAGCCAACATAAACATAATATTTGATAAATAAGTTGGACACATAAGAATAGTTTTTTTTTTTTTTTTAAGATTTATTTATTTATTTATTTATTTGACAGAGAGACTGATCACAAGTAGGCAGAGAGGCAGGCAGAGAGAGAGGAGGAAGCAGATTTCCTGCTGAGCAGAAAGCCCGATGTGGGGCTCCATCCCAGGACCCTGTGATCATGACCTGAGCTGAAGGCAGAGGCTTAACCCATTGAGCCACCCAGGCACCCTATGGGCGCATAATAGTTTTAACTATTCAAATAAATCATTAAGGGATTTCTGTTTCTGAAATTCCAGTGAAGTTGTTCGTAAGCCACTGATCTAATAGCTCTGTTGTTTCTTGCCGTATTTGAGAATATTTTTCTTTCCCACTCTTTTTAAAATGTTCCTTTCAGGGCGCCTAGGTGGCTCAGTGGGTTAAAGCCTCTGCCTTTGTCTCAGGTCGTGATCTCAGGGTCCTGGGATCGAGCCCCACGTCGGGCTCTCTGCTTCTCAGGGAGCCTGTTTCCCTTCCTTGCTCTCTGCCTGCCTCTCTGCCTGCTGATCTCTGTATGTCAAATGAATAAAAAAAAAATTTCAAAAAAAAAAAAAAACTTAAAAAAATGTTCTTCTCTCTTGACTTGGAGGACACCTCTGTGATCTGGTTGTTCTCCTCGTCTGATCTTCACTTTTATGGTCCCCTTTGCTAGGTCATTTCTTTCCCCAACTTGTGTTCCAGGTGCCTGTCTTCTAAACTGCATAGAAATCATTCAGGATTCTTGAAGATCTGCCCTTACCTTGTCAATAGCTTCATCTCCTAGCACTCCCAGGCCTTTCACCTTTGTTTTCTAGGAATGGCAGTCACACAAGCTGAGCTGTGTCTCCACACCCTCATATGCAGTGGTTCTCCTTTCTGGAATGTTCTCTAAATCCTTTTTCTACCTAGTCAATTTCAAACTGTGCTTCAAGATCCAGCGGAAGTGTTGCTTCATCTGCAAGGATTCCTCTTAAGAAAGTTAATAATTTTCTCCCATTTGCTACATATCATCCCTTCAGGTATTCCTTTATTATTATAATATGTTACAATGTATATATTTGATTGCCTGCAGAGTTCCACCACTAAACTTCAGATACTTGGAGAAAGGATCCATTTCTTATTAATCTTCGTATACCCCCGGGCCAAAAACAAGGCCTGGTGCATGGTAAGCTCCAAATGAACTTACCAAGATATGGTCATAAATAAGGGTAGAGGAAATGGATTAAGATAATGAGTTGAGATAAATAAGGAATTAAATGTTGCAATATTGAAGTGTTGCCTTTGGAAAATTTGGATATTAAAAGATTGCCAAGGAAATTCCAGACATCAGATAGGTCTTGGGTGAGGAAGAATAGTATGAATTGCCAGATTCTTCAAAATAGGTTGAGGAGTGACCAAGAAATTGGTAGAGGATAGTGATGAGACTGGGGTAAATGATGATTGACCCAGGAGGAGAGAGAAACACACTGGAAAGTTAGAATATTCTTGACTCAATTGCTTGCTTTTGTGAAGCAAGGGGCATGACAGAATGATCACCTTCTACACTAGAGCAGGGGACTGGCATACTACACCCCCCAAATCTGGACCACTCTCTGCTTCAATGAAACACAGCTACACTCATTCACATTTGTATTGTCTATGGCTGTTTTTGTTACAATGGCAGAGTTGAGTAATTATAACAGAAATTGTATGGCTCCCCAAATTTAAAATATTTACTATGTGCCCCTTTACAGAGGAATTTTGCTGTTTTCTGTTCTAGAAAGATTCAGGCAAAGTAGTATCTTCTAACCTATGCTATGATTTAATTTATTCAAAGAACTGAAGAACTATTGGATATATAGTCAAGAAGATGGAGTGAAAAATGCTTATTGCAGAAAGTGAGTTTCAGAAGACATGAAGAACATTTTGAGAGGGAAGTAGGGAAGCAGGAGAAATGGAGGGGGCATCAGGGAGAATGAGCACTGAGCAATATAGGAAGGAAGGTCCACCAGAAGATGGTCTAACTGAGAGACTTATTTTTGGGAAAATCATCTAGGATTTCCAAGCATGGCTAAAGAGGCCTAATGGAATTTTATAGTCTCAAGTTTTCAAAAAGGAATCTTGGTGTCAGTTTCTATCAGAAGACAGTGTAGGCTGGAACCTCAGGCCAAACATGCCAGAAACATGGCAGTAAAATTCTGTTGGTCAATAGTGGTGAAGGTCTGGTTAAGATCACAGCCTGGGGACATGAGAAGATGGATAGAGGTAATTCTACCAAAAAGAACTTAATCCTTAGGTTATAAGGCCTTGTCTGTCCCATGGATTACTAGACCACAAATCAATATTAAACAACAACAACCACCACCAGCACCTCATTGGGTATAAATAAGCTCCCGTTTCATCACAGTACAGTATTCTGTAGATAGATAGATAGAATTATATATCTATGTACATACAACCTATGTACTATGTACTATGTACTAGTACTATGTACTAACCTATGTATCTACCTGTGTCTTTATCTATGTATCTATTTATGTATGTATCTATGCATCTATCTTTGGTCATGTATTTTTTAGGTAGAGAATCTTGTTTTGGACATTTAAGTGGATGAATTTGTTGAACCACATATTAGTTCAAACTAGTACAGTTAATTCAAACAACACTGAGATCAAATGAAACAAAAATGTACTATCTAAAATATAAAATACTCATCGGTTCCCTGTAAGTTTTTACTTTGGTCAGCTTAAGACTGTCCATTGTTAACAGACATTCAAACCACAGGACCTTATAGGAATTAAATTATCAAAACTCAGCAGTAAATTCATTATCCATGCTATACACTTGTAAGTATATCTATTTACTACAGGCTTCAGACTTCTGTTATTACATTGTAATACTATGTGTTCATATCGGCAGAGTGAAAGTAACATAAGTCATTTAAAAGGTTAATTACCTCTGATGTGAAACTGATGATAAGAAATAAAAATATAGACATCAAATATATCTATGAGCATAGACAAAGTGTCAAAGGCAGAGAGGCACCGGGGTGGCTCAGTCAGTTAAGCATCTGACTCTTGGTTCCGGCCCACGTCATGATCTCAGGATTCTGAGCTCCACATGGGGCTCCACGCTCAGTGGAGACTCTGCTGGAGACATTCTCTCTCTCTCTCTCTCTAATAAATAAATAAATTAAATCCTTAAAAAATGTATTAAAGGCAGAAAAATTGAGTGCAAAGTTATAAAAGCAGAGTGAATAACCTTGGAATGGTCCAAAAAGGTTTATATTTAATTTTCATGTAGGTTTTAGATAATGCTGAAGGAGGAAGTGACAATATAATGTGATAAGTCATAACAGGAATAAGAATAAAATGCTGCCTGGGGGAGTGAAAAAAAAAAAAAAGGTTTCAAAAAACTGTTACATTTTTGTCCTAAGAAGAATGAGTAGGAATTCACTACCCATGAAGGGAGGCAGAGCTTGGCTTACATTACTTCTACCCCAAAAATACCAGAAGGAAAGAAAGAATATGAAAGTCAGGTTAGTTTTCAAAGTCATCATTGATTTGGAAATGTTTCTCAAGTTCAGATGAATGTTCAGTGTATGTTGATAAAAATTTGTTGTTTATTCATCTTTTCTTCTTTTATTCAATTTTTTTAAAAAGTTTTTATTGAGACAATGATGTGTGTTAATTATTGTAGGAGATTCTGGGAGAACAAAGATGCAGCCCCCAGCAAACTCACTTATGTTGGGGGACAGCCAGTAGGGGGACCAAGCAATTCCTGGGGTAATATCACAGCAGAGATGGGGACAGGAATAGTGAGGGTATGGATGGTGCTGTCAGAATGGCTCAGGAGAAAGTCTGCACTACTTACTTAGAAAATTTACTACTATATTATGGTATTAGATGTTCCTTTTAGGATACAGCTTTGGTCAGAACCAAGGCTATCAGAAAATGATGCCAAGGAAAACTTTCTGTTTGCTGCAACATGAATTTTAAAAATTTTTTTTCTTTTCTTTTTAAATTTTTTAATAATTTATATTCAATTAATTAACATATAGTGTATTATTTGTTTCAGGGGTTCAGGTCTGTGATTCATCAGTCTTACATAACACCTAGCACTCACCACAACACACACATACCTTCCCCAAGGTCCATCACCCAGTTATCCCATCCCCAAACCCCAGCAACTCTGTTTGTTTCCTAAGATTATAGTCTCTTATGGTTTGTCTCCCTTTCTGATTTCATCTTATTTTATTTTTTCCTCTCCTCTCCTATGATCCTCTGTTTGTTTCTTAAATTCTGCATATCAGTGAAGTAGTACGAGTTTTCAAATACATTGCATAGTACCTCAATGTGAAGGACTTTGCTAGCTAATGAGCTTTATTTTTAAAAGGTTGTGAGGTTTCTGCGCCTGTCCCATTCAAAACGGAAATTACAGTTGACCTCTAAAGTCTCTTCTAACACTGACATTCTCCTAGTTAATAACCATTGGGAATGTTAAAAATAAACAATGTTAAGTTTCACCTGAGTTTATGCAGTGCTGAGGATAACTTTTCTCAGACATCAGAAGTGTTATATTAGAAATACCCCTGATTTCTTTAAGATCTCTTATCACAGTTTAAAAAGTCATTAGCATCAAGTACCCATTTGCTGAACGTTTTCAATCCTACTGACTTGTAATTTAAAAAGATAAATCATATTGCACACCTAGCTTGATAAAATAAAAGAGAAGTCATGTTATTTTGCCTGTGTATTTTTAAATTTAAAAATATAGATTATTTAAATGTTATCTTTAGTCATATTTTGGGAGCTGCTTCTATGGCTCAGCTATTTATAGCAGTCTGGGACCAGACGTAGAACAAAATCTTCCTATATGGGAGGCACAGGCTCCTGAGGATAGAAACTGACTGACAGGTGCTGAGCGGAAGGGCAGGTCAGGGCCCAGCAAATTGTCAGAGTGGCCTGACAGTGGGGGTTGGGGGAGCACGGAGAGGAAATCTTTTAAGTAGCAACTCTGAGATGTCAGTTGGGGAACACTTACAGCAGCTCACTCCCTGGATTCCAGACACTGGCCTGAGTTTCAAGGTTGAACTCTTTCAACAGGGACCCTGCAGGAGCAAGACTGGCCATCTTATCAGAGGACTTGGGGTCTGGGACATGTGATGAAGACTTTTCAGGTACAAGGAACATTTCTAGTGTTGGGGTTACCAGGTATAGTATATTGGAAAGATGCTGAGTTTTAAAAGGAGTAAGTAGTTCATTTGTTAGGGAGTTGGTCTCTCTTTGAACCATGACCTTTTCATCCCTTGACTGCCACTTCCGTAAAAACTCAGGCTGTCCTACAAATGAACGGTAATTAAGGTCAACTCAGATTTGAGTATTTTATCTTTTTATTTTTATTTTTTTGTTTTAAAAATTTAAGTACTTTATTTTTTTAATTTAATTTTATTTTTTCAGTGTTCCAAGATTCATTGTTTATGCACCACACCTAGTGCTCCATGCAACATGTGCCCTCCTTAGTACCCACCACCAGGATTTGAGTAGTTTAAAACCAATACTTCAAGGGTTCTTAAAGTTATCTTTAAACTGCCTAAGTACTTCAGTTGTTCATTGGTAAGCATTTATAGAGTTTACACTGTGTACCAGTTATGTATTAAGTACTAAAAATAACAAGATGAGCAAGACATGATATTTGCCCTCGAGGATCCCATGGCCTAGAAGGTAAATAGACATGAAAAAGTACAATGCAGTAAGATAAACTCCATGATCACAAAACAGATAAATAATATTCATTTTTTCTAAAATATAAGTCTTTGCTCAAAATTTCTCAATATCTTCAATATCTCCCCCATTAATTTCTAACTGAATGAAGTACTAATATTCATTCATCTTGCTTTGTCAGTGCACTACATAGTTAATCCTTGTCTTCTATCTTCATAAAGATCCTTCTTTTCACTTTGTGTTCAGATTCTTGTGATCTAACCACATTGAATCAATTGTCATTCCTTAGACACGATCTTTCTGTGTAACTGCAATTATGTGGAAATTCTTTCTATCTGAATTTTCCACCTTTTTTTCCTCTCCATCTTTTGAATCCATTTAAGCCCATCAGAAATATTGTCTTCTCTGTGGAGACTTTCCTGAATTCTCAGACAGAGGCAATTCATCCTTCATTTAGACTAGCATAATATATTCCATGTTTCACACTTACTGCTTGAAAACATTGAGCACTGACTAGATATTACTTGAATTATTTCCATCCAACTCTTATCATTAGACTATATTTAGAGATTCAAAGCAGAAATTATATCTTGATATCTTGATTATTTTTATATGCCTCAAGGAACCTAATCCACAGCCCAGTGTAAGGTAAGCAATAAAAAATACCAGAAATTTCTGAATATAATGTAGTCTTCCAAATTGAGTAAACGTGCAAATTCCCAGAAAGAATTTTACAAATGAAATAATTTTGCTCAAGATATAAATGTACTTATCATTAAATGTATCTGAGGTAGTCTAATAACTAGATGTTCTGCTTGATTTATTAAATTAGTTATACTTCAATATTTAAACTACATATTTTAGTCAAAATAATAATTAAGAAATAACACATTTCTCCCTCTCATATTACATGGAAAATTTTACTCAAACTCTTACATGAAACCCCATTATGGAGACCTTTATCTTTAACACTTAATAATCATCATCATTTTCACTGAAATCTAAATTTTTTTAATGATTTTTATGGTCTCTGGAAATTTTATTTCAAATACCAGAATCCATTTGTATATCTTCCAAACAGTCTTTTTTTTTTTCATTTGTTCTGTGGGTATATACTCATATTTACCACAATATAAGCAGCTACTACCTTTTTAAAAATTGACAGACTTCTTTTTCAGCAGTTCTAGTTTTATAGAAAAATTGAGTGGAAAGTACAGAGTTCTTTACTCTCTCTAGTTTCCCCTATTTTAACACCTGTCACTAAGGTGGCATATTTGGTTTAGTGGATTAGCTAATATTAGTATGCTACTGTTAGTTGAAGTCCATAGTTTATATTTGGGTTCACTATTTATGATACATTCCATAAAGGTTTGAGAAACGTGTAATGAGACATATCCACAGCTACAGAATCATTCAGAAACATTTCACTGCCCTGAAAATCTTCTATGCTCCATCTACTAATTCCTTCCTTCTTCTTTTCCTGCCCTTGAACCTCTGGCAACCACTGACCTTTTTATCCTGTTTCCATAGTTTTGCCTGTTCCAGAATGTCATGTAGTTGGAAACTTAGAGTATGTAGCCTTTTCAGATTTGCTTTTTTCAATTAGCAATATGCATTTAGGTTCTTTATGTTTTTTAATGGCTTAACAGCTCATTTCTTTTTATTGTTGAATAATATCCCACTGTATACATTTTTGTTTATTCATCTATTGAAAAATGTCTTGGTTGTTTCCAAGTTTTAGCAATTATGAATGAAACTGCTAAAAACATTTGTGTGCAGGTTTTTGTGTGAATATGTTTTCGCTGTATTGGTCTTATGGGAAGTTTTGAAATACATAATATACATTAATATGTAATGTATATAGGGTGGTTGGATTATGGACATTGGGGAGGGTATGTGCTATGAGGAGTGTTGTGTAAGCCTGAAATGTGTAAGCCTGATGATTCACAGACTTGTATCTTTGGGGCAAATAATATATTATATGCTAATGAAAATAATTTTAAAATATTTAATATATACAATTTTGAGATCATACTCTTGGGAAAAATTACTGGATTTGGTGTAATTTAAAAAAATTTCTCTGTTGACCTCACTAAATCTGTGGATCCAACATTGACTGAAGTATTTTGGAACTATGGCATCTTTACCTCATAATCAGGCAGCCTTGAATTTGTTAGCTGATTGTAGCATTTCTAAGCTATATGGTCATGCAAGATAATCTTCTTGTATGTTAGTTTACTATACATAACATGACAATAGTGTATTTCAGGGCTGTTGAGAGTATTCACTCATTAAAGAGCCATAAATGGTAACTAATTTATTGACAATGATGTAAGTAACAGTTTAGAATATAAGGCACATGTGAAAATTCCTAACATATTTTTCAAAAAGAGCAGACGCAGGAGATCCAACTCTGAAAATCAATGGGGGCATGAAGACTCATCTCCCAGAGCCCCAAGAAACCTTATGGAATTGGGTAATTAAGACATACAAACCTCACCAAGCAAACTCCCACAGAACTGACAGAAGTGAATTAACATGTAATTTTAAACTTAGTTTCCATCAGAAATGTACAATTTATAGATTATAAAATCATACATACTCCTCAGAGTATTGTATAATCCTTGGGAAAGTAAATTTTCCTGGATTTTTAAAGGTATTTATTTAACATATTAATTTAATTCATTCATATGCTTGTTTATGAATTATTTTATTTCTATGTTTCTGGAAGATTATAAACATTGCAGAAGTAGAGGCATACATGGATATGCTGAGAGGCAGTTCTGTGCTGCAGAATAGAAAAAGTTGGGGTTCTCCAGTCGTATCAGAACAAGCTGATCCCAGCTCAGTGATTTATTAGCTGTATAAATTTGGCAATTGATTTAATCATTCTGAATCTCAATTCCCCCTGTGTAAAACTGAGACAATAATTCTTATCTTTATGGGTTATTTTATGAATGGCAAGTAATATTTGTAAAGTTCATGATAATAAATGATCCTCAAATAGTAACTCTTGCTCAGATCCCTTATTTTAATCCTTCATCTGAGTCCTTTCCAGAATTCTATTTTTCAGCAAGATATGTAAGTGGCTTAAGAAAGTTGGCTCATACAATAGATTTTTAAAAGACCAATTTGTCTGCATATCCTGTGATTTAATCTTCTAAATCTAAGTATATCCTATATAACATCATTGAGAATGAGATAAATAAGAATAAATTGGTAAAAAAATACAGAATCATTTTTATATTATATAAATTTAAATGACTTAAGTTTCTCTTTCTCTTCAAACTTTCTCCATTTGGCAGTAAAGTTAACTACAAGTAGTTACTAAGCTTTACTCCTTAAAATTTGGCCCCTAGGAAAAGTTACTAGCTGCTCTAAGTCTGGTTCTAAGCCCAAACTCATGTTGGGTCATGTGCCCATAACTAGACCAACAATTGTGGAGAGAGAGATAGAGTAGTATAGGAACAGACAGAAGTCATAGACTTACCAACTGTTGGAACTACAACACATATTATATTATTATTATCGTTGTTGTTATTATTATATATATTTTTTGAATCACTTAAATTTTATAAATTACTTAACTGTGACAATGAGTCTTCAGAGACTTGCCCAAGTGTAAAAGCCAGAGTGGAATAAGGATCTAGTTATTTTCTGTTAGGTATTAAAGGAACAATAGAAATAGATGTAGAGAAAGGAAAGGGGAAAGGAAGAGAAGGACAGGAGAGGAGGAAGAGGTGGGAAAAAAGGAAGGAAAGAAGAAATGTTGAAAGGGGGAAAAGAAGGGGGAAAGCAGCTGCCACTGTGATTGTGGAATTAATGGAATGAGTGGGAGAAGAGGTTACGAGTGGCTAGTTGGGAAGTAACACCATACTTGCCCTGAATAACATCTGTAGACAATGGATAATGCCATATGTAGTGTATACAGTAAGTAGAACCAATAAATGTTTCCATTTGATTTAAATTGTCATTTGTAACTCAACTTTTCTCAATTTTGCAATAGATGTGCTTATCCATTTTAACTTTTTGTTAATTTTTCACTTATTTTCTTTTATATCTTAGTACAAATCTACAGGCTGCTATTCACAAAACTGGTACCATTCTTGGTGCCATCACAAAAAGGAAAAATAATTATTTGCTTCTGCCTAGTTTGGAATGTCAGCATCAAATTTAACACTTAGTTCAGTGTACCTCTCAATTCCATAACAGGAACTACTTCATCAGAAATGTAAATTTTGGCTCTTACTAGTAATATCTTCAGTGACTACTCATTGGTATACCAGATAATCACTTGAATTTTTAAAACACTGCCATAGAAACACTATGTTTTCTTCATCAAGACTTATCTCTAAGCATATATATCTTTGAGATAGTGTTATTTATATATCGTGGAATTTTCCTTAGAGCTATTTGAATGATTTATTCAAAACCATGGACTTCTTGCTGATTAAAAGCAAACAGGTACTTACCAGTGCAAAGAAAAAATAATTCTTAGGGAATGAGTCTAATGAGAGAAAAAGTCTTACAAAAGGTAATTACTGACTTTTGATAATGCTAAACTAAATATATTTTTAAAAATATTTATCTACTTATTTTTGAGAAAGAGCTCACACTAGTGGGAGAAGGGTGTTGGGAGAAGGAAGGAGAAGAGAGGGAGGAGCAGACTCCCAGTTCAGCATGGAGCCTGATGTGAGGTTTGATCCCATGACCCCAAGATCATGACCTGAGTCAAAATCAACAATTGGATGCTTAACCGAGTCACTCAGGTGTCCCATACACAAAATATTTTGAAACTTAGTACCTTCATAATATAACAAAAAAATTGAAAATAAATGGCATTCTCTTAAAGTCATTAGCTAATAAGGGAATAAACAATTACAGCACCAATATCTGGGTGGGGGAACCCAGAAATCCAGAGAGAAGAGCCTGGTTTTCGAAATTGCTTCTGCTCTCTGGACATTTGTTAGTCCAAAATAGGTATCTGACAAGACTGAATCTTTGGGAAGATTTTTGGGTAGATGGAGAACTAAATTGGAAGCCAGTGCTACCAAATAGGGTGAGCCTGGTAAATCTCCTATGATTGGGGTTGGAACCAGAGGGGATGACTCTAGGTATAAGGACACATCAGAGGTAAAACATCTTAGTGTGTTTGGGTAGCCAAGAAGTTGTCAATTTCTGAAACTGGGTTAAAGTAACAGAAGTGGTAAAATATGTAAGTAATTGCAAATGAATATTGACTGTATAAAATAATAGTATATTGTCTCATGGAGCTCAAAACAGGTAAATAATTAAAATCCATTTTAAAAACACACACAAATGGAAGGGGAGGTGTTGTAAGGTGTCTGGCTGCATTATCTGGAAAGAGACAATTAACTCAAGGGCATGTTCTAATATCAAGGAAACCACTATGTCTAGTAAAAGAGGTATAAACAGAGTTAATTTGAAAGGGTGAATTGAAAATAATCCAAAAAAGGCAAGAAAAGAGAAAAAAAGATATGACTGAGTAGAACAAATAGAAAATCCAGAGAAAGATTGTAGATTTAAACCCAAATACAAAAAATATTGCACGTAAATAGACTAAACACTCTAAGAGACGTGATCTGTCTAGACAAAAATACAAAAACAAAACACCTCAATTTTACATTGTTTAAAAAAAGACATGTAAAAAATATACAAATATTGATTGGGGAAAATGGGGAAAAGATATGAAAATGCTTGACTTAATTGACACATATAGAACATAAAAATAAAATGACACTTACAGAATCTAATTCTGTAGAAGACACATTATTTTTGTTCCCAAGGAGTACTGAACAACAACTAACCCTAAAACATACTCATCAAATTCAAAAGATTGAAACCATACAGAATATGTTTTCTGGTCACAACTGATTTAAGCTAGAGATCCATAGTTAAACCAAAAGAAGCAACCTGCCCCCTCCAAAAAATCCCCAAACCAAAAAACAAAAACCTTTAAAAATTCCTATACATACAGAAATTAATCACAGTACTCTTAAATAGCTCATGAGATTAAAAATTAACCATAATAGAAACAAGAAAATATTTTGAATTGCACTGTTTTGAAATTAATATGCATTGTACTTGTGGCATAGATCTAAAGCAGAGTCTATAGACAATTTTATAGCTTGAGTATGTATTTTAGAGATAGAAAAGTTTGACAAATTGATAAGCTAATCATTGCTCCCCATCAAGCTGAAAAAAAAGGAACTAAAAAGGGGCTCTCAGATGGTGTAGTTGATCCAGCATCTGACTCTTGGTCTCTGTTCAAGTGGTTGTCTCATCCTCCTGAGATGGGGTCCCTGATGGACTTGACACTCAGTGTGGAGTCTGCCTGAGATTCTCTCCCCTCTTCCTCTGCCCTTCCTGCTCATGCCCACAACCTCTCTCTCCCAAATTTATAAATAAATCTTTAAAACAGAAATTTAAAAAAAGATGGTAGATAATAATGAAGAGCAGAAGTTAATGACATGAAAGAAAAATAGATAATTGAGAAAATGAAACTGAAGATGAGTCCTTTACAAAGACTAATTAAGCTGATAAACTCTAAGACTGATCAAGGAAAAAAGAAAAAAAACCACAAGTAATCAAAATCAAGAATGAGATATAGACATTAATATTACACTGCAGACTTAAAAAATAATGGAAGATTTTTGAACAACTTCATGCCAATACATTTAAAAATGTGGATGAAATGGACACAATCTTTTAAAAGATAATGCATTCTAAATTGACACAAGAAAAAAAAAGAGAAAATCCTCATGGTTTTATATATATTAAAGCAATCCAATCTATAATTAAATAACCTTCCCAAATTTCAGTGCAAGGACAAACTGAAAATGGAACAGAAGAGACAGTCCATAAATATAACATCACCTAATTTTTGAAAAAAAGTAATGACTGCATTGTAGTGGGAAAAGAGAACCTTTAAAATAAATGGTGATGGATTAATTGCATAGCTATTTGGATAAAATATATTTATGTTGGGCCTATCTCACACCATATGCAAAAATTATTTTTTTAAGATTTTTAAAAATTTATTTATTTGACAGACAGAGATAACAAGTAGGCAGAGAGGCAGTCAGAGAGAGGAGGAAGCAGGGTCCCTCCCGAGCAGAAAGCCCGACCCTGGGATCATGACCTGAGCCGAAGGCAGAAGCTTCAACCCTCTGAGCCACCCAGGCACCCCCATATGCAAAAATTATTACCAGGTAGATCAACACTCTAAATGTGAAGATAAATCATCTATATTTTAAGGAAAACATAGAACATATTATTGACTTTGGAGTAGGCAGATCTTTTTGAACTATTAATCACAAAAGAAAAAAAATAAATTGGACTATATTAAAACTAAGAACTTCTTTTTATAAAAAATATATCAAGGAAGGACACCTGGGAGGCTCAGTCATTTAAGCATCTGTCTTCAGCCCAGGACAAGATCCCAGGCTCCTGGGAGCCAGCCCTGTGTTGGGGGTCTCTGCTCAGTGGGGAATCTACTTCTCCCCCTCTCTCTGCCCCTCCTCCCACTTTCTTTCTTTCTATCTTTCTCTCTCCCATAAATAAATAAATAAATAAATAAATAAATAAAATCTTTAAAAAATATAGATCAAAGGAGTGAAAAAGTAGCCCATAAAGTGGGAGAATATCCCATTACTTACATCAAGAATATATAAGGAACTCCTACCAGAAAAATACAGTCATCAAACAGAAAAATAGGCAAAAGACTGAAATAATCATTTTACAAAAAAAGACCCCTCTAGGGTCTGAATGTTTGTGTCTCCATCAAATTCATGTTGGAGTGATTTGCCCTATGTCCTACCCTCCCTTATGGATCTATGAAACTGGAAAAAAGGAAACATCATCTAAATTGATTTAAGAAAGCCAGAAGGGGGAATTCTCACACATTACCGCTCATTGCAGCTCTTTGCAGACCCAAAAGGAAGAGGTCTATATTCTACTATCGCAGTAGGAGGAATGATGATTTTCTCTGCTGGTAGCCCAGCCAGTAAGACACTGTTGCAACTCAGCCACTGAAAAGCCATGACACTTCCAATACCACTTGACTCCAATGGACTTCTTGTTTATAACAGCCCTTCTCAACTTCCCTCTTTCGCCTTTGTTCCCTGGATTTGTCTATGGCTTTTGCTATGGCTTGTCTGTACCTAACTGCAATTCCTCTGCTTTTGCTGAGTAAATCCATTTTGCTGGTAAGGTAACCGGCTGCTTTAAGTTTGACAGATACAAGAAGAATTGTTGGTTTTTCAATCTTTTCAGATTTTTACTTCTCAGGATGGAGTGGTGATTTCCAAGCTCATTACATGTTAGACGTGTATTTTTTATGTGTATATCTTCCCACATAGAAAGCAACAAATTCACATGACTTCACTGATGAATTCTACCAAATAGTCAAGTAAAAAATAAGAGAAAACTTGTATAAAATTTTCTAAAGAATAAAAATGTTGGGGCACCTGGGTGTTTCAATGGGTTAAGTCTCTGCCTTGGGCTCAGGTCATGATCATAGGGTCCTGCGATCAAGCCCCACATCGGGCTGTCTGCTCAGTGGGGAGCCTGCTTCCCCCTCTCTCTCTCTGCCTGCCTCTCTGCCTACTTGTGATCTCTCTTTCTGTCAAATAAATAAGTAAAATCTTAGAAAAAAAGTTGGGAATATCTTCCAACTTATTTTATGAGACTAGCATAAACTTAATGCCAAAACCAAACTAGAAGATTAGGTGGAAGGAAAGTAATGGGTGATTTTCATTCATACACAGAAAAGCAACTATCTTAAATTATTAATAAATGAATCCAGAAATATACAAAAAGCACAATATATCATAACCCTACTGAGTTTATCCTAGGAATGGAGGCTGAACAATAGAAAACAATTAAGGTAACTTACTTCCTTATGATAATAAAGCAGGAAAATCACATGCAGTGAAAGCTATTGATAAAATTCAGCAATCATTTATGATAAGGTACTCTTAGCTAACCAGGAGTAGATAAAAATTTTCTTATTCTAATAGATATTTTTGGCAAAAAGCTTATAACAAATATTGTTATGAAATGTTGAAATATTTCTCATTGAGATAAGAAACATATGTCAAATTCTTCTTCTTATTATTTTTATTAACATATAATGTATTATTGGTTTCAGGAGTATAGGCCTCTGATTCATCAGTCTTACACAATTCAAAGACTTACCATAGCACATACCCTCCCCAATGTCCATCATCTAGCCACCCTATCCCTTCCTCTACTTCCACCAACCCTCAGTTTGTTTCCTGAGATCGAGTCTCTTATGGTTTGTCTCCCTCCCTCATCCCATCTCGTTACATTTTTCCCTCCCTTCCCCCACTACGGCCCTCCCACACTGCCTGTCAAACTCCTCATATCAGAAAGATCATATGATAATTGTCTTTCTCTGATTGACTTATTTCACTCAGTATAATACCCTCTATCTAGTTCCATCCACATCAATGCAAATGGCAAGATTTCACTTTTTTTGATGGCTGCATGGTATTCCATTGTATTTATATATATATATACCCCAAATTGTCTTTATCCATGCATCTGTTGATGGACATCTAGGCTCTTTGTGTAGTTTGGCTATTGTGGACATTGTTGCTATAAATATCTGGGTGAATGTGCCCCTTTGGATCACTATGTTTGTATCTTTAGGATAAATATCCAGTAGTGAAATTACTGAGTTGTAGCATAGCTCTATTTTCAACTTTTTGAGGAACCTCTATGCTGTTTTCCAGAGTGGCTGCACCAGCTTGTACTCCCACCAACACTGTAGAAGGGTTCTCCTTTCTCTGCATCCTCACCAACACCTGTTGTTTCCTGACTGGTTAATTTTAGCCATTCTGACTGGTATGAGGTGGTATCACATTTTTTATTTGTATTTCCCTGATGCCAAGTGATGTGGAGCACTTTTTTATGGGTCTGTTGGTCATCTGGATGTCTTCTTTGCAGAAATGTCTGTTCATGATCTCTGCCCCTTTCTTGATTATATTATTTGCTCTTTGGGTATTGAGTTTGGTAAATTCTTTATACTAGCCCTTTATCTGATATGTCATTTGCAAATATCTTCTCCCATTCTGTCAGTTGTCCTGTGGTTTTCTTAGCTTTTTCCTTTGGCTGTAAAAGCTTTTCATCTTGTTGAAGTCCCAATAGTTCATTTTGGTTTTGCTTCCCTTGCCTTTGGCGATGTTTCTAGGAAGAAGTTGTTGAGGCGGAGATCGAAGAGGTTGCTGCCTGTATTCTCCTCAAGGATTTGGATGGATTCGTGTCTCGCATGGAGGTCTTTCATCCATTTGGAATCTATTTTTGGGTGTGGTGTAAGGAAATGGTCCAGTTCCATTCTTCTGCATGTGGATGTCCAATTTTCCCAACACCATTTGTTGAAGAGACTGTCTTTTTTCCATTGGACATTCTTTCCTGCTTTGTCAAAGATTAATTGACCATAGAGTTGAGGGTCCATTTCTGGACCCTCTATTCTGTTCCATTGATCTATGTGCCTGTTTTTGTGCCAGTACCATACTTTCTTGATGGTGACAGCTTTGTAATAGAGCTTGAAGTCTGGAATTGTGATGCCACCAACTTTGGCTTTCTTTTTCAACATTCTTCTGGCTATTCAGGGTCTTTTCTTTTAGTATTATTTGTTCCATTTCTTTGAGAAAAATTGATGGGATTTTAATAGGGATTGCATTAAATGTGTAGATTGCTCTATTGTAGCATAGACATTTTCACAATATTTGTTCTTCCAATCCATGAGCATGGAAAGTTTTTCCATTTCTTTGTGTATTCCTCAATTTCTTTCATGAGTATTCTGTAGTTTTCTGAGATAGATTTTTTGCCTCTTTGGTTAGGTTTATTCCTATGTATCTTATGGATTTGGGTGCAATCGTAAATGGGATTGACTCCTTAATTTCTCTTTCTTCTATCTTGCTGTTGGTGTATAGAAATGCAAATTATTTCTGTGCATTGATTTTATATCTTGACACTTTACTGAATTCCTGTGTGAGTTATAGCAGTTTTGGAGTGGAGTTTTTCAGGTTTTCCACAAAAAAAGTTCATAATCATCTGCAAAGAATGAGAGTTTGACTTCTTCTTTGCCAATTCAGATGTCTTTTATCTCTTTTTCTTGTCTGATTGTGGAGGCTAGGACTTCTAGCACTATGTTAAATAGCAGTGGTGATAGTGGACAGCCCTGCCATGTTCCTAACCTGAGGGGGAAAGCTCGCAGTTTTTCCCCATTTGAGAATGATATTTGCTGTGGGTTTTTCATAGATGGCTTTGATGATATTGAGGTATGTACCCTCTATCCCCATGCTGTGAAGAGTTTTGATCAAGAAAGGATGCTGTACTTTTTCAAATGCTTTTTCAGCATCTACTGAGAGTATCCTATGGTTCTTGTGCCTTCTTTTATTAATGTACTGTATCACATTGATTGATTTGTAGATGTTGGACCAACCATGCAGCCCAGGAATGAATGGCATGTGGTTATGGTGAAGAGTCCTTTTAATGTACTGTTGGATCCTATTGGCTAGCAGTTTGGTGAGAATTTTTGGATCCGTGTTCATCAGGGATATTGGTCTGTAATTCTCCTTTTTCATGGGGTCTTCAGTTTTGGGATCAAGGTAATCCTGGCTTCATAAGATGTGTTTGGAAGCTTTCCTTCCATTTCTAGTCTTTGAAACAGTTTCATGAGAATAGGTATTAATTCTTCTTTAAATGATTGATAGCATTCCCCTGGGAAGACATCTGGCCCTAGGTTCTTGTTTGTTGGGAGATTTTTGATGCCTGCTTCAATTTCCATACTGGTTATGAGTCTGTTCAGGCTTCCTATTTCTTCCTGGTTCTGTTTTGGTAGTTTATATGTCTCTAGAAATGCATCCATTTCTTCCAGATTGTCAGATTTGCTGGTGTATAGTTGCTCAGAATATGTTCCTAGAATTGTTTTTATTTCTTTGGTGTTAGTTGTGACCTCTCCTCTTTAATTCATGATCTTATTAATTTGGGTCCTTTCTCTTTTCTTTCTGATAAGTTCTGGCCAGAGGTCTGTCAGCTTATTAATTCTCTCAAAGAACCAGCTCTTAGTTTCATTGATCTGGTCTGGTGTTTCTTTGGTTTCTATTTCATTGATTTTTTGCTCTGATCTTTATTAGTTCTCTTCTGCTGGGTATAGGCTTTCTCTGCTGTTCCTTCAGCTCCTTTAGGTGTAGGTTTAGGTTGTGTATTTGAGAACTTTCTTTTTTCTTGAGACAGGCTTGTATTGTATATACTTTCCTCTCAGGATTACCTTTGCTATTTCCCAAAAATTTTAAACAGTTGTGTTTTCATTTTTATTTGTTTCCATGAATTTTTAAAATTCTTTAATTTCCCCATTGACTCATTTATTCTTTAGTAAGATACCCTTTAGTCTCCATGTATTTGAGTTTCTTTCCAACTTTCCTCTTGTGGTTGACTTCTAGTTTCAAAACATTATGGTCTGAAAAAATTCAGGGAATGATCCTAATCTTTCAGTACAAGTTGAGACCTGATTTGGACCCAGGATCTGATCTATTCTGGAGATGGTTCCACGTGCACTAGAGAAGAATGCATATTCTGTTGCTTTGGGATGGAATGTTGAATGTATCTGAGATGTCCATCTGGTCCAGTGTGTCATTTAAAGCCTTTATTTCCTTGTTGATCTTTTGCTTAAGTCATCCGTCCATTTCAGCGAGGGGGGTGTTAAAGTCCCCTACTATTATTATCTTATTGTCAATGTGTTTCTTTGATTTTGTTATTAATTGGTTTATATAATTTACTGCTCCCATGTCAGGGGCATAGATATTTAAAATTGTTAGGTCTTCTTGTTGGACAGACCCTTTGGGTATGATACAGTGTCCTTCGTCATCTCTTATTACTATCTTTGGCTTAAAATCTAATTCATCTCATATAAGGATTGCCACCTTAGCTTTCTTTTGATGTCCATTAGCATGGCAAATTGTTTTCCACCCCCTTCCTTTAAATCTGGAGGTGTCTTTGGATCTAAAATAAATTTCTTGCAACAGCATATTGTCTTGTTTTTTTATCCATTCTGATACCCTGTGTCTTTTGATTGGAGCATTTAGCCCACTTACATTCAGGGTAACTATTGAAAGATATGAATTTAGTGCCATTGTAATGCCTATAAGGTGACTATTACTGTATATTGTTTCTGTTCTGTTCTGTTTTATTACTTTTAGTCTCTCTCTTTGCTTAGAGGACCCCTTTCAGCATTTCCTGTAGGGATGGTTTGCCGTTAGCAAATTCTTTTCTTTGTTTTTGTTTGTCCTGGAAGCTTTTTATCTCTCCTTCTATTTTCAATGACACCCTAGCTGGATATAGTATTCTTGGGTACATATTTTTCTCATTTAGTTTTCTGAATATATCATGCCAGTCCTTTCTGGCCTGCCAGGTCTCTGTGGGTAGGTCTGCTAACAATCTAACATTTCTACTGTTGGATGTTATATGTCTCTTGTCCCAAGCTGCTTTCAGGATTTTCTCTTTGTCACTGAGACTTGTAAGTTTTACTATTAGATGACAGGGTGTTGACCTACTTTTGTTTATTTTGAGGGGGGATTCTCTGTGCCTCCTGGATTTATTTTAAGATTTTATTTATTTATTTTCCAGAGAGAGATCGTAAATAGGCAGAGAGGCAGGCAGGGGTAGGAGGTAATCAGGCTCCCTGCTGAACAGAGAGCCTGATGTGGGGCTCAATCCAGGACCCCTAAATCATGACCTGAGCCAAAGGCAGAGGCTTAACTCACTGAGCCACCAAGGCATCCCACCTCCTGGATTTTGATAATTTTTCCCTCCCCCAAATTAGGGAAATTTTGTGCTATAATTTGCTCCAATATACCTTCTGCCCCCCTCTCTCTTTCTTCTTCTTCTGGGATACCAATTATTCTAATATTGTTTCATCTTATGGTATCACTAATCTCTTGAATTCTCCCTTCTTGATCTAGTAGTTGTTTATCTCTCTTTTTCACAGCTTCTTTATTCTCCACCATTTGGTCTTCTATGTCACTAATTCTCTCTTCTGCCTCATTTATCCTGCAGTAAGAGCCTCTATTTTTTATTGCACTTCATTACTAGCTTTTTAAATTTTTTTTAGCTTTTTTTATTTCAACTTGGTTAGATATCAGTTCTTTTATTTCTCCAGAAAGGGTTTTTATTTCTCCAGAAAGGGATTCTCTAGTATCTTCTATGTTTTTTTCAAGCCTAGCTAGCATCTTGATAATTGTCATTCTAAATTCTAGTTCTGACATCTTACTAATGTCCATATTGATTAGGTCCCTAGCCATCAGTACTGCCTTTTGTTTGTTTGTTTTTTTGAGGTGTTTTTCTGCCTTGTAATTTTATTCAGAGAAGAAGAGATGAATGAGAGAACAATATACTAAAAGGGTAGCAATGACTCCAGAGAAATGTACACTAACCAAATCAGAAGAGATCCAAAAGTGGGGGGAGAAGAAAGAAGGAAAAAATTTTAAACAATTATGTATGACACATTTAATGATTAAACTGGTGAATAGAACAGAGCTACACACTTGATTATGAGTGTATTTTGGTTTGTTAGAGGAAACAGCCTCCCTAAATTTTAAAGAAAGAGAAACTTATATATATACAAAAATAAGGGTAAACATGATGAAGGGATGGCATATGGCTATAAAGATGAAAATTTAAAAAGATTCTCAAAAAGAAATTGATAAGATAATCAGTTGGTTGAGAAAAGAACGGGGAAAAAAAAAGGAAAGAATGTGATCAGCCTGGAGAGTAGGACAAAGCCATATGCTGGATTTAGAGTATATTTTGATCTGTTAGAAGAAACTATATCCCAAAATTTTAAGGAAATAAAAACTTATATGTATACAAAACATAAGGTTAAATACAATGAAGGGATAGAATATGATTATAACAATAAAAATTAAAATAGATTTTTAAAAAGACATTGATCAGATAAAATAATTAAAAACATTAAAATAGGAAAGAGGAAAAATTTTAAAAATAGAATAAATTTTTTTTAAAAAATCAACTTTAAAAGACTAAAGAATCATTGGGGGGGGGGAGCCATGAATTCTATGTGCTGCATGTCCCTAGCTCTGGAGTTTTACAGTTCTCATTGATTGGTGAACTTGGTCTTGGCTGGATATTCTTGCTGATCTTCTGGGAGGGCCTATTGCAGTGATTCTCAAATGCCTTTGCCTGAGGCGGAATTGCACTGTCCTTGCAAGGGACTTGGCTAAGAAATCTGATAAGATTTGTTCTAGGGAGATTTTGTTCCCTGAATTGTTTCCATATAGTTTTGGAGGAGGAGAATGAAGATGGCCTCCCAATCTCTAGCCCCTTAGGAGCTGAGAGCTTGGGGCTGCACTCCTCAGTGCACCCTTGAAGAAAAGCAGTCACTCCCTCCTGTCTCTCTTGTCTCTAGCCACACTACAAGCCCACCCAGCCTCTGAATGAGCATTTCTATCTCTGGTGCACGGCTCTGTTTGGAGTCTCCAAACCCAGAAGATTCCTGCCACATGCCACTCCTTCCAGAGGAGGATGGTGAATCTCCCTATATCTGCCACTTGTAGGGTCCCTGCTCAAAGAGTAGTGGTCTAGCTGTGACTTGGATCACAGTTTAAAGTAACCCCGAACTGAGATCCCCTCTTCTCTTCCATCACTACAGCTGGCTTCCCCACTGTGATACCTGGGAGCTCTGCCACACTCAAACACCCCTGATCTTTTTGTGATCGCACAGGTCCTGAGACCACACTGTCCCTGCAAGAGCTCCACCCCCGTTTAGCCCCTGGAGCAACATCTCTCCATGGAGCAGACTTCTAAAAGTTCCAATTTTATGCTCCGCTGCTCCACCACTTGCCAGAAGCCAGCCCCTCCCCCTGTGGTCTCTCTTCCGTTCACTTCTCCCCATGTCCTACCTTCCAGAAAGTGGTCACTTTTCTGTTCCTAGAATTGCTGCTATTCTTCTCTTTGACTGCCTGTTGAAGTTGTAGGTGTTCAGAATGGTTTGATAACTATCTAGCTGAATTCCTGGGACCTGAGGATACTTAGGTCTCCTTACTCCTCTGCCATCTTGCCCCTCCTCTATGTAAATTCTGCCTATTATTTATTTCTCTTCCAAATTGCACTACACATCTAGTCAAAGCAGTGAGACAAAGAAAAAATCTTATAAGTATTGAAAATGAAAGAATAAAACCCTCATTAGTTGTGGATGATATGAGTACATGTGTAGAATACCCAAAGAACCTATGGATTAATTATTAGGAATATTACAGATGTTGGTACAAGGCAATACACCAAAATTGGCTTTATTTCTATAAACTAGCAATTACAATTAGAGACTTGAAAAGATTCTTAATATAAAATTAAAAATCTTAATGTAAAAAACTATAAACCATTATTGAAAGATTGTTTATAAAGTTTATAAAGAAGAAATTGCAGGTATATTCATATAGAGGACAATTCTGTATGTAAGACATCAGTTCTCTTCAAATTAATCTGTATGTTCACTGGATAAATCTCATTGAAAATCCAGCATGGATTTGTGTGTGTGTGTGTGTGCATGCAAACTGATAAACTGATTCCTAAATTATACTGCTTTTGGTGTAAAAATGGTCAAGAAAAATGGAGTTGAAAATATCCTCATTACCCACAACAGAGCCTGTTGCTGGCTGTCCTCATGACTAGATCTGCCAGAGTCCCCTTATTCCTTAAGATAATATTCCCATAATAGGAAGGGACTCTGGGTGGATGTGATATTGTGATTTGTAAGAACATATATTTAGTTTGTATCCTCATTCATGGAGCAGAGCTCTTGAACCCTTAAGAATGTCCTCAGTGAAGACAGTGACAAAGATGTCTTCTGTTACTTTAAGGAGGTGACCTTTGGACCCTACCTCAGTATAGGGACTGGTTGCCAGGAGAACAAACCTTATAATTAGAGGGTCAGGACTTTCAGTCTCACCCCACAAGTCCCCTGTTTCTCCAGAGGTTGAATCTATTGGCAGTGACCAATGAGTTAATCAATCATGCTTTAATAATAAAGCCTGCAGAAAACCTTAAAAGGACAGAGTTTGAAGAGCTTCCAGGTTGTTGAACTGTGGGGATGTGGGAAAAGTGGCCACCTGGAGAGGAGTTGCAAGCTTCTGGGCCTTTTCCCCTTACTTTGTCCTATGCATCTCTTCCATCTGGCCCTTCCTGAGTTGCATATTTCATAATAAATTGGTGATCTGTTAAGTAAGATGTTTCTCTGAGTCCTGTGGGATGCTTACTTTAGCAAATTAAATGAATGCAAGGGAGGGGTGGTGGGAACCTCTGATCTATAGTCAGTTGGACAGAAGTACAGGTAACAATCAGGGGGTGAGACTGCCATCTGAAATGGGTTATGGGGAGGGAAGTCTTAGAGTCCTGAATCCTGAGCCTGTGGAGTCTGATGCTATCTCTGGCGTCAGAACTCAGTGAATTCTTGGACACCTGCTGGTGTCCAAGAATTTCTCATTAATGTGGGAACCCACACCCCCCCACCCCACCATGGTGGGATCAATGACCAGAATCTCTGAGTTGGTGTCATTGAAGTGGGATTGGCTAGAACAGCCTTGACTCACAGAAACTTGTGGTTTGGGAAGAGAAAGGACAAAAATGTGGGGGGAATGTTGGCTTCCTGGGTGGCCACATGGTCACACATGGCAACAGCTGTGCTGAATGCAGGCAAAGTCATCCGTGAAATTTAGGGATGGGTAAAACTCCTGGGGAGTTGGTTCACTTGATGCATGTGGAAATGCAAAGTAATACGAAAAAGGCAAAATTTTCTATCCCTTGGTTAGGGCTACCTGTAAGAGCTGAACTGAAAGAGATGCTGGTTGGACCTTGATGCTAACCCCAACTCAGATTTCAGTGAGTCTAAGTTGAGGCCATTAACTTCAAAGCTATCCCCAAGGGAAAGATGATGCAGGGACAATAGAAAATACCTTTAAGATCTCTGATCACCAAGAAGGTAGTGAACATGGCAGAAGGGCAAAAGGACAAAACTATTGAAAGCATAGTGTATGGTGTGATGGAGTTGTTTCATTTTGTGGATCAGTATCAGCAACTTCCTGAAATGGATTTTGAGAGTAACAAATTTAGGGACTTTTTTTCTTTTTCTCTTTTTTTTTGGCTTTTTGTTGTTATTGTTTTGTTTTGTTGGTTTTGAAAGTTGCAGAGTGGAGGAGCATGTTTGGGTTTAATGCAGGACCTAGAGCTCAAGAGGAACAGTCCCAGATGGTGCTGTATGTGATCTCCCCATACAGGAGGTTATTTTTGAGGGAAAAGCCAGCCTGTGAACTGCATAAAAGCCACTTATGGTCAGTTTACCCTGGGAAGGGGGACTGTCTCTCTCCCCTTATGAATGCCAGGTGGAGCACCCCACCGAAGTAGCTAATATGTTTTGTCTGCAAACCACAGGGTCCTGGCATTATACTTACCATGATCTTCCCCTACTGACTATGCCAGTAAATCAGGTCATGGTGAATGCTGTGGTTAAAAGGACCCCTTTCATGGGCATGTCTGTATTTAGCCAGGGCCTTTGTAACTGCAAAACCAAAACACAGTTGTGGAAGCCTTATCAAATTTGATGTCTCAGCTTCCCCTCTCGAGTCTTACAGATGCTAATAAAAACACTAGGTTAAAGAATAAAAGAATGGGGAGAAGTGGAAAGGAGAGTTAAGAAAATCTTCCCAAGAATGTGGAAATTTTTAAACAGTTGTTAAGATATAAGCTGAAAAGGTAAATTTTGATAGGAATGAAATGAAGAGGAAACAGAAAGGGGTAAGTCATGAAATTTATCCCCATAGGTCAAATCTTTAGATGGTTATTAAGAAAAAAGATGAATAAAATAGACATTGATGGGATTAAAACAAAGATAGTGATATAGCAGTATCAAAGCTTTGGGGGGCCACAGGGACCCCGCCATGAGTCCCCCATCTTTAAAGAGATCCATACAGGTCTGCTCTATTTACCCAAATTTGGAGAAACTTGAAAAGCCCAGAGGCAGAGATCACAATGAGAAACATAACCAGCAATCCCTTGGGAGCAAGAATTAGGTTGACTAATCAAGGTAAAGACCTTTGATTAAGGGTCAGGGTCCCTTGGCTCAATCCTTGCTGTAGACCCAGAGACTTTTGCACAAGAGTGAGTAAAATCTTCAGGGGAAAGAAAAGAGAAAATTTCTAGGAACCTTTGCTACGAAAGCCCCATACACTGCAGGACCAACACCCACTGGTGATGCTGCTGGAGGAGATCATCAAGAGGACGTGACCACGGACTGACGCACCAGCTGGCACCAGGTGATGGAGACTCCTCGCCCCCATCACAGTCCTGGCAGTCTATGTTCCACCCACTGTTCCCACAGCTGGAGCTGTTTTCTAGGACACAGCCTGGAGAGAGCAATGTGTCATTGAGACCATCTGGACGGTCCCTGTGACTCAACCCTGTGAATGCCTCAATATAAACTTGTAAGATCTGGCCAGTAGGTACGGAGGTCCACTTATCTTGCAACCACCCAAATAAGCCCTGTGAGCAGGTGCCATCCACCAATCTGGAGTGTCCTGTCTTTCTTCCATCTCTCTCTAACCTCCTTGTATGGGAGCCAGTTTGCAAGCCAACGGAAGTTCTGACTGGAGTTAGAACCAAACTGAGATGCTGAAAAACAAAATTTAACTGGACAAATTTGAAGATTGAATAGACTTCATTAAATGACTTGTGAGTCAGGTAGCACCCAACCAGCGAGTAGAGGGGAGCTCAGAGGAGTTGTACAAAGTGGAAGATTTTTATGGGAAAGAGGATGGGGCAAGCTGTTTCGAGCTAAAGAAAAGGATTATTTTGGGAAGGTCACTTTCCCTTAGGGGGAGAGCATGGATTCTTATGCAGATTACCTCATCCTCCTTTGGGAGATGGAGAAGGTCCCTGTGGCAAATTACTTCATTGGCACAGACTAGAGAATTCCCAAATGACCAGTTAAGACATTTTCTTGGGGATGCTGAAACTGCCCTTAGATTTGGTATGAAGTCCCAGTTTGGCAACTTGACTCAAGTGATGTCATTTCAAGCCTCTGCTGGGTTTTGTTTTTGTTTTTGTTTTTGTTTTAACAGAGAGAGCTTAAAAGGGCAAGGGGTTGATAAGATTATGAAAATAGGAATGTTCTAGCAGGCTTTATGAAGAGAAGTTGTGTCTCCTCTACCTGCATATTTTATGGGAATGAAGATGATGTCCCAGGGAATATTTCCCCTACCTTGTTCTATACAACTATCGATGAAGATCTAATAGAGGCTTGAGGTAGGGATATAAGCGTTGCTGGAGTTGAGGTAAAAGTTTGTACGTGAGTCATCTTAATGACCTGCAGTTCTGATCTCAGTCTGTACTGTGGTGTCTCTTCGACTGGATGGGAACCTCCAAACGTCCTGCAGTGGGCAGGACAACGAAGCAGAGACTGCAAAGAGGTCCCAGGCGGGGGCTCTATTTAAAGGGGGAAGAGGAGGAGGTATGGGGACATAGGGAATTCTGCCTCTGTTGGTGCCTGTACTTGGTGGTAAGTAGCCCACTGGTCTGTTAGGCCCATGGATATCTTGAGGTGGGTCACTTGATGGGCATGTCTGTATTTAGCCAGGGTCGTTGTGGGCCCTTTTGCCTTGCTCTACCTTCTACCGCCCAAGCCTGCTGTCTAAAAGCAACCTCTACAGGTATTTTCTGATTAAGTTCTTCTTCCCTGCTTATCTTACCTATAACACAGGCAAAAGACTCAGCAGGCAAAGCAGCCTATGATGGGAACCAAAATTATCCCCTCAAGTAATGATGACAGTCCCAACGCCAGCAAGATCCCACTTGATTGACCTGAAGACAATGATAGGCCTGATCTTTACTGACCACCTCCTCATACCCACTGACCTTTGTCCCACATTTCCCTTGTATAAGCCTACAAGTATTTTCAGTGCTTTGAAGATAGCCCGTGCGACATGGGTCCTCTCTTTCTCCTGTGCTGGCATTCCTGACCTAAATTCCTTTCTTGTTTCATCACCATCCATCTCTCTGCCTTTGGACTCTTGTCAGTGGCAAGTGGCTATTTGGGAGCCTATTTGGGAGCCTGGAGACAGGTGTTCTTACACCTTTAGGCCCCAGTTACAATTTTGGGCAAGCCAGCCAGGAGCTGTGTTTCTGATTTGTTTAACCTCCCCTTGGGACTTCCCAGGATGGAGCAGCTGTCCCAAGTAGGGCGTTGGTGCTTCATTTCCCAAGTTAGTGGCTATGACAGATTGGACCTAGGTATGTGTGGCTAATCAACCGTGGGCAGGGAGAGGGAGAACAGTCCTTGGCTGTTCCCTAAACTTGTTTTGTTTCAGGGAGACTCCTTTTCATTCACCCTGGACCAGCAACCACTCCCTGAACTGTATTTGGTGAAAGAGAAACCAACTGAAGAATAAGCAGGCCCTAGAAATTTGGATGCTGATATGTTCCTGTCACAGGGCACACTGGATCCCATCCTTCTTTGGCTTCTTTCCACTTGGGTCCTATGAACCATGTGTTTCGGGTTTTTATAACCCATTTGTTCGGGCTTGTGCTGCTTGTTTGCATGATTTATGGCAGAGTTTGTTGCAATTTGTAAGATACCATTGGAAAAAAGAAAGGACATACGTAAAACAGGAAGGAGGATATGTATTCAGAGATTTCTGCTGGAATTTGTGAGGGTGTGTGTGAGTGTATGTGTGTACAAGATGGGGGTGCTAAAAATATATCCCTGCTAAAGCCCCCCAGGGAGAATGTTGGCTGATTGGCCTATTTTCAGTTATAAATTGATGACAGATAAGATGATTTTTTTATGGCAATATCACCTGCCCTTTGTCTCTGTTCAGCCCAAAAGAAAGTTGGCCACTGAATGGCTCTCTTACAGTTCTTCCACCCATTCAGTTACTCCCAAACAAGGGGTTTGGTTTGGCTCTCTCAGGTTGCCTGGGAAGCTATTGGTTCAGTGGGGGAAGCCCCCAACTTTTAGGAAGAAACAAATGCTAACAGAGTCGTTCTGGGCTTCGTTTAGTTAGTTTTGTTTCTTCTGTGTTCTTTCTGAACTTTGTCTAGGAAGATGGGGAACTGCTTCTGGTCCCAAAGAAAGTTCATTAAGGACGCATTTTGAATGAACGGTACAGAGGGCTGAAGGTCAACCAGAGGAAAAGCCTGTTTTGCAGGAAGGAGAGATAGAAGGTGAAGATTAATGAATGTTGGTCCAAACTTTGAATCTACCTCAAGCCTTGCCTGTGGAACCCCTCACACTTCCACCTTCCCCTTCTCTTCCTGTACTACATTACTGAAGCTCACGGAGGGCTCCCATACCATCCGTGGTGCCTCCAACACCATCAGCCCCTCCTACCCTCACAATCGAGGAGCCAGAGGCACTCCAAACTGTTGGGCCACCTCCTTATGAGGTTCAAACTGAAACATCTCCCAAATCAACATGAGAGGGACCTAAACCACCTGCTTCAGATTTCCCCACAGGAGCCCCAAGTAAATCTGAAATTGGAGAAAAAAGTGACTTTTTTTTTTACTGGACACAGGTGAAACATACTAGGTATTAAGTTAATTCAAGGTTATTGGTTTAATTAAAATAGACATGTCTTGGAGTTATCAACATCCAATAGAATACAGATAATTTATTCTACCTGAATAGATTAGTTAAATTCATGTTGTATCTGTTGCAGTTTGTCAGCAAAAAGATGACTTAAAATGATGGTTAATAAAGTTTTCATGGATAATTATCAAGAGCAAGTTGGTTAAGCATCTGACTCTTGATTTCAGCTCAGATCATGATCAGAGGGTCAGGAGATGGACCCCTGAGTTGGGCTCCACATCTGGCTCTGAGTCAGGAGTGGAGCCTGCTTAAGATTCTCTCTCTCTCTCCTTCTGTCCCTGTCTTTGTCTCTCAAACAAAAAACAAAAAACAAAAAGATTAAGTAGGTTAAATAAAAAAAAGATAATAGCTTCTAAAATCTTTGGTAACCTAAAATTTTTAGTTTTGCTAAGTTAAATGATAAATTGGGTTGAATTCATTAGATATCTAAGTCTTTTCTTTTTTTAAAAGACTTTATTTATTTATAAATAAATAAAGAGAGAGACAGAGAGAGAGGGAACACAACAGGGGAAGTGGGAGAGGGAGAAAGAGACTCTCCACTAAGCAGGGAGCTCTATATGGGGCTCCATATCAGGACCCTGGGATCATGACCTAAGTCAAAGACAGCGACTTAACCTACTGAGCAACGCAGGGGCCCCAGATATCTAAGTCTTTTTCAGATAAGATAAAATAATGAAATATCACTTACTAAACATAGATTTATCCACTTTTTTCTTATTGGAGAGAAACTGAAGATACTTGAGTCTGTTAGTAAACATGTTTTATACTTTATTAAAAGTTGTACTATGAAAAAACATATTTCTAGAAATTATGAAGTATATTCATAAATTTGTCAATCTAAAGAATTCTGGTGTAACAATTAACAATTGGTTACTAATTAGTTTTTGCTAGAGACTAAGTTTTCTAAAAGTTAAAATTCTGATAAGTGTAATTAAGACTGCTGGAAAATGGGATATCTTGGTGGGTCAGTTGGTTATATGGCTGACTTCAGTTCAGGTCATGATCTCTGGGTCCTGGAATCAAGCCTGTGTCGAGCCAGCCCCACGTCAGGCTCTGGCCTCAGCTACGAATCTGGTTGTCTTTCTCCCTCTGCCCCTTCCCCTGCTTGCTCTCTCTCTGTCTCTCCCTCTCTCTCAAATGAGTAAATAAAGTTTTTTTTTTTTTTAAAAGACTGCTGAAAATGATAAGGAAAGCAATTCTATGTAGGCAAAGAAAGAAGTTGTTTGATAAGTAAGCTATAAGGAATAGGAATACATTTTTTTTGAGGGAAAAGGAAATAATTTTGTCTTAAAATGAAATGAGTTATTTAGAGAGATAGTTTAGAACAATATCTGTATATGGAAAGAAAGTTGCAGCAAGTTTATGAGAGGGAATTCCTTGGAAAAGAATATTATGCACCATCAGGGCTGACTAAGATTGCAATGAATGAATTTTTAAAGTATATTTATATAAGATTGGAATTTGGGTTCTTTTTTTCTTTCTGTTAAAATAACAAAGTTTTCTTAGATTACCGGTCTTCTCTTGATAAGAAATGGTAAGCAAAGTTTTGTTTGTTTGTTTGTTTTTATCTGCCCAGAAAATCAAAGTTTCTATGTTTAGTCTTTATCAGTTCTTTGATTACTTAACAAAGTTAAAACTTCTCAATATTAAAGGAGCTAAATTTTGCTAACAACTGTATAACCTTCTGTTGAATCTCCTATTGCCATTTGGTTAAATATATAATTAAATGTTAAGTTTTATAATGGTCTGTAATCTTACTTTTCACATGTGCTTTAAAATCTTCTGAGGGTTTTAGCAAAAATTCCCCAAAATTCAAATTCTAAACGAAATCATTTCGACTGACTAGGCTTGTTTATTTGGCATGTCAGATTACATGGAAGCATTGTTGGACAAATAATGGCACATCTTTTTAGGTTTTATCATATGGGTAAATACTATCACTGTTTCAGAAATTATATGAAATCCCTAGAAGTTTTACAATGTCCTGTTGTGAGGTCACTACTTGACATCCTAATCATTGAAATTCTGTGTGTCATAAAAACAACTGGATTTCCTTGTCAACTGTATTATGATGAATTCTCATCAGATCTTTAACCATGTCCATTTTTGAGAGTTTTCTCATTTATAGTTACTGTTCTGATGCTCCTGCAAAATGTGTCTGTCTCCTTTTCAAGAAGATTCATGAAAAGGACTTTTCATAAATACAGGTTTCTGAAAGTTTTACAATCATAGAACTGAACTGGGTAGATATTTCCAGAACCAATGGAAAAGCTACATTCAAACAAAACAAGAATTAGTAACCTGAGACTGGATGAATTGAGGAAGATGATTTACAGGTTTTCTGACTCTTGTTTGAAACATTGCTGCTTCACTAAACTTTATTCTTCCAGAATTTTTTTTAAGATTTTATTTATTTATTTGAGAGAGAATGACAGTGAGAGAGATCGCGAGTGAGGAGAAGGTGAGAGGAAGAAGCAGACTCCCCGTGGAGTTGGGAGCCCGAGGTGGGACTCGATCCCAGGACTCCGGGATCATGACCTTAGCTGAAGGCAGTCACTTAACCGAATGAACCACCCAGGTACCCTACTCTTTCAGATTTAAGGGAATTTTTTTCTTAAGGTATCTATGAATAAGAGAAATAGGAGAAAATTTTCCTTTGTGAACGAATTGAAACATTTATCTTTTCTTTCTACCTGAACCCACCAGAACTCAGGAGCTCTCTGTGAATATTCTATGTCTCATGACTATTATAATTATTTGCATAAGCTCAATAAGAATCTGTTCTTCTTGTAAAAGATCACCATTGAAAATGGTCATTTATCAAGGTTTTGATTAAAGGATCACATTTTGAGAAAGACATACATAAACTCAGGTATGACCAGCCTTATGAAATTCGGGTTGAATTTATGGAGTCAATAGAACCCCCTGGAAATGGTGGCTTGGTACTTTCCTAACAGAGTTCCTAGCCGCTGTACCAGGTGAGTAAAGAAATGTCACTTCTGGGGCATCTGGGTGGCTCAGTAAGTTAATCAGCTGACTCTTGATTTTGGCTCAGGTCATGATCTCAGTGTTGTGAAATCAAGAACCATGTCATGCTCCGTGCTCAGCTTGGAGTCTGATTGAGATTCTCTCCCTCTCCCCCTCCCCACTGGTCACACTTACTCGTTCACTCTCTCCTTCTCTCTAAAATAAATAAATAAATAAATCTTAAACAGAAAAAAAAAAAGAAAGAAAGAAAGAAAAGAAATGTCACTTCAGGCATGTATGGGAACCTCAGAATATTTGGGGGACATCAAGACAAGGAAATCACTCAAATCAACAAATGTTACAGGCAAAACTGATTACAAGTATTTGGCTTGGCTTCTGGCCTTGAGAAGCTATTAAAAGTCATATCTGAAATGTCTTATAAAAAGTTACAGCAAAGCAGATTTTAAAAGACCTATAAGGTCAATCTTTATTCTTGCTGAGCTTGTGTAAGTAATTAGGCCAACTTTGTTAAAACTAGACTTGTTTTACAAACAGATTAATCCTAATTTGGTTATCTTTGATGGAAATGAGGGTAATTTTAGAGAGAAAAGTTATGTTTTAATAATACACTTTTGTGGATTCCAGTTCTGGTTAATTGTCCTTGAATATTTGTTGTTTGCCTAAGTTAGACAACTCAAGGTTAACTTCAAAGAAATTGTCAAAATAGCTCATGTATAGACAGTCTTCATGCCATCACTCTGTGGGGATAATAAAAGAACCCCATGAACATGTGATTATTTGAACAGCTGGACAATGGGAGGCACTTGCTTGTTAGGTTTTCTTACCACTCCCTCTAGGTTCACAATAAGTCTGACGGGGTCCATTGCACTAGTTCTCTCAAATTCCTCACCTGGGTCATGTGGGACCTCCCTGAGGAAATAGAAGATGGAATGAACTTTTCTTAGAGTATACTTTGCTCTCCTGATGGAGAACTGCAGGTCATCAATATGTGTTTGCCTTGGTGAAAGAACAAACCCCACCCCAGATATAGGATATGCAATACACAATGGAATTTGGTGGCTAACTGCCGAGTCCAAGTGAATGAATTGCCCCCCACTGTATTAAAAAGTTAAGTAGTTAGTATTCAGGAATCCTCCCAGTTAATGGAATGGACTTCCTGACATTGTATAACTCAGCTATCACTTTGACCAATTCTATGTGAATAAGATGACAAAATTGCTCCTTAAAAGCCAGAGCATACCCCTCTCCATGGAGTTAGCTATGGACTTGTGGAAGTAATGGGTAACCCTCTCTTCTTTAAATTGGGTTAGATGATATACTTGGGGATGCCCATATCTCCAGGGCCGAGTCATTTCCAACTTGCCAGTAATTTCTCATAATTGGAATATCACAAAAGCTAGACACTGGGTAAAGTGAGTTTCCTGTTTGTTCTATCTCTTCGGCCCTTAGCTGTATTTACTCAGAAGCTACCTCTATTGTTATAGAACTACAGGTTGAGGCCTTGGGCCAAACATGCAGCAGCCACCTTTAACCAAACCTGGCACGCAGTCACTCTCCCAAATGATAAAACCACATAAATATGAAAAGCAGCCCTCCAAAACCAGTGGCCCTTGATATCTAGACTGCAGCTTAAGGTTGTATTTTTATTCCAAATTACTCAAAAAATGTGTCTAAAGCTGTGAAATATTTAAACATATCATTGCTATAGATGCCTCAGCTTTGGGATTTTTCAAGCAGTTAGCTAAATCCAATACCTGCCAAATGGAAATATGCCCTGCTAAGCATTGTTAGACTTCTTGTCCTTTTTCTTTTCTGTTGTTGTTTGGCTTTTTAGATTTATCAAATGGTAGTGCACACTATTTGCAATAGCTTGGAGATGCCCTTGCTGTTATCTTCAGCTGGAATGCAAAACCCATAATTTTCCCACCCTGTCAAAATCTTCCATTCCAAAATTCCTATGTTGTTCCCAGACAGCAGGATGTAGTTATGGAAGAAATGACAATCACTCCTTTTCCTTTCCATGGAAATGGAATGGTGAATTGATAGTGGGGATTTGAAAGAAGACCTAGTCACCTTAACTACCTCCAATTTTGACCCCAGTCTCTGCTTTCTAACTGACTAAATTCTTCTTTCTAGTTTATCTTTTCGCTTAGGTGAAAGAGCTGGCAACAAAGCATCCCAGGATAGGAAGTGAAACGACCCTCAAACAGTAAGATTGCCCTGATGCCAGCAAGAGCCTGTCAATTGACCCCAGAACAGTAATCTACTTGATCTTTACTACCCAGCTGCACATACCCACCATCCTTTGGCCCACATTTTTCTTATATAAACCTAAAAGTAGTTTCAGCACTTGGGAGACAGTCTTTAAGATGTAAGTCACTGTCTTCCCAGTGTTGATGTCACTAAAATAAATTCTTTTCTTGTTTCACCACCACTTGTTTCTCTGCCTTTGGATTTTTGTCAGTGGCCAAACCCAATCTGTTTGGGACTCCTGGACCAGGTGCTCTGGCACCCTTTGGCCCCAGTTAAAGTATGTTTAAAAAGGCTTTATGTGAAGTGATTGCATCTCTTTTACCTGCTTGTATTATGGGAATGGACATCGTGTCTGATGGAGAATGTTTCCCCCTCCTACTAATAGAAAACAGGAGGTATATAAATCTGCCTTTCAAGCAATATTAATTGGGCATGCTAAATGAGAACCATAAGACTGCCTGAGCCCACAGCATGTGGAACAGAGGCTGGAGTGCCAGAGGGACAAATTCTCTAGCCCTATGTGGGACATAGACTGGGGTTTATGGCAAGAGACTCTCAGCATCTCCCAGTGATAACTACTGGTTCTTTGGGCCAGTAGAGGATTGCCTTTTGAGGGGCATTTACTACCTTGCTATAGGACATGCCCTGAAGCTACAGGATCATGCTTCATGGGGAATACAAGAAGGAGATGTGACAAGAATCCTCTTTTCCCCTAAGATTGGCTCTAAAACTGTGTGAGGGCTGCTGCATTTGGGGAAAGTAAACACAAATCAACTTTGAACTGATGTGGACTGACCTGCATGCTGTTTTCCTAGCAGTGATGGAAGGATTGAACAGTGGGAAATGCCCCTGTGTTTGGCTTTTTACTGACTTATGGGCAATAGCCAATGGTTTGCCCATACGGTCAGGCAGGAAGGCAACAGAAACCAGCCCTATTAAAAGGATGCCTGTGAAGGGCACTGCATATGGAAACTTGAGGGGTGCATTAAAACGGAACATGTCCAGCCCCATTAAAAGAAATCCCTTCTGGGTTTGGAATCGACAAATGAATCTCCCGTGCACCCCCTTGAGATGGTCACCTGGCTCCATGATGCAGGGGATGCTGCAGCAGTCAACGTCCGAGGCATGAAATGCCTGTTCTGTCTGCCAACAGGGGACAGAGACTGCAGATGGCCATGTGGTGGGTTCCTTGGAAGGAAGGGCCTAATCACAGCTGGTAAGTGAGATTGATGCTGGTAGCCCTGGGGTTAGGGAGTCCACTGTCATTTCTTCAGACAAGAAACACTCTTTATAGCCCATTGTTTCCAACACGGGGCTGAGAAACATCATTCTTTGAGTATTAGTCTGATGGAAAATTGGAATGGGCAACTGATACATTGGTTGTCTAAAAAGGTTGTCTAAAATAAAAACATGAAGGCTCACACACCTCCACCAGTGTGTCATGAGTGGACACTCAGCATGCACATTATGGCTCCACTGGATAGATTTCTCTGTTTTTCTAGTGGATCTGGGGAAGTAGGGTCATGGAAGTTGCTGGTATGCTTTCTTCCTCACATCACCTCAACTTTTTTTGTTTGTTTCCTTCTTGGCAGAGAGATCACAGCTCTAGGGTTGTGCCTACAAGGGCTGGAAGCAGGATGATTACTAAACAAGAAACCATAACTATATTTTAATCTTTAAGTCTGAATTCCTCAGGGCCTGATGGGACAGAATGTGCCTTCACTCCATCTGACAAAATTGGGGCCAACAGTGAAAGCAGCTAGACCACGTGGTGATAAAGATAGCTCTCTAGTTCTCCACATGTGTAACCTGAATAGACATAGACATGAACTTGCTAGATTAGTATTTGTAACCACAATCTAGACCAGCAGAGTGGCTGAACTAATGTCCCTTCCAAATGTGGAAAAGTTTGGGTGCAATAGAAGAAAAGATAATAGTTATGGATAGAACCCGGAGAGATCAGATGGAAATCTCCAAACTTGAGCGAACTGTTCTAGGAGATATTTTCATGTGATATGATGATGGACTGGATAGTTACTAATGACTGGATGGAATTCTAGTAATGTGACATCATCTTCTAACCTCATGATTCTTTTACTATAAGAGATTGTGTTCAAAGATCAAGTGATGGACTATGATATTGTGCTTTATAATTTAAAAAAATGTATATTTGAACTTCATCTTTATTTCTGGCACTGGGTTCCTAAAGCCCATGGAACTTCCTAAGCAAGGAGAGGGGCAAAACTTTCCTTTGTTATTTTAACAAGGTGACCATTGGACTGAACCCAAGGATGGGAGCCAGTTGCCATGAGAAAGAACTGTATGATTAGAGGATGGGAACTTTCAGTCTGGTGAGCAGACCTGGAGGTTGAATCAATCAGCAATGGCCAGTCATTCAGTCAATCATGCCTATGAAATGAAGCTTCCATAAAAACCTAAAGGAGAGATTTTGGGTTGGTGGATATATGGAGATGTGGGGAGAGTGATACACCTGGAGAAGACACAGAAACTCCATTTCTGTCCCCACACCTGACTTTATGCATCTTTTCTGTCTTGCTGTCCCCGAGCTATAGTTGGAATCATACAGTATATAATCTTTTCAGATTTGCTGCTTTTATTTACTAATATATATTTAAGTTTCCTCTGTGTCTTTTCATGACCTGATAGCTCCTTTCTTTTTTAGCACCAAATAAATTTCCATTGTCTGACTGTACCATGTAAATTAGTGATAATTCCCTCTGACTTACAAAAGTTTTCATAAGAATGTTTTTCTTTTGAATAGCAGAGAAACCTGTAATAATCCCAGAACAGGGGGCGCCTGGGTGGCTCAGTGGGTTAAAGCCTCTGCCTTCGGCTCAGGTCATGATCTCAGGGTCCTGGGATCAAGCCCCACATCGGGCTCTCTGCTCAGTGGGGAGCCTGATTCCTCCCTCTCTCTCTGCCTGCCTCTCTGCCTACTTGTGATCTCTGTCTGTCAAATAGATAGATAAAATCTTTAAAAAAAATTATATTCCCAGAACAACAATAGTCAATCTAAGATTGGCCCCTAGGTTTTGAGTACTAGGCTAGCATTCTTTCCATTAAAATAAACATGTATTTTTCAATTGGGCTTGCTCAAAAATGAGCTGAATATAGGACTTCCTGTACCTTTTTTTTCCCCCCATGAAAAGCAATGGACCGGAAGGCGTGGCACTGATGTGTAAATCCACGTCGATTATTAGAGGGTATTGCTGAGAAGCCCAGAACAGGAACATTGACAACTTCTGTCAAAGCAAACACACCAGCTTCTGGCTTAGCAGTTCTCCCTATGACAGTATCTATGGCTACATGAAGGTAAACTAAAGTGTATAAACCTCAGAACTACTATGTTGCGATTTTGATTAAACATGCACAACCTCCTGCGTTCATAAGTATGTTATAGGTAAAGACGGATCTAATTACCTGGTAGCCAGAAGAACAGTTTGTTGCCAGTTCTTCTAAATCAGAACAAAGAATGAATAATCAACTCAATGCAACACTTTTGCCACTAGTAAGATCATTGTTTTTCCAGGAGTTAATTTCTCTTTGGAGTTACCTTTATGGCTCTGGAGTTTTAGCTCCAATGTTCAAGCACATGCTAACATCTACTGAGCTTATCTCATGTCTCTGATAGAACGGAAGTATACATACAGGCACACTAAATTCAAAATTATCTTCTTTGTTTCCTCACAATGATCTTTACTACAAAGCAGAGGTCTATTTATCTCCCTATTATAATTATTCTTCAGTCTCTGGCTCTTTCACTTCACTTCATTTTAATGGTTCTTCTCAGCTACTAAGACTTTCCTTCTGTAGATTCTTCTCAAAGTTACTGCCAGTGATGTAGTCATTCATTTCATTCATTCATTTCTTTGACTAGAACTCACTAGTGCATTCCTACCTGTACTTGACTGATTTGAGACCAACACTTATTTGAGGTCTTACTTAGATTACTTTGGACTAATTTTTTTATTCACTAATTTGTTTAAAAAGTACATATTAAGGTTCAGTATTATTCCAGGAACCCTCCTAGCTGACAATGGAGTATTGAAAAACAAAAACATGGGAACTCTTCTGAGAAGACTAAGATCGTGGTAGAGGCAGAATCACAAATAAATAAAACATAAGTGAGGAATTTCATAATAGTACTAATGTCATAAGATTATACATTAAGGAGTGGTGCATTCTACATGGGATACCCAGAAGGGCTTCATAAATGAATTTACCTTTGCACTTTGGACCTTGACAGATGACAAGGAGCCAACCATGTGGTTAGCTTTTAGACCTCATGAGGGTAAAAAATAGGATAAAAAATTGAGACCAAGTTTTGATGAATCTTATTAGCCATATTAAATATTTTAGAGTGGAAATAATTGGAATAAATGAGTGAATTTTAATTTTTTTAAGATTTTATTTATTTATTTAGTTACTTATCAGAGAGAAAGTGAGCGTGAGCAGGGGAGAAGGGCATAAAGAGAGGGAGAGGGACAAGCAGATGACTTGTTAAGTACAAACCCCGACTAGAGGCCCGATCCCAGGACCCTGAAACCATGACCTGAGCCAATTAGATGCCTAACCAACTGAGCCACTGAGGCACACCAAAGCAGTAGATTTTTAAGGAAAGATTTGGTGTATTTATTTGAGAGAGGGAGTGAGTGAGATTGAGCAAGAGAGTACAAGTTGGAGGAAAGGCAGAGGGAGAGAGAAAAGCAGGCTCCCCAGTGAGCAGGGAGCCCAACGTGGGCCTCAATCCCAGGACCCTGGGAATCATGGCCTGAGCTGAAAGCAGATGCTTAACTGACTGAACCGACCAGGCGCCCTGAGTGGATTTTTAAACAGAGGAGAGAAATATGGGCAGGTTATTCATGTTGGCATTGATGGATGGGATGAATTACAGGAAGCCCAGGTTATAGATAAGGAGATTGGTTAGCTGTAATGGAAAGCAATCCAGAATCCCTGCAGTTCAGAGCTAGATACCGAATCAGCTTTGGCTCACTTTCCCTGAGAATCATCCACTTGGAATTGTCTTACTTTAGCAACTCCTGCTACCATCACACTGGCTTTTCTGTCTTTAAGTTTTTAGCCCAGATAAAAATCCTTTCCCTTAGCTTACAGCAGCTGAAATAATCAGGAACTTCCAAAAAGTCTTAACTAAATATTAAGAAATAATCTACCAAAGCCAGCAGACTGTTCGATTCTACCTGCTGTCTTCAGATAACTTTATTAATCCCAAAGGACTAAAACAAAATGAAGATTCCTTGCATTTTTCTTAGCTACTCTTTCCTAGGTAAGGGAATTCTTTGAGAAATGGCCCATGCAAGCAAATATAGAGCATGTTTGTGGAAGAGAAGGAAATAATACCTAATCTTACTGAGGCGTTTTTTTAACCAAAATGCCACTGCCATTGTCCCTTGGCACCTATGAAGCTAGGAGCTCCAGAAGCTTCCTGCTTCCCTAGAAGAACACAGTCCTTCATCACAGCTCCTGTCAAGAGACTAAATATCCTGTATGTTATGTTACATTTCTCTTTTCTACAAATGATGGATTCCTAGAACAACGTAGACAGTGTGGAATCAGGGAGAGGTTGGAGAGAGAGAAATTATTGTGAGGCTTTTTAATGATTTAGGTGTGAGGTCAGTAAAAGCAAAAGCACTTGCCTAGTGATCATGAAAAAAGAAGAGGGAAGAGGGGAAGGGTAGATGAATGAATATAAGCATTTCACTAGGATTTATTGGTTGATGTTCATCAATGCTTGAGTGGGTAGAGAGAGAGAACACTGGGGAGGAGGTAGACTCCCTCCAAAAGCTTTTCATTGTTCCAGAATCTGTTCCCAGAGACAACTTTCCCAGTTCTCTGCTTCAGCCAATGGAATTTTGCATTCTATTTCCTACATGAGCGCGTCTGTGAAACTTAGGCAGAAGAAAGTTTATCCTTGAGTTCTACTGACTCTTTCTCACTTCCCTCAAGTCACAAATCTGTTTTCTTATTTTTCATCTATTTGTCTCACATGGATTCACATCTGCATTGCTACTATTTTCAATAGACTTTATAAAGAAAAATATTTATAATTGGTCTAACATTAAGCAACATGTGAATATAGGTGCTTTTAATCCTTTGGATAAAGGTGTCGTAATGGCCTGGAGATTTTTGGAAGTAACTCTTACCTCAAACCACACTCACCATGGTGCTGTTTCTCTAACAAAGCACAGGCTGCCTCAGTTCAGAGCATTTGTACTTTTCCCCTCTGCCTGGAATGTTCTTCCCTCAAACATCTACATTGCTCATTCCTTCAAGCCTTTCCTGCTAGAATGTAAGCTCCACATGGATAGGGACTTTGTTTTGTTCACTGCTGTATGTCTCTAAAACCAAGGATGGTGTCTGGTCCAGTGGAAATAGATATTCATGGACGGAATGAATAAAGAATAGTTCTACAAAGTATAGAGGAAACTGTTCCATTGGAAAAAATTGAAGCCTAGAGAAATGAATCAACTTAATGAATATAACATAGATAACATTAACAATTATTATGATTCTATTATCACTATCATTCTTTTAGTTCTGTTTTTAAGAACCTGTGTTTTGATATCTATGTCAGTTCCAGTCATCACACAAAGCCACAAAATGGATCTCCTGGAACATTACATAGATTGCTTAAGGTCCCTTAGCTAATGGTGGAAAAATAGCTTTCTGACAAAGCAGTGGTTTGTTATAGTTGGACAGAATCCATGCTTCCATGCTACTTACCTGCTGGTCTGCACTCTGCCTGCCTGTGTCCCTTTGCTTTCATCCACCTCATGCTCATCTGCTGAGCAAGTGCAGAATATCATTATTATATATTTGCCTGTCATCTTTAAATTATTTTAGGGTGTGAGCTGGGGGAAGGACAGAGGGAGAGGGAGAAGGAGAGAATCTCAAGCAGACAACACAGAGCACAGAGCCCATCACGGGGCTCCGTCTCATGACCCTGAGATCACAACCTGGCTGAAATCAAGAGTCAGTCACTTAACCAAATGAGCCACCCAGGCGCCCCATAGATCTTTCCCTATCATTTAAATGTATTTTAATCCTTTATGAAATGGTCATAGGAGGAATTGAGCGTGGGCTAGGATAAACTTTGAGATACAGGCAGTGTATTAGTTTCCTAGGGTGACTGTAAAAAAGCACCATGGACTGGGTGGCTTTAAAAAGCAGAAATTTGTTGCTTCCCAGTTCTGGAGGATAGAAATCTAATGTGTAAAATTCAAAGATCCTGGGATGGCCGTGCTCCCTCTGAAACTGTAGGAGAGAATCCGTCCTTGTCTCCTCCCAGCATGTGATACTGGCTGTCAGCCCTCGGGGTTCCCTAGCTTGTAGCTGCATCACTGTAATCTCTGCTTTCTCCTGTGTGTCTTTGTCTTCACATGGCCATCATATCCGTGTGTGGGAACCGTGTTTCCCTTAGCTCACAAAGACACCACTCATATTGAATCAGGGCTCGCTCTAATTGACCTTTTCATAATTTGATTGTAAGCAAAGACCCTTTAACCACATAGGGTCAGATTCACAGATTGGGGGGGCTGGGGGGGTTGGGACTTCAACATGCCTTTGGGAGGGATACAACTGGACCCATAACAAATGGGGGGCATCAGCATGACAGGATTGCTCTTTCTGGATTTAGTAACCCGACTCTCTCAATTCAGAGACTTCCCATGAGTTTTCTCCTTTGTCTTCATTACTTTTGTGCCCACTGCTGGCTCATGTTCCAGTGTTGTGTTGGGGCCAGGTGGCCCCAGCTGATGAGAGCTACTTGTTACATTTTCAGGAGCTCATTCCCCAAAACAGCCATTATTAAAAATTAAAACATATAAATTCACAATTAAACTTAAAACAGAGGCAATACCTTCTCAAAACTGATAACTGTCCAGTTTGCTACATTTGATGATTATCGATCTATGTCTGTTAAGTTACTTACTTCTATTATATGTGCCTAGGGGAAATACAAAATAACATGGTTCTTATCTCTTCCTGTGTCTACGTTCAGTGACATCAACTTGGTAGCTGAAAACCAGTCACAGAGGGAGTATTTATATCACAGAAAGACATCAACACTAAAAATCAGGGCTTGTTTCTCCGTGGATAACTAGTTGTTAGATACTTACCAGATATCACTGGTTAAGTCTTATTCTTCTGGGCCTCATCTTCCTTTCCACAAACTGGATCTCTGTAACAGTCACTTAAACTCTTTCCTTCAATTATTCTCTCTCTCTTATTTCCTAGTCCCATTCCTCACAGGACTGATACTTTGTAATTGTGTGTATGGAGACATCGTGTGAGAAGTTCCTAGAATGTAGAAAATCGATTCTAATGATAGAATCTGGAAATTGAATACAGGAAGGAAAACTTGCCTGTGGCATCACAACCTCCTTGCCGCGTGTTCTGCAGAGTCTTCAGGTGACCTTGGGAACAGCATCAGATGACGGTGGGCTGACTGTAGGCTTTAGAACAATAAATGCTGCCTCTGAAAAGATAGGTCAACAGAGCAGAGTTGCTCTGGAGTACTGGAACCTAGTAATGAGGCCAGGACAGTAGAGTAGGTAGGCATTATGGCTCACTGTGAGGCTACCGCTGAGTATCTATATGTTGGCAGTAAAATCTTTAGTTAGGGAGAAATCCATTCCAGCCCCAGACTTAGTTACTAAGGCCCAGACTTAGAAAGCATGGCAGAACGGAAAGAGAAGGAGTCCCCTGGTGGCTCAGTCAGTTACGTGTCTGACTTGGGTTTCGGCTCAGATCCTGATCTCAAGGTTGTGGGATAGAGGCCTGCGTCTGGCTCCAAGGCACCCAGAGCAGAGTCTGCTTGTCGCTCTCCCTCTGCTCCTTCCCCCACACGTGCACTCTCTCTCTTCCCCCCTCTAAAATAATAAATAAAGCCTTTTAAAAAATGAATGGAAAGAGAAGCACTAAGGTATTAAAATCAACCTTCCATTTCCCAAGTGACCTTCCACAATCTACTTAATCTCTGCACTTTGGTTTCCGTATCCCCCAAAGGGGGTTACAAGAGAAACCTCCTGGGACACCAGAGCACTGCTAATGTTTAAGAAAGTTCTGTGTGAATTACTAAAGTGCTCCTGCTCTGAGCTGTTGCAGTTCCTCCAACTAGTGGCTTGGCAAAGAAGAGCATTTGTGTCAATGTACAGGTGTCTCTTCCTTGTGGCAGTCCTAGTCAGGGTCAAGACTACTTGTCCTCAAGTATAGGAAGCAGACTGCACAACCCTTCGTTTTGGCCCAGTGTTGATGTCAAGATTGAAGAAGGGCACGTATTAAAACCCAAGCTCTGAAACAGAAAGCGCTCATAAATGTCAATTCCCTTGTCTGAAAGTCCCTCCTCTCTTTCGTCCCTCTTTTATTTCTCCCAGGCTATTATTAAGTAGGATGTCCTTACCCTTAAAGACAGAGAGATGGGCCCCTTTGGCTCCTACAAGAGTCTCTGCTTCAGAACTAGAACTGGACAACTAAGAGTCCCATGCCCTGCTCTCATGTAAGGGGACCTCCCCACACACACACCTGTGCAATTACTCCTAAAGTGTTCTTTCCTTTTAGGGGTGTCCTGGGTAGATTCTGAGGGAGCCTAAGTTCAAGGAGCATGAAATACAGCAACCTTTGTTAATGTGCCAATAAACCTGGTCAGTCCCAGCTGTAAAAAACAAATGAGTAAAACCTGTTTTCCCTTGTTCCTTACATTATGTCAGTACCTGGCAGTTGTTTATGTTTACAGAGTCAACAGAAGGCAGGCAAGGGACCAGGGAACATGATAAGTGTTTAAGGGGTGTGATTTACTACTCAGCGATGCGCCAGTGATGTGGCATGAATTAAAAACAAGGAGTCTTCCAGGAGAAAAGATTTCTTTAGAGATGTAATTAATTGACCTGGCTTGAGTCTCTAGGGAAGTCCCAGGGAAGTAGTTGTCAGTGAAGTGCTTTCAACACTGCCCTGGCTGTAATTATTATTCAAGTTCATGCTGCAAAGTCATCTTCACTTAGAATCCTAGCATTCGCCATGAAAAAATTCATAGGTTAGGCTTTTGTATTGCCACATGCCTTGGGATTTATCCTCAGAATTAGGAAGCAAATGTAGCCAGCAATTAGTTTCAACATTTGTTTCCAGAAATGAATTTTCTCCCTATCTGTCAGATTTGGCTCAGGGTTCTTTTTCAATTTAATCTTTGTTAGCTGCATGAAAAACTGTTAAATGTTCAAGCATAAGCAAGTCATTACTCCATATCTAAACCCTAGAGAGCTGCTGGTTGTCATGGTAATGTGACTGCACGTGTGAAGTAGGCATTGGCAGCCTCACATTTTCATTAAAATACCGTGCATATTTGCATGAACTCCTGCCCAGAGCATTGTTACTGGGTTCCATTCTTCCCCAACCCCATTGTCCCATAATAGTGCCAAGGGATTTCTTATTTCGGAACCAAGCTTGCTAGGGTTTGTTGCATTTATTATTGATCTGTCTCAGAAGGAAGTTGAGCTGTATTCAAAGCTCACCATGTATGAATGGAGAGCAGACTATAGGTCTGTCTTACTCTTCCCCTGAACCATGTTTTTTTCTACTGAATGGTTTTAATTAGTTTCTTTATTTTGCCTTCCCCCATACTCCTATGTCTTCCTTCAAATAGCTCCCTCTGGACTTGTAATGTTGCCATTGCTCTTGATGATGTAAGTTTCTGTTCAGTTTACCACCCCGCCTTCCCCATGACTTCTTTCCAGGACCTCCATTAGTTTGCTTTGGGATTAGGGCCATGATCATATTAATACATCCACTTGATCATTTTATTTACTCAATTGATAAATGTTTATTGCAAGTTTACTGTATGGTAGCCTAGGTGTTGGATCCCAGATACACAAGGGCAATAATTAGTTAGCAGGAGATATAATATGCCTTTGCTGCCTATCCTGTGCTTGATTGAATGGTCTGTGTATTGGAGTGCCTGGCTGGCTCAGTCAGTTGGATGTCTGCCTTCCACTTAGGTCATGATCCCGGAGTTCCAGGATCAAGTCCTAAGTCAGGCTCCTGGCTCAGCGGGGAGTCTGCTTCACTCTCTGACCCTCCCCCACCTCCTACTCTCTCTCTCTCTTTCAAATAAAATAGAAAAAGTCTTAAAAAAATAAATAAATGGTCTGTATATCTTAGGTAACTACTTTCCACCAAAGGTTCCATCAAACCTGCCTGCAAAGGTTTGCAGCATACAAACTATCTGTTGAGTCCCACAGATTATCAAATAGTATGAGTTTACTTTTGTTCCCACAACATTATTTAAACATTCTTTTGTTGATCTAAAGGGTTGAATCAATACACTAGGAAGTGTCAGTGCAGTGACAGTGCGGTAATATGCAGATTATAATGACTATTGAATATGGTGTAACACATATCAACTCCGTCTCCCTTCGTACATCCACACACAGATATACACACAGCCTCATTTCCACACACTAAAGTTAAGAAACAAGAGTCTTGATCCACAATTAAAGAACTGCATTTTCTAGAATCTCATAGACGTTCCATATGATGCTTCACTGTACTTTCATAATTGCCCCTGTTCATCCTGCTCCTTATACTTGGGAATTTCTACCAAACACCTGGAGAACACCTCATCTTGCAAAATTCTCTGCAAATATCACTTCTTATTTGAAGTGTTTTATAACAATAACAGGAAATAAAGGAGAACTTACAGTGAATGTATATATATTTTTTAAATTCTGGCAGTAAATCCCAATATGGGTGTGTGTGTACATATGTGTGTATATAGAATGGAGGTATTGGAATGCAAAGCGCATTTACTGCCACAGATTGTGTTAATAAGAAATTTGAAAACGTGGCATTACATAATACACGTAAAGCATTTCACGTGATATTACCACATAAGAGGAGAACACAAAGTTTTGCCACAAAGGCAAGATAGGAGAGTTTCAAGGATTTGCTGATTGATAGTGTGCAATACATCAGAAAACAAAGAGGATGAAGTTTGGGAGAAGATTATTCTGTCGGAAATAATTAACTTGTAGAAAACCAAAGGTGGTCTATAAAACATGATTTAGTCTGCAAATATTTATTATTAACAACACACACAGTAACATTGTTTTATGATGCTAAATGATAATAAAGGATATAAAAGAAAGCTATACCTGGAAAGGAATTGACAAGATGATTTCTATATAGAAGCTATTAACAATGAGGGTCCTCTCTGTGGCACAGTCAGTTAAGCATCTACCTTCAGCTCAGATCATGATCCCAGGGCTCTGGGATGAAGTCAGTGGGGAACCTGCTTCTCCCTCTGCCTGCCACTCCCCCTGCTTGTGCTCTCTCTCTCTCTCTCAAACAAATACAATCTTTTTTTTTTTTTTAAAGAAACTATAATAAACAGTGGATAACAGATCCATTCCTTTAAGTTTGTCCCTTCAAAGGCAGAAAATAATTACACTATATATATATGAGTATAGGTAATATAGATATGGATATAGATATAGTTTTCTTGGTCTTGAAAAGTCTCCAGTTTAAAAAAACAAGCTTGGGACTTGGGATGTCTGAAAACTTTATGAGACTTTGTTTTTTTGTTTTGTTTTGTTTTGTTTTTTTCTCTGTCTGATAGGCCATGATACTTTGGATGCATTCCCAGTTGGGGGTGGGTGAGTCTAGAGATAAGCTTTATGGTTTGTCCCCCTAGGTCTGCAGACTACAAACACAGCAGTAGCTTCCAGTTCATCTCATAGAAGTAAGAAAATCTCTTCTTGGGTGCAGATAGCCTTTCACCCACTTTCTCATAAAAATACAAGATTTGGGGTAAGGTTCTTAAGGTGTTCAAATAATTCTCCCCAAGCATCTGGAAGGTGTTGCATGGAGGGGAAAAACAGAATTGGGGAAAGGTGAACAGAGAGGAAGTCCAATACCTCACTCCTTTTACTGCTCTAGAGGGAAGGCCTCACGGGGGGGGTGGGGGTGGGGTTCCCAGTATGACCTCCTCACACCCCAAATTCTTGGCCTCATCTCCCACCCTCTACTGAATTCCACCTCTTTCCATTTTTTCTAGAACCAGTCACACTTTCCTACAAAAATACTTAGTCTCCCTATATCTCATCAAGTGTCTTATAAAATTATCAAACTCAGAGGTTACATTTGCAAGTTTTTTTTTTTCTCTGTTCAGTTACATTTTTCTCTTTAGAAGTGTATCCATGTCCATTTGTCCATCACTCCCTTGAAGAAAGGCTGATAGATTCTTGGTCCCATACATAAAGGGGTGAGGAGAAATACTGGGCATCTTTTGCTACCTCCTGTGGTTGTACTCTCCCAGCCGTGATATTCAACCATGTCTGTATTTAGAATTACCTGGCAAGCTTGCAACAAGACCCATGCCTATACCCAACTTAAACCAATTAAATTAGAGCCCTTGAACATGGGTTGTGAGTATCACTTGTCTGTTTATTTTGTTTTCAAGTTGCTCTGGTAATTCTAATGCATGGCCCAGTTTGATGACCACTGCCCTAGACAGTACTTCTTAATCTTCCAAGGCATGTAAGTCATCTGTAGATTCTATAAAAATGCAGTGGAACCTGAGATTGTGTCGTTATAGCAAGCCCCTAAGAGATGTGAATACTGTTAGTTCTGCTATTGGTTCTACACTTTGAATAGCCAGGTTCTAGAATACTTAAAGTTAATCACATCTCACCATTTAATTGTCATCTGAAATATGTCTTTTCCTACTCAAGCTCCAAGTGGGAAAAATTATTACTCTCCATGAGCAAGCCCTGGTTTTAGATCCTAAAAAATATCTATTGGAAAATAAAAAGCATCTTGCCATGTCAGAAAATTTACAACTCACTATACCTGCTCAGTACAGCTCATCCAAATCTTTAAGTTCAGTTGAATAAATTAGTGGTGTTTATTGTCCACTGTGGTTCTATGGAAACATGTAGGGCATTGGGAACTCTTTTTGTGTATCCTACAGAGACAGGAACAGATCTAGTACAGTTCTGGATTAGGACTTTCGAACTGGATTCTCAGCTCTGCTGACTTATCCTAATGAGGTCTTTCTAAGTTTTTAATTTTTTTTGTTTCTCATGATGACATCTTTGGGAGCACAAGATGGGATCAAACCCACCCTGATAGGTCAAAGAAGCCCCTCAGAGGAGGAGAATCCATAAACTGAGTATGAGTTAGTCACATAGAGGAGCCAGAGGACAGAATGAAAGAACATACACAAAAGAGAGAAGACAGAGACAGTATGACAAATTCTACAAGGAGATTGGGATGACCAGATTGGAGGTGGCATTTAGGGAAGGGATGAGACAGACATGAGGCTGGAGAGAGGAGGGCCATTTCATTAAATGATAATGTTGAACATCTGTTACACATCTACTGTCTCAGACACTTTGCTATATGCTTTATATACATTATTTCATTTAATTCTCACACAAACTCCTCAAGAGGCAGGCACTGAAAAAAAATTAAAAAATATTATGATAAGGAAGATGTGGTCCATATACACTATGGAGTATTATGCCTCCATCAGAAAGGATGAATACTCAACTTTTGTAGCAACATGGACGGGACTGGAAGAGATTATGCTGAGTGAAATAAGTCAAGCAGAGAGAGTCAATTATCATATGGTTTCACTTATTTGTGGAGCATAACAAATAGCATGGAGGACAAGGGGCGTTAGAGAGGAGTAGGGAATTTGGGTAAATTGGAAGGGGAGGTGAACCATGAGAGACTATGGACTCTGAAAAACAGTCTGAGGGGTTTGAAGTGGCGGGGGGGTGGGAGGTTGGGGTACCAGGTGGTGGGTATTATAGAGGGCACGGCTTGCATGGAGCACTGGGTGTGGTGAAAAAATAATGAATACTGTTTTTCTGAAAATAAATAAATTGGAAAAAAAAATATTAAAAAAAATATTATGAAGTGGCTTAGAAACCATAAGGAACTGAAAAGACTGTCAATTGACTTAGGTCCTGTAGCTAATACATGGTAGAGCCAAGTCTTTATCTCTCTTGAGTCCATGCTCAAGTCCATACTACGAGCTTGAATTGAGAGTCAGAGATGAGTTTTAAACACAGGAAAAAGATACCCCCCCCCCATTTCAGAGAGATTGTCCCAACCACATGATTGGACAGGGCAAAAATGGAGGCTTGGAGACCAATTAGGATTCCTCCTCTGAGTTATTACAGTCTCATGGGTTTATCAACATTGTTTGAGAACTGAGAATATGTCTTGTTTTTCTTTGGGTTATCAATAGCTAACACAGTTTGGGGAATATAGTAGATATTTATTGAGGGACTAAATGACTACTATTTGAATTATGTAAAAGAGAAATTATGAACACCTAAACTAAGGCAGTGACAGTGGGGTTAGAGGTGGGATGGAGTAGAACACTAGATGAATACATTTCTGCCAGGCAAATAAATGAATGTTACTTTTAACACCAAAACGTTTGAAATTCAGAGGGCTTTTCTAATATTGTTCATTCAAAGGATACACTCAAATGGTGGCTGTATCACACACCACTGGAGGACGAAAAAGGAAGTAATGAGGGTAATGAGCCATGAGCACTGTTGGAAATCATTCCATGCAGGCAGCCTCAGCCTCTGGATCCAACAGGTAGGATGGCTGTAGATTAGGAAATGTGATGTAAAGCTCTGATTTTCAAGTCAAAAGATTGTTTTCAGGGGTGCCTTGGTGGCTCAGTTGGTTAAGCTTCCAACTTTTGATTTCAGCTCAGGTCATGATCTCAGGGTTAAGGGATACCCAATGTCAGTCTCTATGTTCAGGAGCGTGGAGTCTGCCTGAGATTCTCCCATCCAAGTACTAACCAGGCCCGACCCTGCTTAGCTTCCGAGATCAGACGAGATCGGGCGTGTTCAGGGTGGTATGGCTGTAGACTGCCTGAGATTCTCTATCTCTTTGTCCCTCCTCCATCTCTCTCTCTCTCTCTCTCTCAAATAAAAAAAAATAAATCTTTTTTAAAAAGGTTGTTTTCAGGACTCTGTTTTGCAGGAGAAGGGATGAGACATCGGTTAAATCAGAGCCTCTTACTTTTCATTATGACAACAGAGTAATAGTGCAGGGAAGAAATGAAATGAGAATGAGAACAGCCCTTTTAAAACAATATTTTTGTTCTCCAAATTTCAGTATTGATTAGACTGTTTTTAAAGCAAGAGCAGCAATGCGTCAATCATATTTATAACTGAGTTTTAACGTGAATCTGGTGACTTATCATCATCTGTGAATTTCCCTATTATGAAAATATTAATACTGATATTGGAGATTATTAACACTTAATGTTATATTATATTATAAAATATGTAATATAAAAGCCACTAGAAAATTATTTACACATTTGTATATTTTAAATTTTCTGTAATGAATATATATAGGTTTTATCATCGGCAAATGGCTGAAGTTGTTGTTTTTCATGACTCTGAAAGTATATTGGCCAATGATTTTTATTTGGGAGTTAGGAATGAGAAGAGGTTCATAAATTTAAAATGAGAAAAATCATTTTTAGTGCTTTAATAGATGGAAGGCCAAATTTAGACTCTGAACACAATTTTTCAAAGGTTTCTACTGGAAAAGAGCAGCCTTGCTGCCACAAAACTGGTCCAAGCAAGAAGATATACACAGAACTAAATGTCCAGCACCTGCTATGGATGACCTTTTGCTGAACAATCTTTGGAAGAGCATTTGTTCTGCAATAACTGTCATGTACAGACAGAAGCAGGATAAAATGAAAGTTGTTTCAGTTTCCTTCTATTCAACTAAGAGACTATAATAGCAAGAACACAAACTACTAGCTAATCTAAATATATAAGTTCCTCAGACTTCGCTAAATTCTGTTTGTTACTCAGAATACACCAAGCATTTGGACAAGGTGATGCTGTTACCAAATCTGTATATTTCAGTAAACTGAGTGATTGGGTGGGGTCACAGAATGGACATTTTCTTTTTTTGCAAGTTTCAGAGCATCACAGAATGTTGTGATCTAAAACATAATTTAAGGAGAGTGTGGCTTTTTTTTTTTACTATGTATTTTTTAAATTAACGTATAAGGTATTATTTGTTTCAGGGGTACAGGTCTCTGATTCATCAGTGTTATATAATACCCAGTGCACATTACAACACATACCCTCCCCAGTGTCCATCATCCAGTTACCTCATTCTACCACCCCCTCCCTCCAGCAACTCTCAATTTGTTTCCTAAGTTTAAGAGTCTCTTATCGTTTGTCTCCCTCTCTGGTTTTGTCTTGTTTCACTTTTCCCTCCCTTCCTCTTTGATCCTCTGCCTTGTTTATTAAATTCCTCCTGTCAGTGAGATATGATAATTATCTTTCTCTGATTGACTTATTTCACTCAGCATAATACTCCCTAGTTCCATCCACTTGTTCTGAATGGCGAGATTTCTTTTTTTTTTTTTTTTTTGACGGCGAGTAGTATTCCATTGTATATATGTAACACATCTTTATCCATTTACCTCTCCATTGATGGACATCTGGGCTCTTTCCATAGTTTGTCTATTGTGGTCATTGCTGCTATAAACATTAAAGTGCAGGTGCCCCTTCAGATCACTAAATTTATACCTTTGGGGTAAATACCCAGTAGTTCAATTGCTGGGTCATAGATTAGCTCTACATTCAACTTTTTGAGGAACCTCCATACTGTTATCCAGAGTGGCTACACCAGCTTGCATTCCCATCAACAGTGTAGGAGGGTACCTCTTTCTCCACATCTTCACCAACATCTGTCATTTCCTAATTTGTTAATTTTAGCCCTACTGACTGGTGTGAGGTGGTATCTCATTGTGATTTTGATTTGTATTTCCCTGATGCCAAGTGATGTGGAGCACTTTTTCATGTGTCTGTTGGCCATCTGGATGTCTTCTTTGCAGAAATGTCTGTTCATGTCTACTGCCCATTGCTTAATTGGATTCTTTGTTCTTTGGGTGTTGAGTTTGATAAGTTCTTTATAAACTTTGGGTACTAGCCCTTTATCTGATATGTCGTTTGCAAATATCTTTGGAGAGTGTGACTTGGAAAAAAAGTAGGTATGAATTCAAATTCAGGTTCTACGTCTTTCTAGCTGGATGCATGAAGGCAAGTTACTGGACCACTCTCAGCCCTGTTGCCTTTACTGCAAAACTGGGGTAGTTTTTACATAGCTAGGTACACTGTTGTAAGGATTAAGAAAGACTGTGTAAGTAGAGCATTATCTTTTCTTAAATTTCTTGGTGTCCAATAATATACATGTCTTCAATGCAAGAATACCAGACAAATGGCCAACTAGACTCTGATTTTTTTGAGTATGGTACTTTGCAAAGTTACCTATCCCACTGTTGAACACTTCTTCTACTTTATAACTTCTCTTTGGTCATTTTGTTGAAGTGTTCTGACCCTCTGACCGACCCACCTGTTTTTAGTTCTGCATTTGTCTGATTTTGCATTTAATAAACTGCTTTAATTCTACAGTGGAGGAGGAAAAAGCCAAAACGTGTTAGTCTTTGCCCTCACAGTTTATAATCCTGGTGACAAGACCAGGCAATAAATAAATACATAAAATGGAACCAGAGATCAGGAAGATGTAAACTAAGCTAATGACAAATATTTGTTGGAAATGCACTGAGATCAATTCAATCAAATCATTGTCCATACCTGGGCCTGAAATTCTAGGAACATAATCCTTAATATTATGTGAGTCTTCAGTATAAGGCAAATGGTCCTTATTAGATTTTTTTTATTTTCAAAATAATAAATTTATATATTTAGAAAATGAAAGAATTACAAAATAGAAAAAGCTAGGTTCCTCTTCTCCTTGCCAGCTTCACTTTCTGGACGTGATTACTTTGAATCTTTTCTACTTTTATATCTCCTAGTGGTCACCTCCATTATTATCAGCAAAATATTAATAATTTTATTGCTTGATCAATTAAATTCAAATAGCATCTATTTACTTAGCATAATGAAAAATGAGATGTTAACTGACTCACTATTTGCTATTCTACATTTGACAGTTTTTGATGATTCTATTACTACATATCATTTCTTAAATATTTACATCAATTTATGAAGTTACCAAACTCTACCTCTTTTAATTTTTTTCTCCCCAACTTTATTGAGGTATGATTGACAAATATAAATAGTACATATTTAAGGTGTGTGGGCTAATGTTTTGATACACACTTACATCGTGAAATCATCACCGCAATCAAACTAACATATCCATCACCATACATGGCTACTATGTTCTTATCTTTTCTTCTGTTTTTTTTTCTTTTTTTTCCCGTCTTTCTTTCTGTGGTGAGAACACTTAAGATTTACCCTCTTAGCAAATTTCATGCATGTGATAACAGCTGAAGGAGACTAACAACATGGACTCCATCCTTGGCCCTCTATCTTGTTCATGTCTGCCCAGTGACCTTCCCAGGGCTTAGAGTTCCAGGTCCCGTGGAGGGTAATGTTTGCCCGGACACGAATGTGGGAAGGCTAATCTTAGTTACAGTGGCACACAGAAGGCTCCACTTTAGGAAACTCATAGAGATCTTTTGGCGCACAGCTGTACCACTTTAGATAACTTCCCTGTGACCTCATCACCATGTCCCTCGCTCCATAAGAGCTGGCGATTAAGTTTGGAGCTGGGTGCAGAATGGCTGCTCACAGCCTGGATCCCCACTCTGCCTGATCTCTCCCCATCAGTAAGTTACTCTGAATTAAACACTGTATAGATGGTATGGAGTGCTTGCTTTGTTTTGGGTCTTAAAGTACCTTCTCAGTAGGAGGATATGTTACTGACCCTCCTGCAACATCTAAGAGCAGTATTGTTAAGTATATTTGCATTGCTGTGTATTAGATCTTTAATCTCTAGATCACTTTGAGCAGTATGAACATTTTAATATATTAATTCTTCCAATTCATGAATACAGGTGTCTTTTTAATTACCTATGTCTGCTTTAATTTCCTTCATCAGTGTTTTATAATTTTAAATAATACAAATATACAAGTCTTTCACCTCTTTTGTTTATTCCTAAGTATTTATTCCTTTGGTTGCTACTGTGAATGAGATTGTTTTCTTAATTTTCTTTTTTGATAGTTTGTTGTTTGTGCATAGAAACATGACTAAGGAGTGGCTCAGTCAGTTAAGCGTCTGCCTGCAGTTTGGGTAATGATCCTACGGTCTTGGCTAGACCCCCACATTGGGCTCCCTGCCCAGCCCAAGCCTGCTTCTCCCTCTCCCACTCCCCCTGCTTGTGCTTGCTCGGTATCTGACAAATAAAAAAAATAAAATCTTTAAAAAAATGACTGATTTTTGTATATTGATTTTGGATTTTGCAACTTTACTGAATTTGTTTCTCCTTTAAAAAAAAAAGATATTATTTATCTATTTGAGTGAGAGAGAGAATAAGAGAGTGAGCACAAGCTGGGGGAGGAACTAAAGGAGAGGGAGAAGCAGACTCAATGCTGAGCAGGGACCCCAACGCAAGGCTCCATTCCAGGACCTTGGGATCATGACCTGTGCCAAAGGCAGACATTTAACAGACTGTGCTTCCCAGGCACCCCTGTTTCTTATTTCTAAAGGTTTGTTTGTCTTTTTTGGTTAAGTCGTTAGAGTTTCTATACAAATGATCAATTATCTGCAAACAGAGGTAATTTTACTTCATACTGATATGGTTGCCTTTTATTACTGTTTCTTGTCTAGTTGCTCTGGTTAGGGCTTCCAGAACTGGGTATCTTTGCCTTATTCCACATCTTAGAGGGAAAGCTTTCAGTCTTTCACAGTTGAATATGATGTTCGCTCTGAGTTTTTCATATATGGCCTGTATTGTGGTGAGGCAATTTCCTTCTACGGCTACCTTGTTAAGGGTTATTGTAAAGAAAAGATGTTAAATTTTGTCAAATGCTTTTTATGCACTTATAATCATGAGGGCAATTTTTTCTTCCATTGTGTTAATGTGGTGTATCACATCAATTGATTGACATATGTTGAACCATTCTTGCTTCCCAGGAAAAATTCTACTTGGTCATTATTATGGTCAACTTTATGTGTCAACTTAACTGGTCTCAGAGATGTCCGATAGCTGGCAAAATGTTATTTTTGGGTGCATCTGTGAGGGCATTTCTGGGAAAGATTAGCATTTAAATTGGTAGACTGAATAAAGATCTCCCTCAACTATGTGTATGGGCATCATTTAATTTGTCGAAGGCCTTAGTAGAACAAAAAGGTGGAGAAAGAGTGAATTTGCTCCTTTTGCTTCAGCTAGGCCATCCATTTTTATCTTGCTATTGCACATTGGCCCTCCTAGTTTTGGGGCCTATAGACTTGATCTAGAATTCACAACACCATCTCTCCTAGTTCTCAGGCCTTTAGACTTGAACTGTATTACATAACAACTTTCCTGATTCTCCAGCTTGCAAATAACAAATTGTGGGTCCTCTTGGTCCCTAAGTTACATGTGCCAATTCCTATAATCTCCTCTCATACAGATATATGTCATATTGGCTTCTTTCTCTGGAAAACTCTGATTAAGGGGTGCCTGGGTGGCTCAGTCAGTTAAGCATCTGCCTTTGGCTCAGGTCATGATCCCAGGGATCAAGCCCCATGTCAGGATCTCTGCTCAGAGGGGAGCATGCTTCTCCCTCTGCTGCTCCCCCATGATTGTGCTCTCTCTCTCTCTCTCCCCCACCACCATGTTCTCTAATAAATAAATAAAATCTTAAGAAGAAACTCTGATTAATAGAGTATTTGATCCTTTTAATGCACTGTTGAATTTGGTTTACTAGTATATTATTAAATTTTATCTTTCTTTCCTATCAATTTTATTTATTTAAAAGATTTTATTTATTTATTTGACAGAGAGAGAGACAGCAAGAGAGGGAACACAAGCAGGGGGAGTGGGAGAGGGAGAAGCAGGCTTCCTGCTGAGCAGGAAGCCTGATGTAGGGCTTGATCCCAGGACCTTGGGACCATGACCTAAGCCACCCAGGTGCCCCTTTTCCTATCAATTTGAGACAATATTTCTCAACTTCCTATTGCATAAGATGAAGATATTAGCATGTTTATAATTCTGTCATTTTTTTTTTGTTCTCCCTTCTCAAAACCTCTGCCAGAAATACATATTGTTTTCCACTTGGGGAGAGTGTTAAAATATTTGTAAAGTAGTTGACCCAAGGAAGCTACCACAGGATGGAGACTTAATATTTAGGTCAGAGCTAGGGATGAAAAATACAAACAACCGGCCTCTTCTATGTCCTATGTGCTTGGACACACGCTCAACTTCCAGGATAAAAACTAATCTTAAAATGGAAGAATCATTATGCATGACAGATTTTTTTCTTCAATTTTGATAGTGTATGTAGACACCTATAAGTAACATTATTGCATCTAAAAATGGGCAGTTTGGTCTCAAGGGGACTCTATACTTACAATGCAATTTGCTTATGATAAACCAGAAGAGAAAAAAAGGAAATATACATGCTTCTAGTATAATTTCTTAAATAGAATATATGTAAGGGTGTTTATAAGCATTGTATAATAATTCAGGGGATATTTTTTCCCTGCAAATATGAGTATGCTTTTTAAATTAAAACATCTTATTATACATTTTAATGCCCCATATAAAAAATCAAATAATATATTCAGTAGGTCATAATGTTTGCATAACATCTTTAGAACATTATGAAAATAAAGCAATTCCTAGTTTTGACTAAGGACATTGGCTGACATTTTACTTCCAACATGTTACATTCTGTTTTTATATTTTTAAACAATGGCAAAAATTCAGAATAGGAGAAGCCAAGCTGCTTTTGTTGGCTCTGGATATGCCTTGCTTTTGTGAGCTTCAGCCAAATATTTGACACCAGTTCAGCTGACTTTTTGATTGTTAATTTCAGAAATGGGCATAATCCCACTTATGTAGTTCAGATATACTTCTCTAAGTTCTCCAAGAACCATGTCATTATTTTCAACATGAAGATTCACATAACACAATCTTCTAGTTAGAAATGATTACAATATGGAAGAAGAAGCAAGGTTTTAAGTCAGGCAGTCTAGATTTGAGTTCTGACTTCATAACTTTTAAATCTTAGGCAATTAACTTGAGCTCTCCAATCTCATTTCTTTGAGTGAAAATAAAGCTGGTAATACTCATCCTATGTTAGCCATAGGATCTAGCAAATCATAGTCATAACCATAATAGGTCATAATCAGAATAATGAGAGGAGGAAGGGCAGTGGCAGTTATGGAAGGAGTGATAATAGTAGTAACAGTGCTAATAGAAAGTAGAAGTCTTGTGAATAATGTTTACAGTAACATTTACTGAATTGCTTTTGATGTATTAGCTAGTATCTGAAGTAGTAGAATGTCTAAATCGATTACAACCTTGCAGCAAACTTACAGCCCTAGATCTTTAGATCTGAGTGGGAGTGGACAAAGGAGGCAAGAGAAAGATATTGCATATTATTATGACATGACCCAGGTAGAGAAGGAGCAGATCGCGAAAGACCGCTGAGAACTTTGGACGTTAGTGAGTGAAGTGACAGTGACAAAGAGGAGACTTAAGATGCCTAGAAAGAGCCCCAGGAGCAGCTTGATGGCAGGATTTGGTAAAGTTTTCTAGAAGAGGAAGTTCAGGTCTGAACTGAGAGACTGTGGGCTGTTCCTTCTCACTTAGGTTTTCTATCTTTGGAAATTTTTGTCTTCCTCCATAGCTGAAATAAATACGATCTTTTTTATATTGATTTTTCAGTGGTGTCTTTGGAAAAAGATTCATTTGTAATATATTATGATACAGTATTGCTAAGATTAAATTTTTATGGTTGTCATCTAGTTTCTCAACAGTTTTCATTAAAATTTGTTAATTTAGATCTCTTTAAATATCATAATAAAATAAAAATAAGTAAATATGCTGTTTAGTTAAAGCTTTTTTAAAGTTCTATCTTCTTCATCTCTGTATCCTCAGATATTATTGGCACAGTACCAACTGCTGGAAGATGAGAGAGGAAAAAAAAGAAGAAAGAAGGAAACAGTGATCATGATAATAAATTTCATTAAGCATCTGATGAATGTTTGTGAAATAGCATTTGGTGGTTTGTTGTTATTCAGGTCCTTTTTGAGGGAGAAAGAAATACTACTTCTTACAGTTTTAGTGATAAACTGATGGTATTTATTAGACAATTACTTGGTCTTGGCTGCCATTGAAATGAGTAAAAAAAGTCACTTGGAAAAGTCTCTTATGTATCTCCTGACTCAAGCATTTAACCTAAGGCAGTTAAAGAGCAAATAGTCAAATAACTAAAAACCACAAGTGGGGTAGAATAATTAGTTACAATAAAATTGAAGAAAAAATGCTACGATCATAATTCTGTTCATAATGTCCATATTCATAAAAAATGGCTAGAGAAGGAAAACAGTAGAAAAATGCTAACATTTCTTATTGAGGGCTGAGATTGAATATTTTTTCATTTGTCTCTTCCCGGAAGTGTGTTTATATTACTTTGATAAAGAAAAAATGTAACAAAAGAAAAATAAATTTCTAAGACTGCAAAGATAGATCAAGCCTTTGCAAAGAGGCTCTGTTTTAAAACACTTGCCAGTTTTATAAAATTAGATTCCAGAGTCAAAGCATTCAAGTTAGGAAGGAGTTAAAATCCAAGAACTTCCTTAGCTTCTCTGACAGCATTGATAGTTATCATCCACTCCTATGAGTATTATCATATGTAAATAGCCCTATGTGCAGAATATACTGAGAAACTAAATGGTAAAACAAAAAGAACAGAAACATAGTGTAAATAAAAATCTAGTAAGGACAACCAACCTGGCCAAAACACCATGTCCCAAATGCTCATCTAGCTCAAGTGGGTCTTCATGGAGGATTCCTGGGCACTCAAGCAAATGCGTAAAAATATTCAGACAAACAGGGTGTCTGGTTGACTTAGTTGGTAGAGTATGCATCTCTTTATCTCAGGGTCATGAGTTCAAGCCACACGTTGGTGTGGAGCATACTTCAAACAAACAAACAAATGAACAAAAATATCCAGAGGAGCAGAATCTGGGAGAACTCTGAGGCCATTCTAAGCTGATTCCCTTTTCTGACATATCTCTAACTAATTCATAGGCTTGGATCCAATCCCAGGGCAAAGGTTCTAGAAAAAGCTTATGGAGAAACATGAACCAAGTGTTGTAGCGGGGGATATAGGACACAACAAGGCTCTATTGTGGTCATGAACCTAGATGGACTACGGTGTGTGTGGTGTGGAGATGGTGTGTGTGTGTGTGTGTGTGTGTGTGTGTGTGTAGTGGAGGGAAGGTGAAGAGGGAAGATAGGGAGAGTAGAGAGAGGATCACTGGAGATTGTGCCAATTCAGGATGAGAGGAATTAGAAAACTAAATCAAAACAATTAGGTCTTTGCTTTCCCCCAGCTCACTTCTGCTCCACAAGGAAGTGAAACTATATAATTGACTGTCTCTGCTTGACTTATTTCACTCAGCATAATCTCTTCCAGTCCTGTCCATGTTGATACAAAAGTTGGGTATTCACCCTTTCTGATGGAGGCATAATACTCCATTGTATATACGGACCATATCTTCTTTATCCATTTGTCTGTTGAAGGGCATCTTGGCTCTTTCCACAGTTTGGCGACTGTGGCATTGCTGCTATGAACACTGGGGTACAGATGGCCCTTCTTTTCACTACATCTGTATCTTTCAGAGAAATCGGAGGGGGAGACAAACCACGAGAGACTGTGAACACTGAAACAAACTGAGGGTTTTGGAGGGAGAGGGGTGGGGGGTTGGGTGAGTCTGGTGGTGGCTATTAAGAAGGGCACGTATTGCATGGAGCACTGGGTGTGGTGCATAAACAATGAATCTTGGAACACTAAAAAAATAAAATAAATAAATAAAAATAAAATATAGAATTTTTACTCAAAAAAAAAAAAGGTAAGGTCTTTGCTTGCTCAAAACAAAAGCCATTCCTATTCAATTGAGTCACAATGCAGTGTCACTAAGTAAGCATTTTTGCAGATTTAGGAAAAGGTTAAAGATAGAAATTGAGACCTGGAGAATGCGGGAATGTGGAATTAAAGCTGCCCTTTGTGCAGTAAGGACTTTGTTCTATCTGTCCTCCCAGCATCCCTGGGCAGCTGGAGACAAGACAGATACTGTGAGGTGAGTCAGATGACGCCATCAGAGGTCACCAGGGGGGCTTGTGTTGGGGTGAGGGTGTGGTCAGTGGTGATTAAAAGGAACAGATGGATCAAAAGGAAGGAGTTAAGACAAGCTGTGTAGAATCAACAAGCTTTGCAGCAAACAATAGAAATCTGTGCAGGAAGGTGGTTTCTGAGTCTACGTCCAAGCATCCATAGCTTGGGGGCTTGTGTTCAGAGATGGGGCTCTGGTGGTTGGGAACTAGGTTCATTGATATAATTCACATTAGTTATAACAAAGAACTCCTAAATCTTAGCCACTTAACAGAACAGCACTTTATTTCTCCATCACAGTGGGGCTGGAAGCAAATCTAACAGCTTTCCTGAGAAGGAAACAGGGACTCAAGAAATTGGGGCAGCAGAAAATTTCTTCTGAACTTCCACTCTGAGTTTAATGTTTCCATGTTGTGTGACCTAAGCACAGGGCTTTCCCTGAATCGTTACACCCAACCTGGCCTGTTGCATGGCTGTGAATTTTTTTCAGTTGGGCTGTTAACCCTGGGAGGCAGCTTATCTTTAGTTTGTGCTGTTACACAAAAGTTATAAAGGAAGATCATATAGAAAACCAGTGTAGGGAATTCACATGGATGGCAATGTTACTTATCACCAGTAGGAAAATAAGATCAGAATTGGGGCAATCTACAAGTAGAGTTTATTGAGTGCCTACTATATGCCAGACAACGACAATTTGAGATACATTACCTCCATTTTTAAAAACTCTATGATTTTGTGACACTATGATTTTTTCCCCAAGATCGCTCAGGAAACTAGTGCCTGGAATTTATGTTCAGGTCGGTTTGATCCAAAGTTTGGATGGTCTTAATGGTAACTAATTTGCATGACTGGGATAGGTGTTTTAAAATCCCTGTTGCCTAGAAAGAGATCTTGTGCTCAGCAAGAGGGTGTGGTCTCAGAGGTCTCACAAAGAGAACTACAGTTAGAGATCTACACAGGTCTTTGTAAGAAAGACATAGACCTTGGGTCAACTTGCTCTTTGAGGCCAGTGAAATTTTATCTGTTTATCCTTCTGATGAAAATCAACTCTGGCATATTTGGTGTTAGAACTCTTGGATTGCAAGAAAAGAAAGCCAGCTGGAGCTAACTGAAGCAAAACAGGGCAACAAATCATTATGGAACAAGGGAACATCGTGGTGCTCAACAGGAAGAATGTGGCTGGGCCACAGGAAGAACTGGAATTTAGTTCTTGGAATAGAAACTATTAAGAACCCAGGCAGAAATCTTTCTTTCACCTTGATGTTTCTCTATACATGTTTCTTCTTTTTCTCTACAGTTTGGTGTCCTCTGCTCCCCCAACTTACAAAGCCATACATGTTGCTCTTAATTTTACTTATTTGTCATTAATTTTACAAAACCAGCGAAAGACTATAAATAGGTCAGCTTTTATCAGGTGCCTACCTATGGACCAATAGACCTTCGCCAGAATGAGAACCAGTAGTGAGCAGGAAGTAGTGAAACGAATCATAGTCTAAAAAAACAGACTTCGAAAAGAACTAATATGGACGAACTAAGAATGTATCTCTTGCAAGGGGAAGGCAATTAGGGTTCTTTCAAAGGAATCCAGTACATTGACCATCCCTACAGCTGGTAGCTGAGAAGAACATGGGATTTGGAGTCAAGCAGATCTGGATCTGAATACTGCTTTATCAGTGCCTATAAACTTGCATAGATCATTTTGGCTCTATCTAAAATAAACTCAGGTTTCTTTTTATAGGTAATATTGGCATTATAACTCTTAGTCTTCATGATTACTACAGTGCTTGACAATAAAGTATGTAAAATAAATCACCCACAGTGGGTGCTAAAAGCTGATATTTTCCATTATTAATTTTTCTTGAATTTTCCTTTCCTTTGTATTTGCTATCCATATGAAAGTGAGCATCATCCTCTAAAACCATAGTTTTTTTTTTTTTAAGATTTTATTTATTTATTTGACACACACAGAGAAAGAGAGAGAGAATACAAACATGGGGAGTGGCAGAGGGAAAAGTAGGGCTTTGCGGGGAGCCCGATGCAGGATATAGGACTCAATCCCAGGACCCTAGAATCATGACCTGAGCCAAACGCAGATGCATAACCAACTGAGCCACCCAGGCATCCCAAACATACAGGTTTTATAAAAACTTCATAATCCAGTGAAATGGGAACCAGTGTGCTATGACTATTAACCACACAGGTTTCTTTATCACGTCCAATCTTTGCACATTGTGTCTAATTCGGTAAACAATGCTGATTTATTTTCCAGTCTTGGATAGGTTTACCAGTGAAAGCTTTCCAATGTGTCACTGAAAAAAATTTAAGCATGAAACTGTCTGGAGACAGGACTTTGGAGTTTGTAAATTCCTTCTGGTTACAGTTTATCTTTTTCTAAGTGATTGGTGGCTAGTATTTTTGTCTTCTGTTCTTTTGATAGCTTCTTCAAGAATCTTGAGTTTCTAAACATCTCAGGAGACACCTTGGAATGAAAAGGAAATAAGGTCTCCAAACATTGTATTTGTGGCTTTTTAACAAATCACCCTTGGCTTCAGGACTGTTGAAGTTCTGTTTCCAGAGTTCTACCTGCTTAAATATTTTCTAATATTATTGTTTATCTGACTTATTAAAGGCCTGTTTATCCAGGCAAGTTTTCCCTGATTTCTCCAATGCTTTCTTTCTATCAGGCTTGCAATGACACTTCTGTTTTAGTGAAATTGATTATGGCTGCAAATGAATGCATTTGTACTTTTCAGTTTCTGCCATAAGGCCAGCCTCATCACAAAGTCACACTAAAAATAAACAGATCTACTGTAAAACCCTTCAAGAGGAGTGTACATCTGTATCGAGGGTCTTTTGAGGACATTGAGAAAGGGATTCGATGGTACATCAAACACAGAACTTTCTAAGAATCCTACTAGTCCATTATCATTATCCCTCAAATGTCAAGCTCCTTACAGGTACACACATTTCTTCAATTTTTTTTTTTTTAACTCTTCCTCTGAGTTTCTACTTTCTGGGATTTGGCTCCCCTAGTCTGTACCCTCTTCTACCAGCTCACAAAACACAAGTTATTTTTATCAGAAACTACACTTTATAGAAAAGGAGGGAGAAGGGGATTGTGTTATTTATAGTTTAGTATTTTTCTCCTGTTTCCTAACAGTTGCCAGCATAATGAAGTGCAATGATAAATGCCATATATTGTTTTTCCAAGGGTATGGAGATAAAATTATCAATATCAATAAAAATATCAATCTCTCAAGTTTATATATAATATGTATTATATATAACTTATTTATATATAACATATGTATTATATTTTTATCTCCATTTTATAAAGGAGATCAAAGTTCATGGGAACATGCTCAATGCACATAATTAGGAAGTAGCAACACATTGTGTACTAAATATTTCTATTTGGAAAGATTTTTTTAACATATAAGTTTTCAACTCCATACACTTCAAACCTTTTCCTCCCTTATGCATGTTTCTACCAAAGTTAGAATAAGATAGACATAGTAGACACAAAGTTGAGTTTATTGGCACCGCGGACAGAGGGATATCTCTGCATCAGGAGAGCATACAATAAAGTAACTATAAATGAAAGTGAACTACAAAAGTATTTACCATTAAACTCAAATCAAAGGAATCCTCAACAAATTGTTGTCTTAGTCACATCTAAAAACACCTGATGCCACACTGATATCACAAGGAAGAATGTAATAAGTTGTCTCAAGTGAGTGTGTATCTAACTTACTGTTGCATATTTTTTTAAAGCATATGAATCCTTAACAATATTATCAAACTGAATCAAACACTATATAAATAGAAACCAATGGAAAAAGGCAAAACAAACACAAAAACAAAAAGGCATACCAAATGGACAAGAAACGAAACTGTTTAATTCACAGATGGCATGATCATCTATGTAGAAACTTCTGAGGTGTATGCAAAAAAAAAAAAGAAAACAGCTAAAACTAGTAAGTGAACTTATATGAATCAACATATAAAAAATAACAAGCATTTCTTTTTTTTTTTTAAGGTTTTATTTGACAGAGATCACAAGCAGGCAGAGAGGCAGGCAGAGAGAGAGGGGGAAGCAGGCTCCCTGCTGAGCAGAGAGCTCCATGCAGGGCTAGACCCCAGGACCTTGGGATCAAGGCCTGAGCCGAAGGCAGAGGGTTTAACCTACTGAGCCACCCAGATGGCCCCCAAATCACTAGCATTTCTAGAAAACAACGGAAAATTGGAACACAAAAGAAAAAATACAATTTGTTTTTAAAAGCATCAAAAACACAAAATCTTAGGGATAAATTTGAAGTGTGCAAGACCTCTGCAATGAGAACTAAAAAACATTGCTGAAATAAATTTAATGAGGCCTGAGAAAATGGAAAGATAGGGCACATTTGCTAATTGGAAGGCTGAAGACTTATTAAAATATGAATTTTCCCCAAATCAATCTAATGGTTCAACTAGATCATAATCAAAATTGTAGCAAGCTTATTTTGTAGTGAAATTGACAAGCAGAGTTTAAATTTATATGTAAATTCTAATGACCCACATTAGTCAAAGCAATTTTAAAAAGAAAAAGAAACTTATACAACCTGTTTTAAAGACTTATTATAAAGCTCTTTTAGTCAAGACACATAATATTGGTAGAAAGATACATGGAAAATAATAGATAATATCCAAGATAGACTCATGTCTATATGGTAAATTTTGGACAAAGATGCTAATATAATTGAATAGGAATGCATTTTTTTAAAATGGTGCTAGAGGTGCACCTGGGCGGCTCAGTCAGTTAAGCATCTGTCCTAGGCTCTGGTCCTGATCCCTGCCTCCTGGGATTCAACCCTGTATCCTCCCTGATCAGCAGGGAGCCTGCTTCTCCCTCTCCCTCTGCGCCTCCCTCTACTAGCGCTCTCTCGTTGACTCTCTCTCAAATCAATCAATCAATATATCTTTAAAAATAAATAAATAATGGTGCTAGAATAACTGAACATGTGGGTAAAAAATGAACATACCATGCAGAAAAGATGAAACTGAAATGGATGATAAATATGAATGTAAAATCTAAACTACAAAATCTATAGAAGAAAATATATGAGAAATCCTTGAAAACTAAGAGTAGGCAAGTATTTCTTATTTAACACACAAAAATTATAATTCCTTAGAATTGATAAATCAAACTGTAGCTAAACTTGAAACTTTTGCTCTCCAAAAGACATGAAGAAAATGAAAAGGCAAGTATATGTTGTGAGAAAATATTTACAAAATGTCTATCTGGAAGAAGGCTTTTACCTACAATACATGAGGAACTCTCACAAAACAATAAGAAGAAAAACAAGCCAGTACAAAAATGGGTGAAAAGAAGCTAAACAAATCGCCAATAAGCGTATGAGTACTCAACTCCAGGGAAATGCAAACCAGGACCAAAATGAGATATTCATTAGAATGGCTACATTTTGTTGTTGTTTTAATGACAATAAACCAAATATTTGCAGGATATAGAACAACTGAAGCTCTTCTCTATTGCTGGTACAAATGTAAATTAATACGACCACTTCAGAAAACCGCTTGGCAATTTCTTATAAAGTTAAACATACATCCGTATGTTTATGTATGTATCTCTTGCAGAGCTGAGCATTTAACCAAGGGAATAAAAAAACATGTACAAAAAAACAAACAAACAAACAAAAACATGTACATATAGGGATTTATACTCAAATGTTCATAAAAGCTTTATTTTTAATAGTCCTAAACTGGGAATTAAAACCAATCTAAATATCAACCAACAGGTGACTAGATTAAAAATGCAGTATATCTCTATGATGGATTACTATTCAGTAATTTAAAAGGACAAGTTGCTTATACACATAGTAATATGTAATAATCATGAAACTATTACACTGAATTAAGAAGTCAGGCGCAGAAGAATATGATCCTACCCGTACTGTGTTTGGATAAAAAAGCTTATATTTGATATGGAAATATAAACGTTTGCATATAAGAAATGGAAAATTACTCTATCATGAGAGAATGCGGGTAAGTGATTGATTAGGACTAAGAATTGCAACAATTAACCAGGAATGGCATAGAAGAAATGGTTGGTGTGATGAAAATATTTTGTTGCTTGTGGTAGTCATTGCATGACTAGATACACGGATTAACTCTTACGGGAATGTGCACTTCAAATGGTTACGTTTTACTGAATGTAATGTCTCCCTCACTATGTTAAGTAAGCAAATCTTACGTAGGAGTATGAAGCACTGGTCTGAAATGATGTGAAAGCTAGAGGAAATTCAATGAACTTTCTGAGCCTTTGGTTTTTTTCACTTACAATATGGATTAAATTCTACTTATTACCTTGAAATAAATGATGCAGCATAAGCAAACTGTTTGTACTTAATAAGTGATCTATACTTGTCTGTTTTTTCCCCTTTAGGTTTTTAAAAATTATCACTCTTAAAAATTAAAAACTTAAAAATTTAAAAATTATCACTCTTTTGGGCCTTTACAAAGTCTTGAATTAAAAGAATCCTCTCAAATGCTGTTCAGGAAAACAAAGCAAAACAAAACAAAAAAGACCCAGCTACTTAACATGTCTAGTAACTAGGCATCAAACAGGGCCCTGCTTTAAAAGTTTTTAAACTTTACAGAAAATTTTTCAAAAACCTTGTTTTTTAGTGATTTATTGAGGGAGAATTGACGACGAACAACCAGCATCTATTTAAAGTATACAATTAGATAAACTTTTGGCAGATGTATACATGTCTAAACCACCACTGATATCAAATATCAGAGGATATTTGCATCACCTCTGAGAGCTTCACTGGGCCCTTTGCAGTTCACCTTCCCACCATCTCGGTTCCTAGACAACTACTGGTCTGGTTTTTATCACCCTGGATCAACTTGCATCTGAATTTTTATGTCAATATCACCATGTGTATATTCATTTTTGTCAAATTTCTTTTGTCCAGTACAATGATTTTGAGATTTATCCAAGTTTTTGGATCTACTGGTGGTTTATTCCTTTGAATTGATGAGTAGTTTCCTCTAGAATCGATGTCATATTTTGGTTATCCCTTCACTCTTTGATGGATACTGGGGATTGTTTCTAATTTGGGTCTATTGTGAATAAAGCTGTTATAATACTCACGTGCCAGTCTTTAGTGTGGACAGATGTTTCATTTCTCTCAGTTGAATAAGTAGGAGTGGAATATCTGAGGAGAAGCTCCTTGATTCTGATCTCTGTGGAGGGAAGCCAATGGAAAATGGTAAAGAATTTACAGTTAAATAATTGAGCCTGGGTCTGCCTCTTCTACACAAACAAATGTTGTGACTTAGCATCTCTTAACCCTCTGTTTGGGTGCCACCCCCCACCCTCAGACTACTTTGCTTTTTTCAATTCTCCTATGTCTTTTCACTCATTGTTAGGTTTTCTTTTGTCCTTACGCATCGCCACCTGGGAGTTCTCTGCTTTCTCATCTATTGGACCTAATCTATTATTGGAAGGAATCCATACAGTGTGACCCAGTTAAGCTTGTTGTAAAGGACGCTGATACAAGGATGTGAAACTCAGTGAGGGCTTCCCGTTACCCAGGAGCAGGAACTCTGGGGATACCTTGTTTAGTTTCTTGAAGGACTTTGTTTTCTTTCTCTTTTCGGGATAACAGTGTTTGCTGACAAATATCCTGTGACAAACTACCGCGGATTGGTTGTATTTACCTTAGTAGATACCACTGCTGGATTCAAGAATTTTAAGAGTTTAGTTTTACTTCGTGAAAAGCGTTTTAAAAATCCTTGAATCGAGTTCTTCGGTGTTTTGAATGGTTCTCATTCAAAAGCTCTAATAATTTTCAAGATCATCTCCCCTTTTATTTATGGAATTTAAACCATTCTTTTACTTCTGGAATGTGTGTTTGTATTTACTGATGGGGCAAGGGATTATATATTTTGGAATACTCCTAAATATTTTGTTTTGGTGGAGTTGCGTACTGAAATGTTATTGAATGCTGAACATTTAGGGAAGCCATTAGTATGTTTCTTTTAAAACCAGTAAATATTTATCAAGCACTGACATGACAGTATGTACTTTCACATATAGCAAGGAGGAAAATAAGACTTTTTATATATATATTTTTTTCTCAGCTCCTCAGGGCAGGAACACTAGCGTGGACGTCTTTTTGTCTACCCAGAATCCCTGTCCCATTAGAGAGCTACTTTTCCTCAGTCCTTCCCAGTCCTAAAGGGACCATCAGTCACAGAGCACTGTCTATCCTCTGACCACAAGGTTACAGACAGGACTGGCCCAACATTGTAACCCATTTTATATTTCCTAGTGATTCCTCTAAGTAATGAACAAAGAAATGTTAAAAGAGTCCTTTAGTACATTTTACATATGAATGTTAAAAGACAAAGAGAAATGAGTTTGTATCCGCACTGCTAAGGTTTAAAGATGTTAGCTTAGGGATGCCTATTAAAAAAAAAGCATCAGGTCATCATTCATAGATCAGAGATCATTAGAGTCAAGGGAGAGAGTGAGTGAGCCTTGGTGATATCATTTATCTCCGAATACAAAGTATTCTAAAATGAATGCATCTGTTATTTAAAGAACATGCTCAACAACCCCCTACCCCCCCCCCCCCAAATAAGCCTTGGTAGTTCTATTCCCTACTTCCCTAGGATTTGGTAAGTGACATTGTTGGCTACTCCTGAGCTCTGGAAATTTGGACTTAATTAATCTCTTCTTTCTGGAATGTTTTCCCTTGTCTTTTTAATACCAGCTGATATGTCACAGTTTCCTTGAAGATGTCCTTGATTTCTTTAGTTGGAGGAAGTTTCCACTTCTTTTAAAATGATGAAAATTTGTATAGGTAACTTTTTATGTCTTTTGTTACCTTTCATTCAATAATAATTTACCTATGTTTTGTCTTCTGTTCAAAACCACATCGCTTTGAAACTAGGGGTTGTTTGGTGACATCTGTAAATTTCCCTATAGTACATAGCACAATTGCATATGTATCATCTACCTTGAAACACTTTCCCTAAGTTTCTAAAAAACAGGTGAAGTAATTTTCTTTTGTGCTCTCAGAATACTTTGCATTTAATCAAATCATGGCACATTTTTCCGTTGACCTGTCTTTTTTATTTCTTTTTTACTTAATTGAGGACTTGAAATTTGTTGATGACCATTTTATATCCATAGCCTAATATAGTAGAAAGGAACATAATAAAGATTTAGTAAGTATTTGTTGGATTAATGAATAAATGCAATGCAGTGTAATCCTGCATAAGGACCGCAAGACACTATTTACCATCTGATAATTTGTAAAATTAATTCCAATACTTATCATTTTGGTAAAGTTTTAGGTCATGATGACAGGTGGATCTTGATGTGGAAAATTATCTGAATAACAAATTAGGAAATTACAAAAAGTAGAATATGTCTTAGATGCCACCTTGTTGAGTTTTCTTGCTTAGCTAATGAGAGCACTGATGCCTTACAGTTGAGTGAAATACTCCATGTCACACAGTTCATTAAGGACAGATCTTCTCATTTCCTTTTCCATTGTTCCTTCTATTATACCATACAGCTTTTCACTTAGTATTGGATTATCTAATTTGGCAAAAGTACAGAGCAGTGATTTCAGATTGTTTTTTTCTCTCAATAAAGAGTGTTGGCGGGGGGAGGTGGGTGGGGATGGGGGCTTCTGTGGACTTATGTCTCTTACCAGAGTGTCAAAGGGATACAGTTAACCCACACAAAAATGCCTTTGACGTACTCTTGTAAGGAACACCAAGGTTGCTGCTGTAGATAAATAAGACAAAATTTTATTTTAAGATAAGATAGAATCTCTAAATAACCATTTCATTTTAGTTTGGGTAGCTGCTAGTTCTGATTATGTTTTCTTCTGATTTTACTGTTTTCATCATAAGCAAGTAGCATTTTTGCCCTCCAGGCCTTTCCCATCAATTTTCTGTAGTCATTACAAGAACACTGTTAACTGAATTCTTGTGTTCATTTGTATAGGTGTCCAGAAAACATTTCCAGATTTTCCTGGTTCGAATTATGGTCTGTTCCTGTTAAAGAATGAGAAGTTTGTTCTCATTAAATGTTTGTCTCTTCCCAAAAAGTTTAGTTTTGTTTTATCTTCTTATTTCCATTCCTTACTTATTCCTAATTGCAAATTCCTAAGTATGTCTCAACTTCTGTGTTTTTTTTTTCCAAAGTTTAAAAAAAAAAATCCTGACTGTATTTAATCAGTTCATTTAATCTTTATTCTCTCGGGATTTTGTTTGTGTGTTTACTTTCCAATGTGATTTAAAGTCAGAAATTTTTATACCATTGATGTTTGTTGGAATTGCTTCATTGAGATTAAAGATCATGTCAGCTTTGGGTTTTACACATAGTTCACCAGAAATTTTATTTTATTCACTCAGTCAACATGCATTAAGCAGACATTGCATTCTAAGCACCATGCTGGGTCCTGGACCTACTGTTGCACAAAACAAACATAATGCTGCTTCTTTGATGCTTATATCCTCAGGAAAACAATATATGTTGAAGTAATATTGAAAAAGATAAGCATTAAGGAAGGGCGCAGGTGCATTTGAAACACAAAAAAGAAACCATGGAAAGATTACTTGGGCAAGTAACATTTAACCAGATATCAGTATACTGATAATGTTCAACCAGATAACATGAAAGCTTGATGAATACCTGGAGTTACACTTAGCAACTTATATAAACATATATGGAGTTTACAAACTGTACCAAATATTGAAGATGATTGTTCAAATTCCCAGAAGAGGGATGCCTGGGTGGCTCAGTTGTTAAGTGACTGCTTTCAGCTCAGATCATAATCCCAGGGTCCTGAAATCGAGTCCCACATCAGGCTTCTGGCTCAGTGGGAAGCCTGCTTCCTTCCCTCTCCCACAGCCATGCTTGTGTTCTCTCTCTGTCAAATAAATAAATAAAAATCTTAAAAATAAATAAATAGGGTGCCTGGGTGGCTCAGTGGTTTAAAGCCTCTGCCTTCAGCTCAGGTCATGATCTCAGGGTCCTGGGATCGAGTCTCGCATCGGGCTCTCTGCTCAGCAGCGAGCCTGCTTCCTCCTCTCTCCCTCTCTGCCTGCCTCTCTGCCTACTTGTGATCTCTGTCTGTCAAATAAATAAATAAAATCTTTTAAAAATAAAATAAAATAAATAAATACATAAATAAATTCCCAGAAAACATTACAAAAACAGAAGCCTGTTGAGTTTACTTTTTAAAAAAACTCAGCCAAAAGGACAAGAGTTGCAATTTTCTGGCAGGAGGCACTCACTAACACCTACTATGGGACAAGGGTAGCAGAAAACTGCAGGCTTACTAGCTCAAGGTAGCAAACAATAGCGGTTATAACTAGAATAATCGGTGGAGATAACCTGATAGGGAGATAATTTCAGGAGTAAATCCCTGAATTTTGACTATAAATTGCCCAAATACCAGGTTGATAGCTAGACCTCACCTATGAGGGAGGTCCTAGGTGGGGCTGACAAGAATGTAGCCAGAGGTCCGAGAATAATATACACTTTAAAGATTTGGCTAAAGATAAGGTAAGACCTGTGTTTGCTGCTTTTTAAGTTGAGTGGATTCTCAACTCTGTGTAGATCAGAAAGCTGGTGTTTTGTGGGGTTTTTTTTTTTTTTTTTTTTTGAGGTATTGGAGGGAAAGCCTAAGGTTGGCAGAGCACCTGAAAATTAGAGAGGAGTTTCGAAGCAAGGAAACTATGGTTTGACTATGGTATAGTTAAGAGAGCATTTTCTCTGTGTTCACCCTGTTTAGTTTGCTGAGTGTCTTACATCTGCAATTCCTATTGATCTATATTCAATTTTGCTGATTTTTTCCTTTCTTAATTTCTTTAAAAGACTATGGTTATTTAAAGTTAAAACTATAACAGTGTATTCTGAAGTTTATCATGTATATAGATGAAATACATAAAACAACACAGTACCAGAATGAGGGAATAAGTGGAAATGTACTATTAAAAGGTCCTGATATTTTTTTCATGCTGAAGAGAAATGACAACATATGGCAACTCAGATCTCAAGAAATTAATAAAGAACATCATAGATGCTATATATGAAGTAAATATACAGTAAACAGAAAGAAGGTATCATGAGAAGAATGAAAACAAAACAAGCAAAAAAGCTAATGTAAATTCTTGAGATGAAACCATAAGTTTACTATGTGAGCTCAAGAGTGAAATAGAGAAAACAGAACATATAATGGCGGTAAATGATGTCTTTCGAGACATCTGGGATATTTTCAGCTAATTTTTCTGCAATAGAATAGTAAGTCTAGGAAATGCCCCATGTACACTGGTCAATTGATTTTCAACAAATAATGTCTTTTAAGCAGGTGATTCTAGAGCAATAGGTTCCATATGTAAAAAAATGAATATCTACCATCATCTCCTGCCACACACAAAATTCATTTGGCATAAACAATAGACCTACATATAAATGCTAAAATTATAAAATTTCCAAAGAAAGACATAGAAAAAAATTTGAAGGCCTAGAATCGGAAATTTTTCTTTTCTTTTTAAAAAGATTTTATTTATTTATTTGACAGAGAGAGAGAAAGAGAGGGAGAGAGAACAGGCAAGCACAACCAGGGGAGAGGGAGGCCTAGGGAGAGGGAGAAGCAGACTCTCCACTGAGCAGGAGCCTATGCTCTATCCCAGGACCCTGAGATCACAACTCTTGAGCCAAAGTCAAGAGTCAGATGCTCAACCAACTGAGCCACCCAGGGACCCCTAGCAAAAAGTGTCTTAATCAGAATTATGAAGATCATAAACCATAATTAATTGAACTTTATAAAAATTAAAGCATTTGTTTACAACGACACCATTAAGAAAATGAATCTGCAGAAGGATCAGAATGAGAAAAAATATTTATTGTATGTATATGTGAAAAATAATTTGAATCCAAATTATTTTTGGATCCAAATATATCCAAAAATAATTTGAATCCAAAAAAACAAATAAAAGAGGAAACACAACTTGAACACTTTAGAAAAGAAGCTATGTGAATGACATAGATAATAAGCACATGGAAAGGTATTGAACATGTATGTCCATTGAGACTACTAAAAAATAAAAAGACTGACAATAAAAAGTGCTGGCAAAGTCGTAGAACAACTGAACTTCATACACTGCTGGTGAAGATTTAAAATGGCATAACTACACTGGAATAAAATGTATCAGTTTCTTCTTGAGTTAAACTTCCATATATGATATGACCCAGAAATTGCACTCCTAGATATTTACCCAAGGCTAATGAAGATGAATATTTACACAGAGACTTGTGTACAAATACTTATAGCAGTTTTATTCATTCTAGCCAAAACATAAAAGCAAACCAAACGTCCATTAATAGGTAATGGATGAAAAAATGTCATGTTCTATCAATACCACAGAATACTACTAACAATAAAAAGAAATGACCTACTGATACATAGAAGAGCATTGATGAATCTCAAGAATATTATGCTGGTCTGAAGAACACGTACAAAAAAAAATGATTAAAGGTATATGATATATACATAAGTATATATGATACATACTATATATGTTAAGTGATATATACTAAGTGATTAAATGTATATGAAATCCTAAAACAAACAAACAAACATAGATTTATCTAAGAAATGAAAATTTGGTTTATCAAACAAAAATCAGTCAATGTGATAGATACATCATATTAATAGGATAAAAATCAAAAGCACATGATACACCACAACAGACACAAAGAGCATTTGATAAATCTAGTACTTCATCATGATAAAACATAGCACAAAACAAATCAAAACAATCCATCAACAGTTTTGGAATAAAGGGAACTATCTTAACCCAATTAAGAGCATCTACAACAAACTTACAACTAACATTACATGAAAGATAGAATGTTCTCTTCCTAAAATCAGAACCATGACAAAGTTGTCCAACCTGCCACTTTTCCTTTCTTTCTTTCTTTCTTTCTTTCTTTCTTTCTTTCTTTCTTTCTTTCTTTCTTTCTTTCAGAGAGAGTGAGGGCAGGGGAAAGGCAGAGGGGGAGAGAGAAAAAAAACCCTTACCAGGCCCCACGCTCAGTGCAGAGCCCAAAGTGGTGCTCGATCTCAGCATCCTGAGATCACAACTGGAGCCAAAGTCAAGAGTCAGACGTTCAACCAACTGAGCCACCCAGGCACCCCATCCTCCCATTTTTAATAAACATTATGCTGTTCTGCTTTAGAGTTTCTAGTCAAGTAAAGTAACCAAGAAAATAAAATAAATGCATACAAACTCTAAAGGAAGAAGAAAATTATCACTTTTTATAGATACATGATGAAGTATGTAGAAAATCCTAAGGATCACACATAAAAATTATTAGAGTTCAGGAAAAGTAGCATCATAAAAATAAAATACAGATAAGATTTACAAGGAAGTGTAACATTTATACGTACTGGAAATTATAAAACTTTGTTGAAAGAAATTAAAGGAAATCTAAATAAATGGAAAGACATCCCATGTTCATGCATCAAAAGACAATATTATCAAGATGACAGTCCTCTCCAATTCATTTACAAATTGTATGTGATCTCTACCAAATCCCAGCTGTTCTTGACTTTTTGTTTGTTTGTTTGGTTGGGTTTGTTTGTTTTTTTTTCCAAAAATGACAAGCTGATTAGAAAATTCACATAACAATTTAAGGGAAATAGAGTAGCCCAGAAAATTTTGTAAAATAACAAAACTGGGGTACTCACATTTCCTGAATTTAAATCAAGATGGTATGGACTGTCATAAGGAGAGATGCATAGATAAATGGACTAGAACAGGTAGTCCAGAAACAAATTTATGGGCAAATGATTTTCAACAAGAATGTCAAGAAAAATTAATAAGAAGAGAATATTCTTTTCAACAAATGGTGTAAAGACAGCTGAATATTCACATGCAAAATAATAAAGTTGGTCCTCTTTCTTACACCATATAAAAAATTTAACTTGAATGGATCACATACATAATTCTAATAGTTAAGGTTGTAAAACTCTTAAGGAAACAGGAGTAAATCTCCTTGACCTTGAATTAGACAATGGTTTCATGGACATGATATCAAACACAAGGTTGGTTTCAAAATTCGTCAAGTGGCAAAAATGCATAAGAACATATATACATAAACCTATGTATGTGCATAAATTGGACTACAGTAAAGTTTTGTAAATGTGTTAAAAATAATCTCATCAAGAACATGAAAAGACAGGTCTGTAGAAAGTATTACTAAGTCATACATCTGATATCACGGCTGATAAAGGACTGATATCCAGAAAATATAAAGACATTTTATAACTCAATAAGAAGAAAACTAACCCAGCTAAAAATGAGCAAAGAAAATAGATAGATATTTTCCAAGGAGGATACACAAATGACCAAGAGTCCCATGCAGAGACAGTCTCCACTATTACGCAGTAGAGAAAAGCAAATGAGGTATGACTTCACATTCAGCTGGATGACTATAGTAGTCAACAGATGACTATAATAGTCAAAAGACAACAATATGTTGATGAGGATATAGAGAAATTGCAGCCTTCATACCTTGCTAGTGGTGCAGTCACTTTGGAAAATACTTTAACAGTTACTCAAATGTTAAACATGTGGTAAATATATGACCCAACAAATCCACTATAGATATCTGCCATATAAGTTTTGTGAAATTCATAGCCATGAATGTTCCAAATATTTTTTTCTGTTCTTTACTTCTTTTTCCTTCTGGTAGTCCCCTTACATGAACGTTAATGCATTTGTTATTGTCCCACAGGTTGTGAATATGGTGCTCTGTTTCTTTCCTTCTTTCTTTTTCTCTTGGCATTTCAGTTTTGAAAGTCTCTTTCAACATTTCTTCAAGTTCATGGATTCTCCCTTTGACCATGTCCAGTATTAATCAGGTCACCGAAGACATTCTTGTTTTTTACTACAGTGTTTTTTATTTCCAGCATTTCCTCTTGATCCTCAGATATTTTTTCATTTCTCTCCTTACACTGCACATCTGTTCTTGTGTGCTGTCTACTTTATTCATTAGCGCACTCAGTGATCTACCACAGTTGTTTTAAATTCCCAGTCTGGTCATTCCAATAGCCCTCCGTGCCTTATCAGAGTCTACTTCTGACGCTTGCTCTGTCTTTTCACTCTTGAGTTTTTTGTCTGTTGACGTGACACGATATGCTGGGTAAAAGGAACGAGGTGAAATAACCTTTCCTATGAGGGTTTACACACGTCTAGTCCCAGCAAAGGATTAGGCTGTTTACTGTTTGCTCTGGCTGTATATGTCAGAAGCCAAAATGTCCAGTTTATTGTCTCCTTATTATCTTTGGGTTTCCTTGGTGACTTCCTAAATGCAAGCGGAGGCCTGCACTTCTTTCAGCTGTGTCCCTCTGTTGTAGTTACACTGCAACCCTATTGATATTGTGGTAAGGTGTAGGGGGAGGGTAAGCATTCCACAGCCTGGGATCTGGTCCTTCAGAGAGCTTGTGCCCCAGGCTATGACTTTCACAAGTGCTTCTCAATCTCTGTCATGCCTAGTTGAGACTAGAGGACTATAAAGGACTAGAGCTGGTTATTTCCCTTCCTTGAGTGGAAGTGTGGAGCCGGTGGCTGTTGGGTATTTCCCTTCCCTATCCCTCCTAGTCTGTTTTGGCTCTGGTAAAATCCCAGTTGGTTAGGCTCTGGTAAAATGATTTCTTTTGAGAACAGGTCTCCTTAAGAACAGAATTCTCTAGGGTATTTAAAAAAGGCTGCTTTGCCCCTCCCCCTGCTGGAAGTAGAAGAGTGGTTTTCCATCTTCACCGTGAGAACCTGGCAGGATTCTGGAGGTAAAATTTACAAAAGTTCAGAGCACTTCCTTTAAGACTAGGACCTCCAGAAGTTTTTTTTTTTTTTTTTTTTTTTTTTTTTAAGATTTTATTTATTTATTTGACAGAGACCACAAGTAGGCAGAGAGAGAGAGAGAGAGAGAGAAGCAGGCTCCCCGCCGAGCGGAGAGCCCGATGCGGGACTCGATCCGAGGACCCCGAGATCACAACCTGAGCCGAAGGCAGCGGCTTAACCCACTGAGCCACCCAGGCGCCCCAGAAGTTTTAATCTTTCAAACTTGCCCACAGTGAGGCTTGGGTTTCTGCTTCACTAAACTGTGATTCTCTATATCTGCCTGCCTGTCTCTCCAACTGGGGGAGGCTGTGTTCTGCCCTGTGACCTCGGTTCTGTGATGCAGCCAAGAAGAGTTTTTGGTTTTCATTTTGTTCAGCTTTTTCCTTGTTGTGTGGAGGGAAGTGATGGCGTCCGAACTCCTTATGTGGGGGACAGGAAACTGGAGGTCCCACTCCAGGTGTATAGGTGAAGAGAAACTAGAACATCTCTACACAAAAATGTATGAATGTTTACAGCAGCATTATTATCCATAAAAGTAAAAAAGTAGAAACAACTCCGATGTCCAACAAAGAATGAATGGGTCAATAAGATGTGGTACCTCTGCTCAGTGGAATATTTGACAATTAGAAGTGGAGTATTGGGGGGATGAGTTTTTATTATGCTGAGTGAAAGAAGACTATCCCCCCCCCCAAAAAAAAACATATATCATACGATTCTACTTAGCTGAAATGTGCAGACTAGGCAGAAAGTAAACTAGGGTTTATTGAGGGCTGGGGTTGGGAATGCCAGGGGGAAAGAGTGGAGATGGGCAGTAACTGCTAATGCATAAGAGGTTTCTTTTTGAAGTGATGAAAATGTCCTAAAGTTAGAATGTGGTATTAGTGGCACAACTCTGAACATGCTAAAGACATTGAACTGAACACCTGTAACAGCTGAATTTTATAGTGTGTGAATCATATTCAATAAAGATGTAAAATTTGAAAAGGTCAAAGAAAAGTTTAATGAATTTCCTAGAATAGACAGAGGATTGACTACAAAGAGATGGGAGGAAACTTAGGAAGGTGCTATAAATATCCTACAACTGTTACCTCGGAATCCTAATTGTGATTGTTGGAGGGGTGTATACATTTATCAGAACTCACTAAATCATATTATTAGAATGGATGCAGTTTCTTTTTTTTTTTTTTAAAGATTTTATTTATTTGACAGACAGATCACAAGTGGGCAGAGAGGCAGGCAGAGGGAGAGGAATGGAAGGAGGCTCCCCGCTGAGCAGAGAGTCCAATGAGGGGCTCCATCCCAGGACCCTGAGATCATGAGCCGAAGGCAGAGGCTTTAACCCACTGAGCCACCCAGGTGCCCCTGGATGCAGTTTCTTGAACTTAATAAATAAATTTAGTGTTTAAAAAGTCATCGGTAGCAGGAAAAAAGTTGAAGATTTGACAGGGATATGGATTTCTATCATGGTTTATTCAGTGTTCTTGGGTGGATTACTTACTCACACTAGACTTGTTTTCTCTATAAAATGAGGGTAACAGTATATTCATTATAGATTTGTTTTGATGATTAAATAAAATTGAATTTCAACAGTGCCTTATTTATGCCGAATAGGAGGGACTTATAAATTGTATTTTTTACCCTAAGAATGTCAATTTTTATTTCAGGACAATGTTATCTATCTGTCTACTTATTTATTTATTTATTTAATATGCTTCTTTGTGTTTTGTTTTGTTTTGTTTTTAAGCTTGTTTGAATTTATTTAAATTACGGCTAGTTAACATACAATGTATTATTAGATTCAGGTGTATGATTTAGTAGTGATTAACACTTCCACACAATACCCAGGGTTCATCACAACAACTGCACTCCTTAGTCCTCATCACCTGTTTACTTATTATTTTTTAAAAGATTTTATTTATTTATTCGACAGACAGAGATCACATGTAGGCAGAGAGGCAGGCACAGAGAGAGAGAGGAGGAAGCAGGTTCCCTGCTGAGCAGAAAGCCTGATGTGGGGTTCGATCCCAGAACCCTGGGATCACGACCTGAGCTGAAGGCAGAGGCTTTAACCCGCTGAGCCACCCAGACACCCCCCATCACCTGTTTACTCCATCCTCCCATCCACCTCCCCTGTAGTAAAGAGGACAATTTATTTTTAACTGATGTCCAAGTAATTACAAAAATTAAATCTTTAATCAGACATTTTATGGATGGATGTTAACTAGATGGATGGATGGATGTTAACTAGACTTATTGCAATGCCATATACACAAATATTGAATCTTTACCTTGTACATCTGAAGCTAATATAATGTTACATGTCAATTATATCTCAGTAAAAAAATCAGAGGTTCTGACTTAAAATGAATTTCTTTAATGACTGAAAATATGGAATTTTCCTACCTACCATAATAAACCCAGTATTCTTCAGAGCATATGTAATTGAGGTATTGAAGCCTTCAGCATAATTTCACAGTATACTGTTTTTAAAAAAATTTTATTAATTTGATGGGACGCCTGGGTGGCTCAGTTGGTTAAGCAACTACCTTCGGCTCAGGTCATGATCCTGGAGTACTGGGATCAAGTCCCACATCAGGCTCCCGACTTGGCAGGGAGTCTACTTCTCCTTCTGACCTCTTCCCTCTCATGCTCTCTTTTTTTCTCATTCCTCTCATTCTCTCTCTCTCTTGCAAATAAATAAATAAAATCTTCAAAAAAATTTTATTCATTTGGGAGAGAGAACACAAGAAGGAGGTGGGGGAGGGGCAGAGAGAGAATGAGAAGCAGATTTCCTGCTGAGAAGGGAGTCAGACGTGGGGCTCAATCACAGGACCCTGGGATCATGACCTGAGCCAAAGGCACATGCTTAACCAACTTAGCCACCCAGATGCCCCGGCAGTGATATTCTTCCCAAGAAGACATTGTATATTCCCTATATGTGGTCAGTAATGAATTTCCTTTTTTTTTTTTTTTTTTTGGATTTATTTATTTATTTTAGGGGAGAGAGAGTGAGAGAGAGCATGCATACATGTGGGAGAGGGGCAAAGGAAAAGGGGGAGAGAGAGAGAGAGAGAGAGAGAAGCAGACTCCCTGCTGAGCAAAAAACTTAATGGGAAGCTCAATCTCCTGACCCTGAGATAGTGACCTGAGCCAAAATCAAGAGTCAGGCACTCAGCCTACTGGCTACCCAGGCACCCTGACTAATTAATTTCTTTTTTAAGATTTTATTTATTTATTTATGAGAGACAGACAGAGAGAGGCAGAGGCAGAGGGAGAAGTAGCCCTGTCCCCCATTCCCCCAGAGAGCCCAATTTGGGACTCAATCCCAAAACCCCAGGACCCCAGGACCTGAGCTGAAAGTTTAACCATCTGAGCCACCCAGGTGCCCTGACTAAAGAATTTCTTAATGAAAACAGTCATACGCAAACTTTACAGCCAAGTTTGAATACCACTAATATGAATCTTTATGTTGAGGGATTTATAAAGCCTTCAGCTTTTTGGATAATGAGACATGCCCCGTCTGGTATCTTTATCGATGATAAATATGTGGTACCATGTACACCTTATATATCACGAAAATGCCAGCCTATGTTTTGGAGTCAGTCATTTGTACTCATTGCAGGGAATACTGTAAGGTTTTTAGGTTCTCTTGAAATAACACTCTGAACATTATAGTTTCTGAGATCCACATGACCTGTGAATAATCAATATCACCTAAGTAGTATTACTTGCCATTAGGATTCTTAGACATTATTGAAGCAGTTCCTAACTTTTCTGAGTTAGAATCTGAGATAAAAAAGCTATGAGCTCTCTTCCTAATAAAAGGTACTTAGACATAGTTGAAATATTTGCTCACAATTTCAGGAAGTTTATGAACTTTGAACTTTGTGAAGCTAATCCATGCCCCACAGGTTAAAAAATTCTCTTAAAAAATTTGAGCATCATTTTCTCCAAAGATAGCCCTTATTTGGACAAAATGTATACTTCATATTCTTAAATCTATTGGCACATTTATATGTAATAATCTAAAACCTGAACAGATTTTTTTTGCCCATTCTCCTTTACTTTCCAAGTACTTAAAACTATTATTTAATAATATTTCCTAGAATTTTGTCTTGTATCTCTACTAAATGCACAGATTGATAATTCACAGGATATACTCTTTATGCATGTGAAGACCATACTTTTTCCCTTCTCTAATCTTTTAGCATATCTTTCATTCTCCAAGATTCTTTAAGGACAATTGGCAATTACTTAACAAATTCATCTGCTGGTTTCCTCTGTTTTCTCTAATTAAAAATTTGTCCAGGTTGGGAAAGTCTAAATATATTTAGAGCAGAATTTATTTGTTATTATTTAGAATTTATTTAAATTCTTCTCATTTGTGCTTAAACCTATACATAAGTAAGTTTACAGATCAGCAGGAGGATAGTTTCCCTAAACAGAGATTTTTAATGTCTAAAAAAATATATATCCGCATTTCTTTGCAGGCTTTTTTTTTTTTTTTATTAAACTGACTGCATTGCAAAAATTACTTGGCTCATGCTTGAAAAATTCTATTATAAACAGATCCCTTCATGTCTGTGGCATGTCATTACAAAGTGTCACTGGCTAGAGAGTTTCTCATTGTTTTGAATTTTTGTTTTATGTTTGCTTTTCAGTGAGATTTAAAGTCAAGGTTTTCATGGGACCCAGTGAGTCAAGACACAATTCTGTTGGAATTCTTTCTATGAGTGTAGTAATATTAGAACAAAGAGTTTTAAAGAGTTTCACAAATGTTCCTCCAAAGATTTCAATTAAATAATTCACTTACTCAACATATTTTCAATGCCGAGTATGTTCCAAGCACTCTTCTAGATACTGGTCTTGCAGTAAAGGACAGAATAGTACATTGACATTTGCTTACTATCCAGAGTGGTGGTGTGTGGGGCTTATATACAGACCAGTAACTGCAAGTCTGATGAATGGGAAGGAATCCAGGACAATCTTTTTTTAAAGATTTTATTTATTTATTTGACAGACAGAGATCACAAGTAGGCAGAGAGTCACACAGAGAGGTGGGGAGGGAAAGCAGGCTCCCCGCTGAGCAGAGAGCCCAATTCAGGGCTCGATCCTAGGACCCTGAGATCATGATCTCAGCTGAAAACAAAGGCTTTAACCCACTGAGCCACCCAGATGCCCCAATCCAGGACAATATGGAATAAATGGCAAGTTAGGGAAGAATTAACTGATCACGGGGTGTTTAACCTGAGATGAAGATGAACATACCAGTTTAAACAAGAGGGAACAATGACATATTTAAGGCAACACTTATATCAAGTAAAACATTTCTTAAAAAGTGCTCTATTGAACTCAGGATCAAGCTTAGCTGTACAAACACCTACTAATTATTTTTATAATCTCCAGACAAAGAAGACAGTAATCCTGGTTAGAAGGTGTTCCTTTAACATGTTCGTAAGTTCAGTAAATTGTAATGACCTTAGGAGGAGTAGGCTCTGTTTGAAAACAAGTCTGGAGTTGGACAGAATGGACAGAATGAAAAATCTGATGAGTTCTTCTCTTTAGAAATCTTTACTTTGCCCGGATAAATGCAAGCCTTGGAGAACATGTAACCCGGAAAATAGTCTAAGTGGCTCTAAATCCTTAACTGCACTCCAAAGAATCAATTTTTCAGAAGGTTCTACTCCAGTTTCAGAAGTTGGCCAAATTCAGCATTATTTGAAAGAACACTTAGGCTGTCTTCTGATACACAGGTGTTTGTAAACGGGATCCTATTTTTGTCACCAGAGTATTTGTTTGTAACTAGATAGCCCAAAAAGGACTCGTCTTAACTTATGAAATTTATACCAGGAAAATTTTCCCCAATATTGTGTATTAAAAAGCTATAGGAACACCAAAAGAACAATATCAGCATTGCTGCAAACTAACATAACACAAATAATTATTTCTAGAAAAAAATGTCAAATAGTCCAAAAATGTTTATCTGGGACCGTTGAAGTAGGAGTAGCAGGATTGTGTTAAAATTAGAAGAGACTTCATCTTAGATATTAAAGAGAGTAGGCTTCAAACCCAAAGGGAGGTGATCACTTTTAGATATGTTTTGGGCATGGACAAAATCCTGGAGTCGAATTTTCACAAATTCAGCATTTCCTGGATTCAAGCCAGGATTTCTCAAGTAATATACATAAGGAACCTGTAAGTTAGATGCACCTTACTGCTAAGATGGAAAAATGATGCCTATTCAGAAAAAGTTATCAAACATTTCAGGTTTATAAAAAGTTCTTGTCTATTTCATTTTGTCTGAATTTTTCTTAAACCATTGCTGTCTGCTCTGATGCATCAACATTACAGTCAAGTATAAAATGACATCTGATTAGTACAAAAGTTCATGGCTTGCTAGTAATTGCTAAAATAACCTTTTGTGTTCCTGCATAAGAAGTATTGTTACTTTGGGGCACTTTCCCATTGGCATGATTTTGGAAAAGCATGGATCTGGAGCTGTAGTAGTCTCACTCTGTCACACTCAGTGAGGCAAAATGTGATCTCCAGAATACGGAAAAACATTCTGAGGGCTTCCTCTTTTGGCCTAGAGTGAATTTGCCTATCTTCATTTTTAGGCAACGAGAATATGGCCTGGGACAGTTTTTAATCTCTAAATAGCAAACATAGATTTTGCTCTGCATGAGTCATAAGGAATTTGTTTTCATCCTAACAGGCGGCCCCAATTGTCACTCTGTATCAAATCTGAATGAGGATACCTCCTGGGCTAAGTCTGAGGGTATGATCACTTTGGCAAACCTGGCCATCTCTGTCCTGGCCAAAGGCCCAACAGGTGCCCCTTCCATGCCTTCTCACTAAACCAAGATCTAACTTCTTCAAAAGAATCCACAGGTTCCTAGGAGGAAAGCAGGGATCTGTCTCTTTATTTATCGCTCCGTGGGCTCCAACTGTCTTCATTACAGGAAATTTTGCCTCTTTCTACTACTAACCACCCTCCAGGTCATGTCATTGACTTGTGAAGCCTCAAGTGCCCGGCTTCAAGGTGGTAGAGAAGTTTGAGTTGATGGTGCCCATCTTTACATGGAGTGACCTTGAAGTTCAGGTGGTTAAAATTAAGAAATACAGAGTCATTAGTGCTTTAGCTCTCCCTCCAAACCCGCAATGACAGATGTGGCCTTGGGCAGGTGATGGAACTTGCTAAATCTGTCATGGTTCACTTCCTGTCCCAGTGGCTCCTTTCTGTACGTTTTCAAGGCTGACTCTGACTGATGCATTGTTTCCTCAGTTTAAATTCAACTACAACATTCTGGAGGTCCTGATGGCTCCTTCTGGTGGTTTGCGCACTTCATTTCCTGCATTTGTTTTACAGTTGCTATTCATTTGTGTGGTGCATACTTCTCCATGGCTCCCCATTTTTATTTTCATCCAATGCAAGTTGGGTCTCCTAGCTAGGCAGAGCCAGTACTAGACAGAAGCATCTGTCTGCTTTGTAATTCCAGACAATTGCTGCCCCTACAAGTACCATGACGAATGGCCATTGGGGCAGGGCAAGGCAGGCAGCGCAGAATGGTCCCTGACAGTCTATGAGATTGCCCTTTTGTTTCTATGAAGTCAATTTTTATTCCAGATTGAGACGATTTTCAATTAATTGTGCGAGTTAATGTCTAAGAGACACTATCTGTTATATTAGTAATCAAGATATATTGTGTCTTTTGTACTTCCATTATCTTTTGGCCATGTAATTCTGTTGGAAGAAAGAAAGTAATTAGGTTTGCTCAGAGTGATTTATTTCTTACAAATCTATTCTACTTATTGTTTCTGATTCTATTATTTCTTTTCTTGAGGAACAGAATCATGGCATTCATGATTTTCAAAAAATAAAAGCAGTATAAGACATATTTTCAGAAAGTCCTCAGTGACATGACCTGAATTTGGTTCTGAATTATACTTCCCGAATAAAGTGAAAACACTTAGTATTTCCCCTTTGCTGAATCTTTCTGTCTGGGAGGTTGTGTAGTACAGTGGAAATCCTATGCAATCCTTCAACCCTGGGTTTAAATAGTAACTCTGTTACTTTGTTGCTTTGTGAATTTGGCAAGTGGCTTAACCAGCATAGCTTCAGTTTTTCAGTCTGTAAAATGGGGTTTCTCATTGCTGTCTTACAGAATATTGAGGGTATTATATAATACAACATCTTTAATAGGCCTGGAATAGTATCTGGTAGAATGTTGGTGTTAGTTTCAGGAACTATCTCTGTGACTGCACCCTCCTCGTTCTTTCCAAAGAAATGTCTCACGTGGCCAATCTCTGGTCAGTTCTGAGAGTATGGGAATCTATGTCATTTGTCAAATGACTGTGTCTTATTTCAGTGATTAGAACCTGGCACACTCCTGAGCATATTACAAACATGATAAGATTGGGTTTGGGTTTTTTTGTTTGTTTGTTTGTTGTTTTTTGTTTTTTCCAAAATATAACTGCCTCTGTTTTCTCAACATGAGTCATCTTAGACTAAACTAAGAATGGGTCAGAGATGATGATGATCACTGTTACCATCAGGTATACTGGTAAGCTCTCAACAATGAGTATGTTTGTGATCTGGACTGTCTACCCACAGGCCAGACAGAGAGCAGCACTTTTTAAAGGGTTAGCACTCGTTTAGAGGACACATCACATCCACACAGACCTACTAAGTGTGGGACTTTGGGTAAGTCGCTTCCGGAGCCTCAATGTGTTCTAAATAATGGTTTGGATCGGTGGCCCCTATCACTGTGTGGTATTAAGATTGTTACATCTAAAGGATCCTGACGGTTTTAAGAAGGTTAATTAGTATACCAATAGTTACTGCATTCTGGCATTTAAAAAAACATGTTTATTTGATCTTCCTGGGCATATATATTCTAAATGAATAAGTGCTTGGTATAAAAATAAATTTCCTGCTGTGAAGGCAGATGCAAGGTTTAAGCGAGAGAGAATGCTTAACTGTTTGGATTTTATTTCCAAATTGTTTAGGTTCTTTGACTTTTGAATTAAACTGTGATTTTTATAAGAAATCCTTTCTTTGTTAGTAAAGTTCCATCTTGGATATCCTTAGGGGGAAAATAATTCCCTCTGGAAGCTTACTTCTACTGAACTCAACCAAGAATTAGTTAGTATTTGCCATCTGGAAAGTACTAAGCTGGACATGCAGAAAACCAGAGAAGAATAAATGAAAGTAAGTTCAAAAAAAGCAGAATATTACACAAGTAACTTCCTAAAATGAGGTAATCCCATGCACTTAGGACACCAAATTGCAGCAAGACATAGATCTGAGAATGACTTTCAACAGAAAGTTACTTACATGCCTACACACACACACACACACACACACACACAATCTTCCTGATATATGTATATCATATATGTATATGTGCATCATTTTATTATTTATTTTATGTATTATTATCTACTATACATAATATGATTTTATATTATGATATATTTCATATATATTATATACAATTTTCCCCTGCTATCCAAAAGCAGAACGTTTCTAATGAAAAGTGTAAACCAAAATGGTTTACCATAAACAAGCAATTAGCATTCATTTATATGGAAAATTTTTCGAGCATTCCTAGACCCAAAAATAACCTCTTTCGGCTTTTCTGAGACCTTAGGACACATCTTGGAAGCACAGACTAAATTGAGATAAAGTGCAGATGCTCACAGACACAGCTTGATGCTGAGATGCTGAGCACAGCTCCCTGGGAAGGAGCTCGGGGGTGTCACTCACACTGTGTGGGTCCAGCACTGCCTCTGTAATGTCTCACTGCAAAACAAACCCTCAGCGCTCTTTTTACTCTCCCCCCACTTTTTTTTTTTCATAAAAGTAAAAGTCCTCTTCAGATTACTGCCAGTTAGCATAAACAGGCACTAACATAGGTCTTCTGTAAAAGTAAAGTGGCATAACGTGAACTTTTGCAAAGTGGGGGATACCCATACATACATACGTGTGCACAGACGCATCGCCCTTTTTTGAGGTATAGCCCACATGTTGACCTGCACAAAATACAGTTATTTAAAGGGCACAGGGGCACCTGAGTGGCTCAGTGGGTTAAGCTTCTGCCTTCAGCTCAATTTGTGATCACAGAGTTCTGGGATGGAGCCCCACATTGGGCTCCCTGCTCAGCAAAGCTTGTTTCTCCCTCTGCCCCTCACCCTGCTTGTGCTCGCTCTCTCTCTCAAGTTAATAAAATGTAAAAATAAATAAATAAAGGGTACAATTTGATAAATTTTGACATATGAATACATCCATAAAGCCATCACCACAATTAGGATAATGAATATACCTATTGCTGCCAGGGTATCCCTTAATGTCCTCCCTTCTAGATGCAACCCTTTGCTGTAATTCCTCCCGCTTTCTTCTATATAGAATATAGCTTGTATTTTCTAGATGTTTGTAAAATTCAAATCATGCAGTGCATGTTCTTTTATGTCTGACTTTTCTCAGAATAATTATTTTGAGATTCATACATGTTGTAGTACATATATCACTGTAATATTGAGTTGCAGTGTTGAGAGAGAATGCCAATTTCTTATTTCTAATGTTGGGATGAAAGCAGGCTTTTACCATCAAGTATGAGGTCTGTTGTAAGATGTCTCTAGTATGTTCTCTATGCAGTTGAGGGAGTTACTTTCAATTCTTAGTTTTTTTCAGTTTTTATCAGATCTGTAAGTATGCTTTTGTTAAATGTTTTTTCTGCATTCAATATTGAGATTATCACTACTGATTGATTGACACTTGTTATTGAGATTATATTTTTTCTGTCCTAATTTTTTATGGTGGTCAATGTATTTACTTTTAAATGTGCACAGACTTTGGTTACATGGATAAAAGAGGTCATTTAATAATGATAAAGAGTTTACTTCATAAAGAAGACATAAAAATCCTATGCATTTTACTCCTCATAATGAAGTTTTAAAGTACATGTAAAGGGGTGCCTGGGTGGTTCAGTCAGTTTAGAGTCTGACTCTCGGTTTTGGCTCAGGTCATGATCTCAAGGTCATTATCTCAGGGTTGTGAGATCAATTCCTATGTTGAGCCCCACACTCAGAGCAGAGTCTGCTTGAGATTCTTTCCCCTCCCTCACCCTCTGTTCCTCCCCATCCTCGTGCTCACGCTCTCTCCCTCTAAAAATAAATAGATAAATCTCAAGATATAACTAACTAACTAACTAAATTAATTAATTAATAAAGCATGTGTGTTTTTAAGTGGTTTGTATATGGTTAGCTCTTACTTTGGGGGGAAGGATTATTTTATGCAGTCAGACAATTTCAGATTATTAATTGGTATAGTTTAGATCATCTTAATTTGATGTGATTAATTTTGTTTTGTGTTTGTCCCATTCCTTCTTTGTCCAATTTTTAACCCTTTTGTGCATTATTTTGGATACATGGAGCATTTTTAATGGCTTATTTTTATCTCCTTTGTTCATCTGTTAAGTATAACTCATTGTTTTGTTATTTTAGTGGTTACCTAGGGTTTACAATACATATCTCCCACTTTTCATAATCTCCATTCAAGAGATTTTATACCACTAACATATTGTATAAGAATCCTACAATGGATAGTTCTTTCTCTCCCCATCTCCAACATTGAGCTACTTTGTCATATATTTTACTTCTACATATATTATAAATTCCACATTGCATTTTTGATATTTTTGTTCTAATTGTCTATTTATCTTTTAAGATTTAAATAATATGAAAAAATCGGGGCGCCTGGGTGGCTCAGTGGGTTGGGCCGCTGCCTTCGGCTCGGGTCATGACCTCAGGGTCCTGGGATGGAGTCCCGCATCGGGCTCTCTGCTCGGCGGGGAGCCTGCTTCCCTCTCTCTCTCTGCCTGCCTCTCCATCTACTTGTGATTTCTCTCTGTCGAATAAATAAATAAAATCTTAAAAAAAAAAATCTTATATACTTACCCATCATAGTCCATATTTGCAGTGATTGTTGATTTTTTGCATAGATTTATATTTTCATATGGCATATTTATTTCATCTTTACTTATGGAAGATGCATTTACATGGCATCGACTTACAAGCCTGGGTATTTTATGTTAGATATTAGACATTGTATTTAACCTAATTTGGTGTCAGATAGTTCTCTATTCCTTAAATATTCTTGACAATTTCTTCTGGGTCACTGTTAAGTTATATAAATAGAGTGATTCCTTTGCATATTGATTTTAAGTTTTGTTTTGTGGGCCAAGACAGCTTGACTTTAAGGCTAATTTTTCTCCACAATTGACATAAGATCCTCCTGAGTACATACCTAATATCCTGTGAATTGCATGTTTTCCAGGCTGAATGGTGAAAAAAGGCATTATTCCTGGCCCTGTTTGCCTACATTGTGTTATTCCCTCTTAATTTTTGGATAGCTATTTGTCCATTTTCATGTAGTTTTTTCACATACACATATTTATAACTACAGAAGGGAGACCTCTGAAGATCTCTGTAATTCTCTTTTTGTGTATTTTCTCTTCTATGTAAAATTCCTTGGTCTCCCAGTCTCTCAGCTCCATCCTGCCAATTCAGGAAGGCCATTGGGCTCTACCTGTGTCTCCATTCCCCACACCTCAACCTAGAAACTCGGAAAAGAATAACCAGTGGCAATGTAGGACTCAACTGATTTTGTTTCCTATTTCTAGAGTTCATTATGCTTCATCATCTCATGTCCAATGTCTTGAAAGCCATTGTTTCATATATTTTGTCTGGTTTTTTAGTTGATTCAGAAGAAAGACTAACTCTGCTCCCTGTTTCACCATTTTGGCTGGAAGCAAAAATCCAATTAATTGTATTTTAATATTTTTATGTTGATTATAAATAGTATCCCTATTTTGTAGACATGAAATCAGTCAAATTTTGTTGCACCAGTAAAGTTTCAAGATCTCTGTGTTTTCCTAACATTACACTTCCATCAAACAATATAGCATGCTCACTCTATTCAGTGAATTCCACCCCTGCCCCCCACCCAGTTATCTTCTCACTACGTCTACTCTATGTGTATTAGCATGCTAAGCTTCAGAGACCTTTTCCACACTGATGTTCTTTCTGGAATATTCTGTACCCAAATTTTCACCTACCTAAATTCTACTCCTCTGAGTTTCACCTTAAATACGAGAAAGGCCCCCTTCCTGACCTTGGCTTTTCCATTGTTCCCATATTATTCTCTATGCAGTGCTTTTTTTTTTTTTTTTTAAGATTTATGCTGTTTCTAATTTTATATTGTTTACTCATTTAATAATTATCTGTCTCATTCAAATTTAATCTCTCTATAGTGATTTTGATTGTCTTTCCCTCTCATGGGCCCAGTTCTCTTAATGTACTTTATGTTTAGCAGGTAAGACATAAAATCAAAAAGTGCCATGAGGAAAAAAAAAATTAAGGTGATATAGGAGTTTATAATGAGGAGAACTAATCTTTCTGTGTTAGGTTTTTCTGAGACTAAAGTAGTAGTTAATCTGTGAGTAACAGCTAACAAAGAGTGATGAGTAAAGAAAGAAGAAATTCCTGTACCTAGCCTGGGGAAAAGAAGCCTGGTGTAGAAGCTAGGTGAGGGCAGAAGGAAAGGTGATAAGTGGTATGCTACCTTGACATGTTTGAACTGTGCCTTGTCAAAGAGGAATTAATCATAGTCTCTATCACTTCAGTATTCAGAGGTGAGATAGGAGAATTTAGGTGGTAATTAAAGTCAGGAAATTTTGACATGGTATCAGGAAGATCTTTCTAATGTGTGGAACTGTCCAAAAACCAAGTATCTTTAAAATGCAGCAAATTTTCTGGAATTAGAGCTGCTCAAAGACTATATGACCACTACTTGAAGGAATAAATTCATATATTTCTCTATTAGTTCAAAATGTCATAATTTATTCACAAGTACTCTGAAATATAATTTATACTGGGACTTAAACTAGTCATTGAATTTATTCATTTATTCAACAATTATGTAATGAATACCTACTATATACCAATTTATTATTGAGGTACCAAGTCAGTAAAATATTCAAGAGAGCCTTGGTTCCTATCCTTAAACTTGCAATCTAACAAATATCAATCCAGATATAGCAGTGAGGATTTATATTCAGTATTCCTCATTTGAGAACTTTTCTGAAATATCTTTGTGTTTTCAAAGTGGATAGTGCAGAGGTTTCCTCAAATGAAACAAATAATTTATGAATAAATTGATTTAAACATGGAGCGCCTACGTGGCTCAGTCAGGCATCTGTCTTCAGCTCAGATAGTGATCCCGGGATCTTGGGATCAAGTCTCACATCAGGTTCCCTGCTCAGCAGAGATCCTGCTTCTCCCTTTCCCTCTGTCTCTTCCCTCCTCTCGTGCTCTCTCTCTCTAAAACAAATAAATAAAATTTTTTAAAAAATTAAAAATATAAATATTTCTTCTGTGCTTTTCCTTTTTCTTTCTTTTTTTTCTTTTTTTTTTAGTTGAAACTTTTGCTTGTACCTCTCTTTTATCTTGCTTACTAGTACTTACCATGTAAGACTTGGCTCAGGCGTCACCTTCTTCAGAAAGTATTCTGTGAACAACTGTCAGTACTCCTAGCAGATAGTTTACTGTCCCCTCCACCTCAGTCAGGGCTGACGCTAGGCAAATGGTCATATTGGGCATAATGATTTGGCTTCACTTCAAAATAAGTTCTTTAAATTTTGTTTAACTTTTATTTAAAGATAGGAGAGACCAAGGCAAGGGTAGAGACAGAAGACTCTTCTCACAACCAGAAACATTCTTGTCACCTTCACTGCCACCAACCCTTGCTTTGGCCACATATTGGGCATTTACAGTACTCAGAATTGCTTCACTTAAAAAAGCTCTAATTTTGTAATCCCCCGACCACAACCTCCTTTGTTTGGAGATAACGCTTCCAAATTATTTACATTAAAGTTCTTCTGCCACTCAGAATTCTATGGCATCCAGTTAATTGTCCCATCTCTTTTCTCTTTACCCATCAGCCTCCTCTTCACTTCTTGTCCATCTACCATATGTTCTGTAGTCTGTGGCTGCAAGCATTTCGAAACTGTTTCCTCGCCCTTTTGTCCAGCCAAGTATCCACAGTTGAGTGCATACAGCCTTCTCTCTGGGGTTCTGGCTCTTTGCTCATTAAATTCACTTAAATACAATGGCACAATGAAGCAGAGAAGTTGTTCTATGATTCATGACTGCCTGTTTTAACTGTCTCAACAGGAGCTGGCAGTATTCCTGTGTTTCTCTAGTTAGCTATCTTTCCTGCTTTCTAAAACTACTATTTTAAGCCTTCTCCATTCCCTTCAAATTTCTGATCTCTTGCTTCACTTCTAGCAATTTCAGCAAATAAAACGTCTATTTTGCAGGGGAAAAAAAATGGAAGCCATCAGAGGGAGATCACTTCAGCTTCTTGTTTCCAAATGTATAAATTTTCCTGTATCTTTATTATATTTTTTCTTCTTCCTTTCTGTTAAATGTTAAAGGATTTGTCCCTCCTCCAACTAAAGTCTGCCTGTGTTATGGGCTTATTCTTTTTTACTTGTTGGGGAACATTTCTTACCAACTAGTCCCATCATCATCATCATTATTTTCTCTTTCTTCTCCTCCTCTCCACCTCCTCCATTTCCTTCTTCTCTCCCTCCTCCCTCTCCATCCTCTCCTCTCCTCCTTCCCTCTCCCTTACCCCCCCATCCTCCATCATCTACTTCTTTATTGTCCTTACATCAACATTTAAATACATTCTTCCGTCATTTAAAACAAACAAACAAACAAACACAACAATCCTGAATTTTCTCCCTTCTTTCAGCTACTGTCCATTTTTTCCTCATCCACTTATATCCAAACAACTAGAAAAGTAACAAACTCCGTTTCTTATCTCCTATTAATGTCCGCACATCTTTGGTCAATGAAAACCACTTCTGCTTAGTTCTCCAATGACTCCTGTGTCAATTACATTAGACCTACTTTAAGTCCTCACATTATTTGACTTTTCAGCAGCTTTCCATATAGTCCGTCGATCATGTTCTATTTCTAAAAGTACCATCTTATCTTGACTTCTTAACACTAAGTGTTCTTTCCACCTGCACCCGCACCAACCTCTGCTGCTTTCTGATCACTTATCAGTTTTCTTGATTTTTCTTCCTCTTGGATGTGAGCATTAGATGTTGAATATTCTCAGCACTCTGTCTGGGGCATTTTCCCATTTCTTTCCCCCCCTCTTCTTTTTTTTCCTGCTTTCTTTTCTTTTTACACTTTCCGCCTTGACAATTCAATCCACTTTCTTCATTTAAAATACCATATGCATAATAGATCCTTTTCTAATAATATATATAAAATAATATACATTATATATCCCAAATATCTCTATGAAGACTTAGACCCGTGTATCCAAATGCTACTCAACATTTTCCTTGAGTGTTTCATGGGCAACACAACTCATTATTTCAAGTTGAAATCTTTATTCCCCCTTCTCCAAAGGGGAAGTGATATGGCTTGGTGTATGTTATCCACATCTACTAGCTGCTGAAGTCTGAGAGTATGGAATGACCTTTGAAATCTCATACTTCTTCAACACTAAGATCCAAAGTAATCATAATTTTTGTAGATCTATCTTTTTTGTAAATATATCAAAAATCTATCCACTTACTTCCATTTTAACTGTAAGAACCCTGCCTGATAAAGTCCCTATCATCATTCATCTATCTGCTATATCAGCCTCTGATCTGGTTTCCTCACAGCTACAGTCACTACCTACAGTATTTTTTAGGGAGAGAGTGATGTTTTAAAGGCAAAATCACATTGCATCCCTACTTAAAACCCTCCTATCTTTTACCATATATCTTTGTATAGAGTCCAAAATGTTTGTGTTTAAGACTCCAAAAGAATTGGCTTTACCTACCTATCCTGTCTCATTTTGTACCACTTTCTCCCTCACTTTGTGGTCTCCAGAAACACTAGCTTGGTTTCAGCAACTTAATTGGTCCATGAACTCTCTTCCACTAAAGGGAGTTTGCTCATGCTATTTCCCCTCTCTGGATGTCCCCCTCTGCTTCAGGTTTTGCCTTAAACATTTCTTAATCAGAGGAGATGCCCTAGCACTCTAAACTAGATTAACTTTGTTTTATATCCTATATCATTGTCTACCATTCTTGGTGGCACTTCTCATAAATGGCAATTAATTATTTTGTGTTATTATTTTTCTCTGTCTTTTAAGTTGACTGAAACCCCAGAGGGACAGAGATCATGCCTAGTTTGATCATTTATCTTCAATTTTGATCTAATATGGTGCCTAACACAAAGTGCATTGCTCAGCTAATATATGTTAGATGAGTTTTTAATGTTATGGCATGGATTGAGAAACTTATAGAATCATAAAACTCTACAACAAAAAATACCTTAGTCATCATCTAGCTCATTCTACTAATCTCATAAATTGAGAAATTGAAGCTTAGAAAGGTTAGATTACTTGTCCATAGTAGAAGAAAAAAATATATAATGGCAGAGCCAGGATTCAGGGGCACTTAGGACTTCTAATCCAAATCCAAATTCATTGTTCTGTCCGGTATATCAAAATGCCTCTCTAACATAGCAATTTTCAGTTTCATAGTCTGACTTTTAGCTCGTGAGGAAAACAATACTATATTCAGTACTGATGAGCTTGAAGGAGGAAATGAAATTTGATACTAAACAGGAAAATGAGTAGTAGTTTTTCCTTCCATTGTGTTGAATAGTGTGGCCCAATTATATTACTCCTGTGCTCTCCACACATATTCTTTATTTATTCTGTTAGAGACCATGGTAATGAGTATTGCCACTTAGATAATTATCATAATTAGAACTGAATGCTTTTCTCATTTAAATTAAGTTTGTGTGGAAGAGGTTATCTGAGGACTTATTTCTGTGTAACCTCATAATATTTTGGAATATTGTAGTATGGAATTTGCCACTGAAAATTTGCCTGTGGGGCTATAAAAATATGAAAAGGAAGTTTTAAATCTTCTACTAACAAGCACATCTCCACACTTACTAAGCACTTTATCTTCTGTTCTAAATTTACTGCTAAAATAAATGATTGGAATTTTCTAGGACAAATAAATGGGGACCAAGGGCATGTTTCATTCAGATAGGACAGATACGATGAATAATAATTCAATCAAACCTTGATGAGAAGGCACTAGGCTAGACATTAGGGAAACAAGTACAATTAATAGATAAAAGAAGCAAATTCATGTTCATTTAAATGGCTATTTGAATCACATAGCCATTCTTACTTTGTTAGTGTCACTATTAAATTATTTAATTAATTAATGAAAGAAATATTCATTGATAACCATGTCAGACAATAGGATAAATGCTAGGAATATGAAGATTAGGATACAGTCCCTTACTTATCAATAATTTAAGATGTAGTGAGAACATTTAGAATGTTAATATGCTTCTGAATATCAGAAATATTTCTCCATAATCAATCTATAATTTTAATAATCTGATTATAATACATAGGGTATAGACTAAGCTACCGTAAGATTAAAAACATCAAAGCATCAGTGAATTCATCAAGATGGTAAGTTTTTCTCTCTCCAATGTGGGAATTTGTTCAATAGTAGCTAGCAGGGATTTTGCTTCAAGGAATCATTCAGGGACACAATTTCTCCTAGTGTGTTGCTTAACTATCCCCTAGACTGTGGTCCTCATGGTGAAAAACAGTTCCTTGGCCCATCTTTGTCCTGGTTCTATAAAAGGGAAAGAGAAAGGAAGTGATATGTAAGCAATTTCCTGCACAATGAATATGCCTAGAAGGTTTAACACATTACCTCTATTAACATCTAATTGTCCAAAATTTAGTCACCTCTGTCTTACCTTAAAGATAGGTTGGGAAATGCAGTTTCTTGCTAGGAAGTTCTATGCTTGGATAATCTGTGGAGATTCTATTATCAGTAGACTAGGGCAGAATGAATATTCTCTGCAACACTGAGCAGTCTCTGGCACAGTTTTCCCTTCTAGCCACCGAAGTATCCATGCATCCTCATCCTTCCTCATAAATACACTCACCTTGGAGAAGGGAGCTGTCTAAAACCCTATCTAGTAATCCTATTCAGTGCAGCTGAAAATCCAGGACCAGGGTAGAACAGTCATCTCTTAGATCTGAAAGTGGCTCTTCTAATCTGGTAACCCATTAACTAAATACAGGTTGTAAATCTTTTCCAATTCCAATACGCAGTGGTAGAGTAGGAAAAGGGCATTACGCCAGTTGTGGTATCCTGAAAAGGACAAATTGCCTATGGAAGGTTTCAGTCAAGACTAAATAAATGGAAAACTATTCAGCCATAAAAAGAAACAAAATTCTGGGGACACTGGGGTGGCTCATTCGGTTAAGCGTCTGCCTTCAGCTAAGGTTGTGATCCCAGGGTCCTGGGATGGAGCCCCACATCAGGTTCCCTACTGAGCAGGGAGTCTGCTTCTCTCCTTCCTCTGACCCCTCCCCCTGCTCATGCACCTGCACTCTCTTTCTCTCTCTCTCTCTCAAAAAAAAAAAAAATTGAAGAATTAAAGAAAGGAAACAAAATTCTGACATTATACAATAACATGGATGAACATTGAAGACGTAGTGTTGAGTGAAATAAGTCAGACACACAAAAAGGACTAATATCATATGATTCCACCTACATGAAATAACTAGAATAGTCAAATTCATAAAGAAAGAAAAAAAGCAGGATGGTGGAGGGGGGATGTTTAATCAGTAGAGAATTTCGGTTTGGGAAGATGAGAAAGTTCTGGAGGTGGATGGTTGGTGATGTTTGTACACTAATGTGAATGGACTTATTGCTACTGAACTGCGTACTTAAAAATTGTTAAAATGGTAAATTTTATATTATATATATTTTACCACACAAAAAATTTTTTTTAATTGAAAAAAGAAAGAAAGAGAAAACACCCTTTGAGAAATGTAAAGAATGGAAAGCTCACAGTGGCTTTCAGACCATGGTGAATGTTAAATTCTTCCCAGCAGGAACTGTGAAAGCTTCTGCCTGGTGCAGTAAGTTTCTTCTTGGTCCCCTCTGCTCTGAAGTATCTCCCTTATTCATTGTTCGCTGGGCCTTTTGTTATGTGTGTTTGGGAGGTTTTCCCCTGTCTACTATCCATATCAGAGGGAGCAAGAAAGAGCACGTTCTACTATAGGCAGCTTCAGGGGACTGAGTATTGTGTTAGAGATTTAACAATTATAACCTCTGGTATGCTAGACTTGCGATTTCTTTGGTAACAAATTCCCTCAAAACCTTAGTGGGATTCTTGTCTATTTGCTTCTAGGCAGTTCCATGTGGTGTAGTCTCATTTGAAGACCTCTTTTGGACAAATTTCCGTGAAACCTGTATTCACTTGTCTTTAATTTATTCTTTTCTCTACACTCCTCATCTCTCTCCCCCTTAAAGTAATACCAGCTACCTTAATGCCATCTAAAACTGAAGTCTTGGGAAGTTGTCTGGGGAGCTGGTAATCGTAAACTGATTTTTGCTCCTGGGCTGACGCTGACGAATGTTATATCATGTTCTTTGGGGGACCAAAAGCACTTGACTTTTCCAATCCTCCAGGGCCTCAATTTAATGGCATTTTAATCCATTAAATTGCATTCACAGACAGACTCTACTAGTGCTACATTCTCTTCCATCTCTATATGCAAATGGGTCATTTTTGTCTAACTTTATCTCATGTCTCTTATAGCACTTTGCTAAAAATTTGAAGTAGCAGCCAACATACATCAAAAATATGGCATTGTTTTCTATCTGATTCCCCAAAGCTACAGGCTTGGTAGCAATGTGGTCTGTTTCTAAGTTAGCCTATATTTCCAAGCAGCATAACTAGGGCACCTCTCTTTATCCCGAGCACTGTCCTCTCTACTATTTCTTCATTATCATTCATTGTCTTTAACTTCACGTTCCAAGCATATTTCCAGCCTGTGTAAAAGGATAAAAAAGAAAGTGGACTGCAAGCAATTTCCTTTGTGATAGGGACGCACATCCCTTCTGCTCACATGGCATTTTTAGAAACATAGTCAATGCCTACTCCTGACTGCAAGAGAGGACAGTGTATATAATAGTCAATAAATCACGCCGAGTGATTTATTACTAACATGAAGAAGAGGGTAATAGTGGAAGATTCACGGACTCTGCCACTCCAGTGAAATCCCACTGGAAACAATTGTGTAGCCAATAATTACATCACAGTAGAAAGGCTGAGCATATGCAAATTTGAACTAAGGAATTTGGAAGATTGGAGGAGGCATGGTGATTATTCCTTTGGTAGGAATCAGATTCAAAAGGAGCTCCAAGTAAAGAATTGATGGAACTTGAAGAAAAGGGAAAGACTAAGTAAGGAAGCAAAACTTTCCCCTTCACCAGAAGTTTCAATTGTGGAATATGAAACTGAAGCTCAAAGTTGTAAGATCGTTCTGTTTTTTGTTTTTTTTTTTTTTTCAAAACATTTGGTCCCGTAAAATATTTTTTCAAGATCAGCTAGGCTATAGATAATCACATATGTACATACACACATTTAAGTTGCTGTGTTGGTATAAGTGAGTCAGTATGTGAGAAAGACAATAAAAACAATACTTTTGTGAGTATCAAAGTTTGGGAGAATAGGAAAAAAAGTTTGCTTGATGGTTAAATTCCATGAAAAAATGTGAGGAGGTGGTAGGCAAGGAGAAATCAATTTCTTTTCCTTTTCTTTTATGTTCCTGGACTTTTTTTTGGCTTAAACCTTAGCTACACTCTGGGAAATTAGAATAAGATTGGTGAGGACTGGAGTTCTCATTTTGAAAATAACCTTAACTGTTAGTGCAGGCTAGGCTTTCATTCATTCATTCATTCATTCAGTATTTTTGAGCAATTACTATGTGTGAGGCTTTAGGTAATGAAGAAAACTTTTCTATTCAGAGTGCTCACAGTCTTGTTGAAGGCACAACTGAGAAAATGGATCAACATATGCAGCTTGCAAACTGCCCCGGGGAAAGGTCTACACATGGTGGACACAGACTCACATAGTAGAGGTTTGTGATCCAGCTGGGAAGAATCCATTTGGCATTTGGGCCCTAAGGGGGAAGAACACTTGTCCTGAGTTTGGAGACTGGGTACCACGAGGTAGGGTGTGCAAGAATTCTGAAAGCAAGACTAACAGGCACACATGGATGAAGAACGAAAACAGGATATATTCGAGGAGGAGAAGTAACTGAAGAAGTATAGAATATCATGTCCGTCTAGAAAAGGAAACAATCCATGTGTAAATATTATTGTAAGAGAAATTAGGAAACCCATTCTCCTCCTGGCATTCCTTTCTTTAACTCAAAATAATTACTGAGCACTTACTCATGTTCTAAGTCCTATACTTGGCTCTGGGAAATAAGAATGAGCAAAAACAGACATGTGCTTACTTTTGGGTAGTTTACATTTAATGACAGACTATGAATCAAGTAAGTTCATGAATGAATATATAAATACAGGCTTTTTGGTTGTGCAAAGGCTCAGTGGTATGGAGGGGTGTTGGTGAACTCACGGGGCTGAAAGAAGGGTTTCAGCTTCCTCTTGATAAGTGGAAGTGATGATGCTCTCCAAAGCCCCTTCCCAGTCTGATATTTTTATGACTCTGACATGCATATCATTTAACATAGATTCGAATAGTTATGACTTAAGATTTTTACGGTACATTCAGAAAGTGACGTGAAACTAGGAAAGAAGTCCAATCTTATTTCCTCAATATTTCAAAGCTGTTTGAGGATGTAACCAGAAATGTGGAAGCAGGTGTTAAGGATATCTTTTAGCCCCCTGGGACACTTCTATTTAAAACTTTAAGAACAATAAAATAACACAAACATCCAGGAATTATCCCATTAATGGCTGTATTTAGGAAATGCTGTACAAGAAAAAGGACAAATAATGTCATAAGCAATAGACTAGGCAGTCTTTTGAGAAAGTGTACTGTCTTAGGAGCCCACTGGTAAATCCCTATACACTCAGATGACTGGGGCATTGGCAACTGTGGCTTCATTTGAAGTCTGAAGTATTAGCGCAGATCTCTTGGAAGGCCTAGTTCAGACGTGCCAACATAGTGTGGAGGAAGGAACAGGGGTACTGGCTTGCTGTGAACCTACTACCTTCTGCCTTGATGATTGTGCTATTGTGATTTATGCTAAGAAGTATGTATTTGGTCTTTGTTCTCATTTCTGGCACAGAACCTCTAGAACCCTTGGAATTTTCTAAGAGATGGATGAGAGAGATAAAGGTGTCTTTTTAAAAATTAACGAGGTGACTTTTGGAAAGTACCCCAGGGTGAGGGCTGGTTGCCTGAGGAACCATGTGATTGGAACATTGGAACTCTCCTCCCAGCTCGCTTCTCCACTGCTGGGAGGAGTCGGGGGAGAGGGGCTAGAGGTTGAATGGATCACCAGTAGCCAATCATGGTGATTGGGTCAATCAATCATGCATATGTAATGAGGCATGTAAAAACTCAAAAGGACAGAGTTTAGAGTTTCTGGATTGGTGAGCATGTGGGATGCTAGGAAAGTGTCGTGTCTGGAGAGGGCATGGGAGCTCTGGACCTTTTCCCCACACCTTGCCCTATGCATCCCTTCTATCTGCCTTTTCTGAGTTATATCATTTTATAATAATTATTTATGTACAAGATCACCACTAGATCTAGTACATAAAATGTTTCTCTGAGTTCTTTGAGCAGCTTTAGCTAATTAATTGAACCTGAGGAGGAGGTGGTGGGAACCTCTGGTCTATAGCTAGTTGGTCCAAAGTATAGGTAACAACCTGAAGTGAGACCACCCCAGGGGACAGAGTGGGACAGTCTTATAGGACTGAGTCCTTAACCTGTGGAATCTGACACTCTCTGAATATTGTCAGAATTGAGTGGAATTGCAGAACATGCTGCTGGTATTCAGAGAATTGTTTGTTAGTGTGGAGAAACTCCCCTTCTTCCCACTCTCCACACACATTGGAATTGGGTCCAGAAACCTGAAAGAGTGACCTAGGGCATGCTAGTTACTGTTCCTGTGCCTCAATTCCCTCAGGTATAAAATGAGGGTGAAGACAATTATTTGAGGCTCAAATAATGAAAAATAATGAGGACAGAGAGAAGGGGTGGGGGAAAGACTATAATGAGTTTCTGTGGAAGCTGAAGGTATTAAAAATTTCTTACAATTATTATTTTTTTTGGTAGAAAAGAATTTTCTTTAATGAAATGGCCATGTATGGTATTTTTGTGTATTTTTCATTTTAGAAGTCCTTCTATATAGCAAAATTTAGATAGTCTGTGTTGGTTTTATTTATTTTTTTTCTGTTTGAAATTTTGTTGGTCTGTGAAATCCAGAAGTTTGGAAAAGCATTGTATGTAGGGCAATTCCAAACAAAAATTTATTATCATTCAGTTTTATTCAATGAAACCATGTCCCTGAGACCCGTGGCAAGGAAGAGCCCCTCAAGAAACCAGTGAGAAATTCACAAGTCTGGGGACAAGTTCCAGACAGTTGACTCATTTTCATTTCTACACAAAAACAAGTGTAGACCATCATCTGATTCAGTTATTTTGGAATGTCCACTCTGCACTGGCACGGGTAGGTCAGTTCTTTGAGAAATACTGAAGAAGCTGGAAAGGTTCTTATACCCTCAAAGATCTTTTTTTTTTTTTTTTTTGAAAATAAAGCTTACAATGTGGTTTGCTTTCACTTTAATGTCAGTTACACCTCTAGGATTCTCTGTCTATTCAGCCAGTAACACCCCATCCTAGTATGGTTTTCCTACTTTCCTCTTTTCTGTTAGTAAGAAAAACACACAGTCTCTTTTCATCTTGAGTTTAATGCTTATCATTTCTGATAATCAGATAAGGGAAAAGAAAAATAGTAAGTTCAATCAAGTCACAAGGTACTTGGTATCTGACTTTTTGATACCTTGTTAACCAGGAGTTTCAAACTTTCTTTCTTTTTTCCTTTCCTTTCCTTTTTTTTTTTTTTAAAGATTTTATTTATTTATTTGACAGACAGAGATCACAAGTAGGCAGAGAGGCAGGCAGAGAGAGAGAGAGGGAAGCAGGCTCCCCGCTGAGCAGAGAGCCCAATGCGGGACTCCATCCCAGGATCCTGAGATCATGAACTGAGCCAAAGGCAGCGGCTCAACCCACTGAGCCACCCAGGCGCCCTCCTTTCTTTTTCTTTTTTTCCTTTCTGTCAGAGAGAGAGAGAGATGGCACAAGCAGGGGGAGCGGCAGGCAGAGGCAGAGAGAGAAGCAAGCTCCCCGCTGAGCAAGGAACCTGATGCAAGACTCAATTCCAGGACCCCGGGATCATGACCTGAGCTGAAGGCAGATGCTTAACCGCAGCCCCTCAAGCATCCTTCAACTTTTATTTCTTAAGATGAATTTCCTCAAAAACCCTACTCCATGTCTGGCATAGTCAACCAGAGAAGTAAAATTAATACCAAATAAGTTAATTTTGATAGGGTGGCAGGGTGAAAACTGACCACCCAAATATATCGGGTTCTAATCCTGGGAACCTGTAAATGCTACTTTATTTAGAAGGGGGGTGGAAGAGTTTTACAGATGTGACTTCAGTTAAGGACCTTGACATGGGGACCTGTGGGGGTGGGGGCAGACTCTAAATACCATCACAGGTGTCACTCAGAATAGAGCGGCGGGGAGTGAGTGAACATATGCACTGACAGCAGAGGAGAAGTGACTGTGGAGGTAGAGAGTGGAAGGAGGCAGCCACAAGGCAGGGTGTGGCAGGAGCCACCAGGATGGGGGGAAAAGGCAAGGAACACATCCTCCCTGAGAATCTCAGGAGGGGGTTTGGTCCTGTTGACACCTTGATTTTGAACTAATGGTCTGATTTCAGACTTCTGGCTCCCAGAACTGCAGGAAAAGTAATTTCTATTGTTTTAAGCCACCAAAATTGTGATAATTACCTGTTACTGCAGCCCCAGGAAATTAATTTAGGTGCCCCCTTGTCTCACAGCTTATCTTATGATCTGTGGTGTCGGTGATGCTAAGATTTTAAAGGGCCCTTCACCTCTCTGTCCTAACTAACAGTTCATTCAAGCTGAGCAGAAACTTTTCTTACATTATCAGAAAGTTACCCTTGATAAACTGGAGTTTGAGGGAACACAGAAACAAGGATAATATACTTCACTAGTATTTACTCTGTAAGTATCTGGTATTTTTTTTTAAGATTTTATCTATTTATTTGAGAGAAAAAGAGATGACGAGAGAGAGAGAGAGAGAGAGAGAGAGAGAGCGCACGCGCATGAGTGGGGAGAGGAAGAAGTGGGCTCCCCCCTGAGCAGGGAGCCCAACACCAGCTCCATCCTAGGACCCCGGGATCATGACCTGAGCCCAAGGTAGATGCTTAACCGACTGAGCCACCCAGGTGCCCCACTCCTGATATGTTTTCATCTTTGTCCTAAGCCCTGGAATAAAAACTGACTAAGACAGGATCCTCGTCTTTGAGGAGGTTGATGAGGGGAGTTAGATACACACACATACAATGACATTAATATGTGGAAAATGCTGTAATGATCACGTGCACAGAGTATTGTGAACACATTGAAGAGGGCGTGGACTACAGGATGTGTGTGTATGAGCACGCAGGAGAGGGGAGCTAGAAAAAGCTTAATGGCAAAGGCATGCCTCTGAACTGAAGCAGGCAAAAGGGGTAAACTTTGATTAATTTTCTTTTCTAAGGGTTTCATATTCTGAAGGATGCTGTCTACCTTAGGCAGTGTTTATTAAGTAATAGATAACAGATCAAAAACATCTCTAACTGCCAACCAGGTTATAATCAGCATAGGGTGGCCAGTACTATTTTCCTATTATTTAAACCAAGATCAAAGGTTTTGTTGTCATTTGATTTTTTTTTTCCTCTGTGAAGAATGTAATTTGTTTCTTTCATTATGATTTTTGGGATACTGATCTAGCAACAGGACTCACCTCATTTTTTTCAAGGACAGGATTTGCTGTCTTGGTAAAGACAATAACTCCTTGCACTAACCCATCTGGGCTGGAGAAAATGATATTGAAAAGAACCTCATTAATGACAGTTCCTGTAAATAACTATGCTATTTCCTGGAAATAGCCATGCCCCCTGAGGATAGCTTGCATTATTGTTTCCTCGTAAGGCAACATACACAGTCAGATCCTGGCCCGCTTTTCCAGAACTCCTGCAAGCTAATAGGGATCAATGTAATAATCAACATTTGTATAGCATTCTATCATTCTACAAAAGGGTTTCACAAAAGTGTCTGATTATGGGTTGTTGGCATTGAAAGCAAATCCCGTTTCACCATCTGAAGCAAGTTCCTCTCCTTTTTGATTTTTTAAGTCTTTATTGTAATGTTCTTATTCTTCTAGTTAACGTTTTCCAGCTTTATTGAGATAGAATGACATATAACACTGTGTAAGCTTAAACTGTTGATTATGCTCATTTGCTGTTGAGTATGTTGATTTGATATTTATCTGTTGTGACACAATTATCATTACACTTAGCTAGCCGCTCCCTCACTCACCTCACGCAGTTACCCTTTCTTTTTTTGTGGTGAGAACATTTAAGATCTACTCTCTTCAGCACTTACAAGTTTATAATACAATATCGTTAATTATAATCATTATGCTGTATATTCCATCTCCAGAACTTATTCATCATATAAGTGGAAGTTCGTAGCCTTTAACCAACATCTGCCCATTTCATCCACCCTCTCCGGTGAGTTTAACCTCTTTCAGTTTCAGTTTCTCTCTCTCTGGAGTAAGGGCACTGACTTTCACTGGGAGAGCTAGAAAGTGAATTAAGTGAGATTTTAAGTATGAAGTACCAAGGACAGTGTCTGACAAGTAGTAGATATATTAGATATATCATAGTAAGAGCTAGATCCATTCTTTTTGTCTTTCTTTTTTCCCTAGAAGTAGCTGAAATTAAAAAAAAATGTATTTGAATATCAACAAGGTGAAAAGACAATCTATAGAGTAGGAACAAATATTTGCAAACTATCCATCTGAAAAGGGGTTAATGTCAAAAATATATAAAGAACTCGTACAACTCAATAGCAAAAAATAAAAACAAAACCAAAACAAACAAAAACCCTAGGTGATTAAAAAATGGGCAAAGGGCCTGAATAGATCCTTCTCCAAAGAAGATACATAAAAGAACAACAGGTATATGAAAAGATGTTCAACATCACTTGTCATTAGGGACATGTGAATTAAAATCACAACAAAATATCATCTCATACCTTTTAGAATGGCCATCAACAAAAGACAAGAAAAGGCATGAATTTGGAGAAAAGGGAATCTTTGTGCACTGTTAGTGGGATTGTAAATTGGTGTAGCAAGAATCGAAGAAGTATAGAGGATCCTCAAAAAAATTAAAGATAGGACAACTATATGATCCAACATTTCCACTTTTGGAAATACACCCAAAGAAAATGAAAACAGTAACTGGAAAAGATACCTGTGCCTCCAAGTTCATAGCAACATTATTTACACTAGCCAAGAAATGGAAACAACATATCTGTGTATTGATAGAATATTAGTCTGCCTTAAAATTGAAGAAATACTCCTATTTGTGGCAATGAGGATGGAACTTGAGGACATTATGCTAATGAAGTAAGTCAGACAGAGAAAAACAAATACTGTATGATCTCACTTATCGGTGGAATACAGAACTCCCACAAAAACAAAAACAAAGAAAACAACTCCTAGAAGAAGAGCTCAAACTTGTGGTTACCAGAGATAGAGGATAGGAGGAGGGGTGTATTGGAGGGAGGTGGTTAAAGGTACAAACTTCCAGTGATAAGATAAATACTAGAGATATAGTACAACTTGTTGACCATAGCTAATACTGCTGTGTGGTATATAGGAATTAAGAAAGAAAATCATAAGAGTTCTCATCCCCAGAAATTTTTTTTTCCTTTTTATTGTATCTATATGAGAAGATGGATGTTGGCTGATCCTATTGTGGTAATCATTTCACAGTACATGTGAATCAAACCATGATGCTGTATGCTATAACTGTGATGTGTGTCAATAATTTCTTAATAAAACTGGAAAAAAAAAGAACTAGGTCAATTAAGTCAAGAAAAAGTGTCTTTTGTTTTACTATTTTTTCGTTGCTTCATTCCTCTCAATTTGTGGCAAGAACCAAACCATTTTGCTGGACTCTTTTTACCTCCCATCTATTGAACTTATGGCTCTCAGATGGTTACTCAAGGGTGTAATTTGAGGAGTACTAGGGTGTCCCAGAATTTGACCTTCCCCAGGGGTGATTCTCCCTGGGTTCTCTGGGTGGTCTTTTTTGGGTCCTCTAAGCATCACATCGGAAATACAAAGAAAAGGTGTTACTTATAAATAATATACTTCCTAACTCCAGAAAGATTTAAAGCAGTTTTCAGGATTTGATCATGCATGAAACAGGAAAGTCTTCTATCACAGAGAAATGACAACTACTAGAGAGTGAACTGCATGAAATGTAAACCACACTTGATATGGATTAATTCAAGTTTTGAACGGAGGGTTGCTGTCATTCATCGGTCCATCAAATTAATTGCGGTAAGTACCTTGCTGTAGTAAGAGAAGATTTTATATTATAGTTTTAATTTCACATTATGGCATGTGTTGTAAAATGGATTTTGTTGAAAAAAAAAAAAAAAAAGCTTGAAAGCCATGAGATTAGGCTCCTAGTGGTTTACCTTTCCTGCCACTTGTTAGTTGTTAAAGTTTGGAAAATTCCTGATTTCATAAACTTTTATTGAACACTTACTTTGCATCAGACATTCTTCTATATAAATACCCTCCCCCCCTTCCTGATACTGATAATTTGCGGTGTAGGATAGGTAGCCTGTGTCCATCCCATACTCTTCTCACCTCTCCCCAGGCCTCTGGGGCAAGTTCCAGAGGATTCCTATTACTAAACAAATTCTGATACTGGGTAATAAAACGCACATTTCCAAACAGAGTGAATCTGAGCTTCCCTAAAGCCCCCTGAGAATTACGTCAGCTTTAACCATGAAACCGCTGGGTCTTTTTATTCAGAGTTTTCTTCAAAGCTCTGCCTGAATATGGGGTGGGGTGGGGGCGAGGGACTGAAAAGGGGGAGGCAGAGGGAAGCTTTAGGTAAGGGGTTGTGAGGAGGCGCTCCTTGGGGGTGGGATGAGTCGCAGAGGGTGGGCGGGAGAAGGCGGACACTTGTGCACAGGAGGGTATTTCCGGCTCGAATTTCCACGCGGAGGCTCTCTGAGTTGGACTTTTTTGGGGAAAACGACCCGTGCCGAAGAGTTAGGTGTGCGCGAGTGTACGAGGGTGCGGCGGGCTTCCCCACCTAGGGTATGGGCAGCATTCTCCACATCTTTGTGGGTCTCTGCGAGCCGCGCCGGCGGGGCTGAGGCTGCGCGGGGCCCGCCCCCGGTCCCCAGCCGGACACCCTGAACCGCAGCAGCCACAACAACAGGCTCGCCCGCAGACAAAGGGGCGGGCGCGGCGGGGCTGGCTCGCGCCCCCGGGCGGCGGGGACCGGGAGCGCGCGCTCCGAGCGCCGGGCCGGGGGCCGCCGACGGCGCAGCGCAGACCCCGCGCGGGCCGTAGCCGCGGCGCCCGGAAGACCCGGCTCCGGGACGCAGACCCCGCCCGGGCTGGCTCGGCGCCGGGCTCCGGGCTTCCACTCAGTCTTTGACCCTCGGTCCCCGCCCGCTCCCCCCTCGCAGGCCGCACCACTGTAACCGCTGCCCCGGCCGCCGCCGCTCCTTCTCGGGCCGGCCGGCGGAGAGCGCAGCGCGGCGGGGCCGGCGGCATGGCTGTGTCTTGGAGGAACTGGCTGGCCAACGAAGGGGTTAAACACCTCTGCCTGGTAGGATGGCGGGCAAGGCTCTCCCTGCGTTTTGTCTCTCGTGCAGCAACTTTGATTCATTCTCTGAGCGTGCGCGGGTGGGAAGCTGGAAGAAGTTTTGCCTCTAATTCAAACGTTCTCAACTAACAAACTTTCCGCTGTTAACACCTGGAGATAATACCACCGCCTACCCCCCCACCTCCCAGCCCCATCCCGGCTCCAAAGGCATGGGAACTTTTCTGCACACTGATGGGAGAGCGGATGTGGAGGAAGGGAGAAGAGATCACTTTTAGTGAACACAACTTTTCCTTAACCCTTTAAACATCTCTCCCCCCTTTACTCTTTCCCCAGATTGCTTCTGTTCGGTGTTGCATTTTTAACAACATGCAATTCTCCGGACGAGGTGATGTCACCGATTTCTTAGGCTCATTTTGTACTGCAGAGAATGTCTGCCGATCATTTGGGAGACTTCTTTGCAATCCAAATGCTTCATCTCAAGTGCAGAAACTGAGTTAAGATTTGCTTTGCTCTTTTCAGCTTTGTTTTCAGCTTGCTGGTTAATTGAAAATGCTTTCTGCAGTTACTAACCCAGCTTCGTCTGAAAGTATTGTGTCCAACGAATGTACTTAAGGTTTCCATTCATCAAGAAATGTTTATTTTTAATTTTTGTTTTCTCTTTCTCTGTGATATAGTTTATCTGGCTCTCCTTGAATGTCTTGCTTTTCTGGAAAACCTTCCTGCTGTATAACCAAGGGCCAGAGTATCACTACCTCCACCAGATGTTAGGGGTAAGTGGGACTTGGGTAACCGGGTAGAATGGGTTTAAGGTAGGCGGACACTGCTACCAGGCTTGGTCAGTTCTTCCATTTATTAAAGAAACCCTGGTTGTTCGCTTCAGAAAGGCTTGTACTTCTCTGAAGTGGTCCCGTTTTCTTGATGCATCATTTACACTCATGTAGGTTAAAAGGACTGACTCTTTAAAGAACCAAAGATTCTATGTGCTAAAATGAAGGGAATGAATCTGTCAGAACAGGCTAGTAGTCCCTGAGAGAAGTTGCAGCTTCTGGTCAGCTGCCAAATGCCTTGAAGGATCTGCTTCTCCAGCAGGACCCACCAATGGTAGGCTTTTAGTTTTCACTAATAAAGACTTCAGCCTGCGCACAAGCTTATCCAGAGGATTTCTGCACTCTTTCCTTTTACTGCCATTTCTCACAAAGTATGTGTCTGAGGCAGCTATTCATTTCTAGCCATTTCTTAGCTTCTTACCCTAGGTTACTGGTTGGTTATGGTTCCAGTGTTCTGGTCTAATATGAGAATGAGATTGTGCAGAACTTTGTTCTGATTTATCTCATGTTGATATTTTTCCTTTTCTCTGGTCCATGGCATTTCTGATCTCATTCTTTCTGTTCCCTTCCTACTTGACTCCTTAACAGAAGACAGAGGCATTGAGGACATCTTACTTTATATTAAGAGTCAACATTTTCTGAGCAACAAGCAAAAAGAATAAAGTGTATTGAAAAATTTTAGAGCATCTGAAAAAAATTTTGTCATTCCCTTTCATTGGGGAAGAGAACACATTCTAAATAGGACCTGCATTGTTTTTTTTTTTTTTTCTGTGGTTTAACGATTATTTAAAATTAGGGTTAGTTCACGTGAATTTAGTGGAACCAGCTTTCCATTTCCTACTTTACATTTACGGATCTTATTTATCTTCAAACTTCAGTTCTGAGAGGAGTGCTTGGCACATGCTAACTAAGACTGCAATCAATTGAGATTTAATTAGCTGATGTTTTATTGTATACAGTAAAGTACTATTTTTCATTATCTTTCGGTCACACAATTGATATTTTCGAAGTTTAACACCGATTTTTTAAAAGAGCTTATTTTTTTAGAGCTAAAGTTCACAGTAAGACTGGCAGTAAGGTACAGAGATTTCCCCTGTGTTCCCCTACCCACACACATACATAGCCGCCCCCATTATCAACATCCCCTACCAGTATGATACATAAGTTACAGCTGATGAACCTACATCGACACGTTATCGCCATCCAACACCTGTATTTTTAACTAATGGGTTAAGAAAAATGGTCTCAAAGATGAAACTTATTTTATTGGTAACTGTTAAAAATAATTTATTATTTTAGAGGGAGCGAGCGAGAGAGAGAGCACACACTGGGGAGGGACAGAGGCAGAGGGGGAGGGAAGAGAATCTCAAGCAGACTCTGTGCTGAGTGTAAGCCCAATATCCAGCTTGATCCCACAATGCTGAGATCATGACCTGAGCTGAAATCAAGAGTTGGGTGCTCAACCAGCTGAGCCATCCAGGTGCTCCTCATTTTCTTGGTAACTCTTAAATCTGAACATTTCTTTCTCTTTCTCATTTAACCACCTTTCCATTTAACCATCTATCAAACTGTCATGAAACCCATGCTTTTCAAATGGGCACACGGAAAGGGAGCCCTTGCTCCTGCCCACAAGTTTCTTATAATCTAGTGGAAAATCGAACAATAAATACTTAAAATTGAATAAGCAAGTTAAGAAAAATTTTCTTTAATAAATATATGAAGATCTCTGAACTTTTTAATTTTTTTTCCCCCTTGTAAGTCCCTTTAGGTATGAATTAGTGAACACAGGATTTTTCAGTAGGCGATATCTGACCTTTTATGTAACTAGATGAATAACTTGGAGAAAACTCAAAAGGGTTATGATGGCAAATTTTCCTGTCAAAAATGACAAATTTTTTAAAGGAGATATTTGTATTAATATACAATCTAAGAAGAGGCAACTTGAAGCCAGAAATGAACTTTGGATTTCATCTCTATGATATAATTTAAATAATAACTTACTTAAAATTAATTATGTTGGAAACAAGCAAGTTAATTTTTATGAGCTTAGAGTCTGTGTGACAACATCAAATTTATTTTGGTGACAAGTCAGATACGATGAAGGGTATACACATACACACACATATAACCCAACTAATTTAAAAAAAAATATTATTATTTTTTTTCTCACCATCACATTCTAGTGCTTTTGTTTGAATAATAAGACAGGCTAGGGAGATTCATTGGTGAGGCCAAGGAAAAAATGATAAAAGGCCTAAATTGATAACTATGAGTACAAAGTGCAACAAACAGATAGAAGAAGGGAGGGGTCATTGTAAATTAGTTTTTATAGAAACCTAAGAATGATCATAGTGAGTTGACCATTAGGCAATCCTGTCAGAAGTCAACACTGTGTGAAAAGTCACTGTGGGGAGGAAAGGAATGGTTTTTCTCCTTGTCATCCTCCTGAAAAATGAAAGATGACTTCCAAACTTCTCAGTTTTCAGTAGTTACCTATATGATGTTTTTCTCAGCATTAATTTATCTAAATCATTTTGGAATGTTTTCAGTCTATATTTTTAGTGAAAAATGAACTCTATCTATGGTTTTACTATTTGCTTTATGAAGGAGGACTTAATTTTATTTGTCCTAGGCTTATCATTCTTAATCTTTTGATGATTATGGTATTACCTTATAGTGTAAGAATTTGCAGGCATCTTTCAAGTGGCAAAGAAGATAGAGTATAACAATGGGATATAATTAATCTTAAAATAAATACTTCTGACTCCCATCTTTTACATGTTTAATACTGATACTTCATTATTATTAATTTACTGCCTTAGTGCATTTTAGAGCCTACCCTCATGAGGACAAGGTCCCACTGTGATGAATTTTAGAAAGACTGAAAGGAACATAATAAGTGTTCTGATATTACAGATGTCTCTCTTTTTAAAAAATATTTATTTATTTATTTTAGAGAGAGGGAGAAAGAAAGAGAGCACGAGTGGAAGGGGTAGAAGGAGAGAGAGAGAGAATTTCTTTTTTTTTTTTTAATTTGTTTATTTATTTGACAGACAGAGATCACAAGTAGGCAGAGAGGCAGGCAGAGAGAGAGGAGGAAGCAGGCTCCCCGCTGAGCAGAGAGCCCGATGTGGGGCTTGATCCCAGGACCCTGAGAACATGACCTGAGCCAAAGGCAGAGGTTTAACCCACTGAGCCACCCAGGCGCCCCGAGAGAGAGAATTTCAAGCAGATTCTCCATTCAGCCCAGAGCCCCAGGTAGGGCTCGATCTTATGACCTTGAAATCACAACCTAAGCCAAAACCAAGAGTCGGATGCTTAACTGACTCTGCCACCCAGGTTCTCCCATAAGTCTCTTGAAGGTGAATTTTAGATTCCTAAAAATAATGATGGTATTCCTGGAGATGAAATTACTACCACTTTAAAACACAAATTGAAGGAGTTCCTCCAGTTGCTGATTATTTTGATAATAGTATTGAGTATAAAGGTTGCCAGTATTCATCTTTAAAAGTAAGGTTACAGTAACAGTCATAGAAGTATGAGGGGAGGGAAGGGTCTACAGAATATAGCCCATTTGCAACAAGGCATAGATATTGACAAGCAGTTAATTCTTAGTAGTTGGAAATCTCTGCTTTCTCCTGGAAACCAACTATGTATTAACAAATCTATAAATATTTGGTTTAAGCCAGGAAACCATTCTTCCCATTTTACACATGGGAAGAGGTAGGCTGAGGAAGCTGATGACTTGTTCAGCATCAGACCTGGGATGTGATTGCAGTCCTGTCTGACCTTTTTGCCTTTTCTCATGCTTACACAGATTTTCAAAACACTTCACTGGCCCATCTCTGGTAGTTAGGCTACTGGTTACTATTACTCATCATCAGTGCTGCCCAACGGAAATGTAATGTGAGTCATGCAATTCAAATTTTTTCTGTAGCACGTTAAAAAAGTTAAAACTCCAGTGGCATTAAGTGTAATAATATATTTTATTTAAAGTAGTCTATCTAAACTATTGTATTGGATTGGAGTATTCAACATGTAGTCAATATTTTTAAAAATATCAGTGAGGTATTTTAGGCTATTGCCTAAATGTATTTTATACTTGTGCACATAATAATTCAGTCACCAGGTTTTCATCAGAAATACTTGACTTGTGTTTAGATTTCATAAAATTTTACAAATAAAAAAGTAAATTGACATACCTAAGCTGTTCCAAACGTGTTTACAAATTTTTCTAATAACACAAAGAACTATTCGCTTTAAGTTTTTTTTTTTTTTTAAAGATTTTATTTATTTATTTTTCAGAGAGAGAGATAGAGAGCGAGCACAGGCAGAATGGCAGGCAGAGTCAGAGGGAGAGGCAGGCTCACTGCGGAGCAAGGAGCCCGATATGGGACTCAATCCCCGGACGCTGGGATCATGACCTGAGCCGAAGGCAGCTGCTTAACCAACTGAGCCACCCAGGCGTCCCATCCCGCTTTAAGTTTTAAAATAAAAAAAAAATACTCAACCTAAAAATTCAGTCTCTTGGTGGGGCCTAGGCACATTTCAGATGCCTAATAGCTGTGTGTGACTAGTGGTCACCATTTTGGACAGCGTAAGCATAGACTATGGGAGAAGATATTCCTACTCCCATGTTCATACACACTTACCATTTTGTTTTACAGCAAACAGCTGGCCACCAACCAGCCCAATAAAAAAAACATAGGGATATTGGTAGTGTTCTTATTCCCCCTCTCCAAAACAGGAGTTATATATCGGATGGGAAGTCATGGGCCCTTGTTATTTGTGTGTCACCTTAAGAATATCTCTGACTTCTCCCTAATCATCTGAGCTTTTTGGTGGTGGGGACCTTTGAGAGTGAAGGTAAACTTATTTAATGCTGAGAACTAGTGGATTTATTTTTTACATCCATATTTATTTATATTTATGGGATGCTAGTGGTTTGTTCTCGGTCCAGGATTAATGGTTTAAAAAAGTCACGTAAAAACTGACTGAGAAAAGATCTTAACTGATGGAAGATAAAGTAACCGTTGAGGTTAATGTGTCTTCGTAGGAGTTTTCATTAGGACTGTTCTCTCCCAAACTGGTCTGACCCAGACCTGGAGGCAGCCTGGTCACGGCTGGTTTATGCCTGAGTTAATGTGCTAATCAGACTGTGTACTTCCTAGGAGATGTTTAATTATGACATGCTGTGAGTTTTGGAATCTTAAAATTTAAGCTAAGAGGAAGAAAAAAAGTTCTTTTGAGGGAAGCCAAAACAAACACACGTACACATAAACTAACCAAGGAATAACCTCCTCTACCTTCCCATAACAAAATTTTAAATAAAGGAGTACTTTGATTTTTTAAGATAAAATCTATTTTTGATTTATTTGTTTTCAAGGAATGGAAAATGTAGTTGCTTGCACTTTACTAGAAAGTCCTAACATGTTGTCACTGACCCTGAGAAATATGGATTTCTTCCCTAAATTTTTTGAAATATTGGGCAGTTTAACTCAATATATTATGGATAGAAGCCCTCATACTGAAGTTCATCTATTTCTGAGTTGTATTTCTGATGTTTTAATAATTAATAGATATAATTTGATTGATAAGAACATCTTACTTTGAGAAGAGAATGTGTTTTATAGTACCAGATTCAATGTGTTTTGGTTTTACTATCTTTTTCCTCCCAAACTAATTTTTGTATATGGAACATTCAGTTTCAACCTAGTTATTCTCATGGTGCCATGATGAGATGTTTAATTTTTTTGCTTTGTCTCACAATTGTTATTATTTTTTTAAGGATTTTATTTTTAAGTAATCTCTACACCAAATGTGGGGCTTGAATTTACAACCCCGAGATCAAGAGTCTCATGTGCTACCAACTGAGCCAGCCAGAACCTCCCCCCCACAATTATTATTTTAGATCTACTGCACCATCATGAAGATCTTTTTTTTTTCTTTTTTAAAGAATTTTATTGAGATACCTGTGTTAGTTGGAAAAAAGCTGGGAACATTGAGATTTTTTTCTAGTCTCAGAGTGATGATCTATCTTTGGTTAATTACTATACTTTAAGTGATTAAGAAATATTAACTAATTTACCCTCTCAAAAGTTCTAGAAGTTATATCATAATTAACAATTTTTGGAGACAGAAATCTGATGTCCTGTGAATTTGTTAAGGTCAGATATTAGACTGTCTGTGCAAATGCACCTATGATTTTAAGTCAGTATTGGTTTCATAGCTGACCCAAGCAGCTTTACTTCTGCTGAGAAGGAATATATACCATCTATGAGTTTCAGAAAAGGCTTGATCATTAATTCTTTTCATTTATTGCATGCAATATAAAAGCAGCTAGATTTGCCTAGGCATGCAGTGTGTTTCAATTCAGGGGATTATTTTTTAACTGAATGGGTGATTTTTTTTTGTTGTTTGTTTTTATTCTTAGCATTCTGCTATCTGAAAATACTTTACTTCCTGTTTATTGACGGGTGAAAGGACTTACCTTTACCCTTGATGCAATCGTTATAGTCTTAATCCTTTTACAGTATTGGAGACTCAGGATTTTAGACTTGGAATTAAGCTTTGGTATCTTTACTTAGACTTCTTCCTCATTTTTCCAAACAGAAAGATGAAGTTGAAGTCATTTGCTCACCATCACCCACTGAATGAGTGGCTTGGTCACAATTCTGGTCTGTAGATCCTCAGTCCAGCAGTTAGTCTGTTATGATGAACAACTCTACGTACACACACATAAACAAATTAAACCCCACACTCTGTATACCACTAGCTTTCCATCTTATGGGAAATGATACTTAAAGATGTTTAGCAATTTAAGAAGTTAAGATAATTTACCCCCAAGATAACATAATTTTCAGCATTATAGTTGTTTTAGATTTGTTTCAGACAAATTATCAAGGAATTTTTTATGAGACTTACTTTTATTTAAATTATTTCTGATTCCATAATATTTTTTGGACTTAACAGCACTCAGTGTTTAACCTCTTTATTATATATAGCTGAATGTCCACTGCATAATTGTCTTTTATCAATACCAGCCAAAATAGCATAGAATTAGAAGGTAGAATTAATTTTAGAGTATTTCAAATCTACTTACTTCATTTTGTTATTAATAATATTAATAACATCAATAGTAGGTTATATTTATTGAGGACTGTCTAGGAAATAGGCTTGGTGTGGACTAATTTGCTTAAAATTTTCCATTCATCCTGTGGAGTAGATTTTTTTTTTTTTAAAAGCCATTTATTTATTTAAGAGAGAGAACATGAGCAATGGTGGAGAGGGAACAGAGGGAGAATCAGACTCCTTGCTGAGACCAACTTGACTTGGGGCTCCATCCCAGGACCCTGAGATCATGACCTGAGTGAAAGGCAGATGCTTAACTGACTGAGCCACCCAGGTGCCTCCAGAGTAGATAGTTTTAATTTTTCACCTGAGCAACTGCATTAGGGAAGTTCTGTGACTTGCTAGTGAGTGACAGAGGCAGGACTCCAGCCCACACATCCTGGTTCTAGAACTTGTATTGTTAACTATTGTGCTCTTCTGTCTCTATGTGACATTATATTAGGCTGAACTACATGAATTGCTATTTAGATAAAGAATAATCAAATAACAGCCATTTCATATAGTTCAACCTGATAGCAACTATTACCATTTACTAATCACATTGTATATGCCAGATATAATTAGTTCTTTGCTCTTTCTTTATATAATTTCATTTATTCCTTTTATTTAAATTATCCTTGTAAGTAACAACCCTGGAATATAGGAAGCATCACTTTTTAGGGGATTGAGAAACTGAGATTCTGAGTGATTAGGTAATTGTCCCCAAGTCACACAACTAACCCCAGGAGAAGCCCTATTGGAACCCACATTTGTCTCATACTGAGGACCTTGTTTTCAATCACTGTGCACTCCCAGGGGGTTCTGAGACAGATGGGGTTAGAACTGGAATTTTCTTATGTGTCCTCCCACTGGCTCTGCACCAGACTGTCTATATGTATGTTTGTGTGTTTTTGTATCGATAAGTACTCGATCAGGAATCAGGGGAAGAATATGGTTTATGGATTATTCTTAGACCTGGCACAGACCTGTAGACCTCAGCCTAACTGGTGCCTCCCACACTAGTTTGCTCAGGCGTCCATAACAAAGTACCACAGACTGGGCGGTCTAACCAACAGAAATGCGTCTCCTCACAATTCTGGAGGCCATATGCTTTATGCTTTCTCTGGGAAACACCCAGCCTGAGGCAGAAGAGCTTGTAGAATGACTGAATGTTATAGGGATCTTACAGTTTAATATAGTTCATTTAGCTCCTTTGACAGATGAACTTGGTGAAATTAAATGTCTCCTTTATCAACTCAGTCTTTTAATCTTAGTCAAGTTTTCTAATTCATCATGCTCAGCAATGTGATGATCTTAAAATTGATTTTAAAAGTGCCTAGGTCATACTGGGGAAGAAAATAAAATATTCAAAAAACAATCAAATAAAGATCATTAAACCGTGGAGCTAAATGGTTATGAGTTTGAATCCTAGCTCAGGCGTTTATCTCCCTTTATGATTTTGGTAAATTTCTATTCTGAGTGTAAGTTTAACTCATTTGTGAAGTTGAGTTTAAATCTTTCCCTCAGTTTAGTTGTGAAGATTACATGAGAAAATGTGGGTGAAATGCTTAGCACTTGGTACATAAGTACTCAGCAAATGATAGTTATTACTGTAATTAGGTAGTGTTATTTAGCATTCCTAGTATTAATAACACTGAATAGGATTATTATAAATTATTTATGCTTGTAAACAAAAATAAAAGCCAACACTCACTGAAATGTTCTCATGGACACACATTGTATTACTTTTTTTTTTTTTTTTTTAAGATTTTGTTTATTTGGGAGAGAGGCTGTGTGTGAGAGAGAGAGAGAGCGCGAGCGAGAGCGAGCATGCGCACACAAGCCGGGGGGAGGGGCAGAGGGAGAGGGAGAAGCATGCTCCCTGCTCAGCCAGAAGCCCTTGCACACTGGATTCCAGAACCTGGGATCATGACCTTGAGCCTAAGGTAGACACTTAACGGACTGAGCCATCCAGGTGCCCTGAATTGCGTTCTTTATACATTTTTTTTCAAAAGATTTTATTTATTTATTTCACAGACAGAGAAATAGCGAGAACAGGAAACACCAGCAGGGAGAGTGGGAGAGGGAGAAGAAGGCTTCTCACAGAGCAGGGGCCCCGATGTGGGGCTTGATCCCAGGACCCTGGGATCATGACCTGAGATGAAGGCAGGTGCTTAACAACAGAGCCACTCAACTAGTCCACAAGGTAGATTCTATTACGTAAGGAGAAACTAACAGAAATTATAAATAACTTGCTTGTGGGATAAAGTACCAAGCATAAAACCCATTATATAATAGGTGTTCCCCCAGATGCCAATTTTCCTCTTTCCTTCCCTCTTCTCTCCTTCATAGCCACACATGACAGTTCACCTAACTGAAACATGATGAAACTGTTCTACGTATCTGAGTGTCATGTTGAGGATTAGATGATACAAAGGATAGGAAAGTACTTTGAAGAATTGAAAACATCATGGATGTGAAAAGTAGTTATCCTTTACTGTTGCTGCGTCCTGTCATTTGTCCCAGCTTTTAAGGCTCCAGCCACGGCACCATGACAGAGCTCCTCCAGGGGTCAATAGCAAAGTCATGGAGAAAGGAATGAGGGACAAGTGTCAGATGGTCTTTCATATTCAATATGCATTACATTTACAGTATTGACTCTTGAAATGAGATCTTGATGGTTTGTGACATGTTGTAATTAATAATTTGTGCTAAGGCATGAACTTAGCCTTAAGACTTAAGCCTTAAGAACTTCAGACTGAGACCTTAGTAGAAGAGCAGATGACTTAGGTGGGCATTGGGTCTCACTTCTTAGTATCCACATTTTAAAGCAACTTTGTGATGTGATAACAAGCAAACAATGTGGTAAAAATACGTGTGAAAATTGGTTTCTTTAGTGCTTTGGCAGTGGGACTAAAGAAAAAGTAGATTAAGGAGAAGATGGACTTTGCATGATTGTTAGAATGTTTACGTATTTAGAAATTGAGAACTTGAATTTGACAATGACTTCATTTGATAAATGAATCAAATACAAGTTCTATGGGGAATTGGTTTAAATCACATGATTTAAGGGTTTTCTGAATTTGGGAAATTGTTAAAGGTCTTCGGACACATCCCAAGGATATCAGAGGTCTTCAATAGTTTAAGGCAAGAGATGTTTTTACACAAAGTAAAAACATTTTATACACCTGAAATTTAAGAAGAAAAGTGGGCCCTTCAATACTAAGATAAATACAAGAAATGATTTATGATGAATGCCTTTCTGACTAGATTCCTTTTTCTGGTGATAAGATTATCCAATAGTTGATTTCAAAGTGCCACTAATTTTGTTCCATGTGATCTTTGAAAGCTCAGGTGCATTGGAAGATACAAAGGGACAAAGGGGTAGTGATCCAAATAAATTTCTTTTGATTCTCTATGCTAATTCCCCCCACCCCCCATTTCTCTCTCTTATGGACCTTCTAATTACCTGCATAACTTGCTGTTACCTTACCTTGAATGAAAACATCGATTTCCAGGCTGGTGAGGGTGACCCAAGAGAATCGTGGTACAAGAAAAGAATCACCCCTTGTGAAGATGCTGAAAATAGGGTGATAAGAATGCATTTACCTCTCACTGATCTCCCTGGGCCAAGTTGTTTTTGAGAAGTTACTTTGGGCCTTTGAGCTTTGTTAATTCTCTCAGTTTGAAAAGCATGGACCCAAAAGCACATTTGTAAAGTGCTTTGAGTCATGCAAACAAAGGTAAAGAATATGTTTTTATTCCCACCTCCACCCCCTCCCTTTTGCTCCCCGCCCCCCGAATATCTAAAGGGAAAACTAAGCAAATATCATCAGTGGTCTATATTAATGGGTTCCAGTTGGAAAAAAAAATGACTCATATTAAGCCACAAGAATGCAGAGCTTCCATTGCATGTTCTTCCACTCAAGAAAAGGCATTTACTGTTGGGCATTGTCTGTATTACATTTGTTACCTCCCATAGAAGTTCTCTGTAGGGTTGGAGCTTGGCTTGGACTATGTAGAACCCATCATTGAACTATTTTTGATCTCGTATGTTTTGTAAAACATAAGAGAAGGGGAAATGAGTCAAATGAACATCTTACAGGAGTTTACGATCACAATGGCTCTATAGAGTTTACTTAATTTTGGTTTGCCTGACGAAAACTAGTCCTTGACTTGTACTGATTTTAAAGCTTAGACATGTTATTCTCAAAGAAGAAAATATGTTTTGTTCAACCCACAGATTTTAGATTTATGACATTTGTTCAAATCTTCTATGACACGTGTAAAAAGTCTTGTAAAAACTGTTACCACCTTTTCCTAAGCATGTAATGACGATTAGTTTAAATTTCAAATATAGTAACACCTGGGAAAATTCCAAAGTTTAATGGAAACAATACAATGTAATGAACAATGGATGTAAGAACATGGATTTTTATGGACAAGTTGACAAAAGTGGAAATCGGGACTTTATCTTATAACAAATATATCTTTAAATGATTTATTGAAACCTCCAAAGCCTTACGTTTCCTCAATTTTAAATGGAGAATTATATTATGAAATTGAATTATCTAAAAATTCCAGTATTGAAATAGTCTGACTTAAAAAAAAAAAAGATGGCAGTTTTGCATAGTTTAACCTAGTATCTCTTACAGGCTTTTGTTTTGTTTTGAAGAGAGGATTAAGTAGGATGAGGAAGAAATGCGTGTGAGGCCTTCAAAAAGTATGATTTCCCTTCTTGCTAATGGCAAGTTATAGTAGATTATGCTGGAATCATTTCTTTTAGGCGACACTTTTGAAGTTAAGAATGTTTTGATGTTGAAATCTACTTGTAAATGGCCGCTAATGACAAAATTTCCAGCAACTTAGAGACATTAACTCCTAATTTCAGACAGTGTATATATTATGAATTATTTAAAGAGATATTTTGCAAGCGGCAGTGTGTTTTTAATTATAATCTCAAAACGATTGAAGCTCACAATTAATTGCTTTTTAACTGGTAATTGTTTTCAAATTTTATCTCAATTTTTTTGCCTTTTAAAAGCTTTCTGTCAAACCAACTGAAGATTGAAGTACACGCAAAGAGAACTAATTTTAAAGGACATTAGCAGTGACTCTTTGTAAAAACAAAGGATTTAAAAAGCTATGTTTTGGATTTCAGGTACCGAGTATTTAAACATGTATCTTAGTTTGTAGCCAACTGCCTTCCTGGGCCTTTATCTTTCTTCATCATTCATTTATTTATTAATTCATTGTGTAATTACTCCTCATTCTCCAAATCCCCAGTTCCTTTTTCCTCCCGACAACAGGAACATTTTTAACATGCTGACATGTATCCTTCTATTGTTATTTTATTTGCATGTTTCTTTGAATTCACTGAAATGGTATTATGCATAGACTCATTCTGTTTCTTGCTTTTTTTCCATCTGGTATTATGTTTTTAAAGTCTGTCATGTGACTATGCGGTTCTTTGGGGTTTTGTTTTTAATTGCTACACAGTATTCTGTGGTTCCCATCTGCCACAGTGTACTTGCCCATTCTCCCAGAAAGGGACCCTTCGATTTCTTATGATTTCCTATGACTTAATCATGACTTATGACTTTATCACGACTAAACATCGTGATAAACATAAAGCATATTCTTAGAGTAGAGATATTATACATTAGTTTCCTGGTTTTGTGATTTAGAAACTTTGCCCAATCCCTGGAGGACAAGTAATCTGTTCATACTGTAACAAAAGTAACCATTTTTGTTAGGATATTTCTATATACTTGTTATAAAGGTTTTTAGTGAGATTGAGATGACATTGGATGTGATCACACTTGGTACAACTTTAAATATTGATATTCAGTTGTAGTAACTGGTTTTCAGTGAGAAGTCTAAAGGTTATTGGATAACTAAAGGGAAGAATGCAGCAAGTATTTAAAGTTATTATTTGATTTCTGTATTCCCACGGTTTTTTTCTTATGTATTGCACATAATATTAACCATTTAAACAAAAAACCTACCCATATAAACAGTTACAGTAAAAACAATAATAATAACACATATAACATCAGACTTAGAAATAGAGGAAATGGCGGGGGGCACTGGGCGGTATAGTCGGTTAAGCCTCCAACTCTTGGTTTCTGCTCAGGTTGTGATCTCAGGGTCCTCAGAGGGAGCCCTGTGTCAGGTTCCTTGCTCAGTGCAGAAACTGCTGTAGTTTCTCTCTCCCTCTGCCCCTCCTCATTGTGCTCTCTCTCTCTCAAATAAATTTAAAAATCTTAAAAAAAAAAGAGATATAGGAAATGGAATAAATATAGAAGAAAACATTAAAAGGATAGGTGAATAGAGTGGAATGGATTACAGAAAAGGAAACAGACATGTCACAGCAATGATTCATCCAAACTGTCTGAGCTGCAAAGTGTAATATAATAGACAGCTATGTGGACCCAGAGTCCAAGCAAGGTTACGAAGGTTGTGGGATGGAGTGTGCTTGGAAGGTTCTTTCTTTCTTTCTTTTTTTTTTTTTTTATGGTAGCATATGAGGGTTTTCTTTATTAATACTTTAATATATGTAGAAATACTTTATTTTTTTTCTCTGAAATGCTTTGGTAAATGTTTTAAGAGCACATAAGCTGACCAAGCTGTAAGAAATGTGCGATGCTCTCTGTCACAAGGGAGCTGTGGTTTGGATGATATTTAATGTTTGGGCCCCACTTAAGTTGCAGTAGTGTGCAAGAATCACTGTCTCTTACACCCTTCCATTACCCTGGTGGTTCTGTTCATTACTTGGAATCCCCCTTTTCCTTGCCAGCTATAATGTCACTTCTTATTTCCCCTCTTCCCCCCACTCACACATTTCCCCTCTTTCCTGTTCCTGTCCTGTTATGTTCTATTCCGTTCGATCCTGTCCAATCTTATCCTGTCCAGCCTCGTCCTATTTCGTCCTGTCCTGTCATGTCCTATTCGGTCTTCTTCTGTCCCATCCTATTCTGCTCTTTACTGTCATGTCCTGTCCTATCTTATACTGTTTTATTGATCTTGAACTTGAAGTAAATATCTTCTTGTTTATCAAAGGCTGGAAAAAAAAGAGCCCAGTAGCTTAATGTCCTTCTTCTGGAAACTATCACCTTAAGCCATGGAAATATTTGCAAGATAATTTATAAAGTTTGTCATGGATTTTTTCAGTATGAAAATAATGCATCCAATTAAGGGGGAAAAATGGACAAATGCACAAAAGTTGAAATAAAAGGACAATTGCCTTTCAGTATTTGCTTTTCAGTATTTTAAGATAATATTTCTCCTCAAATTGTACTTCTAAGGCTTTTCCCCCACTCCATTTTACTTACAAAATAATCTTTCTTGTGACTTTCAGGTTTATTAAATCTTTTTCATATTTGTTATAGAAAATGGGAGGAAATGCAAAAAAAAAAAATCTCAGAACCTACACCTAACCACCATTAACATTTTGGTTATTTCTTAAGTAAAAGTTTTTTCTTTTTTTTTTTTTTTTTAATAATATGATTAGAATAAACAGTTTTAGGGATGCCTGGGTGGCGCAGTTGGTTAAACGACTGCCTCCGGCTCAGGGCGTGATCCTGGAGTCCCGGGATCGAGTCCCACATCAGGCTCCCAGCTCCATGGGGAGTCTGCTTCGTTCTCTGACCTTCTCCTCTCTCACTGTCTCTCTCTCTCTCAAATAAATAAATAAAATCTTTAAAAAAAAAAAAATAAACAGTTTTATATTCTTCTTTTAACATGCAGCATTAAATATTATATTAGGTTTATTTCTGTTATATTATCACATATAGTTCAAAAATACATTTTTTATTTTTAATATTTCATTGAGTAAATACAAACATACCTGTTGCAAACACTCCCCAAATTTCGGACATTCAGATGGTCTCTATTAATCCAGAAAATGCTATGAAAAACATCATTGTGTAGAATACCTCCTTTGTTTGTATAATCATGTCCTTTGGATATGTTATTAGAAATTCAAAGTATATTAACCCATTTAATTTTATTTATTGTAAATTTTCATTGTGATCTATCCATTTAGTTTTTGGTACTTAATTGGTAAATTCATTACATTTCAAAAGAAACACATGCTTCTCTGTACATTGAATACTGATGTTACCATAGAAAAAAATTAGGAATTCTCCTTTATTTCTATATAATCTATGTTATATACAGATACACATTTTGCATGTGCATATTATTAATTCATTTCCATTATACAAGTTTAACTTATTTTCTGTGGCTAAAGACTGTCCAATAATGTAGAGATAATTTTTTTCATTTCTCTACTGTTAACCAATTTGTTCCTAGTCTTTTTGTTTTTATCACATGCCATACTGCAGTGTATCCTTATAGAAATTTTTATGTACACTTGGACAAGTATTTCTGTATGCCACTTTATTTTTTTAAGAAATTCCAAAGCGAGGGGGAGGGAAGGGTGGGAAAAAAAAAAAAAGAAATTCCAAAGTGAGATATTTTGGACCTATTAAATGTTAGTTTTTTTAGGGAAAAAAAAGATTATTTTTGATTTATATTTCCTCTCTTATACCTATTTATCATCTTACATTTGATGTAATGCCTTGTTCTACCAGGAGATGAACTAGTGTGGACCACTGTGTGCTGACCAATTAAACTCTGAAGAATTTGTTGGAAGAGTCTAATGCTTAGAAGTGTGTGCGTCAGGAGCGCCTGGGTGGCTCAGTGGGTTAAAGCCTCTGCCTTTGGCTCAGGTCACGATACCAGGGTCCTGGGATTGGGCCCTGCATCGGGCTCTCTGCTCAGCGAGGAGCCTGCCTCCCTCTCTCTCTCTCTGTCTGCCTCTGTGCCTACTTGTGATCCCTGTCTGTCAAATAAATAAATAAAATCTTTAAAAAAAATCATTAAAAAAAAAAAAGAAATGTATGAATCAGGAAGTTTAGGTGAATAGTTTATACCAGACAATCCATTCAGTCCATTTTACTGAGTACCTACTCTCTCAGCCATTTTAGCCATTTTGATACATCTAGAGTTTTCTCAGAATTAATATCTTATTGGAGACAGTATTTTTTTTTTTCAAAGAAAGACTAAGAGAAATTTAACTGGATTCAAAGTTGAAAGTTATAGTTGAAAGACATGCTGAGTTAGCTAAGATTGCTAGTATTTTGAGGATCAAGATAGAACTTAAAGACAGTTTCATAGATTAAAATAATAAGAGTCGTTAACAAACAGGATTGAGTTCAGGACAAATAAAATGGTAATGAGAGAAATGAGAGTAATGAGAGAATAATCGTAATACTGAATATATTGTAGTCACAGTATGAGTTTTATCTATTTATTCATTTTTAAGATTTTATTTATTTAACAGAGAGTGAAAGAGCACAAGCAGGGGGAGCGGCAGGCAGAGGGAGAAGTAGACTCCCCACTGAGCAGGGAGCTGGACACGGGACTCGATCCCAGGACCCTGGGATCATGACCTGAGCTGAAGATAGACACTTAACTGCCTGAGCCACCCAGACACACCCACTGTATGAGTTTTAATATATGTTGTTAAGGATAGTTTGATTACAAGACTAACCAAATGAGGGTGTACCATTGCTTTGACTGTTACTTCCTTTCAAAATTATTCTAGTATATCTGTTTGGCTTCCAAGTTTTAGGAGGAATGTTGAGAAATTAAAAATGGTTTAAGGATGAGGAAGAATGATGCAAGGTTTTGGAATGATTGTTCCTGATGAAGAGTAGCTGAGATGTGACTAAATAAATATCCTGTAATTGTGATCAGATGTGCTGGACCTGTGACGGAAGAAAAACAGGGCCTGTCTCAACTTTCTAGCCAACCACACTCTCCAAATTACATGCCATTCCTTGGTGCCTTTCCCTGTGCATGGCAAATTTCTGTAGGAGGAGGAACTGTAACAATGACATAAAAGCAAATGTGCTGTAATTCTTGAGACCCTTGTTCTTGTGCTGTAGATAGGAGTAGATTATAAGAGATGAGCATGAAAATTTATAGAAATATAATGGGTGAATTAAAAAAATCAATTTTTGTCAGCTAAAGAGATCAAGCCATTTTCATTTGATTTGTTTTTACCTTTTAGAACAGTTCTACAGGAGAAAGTGGAGCAAGTTTTGACTAGTGTTTTGTTAAGTTCTCCAATTCTAGGTTTTGGAGACAATAACCTTGGTAGGGGTCACAGGTATTAAGTGTGATAAAAATATGCTTTTTAATGTGGTGACCTGTTTAGTAGACCTGTAGAAACCCATGAATGTATTTAATGTAGTTCTGGATCTCACTTAGGTTGAACTTCAACTTTTGCAGACAGACTCATTGTTTAGAAGTGAATCTATTCTGCTCTCTGGGTTTTTGGCACAGGAAAGACAAGATAGACAAAATCTAGACAGAAATACCATGTTATAATCTTGCTTTCTTCTTGTCTAGGAACTGTATTTCTTTCTTTCTTGTAATAGACTTCTAAGGAAGGAGTACATTCCTACTGAAAATGGAAGAAAGTTTACTTCTAGAAAGGATGGAATGATGAATGATGGTGTATAAAAGGGAAGATCTGAGTTAAGCATAAGGAAATCTGCATATGAAGTCAGGATGGATTCTTTTTTTTTTTTTTTTTTTGGTGGCCCCTTTAATCATATGGAAACAAAATCTACCCCCCACTCCATTCCTGGCTGCATTTCTTTCTTTCTTTCTTTCTTTTTTTTTTTTTTAGAACTGATAGCTTCTTTAGAAACAGTGTTTAAAAAAAAAAAAAGTTTATAGATTGAAAGAGAGGTCAATGTGAGTCAAAAATTACATCATAGTTAAATTCTCCAGGGCAGTTAGTTGACAGAAACCAGCTAGGATCATTTGGCATGAACTATAGTTCATAATGGAATGAGGGGACATTCATGAGTTTTTGGATATACCCCAAGACCACTGAATTGCTAGTTTATTTTGGAATTTTTTAAAGAAATAATTACTCCAATTATTATTAACTGCTTTCTGATAGTTCATGGCATGTTATTCATTATTGTTTTCATATGAAGCCTTATCAAAATAGGTAATCAACTTTTTGAAGTAACTTTTCATTGAAATGTCATTTTTAAGAATCATTAAGTATGATCCTGTCTGTATGAAATGCCTATCATATTCTTAATTGATACCCCTATTATAATATATTAATAGTGCACACTGAAATTTTAGTTAGGACCACAAGTTTGATTTAGAGGGATAGGGAAAATAAATTTTCTAGTTTTCTTCCATGGACCATTTTGGTGATTATAAAGACGACAGAAAGTGCTTACTATTGCTTTGGAAAGTTGTATGGACTACTTTATGGAGTAGTCTCTTTTTGCTTATGTTTCTGTCTCACTTCTGCTTTTCTTTGACTTTCATTGCTAAAAGCATATTTTCTTTGAGGAGTATTTTTTTTTTTTCAAAATAATTTTCACTATTAAGGAGTATGCACTTTTGAGGTCCCCAACAATAAGAGGCATTTTGGGCATTGCCACTTAGCAGTGCTTACCACTTGCTAGCTTTTGGGGGAAAACAAGGAGATAAATAGGTAAAATATTCTAATACAACATCTCAAGTACTCTAAAGGAAATAAAGGTGGGAAGAGGTGGAATGCCATCCCAAATAGAAGAAATGGCGATAAACACCATGAGCTAGGGACAGTGAATGAAGATATGTGGTGAAAATTCAGAAGAGGAGCTTATTAATCTGGTAATACCTCCAGGAGCTGCATTAATTATAAAAGGATGGCCAGTGGGCCCTATGGGATCATCAATTTGTCTTATTTACAGACTTTTAATATAAGTTGGTACAAAAAGTTTTGGATTAGATGACCTATACAGACTCATCAAAGAGCTACCGTGGCCCTAATGACTGTTTAGAAGTGAGTCTCTTCTGCTGTCTGGGTTTTTGGCACAGGAAAGACAAGATACACAAAATCTAGACAGAAATGCCAATTTAAATCTTTAAATTGGGCATGCAGTTCTATCAAGTAAATCCTAATCTCAAGAATGGTGGCAGTTGGGGAAATGGAGGCCGAGTTTTCATTCTTGGGCACTATGGCATGATGGAGAAAACAGGTCCGAGTCTAACACTAGATGAAAACTACATTTCTTGGGTGATCTCTTTTGGTCTCGATTATTTATTTCTTAATTTCCAAAGGAGGACACTGAAGCATCATTTCGTAGACTCATTCATTCAACCACCTTAAAGTTATTGAACACCCACTAATTGCTTAGAAATTTTCTTGAAATCTTTAGAATCAGCCAAGTGCAATAAAGCTCGTCTCCCATAGCTGCAACTAGAATCTTAATTCCTGGGGCGCCTGGGTGGCTCAGTGGGTTAAAACCTCTGCCTTCGGCTCAGGTCATGATTCCAGGGTCCTGGGATTGAGCCCCGCATTGGGCTCTCTGCTCAGCAGGGAGCCTGCTTCCTCCTCTCTCTCTCTGCCTGCCTCTCTGCCTACTTGTAACCTCTGTCTGTCAAATAAATAAATAAATAACTCTTTAGAATCTTAATTCTTCAGAGCTGAAGATGGAAAAACAGGCTAGGAGGAAGTTATTTGTAGGAAGGCATGCCTTAAGAACACCTACATTTTGAAACTAGAGCAGGTTAGTGGATGGGATTATGATAATAGCTTCTGCTGACTTTTTACTAGATGCTGGGTACCATACTAGGTACTAGATATACTTAATACTCACAATAACCCGTTGAGGTTGATGTATTGTTTTTATTTTATAGATGAGGAAAATGAGACAGGGTAAGAAAATGTATCAGGCCACACAGCTCAAAAAGGTGTTTTAAACTCAGGTTTGTTTGACTTTGAAGTGCATTCTAAAACAGCGATTGCCAAGCCTGGTGTACCTCCTGGGGCCCCCTCTCCAGATTTAAAGAATGAAAATTTCAGAAAGCACAGCAGAGATGTGTTTATTTATAAATAGTTCATCCAGTGATTTCAGTGTTCAGTCAGAATAGGAAAATATTCTGTCAAGAGTTACACAAAATGACAGGGAAAAATACTTGTGGGATAACAGGTAAGCAATTGAAAGAGTAAGGAAGTATTATGGTTTGGAAAGTTCACTAGGCAAGATGTCTGGATTCACATCTCTGTTCTGGGGAGTGATGTGTTCTTAGGAAACGTCAGATAGCCTAGAGGTGGGTCTGGGTTCTAAACCCTGTTTCTTCCCACAGCAGCATGTGAATAGTGGCAAAAAGAAGGTTGGGCCAAATGATGTGTAAAACCCCATAAACGAACTACAATTCTGTGGCTATAAAATATGTGAGAATTAGGGGTTGTATAGGCTTCATTTGGTTTGATTAAAAAGAATCAACAAAATTGATCTTAATGAGTACAAATTTACATAGTTTTAAACAAACACAAAATGCCAATCCAGAATATAAAATAATTTGTTATAAACCTCTATGGTAATTTTCATTTTTTTCCTGGAAATAGTTGACTAATTGTTGACTCACTGAGAGGTAGCTACAGAAAAATGACCAGTTATTAAAACTTACTTTTAATACTTCTCCAGCCTTTTCAAAGCTCTTTAGACAAGGGTGTTGCATAGATGTTTACATGTAGAATGTCATATTCCCTCAAAATTGTTGAGAAAATTACCATTTGAGAGCAAAATGTTCATTTGAATGTTAATTTACTGGAAAAGGTAGTTTGCAGGTCAACAATTTCAACAGGATTTTGATACACTTTAATAGCATTGTCAAGAACCTAGGTGAAGATGTGGAAAACACGAATGTAAAATTTTTAGCCAAAGCATAATTGAGAAGGAAACATGTCAGAATATTGGGTTGATGGGGCGCCAGGGTGGCTCAGTGGGTTAAAGCTTCTGCCTTCAGCTCATGTCTTGATCTCAGGGTCCTGGGATAGAGCCCCGCATCGGGGTCCCTGGTCAGTGAAAAGCCTGCTTCTCCCTCTCCTTCTCCCCCTGCTTGTGTTCCCTCTCTCACTATGTCTCTCTCTGTCAAATAAATAAAATCTTAAAAAAAATTATTTATTTATTTATTTGTCAAAGAAAGAGAGAGCGAATGCACAAGAAGAGGGAGCGGCAGGCAGAGTGAGGAGCAGGCTGTCTGCGGAGTGACGATCCGGCTCACGGCTCCATCCCAGGACCCCGTGATCGTCACCTGAACTGAAGGCACCCACTGAGCGGGCTGATCCACTCGGGTGCCCCAAGACGTGCATTCTTAATATGACCTACACAATCCAGCAGGCCTCCCCCTTCTCCACGTTTATGTTGTAATCACCTTCCATTTCCAATCCAACCACGCTGAGCTACTATTGAATTCTCATATGTACACTACGCTCCCCTTTGCTGCATCAGTTCTCATGCTGTTTTTTACTTCTGTATGGGTGTCTTTATTTTTGAGTGCCTTGTACTTTTACCCTCAAAATCTCAGTTCACTTTTCACTTAATCATGGCAACCTTCCTGACCTTATTTGGTTTTCATTTCCTGTTACACATGCTCATGCTCTGTATTTCTTATTCACAGCATTGATCATTTTAGAATTTACGTTTGATTATGTAGCTATGTGATTCGTGTCTGTTTTCCCTACTAGAATATAACAATCCTAGGAATAGACATTCTCTGTTTTTCATTCATGATTGAACTCCTGGTGCCTTGGGATATGTGCATATCAAATACATATTTATATATGTATTGAATGACTAATGTAAGTGGAACTTACTACGGAAGCACAGAGGAGAACATTCAGAGAAAGGATGTGATATTGTGACCCCAAGGCAATAAATTATTTTTATATAGTGCTTGCATATTTTGGACTGGGTTTACTTTTCACAAAAGTTCCAAGAACTAGGATTACTATATCATATAGATTATATTAATTTTACAAATAAGAACATTTATCCTTAATTTTATAGAAAAGGACAGTTAACTAGCTCAAGATGAATAGTTATTAAGTAGTAGATTTAAGATAAGAAACCATGTATTTAAGATTTTAGGAAAATTGCCATGCACTTGTTATACCCAGATGTTATATTCTTTTATAACTTGCTTCAAATGGCATATGTTCTTATGATGTTCTTTGGGACTGCATTAGTTCAGTCTTCTCTAACAAAATACTGTAGACCAAGTGGCTAAGAGAACATATATTTCAGTTTTGGAGGCTGGGAAGTTTAGGATCAAGGCGCCAACAGATTTGGTGTCTGATGAGAGCCCTTTTCCAGGTTTGCTATTTCCTGACATGGCGTCTACAGAGAGTTGTGGCCTCTTCCTCTTCTTATAAGGACACTAATCCTGCAATGGGGGCCCGACTCTCATGATCTTATCTAAACACAGTTACCTCCCCAAAACTCCCAAATACTATGACATTAGATTTCTTGCTTTCCCTCCCTCCCTCTCTCCCTCCCTTCTTTCCATCCTCCCTCCCTCCCTTCTTTCCTCTTTCTTTCTTTCTCTTTCCTACTTCCTTCCCTCCTTTCTTTCTCTTCCTTCCTTTTCCTTTCTTCCTCCATCCTCCTTCCTGTCTTCCTTCCTTCTCCTTTCCTTTCCTTTCTTTTCCTCCTCCTCCTCCTCCTCTCTCTCTCTCTCTCTTTCCTTTTTTTTTTTCGACATTAGATTTCATATGAACTTGGGGAGGTGCAGACATTCAGCCCATAAAAAGGAGTAAGCTAAGTTTTATTTGTTTATACTTATCTAAAATATATTTGTGATTTTAAAATTGCATGTGGAACTCTCAGTTTATTATGTTCTAGAGTCCTTGACAGGTAGGCTTCTAAACGTGGAAGTAATACTGCCATCTAGTGACAACAGACTTGAATGAAGTTGGTAGAGTAGAGTAGCAGTTAAGAGCTCTAGGAATGGTGACCTGAATCAGTCACAGAGTGGACCTGGCATAACGTGGGGCGGTCCTTTCTTTTTAGTGAACATTTGAGGTAGCTGATTCTTACAGTGGTCATGCGCTAATAGGGACTAAGTAAAACAAAGGCTCTTCCCTGTAGGATGTCACCCACATAGTAAGTAGATCACGGGGTATCCTATGACTGCACCACTTGACTGGGACCTGTCTCCAAGTTCCTTACTTTCCCCATTGCTTCAGAATGAGGGAGTTTTGTACTCTGATAACCTAATAAAGAGAAATTCTCATCTTAGTTGAGAAACTAAGCATCTTCCAGAACAAGCATACATGAGGAAATGAGTCTTTGGTAAGACTTCCGGGTAGATTTTACAGCATCGTTTAGGAAGAAGTGGAATGCCAAGATAAACTCCATCTTTCCTAAGGGGACACTTAAAGCCACTCTGAATTAGATTACTATGTGATTTAATGTAAGCACAACAATAAAACACTTCCAGGCATGCAATAAATGGTTAGAAAATTAACAATAGGAGAATTTTCTTTAAATCATTGAACTAGAAAAGAAAATTGGGTAATTTATTTGTATCTCTTAAGTCCTACACTTATACGAGAGATTTTTGCTGATACATTTTAAATGAATTATTGTTCAGGTACATTAAAATTGCCGATAAAATTATCATCTAAAATCCCCTGAGCTAAAATTTTCTTATCATGGGCAGATGCCAGATCAAAGAAATCACAATTATTCTATTTCTCTGGAGGCCTAGATAACAAAAACCCATCACTCTGAAATGATAATAGCTTTGCTGCATAAAGTGAGAATATTATATTTAGTATTTTTTAAGATAGTCTAGAGGGGATTATTTCTATTTGTCTACTTACTAGTATATTCATTGCAATATATCCCTAAGGTTTTCTAACTCATGGAGTAGAAATAGCCTAATTGGAAATATTAATTACTTTTTATATAAGTCAATGAAAATTATTGCTTTCCTGACATGACTTATTACCCCATCTCCCCTTCAGGAGCAATACTTCATGTGCTGACAACTAACATTTTGTAACAGAGTTGCTATTTTGCCAGAGGTTAAGCTGGAACTCTCAGGAGAGTGAATAATTTTAAGATAAGAAAAGCATCTGACTTATATGTATTTCTTAGTCAATATCCTTAAACTAAAGTACTTTTATGTTTATTTTAGGACAAGAGGACAGATAAGACCCCATCTCTTGTTTTCATGTGATACACTATTTATATGAAGAATGTAGGTAGGAATAGACAATAGCAGATGACAATTTAGCAAGAGTTTGATTTTGAATTAGTTGCCAGAAAGTATAGCCTCCACATTGTGGGTTTTGATTCTTTGGAAAAGAAAATATCACATAATGTGGTCGTGATTATCTTTGTATGGGACACTTCTGATTGGGAGCCCTCCTAGGTTTGGGTCACGGAAGAACACTAGAGGCGCAGTGCTCAAGGTAAAACCTGCAAGACGGGTAGAGTCAGTAGGGTGAAGAGCTGAAAGGCAGGCAGGCAGTGGTTTGGAAGGAGGTTGTGTAGTCAGGGTGTTCTAGAGAGAACACAAATGAAAAAACTTTATTTGAAATTGAAATTGAAAAGAGGATTCAAGGGCACCAGTGTGGGGGTCTGGAGGGCCCTGGCTACTCACAATGGTCTAGTGGGGGGCCCAACAAAAAATTGACTTCACGCCAGAAAAATGTACTCAGGTGTTTATAACACTAGTAGAAATGAGGGAAGACTAAGTTTTATGGCAGTGCAGAGCAGAAAGAGACCCGTTTCTTTTTGGGGTTTTTGGTGAGGGAAGAAGACAGTTGTTCAAGATTCTCAGAGAAGTTGGGATTTTGGCATGGTCCTTCAAAAAGAAGCAGAGTGAGGTCTGCAGCGAGCCTGTAGTCTGTCTTTGCCTTGACAGTGTTTTGACTCTTGCCTTATTTGTTCAGCTAGGATTGTGTCTAAGCAGAGCCTCCGCATCTGTTCTTAACCTCAACTGCAGCCTTATCCTTTTACCTGTGTGTCGGACGCTTCTGGCTTACCTTCGAGGATCCCAGAAGGTAAGAACGAACAATCCTGTTCATAGATTCTAGGATCAAAACCAAGTGGAACAGCAGCAAGTTAGTACTACTTAGTTTTCATGGTCTGACCTTCTAATAGACTGACTTCTGGCATCTGCTGTCATCTACCAGTTGATTGTAAAGACCGTGTCACCTGCCAAGATGATCAGTGAGTTATTATGCAATGCTAGATAGAGGCAGTTGGTAATAGAAATGGCTATTAATAGTGTTATCAGACATGGTGCTAAGCACTCCACTGAGGTAGGTGTGAATCCTCACGATGATTCTGTGGGTCTTGTAGATGAACTGAGGCACAGAGATGTTAAAGAACTTGACCAATGTCATGAGACTAGCAAAATGGCAGAGTTAAGATCAGTCCCACTTCTGAGATTTTGCCTCAATGAGATCCTGTGTTCTCAATTATTTAAGACCAGGTGAGCAACCTAGAAGCTAGAGCTCTGTGCACTTGGAGTAAAATATACAGTGACTACTGGTGTTGGTGGCAATTTATCTCCTTTTCAAACACATGCATGTTTTAAGCTGTGTAATAGTCTCGGAGATGTCTTGGTTAAGATGTGATGTCATGTGTGATGTTGTAAAATGAAGTAAAGCACTTTGGAAATTAAAACTCAACAAAATATTTTTTTTGTCTTTGGTTGTCCTTGTGCGTGTGTGTTTCTTTTCTCTGTTGAAATAATAAGGCACTGCAGAATTAATACTGATATTCTAAAAGAAGTTTTTTGTATGAGGTCACTTGGATGTTCTATGTGGTCCATATGAGTGGATTTACTGCAGTAAAACTTCTCAAACTTTTCAGTAATTATATTTAGAAACTCTACTTTTAATGCAGTAATTTGTGAAAATAACTCTTTCTCTAGGTTGCCTACTATTGTAAAATGCTAGGTTCTGATTCCTATGGCTAGCTATTGGCTTGGTGTGAAGAAAGAGAAGATAAACGGCAGGAAAAGTGCCCACCTAAGTCTCTCAGTATTTAAATAAGTCTTAAAGAGTGGTCCCCTGATGTGAAACATAGGTATTCAAAGATGCTTGACATTTTATTTCTTTATAAGATCAAGAAGGCATTTAAACCCATAGATGGAATTGCTTCATTTAAAAATCACCTTAGTTTTTGACTACAGAAGGAAATCATCTATATTGTACAACTCAAACATTCCAGAAATAAGTAATCAGTGAGAGTTTCTCTTAATACTGTGCTAAAACAACCACAGATTATGGATTTGGGGAAAGGCCTTCAGATTTGCATAGAATGCCATTAATTTTAAACAACATAGGACTATAGTATAGTTTATGTGTTATCCTTCTTTTACCTAGCCATATATATGACACATATTTCCATATAAATAACAAGTCTTCTCACATTCTCTGTAATGGTTTAGGTGTTCCACTGATTAGATATATCACAATTATCTCACCAAGTTTTAATTCCTAAGCCTCTGTCATATTTCTAAAACTTTGACATCATGAACAATGCTCTAGAGAAAAACTTTGTACACATATCTTATCCCCTGCTTCATTTTCACCACACGGAATTTTATTTAGGTTCCAAGCAGGAGAACCAGAAGATTGTTGGATAAAAGCCGAACATTCCATATAACCTGTGGTGTGACTATCTGCATTTTTTCAGGTGAGAAAACCAAAAGAGGTGAAAATGCTACCTTTGAACACATGTTATGAATGGCATTTTTGTGGCTCTGCAAATTATTTGCTGTCACCAACTTGTGATCGTCTCATTCCATATCTTAATTTTCTCTGCCACGTGTTTAAAGAGAGTTGCCAATGGTACTACAGAAAATGAGCTTGTCTTACACATTATAGATATAGTTTTCACATTACAATATATGAGAGCTGGCCTTCAAGCTTTTAAGAATGGTTTTTTATAAGTAAATACTTTCATTTAGAAAGACTAAAAGAAACCAATGTTTTTAAGTTTTAAAAATAAAGATATGATAGGACTTCAAATGCATACAAAAAAGAATGTGAAATGTACATTCATAGAATGTAATCCCATTTAGAAGTATATTTGATAAATATTTCTTTGATATTAATTCTTGGTATTAAATGTCAAATGTTCAATTCCAAGTTAAAATATCAAGCAAGAGTCTTTTGGTTTTTTAAAAGAGTCATTTTAAAATAAGTTTTTATCCTGAATATTTATGTGATATTTTTCAAATTTTGGAACGGCAGGTGATAAACACATTAATTAAGTATATGGAATTTGGAAACAAGGTTGTGTAGGATCTATCCCCAACTGCCTTTCTAGCTTATTGTGTGACATAAGGTCTCTGGTCTTTGATTTGTTGTTGCTTTAATCATAAAATGATTGACAGCATGATATCGCCCATAAGAAGTTTTTAGGATGGAATTTTTTATAATTTACAAACTCAGGGGTTAATTATCTCAGTGGCATAGCACCTGACATTTTCCTCTAGTCATGATTTGACAGGACAGAGCTGTTTTGACACCAGGGACATTTGGTCTGGATATGTTTATATGGCTACTTTGAATCAGGCAGATCTTTGTGCAGCCACTACTGAGAGGTCATTAAGCTCTTCACTTTTAAAAAGTTCCCAGGTATTGTTGAAACAGGCATCTGCACTGTTTTGTCCCTGGACATTTTATTGGTGGGTCCCGCAGGAGATGGAGAGAGGCTCGGGTGGGATCAGGACTCCATACCATTCAAGAGGCTGGGGATGGAGTAAGAGTCCAGAATGAGATGAGGACCGAGTGTGTGGCCAGGGTCAGGGCTGGGTTAGAACAGAGGGAGTGAAAGGTCAGGAAAGCGGGAGGGTCTGGGAATGTGGACACATTTGTAACTTGGTTTGTGCTACACTGTAGCTGTGTCCAAATATTCTGGTTCCACTGGAGAACAACCAAAAGACTGAGATCCTGTAGAGTCTTGCCATGAATGAACATGCATTCCACACAGTTTCATTCTGCCACTCACTAGTTGTCTGACCTTAGCTGGGTGGCCTCTTCTGACCTTCTATGACAAAGGGATGTTTCTACCCACTTCATTGTTTTATTGAGAGAATTCAATCAGAAAAATCTACTCAAAATGTCCAGCCTGGCTTTCTCTTTGCTGCCCCAAATTAGAAGCTCCAATTTCTTTTGACCTGGAAGTCCTTTAAAGAAAGGACTTTCTCTTAAGGGTATATCTCAAACAACTGATACCTAGGGCTTTTTTTTTTTTTTTTTTTTTTTTTCCAGGAGAATTCAGAAGAAGCCACAAACATGTAGTTAACATATAAACCTTTGATTTAAAATGAAGGGATTTTTTTTTTTAACTTAAACATTTTAGACATGCTAAAGCTAGAGGACACAGACTGTTCTTCTTAAATAATCTTTCATGCCTGTGCCATAGTCGAATCCCTCCTGGACTGCCTCTTAAAAATTTCCTTAGAATTGGGTCCTTGCTTGTTAGTTAACCCCCTTCTAACTTCCTGTCCACTTTTTATGAGACCTTTTCCTTCCTCTAATTTGACTCTGGCAGGAGCTTATCAATCCTTTAACTTTGAAGTTAGTTAGCATTCTAGTCCTTCTCTCACTTCTATTTGTCTTTGTGAGTCCTTCAGAACTCTTGGCATAACTACATCTCATGTGCTAGGTTGGAAAGAACTGTAAAGTTTTCCAGTTTCTCCGCACGTTTTCTGTTGACTAACTCCACGCCCTATATTGGTATGGACTATAATGGTTCACTAGCAAAGTTCAGGTCACTTATCTCATTAAGTCTCCTGTTTCTGTCATTGTCATTTTACAGAGAACTAACCTGAGGTGTTGGTAGCCATGCAGCAAGAAAACCAGATTTCCAATTAATTATCTGTCATCCTTTCTAGTACATTGTAATGTACTGTTAATTCAGACCCTATTTCTCCTACAAGAAGAGGTTGGGAAGGGAGAAGGCATTCTCATCCAATGCACACATTCATTTGCTCCTTCCTTGTCCAGCCTCCTAAGATAATTTTCCTTCTTCTTGACTGTGCCAAAATGAGTTTTTCTTCAACTCTCTTATAATTTCCTAATAATTCCATCCTCTGTGTGAGCTCTGCATTGTTTGAGCTCTCTTTACTCTGCCAGTGTAAGCTGATGATGAAATAATAATTCTTACTTTCCTGAGTTTTTAATCCCAATGAAGTGATTGCCAACACGTTTGCTGTGGGGTTTAGGAAATTTAGGAAATTCTTGAAGTTATGGATTGTGAGAAATTTTAACTGGCTGAAAGTCTTTCAATGAGCCTCTATTTTAGGTTGAAGTGTACAAGACCTATAACAGATTGGAGCTAAAGGAGAGGTAAAAAATTTAGAAAAACTCAAATATCCAGGAGCTATTTAAATAAATAAATACATGACCATATTATCACACACTGGAACATGTTGTTTCCTAACCCTGACATGCTAGTTTTTTAATTCTGGCCTTTGAAAATTCAGTTTCTTTACATGATTTCTTCTTTTTTTTATTTTTATTTTTATTTTTTATTTTTTATAAACATATATTTTTATCCCCAGGGGTACTAATACCCAGGTGTCTGTAATCAAGACTTTTGGGGTCTTTAAACTTTCCCTTTTCAATTTAATATTTTATTGCTCAGGTAGCTGTCAAAGTTTGGACCCTTTGGGAGGTTTGGGAGCGTATATGGAAATCCTATTGATCTGAGCCTCATGTGATTTCGCAGGTGTGCACGTGGCTGCCCATCTGGTAAACGCCCTCAACTTCTCAGTGAACTTCAGCGAGGATTTTGCTGAACTGAATGCGGCGAGATACCGAGATGAGGTGGGTGGTCTCCTTTCACTTGTCGTGAGCCCACTAATAAAGGTCTGTGATTTTCATGGAAAATTTGTACCTTGCTGCTCCTTTTGAGTGCTTTTAAAATGCAGTTGTCAAGTTGAGTTTTGTTCCTTTTCAATAGAAAATACAGGTAATTACTATTTCACAGTATCTCCTGCTGAAAATGGGAGTTCGAGAGTGTTCACTTTTTATATTCTGCAGCGTTCAGATGGGGGCCCCTGAGGCCTGCCTCCTGCTTCCCAGCAGCATTGTCTGGTTTCCATCCAGTGGAGACTGTCCACAGTGTCTTCACGGGCACAAGTTTGTTTTTGTGTTTTGTTTTTTTTTTTATTTTATTTTTTTAATGTTATTTATTTATTTTGTTTTCTGTTTTTTTAATAAGTCAGATGCTGTTCTTGGAGGTGGTGAGTGGGGAGGGCAGAAAAGCGGGTTGACTCTTTGAAGATCTTGAATCATCTGTTTATTTGACTTTAAAAACTCCACTGAGTTTTAGTGTTCCTCTGTTTTGTTTTGTTTTAATCCTTGATACAGGTGAACTTGAGCTGAGTTCTGTAGCATGCAATATCTGACTGAGGGTTGCTTTTCTCCAGGGGGCGGCCCCCATGAGATAAAATTGTATGTGCGGGGAGCTGGGGTACAGCCTAATGAGCACATGTTAGCTCTCTTTCACTCAGCACTTTATCCTGTCCTCAGTCTGCCTTTCCTTCACGCCAAGACTACATCAAAAACTGCTGGGAATGGAGATGGATCTCCTCGCCCTGTTCCGCTAAGTCTGGCAGGGAGTTTGTAAGATTGTTCTCCAACTCCCCTACTCTGTCTTCTCTTCCATGTGTCACTGGAGTTACCGAGGTTAACACTGCTATGATTATGAGCTTGATATCCTTCGTGGAATAGAAGAAAGAGAAAACTAGCAATGAACACAGAAACAAACCGCGAAACCAAAATCGCCAGTAGCCTTTCATAAGTCCTTTGATAAGACTCTAGTATTCTTAAAAACACCAATATGATATAACTGGTCTGGGTTGGGGTCCGGCCTTGATGTTTGTTAAAAGTTCACCAGCTAGTTGGGGTGAGCACCCAGCATTAAGAGCAACTGTGAAAACCAGCTCCTCCAGACGCTCTTCATACAGAATGATTCCAGAACCCAGAACTGGAGACACCACCGTTTCTGTCTCCCACGGGTTCCCCCATTCCTCTATCCCCCTCAGCCCACAGGACGTGGACTTCTTTGTTTCCTATGTTTGCCATGGACCTGCCTCTTTATCTTTCCTTCTTTGCTCCTCTCTCTTTTGTTTTTGTCATCTTGGTTCTTTAAGAACTGAAATGGTTCTCTCATTTTCTTTTTCAAAGATTTTATTTATTTATTTGACAGACAGAGATCACAAGCAGGCAGACAGGCAGGTGGAGAGAGGGAGAGGAGGAAGCAGGCTCCCCGCCGAGCAGAGAGCCCGATGCTGGCCTTTTCCTTATTAGCCTTATTTAGCCTTTTCCTTATTCACAGATGATTAAGTTGTTTTTGAGTTTCTTTTATGAACCACACTCCAATAAATTAATTTTTTATATGCTTCCGCTAGGCAGATTCCTAGAAGTAGAATTTGGTTTCAAAGCTATGTACATTTTTAGTTTTGAAGGACATTGTCTTGTTGTATTTCAAAAAGGCTTCATTAGTTGACACACTTCTACCAAGTTTATCAGAATGCTTATATCCGCCCCTCAATTGTTTTTGTTTTTCTTTAATTTTTGCCAGTCTGACATATGAAAAATAGTAACTCATTGTTTAAATTTTTATTTCCCCTTTCTTTGTTTCCTTCCTTCTTTCTTTCTTTTTTTTTCCTCCCTCTTCTTTATTTTAATAAATGTTTTTGAGCCCTTAGTAGGCATCAGACAGTGTGCTAGAGGAGGATGAAAACATACACACACACACACACACACACACACGCACTGCATGCATAAACAGGTACAGCCTTCCTTGAGTTGTATTTGAGAAAGAAAGATTTGTGCCATGCACCCTGTTGTCCTTTGCTTTGTACTCTCTGTCTTCTCCAGACTTCTAATGACCCAGCCTCTAGCTCCTGGGTGGCACGTTTTTGATGGCCTAGCTGAATCTGCCTCATGCTGTCATCTTCAAAACTGTCTCTTACTTTCACGTTCCATCTCCACTCACAGGCAGTAGTAACTGTTCTGTCTTCTGAGTTCCCAAGGCTATTTGTTCTGGTATCCATATTTCTGGTAATACCACTTTGTTCAGCTCGTTTTGTATTTTCACTAGTTGTTTATATACTAGGTTCCTCTAGGTTAGCCTTGAGTTGTGTCCTAATGGCAGAGGTAGAAGTCATCTGACCCCAGTGGGATGAGGAGCTCTTGCTAGGCAGGTGGCCCTTAGAAAGCCACCCTTTCTGAAGGTGGCTTCTGAAATTATTTCATATGAATGGCTTCCCACTTTGGATACAGGGTGGCCTGATTCCAGAGCAAAGAAGGCCTAGGAAAGAATTTCCAAAGTTGTGCAATACTACGCACCATTAGGATGAAAAACAAATCCACAGATCTCCTGGGGATTGACCTCAGTTTTCCAGAGATAGAAAGGGAGTTGCCTAAGGTCCTTTTCACTATGAAAGATATAGTTTAAAGGACAGATTACACTAGCAATATTACTTTTTACAATTCTGAGTAATAGAAACCTATTCTCTGTATTTGAGTATCATCACTATTTTGCATGGTACTTGAAACATTGTAAGTATTCAGTTAGTATTCTTTGCACTGAATTTATAGTGACAACCCTCCCTGTATATTTTCTCACTTTTGATTTTCACAGTCTCAACATCTTATAGGTGCAGAACATTATAGTCAAAGATACTGAGTTTCAAATGGTCAAAGGGTAGGCTTCAGGCCACTGTTAATAGCTTGTAATTACCCATTAAGATGAAAGTCTACATTTTCTGACTTTTATTCAGTGCTCTTTGTATCTCAGAAGGACAGTCTTCTCTGTGTTGGATTTTTTTTTTTTTTAAGATTTTGTTTATTTGAGAGAGAGTTTGTGCATGAGTATGGGGAAGGCAGAGGGAGAGGGAGAAGCAGACTCCCCACTGAGTGAGGAACCCATTGTGGGACTGGACATGGGGCTCAATCCCAGGACCCTGAGATCATGACGTGAGCTGAAGGCAGACGCTTAACCAATTTAGCCACCCAAGCACCCCTGGGGTAGATATTTTTAATTTTTCAGCTGAGAATTAGGGAATTTCTGAAACTTGCTTATAAGTGACAGAGGCAGGACTCCCCACCCCCACCCCAAATATCCTGGTCCCAGAACCTGTGTTGCATGAAAACATTATGAAACCTGATTGAATTTCTCATTTCCACTGAGAGAATAGTGTCTTAAATGCCTAATGGATCACATACCCAGAAGGTTCCTTGTAGAATTTTACATTGTCAATATTTTGTTTTTCAGTCAATTTTTTTTCCCTTTTTCTCAGGATCCTAGAAAACTTCTCTTCACAACTGGTAAGTTGTTTTTCATTGCTCTTTCTGAAGATTCAGGCAAATCTTTGAGAATAAGCATCATCGAACTACACAGCAATTCAATGTATGTTAAATATAATGTGGAAAATTTGCAATCAGAACAACTCTTACCAAACTTAAGTTGCAATGAAAACAGAGGGGCAAGGCAAATAGTGGGGTTCGAATGAATGAAGAGTAAAAGGAAGTAAACACATTTGCCTTCCATATGTTCTTCCAGTAACAACAGTGCAATGCCATATGGTTATTGAGGACCTACTCTGTGCCTCTGGCTGTGGCAGGTGGTACTGGAGATAATACACATGGAGTAGGCTCCTACCCTCAAGGTGCTGGAAGATTATCTGATTATCGATGGAATTCTTATAACTGATTATCGATGGAATTCCTATAACTCAGTAATTTAGTAGGACATTTGGTGATCTTATAACCTACATAAAAAGAGGAGGAATGAACAGTCATTAAAATTGCTTGTTTTTCTTGAAATGTGTTTCCTTTTTCAACTCTAATTTACTTTTCCTTCTCAAGCATATTGTCCATGAAATCTCAGTCTAGACTATTCATTTGTTAAAGCACATGTAAACATCTCAAAATTTTGTCCTGATGTTAGTATAATTCTACTAAAATCTTTCTTTTTCTCAACTCTGCATTTATAAGGACAAAAGCCAAAAACTGCATCTGGGGGCTTTTTAGCACATTATTTCAGGGATAAGGATGATTAGGTTATTGATAAGGTCTGTCACATAGGCTTGGCTACCATAAACACCCCATTAAGGATCAGGATTGCATATAAGACTGAGGCATGATCTGTCAAATGTATTGTTTTTCTTTTCAATCAGTTTTATGATAAAAATAGCAATAATTCTGGTGTTTTCCCCTTCCCTGTCACAACTGTATATTTAGATTTATAAAATGCGTTTTTTTCCTGTTTATTTATGTAGGATGTTTGCCACTTACAAGGTATTTCACTGTTTCTCTTTAGGAACACTATTTTAGGTTTGCTTACAACTTTGCACATTGAAAGCATGTTTTTAATTTAAGCTTTAAGAATTGGATGAAAAGTAGGAAGGAGAAAAAAACAGAAAAACAAAACCTTATGTGTGAATCAATATATGTTTTGGTTCATATGAATTCATTTTACAGAAAGAATCAATTTTTTAATATTTTTTAATATTTTCTTTTTTATATTCTTTTTTAATATTTTCTTTTTTAATATTACCTTCTATAGCACTAAATCTGGGTGAAACACTGGGACATGTAAAATGTTTGAAAAAGTATGAAAAACTATGTATGAAAAACTATTTCATAGCTATCTTTGAACATCATTAGGCCTAGGAAAAACATTTCTGACAGAGGAATGCATGCATGTTTTTAGATGTTCTAGTGATAATGACTATTTTTTATTAGCTAACATGTTTCTTGGATTTTCGTTTGTTTAATGTTACATAAAGTCTTCTCTCTCTCTCTGTCCTTAAATATTTTTCAACATAATCTACAACTGAGAAATTAAGGTTGTTTCAGAGAAACTAAAGCCTGTGGCAGTTCAAGTGACATAAAATATGGTAGTTAGGTCACTCAATAAGAAATGTTAAAAAACAGTCCAATTAAGAATTTATAAAATAAAAAAAGTAATATATAAAGTAAAACAAATTTAAAAGATTGGATTGTTCAAATACGCATTTCAAAACATTTTCTACATTATTTCCAAATTTGGTAGAAGCTGGTATGATGAGAATAAAATGCACAGTATCCAATTTCAATTAGAAAAACCGTCATAAACAAATAGAATTGTGTTTCCAGTTACATTAGAAACAACAGGATAATGAGTACAAGATGGTATATTTCTGACCACATCTGGGTATGGATGAAAATGATCTCTCAGTTTCATCTAGAAATGGCAGTACACCGCAGTCCTTCATTTTAAAGGCAACTAAATAACAAATGTAATATGCATAGATAAAAAGTAATAAGAATAAACATACAAACATGTCTTTTCCTAAGGAAACAAGTATAGTTTTTGCTTCATAATTTGAATGATTCAAAGAGAGAGTGTTCTTCATTTTGGCAAGTGACTCTGCCCAGTAAGTTTTGACTAGCTTAGTCATTTCCAACCTGTTCTTCCTGACTCCTGAAATGTGTGTAGTAATAGAGGCTAATATGTTGGGTCTTAGCTGAGCTGTCCTTGAAAGCTAGGTTAGGGTCCCTTTTGATGTACCTGGAAAACACTCAAGCTTAGCTCTCTTTTAGCACTTAATGTCCTAGGTTGCATTTGTCTGCTTATCCTGTCTCCCACACTGGGCGGGCATTTCTTTTAGAGCAGAATTCATTTTTTTTTTTTTTTTCTCACTTAACAGTAGACTACAAATGTCCAGAAAATATTCACTGAAAATAAAAGCCAATTGTTTAACTCTCCTACTTGATACATAGATCTCCTTTACAGCATCCAGATAATCAGTTAGCTAGCCTCTGTTTGTTTAATTCCAGTGACAAAAAAATCATAGCTTCTTAAAGTACTCCTTTTTTTGGTGGGGGGGGACCATTGTAATTGTAATAAATTTTTTAAAGATTTTATTTATTTATTTAAGAGAGAGTGAGAGCAGGGGCAGAGATAGAGAGAGAAGTAGACTCCCCACTGAGTGCAAAGCCTGTCATGGGGCTTAATCTTCTGATCCTGAGACCATGAACTGAGTTGAAATCAAGAGTTGGATGGTTAACTGACTGAACCACCCAGGCGCCCCTAATTTGTTCTCTTCATTTTTAATTAAAAAAAAAGATTTTTAAAAAATTTATTTATTTGACAGACAAGTAGGCGGAGAGGCGGGCAGAGAGAGAGAGAGGAAGAAACAGGCTCCCCGCTGAGCAGAGAGCCCAGTGTGGGACTCGATCTCAGGACCCTGGGATCATGACCTGAGCTGAAAGCAGAGGCTTTAACCCACTGAGCCACCTGGGTGCCCCCATTTTTAATTTTAAGTAACTTACCTTCATTGATCTGTCTGTTACTTTTTAAATTACAAACTTTGGTCTTTTTATACGTCTGGGAGCTAGAAAGGAAACATGAATGCTTTAGATAAAAAAGATACCGTCATAAATCTGAAAGAATATTAAAAAGCATTGAATTAATTCTCCTAAGTTTACAGATGAGATCCAGTGAGATTGGGGTTTGTCCTAAGGGACAGTAATAGGGCTATTTAATCCCAGAATGGGTATCTCATTGGCTAAGCTGTCTGCTTCATCTTCAAATGACTGATGCCAACTATTTTATTACCCACCCCCCAGATCTTTCCAATACATTTTTCCATGTTCTGCTCTTAAAAGCATTTCTCTAGTTAAATGTTTGAGGAAAGATCCGTTCAAATTTAAACTGGTTTCTTGGTACTAGTACTTGCCAGAGACTTTAATTTACTAATGTGTCCCGTGACTCTTCAAGGAATAGTTATTACACTTTTGAGTAATAGAAATTAATATCTCTAGAAACTAATGTTCAAATAATATACTTTAGAAATTATGCCTCTACACTAAACATACTGTTTTTTCAGGTGTCCTCATGAAATGATTTGTAGACATTCCATAACTAATCTTGGTATATTTAGAACCACATGGGAAACCTTGTGGGCAGACCCAGTAGACCTTAATGAAGCCCCAAGACAGTTATTGGAAAGGCCTGTCCAGCCACACATTTCACATCTTGGAGCCATCTGGGATTCTATCATTTATTTATTCATTTGGCCAAATAAGGGTTTTGTTTTGTTTTAATTACTTAAAGCCAGAGAGAAAGACCTCTTTTTTTCTTCTTCAAATGTATTGAGTTATAATTGAGGTACATGAAATTATTCATATGTAAATTATGTTATTCAGTTGGTTTTGACATATGTATACACTTAATGAAATCAAGACCAAAATCAAGATGACAAATATATCTATCATTCCAAAAAGTTTTTTGTGCCTTTATAATGCATTCTGCCCTTTACTCCTCTTAGTAACTAATCTGCTCCCTATCACTGGAGAATAGTTTAGATTTTCTAGAATACTATATAAAAGGTATCACAGAGTTTATACTCTTGGGATTTTTTTGAGGGGCAGAGTGTCTGGCTTTTTTCACTCAGTGGAATGATTTTGTGGTTTGTATATGTCGTGTACAGTTCATTTTTTTTAGCTGCTGATTCATTTTCCAGGTACAGAGATTACCATAATTGTCTATCCATTCATTTGCTGATGGAAATTCGAGTTGTCTACAGGCCTTAACTGTTAAAAGTGAAGTGGCTATGAATATTTTTGAACAAATTTTTATGTAGATATATGTTTGTATTTTGGGGAAATACTTGGGAATAAAAAGGCTGGGACATTTTATAGGCATGTTGTTCTTTGTAAACAGCATTTCTCTGTATTATTAGTCTTTTAGTGTGAACTAGTACAGTCATCTTGTTCTTTTCTTACCCCTAGGAAGTTAGTACTCACCTGGGGCAATGGGAAAGAGGAGAAAGGAGTGCCCTGGGAAAGAAGTGTAGGGAAGAGATGATTTGGTTTAAGCACATCAGGAAATAGAAGTCTTGTCTACGGCCATACCACCCTGAACGCGCCCGATCTCGTCTGATCTCGGAAGCTAAGCGGGGTCGGGCCTGGTTAGTACTTGGATGGGAGGAAATAGAAGTCTCATTAGGCTTCCAAATCTGTACATTGGGAAGACTGAGGAAGAAAGAGTATCCAACTATTAAGTATACAAAAACTAATTCCTTAATTTCTCATGTGGCTCTTCACAAGTAGAAATTTGTTTCCACTGTACTGAGATTTCTTTTTTCTTAGTTTTTTTTTTTAATTTATTTTTTATTTTCAGCATAACAGTATTCATTATTTTTGCACCACACCCAGTGCTCCATGCAATCCATGCCCTCTATAATACCCACCACCTGGTACCCCGACCTCCCACCCCCCGCCCCTTCAAAACCCTCAGATTGTTTTTCAGAGTCCATAGTCTCTCATGGTTCACCTCCCCTTCCAATTTCCCCCAAAACCCTTCTCCTCTCTATCTCCCCATGTCCTCCATGCTATTTGTTATACTCCACAAATAAGTGAAACCATATGATAATTTACTCTCTCTGCTTGACTTATTTCACTCAGCATAATCTCTTCCAGTCCCATCCATGTTGCTACAAAAGTTGGGTATTCGTCCTTTCTGATGGAGGCATAATATTCCATAGTGTATAAGGACCACATCTTCCTTATCCATTCATCCGTTGAAGGGCATCTTGGTTCTTTCCACAGTCTGGCGACCGTGGCCATTGCTGCTATAAACATTGGGGTACAGATGGCCCTTCTTTTCACTACATCTGTATCTTTGGGGTAAATACCCAGTAGTGCAATTGCAGGGTCATAGGGAAGTTCTATTTTTAGTTTCTTGAGGAATCTCCACACTGTTCTCCAAAGAGGCTGCACCAACTTGCATTCCCACCAACAGTGTTAAGAGGGTTCCCCTTTCTCCACATCCTCTCCAACACATGTTGTTTCCTGTCTTGCTAATTTTGGCCATTCTAACTGGTGTACTGAGATTTCTAATGTTACTTTGCAGTGTTTCTAAGCTGTTGGGATTCTAATGAAGCATACCTATGGTGCTCTTCTGTTCTTCCCAGCTTGTCTGCTTCTGCTAGTGCTTGTAGCTCATGATGGCCCTTCTGTTTCCTAGGTGGTTCTTTGGCAAGGAGAGAAGTTGGGGGACACCTGTGCTTTTGGAGACACAGTTGTTTCAATAGCTTTCCATATAGATTTAAGATGGACTCTTTTGGCTCCGGGTTATTTGGGACTTACTGTTGCTTGTATGATTGTAGTAGTAAATAATGTAACTTATCGACAGGATATTTTATTTGGTAGGAATAAGATAATAAGAAATGAGACTATTGTGATTTTAGTTCTCTTTGATAAAGCATATCAACTATTCTTTTAGGCTATGCTATATGGGCTAACATTGGATTTTTAGCCACCTGTCACATCACCATTAAGTTTGAAAACCAACAGGTTTGCACAGTTTTTTCTTTGTTAAAAAATGGTATTATATAATATCAGAAGCACTGATTACATCATATTTTCCATACTAAGGAAACATCAGCACTCTAATTTTTTTTTTTTCCTTAAGATCTACTGTTGTTTTGTTCTATATTTAACATTGTGGTTTTTAGAAGCTTTAGGCTTTGTTTATTTTTTCTTTAAAATTATTCATTCTAGGGGAGCCTGGGTGGCTCAGTGGGTTGAAGCCTCTGCCTTCGGCTCAGATCATGATCCCAGGGTCCTGGGATCGAGCCCCACAGCTCTGCTCAGCGGGGAGCCTGCTTCCTCCTCTCTCTCTCTGCCTACCTCTCTGCCTACTTGTGATCTCTCTCTCTGTCAAATAAATAAATAAATAAATAAAATCTTTAAAATTATTCATTCTAGATAGTAAAGCACAAAAGAAATTATTTGAATTGAAACTGAAGCAGATACTAGTTCCATAAAAGGGGAGGGAGGTGCTGAGAGAGTAAGGGAGTTTTAGTATTGTGGTGCAGGAAAAAAAACAACACAGTAAATGGTGTTCCATGTCAACCCAGCCCTGTTGTGTATTTTTCCCTCCTTTAAAACAATTTTATTAATATATAATTAGGATCTAATAAATTATATCTATTTAATGCATACTCTCATAAGTTTTGACTCTTGCATATATCCATGAAACCATCATCAATATCAATATAATGGACATATCTTAACACTCCATCTTTCACATTTCTTCATGTCTTTGGAAGGTTTTCCCTGCTGTCCCTCTTTGCTTCTCCATTAAATATATATTTAATTTCTGTCTGTTGTTTTCTTTTTCTTTTCTTTTCTTTTTTCGGTGTTCCAAAACTGTCTGTTGTCTTCATCACTGACATTCGATATAGTATGTGCATTTGGTAGAATGTGTCCCAAGTATGTACACATTCACCATTCTGAGTGGGCTACTTGAAAATACTAAGGTGGACTCTTCTGTTAAAGAAAGGCTTTAAAGAAAGGCTGCTTTATCTTAAGTACCTTGAAACTGTGCTAATTTTAAAAAGGCTTTTTTGGAGATGGAACATACAAGGAGATAGGTGATCTGGAATTGGGCTTCCCACAGAGCAACATGGTAATTTGGATTATAAAGTAATAATTTTTCTACTTTTTTCTCAGAATGGTTTAAGTTGAAATGTCCTTTTATCCATTGTTTATAGTTCCTGGGCTGACAGGGGTTGGCATGGTGTTGGTGCTCTTCCTAATGATTACAGCTTCTACATACGCAATACGGTGAGTGTCAGAGTCATTATTTCTTTTTTTTTTTTTTAATTTTTAATCTTTTTTTAAAAAGATTTATTTATTTATTTGACAGATGGATAGAGAGAAAACAGAGTAGACAGAGAAAACAGGTAGACAGAGTGGCAGGCAGAGGGAGAGGGAAATGCAGGCTTCCCACTGAGCAGGGAGCCCATGCGGGACTCGATCCGAGGACCCCAGGATCATGACCCGAGCTGAAGGTAGCAGCTCAACTGACTGAGCCACCCAGGTGCCCCCAGAGTCATTATTTCAATGTTTACTGGCCAGAGTGTTTAGATTTTCCTCAGATTATCTTCACTTTCATATGTAGAAAAAGCCTCAATTAACTGGAATGCTTAGCCAATACAATCAACATTCTGGCCAGTGGACTATTTTGGATAACTAGGAGTGAAGTAGAAAACATTTCTATGTATCATTTCCTGTTTTTGAAAATTCTCATTGTTTGAGTCAAATATTCTGTGTTCGTAAGGAAACATATGGAGACTTTTGGATGACTAAGGAAATTTGAGTTCCTCCATCTGAAGGATAGTGTATCTCTATGAGACATGAGATTGAATTCAACATGTATCAGAGGAATATATCACAATTATTTTGTAACTCATTTCCTGGTATGAATTTGTTTTACAGCAATTTAATGTAGTATTCTAAATGAAGCTTGGGAACCATGGTTAGTTGACATCTGTTAAAATAATCAGAAATATCTGCATGCATATTTATTCATCTAGTTACATATTTATTCATCTAGGCTTTGAGCAACTGCAGGCATACATTTTCATGAGCACTTTCACATGTTCCTTCTGATAGATGCATTCTGTATTTCATACAATTTTGCAGCATCTCATGTTTCTGGTCAAACTTTTTGTTTAAGAAAGCATAATATTCAAGAATCCCCAATCATTCTCGCTGTTGAGATGTGAAATTTAATGGAAACACACATACTTGCACACATATACACACTTTAAAAATAATGGCTCAATAGAGTATTTCTTAAAAAGATTTTCTATATTTATATTTATTTATTTATATATTTTAGAGAGAGAGCACACATGTGATCAAGCTGGTTGGGGAGTACAAAGAGAGAGGAAGAGAGAGAATCTCAAGGAGACTCTGTACTAGTGCAGAGTTGGACACAGGGCTCGATCTCATGACTGAGATCATGACCTGAGCTGAAATCAAGAGTCTGATGCTTAACTGACTGAGCCACCCAGGTGCCCCAACCCATCAGAGTATTAAAATGAGTCTATCCTTGCACTTCTGAACCCATCTGTATTCATATCTACATGCAATAAAACATAACAAGTAAACTCACCACTCAGAGATTAGCACTATGAACTTTCATAGGAATTAAAAATCACCTTACAAGAACACGAATCAAATCTCTAACATCAGTGTATGAGAGTGCCAGTTTTGTGGGGAGAAATTTTCTTTTAGTTAGGTAAAGCATTCATTTAAAAAATTTCATTTAGATATTCTTGAAGGAAAATTAGGGCATCTGACATTTATTTGCAAGAGTGAAGATATTTGAGTGTTCTACATCTAGAAAAAAAAATCCATAATTGAGAGATGGTTTTGTAAAATGGAATATAAAGATCAACTTCTATTTTCAACTAAGCCATAACATTTGTGGTCGTAATAATTCAATGAATGTTTATTAATCTTTAGTTTTTCATTGCTTTCTTTTTAAAAAAGATTTATATATTTATTTATTTTAGAGAGGGAGAGAGTGTACCCATGTGTGAATGGGGGGAGGGACAGAAGAAGAGGGAGAGAATCCCAAGCACACTCCACATGATGGCAGAGTCCAACTTGGGGCTCATTTGCAGAACTGTGAGATAATCTGAGCTGAAATCAAGAGTTAGCCGCTTAACAGACTGTGCCACCAGGTGCCCATTTTTCATTTCTTTAAAAGATATAAAATCATCTCTACTTTTTCCAAACTTTTTGGGGGAATCATGGAATTTTTTTTAAACATTTATTTATATTAGAGTGATAGAGATGGGGGGAGAAGGGAGGGGCTGAGGGAGAGGGAGAGAAAAATCCTCAAGCAGATTGCCCACTGGTGCAGAACCTGATGTGGGGCTTGATCTCACAACCCTGAGATTGTGAACCGAGCCAAAATCAAGAGTCAGATGCTTTTAATGGCTGAGCCACCCATGCGTCCCTGCGGGGATCATGGAATCCCCAGGGATTCCCTGGATCATGGAGATAATCTTCTTCTACCTTTTGTCTTTACCAGTGAGGAAATAAAACGTTAGAGAAATGGAGTGAACAAATGGCCCCTCTGTTTGAGTAGTTGAATATAGTCTAGTAATTCACCAGTGGTCCATTAGTGCTCAATCTTTTAAAATAAGTTAATATATTTTTAATAACAGGTGATAGGAATACAAACATATTTTCATCTCAATAGTTTTTTTTAAAGTGGTGATTAAATCTGAACTCTAGTTCTGAATTAGAATAAGTAGAATAAACTAGAAATTAATTTCCTTTATAAAATTAAAAAAATATAAAAGCCAGAACTGAGATCATACTTACCAAAAAAACATAAGATACATTCCTAAGAAAATGATGGAAAAACCTAAGTGGTATTTTTAATTCTATCATTATTTATATATGATAAGAAATGAAACAATTTTAATTATTAGAAATGGAATCATTAGAAAGAATGCAACAGTAAGTCATCATTATTTCCCATTATTCCCAATGGAATAATATACATATATAAAATTGTCTAGCCAGAAAATCCAAAAGAACTATGGGAAAAAGAATAGTATTATACCAAATTAATTAAAAGATTTGGAATAGGTAAATAAACACAAAAACAAATACTAAAAATTGCTTTTATGTAACAGCTATTATCAGTTTGAAAATTGAATAAAATAAAAAGGTACCACTCACAATTGCAACAAAAGCAAAGAATATCTAGAAATAAATTTAATAAGCAATTATTGAGGGGCACCTGGGTGTCTTAGTCAGTTAAACATTTGCCTTCAGCTTGGGTCACGATCTTAGGGTCATGCTTCTCAGGGAACCTGCTTCTCCCTCTCTCCTGCCCCTGCTAATGCTCTCTCTCATTCCCTCTCTCAAATAAATAAGTAAATAAAATCTAAAAAAAAAAAAAAAAAGAAAAACTATTGAAAGCTATATAGAAAAACACAGACCTTCACTGAGAGACATAAGTAGAGATTTGAATAAAGACTGTCTTTATACTCCATAAAGATGGAGTTCTTCCTCAGTCATTTTATAGGTTCTTGCAATTCCAATCAAAATCCAAGATAGATTATTTTGTTTGTTTTTGAACTTAGCAAAACCGTTCCAAAGTTCATCTGAGGGAACATCCAAGTACATGTTCCAGAGAGGAGTAAAAGGGGGTGTGTGGCTTACTAAACATTAGCATGATTAGGCTTCTTCAGTAACTTAAAACAGAATAGGACTTAATTGCAAAAATGACCAAGGAATTGAATCTAATGACAGAGTTCATAGAAAGTCCTGGAAGGGACTTTTCTATATATATGAAGCTGTTGAATAAAAAAGATGCCATAACGAAGTTGTGAGGAAAGTAAATTTGTATGAATGAAATTCTAGTAAGTTAGAGGTAACTGTAAAAAAAATTATGCCATTAAAAATTTAGAAGAAACTTTGCCCAATAATAAATTATTGTAATTATATGGAACTAGTATATACTTAAAATTTAAATAGTTTACACACAACAATTAAGAAAATGTAGAAATGGATAATTATCATGAAGAGATAAATCACAGAAGAATTAAAAGCAAGTAACACACAAAGGAAATAATACCCAATTCCACTTAATACAAAATAGTGGAAACATATGAAGTGGAGTCTGGGTTTGAGAAACAGGCTCTCCTACTCTATAGTGTGTTTATAATTGATACATGTCCTCAGAGAGCAATGGGCAATGTGTATCAAAAACAAAATATGTGTCCTTTGACGCAGTATTTCCACTTCTAGGAATTTAGGTTCAAAAAGAATCAGATACGTGCAAAAAAGACATATGTTACAAGAATGATAATGATCTTGTTAGCAAGATAGCAAAAGCTGTGGATAAAGTAAATGCCAGTCAATTGGATACTGCTTAAATCAGGGTTTCTAAGAGGGTCTAGGGGTTGTAACCGAATCTTCTGAGAAGCTTTTACCAATTTCTGCCCTCTACCTCCAAGATTCTGATATGAATATCCACCCAGACATATGAAATGAAGTAACTATTAAGTCTTTCTACTTTTCTTAAAAATTTCATAGATGGTGCTTATCATACCCTTTCCTTTTCAGGCTCTTGGTTCTCCCCCAGGCCACTAACACCAAAGTGTTATTTCTAGCATGTATGCTGTTCAGGAAAAGAATAGAAAACTTTAATGAGCATTTATTTAATTTCTCCCAATTTACCTTTCCTTTGGACTACTCGCACAGTGTGTATTGGGATAAGAGCATTATTTGTTGTAGATATCATTTGGAAATTGAGCATAGTGATCAAAAGGACAGTAAAGGTGCATATTAACATTCTATTACCTACTCCTCAATCTTACATCATCATAACTTTAAAATTTTTATTTTAATTCCTTCCATGTATCTTTATTTGAAATACAAAGAACCTTCAAAATTATAAAGTGTTATTTATAATTTTGTCAGTTCTCTCTGCATGATGTGTTAATACTTTGATACTAGTAGATGAATCTGAGATAACTCTTATTTTAACTTTCTTCAATTGTGACATGTATCTGAAATGATGGAATGTAAATTAGCATTGAAATGAAGTTATTTGCTTTTTCAGAGTTTCCAACTATGACATCTTCTGGTATACTCATAATCTCTTCTTTGTCTTCTACATGCTGCTGATGTTACATGTTTCAGGGTAAGTTTAAAAAATATTTTTAAATATTTTTAAAAACATGTATACCTAAAATGGGGTAATGAAAGACTATAGGAATTTTCATAGGAAGTGGTAAAATTATTTGGTTACTCGAATTCTTAGTCTCAAGAATGAAGATGGTTCTACTTTTAGCATAGCATATTTTAATGAAAGTAGTGTAAAAATGTATTAAAGCTGAAAGAATTGGGGCACCTGGGTGTCTCAGTCAGTTAGGCATCTGCTTTCAGCTTGGGTCATGATTCCAGTGTCCTGGGCTTGGACTCACATCTGGCCCTCTGTTCAGTGGGGAGCCTGCTTTTCCCTCTTTAGTTCCCCCTGCTTGTGCTCTCTCTCCCTGTCAAATAAATAATTAAAATCTTTAAAAAAATACAACTGAAAGAGTTTCTTGTCCACAGTATTGTAGGTTTCTTTTTATGAGATGTATTTATTAGAGAGAGAGAAAGAGAGAGAGTGAGCAGGTGGAGGGGCAGAGAGAGAGGGAGAAAGAGAGAGAAGGAGACTCCTCACTGAAGGTGAAGCCCAGTGTGGGATTTGATCCCAGGACCTTGAGACCATGACCTGAGCTGAAATCTAGAGTCAGATGAGCCACTCAGGTGCCCCACAGTATTGCAATTTTTAAATTGCAGTCCTCTATAGTTATATCCTTTTTTTTTTTTTTTTTTCCTTTTTAGAGAGAGTAGTAGAGGGAGATGGGGGAAGTAGCAGAGGGAGAGAGAGAATCTTGAGCAGACTCCATGCCCATCATGGAGCCCGACACTGAGCATGATCTCACAATTCTGAGATCATGACCTGAGCCACAATGAAGAGCTGGACAGTAAACTGACAGAGCCGCCCAGGCGCTCTATGGTTATGCTCTGATAATCTCTAAGAGAAAGTTAGTAAGAAGAGAAGATTTCAAGAAAGTATTTTAGTTTTTGTATTTTTAGGAATTCCTTATGTCCTGCTGCTGCAGAATTTATAGCAATGGAGTTACCAGGTTTTAGTTTAAAAAGGCCTAACAGTCCAGAGCAACATTTTTCTAAATGTGTCTCCTGAGAGAAGGGAAATAAAAGCAAAGTAAACTATTGGGACTACATCAAAATCAAAAACTTCTGCACAGTGAAGAAAACAATTAACAAAACTAAAAGGCAACCTACTGAATGGAAGAAGATACTTGCAAATGATTTACCTGATAAAGATTTAGTATCCAAAATATATAAAGAACTGATATAAGTCAATACCCCAAAACCAAATAATCCAATTAAAAAATGGGCAGAAGACATGAACAGGTGCCTGAGTCACTCAGTTGGTTAAGCGTCGACTCTTGATTTTGGCTTAGGTCATGATCTCAAGGTTGTGAGATCAAGCCCCACATCAGGCTCCACATTCAGTGGGGAGTCTGCTTGAGATTCTGTCTCTCCCTTGCCCTCTCCTCCTCCTCCCACTCATGAGCACGCACTCTCTCTAGAAAATAAATAAATCTTTGAAATATCAGCAGTAGACATCAACAGATATTTCTCTAAAGAAGACATCCAAATGGCCAGCAGACATAGGAAAAGATGCACAACATCACCCATCATCAGGGAAATACAAATCAAAACTGCAGTGAGATATCACTCCGCACGTCAGGGTAAAACAAAAAACACAAGCAACAATAAGTGTTGGCAGGGATGTGGAGATATCGAAACCTTTCCCCCGCCTTGCACTGTTGGTGGGCCTGAATACTGGTGCAGCCACTGTGGAAAACAACACGGAGTTTCCTCAGAAAGTTAAAAATAGAACTACCCTATGATCTACCAGTCACACCACTGGGTATTTACCCAAAGAATACAAAAACACTTAATCAAAGATACATGCAGCCTTGTGTTAATAGCAGCATTATTTACAGTAGCCCAACTATGGAAGCAGCTCATGTGTTCACCCATTGATGACTGGATAAAGAAGATGTAGTATATATATACACTGAAATATTATTCACCCATAAGAAAGAATGGAATCTTGCCATTTGCAACTATGGATGGACTTAGAAAGTATAATGCAAAGTGAACTAAGTCTGTCAGAGAAAGTCAAATACCATATAATCTCACTCCTCTGTGGAATTTAAGAAACAAAACAAAAAAGCAAAAGAAAAAAAGAAAAGCACAAACCAAAAAACAGACTCTTAACTATAGAAAACAAACTGATGGTTCCCAGAGGGGAAGTGGGTGGCGTGATGGGTGAAATAAGTGATTAATTAGGGGTTAAAGAGTACACTTATCAGGATGAACACTATTTTTTTTTTAAATTTCAAGTTTTTATTTGAATTCTAGTTAGCATATATGGTAAAATTTGTTTCAGGTATAGAATTTAGTAATTCATCACTTACATATAACCCAGTGCTCTTCAGAAGTGTCCTCAATACCAACCACCCATCTAGCCCATTCCCTGCCCTCTCCTTCTATCAGCCCTTACTTTGTTCTCTATAGTTAAGAGTCTCTTTTGGTTTGCTTCCCCTACCGATCTTTTTTACCTTCCCCTGTGTTCATGTTCTGTTTCGTGTTATATACGTATACACACACACACACACACACACACACACACCCCACACATCTTCTTTATCCAGTCGTCCAGTGATGGACAGTTGGGCTCTTTCCATAGCTGGGCTATTGTTGATAATGCTGCTATAAACATTGGGGTTCACGGAACATTGATTAAAGATTAGAATTATTGAATCACTGAAACTAATGTAACACTGTATGTTAATTATACTGGAATTAAAATACAAAACTTAATAAAAACAAATAAATAAAAATAAAAACAAAACAAAAAGGCCTGGCTGCAATAATACTTGCAGAGAAAACCAAAGGTTTACAATGATCAAAGACAAGGATGTGTCAAAAACATCAGATCACAAAGGAAAAAAAGAGCATATCCTAAGATTTTACAAAGAATATACTCCAAATATTCTTCTTCTTTTTTTTAAACAGAGGAGTTCCTTTTTTAAAAAATATATTTTATTTATTTATTTGACAGAGAGCTAGAGAGAAAGCATAAGTAGGCAGAGTGACAAGCAGAGGGAAAGGGAGAAGCAGACTCTCTGCTGAGCAGGGAGCCTGAATTGGGGCTTGAGCCTAGGATCCTGGGATCATGACCTGAGCTGAAGGCAGCCACTTAACTGACTGAGCTACCCAGGCGCCCCCTACCCCAAGTGTTCTGAAAAGTGTGTCAACTGAAGAAGTTTACTCAATGGTATAGTGGTTAAAATAATCCATTAGCTTAGAGGAAGGAAATAATATATGTACATAATACGTAATATGTATGTATGTATCTCTGTGATCACCAGAGTGTACTGTGGTTTCGTCTTGAGGCTCACACTAATATGACACAATAGGCTATCGTCTATCTTCAGGTTCGCTTGATTGAGTAGAGTAATAGAGGATAGGAAACCTGGAAAGTCAATAGGATAATGTCAGGTCCTTCTGTGGGGATCCCTCTGGTGGTTAGGAATCATTTCCCACCTCTTCTCCCTCACCCCCCAACTTAGTTTCAAGATGAATAAGCCACATAGGTAGGCATGGACTACCTTGCCTTGCATAAGGCTCAAGCTCCACAGAAACCAGTATCTTGGTAGCAGCCCCAATCTCCTCAAGGGATGCCCTCCATTGTGAGAACACACCTCACACAGTAAACTGAGGTCTGTGAGTCCTGAATGATTTTATAGTTCACTCATAGACCTCCTGGTCCAGATGCATTCCACCAATAATAAACAATGTTGCCTGGAAACACAGCTGGCATTCCCAGTTTATCATAGCCCAAAATGTTTCCAAGGAGACAGTGTTTGGAGAAAGGTTCAGATCTGCTGTTAATCCTTTCCTCAGAATGTTTTCTAACGTACTTTGTACAGTAGGTCGCATAAATTATGTATTTATTTCAGGGCGCATGTTTAAAATGCTTTTTTTTCCCCCTCTGATTTTGGAGACCACTGTTTTAGACAACAGTATTATATGGGTCTCTCTTACATGTCCTCATGGCTCTTATATGTCCTTAGATGGCTCAATTTATTCTGTACTTGGTTCCAGAACATACAGTTGTAGAGCATCAGAAACATGGCCTCACATTATTATCCTGGCTTCTGGTTAGTCATTCCTGCCACACAAAGAAGAGGGCCATGGTCTGAGGAAGCTCTAGGTTCTATTCTTTTCCTTTTGCAGGAATAATATGTTCTATGGAGTATTAGGACACCAAGAAAGCTCTCAGTACAAATTTGGTTTACACTCTGTTATTTAAATGGCTTGTTTGGCTGTCAGGGCTATTATTATAAAATGAACTATGAGTAAGCAGATGCTACTAATGTTAACTGTAATTTAAAATAATTACATAATGCTTACTGTATGCCAAGGATAAATTCAGAATAATTTAGATGCTTTATGTTTTCAGGGATCACAGTTTTAAAAGGATAAAATAATATTGTTAACCCCCCTTTACAAGTCAGAAAACTGAAGTTTAGGGAGCGTGAGTAACTTGTTAAAGTTTACTTAACTGATAGATCCTGGATTCAGATTTGGCCACTCTGACTCAAAAACTCATTATTTTTTTTTATTACTAGGTTTTGTGTTTTTGGAGAGCTCTGTACTGAGAACTGGGTGTTAATTTTTTTAAAGGTTAATATCTTGTTTTATCTGGGATTGTGGTCTCCCTCATCTATCTGTAACAGATGAGAGAAAAATGCAATCATTTGTTAGTATAATTAATTATTCATTCTTTTGCCTTTATGTTGTACTAAGTTAAAACTGAAAATATCTGTTTCTTTGTAATTCAAAATAGAGTCAATTTTTTAAAAAAGGTTCAGGAGTTCAAACAGATTTCTTAAGTTTAAAGAGGCTTGTATTGAGAGTTCTTTCTTCATTTTTTGGATAAAAGAAGGCATATTTAAATTATGACTTATTTTTGTAAAACAAGGGTCATAAACAGAAAGTGACTTTAATTTATGCAATGAAATAACAAAAGGCATCTGCAGAGTGAATTATATGTAATCAATTTCTTAAACTAACTTGTTATAAACTATTAGTAAGAAAACCTCTTCTAATACTGAAATCAGTGTCATGCAATAACTATACAATTCTATAAGTATTCTGTAGTATACATTTTTACGAAATTAAGTTTTTATTGAAGTATACTTGATAAAATTATATATATTGTATATTGCAAAGTAATATATTTTAAGTGTACACTGTGATAAAATACATATATGTTGTGAAATGGTTATTCCAACCAAATGAATTAACATATCCAACACTTTACAGTTACCTCTCCTGCCCATGAGGATGCTTCAGATCTACTCTCTGAGGAAATCTTAAGTATATAGTATGGTATTATTAACTATAGCTACCAGAATTTTTTCATCTTATAACTTTAGATGCTCAGAACTTTTCCATCTTATAACTAAAGTTTTATAAACCTGTGACGTTAAATTTTGAATAAAGCCACATAGATTATTCTCCTGGTATGGGAAAGTTTACTGGTGGTAAAAACTTACAACTTTTTCAAAATTGAATATTTCTCAAAAAAATTTTTTTTATTGATAAAGGATCTAAGTAAATCTATTGAAATTATCATTTGCCCAATGTTGAGAACATAGATTATCTTTGCTTTATGAAATACCTTGATAATTTCATTCTCTAGCTTTTGGTCATATAAGGAAATAAAGTGCTGTTACTCAAAATAAGTTTCTTGGATTTATACTGAGATTTCTATTAAAGGGTGTGCTTTATGTAGGGAAAGGAAATCAGTATTTTCTGTGCTAAGTACAGTAATGAGGTATAGTGGAACAATATAATATATGATCTTTAGTCTCCCAGCATTGGTAATTAGTTTAGAATTAAAACACAAGTTGAAAGAGCTAGAGAGAATTTTAGACTGCATATTTTCCATGTATAAACATTTTCTTTTCAAGAATTCTGGTAGTTCAGAATTAAAGAGGCAATGTAGACTGGGAATTTAAGAAAATTTTAGGCTTCAAGGATGAAATGATTAGAGATTGTTGGCTAGCTTCTCTGCCTAAGCAGACTTTTGCAATAGGAGGAGTAGTGATTTTTGAAGGTCAGTTTTGTTTTCATAGAATCTCAAATTTTGAAGGAAGCTTAAAGGATATCTTGAGTAAGATGCCTTGAGTCTCCCATACAAACTAAATAAATATCTAATTCTGAAAAGCCAATTCTGTCTTTAGGAAACTCTAATTTTCCCAAAGTTCTTTCCCTTTAGAGAAAGAATTTATTTTACTTTAATTTAAATCAGGGACTTCAGTGGCTGTGACTAAATCTCCTTCAAATTCTGCTCATCTGTTCCATGCTTGATGATCATCTCAAATCTCCTCATTATTCCAAACTTTAAAAAAATATATATGTTAACAGTGAATATTCATTGAGTGCTTACCTTGTACCTTACCAATGTTTGATCTCATTCAATCCTCCCAACAACCCTGATAAAATCTGCTGCTGTTGCTGTTGTGGTTGCTGTGATGATGATGATGGTGATCATTATTCTCATTGTCCAGGTGACAGAGCAGGGGTAGTGGCAGGCGAAGTAACTTGTTAAAAGTCATGAGTAGTTAGTAAAAGAGTTTGGGTTTGAACCCAGGGATCAGATTCTTGGGCCCACACTCCTCACCACTAACTTAGGCTGGCTGCTGTTTGGTATGCTTCCCTTGGATCCCTTTAAAAAGTGGAAACCACACTACATGCAGTGCTCTAGGTGTATTTGATATGACATTGGTAACATGGAAAGTTTATCTTTTTTGCTCCAAATATTGCAGCCATTATTTAGGACCTGGTTGTCTTGTTCTATAATTACCCGTCCCTTATCTTAACCTAGTTTTCATACTTGTTACCTGTGTCTTAGATTTTTAAAATTATTTATAAGCAAATCTATTGCATGAAACCCTAAAAAAACATTTCACATATGCTTAACTCAGATGTTTCTTTTCATTGGTCAAATGTATCTTTAAAATATGCTAATTTTCCTTTCTAAGAGGTCAAGAAAGGATGGCAATTAAGAGGTTCATCATTAATAGCTGTATGACCTTGTCAGATAATTTGACCTATTTTTTTTCTTAACTACTACATCATCAGGTTGTCTCAGTGAACATTCACTAAATAAGTGAATATAACAATGTAAGAATCATAGAGGCATATTCAAGGGTTAACAGGAAAAAAAATTATACTTTTGCAAATACCTAATAGCTGTATTAGGAAGAAACCCTACATTTAACTGTTGGAAGAATCTTTGTTTTTGTTTTTGTTTTTATAAAGACACAGCACTTTTGAAGAGCCCAGGTTTTCCTATCTACAAAGTAATTTGATGAAAGTATAATGAAAACTGCTTAGCAGATCAAAAGAATATTCTTTGAGAGGGCAACACTTTTTATAACATTGTTAGGTCTCAAAAATTCAATTGATTTTAACAATAAAGGTTTACTCTGGAACTTGCAAGACAAGCCTCCTCCTGAGGGGATTTTTTTTCTTTTTAATTTTTAATACACCTTTCTAGGAGGTTGCTATTTGCATGCTGTATTAAAGATATTTCAATTCAGAAGACATTTGGGGGAAAAAAAAAGCCAAAACTGTTTCCTCTTTTCAGACACGAATGTAACTGGACATTTCTTTATTTCATTTGAGAAACTCATCAGGAGGATATATATACTGCCATTCTCACTTACTGATAAAAGGGACATTGGAGGGAAAAGCAATTATGAATGTCACAGAGCCTCAGCTGAGAGACTAACCCTACTCCTTTGATAGGTTTGTGGAGGGAACACATTGCAAATGAGATTTGGCACCTTGGCCTCTCAGAGTCAACACCCACTGGCTCCAGCTCGGGGTGTTAGGTGCACAGTGACTGTATTTTACTTTTTTATTTACATGAGAGAGGAATCAAAATGTTGTGATTCTGAAAAAGGGAGGGGGAAAGTCCTCCTCCGATGCATGTATGGCAATTAATTGTGTAAATAATATTGTTGTACTAGTTCTGCTGGACCTCTCAGACCTTATTTTATTATATAGATTAATATATTATTTATTTATTACATGGCACATTGTTTTTTCAAACAGAGCTCTTTGCCTTTTGGGTCTACTTCCTGGCAAGAGTTCACTGAAGAGCATGATTTATATTCTCTTTGAATCCTTTCTTCTATGGGGACTTAAAAGGAATGGGTTTCTATGTGCATGTTTCTAAAATCATTTATTCTTTCAGCCAGAACAGGCAGGGTGGGCAGACTTTGTCAACAGGGACATTAATGAACCAGAGGCACTGTTGGCTTCATAGGAGTTTAGGCTCAAGAAGTTAACCAGGGTTAGACAAATATTTATGAAGTTAGGCTTATTGTACTGGCTTATCCTCCCTCCAGTAGGCCCTTAGGAGGAAGAAATTAAGAACATTCTGTTGGAGGGTAGAGGTATGCAGTTTAGATAAGTGTTGGAAGTGTTGAAGGTTATGCAGTTTATGTAAGTGTTGAAAGTCGCTGATTCCCAAATATCTTCTCTTTCAGAAGCCACTTGCACTGAGGGCTTATTTCACCCACACAGGCCCGTGTGATCTTCCCACTAGTCAGAGACGTTTGCTCCTAAAAAGTCAAAGGGAACTTAGTGAAGCCCAGGGAAAGGAAGGCCCAGAGGTGTTATGTTAAGCCAACTCTATTTTAGCACCGGGGAAGAATAATTTATTTTCCTACATCTTCTTTTCCACATTCCTTTCTTTGTCTCTAGATTTGAATTGGCCACATAATGTATTGTCCATACCAGACATTTCTGAGAATGAATTGGAATGCTATTAATAACTGAGCAGTGACTTGTGGGTAAACCAGGATATACGGTGATTCCCTCTATTCCTAGGCATTAGGGGAAAGTTCTGGGTGAATGAGCCACAAAAGATCACCTTACCTCAAATAAGGGCTCTACATAGGTATTTGGGAGACTAGAACCTTCAAATAATAAACACAGTAAATTTGTGTAGCTTTGTCCCACTTTACAGATCATAAATGAATGTCCTCTACCATATTAGGTAGAAGGTGAGGATTTGCATGTTCTTGGTTGTGGCTCAATCTTTTGTATACTACTCATCACTCTTCCAGGTAACGTGTTCTGAATAGTTTCTAGGTGCTTAATTTCTGATAGGTGCGCATTATTATTGTAAGTTTGATGCCTTTTACTTCTACCTCAAAATCCTACTTCTCTTTCAGTAGAGTGGGAGTTCTCTACTTGGATTCATAATCTCTAAGAATCATTGAATTATTGCTAAGAGACATGAGTTCTGAATACAAGCCCCGTGTGTGTGTAAATATATATATGCTTATATATTTATATTTAATATATTACACACACACACACACACACACACACACACACACACTTTTAGCTTTCATTAGATTCACAAGGCTGTATGTGGCCCAAAAAATATCTGAACTGAATGAAGCCTTTTAAAGCTAGAGTTTTACTAGAGAGCTGTAATATTACATTTATACATTTTATATCTCCTCTTCCGTTTTATCCAGAGTTCAAAACAATAGATTGTGGGGAACATAAAGAAGCACTGGGACAATTTTCTTCTCACATGATGGTTCTGTAAGGAGAACTTACCTAATAAATATAGCTCTGAACCTGTCAATCACATTTTATTCATTTTAGAGGGTAATGGTGATACTCATCATAATAATTCCCAAGGTTTATATAATGATTCAGCATGTGACAGGTACTGTTCTTAGCACTAATTTAGGCACACATTCATATATACATAAATGCCCCCCCCACATGCACACAGAGTTTTTTTTTTTTTTTTTAAATCTCCTAGCACTAGGTAAGTACTATTCTTATATACCTCATTTTACAAATGGGAAAATGAGGCACAGAAGGTTAAATTAAATGATTGAATATAAATGGTTTTAAATGGCTATTTAAAACCACCTAGTTAGGGCCTGCTAGGGTTAAGGATTGACCCACAGTCTGTCCCCAGAACCTATGCATTTAATTTCTAATCTTTTCTTGAATTAATGAGTTATTTATTCATGGCTTGGAAGGCACTTCACTTATGAAAGAAATATATTCATGTCATGTGAAACTTTGGAGTAACTGTCCAATTTATCTATAAAAGTTGGTGAGTGTTACGTGTGTATTTTGTGGGTTTTGAGTAAGGAATTCATTTTTTTTTATAAGTTACATAGATTTCAAGGTTTTGAAGAAATTTAGTCCTCTGAGAAGACGGTAAGAAGAAAATGAAAAAAATTTTGTGTTGTTTAATAAATGTTTCTTACAACATTCAACCTTGTTACGGTACATAATAAATACAATTTTATAATAACCCTAATAATAAAATTATATCTATATGGTACATTAACATCCAAAATTCTTCCAGTTGACTTGAAAATAACAATGAACAAAGCTAGGTTCTAGACTAGAGCTGATAAAAATACAGTGGAAGATACTCTTACGAGTATTCTTGCTACACTGTGTATATGGCTCTTTGTTCAGCAGACAGGGAGTCCACATATTTCAAAACCTGTTACCAGGCCTCATTGCCTGTCATTGCTCACAACATAGATTAAGGAGAATAGGAATTGTACAGAAAAAAAGAAAGAACCTATGTATCTGTACTCCTGGAAAGTATACTGAGGGAAGAGAGTAATTCTCATAAATACTGTATATCCACGAGTACAGAATAAGATACATTATGTAAAATCTTAAATGAAAGGGAGAAGTGGGGCAGCAGCTGGAGCTGTGGTTGAATGGTCGAATCTAGTCTAGGGTTCTCTCCTGCCTACCCCATTATGGATCTCTGAGTTCCAATACGAAAGAGAAAAGACAGTACAGCAGTGATATATTCTAGGTTAATTATACTGTTTTTGAGGGCAAGAATGTTTCTTACCCATCTTTATCAATGGAATCCCTGTCACAAGTCACCATTGAGTGTGTGCTGGATTAAGTGGCGCTGTATTAATTGGCTTTTGGCTAGGAATTTGTGGTCCTTCTAGGCCCTTCCAGGTTTCCCCAATTATCTAAACATTGCAGGTAACAATAAGAAATAATCTGTGTATTTGTTTCAGTGTAATTGGATTCCCATTTGGGGACTGTCGCTTACGTTCAGTGTTCTCTGGGTAATAAATTCTTATGGTAACTAGGATATCAATTCTTGTGCCAGAGGAATTAATCTTTAAGACTTGATTATTTTGGTCATCTTGCAGATTGGCACATATTTTGTTGGGGATTTTTGTGTAATTCTGTGGCTAAAAATTCTTTGGATTGCAGAAGAAAATAATTTCATCTCATTGTTTTCTTTCACTTTTTGGCTTTTGAATTGTTTACCCAAATATATAGAATGAATACATTTCCTAAAAGTCTAAGTCTTTCTTATCTGGAATTAAAATCTCTGTCACATAATATTTACGTATTTCACATATGTTAATAACATAATATTCTATGCAACTATGGTCTTTATGATGTGTTTTTCCCTCCACTTCTAATTTCCCATTCATAGGATTGATTTTCATTTTTGTGCAAAAAAAATGATTTTTCTGTATATCAATTCTGGACTAAGCTCTTATGATTTATGTACTTTTGCTGATATTTTATCTTGGAAGCAGGTGGAGATAGGTATTGAGGTCATGTGGGTTTTTCTCCCTTAAGGATTCCATATACCTGGGTAGGTAGATGTAGGATATAAAGAGCATTTTCATGTATATAAATTCACTTGTGTTGGAAGCTACTTTTGTTCACAAGTTTTTAATCTAAATTGTAAGTTTACTTCTTTCCTACTTTGAGGATAGGAATAATGAGTTTCAGACCAAATACTTTCTCACATAATTTTAATCTCACTTTTCTTCCTGGATCTTATTCATAATAACAAGTGGTCCTGGCTTGGTGAAGGGTAACAAATTTCAGGAGGAAGGAGAAGAACAAGGGCAAAGTTTAAGAAATATCTTTAGTACAGTGTTTTTCTGAACTGTGAAATCATTCTTTTATTCCAGCCCCATTTTAGTGAGGTCTGAAAGCAAAGAATATACTAAAAAAAAAAATCAGATGCTTACACATTTTTTATTCCCAAGAGGTCAAAGTCCTTTACTTTATATACCCATGGAGTAGAGAGGAACATGAACTATCTCACTTTTTCAGCTGAGGAAAGTTTGTAAAATGACCTATTTAACTTTACGCACTTAAGGAATGTTCCTGTCTTGATCTTGTGTTCTTAGGCTCCAAGGTTTAGTTTTGGAAGGTGCATGGTGTCTGTGGCTGGCTACTTAATTTGCAGGGCTTACTGTAAAATGAAAATGTGAGGCCCTTTCATAAAAAATTATTAAGCATTTAGGGGCGCCTGGGTGGCTCAGTGGGTTAAACCTCTGCCTTCAGCTCAGGTCAAGATCTCAGGGTCCTGGGATTGAGCCCCGCATTGGGCTCTCTGTTCAGCAGGGAGCCTGCTTCCCCCTCTTTCTGCCTGCCTCTCTGCCTACTTGTGACTTCTCTCTGTCAAATAAATAAATAAACAAAATCTTTTTAAAAAATTAAGCATTTTCAACATTTTGAGGAACCTCCATGCTGTTTTCCAAAGTGTTGAAAATAGAACTGCCCTATGACCCAGCAATTGCACTACTGGGTATTTACCCTAAAGATACAAACGTAGTGATCCAAAGGGGCACGTGCACCCGAATGTTTATAGTGGCAATGTCCACAATAGCCAAACTATGGAAAGAACCTAGATGTCCATCAACAGATGAATGGATCAAGAAGATGTGGTATATATACACAATGGAATACTATGCAGCCATCAAAAGAAACGAAATCTTGCCATTTGCGACAACATGGATGGAACTAGAGCATATCATGCTTAGCGAAATAAGTCAAGCGGAGAAAGACAACTATCATATGATCTCCCTGATATGAGGAAGTGGTGATGCAACATGGGGGCTTAAGTGGGTAGGAGAAGAATCCATGAAACAAGATGGGATAGGGAGGGAGACAAACCATAAGTGACTCTTAATCTCACGAAACAAACTGTGGGTTGCTGGGGGGAGGGGGGTTGGGAGAAGGGGGGTAGGGTTATGGACATTGGGGAGGGTATGTGCTTTTGGGTCAATTGGAAGGGGAGGTGAACCATGAGAGACTATGGACTCTGAAAAACAATCTGAGGGGTTTGAAGTGGCGGGGGGGTGGGAGGTTGGGGTACCAGGTGGTGGGTATTAGAGAGGGCATGGCTTGCGTGGAGCACTGGGTGTGGTGAAAAAATAATGAATACTGTTTTTCTGAAAATAAGTAAATTGGAAAAAAAAATTAAGCATTTCAAGACGGTGACAACAGAGTGTTGGACCAATCACAGGGCCTTTCTAAGAGCATGGTTCCATGAAACTGCAAAGGTCACATACCCATGAGGTTGGCGCTGTCTGTGTTGTCCAGTCTTGTATGTCGGACAACACCATCAGCAAGAGCTAGACACAGTATGTGCTCCAGTCAAGCTGTGGAATGTGAGTTCCCTCCGGTATCAGTAGCAAGCGCCTAGGAAAGAATGAAGAGGCAAGGACCTGTCTAGACCAGACAAAGTGGGCAGTGATAGCTTTGATCTGATACGTACTTAGATACTTAGAGGTTCCGTGATGTATGCTGGATTCTTCGCTTAGGAAAGCATGCCATGTCTACATGCTGTTAACAAGTAGGTTGACAACTTAACTCACTTGAAATTTTGTCTGCTGAGATTAGAATAGGGTCAGGGTCAGAGCACGGCTGAGATCTCAGGGTGAACTTAGAAATACTCAAGGGTGGAGAAGGATGATGTAAATTGCAGACTGATTTAATGGTATTTCTTACAAAAGTGAATGTGTATACATGGTTTACTTTACTAATAAATACCATTTCCTAAAATATAGACATGCTTTTCAGAGTTGGATTTCAAGTTCAAACCCCCTTCTGTGTCTTTTAAAACCAGATGAATCCTCAATCATGTGTTTCAACAGCAATCCAAACAAGAAGTTGTTTGTATACTTCTAGCCATCCATGAAGTCATTCAATGAATATATATTGAACACTTGCTATAGAGTATAGACACTGTTCTGGGCACTGGCAATATGGCTGAAACACAGGATGAATCCTTGACCTTAAGGAGTGTGCATTCTAGTTGATGCCACCGAAGTCAGTGAATTCCAGTGGGTTTTGAAATAACGAGTTTGGGTGTGTTTTCTTAAGCTCTTTTTTGGTATTGAAGCAAAGTAAAAAGAACAGTCAGAAACAGGTTGTTCTATTTTTTCCTGTAAAGAAACATTTTGTGTTATAGAATACTAGGGAAAAAAGTAGGTTTCTCATGGGGCAAGGATTTTTTTCTCTACTTTAAAAAAGGATTAAAATCATAAACATAAAGGTTACATAAGTGACACTGCATTTGTTAGATATTTTTAACATGCAATTCAAGTAAGAATGATTTTGTGATTGTCCTTTCGGCACACATGGCATTCTGTACTATTTAATTTTTGCCATAAAATATTTTTATGATTTCTGTGTTGTAACCGAGTGAGATTTATTCTGTGTGCTATGTTATTTTCTATGACTTTGTCATTAAAAGCATGGTAGTATAACTATAATGCCTCTTGAGGAGAAAAGGCAAAAAAGAAAGGAACCTATTTTTTGGAACTCTGCTGAGTGTTGAAAGGACATCTTGAAATCCTATGAGTACCAAAACAATAGCATTCACAACCATGTCTTTAGAAATACCATAAAATTGTTTCATTTTCTCATGATAGAAGAACACTAGACATTCCAAAGATATTTCAAAATCTCTCCTCTGGAACATAATACAACTAAAAAGAATGAGTAATTAGCATTCCTATTCCTACGTTGTCTGTCTTCTTCCCCTACCCCTGCTACATCACCATCTTAACTTGGCAAGACTCTTTGTTTACCATGCATGAACATCTTTTTATCTTCCTGTTTTTCCTTTTGAATTATTTATCGTTTAATTATGAAAAATACAATGGTATGCACAAGAATGTTCTCTCTTTATTTTAACTTTTATGCCCTTGCCATATGCAAAAAATTATGTGATTATTTACTTTTAAAATCAATTCACTAGAAATGCATTGAAGGTCTACCATGTGCCAGAAACTGGCTAGAAGGCTGATAGGGTTTGGCAGTGAGTATGGACATGGAGGGGTGTTATATAAATGCATGAGACACACACGTGCTCAGCCGGGTGTCTGCTTAAGATTTTCTCCATCTCCCTTGCCCTTCCCCCTAAAATGAATAAATCTTTTAAAAAAATCCCTTTTAGTTTGAGAGCTGTATGTTATTGTAAGCTACTCTCAAGCTAAATGGTGTATGTTACCTCTTCTTAAAACCCTATGAAAATGGTTTTTTTGGTCTTATTTTGTAATTGTTGCTATCAAAGAAAGAAGGATAAGAGAGAAAAGATCTATAGACAGACCATGATTAACAAAAAAACATCGCTCATCAAAACAAAACAAGCACAGAATCTCAGGTTAGATTTATTTGGCTATATAAGATGGCAGAGATACTGATGGATTTCCATGGAAGGACACTGGCAGATTCTGAACTCCATGTTGAAAGGATAAATATTGGGCATACCAGTAAGGTGCTACATGCCTTACTGCCCACTTCCATAAAATTTATAACAAACTTGTGTGGTAAAGATCAGTTGCCCCATCTTGGAATGAGTGAGAATGTTTGGAATTTTCATCTGCCCAAGACCACACTGTCAGTCAGTGACCAGCCAGGTCAGAGACCAAAGTACAGAGTCCTTCCCCTGTACTAGGTCTTCCCCAACCGCTCCATTCTTTCTATGGACAACATCCTGAAATTAAAGACCAATGTATGTGTGGAACAAAACTGTACAGCTCTGTTTGGTTATAGTTTTGGAAAAGGAGGAAGTGTACTTCTAACTAAACCAATAATTTCACATTATTTTTCAAGTCCAGTTAAATGCAATAACTTACTTTTTCACTGTGTTATAAAAAAATAGAAGTTCTCATTCCTTTTGTACTAATACAAAATTTCTTGGAATTTTTAGAATATAATATTTCTTAAGTCATTTAATTTGGTATCCATTATAATAATTTCATTCTGAAGAATTTTTTAATATAAATGTAGAGTAGAGATTATGAATATATTTGGATTGATAGGTAAATATCAGTTATCATTTCTTTATTCCACATCACTGTGATTTAACAAATCATCATTTGTTAAAACTGAGTTATATCTTCTGTGTGGTTTTATTGTTTATGATTGTTTTGAATGCCTAGTATCAAATTTATTTCAACAGACATAATATGCATGTCTTTCTTTAGAGCTTAATGCGATCTTTCCAAATACAACTGAGGTTTCTGGAACATGCAGCTTGGTGTTTATATGCCAGACAATGCTGATCTTCCTTGTTGTCCACATCACTGAGACATACCAGGCATCCCTAAAAGGGATTTTAGAATATTACATACCTTTTGAAACTCCAAGAATAGCAATGCAATGTTGGACTAAGCTGGCCTGAAGATTTGTACTGCATAGTAACAATGTTTGTCATTCTGAGGATTATTAACACATGGGGTCCTGCCCACCTGATCACTTAAGACTTAGGGAGAGTAAATAGCATTCCTTTGCTTGACGGTAAGCAACCACTTCCAAACCAACACACACACACACACACACACACGTTATCTGACTTTATTTCCAGGCTTTTGTTATTTTGAATCTCTTTCCTTGAGGTAGACTTCTATAACTAACTGATTTACTTTATATGATACAGGTTTTTGGAATGAGAGAGTTGAGGTTTCTGAATCCCATATTTAGATGACCATTTAGTTAGTCTCTTAAGTCTCTCATTTGTGTAATGGGCCTCAAAACACTTACCCTCTATGATTATTTTGTTTTCAAGTTTAAGTCAGAAATGAATGCTTAAAAAAATCCTGACATCCTTTCTTAAATATTAATCTTCCTCTCCTTATCTTTTCCGTAGATACATTGTAAGGATCCAATGAACTAACATGCTGTATAGTAACAGGGGAAGAGCATAGAATATGAGTCAGAACTGGGTTCAAATATTGGCTCTGCCACTTAGCTGCGTGGCCCAGGGTTGTTATTTCATTTATTCAAATAGTTTCTTAATTTTTAAAATGGGAATAATAATTCCTATTTCATGCAGTTGTGCATATAACGTGAAATGTATATAAATTGCTCTTTGGGGACCTGATGTTCAACCGCACATTACTGAGGTCTTATTAAAATACTCTAGCCCAGTTATCTGTGGTCTCACCTCCATTCAGCAACTTCCAAGATGTCTTCTAAACTAGGTTTTAAGTATTTGAGGTTCAGGGAGCAGATTTGACTTCCTATCGAACTTTGTAGAATCACCTAGAATAGTGCCCAGTGCATTATGCCAAAGCTTGTCTAATTTCAGGCCAGTAGAATAAATGCCTGAGATTTTTGGCCTACCCACCTGTCAATCTTGGGATGGTGAGTAGGAGCAACAAGTTTGGGTAAATCTTTACTTATAATGGGACCTGAATCAAATTCTTAGGCTTTCCAAGTATAATACCACAGTGATTGTATTATATGACTAGAATTCTATGAAGCATTCTGTACTTTGCTCACATGTCTATAGTAATCATTAATTTATTTTGTACTCAGGCCATGTCTACACCATTGATTTAAAAAATGGGTGTGTGGGCTTCCATTGATGTTATACAATACAACCTGCTACTTAGAAACATACTATAATATATTATGTGTGCTCTCTAATGTCTCTCTAATGAGCACATAGTATTTGTTATACTGTATAATCTCATTGTGATTAGTTATAAGGAAGAAAGTAATATAAAAAGAAGAGAGAGGGCACTGGGGGTGGCTCAGTTGGTTAAGCATCTGCTTTTGGCTTGGGTCATGATCCCAGGGTTCTGGAGTCAAGCCCCTCTTTGGGCTCCCTGCTCAATGGGGTGTCTGCTTCTCCTTCTTCATCTGCCCCTCCTTGTGGGCTCTTGCTTGCTCTCTCTCTTAAGTAAGTAAATAAATAAAATACTTAAAAAAAAAAAGAGAGAGAGAGAGAGAGAGGAAAGAAATGAACATAACCAAAAGGAGAATGGTCAGGTTAAGTAGATGGTGAATTCCAGCAAAGACTGCCTTGGTCACTGCTTTTCTAATTTTCATATATTCTTCAGTCTTTTTATTCATGTTATAATTTTTGTTGTTTCAAAATACTATATTTGTAAAAATCATTTATAAAATCATCATAGCTGCAATATACTTAAAATATACTTTTTTGTAATATACTAAAGTTAATTATTTGGTAACTTGAAGAGTAATTTAAAAATACATTCTTAGCTAACCAGGAAAAGTAATTTTGGATGCTAAAATTTGAATATCTTTAAAACAAAAATAATGCACACTGTCAAATTTCCAAAGCTTTCAAAATCTTAATTTTTCTTCAAGATTTGCTTATGCAGTGGGGATCTTTTTTGATGTGCTGCACAATCTGTCACTTGATGCATTATCCCCATGAGGTAGATCTTACTTAACTTTTCATTAATAACAACACAAAACACAGAAAGTTGAATGGTGATCTTAGGTCACAGAATATGAAACAATCGGAATGGTATTTTAGGGTTGTTGGCTTTCCTGCCTGATTAATTATCTTAGAGTCTTTTATGTGGTCTTGGTTAAGGAGAAATTGAAAAGTAAACATGTGTAGGGTCTAATTGCTGCATATTAATTATTTTCAGACCAAAGGAATTGCAAGCTTCCAGTTCCTCTTACTATGTTTGTATAAAATATCTCTGTAAATCAGCAATGCCTATTTTATCCAGTCTCAGTCAAATCAAATATGATCCCTATACTTTCCCATTTGTGTTTGAAGATATAGCAAAAGTACTCATTATTATAGTATATATTGAAGTGAAAAGTAGCATATAATTGTATGCATGCCTAATAGAGTTGAAATAAAGGCTGTGAAATTCAAGAATAATTGGAAAGATTGATATGTTCTTCCCTACCATGTCTTTGTAGTATTTGTTTAAGGGCTAACACTCTTTGTTTAGTCCCATAGTAAAGAATTCATTAAAAGTTGTAGGATTTCTCAATTGCTCCTAAGTAAGATACATGAAAAGCACTTTTCAGATAAATACTATGGAAAGTTAATTAAAAAAAAGAGGCTGTTTTCTTACACTGTGTCCTCTGATTTCAATTTCATTTTCATCTTCCTTTTTTCCCCTTAATTTACTTTCAGAGGGCTGCTGAAGTATCAAGCTAATTTAGATACCCACCCTCCTGGCTGCATCAACCCTAATGGAACCCGGTACCAGAATGTTCACTTACCAGACCACAGCTTGGAACATTTTCATGAATCTTTCCCTGGAGGACTTTCAAAACCAGATGAACTTACCAAAAACAGATCTGTGAACATTTGTATGGAAGAGCCCAGATTTCAAGCTAATTTTCCACAGGTCAGATTAATTTTATATCTTTGATGGTCTCCTCAAAGTCCATATTTTCATAATTATTGATCAGCATTGTATCTAAACACATTTTGAAGGTTTATAAAGGAATTAAAGAACATTTCAGGATGTTTCAACTGTGAGATAGCACCTATTTTTTCATTAAAGGCAGCTGGCAGGTCAAGGAAAAAGACCTATATTACAGAATATAGAAAATTCCTCCTTAAATGGCCATACAATCTTGGCATTCTGTGGCACTTGTGCTTGCCAAAAGAGAAGTGACAAAGATACTTTCCCTATCCACGAGAAAAGTAGGTTGAATAATAAATGCAATAGCGAAAGAACTAATACTAATTGTAATTATTATTATGGTATAGCATAATATTATGGTATGATATTATGTATATAATAAATGATAAATCATAAAATCAATTTATTGAATGCATGGTATCATCTGCTAGGTGCTAAAATGTGCTAAAATGTATTGCATGCATAATTTCTTTTAATATTCACAATAGCCCATTGAAGCAATTACTATCATCCTTAATTTTCTGATGAAGAAATTGTGACTTAAATACATAAGTCACATACATAATGTGACTTAAATACATACCTTGAGCAAATTCTACAACCTAATATAGGCAGAAGTAGAGTCCAAAACTAGGTCTTTGACTAAAACGCTTGCTCTTGGAAAACCTTTTACTCAAATACCCAGCAAGTGATTCCATTAGGGCCCTAATCTTCCCATGTGGGTATGGGAACTGCCCATGTGGAAATTAACACTCTTTGCTTATGGGACAGTGATGTCAAATGTCTCTTTTCAGAAGGGAAGAAAGAAGAGTCCAAAAGTAGATTGAATTTGTAGATGACTTTGGAATGAATATGTTAGTCTTGTGTTTATTTTTAATAATAATCCTCTAGGTTTCTCATAGACTTCACAATTTCACAGATTTCTTGGCTTCACACAGTGCTATCTGTTAGGCAGGACAGGTGTTGTGACTTCCGTTTTACTTATGTGGAACTTAATGCTCGAAGGGTACGTGCCTGTCCCAAAGGTGCAAGCCTGCTGCATTACAGAGCTTGTCTTGTGATGTCTACTACCCACAGAGCAACCAACTAAATATCAGGAAGAGGCATGATCCATCTGTGTGGAAGGAGAAAGATCTGAAATAGCTATGTAAACAAGGTTTTAAAAAGTAACCATTAAAATAAGTTTGGGTCAGAGGCCCCTCAGTGATGGGGGAAAGATGGTGTGCAGTTCTAGGAAAAGGGTTGGTCACACAGGACAGGCTTCCATACTTCTGAGCAGATGCAGTGGGTTATCTTGGGATCGGGGCTATCCATCCAGCATGCATGCAAAATCGTCACACTTTCCAAATTCTATATAATACCTTCTGTGCATATTATTTTTATTATATAAAAGTAAGTTGTAAGCAACATGCTTAGGATATCCTATATTTTAAAATAATTCTTATACATATTTTATATTGTATATGCATTATGTATGTGTACATTATGCATGTGTATTATGTGCATTAAAAATAGCCAAGGTTGAGTAAAAGGCATAGCATAAGAAAGTCAGTCAGTGATATTGTAATAGTGATGTAATAGGACAGATGGTAACCATACTTTAGTGAACATAGGATAATGTATAAGCTTGTCAATCACTAAGTTGTACACCTGAAATTAATGTAACATTGGGTCAACTACACTCAAGTAAAAAGTAAATAAATAAATAGATGTAAAAAAAAAAAAGAAAAAACTAAAAAAAACCCTTACCTTATATTTTGAAGAATTCCAGTTACTCCTGGAAATGAAAACATTTTAATACCTTAAAAACAATCATACATATATCCAGGATTTTCTTTCTTTTTTTCTTTTTTTTTTAACAAATATTGGACTGGCAGATTTTTTTTCTAAAACCGTCTTCAGATTTATTCGAGCATTTAACTTCCCTATCTTTTCTTTTTAGATGAAGATATTTTATACACATTCATTATGTATTTATTCTGTATGCACAGGAAGAAATTTGAAACAAAGTAGACATACCTATTGATGTGTCACATTACTTTTATTTTTATATTTAGTTTTGTTTGAATAAGTTGCAGTGAGCATCTGATTTTTTAAAAATATTTTATTTATTTATTTGACAGAGATCACAAGTAGGCAGAGAGGCAGGCAGAGAAAGAGAGGGGGAAGCAAGCTCCCCACTGAGTAGAGAGCCTGATGTGGGGCTTGATCCCAGGACCCTGAGATCATGACCTGAGCCGAAGGCAGAAGTTTTAACCCACTGAGCCACCCAGGCGTTCCATTTAAAAAAAATTTTTTTTCCATTTTATTCTTTTTCTTTTTAGTGTTCCAGAATTCATTGTTTATGCACCACACCCAGTGATCCATGCAATACATGCCCTCCATAATACCCACCACCAGGTGCAACTCCCCATCCCCCTCCCCTCCAAAACCCTCAGTTTGTTTCTTATTTTTTACTGGTTTTTCTTTGCATTTTATCATTTAAAATACAGATTATAATACCATTATTATAATGTATGAAATTAGTAATTGAGCAGGATATAAATATTTCTACAACAAAAATATTTCTTAAAGTATATTTAAAAAATTTTCCACCAGACTTGGCTTTGGATTTCTGGACCCCTGTGCCTATATTGTGCTGAAAGACTTTATAGGTGTATCCGGAGCAATAAACCAGTTACCATCATCTCGGTCATAAGTCATCCCTCAGATGTCATGGAAATCCGAATGATCAAAGAAAACTTTAAAGCAAGACCTGGCCAGGTGAGTCAGTGTTCAGCAACTTTTATATATGTATGTATTTATTTTAATTTTTTTAAAGGGGGAAGGGGCAGAGGCGGAGGGAGAGAGAGACTCTTAAGCAGGCCCAGTGCGGAGCTGGACACTGGGCTCGGTCTCACAAGCCTGAGATCATGACCTGAGCTGAAATCAAGAGTCAGATGCTTCACTGACTAGCCCCCGAGGCACCCCAAATTCTCTACCTTTATATAATTTTTTTAAAAATTAGTATTCATGCTATCATTAGAATACTTGCACTTCTTTTTTGGTCATTTAAAAATTATGTTTGTTGTTTTTTAGTATATTATTCTACATTGTCCCAGTGTATCTGCATTAGAAAACCATCCATTTACCCTCACAATGGTAAGAAACTTGTTTTTGATTCTTAAAAGTTTTTAGAGTGACATGCAACTTTTTCTTTCGTGTGTGTATTCTACCTAAATATATTTATCCTAAATATATACATATATATATCCTAAAATATATATATCCTAAAAATCATTCAAGGTCATCACAATATCCTAAGCCATTTTTTAATACAAAGTAATAATATCTGTTCAGAAACATTGTAGCTCTTTATTATTTTTGGTCACTACAATTTACCTTTTACAATTCAGGAAGCAAAATATTAAAATGTATTAAAACCTGATGATTCAAAATGCAGAAAATTTCCTGGGTATTTACATTTTTTCTTTTATGAAATTGTACCAAAATATATTATGTATGGTTTTTTTTAGAGAGATAGAATTTAATGGCAAAGAGGGTATTCTGAGTTGAGGTGGAAGCGTAAGAAAATCCAAGCAGTGTTTAGAAAAGAAAAAGCCCATTGTAATTGGTGCTCAGACTGTGTGTGAGGGAGGAAAAGGAGAATAAAATTGAAAAAGCAAAATGGATAAATAATGGGTGGGGGACAGATCTAGCTAAGTAACGGCTTCACCAAATATTTTTAGCTTATCAGACATTGTTTAACATTCTTTTTTGCATTATAAATATAGCATGAGCTTATTATTAAAAAGTAAACAATTTACCTCTTCTCATTTCTCCCACTTTTCAATCCTCTTTCTTCTCCAGAATTTGGCGTATATTCTTCTAGACATTTTTCTATGTACTTAGACATATATAGATGTTTGACATTCATTTGCTGCATCATTCAGTTTATAATTTGCTCTTTTCACTCAGCAGTATATCAGGGACAACTTTCCATGTTACTATATTTGCATATGCTTAATTCTTTTTTAACGACTGCCTAATATTTCACAGTAGGATATACTGTAATTTATTTAATATTTCCCATTGATGATGGAGACTTGAGATTTATTTTTCAATTTTTAGCAAAAGTAAGAACAGGACCCACATGTTTAAATATATGCTTAAGATATGCAAATAAAATTGAACAGATGGGGGGGGACAGAAAAATCACTGGGTGCTTAAGTGCTGGAATGTAGGGGTGGGACTATGCCAGGAATGGCAACCACTTTTTTTTTCAAGATTGATTTATTTATTTAAGCGAGGCCGGGCAGGGGCAGACTCTGTGATAAGCATGGAGCCCAATGTGGGGCTCAAGCTCATGACCCCGAGATCACAGATGGAGCCAAAACAAGAGTTGGACACTTAACCGACTGTGCCACCCAGGCGCTCCAAGAATAGCAACCGTTTTCAGATTTGAGGTGTTAGGTTGAAAACTTAAAAACCTTGGCCATGTTACTTCATCTTTCTGTGCATTTGTTTCCTCAGAGTAATATTGTGATAAAAACAGTATCTATTCTGAGGTATGTCATGTGTTTTAGTGAACTCCCACAAGTAAAGCATATAGAACAAAGCCTGGAACATAGAAGGTGCAAGGTACATGTAAATATATGCTAACAATTATTATGACTTTTATTTTCATTGTGAATTTGCCCCTCGAGAACATGTACTTGTGAAGATAGGCCCCCAAAAACTATATTTAAGGGATAAAAGAAACAGGAAGGAAGTGTCAAGTGGTTAGAGAAAAAAAACAGACATGATTTGTTCAACAGCATTTCTTTAAAGGAAAAATATAGTTTTGCTTCAATTCCTTCAAATTTTGCATTCTGTTCATAGGTACCAGAGTTATTTATAACGATTAAGGAAAGGTGGTTCAGCATCTAGTGAAATGATTGACAGCATTCCATTTTATCAAGAAAGATGGAAGCACTGACTTACCTTGAGGAAGAAATTACCATTGTTTCTTCAATCTGAAGATAGATGAGTATTGTCCAGATACCCTTTCATCTGGAGCCATGTGGGCGGCTAGCTAGAGTAAGAGGGGAGATGTGTTGTTATGAAGAACAGTGAAAACTTAGTTGCCCTCATGGGCTTCAAAGTCAGGACCTCAGAGTCCAGGACCCAGTCATCCCCAGGAGCCAAGTAGGCATATCGTAGCCTTCACTGCTCTAGGATGTGCACACCCTACAATGTGGTTTAATATTGTCCTAGTTCCAGGAGACCTTAGGATTCTTGGCAAGTTAATATGACAAACAAAGCTTCTTGTGGGATGTTTCCGCTGAATCATGAAGGCATTCTCACACAATCACATCCACTATCGTCAGAAGCATTGTGTTTGGTTCTGGTAGTTGTAAGATACATTTCCATTTCTCTGACTGCATGCATCCCATAAACATGAAGTTAGTAACTTTAAAAACAAGGGAATGAATGCAACAGGGAGAGAGTGTGCATGTACGTTTGTCCTTAAGTGATTTAAAGAGTTTGGACTACTCTTGGGGTCATATGAAATTTACTTCTGAAGTTAATCTTTCTTTGTGTGAGGCTCTGTTTTTCCCAGCTTTAGTGAGGTATAATTGAAAAATGAAAAACTGTATACATTTAAGGTGTGCGACTTGAGACTTTAGTTTGAAAATAATTTCTGCACCATAGCATTAAATAGAGAATATGGAATAAAAAGGGAAGGTAGCTGCTGAATGCTAAATACAGAGAAGGTAGGGTTTTTGTTTTTTGTTTTTACAAAAATATTTCGCAACATACGCAAAAGTAGAGAGAATGGTGTAATGGAGTGCCGTGTTCTCACACCCAGCTTCAGTACAGACAGAGAAGATAGTTTACTTTTTAGCATATATTTTATCACTAAAAATCTTTATGTTTCTCAAAACAGAAAATCTAAGAATTTTTCTCTTATGGCACATGCCAAGAAGAGGCTTCTAGATCTATTGTGTTTGGGTTGTCCTAAAGTCCTTTCACAGGGCAAAAGGAGAAATTCAGAAAAGAGTGGTTTGTAGGACATAAGGACTCTGTGGCCTGACCTGCTTCCCAAGAAGGTGATTGGGGCAGGGGCTGTGATAGCTCTGTGGCTGGCTGCAGGCAGAGTTGGGAGGAAGGTAAAAGTTGGGGAAGGGGACAGACTAGAGGAAGAGCAACCAGAAGTAGGAGCCAGAGTTGGGAAAAGGAGAACAATTATGTGTGATGCAAAATGGCAGTGAGTAGTCACACAAAGAGCATGAACTTGACAGTTCAGCCCCAGCTCTATCACTCATGGCTTTTGTGCCTAGAGGGTGTATCTGGAGGTGGTCAGTATTTGGTACCTACACTCTTGTTATTAATCATCTCAGAATGTTTCCTTTTAATTTTGGATTTTTGCTTTCACTTCTGCAATTACATTTTTTGTTTTGTTTTATTTATTATTTATTTATTTATTTTTTGGGTGGCGGGGATAAGACATCCAACATGTGGTTTTTCAACCTGAAAATGAAAAATTTGGGGGAACTCACAGTAGTCTCAGCTCCTGAAAATCTGTCATATAGATGAAGAATTAGACATTTTTCCTTTGGGATCCCAAGGTGTAGAAATAAGACCAATAGTAAAAAGTTTTAGAGAAATATATTTGATTCAATATGATAAAGACATTTTTAACAGTGAGACCCGTCCAGAAACTTAGAAAGCCACCTCCCTGGAATGTTGAGAAGGAGCTTTGTGCTAGATCAGGTCTTTTCAACCTTGGCATTATTGACATTTTGGGTTAGATACTTCTTTGATGTGGCATGTTGTCCTGTACATTATAAGGCATTTATCAATATTGGTAGCCTCTATCCACTAGCTGCCAACAGTACCCCCAACTTGTGACAATGAGAAATATCTCCAGACATTGCCAAATAACCCTGGAGGGGCAGAATTGCCAGCAGTTGAGACCCATTATGTTCGATTAGTAGTTGCCCAACACAGCTTACAGTGCCCTTAGAATAGTTCTTCCATGGTTCTTACAGTGCTCTCGATGAGAAGGGAGAATTTAGGAGGTGGTAGAGAAGGTGATGGGTCACAGTGCCTAACTGTGTTCTGGGGACCCAGATCTCACATCAGTGGGAACACCTCTCTTTCAACTAGCCTGTGTATGAGGGTTCTACTCATGATATCATCACCTAAAAAAAAAAAAAAAAATTTTTTTTTTTTTTCTACTCAACTAAAATCCTTTTTGGAGTTCCATAGAAATTCTTTTGGCTACTCTGAGCTCCAGAATACCATCATGCGGTAGAGAGCTTTGAAAGAGAATTTGAGTCATTTTCAAATTCATAATTATTTTCCATATTTGTAGTCATCCACTCCCAAATAATGGGGTTTGGATATGAATTGGAAGAAAAGGTAGGATATGGAATGCCTGGTGGCTCAGTTGGTTAGACATCTGCCATTAGCTCAGGTCATGAACCCAGGGTCCTGGGATTGAGTCCCAGTTCGGGCTTCCTGCTCAAAAGGGATGTCTGCCTCTCCCTCTCCATTTTCCTCTCCTCCTGCTCATGCTGTCTCTTGCTCTCTCTCTCTCTCTCTCTCTCTCAAGTAAATAAATAAATAAAATCCTTTAAAAAAAGAAGTTCAGATAGTGGTATGAAGATAAAAAAAAGTTATTCAAGAGCTAAAATGATGTAAGAATATTCTCTGATATTTGAACTTTTTGTCATATGAATGAAAGATTACTATTTTTTTCCCTATGGAATCCTAAGATGTGAGAATGGGAACAACAGTACATTATTCTTGGAGAACAAATAATGGTTTAGTGCCTACTTTGGGAAATAGGATGTGTTTGCCTGGGTGGTGGGGAGACAGCCAAACTCTTCACTTCATTGAGGCTCTATTGGGTATACAGCACTCTTGAGTCTCCTTAAGAGCAAGCAGGCTGCTGTAGCAGGACCATCACCCTTCACCCTGACTCTGGAGACAGCCTGGTGAGCCCTTAGCACTAAGGCCTTGAGTCCAGTGCAGGCTTGTTTTAGAAGATTCAAGTTCATGAGTGTATTGGATGGAGGCAAAAGTTTGAGTGCCTGGTGTTCTATATTCCTCCCAGTTTTTCTTCTTTCTTACTTTTGTCAATCAAGAAAAGATTTTTCCTTATTCCTTCTGCTTCTTCCAGGCTACTTCTTCAGGTCTCATAAAGGAACGTGGTCCTTTGAAACTCCTCTGAGAAGAAAAGGAGAAAGAAAAAGCAATTTTCTATGACCTAAAGTACTTTGGAAAGTACTCTTTGACATATAGCACTTAGAAATTCAGAGAGCCTCTTTTTTTTTTTTTCTTTAAGATTTTATTTATTTATTTGACAGACAGAGACCACAAGCAGGCAGAGAAGCAGGCAGAGAGAGGGGAGGAAGCAGGCTCCCCGCAGAGAGGGAGGAGCAGAGAGCCCGAAGTGGGGCTCAATCCCATGACCCTGGGATCATGACCTGAGCCGAAGGCAGAGGCTCTAACCCACTCAGCCACTCAGGCACCCCTTCATAGAGCCTCTTAACATATTAATAGTTCTAGAAGTTCTTTCATAAACAATCTCATTAAATTTTATTCACCTATTTACTTAATACTTTCTTACTTTCCCTCTTTTGGGTCTTGGCATAAACTAGTCTGTTCACTTTGGAAACCGATCTCTGCTGCTTCTGCTAATTCGTACTCCAAATGCCTGAGCCTCTCTTTGCCTGGGTAACTCCTTTCATCTTTCCTACCTCATTCAATGTCACCCACTTCTTGAGAAGGCTTCACAAACCCTTCCTATTAGGTTGTTTCTTGACCTTTCCCTCTTATATGTGTCTGTGTACTGTCTTCAACACCAGTGCCATTAGATTATTTGGTTAATGCCTCCTTGCTTCTAACCAAAAGGTCTAGGAGCCCTTTCAAAGATGCGTTCACAGCAGTGTGTAAACCTGGTGATTCACAGACGTGTACCCCTGGGGCTAATAATACATTATATGTTTATAAAAAATTTTAAAAAATTATTTAAAAAAAAAGATGCATTCATAGCACAGTGTCTGGGATGCAGAGTAACCCAATGCAAATTTGTTGAAAGAGTGAAAAAACACCTAATCTATAGCTAGCATTTGTGACCTAGCTTGAGAAGTACTTTATAGATAGATTCTCTTTTCCTCCGTCTTCTTGTTGTTGTCATTTTGTTTTGGCATACTCGTATTTGGAAGGTGAAGCTGGAGAAGAGGAAGTTATAGCGATTAAAGAAAAAGGAGAAATACTTATGGCTGAAGTGATTTTCTGATAAAGCTCTGTTCTGAGTCTAATCTGTAAGGTCATGGTGGCTATTTTTCTTTAGCTCAGAAGAGGAGGGGGGATGTACTAATGACAAAGTTGTTGGGGGAGAATTACCAAAGGCAGAAGGAAACAATCCATGTGTTTTGTCTGGTCAAAAACAATAGGTTCTTTTCCACCTCCTGTTCCCTATTACCTGGGCTAACAGTGGAAAATCCTTGTTTCTAATCTCTGTGCTTATCTGACAGATGCTATCAATACTTCTTAGGAAATAGGTCTTCATTTTTTAAGTATAGGTTGTATATTCACATTTGTTCTTAGTTTAAATATCATTTTTTTGGGTATCTGTATCTCATAGTTTAGATTGTAACAATAGTTGGCTTCCAAAAAAAAATGTTGAGGCGAAGGAAGTTCTTTTCATCAGGCCATCTGTGTATCATGTACTTGTGTAGGTTTAGGAAATGGTTTGTAGCCTTCCCAGATTTTGGGGGGTTACTGGCTGGCTTACTCCTACTATACCCCAAGGGAGTTTCTATTTTCATAAGAGGGAAAAGAGGCAAATCTTGCTGCTGCCTAGGAATGAATTTGAGTAAAGCAAACATTTCTAAGCTAAATTTTGCATCATGCTATTATGTTAATGTATTGTCTTTTCCTGCCATTTCTTTCTTTTTTTCTAATTATTTCGACTTGGCACTTACATGTAAAATGCATACTTCTCAAGCATTTTCACTGAATATTTCCCTTAAGGATTCCTGTGAAATAAAGCAACACAAAACAATTTCCCATTTGTTGATTCCCACTAAGAAGTGTGTAAACACTTTATCTTTGTTAAGGATAATCGTCTGTACTAATTAAATGCCCAAGAAGTTTTTTTCATAAACTTTGAAAACATTATAGTTTTAATTTTGTATTGTATTCCTGTGAGACATGTATTGTTCATCTTGTATGATGCAGAAAATAATGTGCCACAGATTAAATAGCATGTCCAAAGTCACACAGCTGGTTAGTGGCACAGGTGAGATATAAATACGGACCTCCTTGGCAGAAGGGCACGATGGTAGCTAGCTGTTCTGTGCTCTCACCTGACTCACCCTCCATCGACGTTCAGGGCATGTGTGTGTGTGTGTGTGTGTGTGTGTGTGTGTGTGACCTGTCCACAGAGACCTGGCAAGCCAGAAGAGGCTGGCAAGATATATTCAGGGCACTGAATGAGAAGAACATGCAGCCAAGAATACTTTATCCAGCAAGACTGACATTCAAAATGGATGTGTGTGTATAAAAGATTTTATTTACTGAGAGAGAGAGAGCATGTGTGCTCACACAAGCAGGGGAGGGGCAGAGGAAGAGTGAGAGAGAGAATCTCAAGCAGTCTCTGTTGTGGAGCTGGGAGTCTGATGCAGCGCTGGATCCCACAACGCTGAGATCATGACCAGAGCCGAAATCAAGAATCAGACGCATAACTGACTGAGACACCCAGGCATCCCAAAGGCATTCGTATTTCTGAAACTCCTCTTGCTTTTGGAAATCCTTGTTGCTGGATTCAAACAACAAAAAAGAATTGCCACCGAGGAGAGATGTTTACTGAAAGAATACAAATGTTAGAGAAAGATGCAGTTCAAAGTATTCGATTATCCATGCTACTAAGCTCTTCTCTATTGTGGAGCATTAAAGGCCCAATTCCCCCACTAGAAAAAAAAAATCTAATGCTTATTTTCATATATTGTGCCAATGTACAGAAAAGTAAATATGTAAAATATATAATTATAAATTCAGTAGTCTGACTTTCATTTTTAAACATGGAGATAAAGCTTCTAAAATATAAAAAAATAAGTACAAAAGATAAGGTATGGAAGCACTGTAGTAGGTCTCACAATTTTAGTCAAAGTACAACTAAGTTTTGAGTACTGATTTAATTAGGAATCCAGAGGTTGGAGTGTTAATTGCTTAAAGTGCTTCAGTGTTTCTAACACTTGACATTAACTTTCCTACACAAGGAAGACGTGTTAATCTGCTGGGTTTTCCTAGGAAGTGATGATTGTTTCCTGCTAATGCTCTGGTTCTCTCCAGCAGAACCACCAAGCATGTGTTTGCTGACAGGATTATGGTGATCAGAGGCCATTGTGTAGTGTTAGACCATGGATTTTGGAATCCTACAAGTTAGATTGGAGGTCTAGATCCCCCATTTAGTATTATGACTACTGACATCCTCAACTTTGGTTCACTTCTTTATTATGTGGTTAATAATAGTAAGTTCTCCATGCAGTTACTCCCCATCTTCATTAGAAAGATATAATCAAGATCTAAACATGGTGCTTGGCATATACTAAGTTCTCAGTAAGAACTGTTACAGTTCCTTTTTTTTTTTTTTAAAGATTTTATCTATTTATTTGACAGAGATCACAAGTAGGCAGAGAGGCAGGCAGAGAGAGGAGGAGGAAGCAGGCTCCCCACTGATCAGAGAGCCCGATGCGGGGGGGCTCGATCTCAGGACCTTGAGATCATGACTTGAGCCGAAGGCAGAGGCTTAAACCGCTGAGCCACCCAGGTGTCCCGAGCTGTTATATTTCTTATTTCAGAGAATGGCTGGAGAACCAAGACAGGGTTAAACTGAATTGTTTTGTTTTGTTTGCCTCATTCTGCAGCATGCAGTAACTAAGTTCTGTCCACAGATTGGCTGAGAAACAGTCATTTGAGGAACTAAAGATTTGCCTCCCGTGGTTCACTAGCCTGTAGAATGAATGTCTTAGGTTGGGTTTCCTGGGAAACAGACTGAAAGGTAAAGATTTTTCTGAGGGAGGTTTGTGGGAGTGTGCTCAGGACAAAGTTGGTAAGGAGCGAGGGACTGAGAACACACCACAGAATTCGAACCATGATAAAGTCTCAACAGAGGCCTCCTCAGGCCTGACGGGAGCTCTGCCTAAAACGAGAATTCAGAGTTGTCCTATGTGGAGGTCAAGAGGACAAACCTTTGTACTCTCCAATTGACCAGTTGTTGGAGGTCAGATATCCCTAGGGAGAGGCACGTAGAGGCAAGGAAGGTTTCTTCTGTGGCAAGCAGCTTTTGGGGAGGGCCTCAGTAATGAGCTTTGCAGGAAACCCTTGGAACAGCTGGAAGATGGAGGAATTAGTGTTTTGATCCTGAAAATTGGGAGGCAGTGTGGGAGTTTGGGGAGTTGGGGGAGACAGAAGGTCTGAGCAGCACACCACAGTTCCCACCACAAATAACATTTAAATGCATGTCTTTAACTTATTTATTTATACTCAATTATATATTTATAAATATAATTAAGAAGTGTAGTAAATATATCTTTTGTGAGAAAAGTCTTCTTTTTTAAAACTTTAAATTGAATATGAGATACATAAAAAAATCTTAGCCTATATAAAGTCATTGAATTTTAAAAATGTATACATGGGGGCTTAAGTGGGTAGGAGAAGAATCCATGAAACACGATGGGATAGGGAGGGAGACAAACCATAAGTGACTCTTAATCTCACGAAACAAACTGTGGGTTGCTGGGGGGAGGGGGGTTGGGAGAAGGGGGGTAGGGTTATGGACATTGGGGAGGGTATCTGCTTTTGGGTAAATTGGAAGGGGAGATGAACCATGAGAGACTATGGACTCTGAAAAACAATCTGAGGGGTTTGAAGTGGCGGGGGGGTGGGAGGTTGGGGTACCAGGTGGTGGGTATTATAGAGGGCACAGCTTGCATGGAGCACTGGGTGTGGTGAAAAAAATAATGAATACTGTTTTTCTGAAAATAAATAAATTGAAAAAAAAATGTATAATCCAAGAGGATTAGGAGGCACGAACTCCCAGCTATAAAATAAGTAAGTCACAGAGGTGGGAAGTTTAGCTTAGGGAATATTGTCAGTAAGATTGTAATAACTTTGTATGGTGGCACATGGTGCTTACACTTATCGTGGTGAGCATTTTATAATGTATATAATTGTTAAGTCACCATGTTGCACACTTGAGACCAATATAATATTGAATGTCAACTATACATCAATTAAAAATCAACTTGTAGTCCAAACACCAACTTTGGTTTTTTGCTTATTATTGGGGAAATGGTGATTCTTTAAGGGATCAAAGGAATCAGAGTGACACCATTGATGACAAAGTTAGATCCAGAATTTATGTTTTCAGATTCTTCTCCCTCTTTGGAACTTTATGGGCTTCAGATCTGGGGAGAATTTTCTATTTTGTTCTTCAACTATGTAATGAATCTTTAACAGTGCTTTTCAGCCATGCTCTGTAATTACCAAAGTTTGGATTTTTTGCCAAAACAAATCTTCTATTAGGGCATGCTTTCACCTCATTTAGATATGCAAATCAGATGTGGCTTTTAAAAAGCCCCAATTTAAAGCTGCTGCCTTTGGCTCGGGTCATGATCTCGGGGTCCTGGGATCGAGTCCCGCATCGGGCTCTCTGCTCAGCAGGGAGCCTGCTTCCTCCTCTCTCTCTCTCTCTCTGCCTGCCTCTCTGCCTACTTGTGATTGCTCTCTGTCAAATGGATGGATGAAATCTTTAAAAAATAAAATAAAATAAAAAGCCCCAATTTAAGAAAGCATGAAAACCACTGCTTCCTATGAAATGCAGCATCTCTTAGGAATTATCTGAGATGGACATTAATTCTGTTCCCTGGTATTCTTCATGGATTCTTGATTAAAGAAATGACATAGACTCTGCTTTTTTGTGGGTGTAATTGATTGTAGTTTGCGTGAATACCTCTATATCCTTTCGTTATTATTCGTATTCAGAAATAACATGTGCTTTCCTGACATCTGTATTTGAAGTTGTGTGATTCATTATTTTTAAGCCGGGATAACCCGATTTCACATATTTTTCCATGAGTCAGAGGCAAGTCTAGCTGTTAGTTTGTTATTGTCTGTGCTTTTTCATAGCAAGCCTGCACTTGCCATCATTTTGCTGCTTTGTATTTTTAATCTCTTAACCAGTCGCTTTGGGAATAGTCTTTCCAGTTTTCAATGAAAACCAGACAAGAATGGTCATGGATTCCTTAAAGATTGGCAAAGTTTTTGTTATGATTATTTATTTCATTTCATGGGTTTAAATACAACCAGGAAGTCTGCATCAGCTGTTTTGATCTTGGGTCTTGCTTTCATTTGTGTAATTTCTTAAAGAAAAAAAGATGGTTTTTCTCTAGGGCTTCACAAATCTTTTGCTTAGGAAGCTTAGAAACTCAGCTGGGATAGATGATAGATTAGCAAGGCAATGATGTGTCTTAACCATAGACCAGACACATTGGTAGAAATTGCCCCAAAAAGGTCGATAATGTTCATGAAACATAACAGGATAGCTGAACTCCCTGAACATTAAACATGATCTAACTGCTCTAGTTTGGCTCCTTTCCAGGGGAAAAGAAAATATTCCTTCTTGTGCCTAATGAGGATTTGTGTGATAAATATGAACGTAAATAGGTCAGTGTATTTAGAGAAAACCAGCTGTTTAATATTAAACTTGATTTATCCTATTGGTATTTTTAGATGCCTCCTTCTACCTAGGTACAAAAGAGAGTATGATGAATACAGGTTCCCTTCTAGACTCACATATCTTTCCAACTATTGCCCCATTTCTCGGTTCTTCAGTTCTGTTTCTCTCATTTTCTCTTAAATCCACTGGCATTTTGCCCACAGCACCCTACAAAAACACTTCCAAGGTCAGCAATGACCATGTGACTGCTGAGTCCAGTGATCAGTTCCCAGCCCTCGATGGGCTTGACCTCTCAGCAGTGTTTGGCACAGACGATCACTTGCTTTATTTAAATACTTTTTTCATTTTGTTTCCAGGACATCCAGCTCACCTGGTTTTTCTCCTCATTTTCTGGCTTTTGCTCAGTCTCTTTTTGCTCTTTCTTATCATTTTCACAACCTCTAAATATCAGAACACTCCAGTGTCCATTCCTTGAACCCCTTCTCCTCTCTAGCTAAACTCATTTCTCTGATGATCTCATGCAGGCTCACTGATGCATCTGAGTGTTATCTTCTCCCAAATGTATCTTTCCAGCCCTGCTTCCAACACTAAAATTCAAGCTCATGTATCCAGTTGTCTGCCAGAAACTTCCACTCAGATGTCTAAAGAACAACCTTGCATGTCTAAAACTGAACTCCTAACCTTCAACCTCTCAAATCTATTTCATCCACAGACTTCCCCACCTCAGTTAATGCCAACTCCATTATTCAGGTTGCTCAGGCTGAAAACTTGTGTATTAATCTTGATTTTTATCATTTTTAAAACATAGTCAATAATCTGTCCACACATTTCCTCTGCTCTGCCTTCAAAACTTGTCCACCATTTCCACAGTGGCCCCATGGTCCAGTCTACCACCATCTGGATAACCTGCTAACTCTTCTCCCTCTGTCAGCCCTTGTTCATCTATATTTATTCTTAACAAGCAGCCAGAATGATGATTTTAAAACGAAAATCAGATCATGTCATTTCTCTATTCAAAACTGGCTGGTTTTC